>NC_037345.1:34140000-35400000 GCF_002263795.3 Bos taurus | reverse complement strand
AGGCCGCTGGAGCAGATGCGGGGGACGCCCTGCTCCGCGGTCTCTCGGCCCACCTCTGGGCTCGCCTGCAGCGGCAGTGCTCTCAGCTGACAGCTTCCCACTGCCAGCGCCTGAATCTCTCTGCTTCCTTCGCCTGAGGACTTTCTCCACCACTAGCTGACATGCAGAACAGCCTGGAAGTGCCAGGGATTTAAAGCCTCAGTGAAGAAATGCTCAACTCATACAACGGTCAGCAGATGAAAACGCACCCTCTTTCCTACCCCTCAGTGGGATGATTCTGAGCACGTTCTGCGTGATTATTCGCAGGGCGCCCAGTGGAGCTGAGTTCCCTGGGCCATAGCAGCTGTCCATTCCTCCTTGTACCCATCATGGTGTTTCTCCCTTTCTGCCTCACGCTCCCCACCCTTCACTTGTGCTTACTGAAATCACATCCCAATTAAACTATCTGCTCCCAAGTCCTTGTCTCAGGGCTCAACTTGGGAGGAATCCAAACTAAGATACCCTACTAGGCTCACTTCATTATTTCTACGTCATCTGCCTGGCCCCGCAAACATGGTCCCAAGAGCATGTCCACCCTGATCAAGGGCTGCCTGATAGGAACCCCCACCCACCCAGGGCCCTCCCCAACATCCCTGAGATGGGGAAGACTCACCTCCCCCGAGTAGCTGTACTTGCCCCGGAGGATCTGCCGGTACAGCCGGGTGCGGTTGTCATCCTCGAAGGGCATGGTGCCACTGAGCAGGATGTAGGCGATGACGCCCAGTGCCCACATGTCGACAGAGTTGGTGTAGGGTTTGCGGACCAAGACCTCAGGGGCAATGTACTCAGGCGTGCCACAGGTGGTCTTCATCAGGCAGTCATCACCCTTCTTGCGGGCACTGGCCAGGCCGAAGTCAGTGATGATGATCTTGGAGTCGGTGCCAGGGTGGTAGTAGAGCAGATTCTCTGGCTTGAGGTCCCGGTGTGTGATGCCCAGTGCGTGCAGGTATCGGACGCCGTCCAATACCATCTGTAGCACCCGAGTGGCGTCGCGCTCAGTGAAAGAGCCCTTGGCAATGATGCGGTCGAAGAGCTCTCCGCCAGTGGCCAGCTCCATCACCATATACACGCGCTCCTGAGTCTCAAACACTTCCACCAGCTGGATGATGTTGGCGTGGCGCACCCGGCGCAGCACGCGCAGCTCTGACTCACACACCTCCCGCCCCTCCCGGTACTTGGTCTCGATCATCTTAATGGCGTAAGGCTGCCGGGTGGCCCGATGCTCCACTCGTACCACTCGGCTGAAGCTGCCTCGGCCGATCAGAGCTTTGATGTCGTATTTGGCCGTCACACGGGGGTCGAACTTGGCCCTGTACTTAGCTACCCTGGCCCTGCGTGGTGGTTCCGAGGGAGGCTCTGTGTGGCTGGTGCGAGGGGTACCAGGGCTGGGGTTTGCACCCTGACTGGCTGCTGGGAACCCACCTTTGAGAGGGCCAACGCTGTCCACCTCTGTGATGAAGTGCTTGTACACATCACTCTTAGTGCCACTGAAGGGCTCCACCTTCTTGACCAGATCCAGCTGGACATCCTTGGGCGGCTCAGGAAGGACCTTGCTTGTCCCACAGCCCATCACGGACACGGGGGCATCCTCTCTAGCGAGGCTGGCAGGACCTGCTCTGCAGGCAGTGCCCCATCTACACCTACATAGATGGAAGAAAGGACAACTCAGCAAAGCAGGGACATTTTTGAAAGGACCCCAGCCATCCTCCTGACTCCCTCCCCCTCCGTCTCTGGATAAACCTAGCCTGATGACATGACCCTAATATGGTTCCCTGGAAAGGAGGATGGCTTTGGCCCCTGATTGCTCAGAGACCAGATGCCATGAAGGACCTTGATGAAAGACTGGGTGTGAGTTCCACGGTCTTGATGGACCTCTCCCTGGGTCTGCTTTTCAAGCTGCTCTTCAACTTCAAAGAGGAGCAGGAACACGCACCAGGCTCAGCTGTCACTGCCTCCACCCTCCCCCCTACTCTCCCTGGGTCCCTATCACAGTTGAAGTCCTGTGTTTTTTAAAGGTTAATATCATTCCTCTTATTACTCTGACTCATCTTTTCTGAAACAAGGGTGTGGCATGTTGGAGGCCTGTTCACCAACACTTATCACCCACTAGAGCGAGGAAAGCTGCTTTTCCCCAAGGCTTCCTCCCTCATGGATACTTTCCTGGCCCCCCAAGCCCCCTGTAGGGATTGACCCCCACCCTACTACAACAAACCACCACCCCCTGCCCTGGGTCTCTGCCCTACCTTCACTCTTCCCTGGACTGCGCCCACTACTTTGCTAATGCACCATCTTCACCCCAGTAGTTAACACCTTGTTCCTTGTGTGGCTAAAATGCCATACAAGTCCAAGCACTGGATAAAAATCAGTCCCGGTGAAATAGGGACCACAAGCCTTAGCACGCTGCCACCAGGGGGCCACCAAACTAGCCTGGGCTTCATTTAAGAGGCAGAGGGGACCTTGAGCTCAGAAAGGACACTAACAACTTCATCCAGATGAGACTGAAGCTGTGGATAGGTGCACTCTGCTTCTGTGGGAAGAGGATCCAGGAGCCTTCCCCGTTTGTTTCCTAGACAAAGATGTTCCAACTATTAACACCATGTGGCTAGTGGGGCCCTGGGAGAAGCTGAAGTGCTAAAGTACCACTTTCCAGAGGGTGCTTCTATCCAAGTTTCCCTTCTCAAAGTTTACATGAGGGCCTCATGGGTGAAAGAAAAAAGCTGAGAATGTCCTGTTCATGAGGACATACAGAACTGGGAATAAAATGATCAACTCAGATCAAGCATTTACTGAACATCTACTAGGGATACAAGAGTGAATAAGACTTCCAATGCAGGTTATAGTTTAACATACCCCAAAGTATGGTAATACTTGGGAAATACCTGGCAAAGCCTGGTCAATAAACTCACAATCTAAATGAAGAGCAAAACATCAAAACTGGGAATTTCAACAAAACTTTCGTTGTAAGTTCTAGGCTTGAGAAACAACGGGGACACACGTAGAATGATACTGGGGTTAGGGGAAGCTTCGTGGAGCAGGTGACCCCTGCGCTGGATTTGAAGTGAGACTGAGTCAGGTGCGGAAAGGTGGGCATGTTGTTGCCGGCAGAGAGAATAACACACTCAAAGCCCAAAGGTCCAGAGCGGCACACTGTGCCTGGGCAGGGACAGTGTGGAGGCATGAAGACAGGACTGGGGACTGGAGTGTTAGAAGGCCAGTGGGAACTAGGTTGTGGAGAGCAGCTCAAGTCACAGTGAGGAGCCAGCACCTTCCTGGGAGGTGACAGGAAGCTACCAAAGGGTTTACAAGGAGAGGTGATTCTGTTTCCAAAGAAATATAAAGCTGAACTGGGGGAGGGTCAAGATGGACTGAAAGGGCCAGTGAAGAGGGTGGCAGCCCAGACCGTGGGTGGAACGGAGAGCGGTCAGCAGGAGAACCGACAGGGATTGGAGGCTGGACACAAGGGTCAAAGGGAGGCGAGAACGCCACTCCAGTCTGTCGCTCAGGATCCTGGGCAGAAGGTGAGAAGTGCAGCAGGAAGGACAGGCTTGGGAAGCAGTGGGAAGGGTTCACTTCCGGATGTTTTGAAGTGGGGTGACTGGATGTAGAATCTAATGGTTGAAAAGAGCTGGTCAGGGTCAGAGACTCTGTGACTGCCCAGGGGCAACACCAACCCCTACCTGCAGCCCTGTTCAAAGCCCACAGAAGATCACAGGAAAGGCGGCAGAGAGAGACCCAGGGAGGCTTTGCTGGGGCACCATGAAGGCCACAGAGCACCCACACAGAGACCCTGAGGGGGATCTGAGTCCAAGATGGTGCTAACTGATCCATACAGCCAAGTCTCCCCAGGAACAAGCTTATCTCAGAAACATACTCAAGACCTTGATTACCAATCAGCCCATCAGCGAAAAAGACCAGAGATTAAGTGCTCAGGTCTTAATCAGTATGTCAATAAGACTCTCAGAATGAGACTTATTATCTTTCCTCACAGAAGAAAAGAGTCCTCAACCATCACAAGGCTTTTCTCATTCCATTGCCCAGGAGATCCCATATAGAAGCTTAGGAAATCACGTTTAAACAAAGGCATTTATAAACCACGTTCTTTTTCACAGAAGCCAAAGATTAGGACTTTGGGGCTTCCTTGGTGGTTCAATGGTTGGGACTCTGCACTCCCACTGCAGGGGGCTCAGGTTCAACCCCTGGTGGGGGAAGTTGTAAGGTGCGGCAAACAAAACAAAACAAAACAAAAACTGTGGACTTTGGAATTTTGCAGACTCATCTCTTTCTTCAGAGAAAATACAAGACTGAATGCAGTATAGGGCTACAGCTCAGGAAAAAAAAAATAGCTCTTGGGCCAGGATTCCTGAGGCAGAACACAGGCCCAGATCCCTAAGACCACATGGTAAGCAACACCTACCACCCTTCAGAGAGAAGACAAACTGCACAGGTGACCCCAGCACAGCTCCTCAAATGTCACTTCTTCCCAGTGGGGAGGCAGAATCCTACAGCCACAAAATAAATAACTGTCTCCAGATATTTCCACTGGCTCTTATGGTTTAAATGTGCATACCTAGTCTGGTCCTGATGAGAAAAACTAAGGTTTACAAAAGAAAAGGCCTGACTTTTCACTTTAAATTAGGGTAAGCAGGGATCTCAGGTCAGCAGTAACACAGTCAAGGATTATCCCTCTCTGACCTTCCTTCTTCCTTTCTGAGACATCATTCTCTCACATTTGTTCCAGTTGGAAACATTTCAAAGATAGGCTGATGCTGGTACTCAACCTTCCCAACTACAGACTGTGAGTGGAGGAAAGAGGGTGCCAATTCTGAGAAGGGGAATTGCTGATGATCTCCAGATCATCATAGCTGCTCCACACTCCAATCACACCTGCTAAATGCTCTTTCCACAGCGGTTAGGTGAAAAGGCAAACACAAAAGAGGCTGGCAAAATTCCTGCTGGGAAGCAGGGCAGAGTTTTCCTGTCCTTAGCTCTCATGTATGTGTTCCCAGCAGAGTGACCAGGGTGGTGGTGAATGAAGAAAGTCTTAGGAAGTGACCTCCCAGGAAGGGCACACTATACCAGCTCTCACAAGTCACTATTCCATCTCAAGACACCAATGTCTGTAGAGTCGGTTTCCACACTTTCAACTCTGAAAGTGAAAAGTGAAAGTCGCTCAGTCGTGTCTGACTCTTTGTGACCCCAGAACACTGGAGTGGGTAGCCTTTCCCTTCACCAGGGGATCTTCCAAACCCAGGGACCGAACCCAGGTCTGCATTGCAGGCGGATTCTTTACCAGTTGAGCCATAAGGGAAGCTCTGAGCTGGAGTCAGAGCTTCCTCACAGAAGGTAAGTGTGAGCAGCAGGTGTGCGCACTCAGCACTACTGTCCTCACTTACAGATGTGACAGGCCAGAAAGGCAGAAATTTACCGAAGCCACTCAGAGAGTGACAGCCGACACCAAACCAAAATCTGGTTCTCCATCCAGAGCTCCTTTTGCCAAACCAGAAAGACTCCAGAAGTGCCTGGGGCCCAGCCAAGCTCAGACTCACCAAGTCAAGGCCGTGATCCCTCCTCATACCACTCAGCTGGTGAATCAAAGAACCTTTATCAAGGATCTTTTCTGAGGGGCGTGTCTTCTGAAACCTCCATTCCAGGTATGACCTGGGTCATGCTGCTCACTGCTATGCTCTAGATTATGTTTAGATCTAGATGTAACAAGTCAAGATCACCAGATTTGTCAGCCTCTTGAGAAGAAGCCTCTTCCCTCTTGAGGGAAGAGGACACTTCTCAGATTTCTAGAACTCTCTGGCTCCCAACAAAGTGGTGAAGTCAGGGCAGCCATTCAGTGTTTGTTAACACTGAGCGAAAGGTGGTCTGGTTCTTAGATTTCTTTTGGCTGCAGGGCAACAATTCCAGAACCTCAGAAATTTTCAAGTGACAGGAAGAGGCCAGACTGGCGGTTAGACCAGAGCCACTGTTTCTGGGCATCTGTATAAATGTCCTCAACAACAGAGGAAGCCGATGCTCTTGGGTCTGTTTGGGTCTTACGGATTGTTATCTGAACTCCAAAGCAGTTTGTTCATAAGTTGCCAGACCCATCTGTGGGGAGCTCAGGGTCGTAGCAGGGCACAAGGATAGATCCTGAAAGTTGTCCTGGCCACAGGAGTCTGCAGATGTCTCCCAGGCCGGGGCCCCTAGGCACCCTGTCCTCTTCAGTAACACATAAGATTGTTCTCAATGACAAAGCTTCACAACCTCTTGCCTGCAAAGATCTCTATATTCCGCTCTCGTGTTTTGAAAGGGTATCAAAATGAAGTAGGCAGTTATCTTTCAGGAATCCCAGAAATAAGGAACTGCTTAAAGCTCAACATTCAGAAAACTAAGATCATGGCATCTGGTCCCATCACTTCATGGCAAATAAATGGGGAAACAGTGGAAACAGCGTTAGACTTTATTTTTTTGGGCTCCAAAATTACTGCAGATGGTGACTGCAGCCATGAAATTAAAAGATGCTTACTCCTTGGAAGGAAAGTTATGACAAACCTAGATAGCATATTCTAAAGCAGAGACATTACTTGGCCAACAAAGGTCCGTCTAGTCAAGGCTATGGTTTTTCCAGTGGTCATGTATGGATGTGAGAGTTGGACTGTGAAGAAAGCTGAGCGCCAAAGAATTGATGCTTTTGAACTGTGGTGTTGGAGAAGACTCTTGAGAGTCCCTTGGACTGCAAGGAGATCCAACCAGTCCATTCTAAAGGAGATTGGTCCTGGGTGTTCTTTGGAAGGACTGATGCTAAAGCTGAAACTCCAGTACTTTGGCCACCTCATGCAAAGAGTTGACTCATTGGAAAAGACTCTGATGCTGGGAGGGATTGGGGGCAGGAGGAGAAGGGGACGACAGACGATGGGATGGATGGATGGCATCACCAACTCGATGGACGTGACTCTGAGTGAACTCCGGGAGTTGGTGATGGACAGGGAGGCCTAGCATGCTGCAATTCATGGGGTCGCAAACAGTCGGACACGACTGAGTGACTGAACTGAACTGAACACAGCACTTACTCAACATTCAAAAAACTAAGATCAGGGTATCCAGTCCCATCACTTCCTGGCAAATAGATGGGCAAACAATGGAGACCATGACAGACTTTATTTTCTTGAGCTCTAAAATCACTGCAGATGGTAACTGCAGCCATGAAATTAAAAGACACTTGTTCCTTGGAAGAAAAGCTATGACCAACCTAGACAGCATATTAAAAAACAGAGACATTACTTTACCAACAAAGGTCCATCTAGTCAAAGGTATGGTTTTTCCAGTAGTCATGTATGGATGTGAGAGCTGGACTATAAAGAAAGCTGAGTGCCAAAGAATTGATGCTTTTTGAACCATGGCTTTGGAGAAGACTCTTGAGAGTCCCCTGGATTGCAAAGAGATCAAACCAGTCCATTCTGAAGGAAATCAGTACTGAATATTCATTGGAAGAACTGATGCTGAAGCTGAAAGCAATACTTTGCCCACCCCCCCCACCCCCGCCCCGCCATGTGAAGAACTGACTCATTAGAAAAGACCCTGTTGCTGGGAAAGACTGAAGGCAGGTGGAGAAGGTGACGACAGAGGATGAGATGGTTGGATGGCATCACTGACTCACTGGACATGAATCTGAGCAAGCTCTGGAAGTTGATGATGGATGGGGAGGCCTGGCATGCTGCAGTCCTTGGGGTTTCAAAGAGTCAGACACGACTGAGCAACTGAACTGAACTGAACACAGCACTTCTAACCATCACGAGGCAAGTGAGGATAACAGGCAAGAGTCTATTACGTTAGATAAAAAACCCCTGACCCTCACATCATACACAAAAATAAACTCAGAATGACTCAAAGACGTAAATATGAGACAAAACACCATAAAATTCCTAGAAGAGAACATAGGCAAAACATTTTCTGATATAAACTGTACTGATGTTTTCTTAGATCAGTTTCCCAAGGCAACAGAAATAAAAGCAAAAATAAGCAAATTGGACCTAATCAAACTTAAAAGCTTTTGCCCAGCAAAGGAAACCATAAGGGAAATGAAAAATGAAAAGACAACATACTGTACAAATGTATAGACTGGCGACGCATAAGAAAAAAACTGGAGGGATATACACCAAATACACAACAAATTACTTTTTAAAAATGACTAATGTTTGCATCTAAAGACATGGTTCATTATTCACATCCACAATGCTTTAACTTTTAACATTGTTTCATAATAAGAATAGCTACAACTTTCTTTTTGGAATACAGTAACTCAGGATCCTATTGCTTATCAAACTCCAGCTACGCACCACTGCTCTACATGGTAATAATTAGTGAGCAGAGACTTCTGCTTTAGGGCTGAGATGAAAATTTTAAAGTTTGTCATGTCTTCATTTATCCTGACCCACAACTGCATCTGAGACATCTCACCAACTGCCCATCCTATCATCAGAAATACAGCCTCTGGCAATGTACCTGGGGGTCTCCTTCCAAAATGCCAAAGTTCAACCCACAATTATTTCCTGAGCTCCTGCTCAGGGCCAGGAACTCTGCCAGGGACTGTGACGGACAAAAAGAAGGCAGTTATAACCTCTGCTCTCAAGGAACTTACAACACAGATGGTTCCACATCAAGAGTCCCCTGATTTATTACTTTTATGATACCCTGCTAGGCCACTTCCAGGGCAGCAAACTAGAAGGGGGCCCTTTGTGACCATTTTCCTCCAACAAATGAAAACAGCACATTTTTCTACTTTAGCATCACATGGGATGCCATGGCAACAGAGGGCTGTACCAAGAATTAGCTCAGTGATGATCAAGCCAACACAAATTGGCTTAATACTCACTGAGTAAGATTCTTGGAAGAAAAGAAAGTTCAAATAAATAAATCTTTCTCCAGCTCTCAACAAGCAGAATTGTTTCCTTTCTTTCAGCACTGTATTTCTCAAATACTTCTCTGTGTGCTTCGGGTCAATGGAGCTATTCTCAGCTGTCTAAAAGCTTAAGGGTCAATACCTAAGCACAACTACAGCCAATTCGTACCACATACTTAGGAAGCACTGAAGATCAAAGTTGCCCACATAAAGTGCTCACACTTATTAAAATAAAAACCTAAACCGAAGTCTCACTCGTTTAACTATGAACTTGTGAGTGACAGGGAATCCTAGTGTGTATTAGTTCAAATTTCACAGACACTAGTATCTTCAGAGTATTCCATTCCCAGTGAGGCGCAGCTCTAGCTCAGTGTAAGAAGCAAACAGGTTTCCTGAAAGCTGCACTTTCTTTAGCTCATTTATACAACTTAATAGGAACTGCAATTAGACCTGGACAACATACTGAGTTAGCAAGCCCGCCCTCCTATGAGTCAGCAATCCAAATGTCTTCTAGGGGAACAGCCAACTGCAACTGCCCTCAGTAGAGGCACAGTTTTGCCAAAGCTTTCCTGGATGACTAGAAATTATCTCAACGAAATGTATAACATAAGGTAGCTTCCTACACAAGTCTCCATCTGAAGAGCAAACAGGCTTACTAAGATGAGATCCCCTTTTGATAAGGGATGAACTCTGGAAAGAAGAGCCATTAGTAATAACAGTGGCTTTCATTTCCTGAGTTCCAAGTGTGCTAAGTGTCTTATATAAGGGCTTCCCTGGTGGCTCAGATGGTAAAGAATATGCCTGCAGTGCAGGAGACGGGGATTCAATCCCTGGGTTGGGAAGATCCCCTGGAGAAGAGAATGGCAAACCACTCTCCAGTATTCTTGCCTGGGAAATACTGTGGACAGAGGAGTCTGGCAGGCTATACAGTCCATGGGGTCACAAAGAGTCAGACATGACTGAGCAAGCATCTTATATGCACTCTAACTCCTCTCTCCAACCACATAAAGTAGGTGTGATTACTCCTATTATGGGATGAGCAAACTAGGACTCAAAGAACCTCAAGATATCATCAAAGTCAAGAACTGAACCTAATTTTTTCTTACGCCAAAGCCCATACTTCTAACCACCAAAACAATGAGACTGCAACAGTTGTGTGTGCCACAAGGCACAGCTAGCCCTTCCCACTGGACAAGGTTGCAACCGTTTCCTGGTGTGATGACAAAGATCTTCAAACAAGGAGACCAGTAAAGTCATCTAAGGAGGTTTTTGCTTTTTGAGATATTTTTTGGCTATGCCAACAGAGTCTTAGCTGAGGCACACAGGATCTTCAATCTTCGTTGCAGCATGCAGGATCTTTAGTTACAGAATTTGAACTCTCAGCTGAAACATGCGAACTCTTAGTTGTGGCATGTGGGAATCTAGTTCCCTGACCAGGGATCAAACCTGGGCCCCCTGTATTGTGAGCAAAGTCTTAGTTAGCCACTGGACTACCACATGGAGGTAAGTCCATGGAAGTCCATGGGACTCTCCAGGGAAGTCCCACATGGAGAGTTTTTGGGTTTTTTTAAATACAGATTCCTACCAGGTTCCAGATACCCTGAATAAAAATCTCAGAGAATGAAACTCTTGAGTCTGCATTGTGAAAAACCACCCCAGGAGACTTCAGACCATCAAGGCTGCCAAGGCTACACCATCTATCACATGCATAAACGTGCATGTGCAAACAGGACATACACATTTGCTGTGCTCATCACAGGTCGTGGCCCCTGATATGTGCTCAGGGGCATAGCTGGATTTGTATGCATTCTTAAATCAGCAACCTATCACAGCCAAGTTAGCTTCTATGCCAGCAGAGCCAGACACTGAGATGCAGGCAGAAGACACAGTCCCCAGGCCAACCACCAGATGACACAACACAATAAACTCCAAAAGTAGTCACATAAACTGAAGTACAGAGGAGTCAACAGTTAGGTGTGAAGGGAGGCATTTCCAAGGAAATTAAATCTAAGGTGGATTTTAAGGGACAGATGTAAAATCTCCATACTGGTGGGGGGAAAGAAGAGAACTGCAAAGTGAGAAAATTGCATATCTAAAGCAAAAGTGTATTAAAACATGAAGTTAAGGGCAGATTCACATACTTCCAACACCAAACTGTAAACAGGAGACAGAAGGGCCCAGGTGTTGACCTCGGGGTTATGCCTCTACCAGATTATGAAGAGACCTGAACGTCTTGCTTTAGGCTTGGCCTTTATCCTCTAGATACCAAGAAGGCAGTTTTAGGCAATGAAAGGACTTATTCAGATTTTCAAGTGGGAATTAGCACTTCACAGCTTCAAGGAGAGGGAGTGAACGTGGGGAACAGGATTTCCCCTGATAAAAGCAGAGGGATAACTGGTTTGCAAAGCAAGCGACCCGGCTCGACTTGGGTGTGCTCTTCCCCAGCCTGAACAAGGAAGCGACCAGCTGTCCCCCAGCCCTGGCGTTCAGTCGCAAAGGAGGAGGTGTGGAGTAGGTGCCAGACACGAGAAGGCAGTGAAGACAATCAGGTAAGTTCACCCTGATCAACACCGACTGGTTGGCCAGCAAGCAGGTCAGCTGACCACGTCCACCTGGCCCTGAGACGGGCTACTCAGCACAGCAGCATGTTCAAAGCCAGTTAAGCCGTAGACACTGGGGACCCCAAGCAGCCATAGCCTGGCCTGCTCCGCAGTCCCGTAGGCCCCGGCGCAGTCTGCATGGGCCGAGGACTTCGGGCATGGGCCGAGGGCTCCGGGCTGGGCAGGGATGGGCCCAGTGCTTCAGAAAGCGACCGGAGCTGCAGCTCGTCAGCCCCTCCCGCCCATGGGGCCGTCGCCCTGAGCTGGGCCGCCTCACCTCGCGCGGGCGGCGGGCTCTTCGGCGTCTGAGCGACTGTGCTGACCCTCTCCTGGCCGCGGGTATAGCCACGGCCACCACCGCCGCCGCCATCCTCAGGCGTCAGCGTCGTGGCGTCATCACAGCGCGCACTTGACGCCAAAACAAATCCCAGCCACCCACGGGGCGGGGCGGAGGCGGGCTCGGGAGAGGCGGCTACGCGGTTGGTTGCGCTCCAAGCCTGTCCTGCCAATCAACGTCTTAAGTACAGGGTCATTCTCATTTTCCGGAGGGAGTGTCTCTGTATCTCCAGGTATCTTGACCCTAGGTTTGGGCAGGCACCATGGGTAGTAGGGGGAAAGTTCCAAGATCCTGGTTCACGTGGAGGGCGCTTTATAGTGCGAGGTTGGGGACGTAGTACATTTTAAGAGGTTTCTGGAAGTGTCTCTGGAACTCCGCAAAGGATCGGTCTAAATGTAATTAAATAATCTGTATTTTTTTAAACTGCCGTTAAAATAATTCAGGCACTCAGATATGTTGAATTTGACCTCCATCACAGCGGAGTTGAAGTAGTTAACTTGAGAATCGGTGAAATTAGTTTGGGGCCAACTACAGAGTAACAGTTTTGTTTGGTTTTTTTTGTCCGTTTTAAATGTTATTTTGACTGAATTTAAGTATTGATATATCCTATAAAGCAAGTAGATTAAAGAAAAAAATGTTACCATTAACGATTCTATAGGATTAGAATGATCTACAATCAACTCAATTGGGGGTAGAGAGCAGAATATGTTAATAGATGTCTCAATAAAGGGGTTTTTACCCCCTTTTAAAATAATATTTTTACCATTATTGTTGGGGTGCGATGTGGAACTTTTCACTGGGCAACCATAAAGAGCAAGACTGGAAAAGAACCAAGGCAATAAATAGCATTCTTCCTAAACTGGCTATGCCCCAATAGGAATCATCATAAGGGAAAGATACCGTAGTCGGCAGGATTTGAACCTGCGCGGGGAAACCCCAATGGATTTCTAGCCCATCGCCTTAACCACTCGGCCACGACTACTTTCAATTATTAAAAGGAGTGTAATCTCCATACATCTTCCTCATTTCTGTCTGTTTATTAAAATTTTTATTGAACCCTTATTTCATACATGGAATTATCTTTGACTGTGTAAGTTAATCTTATACTTTAAACCTGAACATATATTAACGCCATAAAACATCACGGTCTGTTTTATGTACTAGGGCTTTATAAAAGATTAAAAAATAAAACTTTTAGGGACTTCCCTGGTGGTCCAGTGGTAAAGACTCTGTGTTTTCACTGCAGGGGGCACAGGTTTGATACCTGGTTGGGGAACTAAGATTCCCTGCAAGCTGCTTGGCCAAAATAAATAAATAAACTTTAAAAATTATTTCCATATGTCTAGTGTTATGCTTCAAGGAATGAACTTAGGGGCCAAACAAAGGAAATTATATCCCAGCTCTGACACTTCCACAGTTGCATGAACTTAAGGAAGATATCTTCCTCTCCCTAAACCCCATGTTGGTTTGTTTGTTTTCCTTTTTAAAAGATTTATTTATTTAGTCTGAACTGGGTTTTTGTTGCTGTGCTTGGGCTTTCTCTAGTTGCAGCAAATGGGGGCTATTCTTTGTGGTGGTGTACAGGCTTCTTACTGCGGTGGTTTCTCTTGTTGCAGAGCAAAGGCTCTTAGGCATGCGGGCTCAGTAGATGTGGCCCGGTGATATGTGGGATCCTCCTGGACCAGTGGTTGAACCTGTGTCCCCTGCATTGGCAGGTAGATTCCCAACCCCTGGACTAGCAGGGGAAGCTCTAGCCTCATGTTTCTTATTTGTATACTGGGGATAAAAATCCTGACCCCCACAGTTATTGTGAGGATAGAAAATAATATCGAATTCCAAGGTTGATGGGGTTTAGAAATCCACACCTCTGTTTTACAGAAATTCAGTAAATTAATTCAACAGATATTTATCGAGCAAGCTGTGGGCAGGTGCTGGGCTCTGGTGAAGAACTCCAGAGCCCTGAGATAAAGAGGTATGTTGAGGCAAGGGGAACTGGGCTCAGGATATCTAGCCCCCAGATTTTCCCCTGAACAATAGCTATTCCATGTCTGCAGAGCTGCAAATGTGAGAAGCACCATTACCATGATCCTCTGCCCTGGGCAGCTGTGTCTAGGACCCAGTCCGGTTGGCCATCAGCCCACCCCTTCCCTCTAGCTCTGGGATAAAACACACAAAGCTCTTAAGCCCCTGGCCAGAGAGCAGATTCTGTCCCCACCCCCAACCCCATGCATACACTCCAGGTCACTCAATTCCAGGGAAGAGCAGGGACTTAGGGAGCAAAAACCAGGGGAAAGTAGGTCACAGCAGGAGGATGGTAATCCCCTTGACGGCTGGCCAGCACTACAGAGCCCCTGCTCCTGGAAGCAGGCTGCTCCTGGCCACCCACCTCGAGTACCTCTGGGAAGATTTTTGGGGTTTGGAGCCCCAGCACCATCTGTCCCAATAGTATGCTCAGGTTAATAGCCCAAAGAAGACATACCCTCCATACTGAAGTCATTCTTAGGCCAAGCTCTTGCCGACGGTAACATTTCCTATGCAGGTTTTAGCGATTCTGTTTTTCATTCCACACACTCCCACAAGTGCATTCTTTATACCCACCCCTATGTTGGGTGCTGGAGACACGAAGAGGACCCCTGGGGAATCCACGGTGGGGAATTCTGACCTAGACCCAGACAGTAAGAAGCCAGTGAGCCAGTGCTATCAGTACTGAGACAGAAGAAAGCCTGGGAGCTGTGTGGACCTGAAGGAGGCTTCTGATTCAGCCTGGATTCAGGGATAGGGAGGAGGGGATACTGAACAAGAAGTAGGAGTTTGCCAGGAGAAAATAAGGAAGGGTATTCTGAGCACAGAGAATAGATGTATAAAGATCCAGAGGAATAAAAGTCTGGTGTGTCCTTCCAGAAGATACTGGTGGTCAGCAGGTGTGGTTCTGGGTTTTTTTGACTTGAACTTTCTCCTTTAGGTGAGAAGATGGGTAAGGAATGGTTGGGAGAGCGAAGTGGGGATAAAAGTACAGGTGAAGGAAATACAGGAGCAAAGACAGGGCAGAGTGAGTTAACTGAGGCATCTTAGCTAACTGGAATGAGAGGGTGTTTGGGAAGCCTTGCTGAAGTAGGGCTCCTCTGGATGAAGTAGAGTGGAGGTCTCTGGAGGCTCCTGTCACCTTGGAGCCTAAGCAAGGGACCTACCAGGCCTGATTCTGTCCTAGGGCCAACAACCCCCCAGCACGCGCTTTAGTGCAAACCTGGCCTGACAAGTTCTGGACTCTCACCCGTCCTCCCCTCCCAGCTGATTCCTTGGGCCCCTCTTGTAAAGCCCTCTCCAGCTCAGCCCCACTTCTCCTCCACCATTTGTCACTCTGGCATCTTTACCACCTATCACTCTCTATCATGCTCCTTCTCTGAAACCTCCCCTTACCCCAAGGACTGAGCAGGTAGATCATTCCTGTGTGCTACTATAGACTGGGAGTTACTCAGGAGACTGAATAAACAATCCTACATAGACACACAGCTGACTTACATAGGGCCTTGCAGACAATGAAAAGGAGTTTAATATCAGGATCAGTTTTTCAATGGAGAATAAGGTAGAGGGAGTGAGAGACAGTAGAAGCCAATGAGGAGGCCATGGCAGTGTTCACTCAAGTCGTGTGGGGTAAACTTGGTAGAGGGTCCTGAGAGGGATGGTAGAGGGTCTCCCCCTCTCCGAGGCCTTCTTCTTCCCTCAGGATTCTGCTCATGCTGATTCTTGCTCTTCTTCTCCACCATGAAGAACAGGGGCTCCTCACACATGGCACATTCATCTGTGCATCCAGAAAGTCCTCCGGGATTTCTCTGACCTCATGCAGCACACCTCTTCTCAGAGAACAAGCTTGTGCAGAGCAGAGGCCAGAAGAACCCTCATTGTGACCCAGTTTCTGCCGTTCCCGGTCACCTCAGAGACTTGAGTGTCGACTCCAACAGGGGTTCCCCGTCTTCTGGAACAGGCTCCCCTCAGATGAACCATCACCCCAGAGAAGGAGAGGAAAGGGTACTTAATCTGAGCTTTGTCTTGAAGGCTAAGGGGGTAGTTCAGCAGAGGGAGCATGAGGTGAGATGGTCAGGAGCCTGGAAGCTGGGAGAAGGGTGGACTGGCTGGGGGTGGGGATGGGGACGTTCTACCACCTCACGAGGCACCTACAGGCCAGCGCAGGAGGGGCAGGAAGGTAGGAGTGCCAGCCTGGGAGAACAGAGAGAGAGAGACATTCCCGGACAGAACTCTTGGAACCTGCTGGCAGTGGAAAGCTCTGCCCTGCCCCTGGGAAATGAGTGTTTGTGAGGAGAAAGACTGAGTCCCCTGTGGCAGCCTTCGGCCCCGCCCATGTCATCTTGGGGATGTTTCTGGAGGCCTCAACCCCAGCCAAGCGGGCCTCAGCAGAAAGGAAGGAAGGAACTTAGTACAAATATAAATACCTTTAATGAAAGCCAAGTGTGCTCTGAGGAGGCCGACGGCAGCCACCAGAGCAGGGCTGGAGGCGGGGGCATCACTATCCAACTGGACTGGCTAGGCCAGGGGCCCCAGGAGGCAGGCCAGCACCAGAGCAGCTGCCAGCAGCGGGGGCATGGGGGCCGGGGTGGGCGCTGGCGCTGTCGCCCGCAGGGTTTCCTGGTTGGTCTCTGGGCCCACCCCGCGCTCCTGAAGGCGCACAGGGGTGCCACAGAGAGTGTGCAAGTTATCTGGGTGTGGGGCCCGGCGAGCTTCTTGCTGTAGTGACTCCCACACGGCGGCTGCCTCCTCCGGGCAGCCCAATAGGACTCGCGAGGCACAGGTGTGGAAGTCATTCCAAGACCTGTTAAGGGTATGGGGTTAGGGGAATTAGGTGGGGCAGGGGGGGCTTTGGGATGGGAGGGAAAAGGCTCAGATCCCAAGGGTGATGTTGCCCTCGCACCTGCCCATACCTGCAGACGGTCTCCAGTTCGCCTCCGTGGCCCATGCCGTCTCCCAAGCGGATGAGACACTCAGCAAAGCCCTGGTATATGGTGTCACAGCGGCCTGGGCCCGCTGCAGCTGCTGCCGGGGGAGATACAGGGACTGCGGGTGGGGGTGGAGACTAATTGATAGGATGAGGCAGTGCACCCTCAACCCCCCAACTCCCAGAGGCTTGTTTACCAGGGAGCTTTCTGGGGACGTGACTCAGCGTGAAAGGGGCACCCCAGGGAACCAAGGGGCACACCTGGGGACCACCTGCCACCACCCCTTCTAGGAGGACCCAGACAGGATAGGTGGGCGTGGGAGGAGAAGTCTCATCCCAGGGGTTGGCTTTCTCCGAGTTCTGGGCCCCAGGTCAGGTGAGAACGGTCCAATTGAAGGAGCATGGACATGGGTAATGGGGACAGGGCCCCTGGCAAAAGCCAGTTTCTCTGTAGCCTAGACACCTTCCTGAATACAGGTGTTTCCCAATGGGTCAGGATAGAGGGGGTTGAGATCCAGGCCCGACCCTAGGAGAGGACCTCAGAGATCCCAGGGTTGGTCTGGGAGTCCCACAAGAGGTCAAGCCTCTGCTTATCAGACTGTGGAATTTGGGGGTTCTTCCCTCTGAAACTAGGGTTCAGTTCACACCCCTCACTTTACATCTTTCAGTCACTGGGTCACATTCTTCCCTCCCTGGAGCCCTTTCACCTCTCTACCCTGGCTCTTGGCACTCAGGAAGGCTGTGCCTCAGCTCCCACACAGCCTACACCCAGCCTGTGGGGAGGACGTGTGGACAGTATGGGTCTGGGCACTCACCGAGGGGCGGCAGCAGTAGCAACAGCAGCAGCCCCAGCGCACAGGGCAGTTGCCGGTGGTGACAGAAGCAGCAGCAGCAGCAGCGCATCATCCCCAGCTGGGAGCCTACTAACAGGGCTAGCAGCTTGGAGGGCAGCCCTTCTGCCCAGCCTCCGGGAGGAGGCACTGTGATTGGATGGGGGGCGGGGCTCAGCCACCCAGAAGCCCCAGCCCAGTTCCAATAGGCAAAAGAGGAGGGAGGGACTCCAGAGAGGAGAACCAGGAGCATAGTGGGGTGCTGAGCTGACCCCGGGGGGCCTTTGCCTTGGAGATGGAGAGGAGAGATCTGGGAGAGTAGCTGGGCAGATGAGGGTGGTGTCCAGGCCCCCTGGGATGGGTTTGCCTAGACAGAGCTCCGCATAGGGAGAAGAGAGGGGGCAGGTTAAGAGAGGGCAGTTATCAAAGTCACACCAAAGACACATGAAAAGCACACACGTACTCCATTTTATTCCAAAAACATTTACTTGAATTTCTCAATGTTTTTTCAAAAACAAAAAGACCCAAATCGGAGGTAAAAAGGAACATGGAAAATTCAACTTAAGTGGTGTCATAATCTCGGGGGTTATGCTCCAGGCATGGCAGAACCCAAGAAGGCACAATACCCACTCTGGGCCCAGCCTACACCTGCTGGCTACCACAGCCAGTGCTATCCCCGTAAAACTCTCCAAAGGTGGGAGCCTGAGCAGGTAACTGGCAGGCATGACCCTACTTTGGCCTAAGCCTGTCTGTTGGCCTTCAGTGCCACCTCACCCTGGACAAAGCAGGCTTAGCTAAGGGAGGCTGGGGGTCATAAGGCCGTGCAGCATGAGGCTGAGACGCCGGGCTGCTTTGCCAAGTGAGTTGTGTGGCTCCGCCTGCAGGAACTGGAAGAGCTTCTGGCGCACCTGAGCCATGACGGAGCCCATGTGGTCCCGAGTGATGGGGTCACTGTGGTCCAGGTGCATTACAGCCTCTTCCAGGTAGCTGGGGATAGAGGAAAAAGACTGACTACAGGTGGCCTCCAGCAGAGGAGCACGCCCCCTGGTGGCTATGAGGCCCAGAGGGGCTGCTGACAATGGAGGTCTCAAAGCCTGAGATGGGTGGGGGCAGAGGGGACTGGTGGAGAACACCAGGAAGGGGAGTCAGGTAGGAGTGGGAGTCTCTGCTTTGAAGTACTCACCCACCTTCACCCCAGCTCTAGTCCCCGACTATTCCCACTCACCTGAGCTTGAGGTCAGTTCGAGTGCCAAGATCAGAGGCCAGTTGCTGGATGAGAGAAAGGAGTACAGGCTGGGAGAGGGGGCAAGGTGGCTGCCCAAAAACCTGGCCTGGGTCCACTGTTTCACACACGTATAGCACCAGGTTCAGGTCGGCAGCTGTCAGGGCCTGAGTAGAGAAGAGTTTATAGCTGATGTCAAGATGGAATGCCTGCTTGTCTGGCTAGGTGGCCTGGGAGAGGATGACTGCAGAGTAGGGCATCCTGAGGGAGTTGCTCAGGGGCCCAGAGAGCACTGAAGGGCTGCTGTTACTCTAGAGGATCAGGAAAGATTTCTGAGAAAGGTAGTGACAAAGCAAGATGGACTGAGGTAGAAATAAAGGGATCCAGGGTCCAGGCAGAGGGAAAAGCAAGGGAAATGGCCTGGAGGCAAAGAGAACCAAGAAAAGTCTGCTGCCAGACCACCCGAAGTCTGATGGGGAGTGTGGGTCTTGTCAGGAGACACTGGCCTCTACCTGGGCCCAGTGCCTGGCTTACCTGCTGGAAGGCCTGATTGAGGTGGCCCTGCTGCAGCAGCTGCAGGATATGGGCTTGCTGGGCTTGGCAGTCGAGGTGGGCAGCAGGGACAGGTGTGCCGGCGGCTGAGCGCATGGCCTGCATGATGCTAGAGGTGACGGCGGCCTGCTGCTCCTTGAGAGCCACACTCACCTCGCCCTTCACGATGCGCTGTACCTGTGCTAGAATCGCCTCCTGCAGGCTACGAGGCAAGTGAGGGAGACGAGGTCAATATGCGGTTGGGTCTGGCCCTTTCCACACCCACCACCTAGCTGTGCTCAGGCCACCCACCTGCCCACGGCCACATGCAGCTGGTGCTGCACCTCAGCCCGAACGCTGCCAGACACAGTGGCCGCCATCTGCTCCGTGGCCCCCTGCAGGGTGCCGACCAGGCCCCGAAGCTGGGCCAGCACAGGCTCCCGTGCCTCCTGCTCTCGTGCCTTGCGGCTCTTCATGTGGCTCTCCAACTGCTGCAAGTCTGAAAAGTGACCATGGGAGCCATGAGAGGGACAATGGGGAAAAGAGGATGGCCTCTCCCTCCCTGAGGCAGAAGACCTCACTCACACTCCTGTGTGCCCAGTCGGAAGCTGTCATTGATCTGCTGGAACATGGCCTGGCAGCTCTTCTCGAAGGCGGGCAGGACCACACTCTGGAAGGCTTCCCGGTAGGCGGCCTGCATTGGCCCCTGTAATGTGTCTGCGGCTGCTCGGGCAATGGCATCTGTCAAGTTCTAGGGGTGGAGGAGGGGATGAGTTGAGTCTTGAGCTCATGCCCACCACCCACTTCCCTCATTTTGGGCCCTACAGCACCTTGGACTTGAGCAGCTTAGAGATGTTCTCTTTCATGCTACTCTCCACGGCTGTGAGTTTGGTGGCCACCGAGTTGCTGAGCTGGCCAGCCACGGGCTCCAGACTCCGGGAGACACCTGGGACAGGGGAAGGAGGGAGGGGTCGAGCCATGAGACGAGGCTTGACAGGGAGAGGGCCCTTCGAATATGGCCTGCCCAGAAGTCTCCATTTGAAACTCACATGGAGGAACCGTCTTCTTGATCTCGTCTCGTACGCTGCGCTCCAGCCGCCCTGCCACCGCTGAAGACAGCGCCTGGGATAGCTGCTGTGTCAGCTGCTCCTGCAGCTGCCCACCCCGCTGCTGCCCCTCGGCCAGGGCCCGCTCCAGTCGCCGCTCTGTGCTGTTGCTAAGGAACAGACCCGGAGGAGGTCCCACATCCCGTCCTGGGCAGAGAACATGGGTGCATCCCTGTCCCAGCTGTGCCCTTGCCCCCAAGGATACGCTCCTGCTCGTGCCTTGACTCCAGGGCTCGCTCCACGTGGCCTGTGACGGTGCTCTGCAGGCCTTCAAGCTGGGCGCACAGGCGCTGCAGCAGCTCTTCTTGGCTGTGCCGCAGCTGTGCCAGCTCTCTCTGCTGCTGCCAGATCAGTGCCGGCCAGTCCTCAGGGGTTTCTGCCACCTGCCAGTAATACCAAAAGTCACCTGATGTCTGCCCTGCTCATCCCCCACATCAGACCAGGGGAAGGTCTGGCCACCTCCCCCACCCCCACAGGCAGGAGTCCCAGAAGCAGAAAGGGACTCTCTCTGCTCACTCACCTGGTGCTCTGTGAGCCGGGATCCCAAGGATGAATCCCTGCCATAGGTGAGAAGCACCTCAGGCCATGTCACGCAGGCAGCCTGAAGACCACCCCCTCCCTGGCCCCCGGACCCCTCCTACCCATCATCCTTTTTGCCCTTTCTCTTGAGCTTGGGTGAGGCCCGAGGGGATCCCTTGGTCTTCCAGTCCTTGGCTGGAAGACGTGGAGTGGGCACTTTGGTGCCAAAGTTCCCTGCAGCAGAGGCGAGGCTGGCCACCTCGTCATCATGGTCACTGGGGGAAGAGGAGGGAGAGAGATAGGCACTTGCCCACTGGCTGGCCCTCCCCGGAGAGGAATGTGCAGTGTGATGCCTACCTTTGCTCGGCACTGGCGTCCTGGCTGTCGTGTTGCTGCAGCAGGTGATAAGGTGGTCGGTGGAAGGCCAGGCTCTTGTGCTTTTCCTGGAGGCCATTCCGGGGGCTGGGGAGGGCCAAGCCAAGTCAGTGGCGGATGACTCTACCTGAAGCCCCTACCATTGGTACACTCCCCCCGCCTACCCTCCAAGCTCCTCACCTCTCTGCCAGGCTGCTGCAGGTCTCGCGAGTGATGTCTGGAGCTGTAGGCCAGACCTGACTGTCAGGGGCTGTGGCCTCCTGGGTCAAGGCTGCCTCCAGGAGGGAAGGGGTACTATGCCGATCCCCATCCCCAGGGACCCCATCCAGGCTAAGCTGGGGGCCGAGCTCGGGCCCTGGCCGGGGCCGTGGAGACAACAGGTGGAGCGCCGAGGCCGCTGAGGCCATGCTGTCTGGCTCCAGGCCCTCAGGAGCAGAGGCGCCAAAGCCACGGGACAGCGCCTCAGATGCAATCTCAGGGATGTCCTGGGACAAGGCAGTGGAGGCTGAGGAGATAACATCGGGGGAGCGGGTGCGGCTGGGGGAAGCCTGAGGCAGCCCCAGGGGTTCCACTTCCTGCAGCTCCAGGGCGAGTGCAGAGGCAGCAGTAGGCACCTGAGGGGACCAAGATAAGACTTAAATGGTGGGAGGTAGGGCTAAAACAAGTATGGAGATGATGCACTGGTGTGTGCAGTGATGAGAGATGGGACACGGGGGATGGGGACGCAAGTCATAAATGGTCACAGTCAGAAGAGGAGGGGGAAAGAGAGGCTGGGGGGCTGCTCTCCAGGGACACTGGGGGCTAAGATACCCTCAGGGGAAACACGGGCTATCTGAGGCAGAGTAGGACCACCACACAGGAAACTGGGAGATCGCCCCCAACCTCCCCACCCTCACATGCCTGCCACCCTGCACTTCACACACCCACACACGCACCTGACCAGACCCTTTAGGAGTCAGTTTGTCAGCCGGACCTGGGAGCAGGCTGGGCAGGAGCCCACGTGGGCTTGCCTGCAGGCTGCTGCTGCTCATGGTCAGACCACCATCCAGCTGTAGCTTGGGGCTCAAGGTCAGCTCCTCAGGTGGCCTGGTGGCAGGAGGATGAGGTATAAGTAGACAAAGCCTGGTGCCTCCTGGCACCAGCCCCTGCCCCTCTCTCTGCCCCTCACTTCACCTGGGCAAGGAGGGGTCCACGGCCGAAGTACTGCTCATGGCAGACACGGCTGTCAGAGAGGAGCTGCTGCTGCTGCTACTGCTGCTGCTGCTGCTGCTGCTGCTGGGAGATGCAGCAATCTGGGGAAACATGGAGAATGAGGGCTGTGGCTGTGGAGAGCATCCCCACGTACCACCTTCCTCGAAGCCCACTCCTCCCAAGCACACCTGCTGCAGGGAGGCGCTAGGCGTCATGAAGGCGTCAGGTGTCATCAGCTTGGGCTTGGTCTCACTGCTCAGACTGAGGAAGTCAGCTGGTGCAGGCAACTCCACGATACGTCGGAGGTCAGGCTGGGAGCCATGAGTAGCTGATCCCAGGCCCTCTGAGCCCAGCTCTGGCCGAGACTCTCCAAATGCTGTGGGGAAGGCTACCACTTAAGTCAGATCTCACACCCTGGTCAAAACCCACTTCCCTCTCACCCCTAACTCACGAAAGTCTTCATGGGTAGAGTGCGAGGGGAGTGGGGCCACAACGTCAGGGTTCAGCTGTGGCTGAAAGCGGATCTGGACGTCCTGTAATGCCCTGCAGTATGAGCAGAGAAAGAAAATGACAGTCAGAGAGAGAAAATGACAGTCAGAGGCAGGACGGTAGGGAGGGGCACTGACTGGGAACAGGCGGCCCCCCTCCCCAACACACTTACTTAGTGTGCACACAAAAGAGCTTGATGAGCACACCGGCTGCAGACTCCATTGCACCTGCTCCATGGGTCCCGTCTATAAGGACAATGTGGATGACTAAGCCCCTGACACTCTGTACCTTAGCACTCCCCTGCCTCCCAACACAGACCCCCGACCCTGAGCAGCTCACCGGCCCCAAGGCTGTCATTCTCCTCCTCGGCAGGCAGCACCTCTGTGTGCCGCAGCCGGCAGCGACTCACAACCTGGATACCGAAGCTCAGTACAGGGTGGGTTAGAAGGAACTCAGAGATGGAGCTGAAGCAGGCCCGGCCCTCCTCCTGGTTCTGCAGCAGTTCCATCACGTAGAGGACCTGCACGGGTGGCAAGGTCACAGCTGAGTTCAGGGGCTAGGAAGGCCCCAGATGAGCCACACACACCTTCATCCCCCTGATGCTACCCACTCTGCTCCCACTGCAGCCCACCTTCCGCTGTACATCACTGAGGATCAGGTATTCCGCTGAGAGGTCCAGGCAAACCTTGAGGCTGGGGGGCACACTCACTGGGCTGAAGATATCTGGGGAGAAGCTGGATGGGGGGATGAGGCAGGATAAATGAGACTTAGGATGGGAAGGACCTATATCACCAAGCCTGCCCCTGCCCAGCCCCACAGCCCCTGCTTACCGAATGGTCTGCAGGCAGGTCCAGGACACCGTGCACCACATCTTCAGCTCCCGATTCTGGTCAGCGCCAGTAATGAGGAATCTCCAGAAAGGGACCCTGCAAAGCAGCAAGGCACTGAGTGGCTGGCGGGGCCCTTTATGGTAGCCCAAGGTCCAGCCCACCACCCTCCAGCCTGCCCACTCACTCACTCAGGATCCTGTTTCTTGTGGTTGTCACAGAACAGGAGGCAGGAGAGGGGCCGCCCATCATGAGGCTTCCACTCATGTAAACACCTGCAGTAAATGAGGGGCCCGAGTGGGCGATCTGATTCCCTACCTAGGGGAGCCCAGTCCCTCAGGCTCTGCCTTACCGTGGCTCATCCTGTCCCTCGATGTAGATCTGCCAGAACTTGACGAAGCCATCATGACTTGCAGTAGCCAGGACAGTCCCATCAGGTGAGAGGGCCCCTTCACTCAAGCACTGAGAAGAACCCAAAAAGCCTTGCTTTGCCACCAACTAGAGGTGGGAGCAAGTCCTTCTCAGGTGAGGATGGAAGTGAGCTAGGCTGACCCACAGTGGATCTGCATGTGTGTTTGAAAGACTGACTGAATGGAGCTCTGTGGAGAAGCCCAGATCCAGGGGGGGTATAGCCAGGTCAGGTGTGAGCACCACAGGAGAGGGGTCACTCTAGGCTCAGAGGTCCCATGGGCACAGTTCTGAAAAGCTGTCTGGGCAGCTGTGGGTCCAGGGAATAGACGAGGGACACAGTGGGGTGGGGCGAGAGGGCAGACTTACTGTGCTGTGGCCTTTTACCACGATGAAGCCCTGCTTGATCTGGCTGACATCCACAGGCCAGGTGCTGTGGTTGGTGCGGAGCATGTCCAGGTCCCACACCTCAGCCTGGCAGGTACCGGGAGGTGAGCACTCAGCCCATGACTACCCCACTGCTACTAGCCCCTCCCTCTCCCCCCAGGCCCAGCCCCCTCACCCGGTCCTCATGCAACAGGGCCACCGTTGGGCTGCCCTCCTCACAGCAGTCCTCACTCTCTTCAGGGATGAAGGGGCACCAGATGATCCTGCGGAAGTGGTTCAGCGGAGTGCCCTCTGGCTGGCGGATGTGGACCAAGATCTCCTCTCTGAGCAGGGTGTTAAGGGCTAGTCGGAGGGATGATGCGGTGGGTCTGGCAGACCCAGCTCCACCCACTTTTCTCCAGTCCCCCGTCCCACCCTGGGAAAGGATACTGAATTTTGCCATTAATCAGGGCCAAGCGCCATACAAACAGGTTGCCTGCCTCATCCAGGCAGGCCAGCTGTGGGGAATTGAGGTGTGCAAAGGCCAGATCAGCCACGCTGCCTGTGAAGCCTTTGAGCAGGGTCCGCTCTGAAGTGCTGACACTGATCACTCGCACCATTGCTGAGCCGTTGTTGGCAGCTGGAATCAGGAGAGTGGTAGGCCGTGAATAAACTCAGGACCAGGTGGCAACAGACAGGCCCTGCCCTTGCCTGCCTCTCTGCCATTACCAGTCTGAGGCTCAGTTTTCTCACTGAGCTCCAGAGGGCTGGGCAGAGCTGGGGGCATTGCAGACGAGCCTGCCATCACACCTCTACAGTCCGAGGGGGCTGAGTGACCTGACGACCGCAGAGCTTCCCCTCTGGGGCTTCAAGCAGAACATGTTCCTCCTCTGTACTGCTCCTACTCACCCCGAATAGCATAGGCCAAGAAAGAGTTGGACACAGCAATCAAGTTGCCATAGTAGTATTTCTGCTCCCAGTCATACTTGGCGACAGGCTGAATTTTCACCTGAGAACCAAGAGTGAGGAAGGTCACAGAAGTCAAGGGCTGCGGTGGCTTTCCTGGAGCTGAAGTAGCCCCCAGCATGCCTGGGGACAGGAGAGGCCATATGTGCAAGCCCAGCCTCCCAGTCACAACTCTTAGGGTCAGATTCCCACAAAGACTTGGCAGCCAACACTGGCTTCCTGAGACTGGGGTACACTATCTGTCTGTTAGGATAGTCCCCATAAGAACTGGCAGCATGGAATAAGGGAGGGACAGCCTAACTGTGCCCCAGCCATTATACATGCCACAACATCTTGGTGCCCACCTTGTTGCTCCCCCGTGCCTTGCTCGAGATGCTAGAGTCACTGCTGGCCACAATCTCCACCTCCTTGGCCAAAATTCCAATGCCAGTGGAACTGTCGTCTCCTAAGAGGCAGCTGGAGAGAAGGGTGCACAAGCATGACTCTTGTTCACCCGAAGTCTCAATGGGCAGGGTTGAGGGGAGAGGATGCAGCCACTCTGGTGAAAGTGTCAAGCCCCAGATGCCCTGATCTGCCTGATTCACTGGTCCCCAAATCCATAGCTTCTCTTGCTCACCTCCCTCCTTGGGAATGGTTCTACTTCCATGCTAAACCAGGAGCCCAAATTTCAGATAGAGGCCAAGCCCTTGTCTGTGGCCCTCATCCAAGTGAAGCATTCTACCCCAGGCTGTCTTGCGGGGAAGCAGCAGAGACTGCCGGACCCTCTTCCCCCACCTTATGCCTTTAGTTAGCAAATACCTCAAAGACCCCACTACCATCTCCCAGACACTCACATGACCTGCTTTTCCTGCAGGTTAATAGGTGGCATGGCTCGGAAACCAGGCTTGTTTGTTGAAGCACTGTCACCTGAGCAGAGGGGGTCTGGGACCAGGAGCCCATTGAGATCTCCATTGTAGGCATTAGATGGTCGTTGGTTCTCTGCACTGGGGCCTAGGGGCAGAAAGGGCCACTCTGACGAGTTTGTTCCACCTGCCCACTGGCCTCTCCTTCTGCAGGGTTCCATTCAAGAATCATGAGGTGCTCTAGGAACACTCAACAAGGCACGTCAGCGGGGAGGAGGGCCCTTTGTTCAATTCATTCTATAAGCACTGACGGTGAACCCAATGTATGCTAGGATCAAGGATGAGCATGAGGCTCTTCTACCTGGGGGAGGGGTGTAAGTCATCAAGAACCCTCTGTGGCCAGTTAATATTTAGGCCTGGATCAGTACACAAGGACTCTGCGTACTTGAAGAAGGGCAGAGAAATAGTCAGGACAGACTTTATAGTAGTAGTGTGGCTGGAACACAAACATGGGAAGGATGCAGGGAAAACAAGGCTGCAGAGGTCTCAGGAATGAGGCTGGGGTGCTTTGATTTTCCCTGTGGTAATGAGAGCCACAGAAGAGTTTTGAATGGGAAGGTAGCATGATCTGCTATGGCCAGAGGACTGACTGTTCTAAAGTGACATGTAGGATAGTTTAGAATCCAGGTGAGAGCTATCAGGACCTGGACCAAAGTAGTGGAGGAGCTGGGGAAGAGAGGATGGGCTCCTAAGGCATGGAAAGACATGATTAAGATGTGGAAGAAAGGAAGGAAGGAGACTGCCTCACAAAGACATGAGCTCAGAAGAAACCACTATGGACGTGAAGGAGCTGGCCAAAGAGGAGAGAAATTATGGGGTAGGGTGTATGAGTAGGACAGATAGCATTTCAGTTGTTTACCATTGGTTTTACCATTAGCTGTATTTCAAGCAGTCTCATAGGCTCAATCACTACTCCAAAACTCCCAGGTGGCAAGGAGACTAGGGCTTCATATTCAGGAATCTGGCAAGTTTCTAGTCACAAAATAGCCTGGGATCTCACATTGTCCTCCAGTAAGAGGAGACAAGCAAGTACTACTTGGCAAACAGGGGAATCAAACATCAATCTAAGAGGAAAAACCTCAGGCCACCTCACTTGCATCAGAGTGAGTGATGCTAAGAGGTAAGGTGACCACTCTCCCTTCCAGGGAGGCTAGTATGAGGGCAAACAAGCTACATGTTACCCATGCCAGGCTCCATCAAACGTTTGTGGCAGTTAAGAAGCATGAGAGGGCCACGCCAAGCCCAAGAGTCACGGGAGCACACACTCTAGGCCTGGGGAAAGGGGTTTCAGGCAGCAGGTGGATTTTCTCAGAGATTAGAGGTTAGCTGAACCCAGCAGTGGGGACCCCTGCCTGTGTCCAAAAGGGGCCAGTTTGGGCTTTTCAGCAGGTTTAACAACAGGGTCTGAGGAAACACAGTCCTCAGCTCTGGGTGCTGCACATCCACACCACCATCACCAGCCAGTCTCTCGACCACTACAACTTTCCACAGGTCTCTGAATCTGCCATGAAACTTTAGTACATTCACACATGCTATTTCCTCTCTGTAGAAGGTCTTTCCTGACACCCCAGTCCCTCTCCCTATTACAAGACCTGGCCTAAATACTGCTCTTCTCTCAGCTGTTCTCAGGCATTGACCAGCCCCTACCCCACCCACTCCATCCTCCTCATAGAACCAAAACACTTCTCTCTCTCAATGAGAAGAACATTATATTACACCTCATTAACTCTGTGGCCTAGGAGCTCACTGAGGGCAGGAGGAGCTTTGGAAGTACCACTGCAAACCCAGGTAAATTAGAAATGAATGGAGATTAACTACCGCTTGCAAATGTTTGCAGCCTGATCCAATCAGCACTGTGCAATCTGTGGTTTGCCTTAATCCCAGAGAGCACACGGGAACTGGTTGGTCATCTTCCTCCAGAAAATCAGTCTTAAAATCGCAGGCCTAGAGTCTGCATTCCAGAAGGAAGGGCGAGTTGCTTTGGTGCTCAGCACAGCGCCTAGTTCAAGACCCAGAACTCGGTGTACAGAGCCCAGATTAGCCCTGTGAACTATGGTAAAAGGGTAGGGAACCCGGGCCAGTCCCAGGAACACTAGAGACGTTGCTGCCAGGACATCTGGTGGGCTTTGCGGATTCAGAGAAGAGCCCTCACCTTCAGCCGAGATGCTGAAGGACAGGGCAGAGCGGCACGGCTCCGGGATGGGGAAGGATCGCATCCTGGGGTCTGCGCACTTGGGTAAGCACACCCCTCCGACCCTCCGATCCTCCGACCCTTGTGTGCCCTTACCAGATGGAAGGATGCGGAGCTGGTCCTGAGGGACCCCAGGGCCATGAAGGCAGCCAAGGCCCGCGCCGCCCTTCTGACCGCTCATGGGGGCCCACCCCCACTGTCCCGGCTCACCTCCCGCCGGCCGGTCCAGCTTGAGGATGTCCCGCAGGTGCTGCGTGGCGTCCTCTATGTCGATGCTCGCACAAGAGGAGGCCATGGGCCCAGTCGCCGGCGCCTGAGTCCGCGCCGCGTTGGGTTTCACTGCCGCCGCGCACAGTCCAGCCGGGCACAACCCCGCCAGGGCCAAACAGCGGGACGCCGGTCACTATACTCGACCCACCCGAAGCTCACAAACCGCCGCCCGCGCTGCGTCCCTGAGCCCCGCCAACCCCACCAACCGCCTCCACTTCCGGCCCGCCCGAGCTTCAGCTCCCGGAACCTGAGCCGGGAGGAGAAGAAAGGTTCCGGGCTCGTGAGGAGGACGCTTCGCCCCTCCAGAAGCCCGCCTCTGCGCTAATAGGGTGGGGAGAGTTCCTTGGGGCTGAGGCGGAGCAAATGTCCACCTTCTGGACCGCTCCAAACCCTACTTGCTTCAGAATAACCCGCCCAGTCCATGTCCACTCCCAAAGCATGGACTCATGATGGGCCTAGACCGGGTCAACTCTGTGGCCTAAGCCAAATCTCTCACATACCCCAAAACAAGCTGAATTGGCAAAAATTTAGGTTTCTACTTTAGGAAGTGGGTCAGTGTAACCCAAGGCCTGAGCGGGCGAGCGTGCTGTCGCGTCCGATTCTTTGCGACGCCATGGGCTATAGCCTGCCAGGCTCCTCTGTCCATGGGATTTCCCAGGCAAGAATTCTGGAGTGGGTTGCCATTCCCTTCTCCAGGGGATCTTCTAGACCCAGGGATCAAACCTGTCTCCTGCATCTACCTGCATTGGCAGGCGGATTCTTTACCACTGAGCCACCTGGGAAGGTCTGAAGGGACCTGTTAATTCACGGACCCAGGAATTGCAAGGGCAGAGATGGTCTCACCACAAACATCACCTTGTTCCCTAATGTCTCCCAGCATCCCTCTGCATGACCTTGCACCATCAGGTAAAAAGAAAGAAACCATGGTTTACAAACACTTCTTTATTGCAGACATTTCAGGCACAGGTACATGGAAAAGCTGTATTGCAAATTTTATACAGGGTGGTTTAAGAGGCAGCAGGTTTCTACCTCTCCCCAACCTCTATCCCCCAAATACAGAGCAGCCAAGAAACTAGTCCCACTGAAACCTCCTGAGTATGCTGTTATTTCAAACAGCACACCATCCAGCCCAGTGCCCAGCATAGCTAGGCTACCAGTGGGGGTCTGAGGAAGTTCCTGGCTTCCATCCACAGTGCAGGAGGGAAGGGGGCTGTGCATAACAGGCAAAGCTGTGGTGCCCTCACCAATCCTAAAACCCCAAACAGGTAAACAGACCAAATCCTGGGTTTGGTTCTGGTCTGTGGTTGCTACCTTGCCATCAGTTTTACACCACCAGTCTCAGGGCTAAAGGGCTGGATTTGTATTGATACTAGGCAAAGTCTGTCCCCAAAACTAAGGAGGAGAAACTGCCCCAACAGCTGAGATTTCCTGGGATTTGAGGATAGTAGTGTGAGTTTGTGTTTGTGGTCAGGGAGGGAATAGGAGAAGGCCTAGAGATGCCTTGCAGAGGTCTCAGGCATGAGAAATCCTACAACCTGAATTCCCTCAAACTCAGAATGCTTTCAGTTTTAAATCTATACTCCAACCCAACTGGGCCTGGCTCTGGGCATTGGAGGCTGGCTGTTTGAGGCACTCCCGTTTTGGTAGTGACATCCGAAGCAGATGGTACAGGGTAAGAGCTGCCCTCTGCTTGTCCGGGGATTTACGGGGCATGCTGGATGTGATACTGACCTTTCTGTGGCTAGAACAAGGCCTTCGCCCTCAAATGCCTGCTCATACTTGGTCCTGCTGAGCCCTCAGTCCAGAGGGCCTGAACCTAATGGGCCATTTTTGCCAAGGCTTTTCAATCTTCGGTGGGATTCTGCATCATCTCACCTGTCATTAGAGCCCTGACGCTACCAAGTGTAGAGGTCACAGGAAATGTCAGGACTGACTGCCGAGGCTTCAAGGGACTCTTCCGTTCAGACCTGAGCTCTCCCTGTCTGCAGCTCACTTTTCCAAGGCCAGATGGAGGGAACACTATGCCCTACAGGGCTTCTAAGAGAAGCGAGTGCAGAGTGCTGCCTGAGCTCAGAGTGCTGCTTCGGTGTTTTCTCCTTGCAACAGGTATTGCTGAGTGGGCGTAGATGTGGGATGGTGAGACATGAGAGAGCCAATGAGGCAGGGTAGTTATGGATGCCCAGCCCACTATTCAACTAATTCAAACAATTTAAACTGTTAAGAAAATTTTCGTGGTTTTATTGTATCATGAGGCATTGAAACATCTGAACAAATCAATATCTGGGCGGTGAGGCAGCTGCTTTCTCCTTCACTTCTTTGGGTTACTAGAGCAACTTGTCAGTAGATTAAAAAAAAAAAAAAAAAAGACAACCTTTTGCATTACTTAAGTCTTTCCAAGGCATGCGCTGGTACAACACAAACTTCTCCTGTCAGATGCAACTAGTCTAGCATCCAAACATCATGCACAACACCTCGGTAGCAGCAGCGCACTGCGCCCACGCCCACCGCGGCCCTGCTCGTTTGTGAATGATATTTGGAGCATCTGGAGGAGTGTGAATAGTATCGGGAAGAGGAGGGAGGAGGAAACAGCATGAGTGCCTGGCTGGGAGGAGGTCAGCCAAAGTTGTGCAGGGCAAGCCTGAACATGTCATTGGTGCAAACCCAAGCATCATTGATGTTCTTTAATAGGAACATCTGGTGGAACCCCATGATGGGGTCTTCATCGGCCTGTGAAGAGAAAAAAATGGTTCAGTTAAGTTGGCCAAGGAACAGGAAGGGTGTTCAGTTGGAGGAGAATGCTGACTTTGCAATCAGGCCTTTCTATCTTGGACACAAATCCTAGGAGAGCCCAGGGTACTCGTGATTGTGAACTGACATAATGTATGTAACATTGAACTTGGCACAAAGGGGACTTGAGGTGGCAGCTCATACTATGTACACTCAAACTGCAGAACAACTCACCAGTTAGCTACAGCAATATAGCAGACCACATAGCGCCTCTGAGTTCATGTTTCTGGGCAAAAGTGACCAATCTGAAAGAGTTCTGTGGTGCTTATCATGTAACTCATGGTAGTCTAAAAACTAAACAGTCTTAGTGTCTGATTATGTTAGTTAGTCCACCCATGAGAAGATACTACTAATAATGACTTTGTACATGAGAAAAGGCTCAAAACCAAGCTCACACCAATTACAACTCTGCAGAGAGAAAAAAACTAATGCATCCCTATCAGGTAATCTGTTTCTTGTCATGTAACATATAATATTTGCAACAAAAAAAGGGTGAGAGACCTCCAGCCAAACTGCAGAACACCCAGATGAGGCCTAGTCGAGGTAGAAGCCTAACTAACCAGCTGTGTTTCTAACATCACTGTTTTTTCCAGGAATTATCATCAGCAAGGAGGCAAATCAGTCTTTTGGGGGTTGGACAGAAACACCAGAAAGAACTTGAAGCCAGGTGGAAGAGGCACTGCTTAATGACCCCAGCCTGGGAAAGTGTGCCCTGAGACCCCAGAAAAGACCTCCTCACTCCCAAGGCCTATCTGAGCACACTCTCTGGGCAGGGTATCTTGAACAGGCAGGAGAAACTGACAGGAAAAACCAGGCCAAAAGGCAGGTCCATCCAGGTCCAGTGGAGAGGCCTAGAGGGCCGCCCTTTCCCTCCACCCTTGTATTGGACTCAGGAAGCCCTGCCTAGCCTAGGGAGAAGGCATGTGGGTCTCATATTCTGGGGACCATGATGCCACATGCTCAGGAGGCTGGAACCTGGTTAAGGGGCAGCTCATCTATCCTGCTTTGGGAAGGAGAGGCTTTTTGGAAATCTTCAGTCTGTTAGAGTATAACAAGTAGGAGTTCCTGGAAGGGGGGTGGGGTGTACGGGCAGAGGCACCAAAGGACCACAGGAAAGCTTTGAGGTTAACAGGTCTTGAGAAGTAGAACTAGAAATCCAAAGAGAAGCGGGAGTTCCCAGAATCTGCTTTGTTCAGCAGGTGGAAGAGCCAGCAGCCAGCTTGGAGAATAGTAGCATAGACTCCAGTTCAGGGTCAGCTGCCTGCAGAAGGCTCCCCTACAGCTTGGGGGCAGTACAAAGGCCCAGTGGCTGGGATCACAGCCCTATCCTGTTCCTGTACCTCACTGTCCCTTTTCCAAGGCTTTATACCAGTGCTCTCCAGTAGGACTTGTTGCAGTAACAGAAATGTTTTATGTTTGTGCTGTCCAATAGGCAGCCACGAATAACTCTGAGCACTTGAAATATGACTAATGCAACTGAGGAACTACATTTTAATTTTATTTCATTTTACTTCATGCAATTAAAAAATCACCCCGTGTGGCTGATGGCTAGAGTACTGAGCTGAAAAGCTCCAGGCATCACTTGTCTGGGTGTCCCTGAGGACCAGGACAGTGGTGCTGCAAGGCAGCAGCACCATTACCTTGAGCTGGCCCACAACCATGCTGATGATGCAGCTGTCTGGTGTGGGCTGATGGTCCTGCGCCGTGATGCTGTGCTGGATTTTCTGGAATGGAAGGCTCTGCAAGAGAAAAAATAGGTGGTGGGCTGTGGCCAGCAGGGTGGGGAAGGAGCTGCCTGCAGCCCAGACCTGGCCCTTACTTACAGACAATTTCTCCACAATGGCAGCTTTCCCCTGGAATTGCTGTCCTTCCCACGTAAGGCATGACGCATCAATCTGAAAACCAGGAAATCTGGGGTCAGAGCTTCAGAGCACAAGGAATATCGCTGAGGCCCTGAAAAGACCCCCAAAAGGGTCCTGCTTGGGGAACATGAGTCCATGTCTGTTTCCCTGTCTGTAAAGAAGGGAAAGGAGGGTAATTTCCAAACTTCAGATGATTAACAACTTTAATTACACCCCAGCATTGCAGAGCCCAAGCTCTGAAAGACTATGTAAGAAAACACAAACTTATTAATAAGTAAGCTCATCTCCCACTTTTTATCCAAAAAGTTGTATGGCCTTTGATATGGATGAGCTCCAGGCTGGCCATATGTGGCCAAGACTCAAGTCAAAAACCATCCTGTTGTTTGGTTGGTCAGCACCAGTCCCAGAATAATCATCAGAAATAACTTGGAACAAAAAAAAGAACGAACGAACTAGGAAACATCTATGTTCAACACCATCTCTAGAGCCCAGAGTCAGTTCCACAGAGGCCCTTCCCATGGGGTCAGGGAGGGGTGGAGGCTGACAAGGCCTCTCCTGGGACCCTCCCAACCATCAACATGTAACCCACAGCTTCACTGCCTCCCCACCCCATCTTTCCTACCAGAGCCTCCTGGGCCAGAGCTCAAAAGTGCCTCTGCTACTCAGCAGCTCTGACATTAGGCAAACTAGTTTTTTATCCACCTCCCCCCCCCACCCAATCTGTTTCCTGATGTTTAAAGGGAAAACGTGATGAGCTTCCATAAAACGACATACATAAAGTACTCCTTAAAGACGTTGCTAACTCTTCTCTGGGTCAGACCTGCTTTAATTGATTTCAAAAGCAACAAGAAAGAAGTGCCAAAGATCCCAGTCAGGCCAGTTTGAGTTTTTAAAACCCTCTACCTGTGATAATGACAATCAATTACCTGGGCCGGATGTGGCCTTCCACCGCTAAGATCCCTTTCTTTTCTTCAAAATGTCTGAACTGGCCCTGACTTTTTGAGGGAGACAGAGGAGTTTGCCCACAGCCCATCAAGCTGCAAGGCTGTGCGTGATGACTCCTATCACTTCTATCCTGGGCAGACCTGCTAGGCGTGGCTTGATCAATCACATTTCTGTCTTGGGCAGGGTCAAATACAAGTAAATTTTGGTATATATGAACATCATTAACATAGCAGTAAAAAATGCCTACACAGAAGGAGTACTCAAGAAACACCCGTCTCCCATGAGCTTTCAGGGGCTTTTAGCTCTTCAAAGGACACTGGACCTGGGGCCTCCAGAAGCCATCTGAGGTGCACTGATGATTCTTACAGCTGCTGCCTCCAGGGGGCACCAGAAGCCCTAGCCTCTGTCCACCGGTGCTGGTCTGGACCAGAGGCACTCACAGGACCATGGAAGGGCGAGCCCAGAAAGTGCTGCCTATGGTACCACTCATGTAGATCCACTAGATTACCTAAGAATCTCACTCATGCAGAAGATGACAGAAAGGTCCATGTGGCCTGGGGAGCTGGGCTAGGCCTTAAGCCCCCTACCCCGTGAAGAGTAGCTCAGATAAAAGGGCTCAGCCAATCCAGTGAGGGGTGCCAGAACTTGTGAATTGGAGGCACGGGCCCCACATCTGAATTGATCCCCTGGAATCCCGTTTTGGTGCTAGAGCAGAAGACTTACATAAATTGCGCCTAGTTGAGTTCTGTCATTATCAAATAACTGGTAGTAATGTTGAATGAAGCTGGATCCAATCTGCTCCCAAATTGGCTTGTCTCCCATTCTGGAGCGTCACCCGGCCTCGTTGAGACCTGTAAGTCCAGCAAGACAGGAAGGGAAGCGTTGGTACCGTGGAAGCAGCAGGTAGCCAGTCAGTCTCTTCACTGACCCCCACCCCTCCCAGACCTCCTTGAGCAGGCAGTGCTCTGCTGAGGTCTGTGCTCCTGGAGAACACGGAGAGGACCCAGGGAACTGATAAGCAATCCCTCAATACAGACAAGTGCAGGGAGCCCAGAGATGGACAACTCAGACCCTCCTGGTGTCAGGATCATAGAGAAGGATGGGTCCTGAAGGGGGAGCCCGGATGAAGGAAAGTCAGAGCAAGTACTACAGAGGATGAGCTAAGCACTCTCCCCTTTTCATTTAATCCTCTCAACAACCTGCACAGCCAGTTACTGCTATTCTTCCCACTTTGCAGGTCAGGAACTACTGATGTCTGAGTCAAGTGTCTTCGACTGCAGCACTCAGGCCCTTAACATTACCCCAGGGCCTTACTGGCAGGTAGAAGACCCGGTCAGAGTGGGGAGAAATGGTTCCTCAAGGTCCCACTTGAGGAACAAAGACAGCAAGTGACCCTCCCTCACTTTGTCTTAAGGGGGAAGTTTATTTCTTTGAGGCCACATGACATCATTTCATCACCGAGAGGGGTTACATCTACCAACTGCAGAGCTGGGACCATGAGTTCAGAGGATCACAGACGACAACAGAAATGCTGGGAAGGCAAAGGAAGGTTGGGAGGGGAAAATGAGTCATGTCTCTACACCCCATCCCAGCACTGGCTCCCTCAGAAGGGCTGCCCCTCTCTGGTCTCTGAGCAAGAGGGGAGCCGTACCCCCTCCAACCCACCCTGCTACAGATATCAGGGATCCAAGGCTGCTAGATGAAAAATCCAAGCCCCAGACGAAAGAGCCGCTCAGGCTTTGGTAGGCTCCTCCTGAGTAGAGTGGAGCGCATCTCACTGCAGGACCCACAACAGCAGACCTCTGTTGTTCTATAGCTGTTTCTGACTGCACAGGAACCCACCCACTCTCTCCTAATAACAGGACTCTGAACCAAAGCTGTAAGGAGGTGGGTTTGATCTCGGCAGACAACCACTGGTAGTGGTGGGATCTGATGCAAGTCACTGCCATCCTGAGGGCCTCAGCCCTCTTCTCTATAAGGGGGTGAAACCCTGCTGTTGCCAGTGGGGTCTCACTAAGGGAACCTAGTAAAGCTCTTGACTCAGCTTGGTTAGTGCTGGTTTGCTCTGGTCCCTATGGCCTCACCCTAGGCCAGAGGAACCAGAGGAAGGACAGTGGAAGTGGGTAGTAGCTTATGCCCAATTCAGCCAATCTCCCAGCCTGTGACCAACGCTCCAGCCAATGAGGGGCCAGGAAGCTGAGCCAGCTTTATTTTAGGTTCCCTAGGAGGTGGTGGCACTAAAAATAGCAGCACGGTGCTGGGATGACTAAATGTCCAGGAAAGTCTAAAAGAAGCACAGGAGAAAGCTTGGGCCCAGCGGCGCCTGCCTGGGACAAGGAGTGTCCCAGCTTGCTCTCTGCCAAGAAACAGAACAAGTGGGAAAAACACAGGATACGCAGCTGCTCTCAGCTGCTCTGTCTTGGTCACATTTTCAAGGAGTGAGACTGTGACAGCACCACATGCAAACTCGGGTCACTGGAGGCACAAGAGCCTGGCATTGCGCATCTCTGCCCCTTCCACCAGATGACTCACCCATCGCAGCCCAACCCCACCACATCACACTCCCAAGGTGCCCTGCTGAGCCCCCCCAAGACTTCTGGGGCAGGGAGGAATGAACTAGGGCCATCTTGCCCTCTGTTCTCAGCAGCCCTTAGAGAAGGTCTTAAAGGAGTGTGCCAGTCAGGAGAAACATGAGCATGTGCCTGGGGACACAAGAGATAAGGGCAGGAAACCGGGAAGCGGGAGATGGAGGGTGAGGGGAAATAAGACTAGAAGCTATCCAAAGAAAAGTGGCGCCATATGGTGGGACACTGAGGTGAAGGAAGTGAGGTGTTTTTTCCTTTCTCAACATTGTTCTTAATGGTGTGATAAGTTTCTAACACAAAAACGACTTGGCAGAAGCAGAGGTGGAGTAAAGAGGTAGGAGGGATAAAGGGACAGAAGAGCCCTTTGGCCGGGTGGAGGGGGCAGGGCAAAGGGAGCTCTCCTGAGGGACAGGACTATTCAAAAAGGGTGAGCAGGAACCTTCAAAGCTATGTGGATTGAAGACTTTGCTTTAGCAATGTCAAGTGGTGCCTCTGAAGCTCACAGCAACCTTGTTCAAGGCTTGCTTGACCCTGATGTGTTCACCTCTGTGTAGTAATCATGCGGCTGATTTCACCGTCAGCCCACTTTACAGGTGGAAAAACCAAGGTTCAGCCTATGGCCCCAACTTGCCCAGCACATCAGTGCTGATCCTGAGTTCTCTGGTTAAGGTCACTGCTTATTTTCTGCTAATTTTGCATCCTTGAGTTCTAAGCCACAAGGCTGGCCATGTCCCTCCCCTACAAACCCCTCATCCTTGGGTTCAAGGTCAAACACCTGAAGGCCCACAGGTGGCTATCCACACCTATCCCTAACTCCTCAGCCATTCTCTCCCGCCTCAATCCAGCACCACAGCTAAACACACCGGAACTTCAGAGTTTGCTCCCGGGGTTTTTGCACAGGTGAGTCCTCCCGCTGGGATGCCTGCCCTCCCCTCACGTCACCATTCAGATGCCTCCCATCTGGGTCTTCCTTTGCAGACTCAACTGTTGACCTCCAACACCACGTGCAAGCCTGGATCGGCATACCCAGGGCCCACTCCACTGTGGCTCTGGGCTGTGAGCGTTCCCATTTGGTTCTTGCCACATCCCATCCCACCCCCTCAATCTCCCAGCACAGAGTCCAGTAAACTATGGGACTTCCAGTTTCTGACTCCACATCTTCCACAAAGCTTTCACCCTGTAGTTGGGAGGTGGTATTCTTGAGCCTAGAAAAAGCAGCAGGGTGTGGGGGCCACCTCCCATCCCCATGGGACACAGAGGAGGGGTGGCTGGACTGGGGGTTCCCCAGGATGGCCAGACAGCCCCGGCCTTGCTTCTAATATATTTACTGTGGAAAGAATAGCCTGGAAAGAAACACAATGCAAGGCTGATGGGCAGCCTCGCGTGAGACTGCGGACTGACCTTCATGACAGCTTCTCCTACAGCTCTTCAGAGAGGGCCGCTGACCACCGCCTCCTGCTTCACTCAGGCTGACTGAGGCCAGGCTCCTCGAGGAGCAGAAATGATCTCGGTGACCTCTCACCCACTGAGTATCAGCCTTCACTGACCCTTAGGTCTCTGTGGGTGCAAAGACTCTCTAAGAATGTCTCATACACTGTGGCCCGCTCCCAATCAATCCACACAGAGGCAGAGATGCCCCAGTCTTGTCACTGACTTCAAGTAGTTCATAGTCCCTGAGGCTGTCATACACATCAGGTTAAAAGCTCTGGCCCAGGGGATCCCACTGGGTAACAGAAAAAAAAAAACAAACCGTTCATTTTGCTCCTCAAATTCTGGGTCAGAGTTTCCAGTATTTTGAAACTCGAAACAGTAGTGTCCAGCTGATGTCTCGTTTTCACTAATGCGTATTCAGTGTAGAAATGTGCTCATGGCTTTACATGCATTTTGTTCTAACACCCTGTGAGTCAACTCCAATGTTAGAGATGAGCAAAACAAGGCCCAGCAAGGTCAGCTAAATTTGCTCAAGGTCACGAGCCTAATAAATGGTGGAACTGGATGGAACCAGGCTTAGTGGGCTCCAGGACCAAGACTTCCAGTGACAACTGGTCTGGAGATAAAAACGAATGACACGTAGGGCTAAAGCCCTGATCTCTAACCTTGGCTTTTTATGAAAGGGGCAAGACAGGCTTGAACCAGGGCTTCTGCCTCCAAACAAAGGCACCAGGCAGACTGCCACACTAAACAATGGATGTTTTCATGGGGGATGATCTCACGCTTTTCCTAAACCTTCAAAGTCACAACCCCATTCCACCATCTCAGCGAAGCAGAGATAAATGTGGGCCTAGCTGGATCTAGGGCACGACTGGGGTCAGAAGAGTGACGAGAAAGAGGAAGAGGACATTCATTACTAACTCCACACTTTCAAACAGAAGGATGTTCATGTTGGATGGCCTATCACTGAGGCCCACAGGGAACACCAGATGTGTGATCTATGTTCTTATCTGTGATCTTATAATGTGATCCTTGAACTCATACCAACTCAGCACTACGACCTTCATACCTACTGTCTGCTAGGTCTCAAGGGCCCTGAAGCAGAGGCTGGGAAGGATTCCGACAGGTAGAACTGACAGACAACTTTGGCTTAAACCCAGAGCACAGGCGTGGACTAGACAGAGGGAACGTTGTGGACTACAACCAGAGGGGAAGACACTGATCTGAAGAGTAGTGTGTATCCTGTGCAGCAGCCTTCCCATTCTCCACTGACAAAATCTCAACCATTTATCCTGCCTTCAAGGTCCAGGGTAACCTGGCCTCCCAGCTATCCAACCTCATCTCTGGCCACCCACTCCTCCCCATCCTCTGCAGCCACTCTGGGCATTTTCCTATTTCTGGAACATCTTGAGCCTGTTCTCACTGGAGGGTTCTGCAACTGTTGATCCTTCTGCTTGGATCATCCTTCCTCCCAGATGTATCCAGATCCTCCTTCATGTGTCTAGCTCCTCGTCACATGTGTGTCCACTCAAAGGTCACCTCCTCATAGACACCTTCCCTGACCATTCAGTCTCAAGTGGCCTCCCGGGTACTCATTTCATCATCCTGCTTCATCTTCTTAGCACTTGTCACTGCATGAGATTATCACATTTACATATATGTTAGTGGTCCCTCTCCCTGACTGGGGTACCCCTGTCCCTGTCTGCAAGGTGCCTCACCTAGGCCCTCTTCTCTGGAGAAGTGTGTTCTGGGAAAACCCTGTTCAATTTAAGTGGCCAGGTGACCCACTTCACCTCCACCCACACCTTCTGTCCAATTTGTCAGGAAACAATCCTTTGCCTTCCACCCAGCCATCTGTCTGAGGTGTGTGTTAGTGGTGCTTGGCCCCTCCCTCCCACCCCAATTCCCAAGGTTCTGATCACCTGAGGGACAACTGTGGCTGAAGAGGAGGCACAGGACCACGCCATCAAAGGCCTGGCCGCTAGTCTGCTCCTCCTCTCCCACACGGCAGGACCCTCAGACCCTGTCTTCATCAGTAATTATGAGGATGTTCGGGGTAATCAACTGCGGATATAAAGCAGGACTCAGCTGGCAGGTACGAGGTGAACACTGGGTCAAGAGCTGGGAAGGAGGGTTATCTCAGCCTCCTATAGGACACCACACGAAGGAACAGCCTTGACCCAGGACTGGCAACAGCCTCGTTCACCACTCACTCGCCTGCAGTTGGGAGAGACAGCAGCCAAAGTCCGCTGCCCAGGACAGAACCCTTTCCCGGGGCAGACCCCTGAGGTCTAGGTGCCCCCAGCACACTAAGGGCCTTCTCCTCTTCTATTTGGAGAGGGCTCCAGAGGCGTCAGGTTGCCCTGGTTGGCCCAGAAGCTGAATCCTGAGACCTGCATTCTAGTCCCTCTGCTCTGCCCATACTCAGTTCCTGAGTAGCCCCCTTTCTGAGGTGGTTCAGGGATCTCTGGGGCCCTGGCCTAGACAGTTCCCATCCATGAACTTGATATTTCGTGTACCATCAGTCAAAGCCCTGTAAACCAAACAGTTATTACATACACGTCTTCTCTCATTCCAGCCTCTCAGTTCTGTAAAGCTGGTATGATTACTGCAACTTTGTAGATGAAACCAAGACTCTTGAGAGGCTAAGAATTCAAGACCACGCAAGGCCACTGGGGCATAGCCGGCATGAAAATGTCTACAAAATTGGCCTGGACTGGAATAGTTGAGAGCCCATGTCAAGTAGCAAGAAGCGTAGATGGAAAAACGAAGAATGGAGCCCAGGCTTTTTCTTCCCCTTTGAAATTGGCAAGCTCTAAGCCCGTCAGAAGGGAAACCCTTTAAGTGCATGCTCAGCCTGTCACAGCAGGTGTACAACCTGCAAATGAGACCGTGTATTGACCTGGGCCTGAACCACCTCTGCAAGTGGAACCAATATCTCTATACAGATGTCCTTCCAGGGGGCTGCAGTTTCTGCCCTGGAGAGACCCAGTGGCTCTGACGGAGTACCTGAGGCTTTAGGAAACAAACATTTCTGAATCCCCTGTTTACTGAGGCAAACAACCCTCAGTTCCCAGGTTCCTTGGACGCATCTCTCTCATGAGAGGAGGTTCTCCTTCGCAGGGTAGACCCTTCTCCAGCCTGAGTGCTTAAGGAGTTGGCATATAGCAGGTACCAGCAATAAATAAAGGCCCAGGGTAGTGACAAGGACCAACCCCAGTCCTCTTGTGTCCCTCTTCCCTGGCCACCTTCCTGAGTCACAGTCAGACCTGAACAAATGATTCCTACCAGGAAGACACATTTCTGCTGACAGAGTGAGGATGGAGATGGTGCCACCCAGACCTGGTGGTACGGGTGCTGACCAGCAGCGTCGGTCACTGCTGGAGCCACTGCAGGGATAACCCGCACGCTAGCACCTCCCTCAGGAAGAATCTTCAGGAACTCCTGCCATATGTGGTCAAAGCAAGAAATCACAAAATCTCAAAATTGGGGAAGGCGTTGTTGCTCAGTTGCTAACTGGTGTCTGACTCTTTGCGACCCCATGGACCGCAGCACACCAGGCTCCCCTGTTCTTCACCATCTCCAGGAGTGTACTCAAATTCACGTCTTTGAGTCTGTGATGCTGTTTAACCATCTCATCCTCTGCCGTTCCCTTCTCTTTCTGCCCTCAATCTTTCCCAGCATCAGGGTCTTTTCCAATGAGTTGGCTCTTCACATCAGGTGGCCAAAGTACTGGAGCTTCAGCTTCAGCAAAGTCCTTCGAATGAATATTTAGGGTTGATTTCCTTTAGGACTGACTGGTTTGATCTCCTAGTAGGCCAAAGGACTCTCAAGTCTTCTGCAATACCACGCAAACCCAACCCCTCACATACAAACATTCTCATGGCCCATCAGAAAAAAAAAATACTAACTTTAAAAACAGGCCCATCAGGAGGTTCAGCTCAAGCTGTCCACAGAAATCCTGCCTAAGATTCAATGTCCACCCTGTGGAGAACTTTTTGGATTCACTCCCCAGTCTCCAAAAGTACTACTCCCTTTCACTTCTGGGGACGGCGCCTGTTTCACTCTGAAAAGATGTCCTGATAGATATCATTCCAAGAGCACTGGGCACTTGAATAAGTGACCTGAAAGGTCTCAGTCAAAGAGGTAGAAGGCACCAAGCCAGGTTCAGGCAGGGAAGGAGGTCATGGACCACAAAATGCTGGTTAGATTCTCAGGTACTGGGAGAACACCCAGCAGAGACCTCTGAGAGACGAGGAGCTGGTGACAGAAGATCTATCTAGACTCAATAGCAACAGCAATTTGGAGTGGTGACGGCCAAGTTGCTCAAGGGATCCCAGACCTTCCTGGGCCCAGCATCCTGAGGGATACCTTGCTCCATGGTTTCTTTCAGGCCCTGGAAAGGAGAGTGGGCTCACTAACAGCCTTTACTCTTCGGTAACAGCCTCTACTCTGTCACTCAGAAGCCCCCCTCACCCCAACCTTTTGCAAAGGGCCAAGAGTCCCTTGTGGGTCTCTTCAACTTAGACCTCAATACATAATAGCAACATTCTGTCTCCCTGACTACTGTGACCTCCTTTCCCAGCACTGGGACTTGGTAGGAACTCATTACTCTACCTCCAGCTTCTGCCCAGAGCCTGACATACAGAAAAGGGCCGCAAGAATGGTGGCTGAGTAAAATGCATCATTGGTGAGACAAGAGAAAAAAATAATTCAAGCAAGATACTAATGCCTCAGTAAAGGGATTCTAGAATTTTTTGATATAAGTTGCCTTCCAATCCTAAAATTTGAGCATTCTTTTACATAAATCATTATTTCCATCCCAACCCACCAGTTGGAAAGTCAGAATAAAGTGAAATGTGACTCAGAGAGGTGAGTTCCATGTCACCAAGGGACATAGTTTTGAGCTGGTTGAGAACCCAGTCTCCTCACAGCCTGACCCTTTATTACGCAGCCATATCCTGACTGTCCCAGGCCAGGCCCCACCACCCAAGTCAGCGTTACAAGACTAGAGAGGGTGCATACTGATTGTGGACAACCTCGGTGTTCTCCTCTTATCTCTGAGCTCTGAGATGCAGACAGCTTGCCAAATTCCAGAAAGGTCAAGGACTTATGGGGGTCAGGATGCGTAGCAATGGCCACATGATTGACCCCAGACACAGAAGTTATACGGAACTTAAGGTGTGGAATGAGAAGGAGGGACCTGAATCCCTCCCCCTCCCAGGTAACCTATGAGAAAGAACAACAGCATTTTGACCTCAAAGAAAACCCTTGTGATCAAGTCACCTAGGGCTTTGGAATCTGTGAACTAATCCATAGCCATAAAGCCTAACTCACCTGACACCGGTGTCCTAGAAAGAAGCAACCCAGACAATCTCAAGATCTTGAAACAACTGCTTATGGCACGAAGACATCCAATCACACTGACCCTACGTGTGTCCTGGGGGTAGTCCCTCCTTGTTGCCCACCTCCATGAGCAAACCAGGCCTCTCCTGAGCCTGTTGAATGAACCTGACTAGTTCACGCTCGTAGGCTAGGATGTGAACTAGGAGAAAGAGAAAGACAAGGAGAAAGCAGGCCTGGTGAGGAGATCTAGACAGATCCTTGCCTATCCTTCTTAACCTTAACAGCGGGGACTTAAAATGCAACTGCAAGAAAAATTCCAAGGCTTGAGTTCAATGACCAGAAAAATACTACCTGGGGAAATATTCAAGAAAAGGAAAAATAAAAAAAATTCCAAGGGTGGTGCATCATGGGCTTAACTCAACTCTCCTAAGAGACCTGCCTGCTGCTGAGGCCAGGTGTGCAAAGACTTGGCTGCTTCTTTAGTACCTGGGAGAACTGTGGCTCATTAGCTGCATTGGGTCAGAAAATTCAAGGCTTGACAAACTGTCTTTTCCCCATATCCCATGGTCTTCTCTGGACTTGTCCCTTAATTTATCATCACTCAGTCAGGAAGGGCCTTCCCAAAACCAGCCTGAGGACCGCTCTATGGCTAGCTACTCCCCTTCCTCCAGAACTCAATGGAGACCCGGTGCCTTCATTAAAGGCAATTTCCCAAGGCCCAACCAGCTTTCTGCCTATTCAGAGGTCGCTCTGAATGTTGGATGAATGAGCAAGCAAGAGAGGGAAGCCTGACTTTCTGCAGTCTCCAGCCCTAGTTCTGCCACCCAGGCTTCAAAGGGCCTCAGAGCCCAAAAGTGCCCCTCCCCCAATGTCGCTTGCAGCCCAGCCTCGTTTGGCATTAGGCTCACCGACCTCACACCTGGATTGTGCCTTCCCCTCCATCAAACCCCACCTTATTGTTACCACCCTCATGGAATCATCCTCCTCTATGAAGAAGGGCAGACGACTCTGGGAGCAGCAGATGGGAGGATTAGGCTGTACTGAAGATATCTAACAATGTGTTGGAGGCTCACATATTCAGCTTCACCTCCTTGGCTTCCTCCCTCCCTCCCTCCACTAACACAGCCGGCCAACCCACCCACGACTGAGGTCTGGTCACTGATAGAAAGAAGGGCGGGGGCTGAGCCTACGAGTCCGGAGCCGCCTCGTCTCCTCAGGCCAGATTCTCCAAGGCTGCTGGGGGTTAAGTCCCATGTGGAACCCCCTCCCGCGGCAGATTCCTTGACCCTGCCCTCCACGCAGAAGAACCTACGCATGAGTTCCGGAGTGGGAGATAGGTTTCGTGCACTCTCAGCCGGCAAAAAAGCAAGTGAGCGCTCACCTACATCCTAGCCGAGCCGTGGTTCAGAACCGGAGGAGGGTAGGGTTGCTGCACGCGGGCGCCCTTACCCAATGCTGACTCCGGAACGGGCTGGGTGGCGTCTACCCATCCCCGAATCCTTGGCGGGCTGGCGGCAGGACGTGGGGATGGGGTCCGCCCGCTAGCCTGCCTGCAGTTTGCGGGACTCGGGCAGGCCTGGCTAGGCCAGACGGGGCGGGGCCCGGAGCGCCCCATCTGGGTGGTCCAGACCAGAGAAAAAGGCCTGGCTTCGGAGCGGTCCAGTGTGCCTGCCACCTGCACGGTACGCCCGAAATAGGTTCCTGGCTTCCTCTGTGTTCCCCCGGCCGCCGCCTCAGAGGACCGGCGGGAGGCGGAGCCGCGCGCGACACATGGCCCCGGCCCCGCGCGGCTTTGGGGCCGCCGGGGGGGGGGGGTAGGGGAGGGGCCGCCCGGGGACTTGCAGCAGAAGCTCCAGGCGACCCGGAGCACAGCTCCTGCGGCCCAGCCCCAGCCCCGGCGCGCTAGCCCCGACACTCACCCGAGGGGCTGGCACGATGGCGGCAACAGCGGCGGCAACCCAGCGCGGTCTGCGACCGACTGTCCCTTCCCCCCTGCCTTCCCTTGCCACCCCGCTGCACTCTGGGAAACGCAGTCCTCCTCGTGCTCTTTTCTGGTATAGGTGCGCTGGGAGAAAACTACCATTCCCGACGTCCTATTCGCCGAGGCCCAGACACGGCCCGCAGCGCGGGAGGTGAGGCTAAGTTAGGGAGGGAGGCCGCCGGGGCGAGCCCCTGAGAATTGTGGTCTAGCGGAAGCCTCTGGAACACCCGAGCTTGGCGCCAGGCTGGGGTCAGGCCTCGGTTGTCGCCAAGTCCCAGCTGGTCCGGCCCCGCCCAGCTTTCGCGGCCTTTCGGTGTTGGCCCCGCCTCCGTGGGAGCTCGGCCTGTTCTCAAACTGGCCTAGCCGCCCCTCCCTGGGCCCCTGAGCAGTTTCCGCTCGCAAACCCCCCTCCCCTTTGGTGCTGTGGCCGCCCCTGCGGCTCTTCCGAGTGGAGCTCCAAGGCTACCCGGGGCGGAACCCACAGCTTCTGTTGTCCCAACATTCTTGCGCCCTATCGGGTGCAAGTTGGACCCAAAGCTGGTTTCAAGCAAGCGAGGCTTTCCTGGGCTGGAAACAAGCTTACTCTTAGATTTCTGCAGTTAGGGTGTACAAAGCATTCTCACAAGTTTTTTGTTGTTGGGTTTTGCATCAGGCAGGGCAGCTAAGAATCTTGGTTTTATTAATGAAAAAAGATAAACAACTGGTGCGCCCAAACCTTCCCCGTGATTTAAGCGATTAAATTGTCCATAATCTCCCTCCCGCCCATTACTCTTTTCTTTCAAAGCCCATTTTCGTTGTCGTTTCCTGGGTAACACAAACATTTGAAGTAACGTGTGTCTCGGTCAGGCCTGCTGGGATTCTGCAGCTAAGCCGGGGGACCACAGGTTAAGTTTATAGAGACAAGGTTTCTCCTAGTCAGAGATGGCTCAGTACTCCTGTTCGTCCAGAAATTTTATACCTTTACAGATCCTCACCATCACCCCCACCCCTCCACCTGGGGATGGCTGGTAAGACCAGACCAGGCTTCTGTTCATTAAATCCCAGATCTGTATTATTTTGCCTGACTAGATTCTTCTCTTATTACTCAGTCCGGGAGACTGCATTGCCCTGCTTGTGGTGTATCTAGGGCCTCCCTTGCTCTGAGCTGTTCTCCTCCCTTCTAGAAGATAAAACACCCCAGAGACTGTGTGCTCATCATATCCAGACACTAGCGAATCCTGACCAGTTTGGCTCTTCTCACTCTGTCCTGGGAGTGCCGCTGAGAGGTTCAAGAGACCCAAAGTTGAAAGTCTTAAATCCCTTCAGCAAACAGGAGCTAAATGATACACTAAGGAGCATGGCTGGAGCCTGGGAAAATCCTCACTCCTAATGAAGGCGGGTGGGGACAGCGGAGTGAGTGACCCAACACCTGCCCATAAAGGGCTACAGTCCCTGCTGGCCTGGAAGGGTACTACTGTGCTTCCACCACCTTATGACCAGCCAGACCTAACCCCAGGAAGGGAGACATACAGTCCTTTCCCCAACTAGGCACCTGCACAACCTATCTCCCACTTCTCCTCCCCAACAGACACTTGTCAATGCCAAGGGGTCAGAAGGACAGCAGAGACTGGAGGGATATTTTAGAGTCATTCTAGTTCGAAACTACAGGGAAAGCCCCCAGGTAAGTGGCTTTTTCCATAAGTAACAGAGAAAAGAATCATGTTTTATGGAGCCCAGTAAGTATCATTTGTGCCCCAATACCCATGTTAAACACTGCTAGCTTTAAAGGCATTTGTTGCCAGCTTTCGGCTAAATGACTTGGAACCACAGATAAAAATGTCACCTTGTCACTACAACATCCAGTCTAAATAAAGATGCTAACAGCGAAGAAAATGAGTCAAGAGATGACAGATCCCAACTCATCCTTAAATTCCTCTGAGGATCCACCTCCTTCACAATGAAAGTGCACCAAGTTCAAAGGTATCCGTATTCCTTGTAAGAACCCATGGCTGGCTCCAGCTGTGGTCTTCACTGATGTAAGTAACTGTATGCCCATGTGTGCCAGACACTGTACTAGGCCTAAGGGAGAATAGTGAGCAAAATTCAATTCCAGCTGAAAATTCTTAAGGAATTCAAAACCCCCAGGAAGTGCCACAATTCAGCTTAGTTCTCAGTTGATTCTTCCCCCAGTTGAAAGCACACAGGGAGCTAACCCATGGGCAAACCAGGACCATTTGGTGCAATTTCCAAACTCTTCAGTATGCGTTGGAACTCTGAGAAGACCTTATGAGGGTTAGAGCCCCTTTATGGAGAAACCTGGTCACTGAAGCATCTCTACTCCCTGGGTCAGCCTGTCCTCGAGACCAAGGCGGAGAAGGGGGAGGCCTATCAGGAAGTCCATCTGCCCACGTTTCAAGGATCCTGAGCTGAGTCCTTATAAAAATAAAATGGCGAGACCCAAATAAAAACCTTATTTTCTGTTTAATTCGTTTTGCCAAACAAACACAGTGAAAACTTTAGTCTGACTAATTGTACAGAAAATAGAATTTGTAACCAGTAGCAAACATAACAGGATAGACCTAAGTCCCTGGCAGGCTGGATTTCCATCAACAGGTCACCTAGATCCCCTTGTAGATGGCCTCCTGGGAGGGAAGTCCTAGGAAGCTGAGGCACAGATCTGCCAGTCCCCATCAGAATCACAGGCTGCACCTGGGAAGGAAAAGCACAAAAAAGTAGAACTGATGTTACTTGGATCTCTTATCACTACACACACAACAATTGTCTCTGATTGCCAGCCAAACTCAAGGTGTTGTCTTCCCAAAGCCATAGTCCTCCAGCATCCCACCTGCATCCCTATGGGGTAAGTTTCAAGTTCAGTGGTTCTGAAGCCTCTGCTTAACCAGAACCTGCAATATAAACTTGGGGTTAGGGAGTGAAGGTGTGGATGGGTAGACAAAGTCATAACCGCTGGTGTCCCTAGTGCAGTCTCAGACTTCAGGACGTTGCTTCAGGAGGAAATGAGAGGGTACTAGGTCACCAGCAAAAGAGTCCAGCTGCCCTAAGCCTCAGTACTGTCAAACAGTGCCCCAGGAGTATGAGGGAGTTCAACAACGGTGGCCTCAGGTCCCTCTAAGCTGGCAGGGATCTGGGAGTCCGGAGGGCCAAAAAGGGACTCGTTTACATTCCGTGCTTCTTGCGGATGACAGCCATGGCCAGCAGCCGATCCTTCTCGCGAAGTTCTTCGCGGAGCTTGGCCTCGGTGAGACGCAGGTGACGAATGCTGCCCTTCATCTCTTTCATCTTCACTTCCATTAGCGCCAGGATGTCCCGCTGCTCGTTCAGCTTGCGCAAGAGCTCCTCCTCCGTGGTGCCTGACGACAACGAGTACGAGTGGTCGGAGCCAGTATCAGGGAAGCCCTCTTCGCCCACCACCACCAACTGTGGGCCCATGGGGCACTCGGCGGCCTCCAGCCCTGCTGTAGCAGCCTCTAGCTCCGACGCAGCGGCGGCGGCGGCTGCGCCCTCTGCGGCCGCGAACTCCACTTGCACCGTCAGGTCGATGGGCTTAACGTCTTCTCCCGTGGGAGTGGTGGGCACCGGCGGCACGGTTCCTGGAGCCTGGCTGCTGTCTACAGCGGCCTGAAGGGTGAGGAGCACAGCCGCAGAAGCAGATACCAGGTTAGGCTGCAGCTGAGTGGTCTGGGCAGTGGAAGCGGACGGCGACGGCTGCTGCTGCTGCTGTTGCTGTTGCTGCTGCTGCTGTTGCTGCTGCTGCTGCTGCCTGCGGCGGGCGGCTGCGGCCCCCGCGGGTCTGCGTGCTACTTTGCGCTCGTTTACGCCGCGCAGTGGGAAGATGGTGGGGACTCGCACAGTGTAGGTTTTGCGGCCGCCCTGGAAGTGAACGCTGCAGAGACGGTGGCCCGTGGTGGGCTGGAAGGTGGAGAAGCACCCGCTGACGCCGGCACGGGACACATTCTTGAGCCAGAGGCGCCGCAGCTCAGCGTCCTTGGGAAACGTGTAGAAGTGCAACGCCTTGTCCCGGTGCGAGTTGTTGTAGCAGCCCGGCACGCAGCACGTAAATCCAGGCATGGCTGCGCCGCGCGGCCCGACCCGGCCCACCGGCCTCCTGCGCTTTTCGACGGTCGGGTCTGTCTGCCGCCGCCCGCCCCTCGACGGGCGGCGCCGCGCGAGGCCTTGGGCGGCCTCCCACTACTGCCGCCCGGCACGGCCGGCCTAACTCAGCGCCCCGTGCCCAGAATACGCCTCCCGCCGGCCCGCGCCGCGCCGCCGGTCTAGCCGCCCGCCTGCGCTCCGGAGTGGGCCCCGGGGACGCCGCGAAGGACCGCCTGAGGAGGAGGACTACGCCCCCCACAATGCACTGCGCCAGAAGCCGCTCACTTCCGGAGCGGGGGCGTGCTTATTCCGGCCGCTTTCCAGTGCACGGCGACGAGCCACGTAGAGAGGACTCTTCACCTACTCGGCTCACCCTCGGCGGACTAGAGAGGCGTATTCGGTTGGAGCTCTGTCGCTTGGAGAGCCCTTCGCAAGGACCTGGAATCCTGAAGTGGGTTGGGCGGTGCGCGCCTCTCCAGTGCGCATGCGCTCTGGGCGTGTGCCCAGCGAAACTACAAATCCCGCAATGCCTTGCGCTAAACTTGGCGGCTGCGGCCTGGAGCGCCGCCTAAGGGAAAGGTCGGGTTGCAAGCTGATCAGGATACGGATTAGGTTGTGCTGTACGCCGGAAGCGGTCCCACAACCCAGAGCCGCTCTGTTCGCGGCATTCCTGCGGGGGAGGGGAGGCAGGGCCTTAGCCTCCCACCGGGGCCTCAGGAGCGTCTTTGTCTGCATTGGAGACTCCCACCGACTTTGACGCTGCTTGCGTTGACTCACTTACTGACCAATGATCACATATAGTCAATCACTGGGTGCCTACTGTGTGCGGAACACAGTGCACGGAGTTGGAAATCATGTAGGAACCAAGTCGACCCGACACGACTATAGAGGGACTGAGGGTCGGACTTGGATAATAGATGTGAATGCACGCTAATGGATGTCTAATCACAGAAATAAACACTCCAAAAAAAAAGAACACGAGAGGAAAAATTCGGAGGCGGAGGCCCCAGAAGAAAAAAATCCATAAGGGACTTCTCTGGTGGTCCAGTGTTTAAGACTCAGCTTCCACTGCATAGGGCACGTGTCGCATCCCTGTTCCCGGAACTACGACCCCCAAAGTTGTGTAACGTAAAAAACAAAACCAAAAACGTAAACATCCACGAAAGCTTGGGTAGCTAGGAGCAGCTGGTTCTTTCCCTGGGCGCCAGTATGTAACGCCCTGAGGCAAGCAGGAGCTAGGCTCCGCCCTTAAAGAGACAGAATGGCAGAAGCTCCGAAAGATAACCAAACCAGGCCACCTTAAAAGATTTGTGGTTTTATTATGACAGCGACTGCGAACTGTTGGAAGGGTGTGAAACGAAAGGATGGACAAGATTTGTATTGTAACAAGTTACCTACCGATTCCCTCGACTTCTCTGAGGAAAGTGTTCTAAAGGGCAAGAGAGACTGGAAAACCAAGGAAGCAGGCTCTTGTTCAGAAGAATTAACTGTAAGCTAGCCCTCCTCCTTTGCTGAGTACCCCGTTCCTCCTACTTCTTGCCCTTCTTCTCCCTTTCTCCTGACTCTCCCTCCTCATTTTGTGCTCTTCTGATTACAAACCACAGGTAGTCTTTCAAAGCCTAGTATACATTATTTCTAATTATTTGATATAAAAAAAATAGATCGGGCCTTTTAAAAAGAACAATAGCGCTCCGAGTTAACTGCAGAAGAGAACAATAGCACTACAACTGTTATTTTTTTTTTTTTAAGTTTGTTATTTATTGTAAAACAAACCCATACATAAAATGTTCTAGAAGCATACAGGACAGTGCAGGAAGTGGGAAGACCTATTTTTCTGGTCCCAACACCCAAACATTACCTGTTTACATTTCTGTTTACGACCAGTGTGATTCTTTGTTATTTGTGTGGGTTCCACAGAACCATCCCTCCTGGCCAATGCTATTGAGGTCCACGGCTTGAACCAATTTAGATTCAGAAATGCATTCTATAGTATGTGTAGCTCATGCTGAAACATGTGCATTCATTTGGGTGAATCATTTATACTATTAAAACATGAATACACACTTTGTTATATGTTTGAATGTCTATAAAATGTGTGCGGTAGAGATAAAACTCAGCAAAAGATCATTGTATTGTTATATATTTTCATTGTCATACAGTTACCAATATGGTTCTACTCCTACCAGTCTCAAGACATACCTTACTCAAAAAAAGTTGGTGAGAGGTCAAATTGATGTCATTTCTTTGTGTACAGAACATTGAAGATTATGCTTTATAGAACTCTACCTTCTAGTACATAAAATGACTTCTAATCTACATAGTATTCTACACTGAAAAAAATACCTGGAATGCAATGCATGGTTTTCTCTCTACCCTCACTGCCCTGGCCACCTTTTATCTTGTCACCTCTGGAGAAAGGCAAGAACTTTTGTCACATGTCTCCCTACTTCCAATCTTGCCTCCCTTGCAATCTGTTCTTTACATCATTGCCAGAGAAAATATGATTATGTAATACATCTGCTTAAATCCCTCCAGTGGCCTGTTGGCATTTAGAAGATTATTCAGACTCCTTTGCAGAACCTGTGAGGTCACGTGAAGACCTCATGTGGTCTGGTCCCATGAACCTAGTTCTTTTGTCTGTTAGTTTTGGGGTTTTTTGTTTGTTTGTTTGTTTTTTGGCCGTGCCACATTGCTTGTGGGATTTCAGTTCCTGAAACAGGGATTAAACCTAGGCCCTCAGCAATGAGAGCACAGAGTCCTAACCATTGAATTGCCAGAGAATTCCCCCTTTTTCTTTTTTGACAAGTAATATAAAGCCACAAGGTTTCCCTCGTGGCTCAGATGGTAAAGAGTCTGCCTGCAATGCAGGAAACCCCGGTTCGATTCCTGGGTCAGGAAGATCCTATGGAAAAGGAAATAGCAACCCACTATAGTATTCTTGCCTGGGAAATCCCATGGACAGAGGAGCCTGGTGGACTACATCCCATGGGGTCACAAAGAGCCCAACACGACTGAGCAACTAACACACACACACAAGTATAAAGTTTAATCAATCATGGAAACACAGGACAATCTATGGAAACAATATTATGCTAAAGTAAGCTTGTTCTCAAATTGTTTTGAAAAGGTTTTTATGTGAAAAAACATTAAAGGTTTTTATGTGAAAAGCATGTGTATCATCCAGTTCAAGACTTTATAAATAATAAATAAATGTACTTAGGTTGATAGTGATGGTGGAAAAGTGCCTGCAAAGGGCTAGTGAATTAAGTCAGGTAACACAGAAAGTGAAAGTGAAAGTTGCTCAGTTGTGTCCAACTCTTTGTGACCCCATGGACTGTAGTCCATGGAATTCTCCAGGCCAGAATACTGGAGTGGGTAGCCTTTCCCTTCTGCAGGGGATCTTCCCAGCCCAGGGATTGAACCCAGGTCTCCTGCATTGCAGGTGGATTCTTTACTGGCTGAGCCACAAGGGAAGCTATCATAGAGGTCAGATCTAAATGACAGGGTGCAAGGTAAGGGAATTAGAGAAGGTGAGGTTCGGAAAAAAAAACAAAACCGGCACTTTACAGGAACAGATCACCTTTAATTCACCTTTAATGAGGCGAGAAGGGGCAGCAGTCCCATTAGTTGGCTGCTGTGCTAAGTCAAGAAGAGAGTAGGTATATATGAAAACATATACATGTTGAGATACATCATTTTGAGGGGGTCCTGTTTTTCCTCATGATTATTTTTAATTAGTTAGCTTTCAACAACTGGGGTAAGGAATTCCTGAGACCGGCCGGAGACTGGCATCGGCTGGGAGCTGAACGTAATCAATCTTAATGCCCATTCCTTTCTTCGGGGGAAAAAGTTCTTTATTCTGTATAGAATGGTGGGGAGGACCTGGAGGGGAGTTTTAACTCCAGGCTATTTTGAGCCGTGTAGCTTTCCTTCACAGGGAATATTGATATGATTTTCCTCCGCAGTTCTCTTATTTTGAGACGCAAAAATATTTTTTTTTAATTTTTGAGATGCAAAAATCTTATATTTTCTTTAATCTATGTTTAAACACAAACACAAATGTGCCCATGCTTGTTTCTAGTATCTGATACTTCACACTCAATTTAGGATCATGAAGGAAAACTCCACAGGAAATGCATTACTCAAGTTCTACTTCAGTTCCCACTAAAACTTAAGAAAGGTGAGCAATGGGGCTATCAATTGGTGAAAATATGGTAACGGAGTCTCCAATATTAACAGAACTTTTGAGAGCCGGAATTCATCTCGAAATTGCTTGTGTTTGGAAATTTTAACATCTCTGCTGGATCACAAACAGCTCACTAGCCTCCTAGCCTGAAAACTGATCTATTGTGATAGATACAGACACATTGGTCAGCAAATGCAAATTTGACCAGATCACATATAGAATACAGTAACTTTTTAGTGGCCCAAATGTGTCTCTCCTCATCTTCAGAGAGGGAGATGAGAGTGAGAGACATTCTAACAATAGTAGCGCTATTTTTTTTTTTTTTTTTTTGTGGCCTGGCTTATTATATGTCAGATCCTGAGTTAAACATTATCTCTTTGAGTCATTACACACATACCCTTATTAGGTGGGTATCACCCTCCTTTTACAGGTAAGGAAACCGAGGTTTTGAATGGTTGTGTATATTTGCCCAGGTTTAAGAATGGGGCTTCTTCCCCAGTGGCTTAGTGGGAAGGAATCTGCCTGCAGTGCAGGAGATACAGGAGATGAAGGTTCGATCCCTGGGTTGGGAAGATCCGCTGTAGGCTGCTGCTGCTGCTGCTAAGTCGCTTCAGTCTTGTCCGACTCTGTGCGACCCCATACACGGCAGCCCACCAGGCTCCCCGGTCCCTGGGATTCTCCAGGCAAGAACACTGGAGGAGGAAATTGCAACCGTACTTTTGCCTGGAAAATCCCATGGACGGAGGAGCCTGGTGGGCTGCCGTCCATGGGGTTGCTAGAGTCGGACACAACTGAGCGACTTCACTTTCACTTTTCACTTTCATGCATCGGAGAAGGAAATGGCCACCCACTCCAGTGTTCTTGCCTGGAGAATCCCAAGGACAGGGGAGCCTGGTAGGCTGCTGTCTATGGGGTCGCACAGAGTCGGACACGACTGAAGCGACCTAGCAGCAGCAGCAGCCAGTATTTTTGTCAGGAAAATTCTACGGGCAGAGGAGTCTGGCGGCCTACAGTCCACAGGGTCGCTAAGAGTCGGACACGACTGAGCAATTGAACACAACACACAAGGTAAGGATGCCTGCAAAACCAGTTTGCAACCACCATTGTACACACCGAGAGAAGGCCGCTGCAGCACTAGAACTGCAATTCCCATGGGGCTGTGCGGCTGCCTTACGAGAGTTGACCTAATTCGGAAGCATCGCGATAGTTGGCTTAAATGAGGCGGCGGGAAGGAGACGGCTGTGGATATTCAAGCCGTTGGGAAAGTGGGCAATGAGGCCATGGCCTACAACTTCAGCCCTGACAGCGAGCCCACGACACGCACACTGCTACGGCAGGTGCTGGATACAGCGGTCCCGCGCACACCGCGGCGAGCTCGGAGTACTCGGTCTGGGTATGTGAGGGCGCTGCGCCAGCACAAGAGCAACCACAGGCCCTGCGAGATGGGGTCCCGCGCTGACTCAGTTTGGAGAGGGAAACTTGAGTTCCGGAGAAGAGCAGAGCCCAGGACTCAGACCAGGCTCCTTTCTCCCCCCTGGACTCGGGTCATATGTTTGTGCCCCAACCCCTGAGCCTCCAGGCCACTCAGGACCTCAGAACTCAATTATGCAGGCATCACTGGGGGGGCCGCTTTTGGAAGCTCAGAGCCTGGTCTTCTGCTCTGTTCTCTAGGCCAGTTTTCCAGACTTGTCCAGGCATCTGCCCTGAACTTCCTCCCAGGCGGTTCGTTCCCAGCTGAAAGATGGGGAAGGAATTGGAGAGAACAGCCTGAGTAGCAGTCGGGAGGCAGGAACTGGAACGATGCTTTGCTAGGGAGCAGGGAATTTGGCCGGACGTGGTGGGAGTGTCAGTGGGTGAGGGCGGTGGTGAGCTCATGGTGCAGAAGGTGTGGAAGATGGTGTCTGCTGACATTCTGGGGCGCTGCAGTTCTTTTATAGACAATGAGAAGCCATTCACTATAGGTTTTACACCTATGAGTGACGAGGTGGGAGTTATGCCATAGAAACATTTATGTAGTTCTGGAATCTGAGAGGAGATTGGACTGGAAAAACTAGGGCTAGAGTGACCCATGTGGAGGTTGCTGTCCGACCTTGAAGAGTACTTAAGAGGTTTAAAACATTTTTTAAATATCCTTAGTTTGTTTTAATGTCTAGAACGGATACTTTTCCAGTTGTTCCGCTTATCAGTGTGGTTAACCCCTGATTCTGCCAAAGTCACCTCTGTGAAGTTTTCCTCAGCCCTTCTCTCTGGCTGGGTCGTCATATTTCCTTTCTCTTCCCATTCTTCTCTGGCTCCCTTTTATCCACAACCCTGTTGACACAGGACTGGGAACCCGGCTACGGGAGGGGCAAGTGGTTTCTGGGTCCCTGTCCCTGAGGGTAGAAGACTTCAGCCAGGATCCCAGATGAAGATACGTCTCTAATTCCTCTTGTTCCCCTTTCCTACATGATTCTCACAGTTGCTGGTCTTTACACAGTGCCCAGAGAGACCTGCTTGAAACACCTTCCTCTAGGAGGCAGAGGAGTCAAACAAAGATGACTGCCAGGCGTCGTTCTCATACAGCCACGGTAAGTGCCCTACCCACTGACCATTATAGGGCTCTGGTTGCCTTCAGGGGACCCTTGAGTTCTAGCTCTGCTCTGGAGCCCACGTGGAGGGACTCTCAAGGCAAAAGAACAGACTGATTGCTTGGTGCTTTTCCCCAAAGTCTGTTGACAGATTGGCCCGTGTTCAAGCCAGTGGACACCTGGAGGAACAGACACCCCGGACTCTGTTGAAGAACATCATACTAACTGGTGAGCAAGCACTGGCCTGCAGTAAGAGTCAGGCTCCAGCCCCATGGTATCCCTCATTTAGGGTAGCCTGCCCTGTCAGCTTCATGCTCTCTTTGCTATTTCTTTATTTTTGGTTGCAATGAGTCTTCGTTGCTGTGTGTGGGCTTTCTCTAGTTGCAGCAAGTGCAGGCTACTCTTCATTGCAGTGCGTGGGTTTCTCATTGCAGTGGCTTCTCTTACTGCAGAGCACAGGCTCTAGGGTGCATGGGCTTCAGTAGTTGTGCCACTCAGGGTTAGTTGCTGCACAGCATGTGGAATCTTCCCGACCAGAGAACGAACCTGTGTCCCCTGCATTGGCAGGCAGATTCTTACCCACTGCATCACCTGGGAATTCCTCACCTTGCTATTTCTATAGCTCCAGAATCTTCCATTGTAATGCCAGAGGCTGTGGTGAAGCTGGTGCCATCACCACAGGTGGTCCAGCCTTCCAGACGGAAAAGCAGTCGGGGCAGGTACAGTAAATTCCCCCCTTGGACTGGGCTGTTGGGGGCATTATTGGTCAAGGAGTCTCTTGGGGGGCCCCAAGAGCCAGAATTGGGTGTCCTACTCTGTCTGAGATAAGCTCCATCCTTGTAGTCTGGAGCTGCAACTTCCTGAACTTGAGCCCCCCACAACCCTGGCTCCAGGTCTGCTGGCTCCTGGCAGAAGGAAGCAGAGGCTGAGGTTGTCAGAGTTTCAGCAAGGAATGGACTGGGGGCATCTTTCCCAAGGTGAGGTCCTGGACAACACCTGTGGCCACCCTCCTCTGTCCTCTGGAGAGACTGAGGAGGCCTGAGAGGCCTGGTGACTTATGGTTTCTTTTTACATCTTCTGTAGAGCCTCGTGAGAATGCTGATGCCTCTTCCCTCACCAGGTGCTGTTGCCTATTTATTCTGGGAATTGGTGGAAGAGAGGCTTGGGAAAGGAGGTGCTGACTAGGAGGGAATCTGACCATACTCCTCCATGCTCACAGCATGGTGGCTGTTCTAAGAGATGAGACCACCAGGGGAGCTGGGGGAATTTCTGGGGTGGGGGAAGGGGGTTAGGCCTCAGGTACCTGACTTTCCTTTGTGCCTTACCCCTCCCATCAGCTCTCTCAACTTGACCTTTGCCATGCCTCTCCAGCCACAATCAGTGAAGAGGCCTGGTTTGGCTCGTAGACCTCCTACTCGCCGAGTGGTAGATGTGGGTACATTTTTGCAGGATCTGCGAGATACTTCCCTGACGGTGGCTCCTCCAGGTAAGGTTGAGATTTTCCTCTTCTAGTCGATGGGGAAAGCTTCCACCCCATGATTGATGGGAGGTGCTGTTGGGTCCAGGGTTGCTTCTCTCTCCTTTGTGTCAGGAATGGTGAGCAGTCCTGGCCAGTAGGTCTATGAGGACTTCCTGGTTTCTTTCCACAAGTTGCCTTTTATCTTGTGGATCCAGTCTTAGTCCCTCAGTATCTTCCAGAACCCTGTATCCTTGAAGAGCTACAGGAGTCAGGGTAGGAAAGGGGTGTGATATGGTGGCTGGAGCTTATTGAAAGATTGAAAAGGGAAGTTTCAGGATGAGTTGGTCAGCCAGAGCTGACCTGGGAGCCTGATTCTAGAAAACAAATGAAGTTCATCACGGCAAGAGAAGGGTTTCTGGCAGAGGGACCTGAGAAAGAAGTGAAGAATGGAGGCATGGGTGAGCAGTTTGAGTGGGGCAAGCTCTGGAGCCTGGGGATGCCAGGCTGAGGAGCAGGGAGGTAAGCAAGGAGAGCTGTGGAAGAGAGATTAAGCTGAGTGCTAGGTAGTCTTCTCTTTCTGAGGGCCACTTGGGCAGACCCATAGACCTACTACTTAGGCCCTGGTGACTGGGTAGCAGCAGGTGGGCAAAATTCTGAGTGCCACCTGGCCTTTGATTTCCAGGTGAGAGCCACAGAACCCCTGTTGCTACTGTGCCAATGGACACAGTGTTGGAGGACACCCAGCCCTTCTCTCAGCCCTTGGCTGGCCATTCCCCCAGTGTCCACCACTCCCTGCCTTGTCCCTCTCCCTCTGGGGCCAAAGAAGTGGAGGGGGCTGCCAGTCGCAGGACACGGAGCAGTGGGCCTGGACTTCAGAACAGCTGTGAGTATGTGGGGCATGCGACCTGGAGTCAAGCCTAGCTCGAGCAAGAATTGGCATTGGTGGTTTTTCCTCCTCAGGCCCATAGGTGTGCCCTTCCCCCTCCCCCAAGTCCCTTTAGAGGGCTCTTGATCCGTTCATCCAATAGCAAAGTCAGTGTTGGGCCAGGACACTCCAAACCAGTACCCTGGTGCCGCCTCTGGCCTTCTTCCCTCCTTGATGGGCTAGGCTGGGTTTTACTACTCCATCTTTACCTTCTCAGAGCTACAGCCCTGGCCTACTGCTTCTCTAGTGTGTATTCTGTCCCCTAGACTCAGGTCCTGGAAAACCAGCCCAGCTTCTGGCAAGAAAGATGGAGGAGGTTGAAGCCATTGCTATGGGCTTGCCAAACACCAGCAGTGTCTCTGGAGAAGATGGCATAGAGCCCCTACAGAATGGAGTAGGTGAGGAAGCAGAGGAAAGTATGGAAGAAAGCATGAGTGTGAGGGAAGTGGAGAAGGCAGCAGAAGAACAAGGATCTGCCAGGGCAGAAGAGCCTGAAGGACACACAGAGGTGGCGGCAGCAGCAGGATCCTTGGGGGCTATTGAGGCCAAGGAGCCAGAAGGATCTTCAGAGGATGAAGACACCTCTGGTAGGTTGGGTACAGGGCCCAGTGTAGGGATCAGGGAGTGGGTGGGTAAGTAACAGCTGTGTTCCTGGCCTCGGAGGAGGGACTTAACCTGGCTTGTGTTTCTGGGCACAGGTAGTCTTGGGCCAGGGAAACTCTGTGAAGGGCGCCTTGCTTGGCCGGAGCTAGTTGGAACCATCAAAGAACAGGATAAAGGAGCTGCGGGCCTTCAAGGTTGGGTAAGATGGTCAGGCCTGAGCCTCCTATAACCCTGTGCTTCCTCTGCAGCAAGTCCAGAATTGCCCCCCAGCACTCCAGAGTTCCTTCGGACCAGGCGACTTCAGTTTCCTGAGCCGGCTCCACCACCAAGCACTGCAGTGTAAGAGCCCATGACCCTGTTCCACACGGGCCTCTTAGAAGGGGACAGGCACTGAAGTTGGCATTGGGCACCATAGGGTTATTACTCTTCCTATAGGTATGCAGATGTTATCCAGTAGAGCACCCTGAGGTGGGCTGGGCAGGGCTCACTGAGAGCACATCTGTCATCCCATGCTGCTTGCAGGGGCATAGAAGAGCCTGGCCAGGGGGAAGTACCTGGGCTAATAAGTAGTCAGAGGAGGCTTCCTGGAGGAGGATTAGCAGAATGGGACAGGCAGCAATAGCTGGGGGAGTGTCTATGCTAAAGCCTGAGGATCATGGGCCTGAGCAAGTAGTGGTTTGTATGATGAGGTGAGACAGGGACATTGTGTCCAGTTTATGAAGCATCAGGGCCCCAGGGAAAGACCAGGCTTCTACATAGCCCCACATCTCCATTGCCCACCAGAATTGGTTGGAACTGTAGGCCCAGGCTGGCCAAGGAGCACAAGGACCCCAATCTTGGCAGGAGCCAGCAAGATTTATCTTTGATTAGGGGCCTCTTAAGGGAGCATTTAGCTTAACTCTGTTCACTTCTTGTCTCCAGGTTACCTTCAGAACTCCCAAAGCATCTCTCGGCCAGGATTCCTCCCAGGCCCCGAATCCCTGGCTCCAGACCCCGTCAAGATCCCAACAAGGCTGGACTGAACCACTACGCAAAACTCTTTAGCTTCTATGCTAAGATGCCCATGGAGAAGAAGGCTGAGGAGATGGTGGAGAAGTGGTGAGTCCTTGACATTTGTAGGCTGGGGAGAGGAGCCCCTCAGATCATGAACAGTCTTTCCTACCCCAACCTTCCTGGCAGCCTGGACAAGTACTTCCAGCATCTTTGTAACGACTTGGAGGTATTTGCTGCTCATGCTGGGCGCAAGACCGTGAGGCCAGAGGACCTGGAGCTGCTGTTGCGAAGGTAAGCGGATGGAAACAGGGAGGTGCTGGGTATGGGAATGCTGGCACTGATTCTCTCATTCTCTGTCCTCTGCTGCAGGCAGGGCCTGGTCACTGACCAAGTCTCCCTGCATGTGCTCGTGGAGCGGCACCTGCCCCTGGAGTACCGGCAGCTGCTCATCCCTTGTGCCTTCAGTGGCAACTCTGTCTTCCCCTCCCAGTAGGGGCCAGGACTCAACACCTGCCCTGTCCCACCTGGGGTTGCTTGGCGCCACATACACTTCTAGGTTTCCTCCCCACCCCTCAGCATCAATAAAGTGTCACAAACAGAATATGCTGTGTTTTGATGCATTTCCTGGGACAGCCAGGCAGGGACCAAGCCCCTCTCCTTGACTCCCCATCATAACCTAGAGAATAGCATGGGTTAAGACAAAGAATTTTATAACAGCAATCAGAGGTTAGCAGCACGGGAGCACTTAGGCTGCCCCAGTGGCCTTAGCTTGCAGGTTCCTGCTCCCGAGGCCCCATACGCCTAATGTCACTCATCTGAAGCTGTTCTAGTGCAGTCTGGAGCTGTGTCACAATGCCTTCTTCCCTTTCCTCATCCTCCTCTGGCATTTCTGTCATGGGGAGCTGGAAGGCCTGCCTCAAATAGTGGTTCAAGGTCTGCTTGTCCAGGTTGGGATCAATGTTCATCAGGGCCTCACGTACCTTGGGTAGGGTCACCTCCTCGTTGCTGTTCCGCAAAGAAAGAGAGAGACAGACCTTGACCCTCTGCTCTTTACCCAGACCCCAAGATGCCCTCTCCTGGGCTTGAGTGTTATGTAAGGCCCAGCAGCAAGCTTGATGCTTAGGGAGACCCAGGGGCTAGAGGTGCTACTTTGTGGGCCAGCCTGCAGGACTTGCCTATGACTGGATGAGCCTGTGGGCCCCAGGATCACTCACAGTTCCAGGCCCAGCTCCTGCTTTAACTCGTTTAAGTATTCATCCTTTTCCACCACGTACTGTTCCCACAGCTTTTGCACAAAGGGCACGCTCTGGCCCTCCTCATCCTGGGAAGGGGCCACAAGGCAGGGTGAAGATACACGGGCTAGTCTAGGCAGAGGCTAGGTCAGGGCTGGGCAAGTTCCTGGGCCCCAACCCACCTCCATAAACAACAGGCGGTAGTCGAGCAAGTCTGCATTGCTGCTGCTGGGATGCCAGCCCCCTGCCTCCATCAACTCCTGGATTCTCTCATCCTTCTTCAAGGGGAAGGTGCTCTTGAGGACAGTACTGTAGGGAGACATGAGGGCCGACAGGCCTGGCGGAGGCCTGCTTACCCATCTTACTGCACCCCTCTGCCAGTCCTACTAGTGCTCAAAAGGGCAGCATGCCTTGAGGTTCTGGCCTTTTCCCACCAGGCTCCCCTTCCCCCTGCACAGCTGGGAACCAGGCCAGAGGGCATGTTGGGCTAGAATTTGGGGTGACCCAACTGGTCTCTCACCTTAACTGCTCCATGGTTAGTAGGCCCTCATTCTGGCTGTCAACGTTTGTCATCTCCTTCAGCAGCTGTGCTATGGTCTGCTTCTGCTTGATGTACACACTCTCTTTCCTCTATGGGAGGAAGCATTGACTATCTCACTGTTTCCTAGAGGAGTAGGGACAGAGCTGGCCTATGCTGGGGACAAAGGGTAGAGAGCCAGGCCCAAGCTTACCTTTCCCATCAAGACTGCATAGAACTGACTCATGACTTCATTGGTATGGAAGAGCTTGATATATTCAAAAATGGTGTAAGCCCAGGCCATGGCATCACCAGGCCCAAAGTGGCGCTCCAGGAAACTGAAGAAGAAATCTGGGAACTTCTCTTTCTGCAGGGTAGGGGGAAGACTGCTTGGTTGGCCCTCCTCCCAGTTCCCTAGTGCTTCGAGGGAATACCGCCCCCTCACCGCCCCGTCCACATCCACCCTCCACCATTGGAGGATTCAGGCAGCCATGCCAGGCTAAAACAGCTGGAGAGATCTGACCTGCTCCTCAGTGATACGTTCCTTCCAGGCATCCTTGAGGAGTTTTACCACTTCCTTCTTGGTTGGCTTCTTGTTCTCCACAATGCCATCAAACCGAAGGAAAGGGGGGATGGATTCCCCATAGCCCTGAAAGGAACTATGTCAGCTTGTCTCTGGGCCCAGCTGTAGCCCCACCAACAGGCAGGGCAAAGCCCCACATCGTTCCCCCAGAACCTGAAGTTTTCTCAGCAGTGAGGCCTGGCTATTCCCCGAGCCCAGGGACTACCCTACCAGACCAGGGAAGAAGTCTTTCTCCCGGAGCAGCCCCTCGCCAATCTCCTCCAGAAGCACGTCCACCAGCTGGTCACTGTTCTTGCCCTCAGCCAGCATGTGCCAGCGATCTCGTCCTCCAGCCACCATATCTGCAGGGGTTGCAGAGAGGGAGCTGGAGTCCAGACCACACACTTGTGCAGTCCCTAGGGCCCGAGGGCCAGCGTTACCTTCACACTTGGACCAGTCCGGCCGTGGCGTGGAGGTGCGCTGGATCTCCTGCAGCTCAGAGTAGAACTGGTCCCGCTCCTTCAGTGTGCTCATGTGCAACTGCAGCAGCATCTCGTGCTCCTTGCGGACCTCTTCGTAGTCGTCTCTCAGGCTCTCCAGCTGTGGGCAGGGTGATTGGTCCTTGCTACCCACCTGTGTGGCCCTGCCCTACCCTGTCTGCCCACCAGCACCTGCTCCTGCAGTTCCTTGAGGGTTTTCTCCTGCATTTCAAAGTCCCTCCTGGGCACCACATCTCCAAAGTTGGCCTTCATGGTGTTGAGTTCCATCTGTGTGCGGGTCAGGTCTTGCCGGGCCATCTTCAGAGCCACTGTTAGCTTCACGGGGTCCTCCCCCCAGACGCCTGCCAGGAGGCCCGCCAGCTCGTATCACCCTGGCTCTGGGGCCTGTAGCCCAGGACAGGGTTGAGTGTCCCTCAGGGCACATCCCGGGTCTTCCTGCTCTCCCAGGATGGGAACCACTGAGTCTTTCCATCATGCTACCACTGTAGGACTTTGAGCTTAAATAGAGAAGCCCAAGACGTGGAGTACCAGGCCTGTGCAGCCCTTGGGGAGTCTAGGTTGTCTCAACTGCCAGCAATTGTTTCCTACATAAACAACAAGTCCGTGATTCTCAGGCCAGCTCAGAAGATCCACAGACCCTGGTGGCAGCAGGAACATCTCTCACTGGGAGTGAGCATGGAATGAGCAGGTATCAGGAGCAATGAATACATGGGAGTGAGTGGTGAGAGTCAGACTCCTCTCCAGCAGGGCAGAAACCCACCTCAGGCTTACCTGGGGACTGGGCTAGTGACATGTCTTCCCGCTGGTAGCGTAGCTCATTCAGGTCTGCAATGAGGATCTTGCGGGCATCTCTCTCACTGAGGTAGTGCAGATACTCCTCAGCCAGGTTCTTCCTCAGTTTGGTCACCTGTTGGGGAGATGGCTCTGTGGTCAGGGGCTGTCTCTGGACAGCTCATCACCACAGCGGATGGGTGGGTGCTGGGCGGCCCTACCAGGGCCTGGGGACAGAAAAGGGAGGAAGGAGAGGAGACTGGTTGTTCCTGTCAAAGTGTCGAAGCTTCCACCTGTGGAGAAAGTCTGGCAGCCAAGGAGTAGGACTCTGCTAGCACTGAGGGCCACACTGAGGCAGAGCTGGGCCAAGGAGGAGGGCAGCATGTGGAAGCAGGGTTTGGGATCAGGTGGTGGCTCTGTATGTTATTCCAGGTAGGTTAGAGAGAGCCAGGGGGTCACACCAGTGCCAAAGGCCTCAAGGTCACCCGTGGGGTGGGGTGGCAGGAATTCAGGGAGTTGGGCACCACATTACTCCCTTTTCACCTCAGTCTGCAATGAGATCTTCTCCTCATTCTTCTTGTCAATGAGTTTTAGCAAATTCATCTTCTCTTTCTTCAGCATGGAGATTTCATCTCTCTCCTCAGCCCTCATGGCCAGGATCCTCTCGTTGCAGTTCTCATTCACAGTGATCAGCTTGGCCTTCAGGGGCTCCAGAGCCCGAATTTTTTCCCTCTGGTGGGCTAAGCAGGGACAGGTAGGGGAGGCCCTTTGGGGCCATGGAAGACAAACAGCCAGCAGACACTGATCTGAGGTCACAGTGAGCAACTACGTCCCTTGCAAACTCAAGTCTATACTCCCATTCAAAGAAGTCTATACTCCCTGCTTAAGAACTTCCTGCACTTGCTTTTCAACCAGGGCAGAGTCCAGATGAGGACCGGGGTCTCACCTCTGCGCCTCCCCTGTACAGTTTTTAGTTATGCAGCTGTGCCATGCCCAGCACCTCCTGAGCCTGGGGAGGGAAGCCCCCTCACTTCCCTGAACTACACACTCCCTTCTGGGCTTCAGTCTCAATAGAAAAGATGCTCTGCTTCCTACAGATACCGCCCCACCATGCTACCAAGAATGGGCAGTAGTCAGTTGCCCTGGGGTGCCCTATCATGGAAGAGTGTAAGCAAGAAGGCTTGGTGACCTCAAAGCCCAGTTTGTAGGTACCCCAGACCCCTGCAGAACCCAGAAGATCAAAATAGGATCTTCTGTGCCTCTTCCAGGCTGGGCCCAGGCAGAGAGGCTGCAGTCTTACCCAGCATCACCTCATATGCATTCTTGATGGAGGACAGCAATGGCTTGTATGTTTTGAAGTCCTCTATGAAGAATTCAAAGATCTCTCTGTAAGGCTGGCAAGAAAAGGGAAACTGTCATCTCCTGGCCTATAGCTGCCACCCTCAGTGGGACCTAAGTGTTTCTTTGCTCAACTTAGAAGGGTTGTAGTGTGAAGCTGCCAGTCAATTCACATTCAAATAAATGCCACAGGCACCCTAGGGTCTCGCACAGTCCAGGAGCTGAGTCCATCCCTCTAAACTGCTCTCTGGAGACCTGGCAGGCAACCTGGGTCAGGGCCTCCCCCTCTCTACCTGTGCCCCCTCTCTGGCTCTCCAGACAACTGGCCTCCTCCATTCACTGAGCTTCAGCTGGCCTCTCACCAACACCCCTCCCTGTTTACAGCACTTTAGGCTCTAACCTTACATTCCAAACTCCAATGAGACATGTGCTTTCCTGTCCTACCTGGACACACCGGAAGCTTTTGGAAGCAACATTGTCTACTGGAATGAGCACAGACTCCTGAACCCACCCTGAGTTTGAGTCGTAGCTCCACTGCTGTGAAGCTGGATGCCCTCTCAGCTTCTGCTTCCTTGTTAGCGAGGTTCCTTTTAGCTCATGAGGCCATATCTAGGCCCCATCCAGAGCTTGCACACAGATGGTGCTCAGCAAATGCTTGTGGCAGTGACTAAGTCAGAATTGTGGGGTTCCCCATCATCATTTCCGTTTGAGCAGGAATTGGGTGATTACTTCCCTGATATGCATCGGAATCTAGGTTACATCCAGATTTCTTTCTGTCTTGGCTAAGTTCCTCAAGCTTGGGGCTGGTGTGACTGGGCTGGTGGACATTTTATGACCCCTGCTTGCCCAACTGTCAGGCTTCAGGCTCCATTCACTGATATCGAATGACCCAAGGTGGGTGCTGGGGATCACAGAAGGGACTGGAGACTGTATCCAGGCCACTTACTCAGGTCAAGAAGCCCAAGCCTCAGGAGAGTTTTGGTTCCACCCTGGTCGCTTTGCTTGCTCACTGGCTTTGTCATAGAACCTGTTTCTCTTACCAGGAATGGGGAACCCAAAAGAGCTGGGGAAGGCTGGTCTCTGCAGAAAATCTGAAGTGCCCAGTCCCGGTGAGTAAGGTTCCTTGGCAGCCCTGCCCCTGCCTCCCCGCAGGGGTTCTGTGGTTCTGACCTGCAGCCTTAATTCCTGGGCAGAATCTGTGCTTAGGTCCAGCAGGAGGAGCTCCTTGCGCAGGTAGTTCTCAAGCTGCTCCAGGTACCTCGGCTTGGTTGTGCCCAGGGGCTGCTGCAAGCTACTGCAGGGGGTGGTGAGCTGAGATGCCATGGACACCCTGCCGGACCCTCATGCCCCACAGGTCTGTGGCAGCACACATCCCTGTACTGTTTCTGGGCCCAGTCTATCCACCATCAGGCTGACCCTGGCTTACCCTGCCCGCTTCCGGTAGTCATCTGAACAGGGCTTTCGATTATGCAGAATGGTCTGGTCACTGATGTATCTGGGCCATGGGGACAGGTGGCCACCAATGGAGAAGGAACCAGACTATAAGAAGGGACAGGTGGGGTTACCATGACAACATTGCTCCCCTTCCTGATGTTCTTTTCCAGGCTTATCCTTCTACTCCTGGGTCTTTCCTCCCCCACACATGTCTTAATATGGTTCACAATTAAGACTGTGGTCCTTATGGGAATTCCCTGGTGGTCCAGTGCTTAGGACTCCACACTTCCACTGCCTGGGTAGCACCAATACCTCAGGGAAACAGCAACACTTTTGAAGAGCTATGAACGGGCCTATGCCCATGGAGAGCAGGCCAGCTGAGGCTGAGGTCTGGGCTGGCCACTGCAGAGGGCACAGAGGTGAGGTGGCAGGTCCCCAAAGCCTTACTTATGACTATGAAAAAAGTCAGAAAACTCCCTACGTATCTAAAAATAGAAGACTATTGTGCAGCCATGAAATATTTACAAAGAGGCTTAACATGGGTTATAGCAAGGGTTAAGTAAAGCCTGAAATTAGGGAATAAGCACAACCAGGTAAGATGAAAAACCAGAAAAGAAGGAAGAAATAACCCAAAAGAATATCAGCAGTTATTCTGTAATGATAGGCCATTGGGTGCTTTTGTATCTATAATTGTGTATTTTTCAAAATTTTCTACAATGCATAAATTACTTTGAAATAAAAAAAAACATTGAATTATTGAATTCAATATTAAAGCCTGCTCTGTGGCCCTGAGCCCAGCTTCCAGGTTCTTCTGGGATGGAGGCCAGGCCTACCTCCCATGTCCCACATATCCAGGTTCTAGGAGTCCTTCCAGAATAATGATAGCTGGCTCCTGACCCTCTTAGGGTGGAAATTGCCCCTGTCTCCTTGGGCTCTTCTTTGCATTCTTAGTTCTACCTATTTTATCTCAATCTTGCAATCATCCATTCTTTCCCGAAATATTTTGGAAAGTACATAGTAAGTCTTGTTGCTAGGTCTCAGGGAGGACTCCAGCCTCTGGGAGTTTGGGTTGACCTATCTCTGTACTTCCAGAATTGATGGCATCACACTTCATACTCTTCATAGTCTTTTTTGCCCCTTAATTCCAGTATGGTTGATTTACAGTGTTGTGTTAACACTCTTCATAGTCTTAAGTAGCATTTAGCAAGTATTGTGGAATAAATATTTAGGGAAGCATGATTTAGTTGGATGCATGATATAATAAAAACAGAAACGCTACTTATTGGGTGTATATGTTCACACATGCTTTGCCAGGGTCAAGAATGCTCCAGGTTGGCTATTCATATTTAGGATCTCAGGGGTTCTCCCTGATACTCTTTTCAATCCCAACACCCACTCTTTCCCATCATCACACCCCCATTTTCTCTCAGAAACAAGAGTAGAGTCTTGCTTACCACTGTATCACCAATGCCTGACACACAGTGGAAATCAACAAATATTTGTTGAATAAATAAAAACATAGCATGGGAGGGGGAAGAGATGATGAGACAGAATTGTGAAGAGTTTAAAGCTCAAAGAAAATGTGGTACATATATACATAGTGGAATACTACCCAGCCATAAAAAAGAATGAAATAATGCCATTTGCAGCAATGTGGATGGACCTAGAGAGTATCATATTAATGAAGCAAGTCAGAGAAAGCTAAATATAATATCAATTACATGTGGAATCTAAAATAATTATACAAGTTAACTTATTTACAAAACATAGACTCACATAGAAAACAAACTTAGTTACCAAAGGGGATAGCCGAGTGGGCATGCGGGAGATAAATTAGGATTTGGGGATTAACATATACACACTACTATATATAAAATTGGTAAACAACAGGACCTACTGTATAGCACAGGGAAATATACTCAATATCTTGTCTTACTAACCTATAAGGTAATAATTACTATATAATTGTAATAATAACCTATCATGGAAAAGAACCTGAAAAAGAATATATGTATAATGGAATCACTTTTCTGTACACTTGAAACTAACACATTGTAAAGTAACCATACTTCAACAAAAAAGAACAGAAAATATAAGAGTAACAAAGAGACCAGCCTTGAAAATTCCCTGAGAAGACAAAACCAGTTTAGTCATAGAAATAAAGCTTAATTTAGCTTATTTTGGGAGACTTAAAAAATAAAAGAGGCCAGATCTCGCGTTCTGTCTGCCGTTTCTGTCAAGAGAAGACGGAGTTAACCTATTTTGTTTTCCTGGCATAGGCTGCTTTCTTGGTCTGGTTATCAAACAGCCGTAAGCGGGTGGCTGGAAGGCGGTGTTCCCGTGAGCTGTGCTCTCTGCTTCCCCCTGCAGGTGAAAACGGGAAGGGCGGCCCCGGGGGTCGGAGGGACTGCAGGAGAGTGCAACGCCCCCTGGTGGTTAAGTACGGTATCACTGCCGACGAGCAAAATAAAGGGAGTGAGAGCCGGGTCCCACTTCCACTGAATAGCTGGCAGCCCCAAGTAATCAGGATCGTGCGGTAATGAGGCTGCGCTTGGTCTCCGCTTAGAGTCCACACTACCCCTTTCTCGCCCTGATATCAGGTTTTTGATGTTTGAAGTCCCCAGCCTCACAAAGGGTACAGATCATGTTCCCATCTTCTACATAAGATACACTCACCTAAGTGTGTGTTGGAAAACTACCACAGCCCACAATTCTCCACGGTGAGCTGGACTTACAAGTTTGCTCAAATGTGTTTTTTTCACCTGTGATTTTTGGACAATGGCTGTTTGGTGATTAAATAGTAGTAACAATCTTATGATAATATCAACAAAACTCCTAAATCTTAACTTAGCATTTTTTTAAATTTGTGGGGAGAATCAGCAATGGCACTCATTCCCCACTGCAGTGAAAGTGTAGAGTCCTAACCACTGGACTGCCAGGGAATTCCCCAGCATTCATTTCTATATAAAAACTTCAAAGAACAGGAATGGAGGGAGAGACTGTCCTGAGACTGATAGAGTTCCTACTTCCAGTGCAGAGCCAACAACACAATGGATGAACATTCTTTGCTACTGCCTTCACACACTTACTCACAGCAGTTATGGCACACATTATAGCAGCCACTCAAGTGCTACATCAGGCACTAGGGCTGTAAAGACAAAAAAGATACAGTCATTGTTCTAAAAGACCCTGACAGATCTGGTGGGACCGTCCCAGCACCACGCACAACGCCTGGCACATGATCGGCTGGATGAAGAAATGAGGTCCACTCCAGAATGCTGTGTTGCAAGAGAAGATTATCTGTGGGCAGGGGCTGGTCTGGGAAGGCTTTTCAGGTGAGGTGTGGCAAGTGTGCATGCTCCCACCCCAGAGGCTGGTGGGCCTGGCCTCTGACCCACACACCCCTGACTGGGGATCAAAATTTGGAGATCCCACAGGACATTGCCACTAACCAGCAGTGTCTTCCGTTTCTGAGAAAGCTTGCGTTTCTGGGTATTCTTGGTTTCTGTGAAGAGGGAATCATCTATGGACACTCCTAGAGGCCGCAGGTGTGCTCTGCACAGAGAAGGAGAAGGAAGGGGTGGGTGACAGAGCCTTGAGTGGGGAGTGCACTTCCACCCTTCCCAGAACCACAAGACATGGCCTCCTCTCTCCTCCAAGCCAGGTTCTGGGTCTTCCCAGTGCTGCCTCCAGATTCCCAGAGGTGCTGTCAACAAGCTCCGGATTCTGGGCTCAAAGTATTTTCCCACATTCTCCTCATCACTGGAATCTCATGTACTCCTGCAGTGGTATAACACCCCTTACCAGGAACCCATAAAACCATGCAGGCCTACACTTCCTTCAGCATTCATCTGTGGTTCTAATGATCATTGTATGTACATTACCAGCACATTCTAGGGGTGTGATACCAAAGGCAGGTGCTATAGGACAAGAAGTACAGAGTCTGGAGTCAAGAGTCAGGGTGAGAGTCTTGAACTTCTACTTACTAGTTAATAGGACCCAGAGGCTGACATCTATCTTCTAACAGGAACCCTCTTGGGCATGTAATTTAACTTTGCTCAGCCCAGTTTCCTTACAAGAAGATGGAGACAATTCTTTCTTTTTTTCTAACACATAATCCTCTGAGGAGTTCTAGTGTTTTATTTTTAAAATATTTATTTTAAAATTTTATTTTTTTATAAATTTATTTATAAATCTTATTTTTTAAAAAAATATTTATTTGGCTGTGGCTTTTCTGGCTATAGGAGCTTGTTATCATATTTGCAGTGTCCAGATGCTGCACCTGTGAATACAGGCAGGAGCTACCTTGAGGCTACGGGATGTTCTTGGGCTGCTTACAGATGCTTTTTTTATCTTCAGCCAGCGGGTAAAGAGGCTGTTTATCCTGTGGCTAAGAGTGCAAATCTAGAGACTCACATGGCTGAGATCAAATACCAGCTCCATGACTTATAAACATGTCTAAAACACATGATCTCTTCAGATTTCTATTTCTTTGTTTGTAAAATGATGATATTACCACCTCATAGAGTTGCTGTGAGGGTTAAATATGGTGTATGGAGCACTTGACACTTAATGCACGCTCAACACGAAAAGGCTAGCTGTTGCTAATGATAAAGTGCGCCTCCCCTTTTACTGGGCTTCCCCTGTGGCTCAGCTGGTAAAGAATCCGCGTGCAATGCGGAAGACCTGGGTTGGACCCCTGGGTTGGGAAGATCCCCTGGAGAAAGGGAAGGCTACCCACTCCAGTATTCTGGCCTGGAGAATTCCATGGACTATACAGTCCATGGGGTCGCAAAGAGTCGGACACGACTGAGTGACTTTCACTTTCACTTTCCCCTTTTACCAGAATGTAACCACCTTCCTGGGCCGACAAATCATCTGAGATTGTTTCTGTATCACTGTTCCAGTGGGGCTGGAGCCCCAGACCAATAGACAGAGGCAGGAGGTGCAGAGGTCTGAAGCAGGTACCCTTTCTCTTTCTGGAATTACTCAAGGCCTCCTCTCCGGCCTCAGACCGCCAAGCCTACCTCGACGTGGTGGGGAAGTTGAGGGGTTGCGAGTTCGGGGAATCCATGACCCTAGGGCAGCCGGGCAGCCGGGCAGCCCGCACCCGCGGCCTGGGAAGCTCTGGTAGTGTACAGTCCGTCACCATGGCGACCAGATCCCAGCAGCCCATCGGCGGGGGCAGGATCAGGATTGTGTCACGCCCCCGAATCCGGCTCCCGCGCGCCGGGAGGAAAGCCAAGCAGCAAAGGTGTACTCGGACGGGGAATAGGGACTGAAGGTCTCCTCAGAGTCAGTCATTACAGCGGCTATGACCCTAGCGACCAGAGCTGAGGCTGGGGCATAAACAGCGGCCATGGGGGAGGGAGGTGAACTGAGAGGCCGCAGCAGCGTTGCCAGCGGGAACTGTAGTTTTCGGTGTCTCAATGTCTTAGCTGAGCAGGCTTATGGCCGAGCATGTTTGTACTACATCTCCCAGAGATCCTCACCAGCCTGAGCTGGTCCGCCCCTGGAGAACTCTGCATTATGGGAAGTGGAGTCCGAAATGTGTCGAGGCGTGGCGGGGTCCAAAGCGAGTTGCAGGACTGGGACTCGGTTTCCCTGCGGCCCGGATTGGCTCTCTGGTCATTGGCTGAGCGGGGCGGATCTTGTCCTGCTCTTCCCCGCCCCCAGTGACACAATAGCAGCTCCCTCCAAGATGGCGGCGGCGACGGCGGACCCGGGAGCTGGGAGCCCTCAGGTTGGAGACTCCTCCGGCGGGGCCACTGGGTGCGGGCTGCCGTCCCCAGGGGAGCAGGAACTGAGCCGGCGCTTGCAGCGCCTGTATCCTGCGGTCAACCAGCACGAGACGCCGCTGCCGCGCTCCTGGAGCCCCAAGGACAAGTACAACTACATCGGCCTCTCCCAGGGCAACCTCCGCGTCCACTATAAAGGTATCGGTCTTCTGGCCGAGGGGAGGAAAAGGCCAGACTGTCCACAGGGTAGCTGTGCTGCCCAGCCGGTGCTGCATCATGTCCCTTCTCCAGCTTGGGTGCTCTAGGTTGGGCCTTAGCTCCTGTAGGGTGTCTAGGGTGGTGGAGCTGACCAGGCCAGTAATTGACTGCCTTGTCTGTTCTGCCCTGAGACACCCGGTATCAGGAGAACCGCAACAGATGTCCAAACCACCTGTTGGGTGATTGGCGTGGACCTTCTTCCCAGGGCCTTCCTGCTTGTCCTGAGGTAGCTCCAGGGACTCTAGCTGAGCCCTTTACCACTGCTTAGTTTCAAAAGTGTCTGAAGAAAAGGGTGGTCACATCCCCTCCATCAACCAGAGGTCCATGAGCTTGCTCACCTGCCAGACAGGCAGGTTCCATCCCAGACAGGGCCTGAGGTTCTGCCCCAAATCGTGGGGGCATCTTCCAGGGCTGCCTCTCCCTCCCCTATTCTTCCAAGTGGGCTGCCTGTGTCTTGAGGAGTCTGCCAGCAGCACTAGGAAATCTCTCATGTAGGCACCCACATTGCAGGTACCCTCCTGTGGTTTCTGTGGTGGACAGAGTCCCAGGCAGGGCTGCTGTGCTTAGCAGGAGGTGAACCAAAGGTGGGAGGTTTATGTATTTGCTTAGTTGTTGTCTGATTATTTCTTGGACTCTGCAAGGGCTTCCTCTGGCCGTGAAGGGGTAAAGTTGCCGTGGAGCAGAGAGGAATGAGGCTTCCATTTGTATCTCCCTCTGCTGAAATTTCTTCCTTGTCCTCTTCTATTAGGTCATGGCAAAAATCACAAAGATGCGGCGTCAGTGCGTGCCACCCATCCCATACCTGCTGCCTGTGGCATTTATTACTTTGAGGTGAAGATTGTCAGCAAAGGAAGAGATGGGTAAGCCCCTCCTGACCACCTTGCCCCCAACACTGATCTGTTCCCTGGGTCAGAGTTTGAGGTCTCCTGGTTGACGCTTGTGCCTGTATGAGCTGCTGAGCTGCATGGGTCTGAGCTGCAAAGGGTTGAGTAGTGGGTGCCTGTTACCCGGCTGTGGTCATGAACTGGTCTAAGCAGTAGCTTTTGATGGCAAGTAGGTACATTTTGTAGAAGAGGGGCTTCTCTTTGGTGATGATGTAATGACTGTTTCCCTCACAAGTCAGGGAAACAAGTAACAAGTTTACATTAACAGTTGAGCGTCCAGAATGAAGTTCCTCCACGTTGTGTGATGTTTGTCACTTCCCTCCTTTCACGCTGTTGCTGTATTCAAGGTTCCTTTTTATGGCATTTAGTCATGTAGAGGCCCCTGGGGGCTTCAAAGAGATAGTAGAGTCTTTGCAGCATTCATCAAAGCTGTGGCAACCACTGGCCTGTCATCTTAGGGTAAACAGCATGGACATGGTCAGAATCAGGTGACTTTGCTACTCATAAACTTGTTTTTCAGTCCAGTGACTTGAACACCAGTTGGACCAGCTTTAGGAAGGTCCTCATTAAAGTCAGCACTGGGGAGGCTCCCTAGTTTAGGGTGATCTAAGCAGATATAGGAAATCAGAGGGGAAATTTTTCATTTCTCTTCCTTTTCTTCTCCTAGTTTGCCTCTTTTTTTTTTTTCTGGTGATTATCACAAAGCAGGTGTTTAAGTTACGAAATAAAATGATTTTAGCTGGCTTGGAAAGATTTTCCTCATCAAACCTTAGGTCTGGTTTGGGTGGTTTGCCAACCCCACCAGTGATCTTTGTTTCTACCCTGAATGTGTGTTTTTGAGCATTCAGAGTACTTCCTTTCTCAAGGGACAGTCCCCCTTGTGGTACATGCAAAATGCACGGCCAGGGGGCTTTGCTAGGGGCAGGATTGCTGGAGTTGGAGCTTTGTCTGCTTCCTCGGTGAAGTTGTAACATCCCTGTCTGGGAGGGCTCTGTGGTTGTGGGTAGTAACAGGGCTTCCATCTGCTTGTCTGTCCTCTGGGGAGCTAGGCCAGCATCTGAGCTACCTTTAATCCCAGAATTCTGTGAAATTCTGACCGTGGCGAGCTATTACATCTTTTACTTTTATCTCCATGTAGTGAATTTACAGATAGGAAGTTTATATTATCGGAGCTCTTTATTTATTTATTTTTAAATATATTTCTTTATTTGGCTGTGCCAGGTCTTACGTGGCATGTGGGACCTTAGCCCCCCAACCCGGGATTGAATGCAGGTCCACCTGCATTGGGAGCGTGGAATCTTCGTCACTGGACCACCCGGGAAGTCCCTATCGGTGCCCTTTAGAGACCCTGGTTCAATTCCTGGGTCGGGAAGGTCCACTGCAGAAAGGATAGACTCCCCACTCCAGTATTCTTGGGCTTCCCTGGTGGCTCAGCTGTTAGAGAAGCTGCCTGCAATGCAGAAGACCTGGGTTCAATCCCTGGGTTGGGAAGATCCCCTGGAGAAGGGAAAGGCTACCCACTCCAGTATTCTGACCTGAAGAATTCCATGGACTATATAGTCCATGGGGTTGCAAAGAGTTGGACATGACTGAACAATTTTCACTTTGAATCTTCTATTTTCCCTTTCCACTGTCTGATAAAAGCACATACATTTAATGTGCTTGAACTCACATGAATAAGAATGGCCTCTTAAGATGAAACAAACACGGCAAAAATAGTTGCAGTGTAGACTGAAACGTTGGTGTTTCAGTCTTACACTGCCAAAGAAGTGGATTGGCACGTCCTAACCTTGTAGGCAGGAAAATGGATCATTTTGGATAACAGCTGAGCTAGTAAAAGGAGAGAATAGTTTTTCAGAAGGGGAGTGTTTAAATGCAGAGACCCGATTTCCTTCACCTGGCTTTTAACCTTTCAGTTATAAGTGGATCGTGCTGTAAAAGACCCCGTGTCTTGCTAGATTGTCATACTGTTGGTGTTGCCTGCAAATCCTCAGAAAGTTGAACATCTTCTCCCAGCTTTCCCAGCAGTTTTACATGTGGTAAATATAGCTGTGAGGTTGACCTGGAAACCTCAGTCATAGAAAGGTCGCGAGTCACGTATGCTTGTGGTGGCCTGCTTTAGTTGACCGCTTTCAGAGGAAAGGTGTACGAATGTCTCCTATGGCCTCTTTATGGAATTACTGAAAGCCGTCTCATGGCTAGGATATAGCCAGATGGGCCAGCTGTGGTTTTGAGGAGGCCAGGGGCTGTTCCAGGGCAGACAGTCATCAGCTTGTTTCCTGTTTGCCGTCAGTGTTGAAGGTGTGTTTCTGACCTGGATTTGGTCCACAACCCAGGTGTTAACCGGTTGTGTAGCTTTCCTGTATTATCTAGTTCCATCTTCATGCATCTCTGGAAAGTGGCTGGAGTGAATGATGATGTACCTGTTTCATGGGTGAGCCCTGAGCCCCAGGGATGTTTGGCGACCTACCCTGGCCACAGGGCTTAGGGCGTGCAGTGGAGTAGCCTAACTTGTCATTGCCTTCACCTGATCCCAGACACGTGCGTCCACGCCGCTGCCACCTTTCCCTGTTGCATTCTTCCCCTGGGTGGAGAGAATGTCCAGTCGGAATCTTAGGAGGTCCTAGTGTTCTTAGAGAGCCAAAAGGTGCTTAGTGCTGATTGGGACCAGAGAAGTGTGGCATGCGGTGGACTGGGCTTGGTTGACTTAACATTCTGCTGAATCTGTAGACCTGTTTTTCTGCAGATTTGGGGACAGGCCTCCTTTTTAAAAGGTGTTGATGAACCGAGTCATCAGTGTCACTGTTTTCCAGAAAGGCCTTTGTTCTGAAGATGTCTTTTGTAGAAGAATACACTAAGCGTGTCTGATTGCCTTATGGCTCAGACAGTAAAGAATCTGCCTGCAATGCGGGAGACCCAGGTCTGATCCCTGGGTCAGGATTCCAGGGGTTGGGAAGATGCCCTGGAGAAGGAAATGACAATCCACTCCAGTATTCTTGCCTAGAGAGTTCCATGGAGAGAGGGGCCTGGCGGGCTGCAGTCCACAGGGTCACAAAGAGTCAGAGGTGACTTTGACTTTCAAGCGAGTCTACTTAGAAAGATTTCATTTCAAGGGTTATATTGATTCGTACCTGCTATGTGCCAAGTGCATGCTTGGTACAGGGAGAACAACAGGAAAGCCTGCACAGGCCAGCCTTGTCCTCAGAAAGCCTTTGGCCTACCTACCAAAGAATGGACTGAAGGGTTGTCTGCGTGAGGAGGCAGAGCCTGGGCATGGTTTTGAGGGATGAGTAGGAGTTTCTCAGCAAGTGAGACCTGTTGGACTTAAAAATGAGCCTGGTTGGTAACTGGCTTGACGTCTGGGCGCTCTTCACATATAAGGGAGGGCTGGAGAAGGAAGGGGTTATGTTTGAGCTAAGAGCTGGGCTCACACTGACGGGTTTTAGCTGCATTTTGCCGAGTCACCAGAGCTGGGAACCCCAAGAGGAGACATCAGAGCCCTGCCCCTGGTGCCAGGAGATAAGGGCATCTCAGTTGATTTTGTTAGGAAGCCAAGGAGGCCCTGAAACCGAGGGTCCCTGGGGAGTGACGTGCTCAGGCAGAGTTTGTGGACCTTTGGGTGTCTCCGGCTCTTAGTGATGACACATAGAGGGTGTGGCTGGCCAGGCTGACAGATGCTCCAGTGTGACCCTCAAAATAGACTGTAACATCATCCCAGCAGCAGTGGTGGCGGCCTCCTGACATGTGATGAGTGGCTCTGCCCAAGAACAGCAAGCCTGGGCTAGAGCACCGGATGGAATGGGGGGGGTGGGGGGTCTCCTCTCCTCTGCAGCTGGTGCTCAGGCCCTCTGGCCCTCTGGCCACAGCCAGCCTGCCTTTCCTTGCACTTGTAGCTGACTTTCTTTGGCCAGTCAGCAGTGTGGTCATCATTAATTCTCCACATCACAGCGAAGCATGCATCGTTTTGTCCCGGTCCCAGACCTGGGCCCCAGGAACACAGGCCTGAGGCCCATCTGGAGAGGAGGCAGGTATGCCTGTGCACATGCCCTCACAGGGTGGTGTAGCAGAAGCCCATCCATGATGTGTGCCGTCCCCAGGGGTGGCCCAGAGGTTGGACTTCCTCCTGTACCTGAGAATTTGGGAAAACTTCATAGAAGAAGTGAGGATGCTGAATCTGGAAGGGCAGATTGGAGCATTCCAGGTGAACAAAGCGAGAAGCGAGACCCTAGACAGAGGGAGCAGTGCATCAAAAGATGGGGAACACGGAGCGTGAGAGAGGCAGGGACCAGGTCAGAAATACCTGGCCAGTGTGCTTTGGCTAAGGAGCTTGGCCTTATCCTGAGGACAGCAATGTATGAGGATTTTGGATCTGCCTGCACTTTTGAGCATGGATAGGGGAGAAGAGACTCCACTGGTCTGGTTCCACCAGGCCCAGCTGGCTGAGATCCCAGTCCGGTGCAGGCTGGTGCTTTTAGGTCCTCGATTCCAGCTGTGGCTTCCCTCCAGCAGTTATCTTTTCTCTCTCTTGGCTGGCCTCTCTCCTGTTTGGTGGGATGCGGAGGCAGGAGGTTGAAGACTGGCAGCCAGAGTGACTTCTCAGAGGCAGAAGGCCTCTGTGTGTGCTGGTATTCTCTGGTACTCTGATTTGTTAAGTCCCATCTGAAAGGCAACACTGTCCATAATTTTCCATCCAGACTCAGAGATCCACTCACCCAGTTAAGACCTCACCTGCCATGTTTCTGGTTTGGTGAGCCACTTGAGCACAGGCCTTCCAGTGAGAGGCAGCCTGTGGCTGGCCCCTCAACCCTGGGATTCCCCACTCCAGTCTCTGCTGTGTACAGTGCAGTTGAGAAACTTGGTGCCCATCTGTGGACCTGAGGAAGGCCTTGTCCTGCCAACCTTGAGAAGTTGGTGCTGTCTTTGCCCAAGGCGGCTGCTGACGGTGGTTCCTTGTTCGCGCTGACTACCCCCCAGTGCTGATGGCCTCCTGGGCAGACACTGACTGCATCTCTCCCTAGTAACGCGTGGCACTGTTTCTGGAGACCCAGCATGTTGAGGCTCTGGAGCAGCTTGGAGCCTTGTATCACTGACCTGTGTTGGGTGTTAAAGTCCAGGTCTAGTTGGGTGGGTGTACTCAGGTGTGATCTGGCCTAGAGCAAGAAGACTGGAGTCCACGTGGTGTCCACTTTTCTGGTAAGACCCACTCCTGCCCTGAGCACATGTGGGCTTCCCTGAGACCTCTCTGCCCATTGTATGTCACCACCCAGGCTCCACCGGTGAGCTGAGAGTGGGGAGTGTGGCTTCTTTCTTCAAAACTGGGGACTTCCTCGTCAAGGATCAGCCTGTAGAGAAATTTCTAAAATTCACTTCACGCCTTCCCCCAGCCCCTCCGCCACACCCCCATTATTTTTTGTTCTCAGGCATGTTTGGTCTGTTTCCTGGATAGGTCGGCATGCAAGGGGGATTTCCCATTAGAAGGGCAGCAGGAGCTCCTTGGAGTGGAGCAAATAGGAGGATGGGCTCAGCAGCTCTGCACTTCAGGCACCATGTGCCATCCTATTCTGGGACCATTGAGAAGGAATCAGGGGCCCCAGAGTGGGTCTCTATAGTCAGAGGTCAGTTAGAAAGAAGGGACTGACCACTAGGAGAGGGGTGGATAACACCACTTCTAAATGCAAGGATGTTCCTCTGCCTCCCTAGAAATCTGTCTAGCTCCAAGATGCTTGGTGTTTTGTTGTAATTGAAATGTGAGGTTGTGACTCTTGCTAGAAAAGAAGCAGTGGGGTGGGGGGCTTGCTGCTGGAACAGGGCCCAGCCCCGTGTCAGGAAAGGGCTAGTTAAAATATGCTCTGGACTGTTTAGGGAAGCAGGGGAGGGGTAAGTCTTTGTGTTCTTCACATGCTCTCTGCCGCTCCTACCTCTTGGACCTTAGAGATGGCTTGGGATTCAGAGAAGTTTACTTTAGGTTATGGACCCCAAGTGTCAAGGCTTAAATACCTGCACTGTCTGCTCAGCTTCCATGGAAAACATTATGGGCCAATAGCAGCACTCATTCTTGTCCATACAGAGCCCCAGAAGTTTTCTTACTGCCCAGCACACCAGGCAGCTACTGTCTTTTTGTCAGAGTTTCATATGATACAGAAACCTACTGGTCCTTGGGGCAGAGACAATTTCAGATGAGAAGAGGTGGAGAGAGGAGAAAGGCAGTGTGCCCCGATGGTCCGAGGGCTCAGCTCTTGTCTCCTGGAGGACTTTGCTGAGGTCAAGCTGAACCAAGAGGAAAGAAGTAGAGGAGACAGTCTGCTGAGTAGAATTGGTTATAACCCAGTTTACAAAGCCATGTGTCTGAAATTGGCATGGGCTATTTTATACAGGGTTCTCTTTTAGTATCAACTGTTGTGCCAGGAGTTTATTGGTAGTTATATATGCCTTGCCTTTTTTCTTTTTTTAACCAAAATGTATTTTTATTTTACCTATAATTTTTTTTAACTGTAAAAGAATACTCTTGCAATACCTGACACAGTGTACATTTTAAAAATAGCAGAGGGGACAGAGAGATGCAGATTTAAAAAAATGCAGGTTATTGCTGTTATGTATATTGTATCATTTGGGAACATTGCAGAGAACAGAAAATGATTTCAGGTACTGTAAGCAGGTAGGGGGTTTATTACATGGAATTCAATGCTTTCAAAATCATTCAGATCAGTCGCTCAGTCATGTCTGACTCTTTGCAACCCCATGAATCGCAGCACGCCAGGCCTCCCTGTCTATCACCAACTCCCGGAGTTCACTCAGACTCACATCCATCGAGTCAGTGATGCCATCCAGCCATCTCATCCTCTGTCATCCCCTTCGCCTCTTGCCCCTAATCCCTCCCAGCATCAGAGTCTTTTCCAGTGAGTCAACTCTTCGCATGAGGTGGCCAAAGTACTGGAGTTTCAGCTTTAGCATCATTTCCTTCCAAAGAAATCCCAGGGCTGATCTCCTTCAGAATGGACTGGTTAGATCTCCTTGCAGTCCAAGGGACTCTCAAGAGTCTTCTCCAAAACCACAGTTCAAAAGCATCAATTCTTCGGTGCTTAGCCTTCTTCACAGTCCAACTCTCACATCCATACATGACCACAGGAAGAACCATAGCCTTGACTAGACGAACCTTTGTTGGCAAAGTAATGTCTCTGCTTTGGAATATGCTATCTAGGTTGGTCATCACTTTCCTTCCAAGGAGTAAGCGTTTTTTAATTTCATGGCTGCAGTCACCATCTGTAGTGATTTTGGAGCCCAGAAAAATAAAGTCTGAAACTGTTTCCACTGTTTCCCCATCTATTTCCCATGAAGTGATGGGACCGGATGCCATGATCTTCGTTTTCTGAATGTTGAGCTTTAAGCCAACTTTTTCACTCTCCACTTTCACTTTCATCAAGAGGCTTTTGAGTTCCTCTTCACTTTCTGCCATAAGGGTGGTGTCATCTGCATATCTGAGGTTATTGATATTTCTCCCGGCAATCCTTTTTTTTTTTTTTCATTCTATTTTTAATGGAATAAATTGGCATGAAAAGGTAGGAAAACCAATTACATTTATGGTTTTAAAGTGAAAGTGAAGTCGCTCAGTCGTGCCCAACTCTTTGCGACCCCATGGATAGTAGCCTGCACCAAGCTCCTCCACCCATGGGATTTTCAAGGCAAGAGTACTGGAGTGGGTTGCCATTTCCTTCTCCAACTCCCGGCAATCTTGATTCCAGCTTGTGTTTCTTCCAGTCCAGCGTTTCTCATGATGTACTCTGCATATAAGTTAAATAAGCACGGTGACAATATACAGCCTTGACGTACTCCTTTTCCTATTTGGAACCAGTCTGTTGGTCCATGTCCAGTTCTAACTGTTGCTTCCTGACCTGCATACAAACTTCTCAAGAGGCAGATCAGGTGGTCTGGTATTCCCATCTCTTGAAGAATTTTCCACAGTTTATTGTGATCCACACAGTCAAAGGCTTTGGCATAGTCAATAAAGCAGAAATAGATGTTTTTCTGGAACTCTCTTGCTTTTTCCATGATCCAGCAGATGTTGGCAATTTGATCTCTGGTTCCTTTGCCTTTTCTAAAACCAGCTTGAACATCAGGAAGTTCACGGTTCACATATTGCTGAAGCCTGGCTTGGAGAATTTTGAGCATTACTTTACTAGCGTGTGAGATGAGTGCAATTGTGCGATAGTTTGAGTATTCTTTGGCATTGCCTTTCTTTGGAATTGGAATGAAAACTGACCTTTTCCAGTCCTGTGGGCACAAGAGGGCCTAGAGGAGCTGTCCCACGTTGAAGGTCAGGAAGGGTGGTGGTGAGGAGATACCCCTCGTCCAAGGTAAGGAGCATTGGCTGTGTTTTGCTGGCGCAGCCATGAAGAGATGCCCCACGCCAAAGGTAAGAGAAACCCAAGTAAGACGGTAGGTGTTGCAAGAGGGCCTCAGAGGGCAGACACACTGAAACCATACTCACAGAAAAGTAGTCAATCTAATCACACTAGGACCACAGCCTTGTCTAACTCAGTGAAACTAAGCCATGCCTGTGGGGCAACCCAAAATGGGTGGGTCATGGTGGAGAGATCTGACAGAATGTGGTCCACTGGAGAAGGGAATGGCAAACCACTTCAGTATTCTTGCCTTGAGAACCCCATGAACAGTATGAAAAGGCAAAATGATAGGATACTGAAAGAGAAACTCCCCAGGTCAGTAGGTGCCCAATATGCTACTGGAGATCAGTGGAGAAATAACTCCAGAAAGAATGAAGGGATGGAGCCAAAGCAAAAAGAATACCCAGCTGTGGATGTGACTGGTGATAGAAGCAAGGTCCGATGCTGTAAAGAGCAATATTGCATAGGAACCTGGAATGTCAGGTCCATGAATCAAGGCAAATTGGAAGTGGTCAAACAAGAGATGGCAAGAGTGAATGTCGACATTCTAGGAATCAGCGAACTGAAATGGACTGGAATGGGTGACTTTAACTCAGATGACCATTATATCTACTACTGCGGGCAGGAATCCCTCAGAAGAAATGGAGTGGCCATCATGGTCAACAAAAAAGTCCGAAATGCAGTACTTGGATGCAGTCTCAAAAACGACAGAATGATCTCTGTTTGTTTCCAAGGCAAACCATTCAATATCACAGTAATCCAAGTCTATGCCCCAACCAGTAATGCTGAAGAAGCTGAAGTTGAATGGTTCTATGAAGACCTACAAGACCTTTTAGAACTAACACCCAAAAAAGATGTCCTTTTCATTATAGGGGTCTGGAATGCAAAAGTAGGAAGTCAAAAAACACCTGGAGTAACAGGCAAATGTGGCCTTGGAATACGGAATGAAGCAGGGCAAAGACTAATAGACCAAGAAAATGCTCTGGTCATAACAAACACCCTCTCCCAACAACACGAGAAGACTCTACACATGGACATCACCAGATGGTCAACACTGAAATCAGATTAATTATATTCTTTGCAGCCAAAGATGGGAGAAGCTCTATACAGTCAGCAAAAACAAGACCAGGAGCTGACTGTGGCTCAGACCATGAACTCCTTATTGCCAACTTCAGACTTAAATTGAAGAAAGTAGGGAAAAACACTAGACCATTCAGGTATGACCTAAATCAAAATCATTAGGACTTAGTTTCCAGGTAATGGCAGGCTACTTGAATAAAACCCTGTGCTGAGAATGATGAAAAGGTGCTGACTTACAAAGAAGCAAACTCAAGGCCAGTTTCTGGATGAATACCTATAACTAGGGAGCTAAGGGTACTATCTGAGAACCTAAGAGCATTTGCTGTGTCCACACTCAGCTCTGCTCCAGCTTTGACACACAGTGCCAGAGAGGTTAGTGTCTGGAGCTTATGGGTTGTGGGGGTCTGGGAAGAACCTGCTCACATTAAGGTGGGGTGCCAATGTGCTATTATAGTTAAGGGCAGCATATTTGGTAATATGCTGGAATATGATAAGCTCTGTAAATTCAAGGCTTGGTCCTTGAGTCTCCCAAGAGATTCTTTAAGGAAGGAGGCAGAGTCCAGGGTTATGAATAACCTTCCTAGAGCCATCCATGGGGGCTATTCTGTCTGTTCCTGTGTCGTGGGCTCTCTGGGTGCTTTGATGGTGCTGGTGGTGGTGGATGCATGAGGGTCTCCGGACACATTCAAAACCGCCTTCCTCCCTGCAAGCATGTCCTGTCTCATGACTCCTTTGCCTTCAGATATGGTCTTCCTTATGTTGCTGGGTTGGGTCCATTCATCTCTGTAATACCCCTCCTCTTGGGGGAGTCAGTGGGCTACACAGAGTTGGGCTTAGTGGGTCACTGGGTGGCTTCCTGGCAGAGGGCCAGGGTAGAGGGATGACTGCTGGAGAAGAAGCTTGTACCTGAGGTGCAAGTGTCCTGGTGGACTGTGGCTTTAAGCAGGCCCATCAGACCACAAACTAAAATCCCCAGCATCAAATATTAGCCCTCATTTCAGAACTAAGTGTCAGTTGGGGTTTTTCCTGAAATGTCTCCCATGGACCATTTTGTAACCATGATCCCAGTTGTTGTTTAGTCACTAAGTTGTGTCTGACTCTCTGCGACCCCGTGGACTGCAGCACGCCAGGCTTCCCTGTCCTTCACCGTCTCCTGGAGTTTGCTCAGACTCATGTCCATTGAGTCAGTGATGACCCCAGAGGTCCCCTCTGATGTGGAGGTGTTGATTTCTTATCTGGGGCAGATTCTGATATGAACAAGATTGCCAGCCTTCCGATCTGTGGCTGAGGTGTTAGATGTCAGGATGAAACTGTCTGGTGAGATTCCAGCAGCACCTTGCGGGGCTGAGGCAGGGGACGGGGCAGTGGTGATGGACCCTTTGACTTGGGAGGCTCGGCGGCCAAACTACCTTCCTGCAGCCCGCAAGAGCCATCTCAGCCCTGAGGCTCAGGAGCTTGTCCCTTCTCTCCTTGTCACATCCTACCAGAGCTCTGTGGGCCTGGAGACAGTTAATTGATGGAGCTTAAATTAAAAATGTTCAGGGAATTCCCTGGTGGTCCAGTGGTTAGGACTCAGCATTTTCACTGCCAGGCCAGGTTGGATCCCTGATTGGGGAACTAAGATTCCCTCAAGCTGTGCAGCGTGGCTGGGGGAAAAAAAGTTCAGATCCCATAGTCATTGGTTCATATATCTAATGTAACATTTGTTAAAAGTGTCTCTGGGCTTGATAAAAGTAAAAAAAAGAGCTAGGTCTGTATTCTTCACTCTTGTTACCTGCTGTGTGCTTATGGTGAGGGACTTCTTTCTTCTGGCCCCGACACGAGGCCTGGATACTCTGATGCTTTCCACTGAGCTCTGTGCCAAGCCCTACTTGTCTCATCCGGAAAAGCCAGATGAGGCTAATGCTGGCCTGCAGGGCCATATGGGTGTTTTTGGTGACTCCCATGTGTGTGCTAAAATAAATACAACATTAAACATGCCATTTTAACCATTTTTAAGTGTAAAATTCAGTGGTATTAATTGTGTTCAACTTGTGCAACTATCACTACTGTTTTCCAGAACTTTTTCATCACCCCAGACAGAAACTCTGTACCCATTAAGCAATAACTCCTCGTCCACCACCGCCCCCGCCCCCCCCGCCCGGCTCCTCCCAGCCCCTGGTAACCTCTAATCTCCTTTCTGTCTCTATGAATTTGCCTATTGTAGATATTTCATAAAAGTAGAATCATACGGCATTGTCTTTTTATGTCTGGTTTATTTCATTTAGCATAATGTTTGCAGGGTTTATCTTATGTTGTGACCTGTGTCAGAATCTTACTTTTTTATGGCTGTTTATATTTACCACATTTTCTTTATCCATTCATCTGTTGATGGACACTTGAGCTTTTTACATCTTTGACTATTGTGAGTAATGGTATAATGAACACTGGCATACAAGTATCTGTTTGAGTTTGTCTTTTCAATTCTTTTGAGTGTATACTTAAGAATTGCTTGATTGAGTGTATACTTAAGAATTCCCTGGTGGCTGAGCAGTTGGGGCTTTGCACTTTGTGCAGACAGGGAAAAAAAAAATTTGCTTGATTGTTCTGTTTAACTTTTTGAGGAATTACCAGATTGTTTTCCACAGTGGCTATACAGTTTTATATCTACCAGCAATGTGTGAAATTTCTAATTTCTTTACTTTTTTACCAATAACTTACTTCCTTTTTCCTTTCTCCCTTTCTCTTATTCTTCTTTATTTCCTTCCCCATCCTATATGTGAATTAGTATCTCATTTTGGTTTGCAGTTCTAATGGATTAGTAATGTTGAGCATCTTTTCATGTATTTATTGGCCGCTTGTATATCTTCTTTGGAGAAATGTCTACTCAAGTCCTTTGGCTAGTTTATAATTGAGTTTTTTGTCTTTTTGTTGTTAAGTTGTAGGAATTCTGTATATTTTTGAATATTAGATCCTCATAAAGCTATGATTTAGAAATATTTTCTCCCATTTCCAAGTTGTCTTTTCACTCTTTGTTTTTTAACCTTCCTGCACAGCTTGTGAGATCTTAGTTCCCCAACCAGGGATCAGACCCGTGCTCCCTGCATTGGAAGTGTGAAGTCCTAAGCACTGGACCGCCAGAGAATTCTCTCTTCACTTTCTTGATAATGACCTTTGATGCATAAAAGTTTTAATTTTGATGAAGTCCAATTCATCTGTTTTTTCTTTTGGTGTCGTATCTAAGAATCCATTGCCTAAACCACAGTCATGAATCTTTTAAGTGTTTTTTTGTTTAGCTCTTATATTAAGATCATTGATCTGTTTTGAGTTAATTTTTATACAAGCTGTGAAGTAGAGATCCAGTTGTCTCAGCACCAATTTTTGAGGAGACTCCTCTTCCCCCATTGAATGGACTTGGCACCCTTGTTGGAGGTGATTTGGCTGTGTAAATGCACTTGCGGACTTTCAGTTCTCTCCTTCTAGCCTACGTGTCTGCCTGTGCCAGTGCCGCACTGTTTCGGTTACCCTAGTTCTACAGTGAGTTTTGAAATCAGGAAACAAATCTTTTAACTTTGCTCTTTCTTTAAGATTGTTTTAGCTACTTGGGGTCCCTAGCAAGTCTGTATGGATTTTGAGGGTTCTCTTTTCCACTTCTACAAAAAAGACTTTTGGAATTTTGGCAGGGATTGTGCTGAATCTGTAGACCAACTTAGAACGTATTGACAACACTTTCCATCTACAATATGAAGTCTTCCAGTCCATGAACACAGGATGTCTTTCCATTTATTTTTGTCTTCTTTAATTTCTTTCAGCAATGTTCTATAATTTTTCATGTACAAGCGTTTTCACCTCCTTGGTTAAATTTATTCCTGAGGGTTTTGTTTGTTTTTTTGATTTTAGATGCTATTGTAAATAGAATTGTTGTCTTAATTTTCTCCTTTAAGTGTTCAGTGTTAGTATATAGAAACACAGCTGCTTTTTGTGTGTTGATTTTGTATCCTTCAATTTGGGTATGTATTAACTCTAGTAAGCTTCCTGTACATCATTTGGGATTCTCTCTATACAGAATTTTCTATAGGTAGGGTCGTGTCCTCTGCAAATAGAAATAGTTTTACTTATTCCTTTCCAATTTTTACCTTTTATTTTCTTTTCTTGTCTAATCAATCTGAATAGAACTTCCAGTACAGTGTTGAATAGCAGTGGTGAAACGTCGACTCCTTTTGTTGCTCCTCATCTTAGGGTAAAAGTTTTCAGTCTTTCACCATTGGGTATGTTGGCTGTGAATTTTTCCTAAATGCCATTTATCATATTGAAGAAGTTCCCTTTTGTTCCTAGTTTTCTGAGTGTTTTTATCAAAGGGTGTTGGATTTTTCAGATGCTTTTTCTATCAATTGAGATGATCGTGTGGTTTTTTTTTTTCCCCCCTTCGTTCTGTTAATGTGGTTTATTATATTCATTGATTTTCTTATGTTAAATTGCCTGTGACTTCCTGGCATAAATCCCCTTTGGTTGTGGTATTAATCCTTTTAATGTTGTTGAATTTGGTTTGCTATAGTTTTGTTGAAATTTTGTGCATCTCCATTCAGAAGGTGTATTGATCTATAATTTCCTTTTCTTTTGGTGTCTTTTCTTGTTGGCTTTTGATCACTGCTCCAGGGTCTCTACCATTTTGAGCTTGCATCTGGGTTCAGCACACTTGGAACAGTACCCAAACATTATTCGGCCCAGAGCTGAAGTCTCTAGGTGAGAGCTAGGAAAGCTCTTAGGAGACTGTTAGTCCAACCTGTCTTTTTCTGACGGGGAACCTGAGCTGTGGGGCGAAATCCAAGACTCATAGTCCTGAGTTAGGCTGGAGTGTCTGAGGCCAGGCTTCAGAGTCTGAGGTGTTGTCTCTGGAGCCCAGCTGCCAAGTGTCCCTGTCACTTTAGAATCCTCGTGTGCTTCTCTTCAGGAGGCAGGAAGGGAATATCAGACTTGTTGCCAAAGAGGTTCCTTGGATGGAGTACTCCAAGCTGTCTTTCTGTCTGGGTGGGGGCTTACAGCAAAGGGTGGTCTCCTCCCTCCAGGCCTTGTTGTACATCTCCAGAGGGTGTGAGAGTCCAGAGGCCTGCTTTCTAAGGTCCTGTCCTCTGTCCACCCCCAGGCTGGCCTGGGTCATAGAAAAATCTCCAGTCGGTGAGAGCTGTGCTGAGGCTGTGTCACTGTGTCCGCGGGGTCTCCTGAGGGTGTGCTCTCTGAGGTGCTTAGGATGCACCAGGGGCCGTGTGAGCCAGAGCCCCAGCTCCTCTGCTGAGCATGGAGTTGGACCCTTTTAGGCTGTTTCTGCGAGTGTGCTCTTCACATGCAGCTTCCGCTCTCCTGTCAAGGTTAAGGGAAATAAGAATACCGAGCTGACACGAAGGCCCAGTCCCCCACTGTGTCTCCCTGGTATTGAAATGTTGCGCTGGGACAGCCCAGAGAGAGTCTGATGGCTGAGAGCCAGCAACCTCCTCAGTGTGCAGCCATCAGCTGGCTCTTGAAAATGATTTTTTCATGACTCTCAAAGTAATTTATGTTAATTGTAGAAAATCTGGAAAACTAAAGAGAAAGGAGAAGAATGCAAGCCGCCTGGAGTGTTCTCAAGACTCTCCGCATGACTGCAGTGGATCCAGTGGGCTGTTGCTTTTGTGGGAGAGTCAGCAGAGCGGGTGGGGGGCAGCACAGGCCCCGGAGGCCACCAGTCCATTCTCAAGGCTAGTCATCTTGCAGGGCCCCAGTTTACCTCTGCCACCCCAGGGCGGACCTGGCAGTGGTCTGCAAGGGCCACTGCTGCCACCGCGCCTGCTCTGTCCTGCTCTCCGGTGGATCCCCACCCAGCTTGGCCCAAGCAGGGCCACTTGGCGCCCTCTTTTAGAGCCTGACAGAGAGGCAGAGTCACTCTTCAGGCTCACGTGTTTTTTTGCAGGAAAGGATAGAGACGAAGGTGGATGCCGACCGATGGCCTCCCTGCCAGGTAGCTTGTCGGTTGTCTCTCTATACTTACTGTGTCTAATGTGGTAGACACATGATAGTCTCCAGATGGGTTTAGCTTACTTTCAGTTGTTTTATAAGGTAAATAACTTTTCCTGCAAGCTCCTCAGATGTATCCTGCTGCTTGAAAAGAAAGCCCTGGTGGACATATGAACTGTCGGGGAGCTAAGCTCTGTCTATTCTAGTCACTGGCTTGGGGAGCGAGAGCCCATTTTGCCTCCCAGGAGACCATGGCAGCCTGTGTCTGTGAGTGTTCCTAGCATTGCCTGACCTTTTACCAAGAAGGAAGCAAATGCTCACCTCCTTTTTCCTTGGTAATTCCATGTAAAACAGGCATTCCTCTTTAGATGTCCCGAGATCCAGGCCTTCAAGGATGGCCTGCTTTCCTTTACCGGATCATAGTACTCGAAGGGCCTCCAGTGGACGAACTGGACTCTAGGGTTGTAGTCATCCACCATACTATCTTTATGCCAGTACCAACACTGTTTTGATTATTGTAGCTTTCTTGTAAGTTTTGAAATAAAAAAATATGATTCTAACTTTTTTTTTTAACACCCTCATTGATTCTGTGTATTGCTTTGGATGGTATTGACATCATAACAATATTGTCTTCCAATCCATGTATGGGCAGATGTTTTTCCATTTGTGTCTTTTTATGTTTATTTATTTACTTAAATTAAAAAAATGTGTTTTTTCGGCCATGCCATGTGCCTGTGGGATCTTAGTTCCCCAACTAGGGATTGAACCCAGCCCCCCTGCAGCAAAAGTGCTAAGTCCTACTGGTCACTGGACTGCCAAGGAGCTCACTATTTGTGTATTTTTAAATTTCAGCAACATTTTAGGGGTTTTAGTGTATAAGCTTTTTGCCTTCTTGGCAAAGTTAATTCCTAAGTATTTTATTCTTTCGATGCTATTGTAAATGGAATTATTTTCTCTTTTCCTTTTTTGATTGTTCAGTATTAGTATGTTGAAACACAGCTGTTTTCTGTGTGTTGTTTTTATATCTGAAACTTTGCTGAATTTGTTTGTTCTAACAGTTTTTTGTGGAATGTAGAATTTTCTATGTATAGAATCATGTCATCTGTGAACAGAGATAGTTTTACCCATTCCTTTCCAATTTGGATGCCTTTTTCTTTCTTTCTCTTGTCTAATTGCTCTAGCTAGAACTTCTGATATTCTGTTGAATAGAAGTGGCGAAAGCAGGCACCTTTCCTGTTCCTGATATTAGAGGAAAAGTCTTCAGACTTTCACCATTGAATACAATATTAGCTGTGGTTTTCTCATATAAGACCTTTTATTATGTTGAGATTGTTTCCTTTTATGCCTAGTTTGAGTGTTTTTGAGAAGTAATATACCATACAGTCCGCTCACTCACAGTGTACAGTCCAGTGTTTTTTAGTGTCCTTATAGTTTTTTTTTGCCTCTTTGCTTATCTTAACCTGGTTGGATAACAGTTTTCAAGTGTATGAATACTTGCTAGAAGGCTGCATGTTTTTGAAATTTTAGGACGTCATACTTTTGGAAAGACTTAATGTCACACAGTGTTTGAAGAGTTGGGACTCATTCCCTTTGAACTCTGACTTAGCTTGACCTCATATGAACATTTCAAGTTAGGGTCCTGTGGGGCTGCTCCCTGTATCAACGATACTCACAGGGGCATGACATTCAAGTGTGGAGACCGGTCTCTTCTGGGTGCTCTACCCTTAGCTTACCTACTCAGATTCTCAAGATGACCCTGGGGTTTGTACAGAGGCTCCCAGACCATCCGCTGGTAAACACTGCCCCAGCTGTGGGGTAGCGTCTATAGGAAGGTGTTGAGGGGTAGCTGCCAGAGGTGGAAGGGGCTTCTCCTGTTGAGAGACCTAAGTAACTTGTGTTTGAGTACATGTGCCTTAGTAGTTCCCTGTTCTCTTGGGAAGTTGTGGAACCAGATCTCTGTTGCTAGTGGCCAAGCATACATTCCCTGGATGACCCTTGACCTCCCCTATTTGTAGCCCTAAGCAGTCAGGGGTCACCCAGGAAGCACATGTGCTTCAAACACATAAGCCTTCATCTTAGTGTCAGGAAAGCTGAATGTGAGGGGTGGGATCGCATGTGGTGTTGGGCTCTAAAACAGGGCAGGCTTAGTGGCCTGGCATCCAAGTTAGGAAAACTCCAAACTCCTGGCTCTATTGCACTTGCGTATGTTGATTGATGACTGCAGGGCAGTCAGGGTCATTTGCTGTTTGGTCAGAGATGGCATAAAGGGAATGGAGACCAACTCTTGGCAGCCTCTTCCATGTAAAGTCAGGAAGCTGATTATTTGGGCTGCTATTTTTCTGGGAAAATGTGCAGGTTTTAGCCTAATGGGAATCCTGCCAGCAGGCTTACACAGCTTCTGCTCTTGATGGTTGCCGAAGGTCCCCTTTTGGCAAGAAGTAGCAGGCAGTTTGAGAGTCTCAAATCCTTTGAACCATAGAAGCCTTTCTTTAAAGTGTTGTTCCTTCCCCTTTTCTCCCTTCCCTTCCCTCTCCTTTCCCCTAACCCTTGCAGGCCAGTTATTAGGGCCATGTGTTCATTGGTGTCTTTCATGGGTTCTGCCCACAAAGATGCGAAAGCTGGCTTCAGGGGAAAATGGGTAGGTTAGACCCTTCCTTTCTTCTCCTCCAACACCCATTGTTGCAGCCAGTCAGAGAAGGGCATTCAGTTTACTGCAGATGGAAGGCTCGCAGATTCTGGAGCACCATGTGGTGGGGACTCTGGTAGTGTTAGGATACTGGTCCATATGTTTCGTGGAACATGCCAGAAGAGGAAGAGAAGAGTCCAAGGTGGAGAAACGTATGTGAGGTGGTTCCTTGCACAATTACAACAGGGAGCAGTTGGAATGTAATTTCCAGCTACTTGGAAATGGTCAAAATAAGGCAACCCCATGTGATTGCTTTACAAGAAAAACATTTTTATTGTGGTAAAATACGCATCACATAAATTTTACCATTTTAATTATTTTTCAGTGAACAATTCAGTGGCATTAAGTACATTCACATTATTATGCAACCAAAAGTTACACCTTAGCCATCTTGGTTGGTGTTTTTACTGTTGTGATCTTCTCAGCCACATGTTGATGCTCATATGTGGTTAACAGCAGGCATCGTATGTGGGTTTCTAGTATTTTACACTTAGATGGTGGTGACTTGTTTCTCTAGTTTCTGAGTTCTTGGGGAAATACCTTACTGTGTCTTTGTATACTGCAACTATATAGACTAAAAAAACCTGTTCATTCTCTTCTCTGACCTTCCCTCTCACGAGTGCAACTGAGATATCTTTGACAGAGTTGCCCAGCACGGGTCCCACCTGGCTGTGGCAGCCTTGGTTGGTTAGGTTCCTGGGTGGAAGGAGTAGAGGGTGGGTCTCTGTGGCCTCACACACTGTCACCTTCAGCTTTGGATGATTAAAGAGGCCATTGGTGAATGTATGGGGCAGGGTAGTTAGTTTGGAGACCTCAAGAGAAGAAACCCTAAAAAAAAAAAAAGAGAAGAAACCCTGTGTAATGAGGGGTATTTATGACTCTATATGGATCCAGCTGGCTGTACTTTTTCCATGTCTTGGTTCTTGCTGAAGAGTGGCTTGTGCCTGTGGCTTAAACTTGCATTATTCTGCCAAACACTCCGTAGGATTGAACTACTTACTTTAGGTACTTCTTGGGAATAGATTCCACTGCCTTAGCTGGGAGCCAGAAGCCAAAGGACGGGAAGCAGTGATTCCAGGAAACTTTGCTCTGAAACTGAAGCCAGTGATTCCTGGTTGTAGACACTGCCTCCTGTTTTTCCAGCTGCTTAAGGCATTGAGAGATTTCCATTAGAAAATCAAAATACAAAGGTTCTCCAAGATCCACTAGTGTGTTAAAGGAGTCTCTGCCTTCATTGCTTTTCCTGTTTTTCTTTTACCAAGAAATATTTGAGAAGGGAGATGCATAACCCATTTGTTAACCAAAATGTTTGTGTGTGTGCTTTTTCAAAGGTACATGGGAATAGGACTCTCAGCTCAAGGCGTCAACATGAACAGACTTCCTGGTGAGTCACTGGCTAAGAGAACATTTGTCCTGGTCTCTTGATCCATTCTGTGATGAGAATCATGGTGGCAGCCAGCAGGCTGGAGAGGACTTTGTTTGCTGGCTGCCTACCCGCCAAGCCAAGCCATTGGGTGGAGGATCCTAAAAGGTAGCCACTGGGCCGGGATGGCATGGGCTTCCATTCCAAAAATGAACTGGCAAGTGATTGTCGTTCATGGAATTTGAACTGTTTACAGTCAGAACCAAGCGACCTGAGCTTGCTCCCTGTGGGGATACGCCTCAGTAGCCCTCACTCCCATTGGCCTTTGCTTGACCAGTCTGGGACTCTGGCATTTTGGAGAGGAAGGCTGCCATCAACCTAGGTCCTGTTTTCACTTTACCATGTTAATGGCCAAAGCCTTAAGGGACCTCCCACGTGGAAGACAGTTGAGGCAGTATCTTAATAAATAGGATGTGCGTGACACTTCAGCTTACAGTCAGCAACCTCAGATTTATAAAGGAGCACTCTGGGCCCTGCCGGTGGGCCTCCTCAACCACCCAGGCGCCCTTTCAGTTGTTTTCTGCCCAGCAGCTCATGCCCAGGCCTGGGCTAGGCACAGTTGAGAGGACAAAAGCCTCTACCAGAAGCTAGTGGATTCTAGAAGATGGTCCCAAATTCATTTGTTGGCTTGAGTGGCCTAAGTGACAAGGTGCACACTACCCTGACTCTGTCAGGTAGGCAGGCAGAGTCCCCATGTTTTGCCCAGGCCCTCTCTGCTTTTTGTGCTTCTGACACAAAGAAGGCAGCTGGCTTTTTCCAAAGAGGGAACACCACTTAAACCTTCCAGTTTTTTTCCAATCTGTGTTTAATATCACTCAGGCTTTTTTTTCCTAATTGACTCCTTTCAAGCACTAGAAATCTTGACTTGCTCAGGATGCATTACAATTGTCAGGAATCTGACTTTTAAAAAAAATTGGCTTCAATCTGAGCAAAAGTGGCGTTTAGTATTAATCAGAATGTGTGTGGCATGTTTGGCCTCTTTGTGCAGCGTGCAGCTGTGATGTTTGTTATTCTAGCCTTGGCCGACTAGATATATCTACAGTGGTCATAGCTCTGCCTCTTTGTGAACAGGGAGCTTAGAAAGATAATTTCCCGTCAAGGGTAAACTGATTCTTAACCTTTGTCTTGCACTAAATGTGCAGAGAAAAGAGGCTTTTATAGGTTCATTACACAAAAATAACTACTATAATCTGTTATTGAGTGGGACTTTAAGCAATTCTGAACACTGGTTAAATGAATTTTTGTTAATCTCTGTGAAGGAATGCTGTGCAGCCATGAAAAGAATGAGGAGCCTCTTCAGGTACTGCTTTGGAGTAATCTCTGGGATGTATTATTAAGTAAAAAGTATAAGGCATAAAACAATGTATATTATATTACCAAATGTTTTTAAAAAAAGGGGGAAAATGTGCATCACTATATCTGTTTGTACATGCATAGAATATCTTTGGAAAGTTAAAGAAAAACTTAAAATATCGGCTGTCCCTCAAATCAGGGTGACTGGGAAGAGGACTGGGAAGAAAATTTTTCCCTTTTGAAGCTTTCAAATATTCTTTCTTGTGAATATGTTATCTGTTTTAAAATAAATAAATAAAATTAAAATAACCGAAAGCCCCTTCATCAAGAAGTCCTCATGCCTGTCTTTTAGCTGGTCTCGGGATGTGGTCTTTTACCATGTGCAAAGCATGGTGTTCTGGGTTCCACACATTCATCCTTCTTTAGTAAGAACCGTTTTCACATGGCCAAAGGCTTCAGGATCCAGGGAGTGGAGCATATGAGGTTAGAAGGGGTTCAAGGGATGCTGAACTGACCTGAAACTCTTGAGATGGAGCCGTGTGGAGCTGACTTAGTCTCTTTGTCTTGTTCATAAGATGGGGCTTTTGACCCCTCTGGGCTGCTTAGAGGTTAGCTGAGGGTCACATGCTTTGACATTGTAATGCAATGTTGTTGTGAAGTCAGACTCTGCCTGGGCGCTGGAGGTGACTAGGGAGAAGGGGCTTGGGGACAGTGGATAAGGTGTTAGTTCCCACACTAACACATCAGGAGGGCTAGCGCCTTGTTTACAACCTCACTGGTGCATCTGTCTTTTGGCAAGAGAAAGGAGCCTCTGTGTTCTATGCATATGGCACCTGTCTTCGTTTTCACTCTGCCTGCCAGCTCCTGAGGGTTTTCCTTCCTGCCATATCTGATCATCTCCCTGATTGTTCCGTAAGGTGGAAACTAGGAATCAGGTTGCATCTAGGTAGGGATGCACCCTAGGAATGATGGATGCCTCTGGCTTTCCTGGATGTAGGACTGGCTGAGTGGCTGGGCAGACCTAGCACAGGACAGATGTAGGGACAGAGGGGAGACACCCCCTCACTGCTCAGGAATGATGGGGGCCTGCCACTGTTCACCTCAGTGCTGTGTTTGGAAGATCGGAATCCCCTTTAGTGCTTTCCATTTTCTGGGGTCACTTTGTGTGTGTGTGTGTGTGTGTGTGTATGTGTATGTGTGTGTGTGTGTGTGTGTGTATGTGATGAGCATATGTTCTCCAAAACCAGAAGAATCATCATTCAAAAATGGTTATACCTGAAATTACTTGCATGTATTTTGGTGGTGAAGTGAGAGATGGAGGATGATAGTAGTTAAAACCTTCCTGCCAGATTCTTCTCATTTCTAAGAGGCCATTGGTTGAGATGAAGGCTATTTGGACCATTTAGATGTATGGTTGGTGGGAGGGGAGCGATGGTGGTGGCCTTAGCTGTGTCTAGAATTTCAGACTTTGGTGTTAACTCCAGATGAGATGTTAGAGGGGTGATGTATCTCTTGATAGATTCAGGTGTACTTAGTGGAGGGTGGTGGTAGGGATGATTATGGTTGTGCAACAGTGTGAAGCGCTGTCTCACCCTGGTTGCCTGGAAAATCCCATGGATGGCAGAGCCTGGTAGGCTGCAGTCCATGGGGTCGCTAAGAGTCAGACAGAACTGAGCGACTTCCCTTTCACTTTTCATTTTCATGCATTGGAGAAGGAAATGGCAACGCACTCCAGTGTTCTTGCCTGGAGATTCCCAGGGACAGGGGAGCCTGGTGGGCTTCCGTCTATGGGGTCACACAGAGTCGGACACGACTGAAGTGACTTAGCAGCAGCAGCACCACAGGACGGAGAAGGCAATGGCACCCCACTCCAGTACTCTTGCCTGGAAAATCCCATGGACAGAGGAGCCTGGTAGGCTGCAGTCCATGGGGTCGTTAAAAGTCGGACAGACTGAGTGACTTCCCTTTCACTTTTCACTTTCATGCATTGGAGAAGGAAATGGCAACCCACTCCAGTGTTCTTGCCTAGAGAATCCCAGGGACAGGGGAGCCTGGTGGGCTGCCGTCTATGGGGTCGTGCAGAGTCGGACACGACTGAAGCGACTTGGCAGCAGCAGCAGCATGAATCGGCCATAAGCATACATGAGTCCCCTCCCTCCTGAACCCCCTTCCCACAGTAGGTTCTTATTATTTATCTATTATACATATAGTCGTGTACAGTAGTTAGTCCCAGTCTCCCAATTTATCCCTCCCCCGCCTTATCACCTAGTAGCCATAAGTTTGTTTTCTGTCTGTGACTTTACTTCTGTTTTGTAAATGAATTCATTTGTATCCTTTGTATTTTATTGCTTTATTCCCCGACCCCTTTTTTGGCATCCGTGTGGAATGTGGGATCTTAGTTCCCCGCTCAGGGATTGAACCTGTGTTCCCTGCATTGGGAATGCAGAGTCTTAACCACTGGACCACCAGCGAAGTCCATACTCTTTTTTTTTTTTTTTTTAGATTCCATATATAAGTGGTAACATGATGTTTATCTTTCTGTGTCTAACTTACTTCACTCAGTATGACAGTCTTTTGGTTCATCTGTGGTGCTGCAAATGGCATTATTTTGTTCTTTTTTTATGGCTGAGTTGCAGGAGTGTTTTAAGCAGAGGCAAGATGCAATCAGATTTGCTAGTTCAGGAGTACCTAATTTAGAGGAGGCCTTCTAGATGGGGTCAAGGCTAGACCAGGGATCTTGGGCAGTAGGAACTGTAAGAGCTCAGGCATGCCAGGGAGCTTCAGGAGGTGGTAGATTATGGTTTAATAAAAAAAAACCCAAAAACTTCCTTTCCTTGTCCTAAAATATTGAACTGGAAACATTTCATTAGAAGTGGACAGTTAAATTTATAAATGCCTATGAGTGTATACTGAGGTAACTCAATGTATCTGGTTTATTTGAGAAGAATCCTACTAGGTCTTTGGGAGGGGTTCCTTATTTTCGTTGCTGTATATGTAGATTATTTTCTGTTTGCAAGTTTAGAATAATTTATTAGTGCCAGTTGCTCTTTGGGGACACATTTTTTGTGTCCTCTTCCTCTCTTGTTAGCTGGTTCAAGTAGCAGCTTGTTTCCAGTGGCATTGCTTTTAGTGTATTCTGCTTTGCCCATCTGGTTCTCTTAATTTATAGGAAAATGACTGTGATTACTATTATCAGAACCTAAAAACATTTTCATGATTGATCTTTTAGATTAATTGAATCCATTTTGTTAATTAGTAAAAAAGAACAATTACTGTTATCAGTCTCATTTTTCTGTGTAGTTTTAAATTGAGATATAATTAACATCCAATAAAATTCACTCCTCTGAAGTATACAATTCGATGGTTTTAGTATAGTTACAAAGTTGTGCTACCATCACTACTATCTAATTCCAGATTATTTTCACCATCCCGTATAAAAACTCCATACCCATTAATAGTCATTCCTGGATTTTCCCTCCTTCTGGCCTCTGGAAACCACTGATATACTTTCTGTCTCCATGAACTTTTCCTGTTCTGGAGATTTCATACCAATGGAATCATTATACATAATATGTGGCCTTTTGTGACTGGCTTCTTTCAGTTAGCATAATGTTTTCGAGGTTCATCTACACTGTAGTATATATCAGAGCTTCATTCCTTCCTCTGGTAGAATAATACTCTGTTGTATGGACATATCACATTTTGCTTATCCATGCATCTGTTGATGGTCATTTGGATCGTTTCTGTATTTTGGCTGTTGTAATTGATGCTTTTATAAACACTTGTATACAAGCTGTTGCGCAGACATGTGTTTTTATTTCTCTTGAGTATACGTAGGTGTAGAAATGCTGGGTCATATGGTAATACTGTTTAGTCATTTGAGGAACTACCACTGATTGCCATGGTGGCTGCCCCATTTACATTCCCATTAGCCTGTGTATAAGGGTTGATTTCTCCATATCTTTGCCAACACTTGTAATTATCTGACTTTTTGATTGCTGCTGCTGCTGCTGCTAAGTCGCATCAGTCGTGTCTGACTCTGTGTGACCCAATAGACGGAAGCCCACCATGCTTCTCTGTCCCTGGGATTCTCCAGGCAAGAACACTGGAGTGGGTTGCCATTTCCTTCTCCAGTGCATGAAAATGAAAAGTGAAAGTGAAGTCACTCAGTCGTGTCCGACTCTTAGCGGCCCCGTGGACTATAGCCTACCAGGCTCCTCCGTCCATGGGATTTTCCAGGCAAGAGTACTGGAGTGGGGTGCCATTGCCTTGTCCAGACTTTTTGATTACAGCCACCCTATTGGGTATGAGGCTTCCCAGGTGGTGCTCATGGTAAAGAATGCCTGCCAGTGCAGGAGACACAAGAAACTTGGGTTTGATCCCTGAGTCGAGAAGATCCCCTGGAGTAGGAAACGGCAACCCCACTCCAGTATTCTTGCCTGGAAAATTACATGGACAGAGAAGCCTGGTGGGCTACAGTCCATGGAGTTGCAAAGAGTCAGACACGACTGGGCCATTTACAAACAGCAGCCCCAGTGGGTATGAAGTGGTGTCTCATTGTGCTTTTCATTTCATTTCCCTGACTAGTAATATCAAGCCTCTCTTCGTGTGCTTAGTGACCATTTATCTATCTTCCTTGGAGAAACATCTATTAAATATCTTCTGCTTTTTTTTTTTTTTGCCACACAATGTGACTTGACTGTTTTTAAGTTGGGTTATTAATCTTTTTATTATTGAGTTGTAAGAGTTCTTTATATGTTCAGGATATAAGTTTCTTGTCAGTGACATGATTTGCCATTTTTTCCCCTTATTTAGGTTGTCTTTTTTTTTTCTTTTTTCATATTCTTTCTTATTATGATTTATTATAAGATATTAAATATAAATCCTTGTGCTATACAGTAGGACCGTGTTTATTTTATATGTAGTAGTTTGTATTTCCTAGTCCCAAAGTCCTAATTTATCCCTTCCCTTATCCCTCCTTTCCCCTTTGGTAATTGAAAGTTTGTTCTTTATGTCTGTGAATCTGTTTCTATTTTGTAAATAAACTCATTTGTATCATATTTTAGATTCCACATTTAGGTCATGTCATATGATGTTTGTCTTTCTGACTTCACTTAGCATGATGATCTCATGCTGCAAATGGCATTATTTTGTTCTTTTTCATGGCTGAGTAGTAGTCCTGTGTGTGTGTGTGTGTGTGTGTGTGTGTGTGTGTGCACACATGCGCGCACACTAGACTGTCTTTTCTTTTATTCTTTTATATTTATTTTTATTGGTCTGGCTGCCCCAGGTCTTCCTTGCAGCATGTGGGATCCAGCCTATGAAGTCTTAGTTGAGGCATGTGGGATCCAGTTCCCTGACCAGGGATCGAACCCAGGCCCCCTGCATTGGGAGCGTGGAGTCTCAGCCTTTAGACCACCATGGGAGTCTCTTTCATTCTTTTCTTTTGTCTGGACTGTGCAGCATGTGGGATCTCTTTTCCCAGACCAGGGATCAAACCTAGGCCATTGCAGTGAAAGCACTTACCACGAGTTCTAACCACTGGATTTCCAGGGCATTCCCATCTGGGTCTTATTCTTGATTAGAACTTATAATAGCTGGGTGACGTGGGTATGGAGACGGTGGAGGCAATTTTCTCCTTCGTTGAGGGACCCAGCAGACTCTCTGTGGCCCCTGAATGGTTGATGGTGCTTTGCCAGGTCCTGAAAGTTTAATGAAGGGGCAGCTGAAGGGCCCTCCAGGCAAGAGTGTACAACTCACTCCTTTCTCCACTCTGAGCAGATTGCACTTCCAGAATCCTCAGCGTTTTGCTTAAGGTCTAGTAGACAGTGAACCTGCTTGCCCCAGAGTGAGGTTTATCTTCCTGCAAAACGCAGATCCTCATGTGTTCCCAGTCTCTGTTGACAGTCACTGTCCACCCTGGCCCCTAAGTAGGATCCTTCCTCCTTTTCCCTCATCCCATGGTTCTACTGCTCTTAAGCATCTCTTTAATCTGGCCTTCCTCTCTATTCTTCCTCCACTGCACCTCCAGCCTCTATAGCTTCTCCACTGGGCTGTTTTCATGGCCTCCTGATTAATCTCTCTGCCTTGGGCCTCTGTTCTCTGTTCCCCTTGTACACTCTGTCCCTTGCCTGCTTTGGACCTCTGACACCCCCCTCTTTCCATCAGACACAGGTGTTGTGGGCCCTGCTCACCTCTTTCTGCCGCCTTTACCCTCCACACACGCTGCATACCAGCAGGTCTGTGTGGGACCCCAAACACCCTGCAAACATTTCCTTCTCTGCCCCTTGGCTGATGTCCTCCTTGCCCTGGAGGTGTCCTCCTTGCTTGTGAGCTTTCGTGCAGTCTTCCCGATCCCTTCAGCCCTAATTGCATCTCTGGTGACACCACCTTGCTCCACGTGATTCCTTCCCATTTTCCCAGTATCCTTTCTGGATTGTGAACTCCTTGGGACTGGGTCACATCTTTTTATAGCAGCTTTCCCAGAGTGAGACAGATGTCCTTAGGCTGTGGGAGCAGGCCATTTCTGAATCTCCCTGGGCTTTGCCTCAGTGCACTGGCGCAGTAAGCCAAGTGTGGTTCTGGAACCATTGTTGAGTCAAGTCCCCCTGGCCTGCAGCCTGTCTTGGGCTAGAAGCCTTCATCTGGAGCTCAGCCTCCCTGCACTGCCCTGTCGTGGCACTGATTGTGCATGGGGGTTGACTGTCTACCCTTTCCTGTGTGTCGGGGCTCAGTATGGTTGAACCAGCTACTGGCTCTCTTTTGCTCATGTGAGGAAGCCAACCCTCGGGTTGTGGTTGGCTTCTGGATCAGTGTAGCTCAATGGCTGAGAACATGACTCCGGAGTCATGCTGTATTTGTATCCTGGCAGCTGTGTTTCCTGGAGCAAGTCACCTAACTGCTCTGGGTCTCAGTTTCCTCATATGTAAATGGGACATGATACTAGTACTTAACTCATATATGGGATGATTATGGGGATTGAGTGCTTAAAGTGCTTAGAACAGTGCCTGACACAGGAAAAGGGGATTCACAAGTGTTAGCTTATTGTTATCGATTTTTTTCCTGTCTGAGGAAGAAAGTACGTATACATTTAAAATTCTTTAATGGGTGTTTGTGCATCAGAGTGGAGTTAGGTGTACTCTAAACGACATTTTCTCTCCAGTGTTGTGTTTTCTGTATTTAAGTAGATATGTTTAGTGCATTAGCTGGAGTTGAATTATAGAGAATGAAGATGGATAGCAACCAAAGTCAGGATGTTGATGTTTTCAGTGTTTTCTTACAGGTTTTCCTGTACTAGCTCAGGGAGGACATGTTTGCCTCTGAGGCTGTCGGGGGGTAGAGGGTAGCCACCCTGGGGTCTCATTTGGCCCTGGGAGCAGGTGGTAAACAGAGAGCGCCTCTCGAATGAGGCCTGGTGTTCAGTCTTTTCCCAGGAACATATGGGCATGTTGTAGCTTGTATAGTCAAAGGTTTCTGATGGAAGATGTCGAAGTTTTGATGTTTATCTTTTGTAAGGTGTTTTTGGCCTCCTTAAGTGTGAACCAAGGAACAGGTGTGGCCAAAAAAAGACTCTCAGAACTCTTGGCTAAATGGTTTTGAAGCCAGTCAGGATGGTCTGTGGGCAGGTGAGTGTACCTGTGGCCCCACCCTTCCGTTGTTGAGCTGGCAGCAGAGCATGTGGGCTGGGATCCCTGGGTTGGAGAAGCAGGAAGAAAGTCAGGGGCGTGGGTAGAGGGGATTTGGGCTCCTCCCAGGCTCAGGTGCTTTGAAGGGGGCTAGGCTAGGACAGATCTTCCTTCTGTGTCTCGTACCTCAGACAGGGCCGGGGAGACTAGGCTGTGTTACTAGGCAGCCTCGTCTGCAGCAAGCTGGACAACTAATCATTTCCTCCTTGCCGTTTCTGTGGAGGAGGCAGATGTTCTCTTGGGGTAGCATCTATTACCTTCATCATTACAATCCCTCAAAGGAGAGCCCAGGCCCACTGGGGCATCCTTTCCTTGAAATGTTGGAAAAGAAGCAACTGGAAGAACCGCAGCTGGGAGTTGGGGATGGGGGTGTATCTCCTGAAGCAGGTGGTACCTGGCAGCCAGGACTTGGTGGGGGTGAGAGGAGAGGGCGTAGTGCAAGAGGAGGGGGGTGGCGGAGGGACTGTCTGCTTGTTCCACACTATCCTCGGGTTCCAGTGAGCATCTTTTCCTCTCCCTGGAGCTGACCTTACTACGCCCATTCCTTACTCAGAGTGGGCTATCAGTGGGCTATCAGAGTGGGCTATCTAAGCACACCCCTGGGAGTGTTTCGTCCCTGCTTCTCCTGGGCGGGACACCTTCTGCACACCGCTGATATTTCATATCTGCGTGTGCCATGGGAAAGCAGCAGCAGATAGCAGAGATCAGGACAGACCAATGAGGGTCCATGTCAGGTTCCTGAGGGCAGGTGCTAGGGTACAGCAACAAATAATAGAGTGCTGGACATCCTTCCTCTCTGTGCTCCTGAAGATACACAGGGGAAGGTGTCTGCTCAGAGCAGGTAGCAATAGCAAGTGGCTTTGTGCAGGTGGCACAGAGGTGGGTTTTCAGTAGGCTATAAATGCTGTTTGTCTGTACCCACCACATGGGGGGCTCCTTCTGTCTCCCTCCATGTGGGCTGAGATCCTTGTTCCCCACAGCTCATGAGCCCCCTTCGGATTCACCATTGATAACCACCTGTCTTTGGAGCATGTTTTACCCCAGGATCTGCATTATTTCCCAGGGGTCTGCCCTGGGGCTGCTCAGTCCCTTCCGTGGGGAAGTCATACATCTCTCCCACTGGGTGGGTTGAATCATCAGGGTGCCCCTGGGCATCTGGGATACCCCTCCTAATGCCAGCAACGCCCCTGGGAACAGGCCTCAAGAACCTGGGCTTGATGGTAGACACCATGCAAGCCTCCCCAGCGAGTATCCCTTGAGGCTGGTGAAGCGAAGAAGCTGGAGGGTGCTGGTCCTGTGTTCATGCCTCTGGGTGCCTCGAGGCAGCCTGGCCTGGGGAAGGAGGACAGCCAGGGGGGCCCCCTGAAGCCACTGGAGTAGCTCCCAGGACCAGGGCTGTGGGAAGATAGGTTGGGGTTTCTGTGCTGGGTGTGTCTCGTCCCCTTGCTGCCTTTCTTATTCTGTTCCGTCTTTGAGGTATCCTTGGGAAATGACCCCGGCGGGAGTGGAGGGAGAGAAACCTAGGGACCTTGGAGCTCTGGCAATAGCTTCCACTGGGCGGTCCAGGCAGAGGGTGGTCTAAACTCCTGGTGGTTCACTGGAGTTAATGGTGTTGGTGCCGCAGGGCCTTCCTCAGTCCCTCCTGTGGAGCTTGTTCTGTGTCAGAGCCCTCTGTTTCCCTGCAGCCCTTGCCTGGGCCGGCGATGCCCTTGGCCCCGCGGCCAGTTAAACCCGTGGTCCTTTTGCATGGGCCTTTCTTCCCTCAACTAAGTAACAAGTAAGTTATTCCTGGGCCTGGGGATTTCTAGTCTACAGTGCCCTGCTCTTCTTCCAGATACTAGCTGCCACCTCTCTGTAGCACAGAAGTAAAAATTCTGGATTGAAGGCTGTGTTTTTCAGGGCAAGTTAAGTCCTTTGAGACAAAAGGTTTCATCAACAGCAGAAGAGCCAGTTCTGAAACCTGAGTTTGTCAGTCTCTGAAAACAGAGATTATCAAGTGTCGTCTATCGTGGCTGGAGACCGGGGCCACATGAGGGAAGAGCTGAGTGGGACCAGTTACTGGTCAACCTCTTGCTGCCTCCTTAGCACTGGGTCGAAGAAGTCTGGATGTAGGGCTCCTGGAAGTAGTACAGTGTCACACTGGGCCTTCTTTGGGGAAGGCTTTTACCCATGCCCACTTCTCAGGATCTGGCAGCAGGTGCAGGACGTCACAGGCGCTTACTTTACCACGGGTCATCTGTCCAGTGACTTTGCCCAGATGTTTGGGAGGAGCTTAGTGGCAAGAAGGGCAAGCCAAACCCAACCCCAGAGGAGAGATACCAAGGCCAGGGAGCTGAGGTTGCGCCTCAGCTTAGGGGGAGACGGTCACCCCTTTCCTTAGCCTGATTCAGCATGGATGAGAGACCTGGCTTGTCCTCTGGGAGCCTGAGGTGTGGGCAGGTAGCCCTGCCAAATGTTCCCCATGCCACTTGAGCCATGTCCTGTCTAGACCCACCTATCCTGGCTGTCCCTGCACCTCTCCTGGTGATTGGGTATCTGTTTCTGAGGGTAGATACGACCCATGGAAGGCCCGTTCACATGCAGGTGCTGGCTGCATAGTCACTCAGCCTGCCCAGGGCTTCAGCTGACACCTAGATCTACCTCAGTGGAGGGCCTGGGTGCCCCTACGAGGACAGACTCCTAGAGTCACAGCTGTCTGCAGAGACAGCCTTTCCTCCTGCCTGCTTTGCCTTGGTCTTCGTGTTGAGCCACCGTAAAGACAAGACCCTCCAGGGCCCCTCTGGCCCCTTTAGTCTGGAGCTGTCAGAGTCATCACCTGAGGCTTGTGTTGGTCCTGTTCTTGATGTTAAGGTTCCTAGAGCTTGGGGTAACAGTCTTGTGAGCACTGTGATGAGGCTTCTCTGATGCTACCCTCACAGAGTTTGCTGAATGAGAAAATCTCTTTCGCTTTCCCATTATCCGTTGTTGACCTGCTCCAGGCTACGGGCCCCATCAGATTTTTTAAGATATTTGAGGTTATCGGAAGAACAATTATCTGATGGATTTCCGGGGATGGCTGACCCTGAGTGAGTGACCATGCTTGAGAAGCAGCTCTGCCAGGGGATCTCCTAAGACATTTGCGCTCCCCCCACAGCAACCCCAGGTTTCAGAAGCACCCTGGCCAAGCCAGCCCAGCGCCTTCCCTCGGTAGCCAACCCCACGAGTAGCATGGCCAAGTGCTCTGAGGGCCAGGTGACCTACCCAGGAAGCCGGGGACCAGTAAGAGTGGAGCCGGCCTGGTGCTGCCTTGGTGGGCTGTGAGTTAGGAAAGCTGGCTCCATTTCTGCTCACTCCCTCAAGGCAGGAGAAAGAGGAAGTGTGAAGTGCCCAGGCTTGACCAGGGAGCTGGTGGTAAAGAGAGAGGGGGCAGGGAAGCTTGCCAGGGAGTGCCTCCTGCAGGCTGGTTTTCCATGTCCATTGTCAACCCAGAAAGGGTTCAGCCAGGGGAACTCAGAGGGCTAAGAAGTGACAGAATTGGGATTCAGACCCAAGGCTTCCTGATCTCAAAGTCCAGTGATGATCAGGATCTGTTTGTTGGGGAGAGAGGGCTGATTTGGTGCCCTAGGGGCTATCGCTCAGGCTGGTTTATGAGGTCTGGGCTGGAGCCTGTGTGTTGGTCATTTGTGGGCCAGGACTAGAGTCTGGTAGGCAGGCACAGCACCAGCCCCACTCCCCACTTCGGTGCTAATGTGGTGATGATGTGGAAATCTCTCCATGCAGCAGTAGGCGTCCCCTCCCTTCCTAGTTCCCCTGGGATTGAGCCCTCGACATATCCTGGCAGATGGGAGTGGCAGGCGGAGGGGCTCTTGGAGCAGTCACGCTGGAGTTCCTGGCACCCCTAGAGGGAGTTGCCCACCTCGAGGTCACTGTAACCAGGGATGGCATCTGGGAGTGCCGAGATGATGAGCCTTGTCCTCAGCCACCCCCGTACCTCTCTGATTGGGAATTCCCCTCTGGTAATGATGGAGAGGGAAGTGGGTGGTGCCAGAGCATCAGAATGGGACGCTTGGGGCCTTGTGCCTTCTGGCCTGAATGTGGCGTGGCTTCTCCTTGCATCACCGGCATCTGGTAGGTGTCTGACGTGGCAGGGATAGGCTTTTCTGTGTGGGTGCCAGCCTGGCGACCCATCCATTCTCTGTGGGAGGGACAGAGTTCTTTCCTTTTGGAGAGGGAAGAATGGTTAGTTGGGTGGCACTCACTGTCACAGTGCTGTCCCTATTGTGCAGCACCAGCATTCGTCGTCCCCAAGCCCCTGGAGCTGTTTCCCTGAAGGGCAGTTGAGCTCCCTCATTCTCTTCTGGCCCTCACAGCCTGCTATCCTCTGAGACAGCTGGCTCTAGCCCTGTGGTGAGGGTGATAACCCTCATTCCTGGTCTCATCACCCCAGCCTCACACCAGGCCCACCCAGGGAGGGGTGACTGCCAGGGTCCACACTTAGAAAGTGGCTGACTTTGGCTCCGGGGCAGGAATGGGGGGTGGGGGGAGGTCTGTCCCGGAGCTGAGGTTGATAGGGCTGCAGGGGAGACTCACCTAGGCAGAGGTCAGGGAAAGACCATGGTTGCTAGACCCTCCTAATGGGAAGGAGGACTAAGAACTATGGATTCTTCCAGAGCTGGAAGGGACACTTATATCAGCTGCCCTCCTTCAGAGGTGAGGAAGCTGAAACCCAGAAAAGTTAAAGGACTTTCCCAGGGGATGAGCCAGGTCTGCAGCCTCTTTGGGGGGTCCAGAAGTGGCTTTACCATTAATGTATACAAATAGGGGCATGATGCAGGCAGATTGCTCTAATTACTTAGCTTTTCTTAAAAAGAAAAGTCGCAATAACCAAACTCTTGGTAGAGCCCAGCATGGCCCCTGGGTGGTGTGTCAGTCAGCATGGTCTGACCCCAGGGACTTGTGCTTCAGGAGTCCTGCCAGCCCTCAACCCATTTCCCTTTCCATTTCAACAGATATTTCTTGAGCACCTACTGTGGGCCACGTGTTAGGCAACGTAAAGATGCTTGGATGTGGCCCCTTTAGTCAGAGAACTTTGTTTCCAGGATGAGAATCCCATCTCTCACCAGCTGGGTCAGCCAGCCCTCAAGCAGGGCAAGGAGAGGTGCAAAGTCTTGGGGACTCAAATGCCATCTGGGATTTAGTCTTTCAGGCTCTCTGCCTGTCTTTTGTCTGCTTTCTGCTTATTAGCTTTAGTCTGTCAAACTGGCTTTCTACATGAGGTTGGAACAATGGCAGCACAGGGCTTTGAGGCCTACTCTCCTCCCAGCTTCCTTGTACAGAAATTCCAGAAAGATCTCCTTCTAGTCCAGCTTGGATCAGGGAGGAGGCTCCCTAGGATTAGCATTCCCCACTGGAGCCCTAGGGTTGACACAGGGGAGGAGCTACCTCTTGAGAAAAGGAGTGCTATCCCCCAGTGAAGGGGGCTGGCAGACATATCCTGGCACTCCTTGTTCCCCGATCCTGCTGTTTGTTCCCACAACCTTGGGGCCTGGGTGCCAGCAGCGTGGTGCCCAGTCTGCTGGTGCCCAGTCCCTTCGTAAAAGTTGACAGAACCCAGCCAGTCACCTACAGGGAGTAGCGCTGGTCAGGTGGCTGAGCCTAGGCTCCAGAAACCTGGGGTTCCCTGCAGTTTGTGCTGATGGAGCCCAGTCTGGTCTTCAGAGCATCTTCCTCTTCCCTGTGATTGGATCGGGGACCATCCCAGGAAGGAGGAGGCTTCACCTTCACTCTCGTGGGTACCTGCTTGGAGCCTACTTGAAAGTCTCTCAGAAAAGAAGAGACCAGAGGCCCTCCCTAGCAGTTCAGTGGGTGGCTAAGACTCCATGCTTCCACTGAGGGGGGCGGGTGTGGGTTCCATCCCCAGTTGCAGAACTAAAGGTCCCACATGCTGCATCATACAGCGCCCCCCCCACCCCCCGCCAAAAAAAGGAAGATAGGAGATCCAAGCCTCTGAGAGTATAATCTATAAGACCATAGGCCTTTGTGGAGCCTCTCAGTGCCTCAGTTTCCTCAGCCTTCAGATGGGGATTACCATACTTTAGGATTGGTTTGGACTCTTGGAGTGTTCTTGTAAGTAGATACCTAGGGCCCTTTGACAATGATGTTTAATTGCTCCCCCTGATTTTGTAGAGAAGGGAACCAAGGTCTGAGAAGGTGAGTGATGGCCCGGGGTCTGCCACCTGAGAAGGGACAGTGCTGTGTGCGAGAGCAGACCGCAGAGGCCCTTCAGGCCACATGAGCTACCCTGGCATCCAGGACAGCAGTGTCTCTTTCTAACAGAGGCCAGATCCCCTCTCCTTAGTACCTTAGCCTGAGACTGACAGCAAAAACCAGAGTCACTGCAGAACGTGTAACAGCATTTAGGCCTTGGCCTCACAGTTTTTCTTCTGTCTGCCCGATACCTCAAGAATGGCCTTGTAGTACCAGCTTCTGTTGTGTGTGTGTGTGTGTGTGTCTGTATGTGTGTCTGCGTGTGTGCAGTCCAGCTTCTGTCTGGTGTGTGTGTGTGTGTATGTGTGCGCACGTGCAATCCTGATCCAGGGATTGAACCCATGTCTCTTACGTCTCCTGCACTGGCACGCAGGTTCTTCACCACTAGCACTTCCTGGGGAGCCCTTCTGTCTGCTGCACAGCTTCTCAAGCCCTAGGGGGAAGGTCCATTGAGGGTGGGGGTGACTGAGTCCATTTCGAGTGACTTTGTGCCCTTTAACATGTCCTCATCTATTTGGGCCTCTGGTACTTTTCTCTTGTGTTTGTTCTGCCCTTTCTAGTCCTTGACTAGCCTGAATTTTTCTCTCAAAGGAAAACAGAAAGCCATTGTATGAGGATAGCGCACAGGAAAATCCTCCAGTGACTTCACTTTAAGTTTTCTGTCCACACCACTGTTTGTTTAGTGAGTGTTCCCCATGGCAACCTTACCACATCTGGGACGAGTGACAGTCATCTCACCTGCCTTGTATTGCCACCCAGCTGCTTTGATGTCTAATAAGACATGTCAAATTTAACGTGTCCTGAAGATCTCTTCCTTCTGTCCATCTTCTCCATCTTTTAGTGAGTGGTACCACCATCCACCCATTTGCCCAGAACAGAAACCTGGGAGTCGTCTTCACTTCCCCTCACGCTGTCAGCGCCCACATTCAGCAAACCCTGTTGACTCCACTCCCAGTCTTTCCTCAGTCTCACTCAGCTCCAGCCCTCCTGGCTGCCTTTCTGTTTCTCAGACATGCTGAACTCATTCCTCTTACCTCGAAAGTTCTTCCTTCTGATACTCTCGTCAAGCTGACCTCTGCTCAGGGGTCACTCCTCATCCCCACTCCCACTTCCAGCTTATCGTCTGACTCAGTTTTTTTCAGAGCATTTTTTTTCTACCAGGTGTTTTCTTGTTTGCTCATTGATTTACTTACATGTATCTTCTCTGCTCCTTTCACACCACCCACCACCCTTATTTGTCAGTTCCATGGAGCAGGCCTCTCTTAACTAAGTGATAACAGTTAGATGATGTTTGTTCTTTCCAGAAGATGGAAAAGTAGCACAGTGGTCTTAAACCAAACTGCTGCTGCTGCAGCCACTGTTACTAAATGAGCCATATACTCATATTCTGTTTTTAACCCAAGTTAAAAACCCTTTCCCATGCATTCATACACATCTTACACACACACAGACACACACACATGCAAGCTCTTAATGGTGTTTGGAAAAAATATTGGCTATGAAATGATAGCTTCTATTGAAGATACATTACAGCCCTGTGATCTTCTTTGAAAAGCTTTTAACTTCATAGCGCTTTGAAGAGCAGGAGACAAGTAGCTGAGGTGTTGCTTCTCTGCACTGATAATTCCAAACGCTCAGAAACTTCTGTAGCCGTGAGTGAGTGAGTGAGTGAAGGCGCTCAGTCGTGTCTGACTCTTTGCGACCCCATGGACTGTAGGAGCCTACCATGCTCCTCTGTCCATGGGATTTTCCAGGCAAGCCATAGCGGACTGTATTAGTTTCCTGTTGTTGCTGTTACAATAGTAGTGGATTAAAATAATCCTTTTACAGTTCTAGAGGACAAAAGTCCTGAAACCCAGGTGTCAGCAGGGTGGTAGTCTTTCTGGAGGCTGTTGGGGAGGATCTACTTCCTTGCCTTTTCTAGATTATGGAGCCCACTTACATACCTTGACTGATGGCCCCCTACCTTCATCTTCAAAGCCAGCAGTGTAATGGCATCTTCTGTTCTCTCTCCGCTGCCACCATCACATCACCTTTTCTGACTTGATGCCCCTGCCTCTCTCTTACATGTATCCTTGTAACTGCATTACTGTACTTTCCCCATCCCAGATAATCCAGGATCATCTCCCCATTTCAAGAGCCTTGACTTAATCACTTCTGCAAAATCTTTATTGCCATGCAAAGTAGCGTATTTTACAGGTTCTGGACATTAGGACCTAGACATCTTTGGGAGGCCTTATTCAATATGCTTCTGGAGAAGGGAATGGCCACCCACTCTAGTATTTTGGCCTGGAGAATTCCTTGGACTGTGTAGTCCATGGGGTCTCAAAGATTCGGACATAACCGAGCAACTTTCACTTCACATTCAGTATGCCACAGGGATTGTGAATTTTCTTCCTCTGGGCAAGTCTGTATAACTGATAAAAATTCATTTGGGGATTGAAGAAAAGCAAAACAGGAAAACGTATGTATTTTTCGGTCAAACTGAGATGATGGTGAATCCTGAACTGACTCTAAATAGATATTTTGGGTTTTTATTTGAGTTCTTTAGTTTTTAGAAACTTAAAACCCATATATAGCTTGAGTAGCTTGAGTTAAAAATCCAAAAATTCTATGGTAGGTTTGTCAAAATAATTACATAGTTTATCTTTGAAGAAAAGTATTCAAAATACTCAAATTTTTATTTTAGGTCTTTGAAAATATAAACATCTGTTGTTTTGGCGATGGCTATTGAGCTCCCATACACTGAGACAGAAATAGCTCACAAATATCCTTGAGTCACTGACTAAGTTGGAAACAGTTCTGGTGATGATTTCACTAGCTTCAGTAAATCAAATGGCCACATTTGTATTCATTTTTAAAGAGTACCTGCTGCTTCATCTGGAGAAGGCTAAAAAAAGAAACAAAAGAAAACCTTCCAGCCTGTGTCTTCTATCTTCTAGACTATAGAATCTGCACAAAAGATCTGTCAAACAGGATCATCCTTGTGTGAGAAAGAATGGACTGGAATTAGTCACTGCACACAAATACACACCATATGTGTGCACACACCTGTGTCATCTCTCATCTCTCAGATTCCTGATGGGAAGGGTTGGAGGGAGGCTTAGGAAGTGGTGAGTGAGACAGAGACAGCTCCAGAAACAGTGACTGGTGACCAGAGAGGCTCAACAGGAACCAGGACTGATCAAGTATGTGGGCGATATACTAGGGGTAGACCAAAGAATGTTATAGTAACCTTCAGAGGGCAAGCATTGGCAAACCTTGATGCACTGGCAAAAGAGAGAACTCGGTGGGCATCAATCAGCAACTGTGGGCATAGTTCTGAGAGGAACGATAGAAACAGCAAGCCAGCCCTCCTACAAGGATTCTTTGTGGAGAGCTAGAATGGACAGTGGTTTTGCTGGACAGTCTTCCCCCGACAGCCAATGGCCTCAGGAGGTGGTAAGCAGAGGGTTTGGCTTTAGGGAAGGCTGTGCTGGTCAGACAGCATTAAGCGAGCCCACCACTGTCCCTGGCATCCTAGGCCCCTGGAGCAGAAGTTTGGGTTTCTAGTAGCTTCAGCCACTGAAGCCTGTCTTGGGAGACTCCATGCTGAGAACTCGGCCTGTAGCCTCAAATCTGGTGCTCCTGATGCTTTCTCTGAACTATACATATGTTCTTTGTATGTGGGAAGTGCGGCAGCTTCTTGCTTAGGAACTCTTTTTCAGTGGACACTGCAGTCTTTACAAAAGCCACCAGAACTGATTGGTGGGTTTGACAAGGATGCAGGATACCAGATGAATAAATAAAGTCAAATACATTTGTGTGTTTAATAGCTTTATTGAGTTAAAATTTGCGTCCCACAAAGTCTAGTCTTTTAAAGTGGGTAGTTCAAGACTTCCCTGGCAGTCCAGTGGTTAAGATGCCACACATGGAGTGTAGGGGACATGGATTTGCTCTCTGGTCACTGAAGATCCTGCATGCTGCATAGTGCAGCCAAAAAAGAAATAAAATGTACAGTTCAGTGGGTTTTTAGCATGTTTGCACTGTTGTGCAACCAGTATCATACTCTAATTTTAGGACAATTTTATCACTCCAGAAAGAAACCTTGACCCCATTCTCCCACCCCCAAAATCAATTATATTTTGATATAATACCAAGAAACAATTAGAAATTAAAATTTTTAAATAACATAATAACATCAAAAGTGAAGTATTTAGTGATAAATTTGACAAAACACTGCTGAGAGAAACTAAAGAAGACCTGAATAAATGGAGAAGTATACCATGTTCATGGATTTGAATAATCAATATTATTATACTGCCCATTCTTTCCAAGTTGATCTGTAGATTCAGTACAATCCCAGTCAAAATCCCAGCAGGAAATCAACTATATTCAAATTTTTAAAAATGATTTTAAAAATCCCAACAGGCCTTTGAAAGATACTGTTAAGAAAATGAAAAAAGACAAACCACAGACTGGAAGAAAATATTTGCAAAACACATTTTGTATCCAAAATAGATCTAGAACTCTTACAACTCAATAAGATTTACAAACCAGTTTTTTTTTTTAAAGATTTGCTGGAGAAGGAAATGGCAAACCACTCCATTACTTTTGCCTGTGAAATCCCATGGACAGAGGAGCCTGGTAGGTTACGGTCCATGGGGTTGCAAAGAGTCGCACGTGACTGAGTGACTTCACATGGTTCCATATAAATTAAAAAAAAAAAAAGATTTGAATAGATAGTTCAATAATTTTCTAATAAAATTATTAGAATTTTGAATTATTGAATTTTCTAATAAAATTATTAAATAATAATTCAATAATGTAATTTTCTAATAAAATTATCAATGTAAAGAAGTAATTGAAAAGATGCTTAAGGTCCTTGGACATTGGGGAAATACAAATTACAGCCACTGCGTACATATTAAAACATCTTAAGAGAAAAAGAAGAAATGAAAAACAGTTGACAGTACCAAGTGCTGGTGAGATTGTGAAACTCATACATTGCTGGTAGGGATGCAAAACAGTATAGCCACTTTGGAAAACAGTTTGACAGTTTGTTGTCAAGTAAAACATATACTTATCTTGTGACCCAGCAGTCCCCCATCTAAGTATAAAGAGAAATGAAAGCATATGTCTGTACAAAGACCTGTATACAAATGTCTAGTGGCTTTATTCATATTAGCCAAAAATTAGAAACAACCGTATGCCATCAACTAGTAAATGGACAAACGGTGGTATGTCCATACAATGGAGTTCTACTCAGCAATCAAAAGAAACAAAATACAGGTACACCTAACAATGTAGATAAATTTCAAAGGCATTATGCTGAGTGAAAGAAACTAGACACGAGAAACTCCATATTCTGTGATTCCATTTTTTTTTTAATTATTTTTTTAATTTTTGACTGTGCTGGGTCTTCATTGCTGTACAGGCTTTTCTCTAGTTGTGGCAGGCGGGCTTCTCATTTCAGTGGCTTCTCGTTGCGGAGCATGGGCTCTAGGGCTCAGTGCTTCAGCAGTTGCAGCGCTTGGGCTGTGGAGTGCTGGCTCAATGGTTGTCTTGCATGTTGGGCTAAGTTGCTCCGTGGCATGTAGGATCTTCCTGGACCAGGGTTTGAATCCATATCTCCTGCTTTGGCAGGCAGATCCTTTACCATTGAGCCACCAGGGAAGCCCTGTGATTCCATTTATATGACGTTCTGGTAAAGGCAAAACCATAGGAACAAATCAGATCAGTGTTGCCAAAGGCTTAGGGGTGAGTGGAATGGAATCGGCTGCAAAGAGGCACGAGGGAAAACTTTTTGGATTGATGGAAATGTTCTATATCTTGATAGTGGTGGGGGTAATATTTGTTAAAACTTGTTGAACTGTGAGTTAAAAAGGAAGAATCTTATTACATATAAATAATACTTCAGTTTAAAAAAGCATTTAAAAAAACCCATGATATACCTCAGAGTTCAGTTCAAGCCCCTTCTCCTTCATGAGGTTTCCCCCAGTCATCTTGTTTCATGGCCCTCTGGTAAGTCCCTTCCAGGGCTCGCATGTTTTTGGTTCCTGTTAACCCCAGCTTGGGCTCTTTCTTTGGGAGGGCTGCCTCAGCTCCTCAGGGCAGTGACTTGCTGAACTCACTGCTCATTTAACACAGCCAGACCCTGCCCACAGCCAGCTCTGGGAGGCCAGGTGTGCTAGTGAGGTGGTGGAGGCTAGAGCTCAGCCTGAGTGGGCTTCTTTGACTGTCTTGTTCTCTCAAGTACCTCACCTCAGCTCTTGCTCTCTTTTTCTCCACAGGTTGGGATAAACATTCCTATGGTTACCATGGTGATGATGGGCATTCCTTCTGCTCCTCTGGGACTGGCCAGCCCTATGGTCCCACATTCACTACAGGAGACGTGATTGGCTGCTGTGTCAACCTCATCAACGGCACTTGCTTCTACACCAAGAATGGCCATAGCCTTGGTGGGTACATAGGGGACCTGGGAGGGTCTGCCCTGTGGAGCCACTTTGGTTGATGAGAGGTTTTGAAGCCAGAGCCGTGCTGTATATCCTCTGCTGAGCTCTGGGGAAACTGCAGCCCTTTCTAAGCATTGGAGCCTTGAAAGGGGAAGAGAGTGTGTAGGGGTTCTCCCTTTGCTAATCTATCCATTCAACAGCATTTATTGAGCCTGGGTCAGTGCTCAGGGAGAGTAATGTCATGGTCATGCTCCTGGCCTGTGTGACACTCACTGGAGCAAGGTTTAGGGTTGATAAGAAGTTTGAGGGGCTCTAGAACATACTGGACAGTGGAAGTGATTTGTATGCCAGTCGCCTGGGCCCAGACTTTGGCTGGCCCTTCTGTAGGGCGCTGGTTGCTATGGAGCAACAGTGAGGGCTGCTCTAGTACACGAGGTAAACAGACAAGCTGGAGTCAGATGGGGCCAGATCTCTTCTGGCCTTTTTGTGGTTAACAGACAGCAGCTTCGACAGAATTAAGTTGGAAAGATCCCTTTGGTTAAACTGAGAAGGACGAACTGACTGGAGTAAGGGCTGAGGAGGAGGCAGATGACCTGAGATACAGCTGTGGTGATGGGTGCAGACAGTGGAGAACAGGCCTGCAGAGGCCTTGGGGTGGTGCAGCATGGGTTAGTGACAGGTGGGGCACACTGGCAAGAAGGGAACATGAGAAAGTAGCTGGATTAGTGGTGCCATCAGCCAGTCAGAAATCCAGGAGCAGCAGCAGGCAGGTGGAGGTTCCCTTGCAGAGCAGTCCTGTACACACAGAGAGACTTAGGATAGAACTTCAGAGAGAGAGGAACTCTGGCTGTTCTGACACCTTGCCCTGGTAGGGGTGGGTACTGTTTGGCCATTGAGGGAGCGGAACCCACAGCCAGAGTGGCTATGAGGTGGTACCTAACTGCTAGGCAGGCCTGCCTGAGTTTGCAGAGGTCTCTAATCTGGCAGAACCCTACCAGCCAGGTTGACCAGAGGCTTTGCCACGAAAGGGAGTTGGGCATTTGACTTTGAACCCAACTCATCAGAGGCTCACTTCCCCTAGTTTCAGGGGCAGTCAGAAGGTGGCTGCCACTCCCCACATCCCCTCTGTGGCTTCTCCAAGCCCGGGAAAAATCAGGAGACCTATGTGGAAATCAGGTCTACTTGTGGCAGGTGATCAGGAGCCAGTATTCCTCAGCAGGGCACTCAGATGCCACAGCCCAGTGTGGGCGGCCAGGAGCATAGCACAGATGCCGCAGAGCTGACCCAGCCGCACGTCCGGGAAACCCTCCCCTGACCCGTGGCCACCTAGCTGCAAGTGCTGGTATCCAGCTGCAAGGAGCTAGCTGCTCCAGGGAAAGGCCTCATTCCCCCTGTGTTCTTGGACTCCAACCATTTTCTGCCTCTTCACTCTTCTGCTGTCAAAATCCAGGGCCTGCTGTTATGGGCTCTCAGTCCTTGCCCAAGTCCTGCTTCGCTTGCCCCTCCGAGCCAGGCCCAGTCCTACCTCTCTGCTCTGAACACCTGCCCTCCTTACCTCTCTTCAGCTTGTCCTTACTTTACTCAGAGCATGGCACCTGCCGTGGGACACGAGATTTGGGATATACTTATTGTTCTCTCTGCACCTGCACCTCCCTCCTCTGGGCCCTCAACCCTTTGTTGGTCTAGATCCCTAAAGAGCTCATGGCCACCTCGGTGTCAGCCAGACCCTCTCACTGTTTTTAGAAACTTATCTCCCTAGTACATGTTTATGTGCGCCCCATGCTAGACCTTACACTTCTCATAATTAAACTTCCTTTAGGTCTATATTGTCAATTTTCTTAGTCTGTCAGGATCTGCTTTGGTCTTGCTTATCCTGTCTCCAATGTTTGGTATCCTCTTCAGCTGTTCAGTTCAGTTCTGTTGCTCAGTTGTGTCCTACTCTTTGCGACCCCATGAACTGCAGCACGTCAGGCTTCCCTGTCCATCCCCAACTCCCAGAGCTTACTCCAACTCATGTCCATAGAGTCAGTGATGCCATCCAACCGTCTCATCCTCTGTCATCCCCTTCTTCTCCCACCTTCAATCTTTCCCAGCATCAGGGTCTTTTGCAATGAGTCAGCTCTTTGCATCAGGTGGCCCAAGTATTGGTGTTTCAGCTTCAGCATCAGTCCTTCCAATGAAAATTCAGGACTAATTTCAGACTCCTGAATCTCCTTGGAGTCCAAGGGACTCTCAAGAGTCTTCTCCAACACCACAGCTGTATGTTAACAGCTACATGTTAACAATCTTTAGCTGTGTGTTAACCTAAATTTGGGTGAGCATGTTTCTATGTGTTTTCATCAAGATACTGATAAAAATATTGGAAGAGGACAAGGCTAGATTTGAGCCCTTCAGCCTACAGCTTGTCCAGGTAGACACCTGCCATTTAAGAAGCACTTCACTGTGTTATTCTGAAGCTCACGTGTTTCTGTCTTGTCCACAAGGATACTGCTGAGACCTTACTAAAAAATGAATCTGACCTATCCTCTACATCTTCTAGATCACAAAATTTAAAGAAAGGTCAGTGAACTCTGAGTGATAGACCACATGGTGACTCTTCTAATGACCTTGTTTCCTTCTCACAAGCCTGCATGTCAGTATAATGTGCTTCAGAACCTCACGCAGAATCAGTGAGCCAGTGACTGCTCTCTCACCTCAGAACCTTTTTCCCTTTAGAGAAGCAGAGTGACAATTCTTGCCTCCAGCTGCCCTGCTCCTTTTATTTGCTCCCTCGTCCTCTGTCACAGCACTCGCCCTGTGTGTCACTGGTGAGCTGTCTGTGTCATTACTAGTTGGACACCATCTCTCTGGCTGGAGTTGGCAGCACTCTTAGGGCCAGGCTTACAGCTGGTTTCCTAGTGCCTCACGCAGGGCCTGGCTTCTGCGAGGTCTCAGCAAATACTTGACGGGAGGACAAATGAATGTTCTGAGTGAATGGAGACTGATGTCTCACTCACAAGTGGTCCCTGTGCTTCCAGAATAATTTTTTTTTTTTCCTGCAAACCTTGGGATTTTAGTTCCCTGGTTAGGGATCAGAATCAACCCCCCTGCAGTAGAAGTATGGATTCTTAACCACCGGATCACCAGGAAAGTCCCCAGAGTAATTTTTATACAGCTTCTTTATATCCTCAGCATCAGTGATCCCTGAGCTTTGTGTCTTTGGCTCAGGGTACTTCTCATCAGTGGGTTTGTATGTCCTGTTTGCATCCTGGATCTTTGCCTGGACTTCTCAGATCTTCCCATGGGCCATCTCATATCTTGCTATCACAGTGGCTTTGTGGAGACTCCTGGAGACCTGCAGGGCTGTGGGAAGCAGTGTTGCCCTTGTCCAGTGCAGTAGGGGGTGGAGTATCCTTTCTCCTCATCCTCATGGATGCCTTCCCAAGTGCCAGTGTGAGATAGAGCTAGGCGACCTGGGTAGGTCATCCCCTGGGCAGGAGCTTGGCAGGTGCCTTGCCCTGTGGTGCAAGTCCAGTCAGCTTATACCTGGACCTCACAGTTTACAAGGCAGCTTTCACAGAGAATCCGTTTCTCCTTTCTTGGGGTGTTGGGTGTATCATTACCCTCTTTTGTCAGATAGGCTCAGAAAGGTGGGGTAGCTTATCAGAGATCACACAGCAGGTAATTGATAGAGCCTGGACTCCCCCTTCTTCCAGAGTTCTGTGGGCCTCTCCACGAGCCTGGGAGCATAGCAGCAGTAGCCCGGCCACACTGAGGTCCGTGGGGGCAGCTCCCATGTAGACCTGGTGGGTGGACATTGAGGGGCTTCCAGAGTCCATCCTGCTGGTTCTGTGACCACTGACTATGCACATGGGGCCGGAAGTGGCCACAGGCAGGCAGATCATGGGTTTATGAACTTCCTTCACTGAGGAGCAAAATAGCCCAGTAAAGAATGTAAACATTTCTCTGCGCCTTGGTTTTTTCATACGTAAACCGGTGTCAGAGACAGTATACAACCTTCCAGGCCTGTTCTGATAATTAAATGCTTCCTTGGAAGAGGTGAACTAAGTGCCCAGCACAGAGGAAGCACATGGGATGCGCTGGCTAGCTGTCAGGATTCTGGCCCGAGGTTTCCTGGGAGACCTTTTGTCAGACCCTTACCTATTCTTTTGTCCTGCTGGGTTTCCATTTCTTTTCTGGGTGGAGCTGAGCAAGAAGACAGGGACCTCTAAGTAGTCAGTGGTTTGAAAATCTCTCAGGCCAGAAGCTTAGGAACTTAGAGGATGTAATAAGAATTTATCTTAAAAAATGGGAAGACTATGAGTCCTTGGGAGAGTCTCCTTTGGCTTTGAGTCATTTCTCAACCTGCAAAACATGAATGCTCTGGTTTATATACCGAGGCCCCTCTCCTGCTCGGGCCTGCTGATACATTTTAGGTCTTGCTCCCCTCTACCCTCACTTCCTGTTCAGGACTGGGGTCCCTAGAAACACAGCCTCTTTTCTCGGCAGCAAGGCTCAGAGGGTGCACAGGCCAGTGTTAACTTGGGCTTGTCAGCTCAGAATCTCTGAGCTGTAGGGGCTGAAGATGGGCAGCTGCCACCCTCTGTCGCCACTTCTCTGTCAGTGTTGGCACGAAAGACTAGTTTCTGCTGATTTTATGACTGCTGGCAAATCATTTAACTGCTGAGGCTTACTTTCTACATCTGTAAAATGGGGATAAGAAAGCCTGCTGCCTTAGTTGGTCTAAGCCCCAGATGTTAACACCTAACTAAGCACTCCTTTAGTTAGCACCAGAGTTGGTCTCAGAATCAGATGAGGTAATGGGTGGAAAAGAGCCTGGCATGCAGAGTACATGTCCAGAAATATGTGTTGAATCAAGAGAGTGTGATCAGGCCTGGAGAGTCCTCAGGATCTATCATTTGGGTGTTGGTTATTCCTAGCAGATTTTCCCCGAGAGGATAGAAATGCTGTGGATAAATACCCAAATATCAGACTTCACTTCTGGCCAGGGTGTAAACCTACCAGGCCCTGGCTCATGCTGGCCCTGGATCCACCATAGGGGAGATGTGGTGACCAGCCCCTCTCCCAGCCATTGTGACAGGCCCTCTGGGGGCCCACAGAGGTGTGGGAATCCACCACATGGTCTGATGACTGTTCTTTCCCTCCGCAGGTATAGCCTTCACAGACCTCCCGGTAAGTACTGCTGTGGGATCTTCCGCTCTGGCCGCTGGGGGCTGACAGGCATAGTGTAGGCACAGTGGGGTCCTGCCCTCTCCCCAGCCAGCGGTATGTGCTGTGCCATCAGCTTGAAAGTATCAGTAAGGGGCCCTGCCAGCCTTCTCTCTCCAGCAGCAAGGCCTGGTCTTCCTCCGTGACTCTTAGCAGGTGACCATGATTTGTGGCATTTCCAGAGGCAGCCGGCAGGTTGGGGACGGTGTAGGCAGAGATGAGGTAGCTCCATGGCTTGGCTGGTCTGAACCAGTTCTGTGTGGCTTACACCCAGTGGACTTGCGGGCAGAGTATAGAAAATTGTTCCTTAAGTGTTAGGGAGCTGGATCCGTGTACATCCCCATCTGAGATCCCTGAGGAAAGCCAGCACCCTTGGGGAGTGAGCCTGCTACCATGCAGGGTACCCCTGAGCCAGAGAAATGAGCTTTATGGGGAAAAGGTCAGGTTTTCCTGCTGACTTAGTTCAGGGCTCATCCCACCTCCTGCACCCCAGTCCTTCTTGCTTGTGAGTCATCCCCGGCTTTGTCACATGCAGGGCCTCCACCCAGAATGGTGGGAGTCTGGCTTGGCCGTGTGCCCTGGCTGGTTCTGGAAGGAGGAAGGGTTTGCTGGCCCTGGGGGCTACTTAGGGATCCTGGGCACCCCTGTGATGCTCTAGGAATAGGAAATGCCCTCATGATCTGAGGGCCCTCCTCAAGCTCAGTTTACAGCACTTCTGTCTGTGTATCAAAATCCTTCCCTCCTGTCTGGAGTCCCCAAAGGGTGGGCTGTGGTCCTAGGTGAAGCGCACAGACACAGGAGGAGAATTCTGACCCTGAGTGCGGAAGGGTCTAGTGTTGGAGATGTGACACGAAACGCTCAGACATGTGTGTGACAGCACTCTTTGCCAAGTACTGGAAAGGCTGAGCCCAGAGTGCGGTAACAGCACGTGATAGGAATGATATGGGGCCTGATGATGGAAGGTGGAAGAGAAAACTGGGAGCCCGGGGACGATGGGGAGGATGTTGGCGAGACGGTGGGCTGTAGCATGGGAGCCATAGGAGGTGTGAGGGAATGACCTGGTAGAACCTGGTCCAGGGAAGCAGGGAGCCCGACACCCAGAGGACATGCCCAGACGTCCTCTGGCCAGAAGATCCTCCTCTAAGTGAGCCTCAGACAGGAAGGGCCTTTCTTTACCCTTTTCCATTGTCAGGGGGTCCAAACCACTTAATGCCCTTGGCCCTACTCTCCCCTTCTTCCCTTCCTTTCCTGTCTCCCCGCATCCTTTCCTGCCCCCTCATAACCCCTTTTTTGTGTGTGGTAAAGGGATACTTGGTCCTGATCGCTCTGAGAGGAGCCATCACCCACCCCTGCAACAGATTTTCACAGGCATGCCTGCAGGGTGGTGGGGTCTGGCCTGCCTCTGTGTGCCCTGGCCAAGTCCCAAATGGGGGCCTTGGGTTTTGGGGATACTACAGCCTCTAATGCAGGGAAGGAGACTCTGCATCGAGCCTGGCTTTTCTTTTGCTTTTTCCCCTCTAACTCTGGGGAGCAGTTTCTCTGCTCGGGAGGTGGGCAGCACTTGGCTTAGCCCTGCCTCCCCCTGGTCACGTTGCAGTTCTCTCAGAGCCGAAGCAGCGGCCTGCAGGAGCCAACGCCTCCCTGCTCTGTGCAGGGGTGAGATGAGGCGAGGCCCTGCTGCCCCCGCTTGCCCTCAGGGCCCAACTGACATTTCATTCTCCTCCTCAGGCCAACCTCTACCCCACCGTAGGCCTGCAGACACCCGGGGAGATTGTGGACGCCAACTTTGGGCAGCAGCCCTTCCTGTTTGACATTGAGGACTACATGCGGGAGTGGCGTGCCAAGGTCCAGGGCACTGTCCACTGCTTCCCCATCAGTGCCCGGCTTGGCGAGTGGCAGGCGGTGCTGCAGAAGTGAGTCCCCCGCCCCTGCCCTTTCCCTCCCTGCCCCCTCCCAAGGGCCTCACTCTCCTGTAGACCCCTGAACTGCTGCAAGCTGCTCTTGTGAACTCTAGTGAGTAGTGCTCCTTCTGGAAAGCACTCCCAGGATGACTCTGCCTGCTGCTTTCCTGCCCCTCTCTTAGTTCACTTCTCCAGAGCTGCTCCTGGTTGAGCCTGTGCCCCTCCACTGGGTCAGAAGGCCCTGGATATAATATCACTGGCAGGGCTGTTTCTCTTCCCCAGCTCATCTTGCAGAGGATGTACTAGGATGCCCTGTGGCCTCTTCCTTTGTGGACTTTTTTTCCATCATAGGGAGTACCTGTCATGCCATGACTCTGGCCTCAGGTCACTGCTCAGGGTGTGGTGGTGGGAAGAGAGACCTCCCTAGGGCCCACCTAGCTGACTCTTGGCTGATTAATTCCCAGACTCTCTTGGGGGCCAGTCTTACTGAGACGCCCAAGGGAGGTCAGATACAGATCTCTCTTCCACTTGCCAGCTGCAGGCCTGAGTGGGGCAATGAGCTGTACCCACTCTGCCAGGACGTGGGTTAGTTTGTTTTGGCTTTCAAGGATGAACAGAGGAAGGCTGGTCCCCTCCTAGCCCGGGTCATTGGCCTGTAGATGCCAGGGTCCTAGAGTCCAGGGGGTGGGGGTGGGGTATACACTCGGTTCTTCATGCAGCCTTTCTTGAGGGATGGATATTGTGCGAGGACTGAGGCAGGTGGTAGGTGGCCAGAGCCTTCTCAGGAATAGCAGCACGACTCCATCTTGTCCCCAGCCCCAGAACTTAGAAGCAGCCCCTCCTTGGAGGGCCAGATGGTGCCAGTCCCCACAGTAGGCTTGCTGGGACAGGCAAGGGGAAGGGTGAGCTGCCCCAGCTGTGTGGGGGAGGGGCTGATGCTCTCAGCTGACAGGGCCTGGCCTCAGCACATGGGTGTGTTTGTTGATGTGTATGTATCTGTGTGCCTGTGTGTGTTCATAGGTAGTATTTGCTAAGTATTTCATATAACCCATATCCTATGACTTCATATAATTTCACTTTAGGGGCATTGTTAATGGCTACATTATCTCACAGACACATTTTCCACAAGCCCCTTGGGTGGCTTCCCTTGGTGGTAGCTTCAGGTTATTTCCTCTCTCTCGCTTAGGTAGGTCACCCTTTTATACATTAGGAGTTTTCCATATTTAAGATTATTTTCTGGGTATCCTTTCAAGAAGTAGAATTACTGAATCAAGGGGACTATACATTTTAGTGGCCTCTGATATGTGTATATGTGTATGGCCTCATCTGAACCTTGTTTTGTCAAGAATTTTTGCCCTTGTGTTTTTAATAGTATAATTATTATAATTCTTATTTGTAAGAAAATGTTATGAATACATAATTTCATAATAAGAGGTCGTATATATTGACTTCTTGCTTTGTGCTAGGCACTCTATATGGATCGTCTCATTTACCCATTAAAACATAAGGGAACACCCAGCTGAACTTCTGAGCCTTCCACAGGACAGCCCTACAGACATTCGGCTTGGGCAGTTACAATAATGACATTGACATATGCACATACCAAGGTGTTCACTTTCGTGCACGTCAGACACGAGGGCTCCACGAGTGCCGCTGCTTATGTGTGCCAGTTTCAGGCGGGATTAAATGATTTCTGGGCATCAGGTTTCTCAGGGCCATCTCCCAAAGACTGTGTTCCTGTTGGCCATGTTACTGCCTGAAACTGTGGCTTCTGGACGGACCCTAGATTTGTGGTCTATTGTGGAGTAACCTGGGTCATGGGTTAGCTCCCCATCACCCTCTAGAGCCAGCACTCCTGAGGGCCAGGCTCACCTGAGCTGGAATGCTTCTGCCAGGCATGTGGGGCGCCTGCACAGGAGCTCCTGTGTCTGGAGAAGGTACGCACGTGGCATGCCTCATCCCCATCTGGGCTGCTGCCAGACTGCTTGGCTGGCTGCCCTCCCAGGAAGCCCTCGGAGAGGCTCACAGCAGCTGTCTCTGGGTTTGCCGCAGGTCACAGGAGGCGGCCGCTTCTGAGACGAGACGGTCTGTGCTTTCCTTATGTACTCATGTTACCACATTTGCCCGCTTGTGGGCAGCATAACCCAGAGAACTGCAGCCACTCCTCAAGCGGCGAGGACCACCCTGGTGACCTGCCCCTCCCCCTGCCTGACTGCAAGAGCCCTGGGGGAAGTTTTCATTTTGTTTCAGCTCCTTTATTCTCATTCTGTGGAGATTGCATCTTTAAGATATGTTTAGGGAGATAGTCTGTCCCGCCAGGGGGTCAGTGAGAAATGCAGTTCTTAAGTGTCAACCTTGAGCATTTCCTTTTTTCTAGCATGGTCTCGTCTTACCTGGTGCATCATGGGTATTGTGCCACGGCCACGGCTTTTGCCCGAATGACTGAAACCCCGATTCAGGAAGAACAAGCATCCATAAAGAACAGACAAAGTAAGGTTGACTCTCCTCTGCCCCTACCTTCCCTCCCTCACCTGTCCCTGCTCTTTGGCTCGTGGCAGCCTTGGGTAACCTGTCAGGAGTCTATTCAGCTCAGATCCTCCCCAGAAGACCAGCCCACCACCCAGCCCTGGGCCCTGCTTCTGTCCCTCTTTCAAGGCAACACGGCCCCCAGGGACTGTCCCAGCATGGGATGTCTCCGTGCAGGCGTCCTAATTCACTCTTTGATGGCTGGCCGCAAGCTGGGCCCTGTGTGGCTGGCTACCCCCGCCTCCATGCTTCTTTCCTTCCCCTGGCATTCTGGATTCCACTAAGCCCCCCATTCATGGTCTTCTGGAAAGAGTGTGTTTGCATCTTACCAGTCCAGTGCCCTGCCTTGTCCACCATTTACTCAACCTCAGTCATTCTGCCTGCCCCTGGCCAGAGAGGGGATCAAGTTTTCAGACGGGGAAGGCTGATGCTCCATGGCCGCTGTGGTAGAACTCTCTGCTTCCCACCTCTGCTCCTGCCCTTTGCCTTTGAAGGAGCCCAAGGAAGCTTTCCTGGTGTTCGTACTGGCCTGCCTGCTGTGTGCGGGGGCGGGGCTCTTTTGTGGAGGAGGGTGTGGGGAAAGAGGAAACAGCCCAGAAAGGAGATCGGGCGAGGAGTGGAGAGTGAGGGAGAGTAGGTGTGTGGACACGTGTCTGTGTGTGCCTGCCTGGGTCTCTTGGAGCCTGTGTCTCTGTGCATGTGGATGTGTCTGTGTCTCTCAGAGAATCTGTGCCCAGCCTGGCAGACGGGAAGGGATCCCAGACTTGAGGTCTGTGAGTGAGAGAGGCCCAGACCCAGAAGGCCCTCCCAGCAAGACGCACCAGGCCCCAGGGCAGGAGCACGATGCCAAGGGCCTTGTTGTTGCTAATGTGTCCGACTCTGTGCGACCCCATAGACGGCAGCCCACCAGGCTCCCCCGTCCCTGGGATTCTCCAGGCAAGAACACTAGAGTGGGTTGCCATTTCCTTCTCCAATGCATGAAAGTGAAAAGTGAAAATGAAGTCGCTCAGTCGTGTCCGACTCTTAGCGACTCCATGGACTGCAGCCTACCAGGCTCCTCTGTCCATGGGATTTTCCAGGCAAGAGTACTGGAGTAGGGTGCCATTGCCTTCTCCAGCCAAGGGCCTGAGACGTGTCAATGCCGGAGCTGCCAGCATGAGGAGGGTGGTCTCCTCTCTCAGCAGAGGCCGCTGCAGCCCCTGAACACCACTGAGCCGTGGGCGCCAGCCCAGAGACCATGAACTCCCATTGCCATCCCTATGAGGCCTGAGGAGAGGAGTCTGGCTTTAAGAGGAGCCTGTCAGGCCACAAAGCTGCCCAGGTGCCCACTCCCAGATTACACTCTCATAGCCAAGACCTCTGCCCCTGCCAGGCCCCCAGCAACCTGTGTTCCATAGGCACAGGCCTTCGAACTCGCCCTCCTGCTTTTCTGGGCTGGGGCGCCCACTCCTCCCTTTCCCCATGATTCTCTGAGGACTCCTGACACTTGACAGAAACCAGGATCTGTTGTGGGCCTGGTGGCCAGGTTCTTTCTTCGGTCTCTTCTGTGAGCATCTCAGGGGGCTTGCCGCCCTCAGCCTACCCACTGGACTGGCGGCTGGCCTGTGCCCGGGCCTGGCAGTGCGGAGATGTGTGGGGGGTCTGTGGCTGCTGTCTCACTGCCTTTGCTCTTTCTCTCCTCAGAGATTCAGAAGCTGGTGCTGGAGGGCCGAGTAGGGGAGGCCATTGAGACCACACAGCGCTTCTACCCAGGGCTGCTGGAGCATAATCCCAATCTGCTCTTCATGCTCAAGTAAGTTTGGGGCCCTGCCAGCTCCCCCCGTTGCCCCACTGGTGGTGGGAATATGCAACCCGGACCAAGCCCAGAGCATGGCTGCTCTGCTCCTTCCGCAGGTGCCGACAGTTTGTGGAGATGGTGAACGGGACTGACAGTGAGGTCCGCAGCTTGAGCTCTCGAAGCCCCAAGTCCCAGGACAGCTACCCTGGCTCCCCCAGCCTCAGCCCCCGACACGGCCCCACTAGTTCCCACACGCACAACACAGGTCAGCCGCTCTCCGGAGGGCTCTGGGAAGAACTGGTGTGGAGAAGCAAGGCCATCCAGACACCCTTCCCCAGGATGGGCTCGGGGCTTGCTGCCGGATGTGGGGGGGATGGGAAACGGGACCACTGCAGTTACTCCTGGGCCCCCGCTGGGCAGCAGGCTGGCCCTCCTCTTCTGACCGTCCCCCGGCTTTTAGGAGCAGACAGTCCCAGCTGCAGCAACGGCGTCGCCTCCACCAAGAGCAAACAGAACCACAGTAAATACCCTGCACCCAGCTCCTCCTCATCCTCGTCATCCTCGTCATCCTCCTCATCTCCCTCCTCAGTGAATTACTCCGAGTCCAACTCTACAGATTCCACCAAGTCCCAGCCCCACAGCAGTACCAGTAACCAGGAGACCAGGTACCTGTTCTGCTCAGCTTCTTCCTCCCGCTCTGTGCCCACTGCAGCCTGTCCTGTGAGCAGCCCCCTGCCCTGTATCCCCAACTTCCCTGCCAGCTCTGTGCCTGGAATAGTAGTTGTGGACCTGCCAGGCCAGGCTTTGGCTCCAGCTTCCCATCTAGCTCATGATTCAGCTGCCGCTTCCGTTGGCCCCATCTTTCTCCAGAGGCGCTGGCACTGAGAATGTGGTTGCCTCCAAGGATACCAGGCCTCCCAGAATGCCCCAGGGTCTATACCAAAGGAGTTTTTTCTGGGCTCAGCTCTCAGCCAGACAGTTTGGGCCGGTAGAGGTTGTAGACTGCAGACTGTAGGTGGCTCTCAGCGCCCCGGCATGCTTCAAGGCTGACCTGGGTTTGGCTCCCAGACATGCCTGTCATGACTCACTTGCCCTGGTCATTGGGGATCTAGAGGTGCATAGAAGGGGTGTGCTAACTCTGAGGAGGGCCGGGGGGACAAGGGTCACAGAGACAGCATCACGACTGGAGTGGGAATGAGGTGACAAGCCTCTGGGGATGGCTGGCGTCATAGTAGGGCCCAAGCATTGGAGCCTGGGAACCTGGGAGCTATCCTTTCATGCCCTTTGGGGACCTCAGTTTATCCACAGCAGCCTGTGGCTGAAGCCTCAATGGAGGCCCACCCAGGCTGCTCCAACCACATTCCCTTAGCCAGCTCCCATCTCCACCCTCCTCCACAGTGACAGTGAGATGGAGATGGAGGCGGAGCATTACCCCAACGGTGTTCTGGAGAGCATGTCCACACGCATCGTCAATGGTGCCTACAAGCATGAGGACCTGCAGACGGATGAGTCCAGCATGGGTAAGGCCGTGCCCTCGCCCGCCCGCTGTTCCACAGGTGACCGTGCTCAGTCCCCGTGCCCTCTCCCCTCGGTGGGGGTAGGGGTGGGCCTGGGCAGGCTGATCCACTGCCTCTGTAGCCATCACAAATGGGTGTTTGCGATGGGAAGACCTTGGCCTGCTGCCCAGGCTAGGTTCCCGCATTAGTGGCTGGAGGGGGTTGGTGAGAGCAGGTACCCTTATGAACCCCTTGCATCTTGCATAGGGTGGGAGAGGGAAAGCTTCCAAGTCCTGCCTGACCCCTAGACCCTATGCTGGGTAGATTTTGAACAGCTCAGCTCAGGGTGGCCCCCCTGCGACTCTTAGCCCTCGCTTGCCTCCACCAGTAGTGCACTCCCACCCCCATCCCCAACCTAGGTCCTTCTTGCCATGTTCTCTTTGGGGTCCCCACCCTAGTTCTCCCTTGTTTCTTTGTGCCCTCCCAATGTGCCCCCTGCTGGGCTCTGGGTGCAGATGATGGGCATCCGCGGCGGCAGCTCTGCGGGGGCAATCAGGCGGCCACGGAAAGAATTATCCTGTTTGGCCGCGAGTTGCAGGCACTGAGTGAGCAGCTGGGGCGGGAGTACGGCAAGAATTTGGCCCACACGGAGATGCTGCAGGTATGGAGCAAGCCAGGCCTTCATACAGAATGGGCCCCTGTTTGGTAGTACGGGGGTGTGGTGACTCTGGGAGGGCACTGGGGGCAGCAGCAATAGGAGAGAGTGAGCTCTAGATAAGACCTCAGTGGGAAATGGGACATCGGGGTATTTTGTGCCTCCCTGACACCACGCAGGGCCCCGTATCCCCCTGGAGCCATGGGGGGTGTTGGTGCATACCACAGTCTTCTCAGAAGTGCCCTGTTCCTTAGGATGCCTTTAGCCTGCTTGCCTACTCAGACCCCTGGAGCTGCCCAGTTGGCCAGCAGCTTGACCCCATCCAGAGGGAGCCTGTGTGTGCCGCCCTCAACAGCGCCATTTTAGGTAAGTGGTTCTAACGAAAATAAGCTGTTCCAGGAGTGCCTGGGGTGGCCCAGTCACCCCTTCCTGTTTGTCCAAATCAGGGCAGCGAACTCTGCCTAGAGGCTGTCTGGTGGCCCACGGGACTCTTGGGCTCCCATGACAGAACCCTGACCTCCCTCTGCCCAACTGAGTTGGCCAGCTAGATCACAATGGGCCCTAGACTATGACCTGGGCCCAGGCCAGCTCATTGCTCCAAAGAAAGCTAAGGTTCACAAGCTCTTGACAGGGCCATAGTCTGGTGGTTTGGACACACATGGAGGCATATGAACTCTCTCTTCCGAGAGATTCTGTCCACTCCCCACAGCCTTCTGCTCCCAAAGGAACTTGGACCTGGGCTCAGCCCTGATTAGGGCAGTGACCAGGTCTTGTCTCTTCTCCACAGAGTCTCAGAACCTGCCAAAACAGCCCCCGCTGATGCTTGCCCTGGGCCAAGCATCTGAATGTCTACGGCTCATGGCCCGAGCGGGCCTGGGATCTTGCTCTTTTGCCAGAGTCGACGACTACTTGCACTAGCTGACCACACTGGCTGGCCCCGCCTGGTCCTCCCTCAGCCCCAGGGCTGGAGCAGCCCTGCCCTCCATCGGCACCTGGTGCAGGGACCCAGAAGCCACGGGCAGAGCCCACTCCTCCTGCCTGGCCTCTTCTGTTCCTTTCCTCCCTTCCTTCCTTCCTTCCTTTTTCTCCCACCTTCAGTCTCTCTCTCTCTCCCCTCTTCACGTGCAGCGGCCTATGACACAGTATTGGTTGGTTACTCTTCATGTAGCGCCTTCTATTTTGAAAAGAAGGGGGTTGTTTTGAGGAGAGGTTGGGGTTTTTTAATCTTTTTTTTTTCCCTCCTCCTGACTGAGCCACCAGTATTTATCTCTGGAGAGTTTGTGCTGAGCTGGTTTCTGCTAATTTAGTGCTGAAGCCTATCCACGTTGGTGATAGCTTATTATTTTCGTAAGTAAAAAAAAATGAGATTATATATATAAATATATATATTAAAAAAAGACACAGTATTTATCGTAGTGTTAGTGGTCCAGCACCTCTTGGGTGAGGCTGTCCAGACACCATGTTTTTATTTGAGTCCAACTCATCAAAAAAGAATCATCTCTGTCACCTCAGTCAAGGGATTTCTTTATTTCAGGCTTCCCCTTTGTTGAACCACAGGCCCAGCTGCAGCCTAGGGAAGCCCAGTAGGCTTTGGGAGCCTCATAGTGGGCAGGATAGGCTAAGCTGGTTTGCAGCATCTGAGAGGTGTGGATGCCTAGGCCTCTGAGAGTTGAACTGAGCAGAGAACTGCAGGGCCAAGGGGCCACAGAAGAGATGACTTGGCCCAGGGCTAACAGCAGAGCGAGGGAGGAGAGGGTCCTCGGCCAGCACGCTGTCCCCCATCCTACCCTGCCTCTCACTGCCTGCCTTGACTCTCTCTTCCCTTTTCAACATCCTGCCTTTCCTTGTTGTTAAGATGGCCAAATACTTCATGTCCTCTAAATTGATTGCCTGGGAACTACCTGCCTTCAACCTGAGAGCTGCTGTGTGTCAAGCTGCAGGGAGGGAGTCTCCTACCAGGACAGAGGCCCCTGGGCACAGGGGCTGCCTTCTCCCTGCCTGGGTCTTCACTGTCTCTGCACAGCTTGGATGGAATCGACACTTGCTGTTGAGAAGCCAGGACCGTGTGGAGGCAGATTTGTGGACTGCCAGTCGCCAGAGTGGATGGAACCTTTGACCCCCCAGGCCAAGCTTCACTGTAGCTGTGCCAGGCAGCTCCGTGCAGTTTGGCCCCAGTCATTCTTAGGAAAGACTGTTATGAGTGTTTGCTGGCCAGAGGAAGGGACCTCATGGGCTTGACAGACGTTCCACTGTCCATGTCTGACGGATCCTCACAGCTAGTGGGTCAGAAACCGTCTTAGTACTGCCATCAGGGAATCAGGAGAGGAAGGGCTAAGATGGCGGCCAGGACTTGAGCAGGCTATCTGTGGAGAGGACTGACCGCCCAAGGGAAGGAAAGGGAGGTGCCCTCCCAGAGGAGCAGGAGGAAGGCCAGGATTTCCCCATCTGCTTCACAATGGGAGGGAATGCACAGACAGCCCCTGCTAAGGGGCAAGGTCGGAAGTCAAGCTTCTAGTCCCTGCCTGGATCTGGGCTCTCCATCAGTGCATACTGGAATGGTTGGAATGGCCTGAGGTGCCCACTGGGACTTGCTGGGCCTACAGCTGAACAAGAGAAATAATTGAGTTGGACTAAATGCTGATGATGGGGTCAGGGCCTTTGGCCCTGTGCTCCCTCAGAATTCTGTCCTGGGACACAATCCTGAAGGTTGCTGCTTTTTCTTGGTCCCCACTGGGGCCCTGGCTGGCAGCCCAGAGACCACAAACCATCAGGAAGGTGGTGTCCTGTCTGTGAAGGAAATTCATCCTCTGCAAACCTGGGAATGCCCAGCTCCCAAACCAAGGGGTTGGAAAAATCAGGCTGTTAAAATGGTCGGAAGCACTCAGGACTGGGAATTAAAACCAGAGGCTTTTGCAATTGGAATGAAGTTCAGAGACCATCTACTCCACCAGTCCTCTCCTCTCATAGATAAGGAAACAGGCCCAGGAGATTAAGTGACTCAACGTACGGGGGCAGAACTGGGACTAAGCTCATCCCTGTGGCTTGGACACTGTTTAGGCCTAAAGCTGAATGGCAGGCGAGGGATTAGGCTGGTGAGGCCTCCAGCAATGTCTGAGCAGCTGGTACCTTCAGGGGTGTGTCAGGGGTGGGGATGGGTGCCTGGGCTTGGGTTGTGGAGCGGCTGAGGGCCCCGGAGGGCTCAGGACAGCTGTGTGCTGCTCGGGGTTGGGTGTCCGCCTGGCTCACACTCAGTGCCCACGGCCACCTCCCCATTTTCTGTGCCTTATCTCACTGTTTCAGCTGAGTCCAAGTTGTTTACTCTGTTCCTCTCCAGAGGGGCACTGTGTCCCAGTTGGACAGCTCACCTTCGGGACATTAGCCTTTGCCCCACAAGCCGTGGAGAGGACCAAAATCAAGCTGCTTGAGCCCACTGTCTTGCTGATAGTCCAGGCCTGCCTGCCAACCAGCGGAGCCCCTGCTGCACACCCAGTCCTACCAGCCTACTTCTAGGAGCCGAGAGTGGGGAAGGCACCTGGGAGGAGTCCTGGTGAAGAGCTGGACTTCAGCCAAGAAGGCAGGAGGAAGACCTGGCTCTGTTGGGTCATTCAACTCTGGGGGAGCAGCCTTTCCCTCTTACCTTTTCCTCTTGTTCCACCAAATGGTTGCTCTTTTCCAGAGCAGAAACTGGCGGATATGCAATGATAGCCAGAACCCCTGTTCCTCACCCACCTGGGTCTGTAGCTGAATGTGGGCTGGCAGAACAGGGACACCAAGAGATGGAGAAGGGGGCTTCCCAGCCTCCCAGCAACTTCCTAGCCCATAAGCAAGCACAAAGATGAGGCAGAGATCTGTCAGAGCTGAAAGTTCATTTGGTTGCTCACAACTCAGGTATGCACACCGTGTGGCAGCTGGGCAGCAGAGCCCTACTTGACCGCAAGTCCCGTGCACCCAGACCTGTGGCCAGATCGTGGACTCTGGCTGCCTCAGGCGCCGCCTCTTTGCATAGGGTTCTCCTCCATTAGTAACTACAGCCGACTCAGACATCCTCCACATTGTGCACACTGGTTCTGCCTTTGTCCTCGCAAGTTGATACTTGGCATTAGCATGAAACTTGTGGGTGTGGGAGGGTTTAGAGAGAATTCTAACACAAAACATCCTATTAAATTGTACTTGAGAGATGAAAAAACTCCTGTTGTATTTTGACAGAATTATTTTTATTAAAATATACATCCATGAGCAGTCATAGTGTCTGGTCTCTGTTGTGAGTCTTAATGGGATTGAACCATCCCTAATGTAACACAGGTGTCCTGGAAAGCTTGGCCCCTTCCCAGTTCATTTGTTGGGAGTGTCCAGGGCCTTGGTGTCTCCTCAAGGACTCTCAAGACTTTTGCAAGACCCCAAAGAACATAGGTACTCAAGCTTTTGATTCTCTCCTGCGAAACGGCCTTCATCCGAAACAAAAAGTAGCAAATTCAAAAAGGTGGGCCATAAGACCTCCTCTCCTCAAAATAAGATATTTGTTTACTTATTTGGCTGCCCCAGGTCTTAAGCTGCGGCACTCAAGATCTTTGCTGTGGCAACTGTCTGTCTAGTTGTGGTACATGGGCTCCAAAGCACATGGGCTTCACTGCCCCATGGCATGTGGGATCTTAGTGATTGAACCTGAGTCCGCTGCATTGCAAGGAGGATTCTTAACCATTAGACCACCAGGGATGTCCCCAAATAAGATGTTAATACATTCCAAATATGCTCACTTGACACACTGGACAGAAAGAACTCTGAGGGGTATCAAAATTAGCTTCCTTTCAGTCCAAGGGAAAAACTCATGCTGAAAAATCAGTTTGGGTGACCCTGTGAAATTAACCTTTCTCAGCTTCAGTTTCCCCATTAACATTGTTAATTCTGCTACCCCATAGTAACAGAGGATTATAGCATGCATAGAGCAGGGTTTGGTAATCAGAGAAAGAACATATATGACTGCCCTGCCTCCATGAGGATGCCCCCTGGTGTGACAGTCCTGCTCCTGCCTCAAGTTGCCTGCTCTGCCCGCAAGGCACCAGGATTTTATGCAGAGGAGGGATAAAATAGATGCTTCTGTTAACTTGGAGGTAAGACTAGAAGCAAAGAAAACCCAAGGTCAAGAACAAGTCAGGTTTGAGAAATATTTAGCGGATGTTAGCACCACAGGAAATGGCAACCAACTCTAGTATTCTTGCCTGGAGAATCCCAGGGATGGGGGAGCCTGGTGGGCTGCCATCTATGGGGTCACACAGAGTCGGACACGACTGAAGTGACTTAGCAGCAGCAGCACCACAGGACGGAGAAGGCAATGGCACCCCACTCCAGTACTCTTGCCTGGAAAATCCCATGGACAGAGGAGCCTGGTAGGCTGCAGTCCATGGGGTCGTTAAAAGTCGGACAGACTGAGTGACTTCCCTTTCACTTTTCACTTTCATGCATTGGAGAAGGAAATTGCAACCCACTCCAGTGTTCTTGCCTGGAGAATCCCAGGGACAGGGGAGCCTGGTGGGCTGCCATCTATGGGGTCACACAGAGTCGAACACGACTGACATGACTTAGTAGTAGTAGCAGCACCACAGGATGAGTGACCCAATGTGAGGGAGATTACCAAGAGACAAGGCAGTTGCATGCAAGATAATACAGGGAACCGGTCGGTGGTGTCTAAGTCACAGGGGTGAGGAGGTTTGCTGCAGAGCATATAAACCCGTATCTCAGAGAGACATGTTTCCTGGAACTGGAAAAGGATTCTGTGCCCTAGTAAACAGCAAAAACTGTCATGGATGCTCAGAGTAAACATCACCTGCTAATTAAAAGCTTTAAAAATTCTGTCTTAAGATGTGTAGCTTAATCCAGCATTTTCCAAACTTGCATTACTACAGAATGTTTCATTCAAGGCCATTTTACAGGACTCTCAGGGAAAAGCTTCTCGCTTCCCGGCCTTTTGGCTAAGATCAAGTGTAGTATGAGGGTTTCCCAGGTGGCAGAGTGGTAAAGAACCCGCCTGCTAATGTAGGGGATGCGAGAGACTGCAGTTTGGATCCCTGGGTCGGGAAGATTCCCCTAGAGTAGGAAATGGCAAACTGCTCCAGTACTCTTGCCTGAAGAATTCCTTGGACAGAGGAGCCTGGTGGGCTAGAGTCCATGGGGTTGCAAAGAGTCAGACACCACTGAACGACTGAGCAAAGGGAAAAGCTAGTGTAGAAGGAAGAGTGGAGTATTAGATTAAGCACAAATGTCCTGGTTCCATAAGTAAAGCCACAGTAAATTCATTTCCCTCCAGACACATTTCCAGCACAGCTTGTTTTATACTAAGGTTTATAGGTTATTTTCGCTACTCTAGTGGACAGTCTGGTGAAACAAAGGGTAGTCTCGTTACAAAGTTGTATTTATTGGGGGGTGGGAAACCGGTTCCAGTAGAGAGATCAAGGGGGACTGAGGCCGCAGTCTTGAAAAACACTGACATGTAAGCACAACCAAAGAACACCCAGAAGAAGAGGAGCCCATATACGCACGAAAAGCGAGTCTTTAGGAGTCAGAAAGCCGGGAAGTCCGGCGAGTTCGTGAGAAATATTGTTCTGCAAAGATAGTCATCCAGCAGCCGACTTTCCTTCATTCCGAGACAACCAAGGCCCACCACAGTACTCAGAATCTCCTTGCTCTTCCAGCCAGGCGACCGACCGGAAAAGAGCCTAGAGTGGGAAACCGTCGCCTCCACCGCCGGAAACGAATGACCAGGGCTTCCAGCCAGACGGCTTTACCTCCGCCCGGAGCCAGTGAGCATGCGTAGCTCCTGGAAACGGCCCCTCCCAGCGCTGGTCCTCCCCAGACATGGAGCATGCGCAGACTTCCCGCCGTCCCGCCCCTGCTTTTCCAGAGACCCCGGTTCCTTAGAAACCAGGCGGCGCGTTCCCGGTGGCGGCGCGCTAGATTCCGGGGCCCGAGCGTCCCTGCAAGCCTCCCTCACGCAGCACCAGCGGCTGCCGAGACCCGTCCGGGCCCATGGTCTCCAGGGCGGCGCAGGGCGGGGGATGCCAGCGTGCCAGGTGAGAGACGGCCCGCGACTGCGGGTGAGGATGTAGAAGGGCATGGCGCGGCGGCGGGCGGGCGCTGGCCGGGCCTCCTCGGCGGGGATACGCTGCGCAGGGGCTGGAGGGGGCCGTTCTAACTGCCAGCGCGGGCTCGGAGTTCGGGAGTCGCCCCGGAGTTGGTCCTCTCACCTCAGAGATAGGACCTACAAGTTTGGTCGTAGAATTGTAGAATTTTGGCTCCTGGAAGGACCTTGGCCATAACCCATCCCTTTACTGGACGCTAAAACCTAGGCTACCCTGTCCGTTGCCGACCAGCACCCCTTACCTGTGAGGACCGCCGCTTTGTGGCTAAGGATGTGAGGTATGGGAACCTCAGACAAAGGGCCCGCGGCGTAGCTAGTCCATCGTCTTTCACAGTGAGAAGGGACCTGAGGGGACATATCTTTATTTAAGGAAAGAGAGTTCAGGTGGCAGATGGGAGAAGGGACACTCCAGAAGGGGCGGGTGGCTCAGCCAGTCCCGGCATGTCCGCTGGCCACATCTCTCTGGGCCTGGCTTACCTTTGAAGCTCAAGAAGGAAGCAGATGAACTTGCGGAGACAAAAGGTGAGGTGAAGTATTCTCAAGGCATTATCACATGAATGGTGAGGGAGAAAGAAGGGTCCTGGAGATCAGGACTTGTGAATGGTTGTGTGAAGCGTTTATTGCAGAATCTAAAGAACCAGACAGGAATAGAAAAGTTTAAAGCTGCCTTGGAGAACACCAAGGAAGGTTATAAACGTTATTTGTCTTCAGCGTTCCCACGGTGTCATTGCTGAGGGCAGGACACGGGAGGAAGGAAGTGGTGACTTTTGAATATCCAGAGCCTGGTGGCGCAGGGCTCAGAGGACCTCTAAAGCTATGGGGCACAAAGGTTGGAGATGGAAGAGCCCTGAATCTGTGACCCTTCAGTTGAAAGGAACAGCTGTTTAAATTAGGAAAGACACTTCATGTGTTACTGTGATATGGAGAAGATGGAAGTTAGAGAATCTAAATACATTCTTGATAAGGAAACTCCTTCTGAAAAGCTACACCAGGGAACAAGAGTTTTAAGGCCATCCATTTTACAGAAAATATGCAAAAGTTACTGCTTTTGGACTAGGGTTTTTAGCAGACAGTTCTGTTGGATGAATGGGCTTCCCTGGTGGCTCAGACCTTAAAGAATCTGCCTGCAGTGTGGGAGGCACAACTTCAATCCCTGGGTGGTGAAGATCCCCCTGGTGAAGAGAATGCCTATCCACTTCTGTATTCTTGTCTGGAGAACTCCATGGACAGTGGAGTCTGGTGGGCTACAGTCCATGGGGTTGCAAAGGGTCAGATACAACTGTGATACTAACACTTTCACTTTTTTTTTTGGTGGGAGGACTCCCCGCCCCCCACCCCATGCACACACACACACTTTTTACAGTTTAAAGCTTCTGTTGTGAGAGGCTTTCCCATACCACCTGGTTGTTCTACTTTTCCTGTAGAATGAGTACTTTGGATCTGATCTGTTATTTTTACTTGCTGGGAAAATTCAAATATGTGATTTCTATAGTAACACTGGAACCCACTAGAAGTAGAATTAGCAATCAGAATCTAAAATATGGCACAAATGAACCTATCTGCAAAATAGAAACAGATTCTCATGGAGATCAGACTTGTGGTTGGCATGGGGGAGGAGAAAAAGGAGGGATGGACTGGGAATGTGGGGTTGGTAGAGGCAAACTATTATATTTAGAATGGATAAACTACAAGGCCCCACTGCATAGCACAGGGAACTATATCCAAACTCATGGAATAAATTGTAATGGAAAAGAATTTTAAAGAATGTGTATATGTGTGAAACTGAGTCACTTTGCTGTACAGCAGAGACTGGCCCAACATTGTAAGTCAACTGTACTTTAAAATTTTAAATTTAAATTTTAAAAAAGGAAGAAAGTGGTCTCCCAAAAGACAAAGATTTGTAATATGGGGAAAAGAAATGTGTGATTTTTAAAAGGTGGCCTGTGATTCTAATCATCAGTCAGTTTGGCACGTGGTAAAACTAATTTTCACTGTATATTTGAAATGGCAGCAGGTTTTTTCCCCCCTCAGAGTGATAAGAGAAGATGCATTGAAACTATGATAACGTTAATAGATTAAATTAGTTTTTTAAGAAAGCTTTGTTCTTCTCTTGCTCATAAATCAGTGCCGGCCCATAACTGTGGATATTATGGCTGTACATTTTATTGACTTTTCTTCTATCTCTGGAAATACTTATATAAATAACTCAAGAGAGAAGGGTATATGATCTGGGGGGAACATTGGCACTGTTAACCAAATCCTGTCAGAAAAGCTTTGTGAAAATCATTGTATTCTGTGTAGAAACCCTCATTACTCTAGCATTGGCCCACATAGAAAACAGACAAGTAGGCCAAAATCCAAGTAGGATGGAAGGGAGCAATTACCATCTGTAGTGCTGGAGAGGGTGTGGGAGGGTGCTTTGAATGTCAGTACAAATACTTCCTTGAATGAGCATTTGGAGAAGATATGGCTTAAATGTGGTCAAGTGTGCCCTATGGATGTGTGTGCATTATTTTAGCCCTTATAATCAGAAAGAGACTTATTTTCAGATAAGAAAGATGGGCATACAGACTCTCAAAGTGTTTCTTCATCACTATGGCAGTGAACTTTTGACAAATAATTACTTGACATCCATTCCATTTTCTGGGGCAGCTGAGAGCAGTTATCAAATCTGGCCTGTAATAAAGTAATCAACAGTATTTAACAGGCTAACTTACCAGATAAACCACTAATGCTAACAGGATTTACTTTCTCTGAACTGATTCTCTGTTTATACAATAAGAGGAGAAATGAAATGGGGGCACAGTGTGATCTGATATGGGAGGTTGTAATATAAAGTTGGTGTTCACAGAACATAAGAATCAGTGACCAGTCACTTAGAAGCAGTAGAGGAGTCCTTCTGATGCCTAGTAAGTCACTCATGTGTATATATAATAGGAGTTTCAATCTAGGATAAATCCACTATTGAAATCAGTGTCTAGGAAAAACTTGGAGGTTTTGCTGTTTTTGAGAATTCATATGCTGTATAGTAGTAGGACGTTATTTTTCTTTTTTGGGGGGAGGACCTCTCGTATTTCTCTTTTTTTTTAGTTAGTTTATTTATTTTTGGTTGTGCTGGGTCTTCATTGCTACCCATGGGCTTTCTCTAGTTGGGGTGAGCAAGGTCTGCTCTTCGTTGCGGTGCACGGGCCTCTCTTGTTGCAGAGCACAGGCTCTAGTTGTGTGGGCTTCTGTAGTTTGAGCACATAGGCTTAGAAGTAGTGGCTCACGAGCCCTGGTGCCCTGAGGCATGTGGAATCCTCCTGGACCAGGGATCGAACCCATGTCCTCTGCGTTGGCAGGCAGACTCCCATGCACTGTATCACCAGGGAAGTCCCAGTACACTGTATACAAGTCCCAGGACATACATACAAAAAAAGCAGCTTTGTATAAGTAAACTTCAAGAAAGCCTAAGAGTCCAAATTACTTGGAAATTTAGATGTCAGGTGTTTTTAAAAGTGGGGAATGAAAGATAATTCAAATAAGGTTGGGCTCGTGAAAATCAAAACGGAAAAAAGATACTGAGAAAAACATGAAAACAGACTTTCTAGCACACTAACATTCACTCATGAATTAGCCATCAGGTCAGGAATAGCTCATTAATGTACCATCTCTTTAAATCCAGACAAAGGAAGTGACAAATGGAGTAAATATTTCAGTTGCATGATGATGGGAATGAACACTTAGGAAGTAGGATTAAACATTAAGAAGGAAGGAGTATTCCTGCATTACTTACATACACTCAAACACTGCCCTTAACATGTGCTCTTTAGTTCCCGTTCCTAGAGGAGGAGCTTCGAGCAGTGCCTTTGTCCTAGGTTCTGTTAGTTTCCAAGGTTCCCAGTGACAAAATGCCGCATCTCTTTGGGATCCAGGATTGCCGTGGCGATAGCTCCATCTCCCCACCACCTCCCAGAGCCATTCCCAGAAGCATCTGTAAGGGTTCCTGTCTGTCTTCTACCGTGAAAGATCAGGAATGAAGGCTTTGAGGAGTGGAAACGAAGTACTGAGCACAGTCTTCCTTTCTGGCCTGGGATAACTGTGCTCCTCCCCAGCTGTCAACTTTCACTTTCTCATGAGAATACATAATTCAAAAATATAACCGGAAATACTTCCTACTTGGCTTTGAGATTTTCCGTATCGCTTTACAATCTCAAAATCTTTATTATTTCTTTCAGAATTATATTTTTGCTTAGAATGCTAATGCTAGGCAAATCATGTAATTGTTGTTTTAGTTGCTAAGTCATGTCCAACTCTCTTGCAACCCCATGGACTGTAGACCACCAGGCTCCTCAGGCTTTCCAAGGCAAGAAGACTAGAATGGGTTGCCATTTCCTTCTCCAGGGATCTTCCTGACCCAGGTATTGAACCTGTGTCTCCTGCATTGCAGTCGGATTCTTTACCACTGAGCCACCTGCAAAGCCCACATCATATAATTACTGGGCCCTAGTTTCTTAATCTTTGTAATTTATAACAGAAAACAATTTAAAAATGACAGAAATGTCTAACACTAAAGAAACGAAGGAGAAAAAAAAAAAAGAAAGAAACGAAGAGCTGGTTCACATAATTAGTAATCCTTAAAAACTGTGATAACGTGAAAAATGCTTATGTCAAAACAGTAAGTGAAAAAAATCAGGAACAAAGTTGTGAATATAATTTGATTACAAGTACATTAAATGAATGTAAAACTTAGCAAAAAAGAGTGTAAGAAGAACACATAGGAATTTTCTATAGTGAGTGAATATTAAAAAAAAAAAAAAAACAAACTTCCTAAAAGTTTCTTGCTCGTGTAAAGAATGATGCTGAACTTGTTTTCTCTCTGTGGGCCTTCAGACTCTTCTTGCTCTCTGACTGAATTAAAAGTGGTGGAGGGGGACTCCCCAGGTGGTCCAATGGCTGAGACTCTACACTCCCGATATAGGGGCCCAGGTTAAATCACTGGTGTGGGAACTAGATCCCACTTTACCATCTGAGCCACCTGGGAAGCCCCTAGATCCCACATACCACAACTAAGACTTTGCATGCTGCACCTAAGGCCTGGCACAGCCAAATAAATTTTATTTTTTTTTAAGTGGTGGGAGAATGATGGCAGGGACCAGGAAGCACAGATGTTTCCTCACTCAGGTGTCATGAACCAAACAGCAGTGTTGTTCCCTAGGATAATGAATTCACTTGTATGTATTTGAAAGGTGACCATAGAGCTCTTACACTGCTTTCTAAGACTTTATTTGGTGCTTGTTGATGAATAGTTTTGACCCTTAGGGTCTCTGGGTGCTTGCTGACGGATGGCTTTGTGTTTCTGCATCCCACAGCATATTGGAGGATGTTCCACGTGGTTAATGGCTTCTGCAGCCCAGTGGTGGTTCCTGCTAGGAAATGGTTATCCTCTCAGAGGGGCCTCTCTGGGGGTGGCTCTGGGAGCGTGTGAGATATGCATTTGTCATCCAGGCATCCTCTCATTGTCAGGGAGATGGGGGATGGTGGAGAGATCAGCTGTCCTTCCTGTTACTTGTCAGCCTTTTGCACTCATATTCCTGTGCCAGGGACTAAGGGGACAAAGCTTGGTTGTTGTTATTGTTGTTGTTTTTGTTGTTGTTGTTGTTGTTGTTTTTTGAAGTAATGGGGGCAATGGTTGAACGTCGTATTTCTCATCAGATCTTATTTTCAAAATTAAATTATTGTGCTCAAATGGCTGTTTTGGTTGCCCCAGCCCAGGGCTTGCTCCTGGTCATGGTGGTTATTCTTTCAAAATTGCTGTCTTTGTTTCTCCTTGCTTCGCTGCTTTTTTTTTTTTTTTTTTTTTAAGGGCTGTGCTGAGTCTTCGTTGCTGCTTGGGCTTTCTCTAGTTGTGAGTGAGGGCTGCTCTCTAGTTGCGGCGCACGGGCTTCTTGCGCTGGCGTCTCTAGCTGCGGAGCGCAGGCTCTAGGCACCCAGGCTTCAGTAGTTGCGGCATGTGGTTCAGTAGCTGTGGTGTCCGGGCGTAGTTGCTCCTTGCATGTGGAGTCTTCCCAGACCAGGGATGGAACCTGTGTCTCCTGCACTGGCAGGCAGATTTTTTACCACTGAGCCACCAGGGAAGCCCCTTCACTGCTTAATATCCCTAATATGCTAAGATTGTTGTGCAAAGAACATTTAAATGCCTTCAAGTATTATAGGAATGTTAGCAAAATACCTTGAAGTGTTAAGTTTCAGGGACCTGTGATCTCCTTAATTACACAGTCTTGGTCCTGAAAGACCGTAGAGTCTCAGTAGTAAGACACTGAGCATCATTTAAACAATAATCAGAAAATTATAAAATACTAAAATGAATGGCTGTTTTCAGGTGGGCATATCCCAGATACATTCTGTATTTTATAACCAACCTCCTTCATTACACATTAACCAAAAGGAAAACAGGAAAAGGGGGTTGGTGTGGCAAAGACTGTCCTGAGATTAGATTATTTTACATGTCACATTTAATAGCTAGAACATTGTTAAACTACAGCTGAGCATAATTGTGGCCTAGTTGGTAAGCAGTTTTGATGTTTGTGAAGGACACCGGGCATTTCCACTCACAGGAGAGCTACTTAACCTTCCTGGTGACCAGAAGCCACGTAACAGAGTTAGAGAACACCAGTCAGGGTTGTTGTGCTCTGGGGTGCCCTAAGAACACCCTATACCCGAAATCTGAAGGAAGGCAGATTAGGTGACTCTGAAGTGCCTCTTGCTGCCATAGAAATAGCCATTTTCACAGCAACAGGATACTTGTATCCATATAGAAGGTAGAAAACACAAAACTTTAGTAAGTTAGGTTTTCATGTTGAAAAATATTTTATGAGTATAATTAAAAACTCATTGTCTTCTCAGGATTACATGTAAAATACACCTCTCTCTAGGGCTGGGTACTTCACAGGCATCGTGGCCAAGTGTGCTTTACCTCAGCACAGGCAGGGTCTTTGTCACATGCCTTTGTCATTGTGTTCCCTCTGTCAAATCACTCCTTGGTATTCAGCTGTGGGTGTAGCAAGAAATGGGAACTAAGCTCCTGGGACCTGGCCTGTCTGGATCACTGCCCTGTGCCCCACCTTATGGCACAATGCCTGACCCATTGTTGCCCTCACAGATACTGGGGAATGAATGAGGAAAGAACTCTGGTGACTGGGTATCATGCCATTAAATGGGGGTGAGGGCACACAGGAGAAGGAAAGGAAAGATAAATTTGGGTTGGAAGAAGCTGATAGGTTGGTAAGGGCCAATTGAGAACGTTTGCCTGGAGGTCAGAATGAAATTGAAGGATTAGATAACATTGCTCTGTGAGAGTAGGGATGAGGATGGAATTTTCAGGTCAGTGTCAGTCTAGAACTTGCTGTTAAAGCAGTCTCAGAAAAATAGTCATCTTGTTATTGCCAGACTTTCAGAAGCAATATTTAATATAACTGGTAGCAAAGTACTTTTTCTTACTGTAACCATCAGCTGAAACTAACTTTCAGACCAGGTAGGTCATGATCCAGATACCTCTGTGGGTGTTAGTTAAATTTACGTCTCTTTCATGACTCAATTTTAGCTGACCTTTTTGTCCACTGGGTAGTTGCGCCTCATTAGACAGGTCATTAGGCCTTTCGCTAATGTCCCTCCTAGGACACTGAGGGCCCCACAGAGCCTGGGAGCCAGCATCTTTGGCTGGGCCTGAATATGCGCTCTCGAGATCCAGTGGCTGCTTAGCAGTTTACCTCCATGTCGGCTTGCAGAGTTGGGGGAATAGTCTTTCTTTCCTTTGTCGCGTTTTTGCAGTCAGTGAGAAGGCAGCAACGTCTGTGTCACTGAGTCCGTGTATGACAAACAAATTGTAGGAAAATTAAACCTTCCCCACAGGATCTTTGGATTTTTTGAGATCCAGGGACATTTATCATAACTCCTTTGTAAAACTCAATACCTGTTTGTTTAGTTAGACTTTTATTTTTCAGTGGAAACATAAATGTAGATAAAGACATACTTTCTCTTTTATCTGAAAACTGCAGAAAGCATGTTACCCTTTCAGACTGGGAGTACAAGCTGGTTCATGGGGAGCTCTAACTGTACTGAAGGTAGTCCCATGGCTGTGAAAACGCAGCTCAGAACTCAGGCTGCAGACTCCCCCCCAGCTCCTGCCTGAGCTCCAGTACTGAGGTGTGGTTGTCTTTCCTCTTTGGGTCCAGCTCTACTGACCATGCAACAACAGTCTGTCTACCAGAGTGGCTCAGTTCCAGGTGTTGGGGGGTGGCCTGGAAGGTGGGCCCTTGGTTCTTAGTACATGGTTGATGTTGATGACCACATGAAAGGCTACTTATTTCCCCCACCAGATTCCTGGGTTTTGCAAAATGAGAATTGAAGTTAACATTTACCTTTACCTTTTAATTTTGTCTCCTTTTAGTGTGCTCATGAATTATGCTCTTATGTTATAAATCTAGATCTCTTTGCAACTGGATGTTAACATCATGGCACCCCTCTACTAGGGTGATGGTTATCATATCAGTTCCAGAGCATCCTTCAAAGAAGCTTATATTCAGGGAATTCCCTGGCAGTCCAGTGGTTAGAACTTGTTGCTTTCACTTCCAAGGCCCAGGTTCAATCCTTGGTTGGGGAACTAAGATTCCACAAGCCCCCAGCATTGCCAAAAAAAACCAAGCTTATCCTCTTTAAGATTTTAAAACATATTTTATTTAAAATAGGAAGGAAAAGAAGGACTTGAGCAGGAAAAGCTGTTGCCTTCTAGTTGGTGCAGCTGCCACACAGGCTTTGACCTGACTTCTTGATTTCTGTGTTCTCACACTTACTCATTCCTCAGTCATCACTCAGCACCTACTCAGTGTCGGGTGCTGCTCAGTCCTGGTGACAGCAGTGTGTGAGACAGGCAGCCTCTTGACATCATGACAGATCCCAGTGGAGTGTGATGGGCACTGTGAAAGACAGAGCTCAGGCACAGCTTCTCTGAAGAAGTGGTGTTTAAGTGGAGACATAACAGATCTGAGGAGGAGTTATCCTGAGAAAATGAAGAAAAAATTATTGCAGGCAGAGCAAATAGTTTGGACCAGAACCTCAGAGCAAAACTGAAGGAGTTAGATGTGGTAGCTGCCAGCATACTGAGCTGAGTGCAGTGTAAGGGGAAAGTGGTAAGGTGGAGAGATGGGGAAAGGTCCAACCCACGCTGGGGAGAGCCCATCAGGGAATCTGGGCTTTATCCTAGAGAGGCTAGGGGAAGAAATGGCCAGTTCAGGAAAACCATCTGGTTCATGGAACCAGAGCAGTGGATGGAAATCAGGGGACATTCGGATGTCCAGTTGGTGGGACATAGGGATAGACTGGCCATGGGGGCAGGAAAGCTTCACTGCAGCTAGAGTGATTCCTTATCAGATGGTCAGGTTGGAATCACCATCACTTGAGTCCACTATCACTTCCTTTCCCTTCGTGATTGTTGGCATTTGACTGAACATAGCCCCTATGTGCTAGGTCACTGGGATCCTGCAAGGCTTGACATACAGTTTGCTTCTGTTAGAGGAGGAAGCTTGACTACAAGGGGACTAACAGATAAGGAGCTAACAGATAAGCATGAGTCACATTATGTGAGGAGGTGGGGTAGTTGGAGAGACAGTTCTGGTTGCAGGCACCCTCTTGACAGGTCAAGTTGTAGTTTAAGACTGAGAGCCTCGGCTCATTTTCCTAATCCCAGCTGGCAGGCAGAGCTATTCTATGATGCTTTCTTTCCTAAACCATTATACCAGATTCTGCCTCAAACTATTTAATTATCAGCATAAGTAATCTCTTTATTACATTTGTGAACATACCCCAAGATTGTACGGAATTGTTTACAGTTTTGATGAATTCAGTATATATATCTTGGTTTATTGATTAACTATACAGGAGCAAGGTCTGGAATCTTTTCACCTTTTTCCAGCAAATATTTATTGAGCACCCACTGCATATTAGGCCTTGGGGGAAGGAACTTGGGGGTACAGCAGTGCACAAAACAGACAAAAAATTCCCTTTTCTCAAGGAGCATTCTAGGAGGCGTGGTAGGAGACCAACAATGGGAGGATAAACCTGTTTCTAATAAGACAGCATTTGAGTAGAGACCTGAAGGGAGAGGGAGTATGTAGACCCAGTTGATCTCATCAGTACAGTAGAGGGAACCGCCAGCACAGAAACCCTGAAACAGAGACGTACCTGGAATGTTTGCGATACACACAGCAGCAAACCATGGTAACCGGAGTTGAGTGAGCAAGGGAAAGAGAAATAGGATGTAAAGTCAGAAAGAGGATAGGGGGCTGCTGCTGCTAAGTCACTTCAGTCGTGTCCGACTCTGTGCGACCCCACAGACGGCAGCCCATGAGGCTCCCCCGTCCCTGGGATTCTCCAGGCAGGAACACTGGAGTGGGTTGCTGTTTCCTTCAACGCATGAAAATGAAAAGTGAAAGTGAAGTCGCTCAGTCGCGTCCAACCCTCATCGACCCCATGGACTGCAGCCTACCAGGCTCCTCTGTCCATGGGATTTTCCAGGCAAGAGTACTGGAGTGGGGTGCCATTGACAGGCTTTTGTAGGTCAGAGGAAGAACCTTGGCTTTTATGCTAAAGTGAAAGTGAAAGTCACTCAGTCATGTCCGACTCTGTGACCTGACGGACTATACATTCCACGGAATTCTCCAGGCCAGAATACTGGAGTGGGTAGCCTTTGCCTTCTCCAGGGGATCTTCCCAACCCAGGGATCAAACCCAGGTCTCCTGCACTGCAGGCAGATTCTTTACCAGCAGAATCACAAGAGAAGCCCAAGAATACTGGAGTGGGTAGCCTATCCCTTCTCCAGCAGATCTTCCTGACCCAGGAAGAGATGCAAAGCCTATGCAGCCTTTGGGCAGAGGAGTGGCGTGATCTGACTTACATTTTAATGGCGTTGCCCTCAGTGCTAGATGAGAGTAGACTGGGGATACAGTACCAGAAGGGGCAGGGTAGAATCTGCCCTGGGAGACCAGGAAGACCAGGTGGGCTCTCACAGTAGCACAGGAGAGAGGACAGTGACTGAAATCTAGGCGGTGGCAGCGGAGTAGTGGGAAGTGCTCAGATTCAGGGTGTGTTTTGAAGAGAGACAGCCACTAAGACATGTTTTTACGGATCGGATGAGACGTATGAGAAAAAGAAGGATCAAAGATTACTCCAAGCTTTTGATTTAAACAGCTGGAAAATTTGTGTTACCAGTTTCTGTGGGGAAAAGTGAGTTTGGTGGGGAGAAACATCAGGAGTTTAGTTCTGGACACCAAGTGGAAATGTACATCAGATAGGTGGTTGTTTATGCTAGTCTGAAGCTCAAGGAAGAGGACCTGGCTGACAGCTTTGAAAGTCATCAGAGAACAGATAGTATTTAAAGCCATGAGAGTGAATATGAATAGACTCATCAGTCTTGAGGCAAGAGCCATGGTTACCACAGTCGTCATCAGGAGAAACAAGCAGAGAAATGGCCAGAGAGGTAGGAAGAAACACAGCCAATGTCACAGTCTACTTCAAAATTAGATTGGGAATGTCCTTGGTGGTCCAGTGGTTAGGACTCTATGCTTTCAGTGCTGAGGGCATGGGTTCAATCCGTGGTTGGGGAAGTAAGATCATGCGAGCTGTGTGGCCCAACAAACAAATAAATAAAGTTAGATTGAGGCCCCAACTCACTTAATAATTAGGGTCCTGGCCTCATCACTGGCCACAGTGCTTTATTTTAGAGTATTTTGTATTCAGATACAATTACTGAAGAAATCCATCCACAGAAAAGTCTAATTCCCAAACAAGCCCCTTGATGCTGGCACCTGGGAATGTGTCTGAGAGGGCAGAGGCCCACCGCCAAGTCTGTTGAGGGTGCCCTGAGGGTGCCCCACTGGGGAATTCCAGCCATGGGCTGGTTCTGGGGTGTGGTGGGGGTGGAAGCTGAGCTTAGGCTTCCTACCCATGTGATGTGCCAACCTGTTGCCCAACCTGTCCAGCTGCAGCCACAACCTGTTACATGTTATTTCTCACTTACAGCCATCCTTCCTTGGCTTGCCTGCAGCAATACCAGAGAAGAACCCCTCTTTCAGCCCTCACTTCCTGAGTATGAGTTGTTCGTGAGTGCTGAGGACTTGCCTAACTCCAGCAGCTCAGCAGCTTGCCTAGTGTGATGTTGGCTATGGGAAAGGGCAACCTTCTGATCCTCAGCAAGTGCCCACACTCACTAGATTGCTGGCCTCTGCTTGGCTTCAGCCATTGGCTTTATACAGTCCTCCCTTGGTATCTAGGGGGCTGGGGTTGGTTCCAAGACCCCTTGGGATCCCAAAATTCACAGATGCTCAAAGTGTTAGTCGTTCAGTCGTGTCCAGCTCTTTGCAACCCCATGGTCAGTAGCCCATTAGGCTCTTCTGTCCATGGGATTCTCCAGACCAGAATACTGGAGTGGGTTGCCATTCTCTTCTTCAGGGGATCTTCCTGACCCAGGCAGGGATCAAACCCTGGTCTCCTGCATCAATGTAGGCAGATTCTTGACTGTCTGAGCCACTAGAACATAGAAAAAGTGCTCAAGGGATGCTCAAGCCCCTCATATAAAATGGCATATGACATATACTTATCCTCTTGTATACTTTGTCATCTCTAAATTACTTACAATATCTAATGCAGTGTAAATAGTTGTAAATACAATGTAAAGCTATGTGCAAACAACTTCAAGTTTTGTGTTTAAAGGAAAGAGACTTAATTCACAATGTCCATTTAATTTGATTATAGATGTAAATCCACATGGTGCAAATAGGTTGTTCTATGCCCTCAGCCATAACTTACAGTAATTAAAAATTGATGTAAAATTTACATACAATTAAATACACAGATCCTAAGTGTTCAACTTGATGAATTGTGACAAATATATCCCCATGTAAACAAAGTGCAAGGCAAGATACAGAATATTTCCATCCTCATTCATTTCCTCGTGCCCTTTTCTAGTCAGTCCCACACCTCTTTGCGCCACCTCCCCACCCACCAGCCATCCCGCTATCACTTCTGACTCCTGTTGCTAACAGTATGTTTGCCTGTACTTCAAGTAAATGAGATCCTACAGTAAGGACTGTTTTTTTGGGTGTGTGTGCCTAGCATCTTTCACTCAAAGTAGTATTTTTAAGATTCATGCATGTGGTTACATGCATTAGTAGTTCATTAATTTTTGCTGCTTTTTTCTGTATTTCATTGTATGACCATACCATAATTTATTTATCTAATCTCCTATTCCTAAGCATTTGGGTTTATTTCCAATTTAGGGCTAAGATGAATAAGGTGCTGAGAATATTTTGTGTAAGTTTTTGTGGATGTATGTTTTCATTTTCATGCGTAAATATCTACGAATGGAGTTGTTGTGTCATTGAGTTGATATATCTTTATAAGAAAATGTCAGTTTTCCAAAGTGTACTATTTCACACTGCCACCAACAATGTGAGAGAGTTCTGTTGCTCCGTATCCTCTCCAGACTTTGGGATTGTTGGTCTCCCCCTCTCTCTCTTTTTACCTTTTCCATTCTAGCAAGGTTTGGTTTTAGTTTGCGTGTCCCTGATGACTAGTGATACGGAGCACCTTTTCACATGCGTATTGGCTGTTTTGGTATCTTTGGTGTGACTCGATCTAATCTTTTGACATTTTAGAAAATCAGGTTCTTCTTTTGTGTGTGTCTGGGTGTCGTCGTCATCATCTTTTTTTTGTGACTGCCACAGGAGTGTGGGATCTTAGTTCCCTGACCAGGAATCGAACCCATGCCCCCTGCAGTGAAACCATGGAGTCCTAACCACCTGACCACCAGGCAAGTCCCAGTGGTTTTTTTTATCCTGGACCCAGTGTACTCTCTTTATTAATTTATATTTTTATAATATTTTGCCAAAAGATCACAACAGTGAAAATAGAGGGATAGTGAAAATCATTTAGAAGTTTTAATAAAAATTTGAGCATAGTAAGCTCAAATTTGCAGTTCCTACTTTCATGATTTTAATGTTACATATATATGCCTAAAATGGAAAAAATCTTTTACTTTATTTTTTAAGAGGGTTTATATATATATATCGGAGAAGGCAATGGCACCCCACTCCAGTACTTTTGCCTAGAAAACCCCATGGACGGAGGAGTATATATGTTTTAAAATTTATTTATTTTTTAATTGAAGGATAATTGCTTTACAGAATTTTGTTGTTTTCTGTCAAACCTCAATATGAATCACCCATAGGTGTATATTTATCCCCTCCCTTTTGAACCTCCCTCTCATCTCCCTCCCTATTCCACCCCTCTAGGTTGATTCAGAGTCCCTGTTTGAGTTTCCTGAGACATAACAGCAAATTCCCATTGGCTGTCTATTTTACGTATGGTAATGTAAGTTTCCATGTTACTCTCTCCATACATCTTGCCCTCTCTTCCCCTCTTCCCCAAGTCCATAAGTCTGTTCTCTATGTCTTTTTCTCCATTACTGCCCTGCAAATAAATTATTCAGTGCCATTTTTCTAGATTCCATATATATGTGTTTTTGTAATGAGCAGAAATTCTTTTAACATCAGTGGGTTAGGGCTTTGTGTGTTCTGTCCAAGAAATCTCTATGTATCCTATGATCTTGAAAATATTCTCTGACATGTTTTTCTAGAAGCTTTGTGTATGGTGGGTGCATACTCGGTTGTGTCTGACTCTTTGCCACCCCATGAACTGTAGCCCGTCAGGCTCCTCTCTCCATGTAATTTTCCAGCCAAGAATACCGGAGTGGGTTGCCATTTCCTACTCCAGGGGCTTTTCCTGACCAAGGTATAGAACTCTCTTCTCTGGCGTCTTCTGCATTGACAGGTGGATTCTTTACCACTAGCACCACCTGAGAAGCCCAGAAGCTCTGTGGTTCTGGCTTTTACATTTAGGTCTTTGATTCATTTGGGATTAATTTTTGTGTACACAGTGAGAAAAGAAGGGTCAAAGGTTTTTGTTTGCCATGTGCTGTGCTTAGTCGTTCAGTCATGTCCAACTCTTTGTGACCCCATGGGCTGTAGCCCACCAGGCTCCTCTATCCATGGGGCTTCTCCAGGCAAGAATACTGGAGTGGGTTGCCACGTCCTCCTCCGGGGGATCTTCCCAACCCAGGGATTGAACCCAGGTTTGCCTGCATTGCAGGCAGATTCTTTTCCGTCTGAGCCATCAGGGAAACTCAAGAATACTGGAGTGGGTAGCCTACTCCTTCTCCAGGGGATCTTCCTGACCTAGGAATCACACCTGAGTCTCCATTGCAGGCGGGTTCTTTTTTTTTTTTTGCAGGCGGATTCTTTACCAGTTGAGCTACCAGGGAAGCCCATATGCATATCCAGTTGTTACACCATTTATTAAAAAGAGTTTTCTTTCCCCATGAATTGATATAATACCTAGGCTGAAAATCAGTTGACTGCATTTGTGTGGCTTGCAGTGTAAATATACTATTACAAGGCAGTAACTATCTAGAAATCTCTAATGGCTCTTTTTGAAACCTGGCACTGAAAAAGAGAAAGCACAATTTGTAATTTAAAAATATGTAGTTACAAGGAAAACTATAATAGATAGGTTTCCATATAGCTTGGATGGAACCACCCAGGCTCCACCATATGTAAGCTTCTCAATGGCTTGATAATTCTAATGGCATCAGGAAGACACAATCCCAGAACAAGTAATGACCCTTGAAAAAAAACTACAGTCAGTCAAAAGCATGCTTAAGGATATATTGCGAGTTGTTTCGGAATAAAGGATAACATGACAGAAAACAACACTACTCAGTTCTTCTGTTATAATTCTCCTCTCACCAAATACCTCGCTGGAAGAGCAGGCACGGGGAAGGGAGACTGCCTCTGTCTCCGTGAGTGTTTACCTCTGGTCCATTTGAATGACATCCCAAGGAGTGGAGAAAACTAGCAGGTAACCATTGCTGTAGTCCCATATCCTGTCAATAAACTTTGAGGCATTGTGGAGCAGAGGGAGATGAAAGAAGATGGATGAGGTGATACCATTTCTCATTTTCATGAACTTTATATCCTCATCAGTAGTTGATATCAGATTTTCTGAATTTCACCCATTCCAATAGGTGTGTAGTTGTGATAAGTTTTAATTTGCATTCCTAATTAATGCAGTTTAATAACTAATCTAATGGCTTGATATGTTGAAGTATACTAATTGATTTTAGAATATTGAACCAGGCTTACGTTCTCTTGGTCATCATATATTGATGATGCTAATAGCTTATTAAGGATTTTGATCCTGTGTTCATGAGGGGTGTTGGTCTATAATTTGATGCCATTTTTGGCTTTTTCCTCTCCCCTCATAACCCCAAGTCCTACTGATAGCTTTCTGCTCCATTTCATTCCCTCCATCAGACCCTCCTTATCTCTTATTTTTATCTTAACTGGTTCTCGGTGTCTGTCTCCTGAACTCTATTCCACTTACCTCAAGTTAAAAAAAAATTCAGTGGTTCTCATTGCTCACTGTTATAAGTTAGGGTCCAGGCAGGAAACAGCCAGCACGTTCAGAGAGTTATTGAAATGCCTTTAAGGGAGGGGTTATTTACGGTGGTGACAGGGGTAAGGGAAACCTGCAAGGGATGGTGGCGCACTGGGGGACTGGCAGGGGCCAGTTGTTGCTGGTACTGGTACCACCTCAAGTGCAGTGAGGGAAGGGAGGGACACCAGAACCCAGAATAGTCTGTGACTGTGGGAAGAGGGATCCTCCTGAGGCATGTGACCTTGGTCAAGGATCACAGCCCCTGCCAGAGCCACATCCTGGTAGGGAGAGAGGCAAGTACTGTAACCTTTCGGCTGTGCTCTGATCACCTCCTGAGATTGGCTGAACCCAGATGGAAGCCAGAGGGCCTGGAGCCCACATGATGTAGTCCCTAGAGACTGACCTTCTCATCCACAGGAGGCAGAGCAGAGCAGAGGGAGATCAGGTGGCAAAGGCGGGACAGACCAAAAGTATCGAGGATACCCGCCCATCAACCTCCACACTCCTTAGATTAGTACTTGTGCCACCAGCTCTGGCTCCTACACCCTTTCTGACTGGTTGCTCCTGAAATAATGAAGACTGTGTCTTTTCATCTTTTATTCATTACAGTCTTCCTGTTAGGGCCCTCAGTAAAGGTGTGATGTATGAACAGAGCAGTATTGGTTTGAGTGACGGAGCTGAGGCAAGCGGTCGCCAAGCCAGGGAGCAGAACGAACTTTCCTGGTTCACGCTTGTTGCTAAGGATGCAAGAGCTGTTCCACACACATTTTTATGGAGGCTTAGCGAAGATCTGACTCATTGGAAAAGACCCTGATGATGGAAAAGATTGAGGGCAGGAGGAGAAGGGGACGACAGGATGAGATGGTTGGATGGCATCATTGACTCGATGGACATGGGTTTGGGTGGACTCCGGGAGTTGGTGATGGACAGGGAGGCCTGGTGTGCTGCGATTCATTGGGTCACAAAGAGTCGGACATGACTGAGCGACTGAACTGAACTGAGAGAAGCTCAGTAACCTGCTCCAGGTCTCACAGCGGGTTGTGGCAGGTCTGTTACACAAAGCCAGCTGTGGAGCCCTGGAAAAGTTACCTTGCCTCCCCAGGATTCTGTGTTCCTCATCTGTAAGACAGGGTGGCATGGACTTAGAGGGATAATACTATATATTACACTAAACACTATATAGTTTACACTAAACACTTCCTGGCCTATTGCACTCACTACATATTAGCTTAGAATATTATCTTCATATTCCTATATGCTTTTGAAGAGATATCTAAGTCAGTCATATATAGCTTTAAAAAAAAAAAATCCATGTAGTGACTTCCTATGTGCCAGGTCCTATTTAGTTTATTTATTTTCATAAAGATGTTATTTGTTTCTTTTTAATGGAGCATAATTGCTTAACAATGTGTTGGTTTCCGCTGTACAACAGCATGATTGAGCCATAGGTATACATGTGTCCCCTCCCTCTTGGGTATCCCTCTCACCCCCTACCCCATCTTACCCGCTAGGTTGTCACAGAGCATCGGGTTGAGCTCCCTGTGTTACATAGCACCTCCCCACTAGCTCTCTGTTTTACACGTGGCAGTGTGTGTTTCACTGCTACTATCTCATCCCGCCCTCTTCTTCCTCCCTGCTATGTCTACAAGTCTGTTCTCTATGTCTGTGTCTCTGTTGCTGCCCTGTGAATGGGTTCATCAGTACCATTTTTCTAGATTCCATATATATGCGTTAATACACGATATTTGGCATTCTCTTTTTGACTGACTTCACTCTGTATAACAGGCTCTAGGTTCATCCACCTGACTAGAACTGACTCAAATTTGCAATTTTTCTGGCTGAGTAATATTCCATTAAGCTTATCCATTCACCTGTCTATTGACATTAGGTTATTTCCATGTCCTGGCTGTTGTAAATAGTGCTGCCATAAACATTAGGGGACATGTGTCTTTTAGAATTGTGGTTTTCCCAGGGTATATGCCTAGTAGTGGAGTTGATAAATCATATGGTAGTTTTATTTCTAGTTTTTTTTTTTTAAGAATCTCCACACTGTTCTCCATAGTGTCTGTATCAATTTACATCTCCACCAACAGTGCAAGAGGGTTCCTTTTCTCCACATTGTCTCCAGCATTTATTGTTTGTAGGTTTTTTGATGATGGCTAGGCCCTATTTTAAATGCTTCATGAATGCTGACTCATTTAATCCTGAAGTACCCTGTGAGGTAGATACAGTTAACCCCCTCTTACAAAATGATTGAGAAACTTACCTGACATCACCCAGCTGGTAGGAGGTGGAGCCAGGATTTGAGCCCAGGCAAGGCTAGCCGCAGATTCACGCCTCTGACCTCTGTGCTGCCTTCCCTATAACCTGTGGCTTCATTGGAGCGTGTATGGTCAGTTCTGTCAAGGCGCTTTCCCTGCTTCGTTCCTGACCAGGCTGCGGTGACTGGAATGCATGTGAGCTCGGCAGGGCTGGGTTTATGGAGATCTTTGGAGGCACATGAAAGGTATGTACAAGGATGTCAGGGGCAAGCAACAAGGCCATGTTAGGAGTAAGAAAGGGTAATCACTGAAATAAATGTGGAAAACCAGCTCTGTCTAGCGGAGCAGGAAAGCACCTAGTCAAGCCTGCCTAGCTTCATGCCATCTGGCTTCCTCAGAGGCCAGCTCTTGCCCTTTTATTTATTGGTGTTGATGAAGCTGCCCTTTGGGTCAGTGTCAATAAAACAGAGGTTATTAACATTTTTTCTAATCCATTCTGTTGTTTTAAGCTACCAGTGCAAATATACACCCAAATATAATTAGAACATGAAGAAATGAAATGTGAGAGAGGAGGAAGTGTGCTCTGGGCGTGAATTTAGAGAGGACATGGACATCGTTGCTTTTGGGGGCTCTGTCTCACTCCCTGGCCCTTAGAGCTGTTGTAATGAATGACCCACAGAACTTAAGCAGAATCGTACTTATGTAGCACTACAAAGTTTACACTTTCAAGGTCCCAGAATATCCATGACCTGTAAGTAACCCCCCAAAACCTATAAATACAGAAAGTGACAAAAATAGCTAAAGAGAATTCAGGACATGAAAATAATAGAAGGTAGTATGTGACTGACCTGTTTTCTAACTAGAAAGGAAGCCTGTAAGGGCAAGAGAATTATCAGCAAAGATGAAACAGAGGTGGCTGGGAGACCACGGACATAATAGTAGAAATACCAGAGTTCAAGGAATGAGACAAAACTCTATAGCCCAAAAAGAGACACGAGGAGGCAGGAAGCTCAAATCTTGCGTATTTCCGTGGTTCACAAAGGCACAGTTGCCTTCGGGTAGGATCAAGCAGTACAGGATGCTGTGCTGTGGGCTATACGGGCAAACCAAGCCCTGACAGAGATGAATACTTCACACCGTCCACTTTTATTTACAGTAGAAGCAAAAGAAAAGCTGGATCTGAAAATGAAATTAAAGCAATTCCATTTACTATAGCATCAAATAAAATAACAGAAGTAAATTTAATAAAAAAGTGTGTAACTTATACTGTGAAAACTATAAAATATTGTTTAAATAAATTAGACACACCATGTTCATGAATCAGAAGTCTTAAGATTGTTATGATGAAAACAGTTCTCAAATTGATCTGCAGATTCAAAGCAATCTCTTTCAAAATCCCAGATTGATAAACTGGTCATAAAATTTATAGGAATGTGCAAGGGTTCCAGAATAGCCAAAATAATATTTCAAAAGAAAAAGTCAGAAGATTCACATTTAGTGATTTTAGAACTTACTGAAGTAATCAAGATAAGGTACTGGAGTAAGGACAGACTATAGACCAGTGGAATAAAATTCAGTTCAGTTCAGTCACTCAGTGGTGTCTGACTCTTTGCAACCCCATGGACTTGCCTGCTGCTGCTGCTGCTGCTGCTAAGTCGCTTCAGTCGTGTCCGACTCTGTGCGACCCCATAGACGGCAGCCCACCAGGCTCCGTCATCCCTGGGATTCTCCAGGCAAGAACACTGGAGTGGGTTGCCATTTCCTTCTCCAATGCATGAAAGTGAAAAGTAAAAGTGAAGTCGCTCAGTCATGTCCGACCCTCAGCGACCCCATGGACTGCAGCCTACCAGGCTCCTCTGTCCATGGGATTTTCCAGGCAAGAGTACTGGAGTGGGGTGTCATTGCCTTCTCTGATGAACTTGCCTATCCATCACCAACTCCCAGAGCTTGCTCAAACTCATGTCCATTGAGTCAGCGATGCCATCCAATCATCTCATCCTCTGTTGTCCCCTTCTCCTCCTGCCTTCAATCTTTCCCAGCATTAGAGTCTTTCCAATGAGTCAGTTCTTCATATCGGGGGGCAAAGAATGGAGTTTTAGCTTCAACATCAGTTCTTCCAATAAATATTCAGTACTGATTTCCTTCAGGATTGATTGATTTGATCTCCTTGCAGTCCAAGGGACTCTCAAGAGTCTTCTCCAACACCACAGTTCAAAAGCATCAATTCTTCAGCCCTCAGCTTTCTTTGTAGTCCAACTCTCACATCCATACATGACTATGGGAAAAACCATAGCTTTGACTAGACAGACCTTTGTTGGTAAGGTAATGTCTCTGCTTTTTAATATGCTGTCTAGGTTGGTCATAGCTTTTCTTCCAAGGAGTAAACATCTTTTAATTTCATGGCTGCAGTCACCATCTGCAGTGATTTTTGGAACCCCAAATAGCAAAGTCTGTCACTGTTTCCATTGTTTCTCCATCTATTTGCCATGAAGTGATAGGACTGGTTGTGTTGATCTTAGTTTTCTGAATGTTGAGTTTTAAGCCAACATTTTCACTCTCGTCTTTCACTTTCATCAAGAGGCTCTTTAGTTCTTCGCTTTCTGCCATAAGGGTAGTGACATCTGCATATCTGATATAATCTGCATATCAGAATAAAATTGAGAGTCCACAAATAAACCCATATATTTATGATCAACTTATTTTCAGTAAAGGTACCAAGGTCATTCTGGCGGAAAAAAATACTTTCTTCAACAATTGGGGCTGGAACAAGTAGATAACCACATGTCAAAGAATAGTTAGGCCTCTGTACCTCCCAATTCCTTCCTTCCCCTAATTTACTTTGTCTCCATGGATTTGCCGATTCTGAACATTGTATATAAATGGAGTCATATAATAATGGTCTTCTGTGACTAGCTGCTTTGACTCAGCATAATGTTTTCAAGGTTCATCTGTGTTGTAGCTTGTATCAGTACTTCATTAATTGTTGTGGCTGAATAGTACTACTTTATCAAATTTTGTTTACCCATTCAGCAGTTGATGGACATTTGGGTTGTTTCTACTTTTTGGCTGTTATGATTAATTCTCCTGTGAACATTCATGTACAAACTTACCATGTCAATAAGATCTAAAAGCCGCTCAATAAACAGCTGTTCCCCACTGTTTAATTTTCCCAGAAAGAAAAATTACACTCATCATCTGTTAACCTGAAGTGATTGTTTTCATTTTGAGTAACTATCTCCACAACTTTTCCCTGGTTTATAGCTAGTAATTTCACAGATCGTGCTTCATATTAGGTTTTCTAGGTATGTGTTTTGAAACTCATCTTATTTGGAGATAACCTTTGAAAGTGACCCTACACAAAACTAGACCTGTCTTGAGATTTCTGAATCTTGCAGGGCCTTGTAAGTCATACTGAAGCATCTGGACTTCATACTGAGTCCATTGGGAAGTCACTGAAATGTTCAAACAGGAAGGGAGTGATGTGATTCCATTTGCATTTTAGAAAAATGCCTTTGCAAAATGAGGAATGGATGAAGGAAGGAAAGGATGGAAGCAGGAGAGATCAAGTAGAAGGTTGTTGCATCATCCAGGTGAGTGGTGTTGGGGACTAGACTAGGGCAGTGGTCAAAGGGCTGTCAGGAAGAGGTGGGGGTGGATTTAAGAGATAATGAAGAGGGAGGATCATCAAGGCTTGATGATGAGTTACCTGTACAGGTGAGGGAATAAAGAGGTTGCAGATGGGTTGAAGAACCGAATTGATGATGGTGACATGCCATGAAATAGAAAATAGAGGAAGAAAATGTTTGAGGGAAGGTTTATGATAATTAAATGCAGACTATACACCAGACACTTTGTTAGGCACTTTTAACCAGATCTCATTTCATCTTCAAAAGACCCCTTGAGCTAAACAGCATTAGACCTGCTTTTCTAAGAAAAACGTTCATTCGGCTCAGAACTGGGGAGGCCAGGATTTGGACCCATAGATGCATTCTCTGTGTGTTCTCACTGTCTTTACTGCTTCTGTTCAGGTTTAGTCACGTGGGTTTTGTGGAGCTTAGAATACATGGGTATGTGCAGCTCTGGAGAGAAAGCTGGGGTTGTGCTTCAGATTTGAAAGTCACTGGTATGCTAATTAAAGCCTGGGACATGAGTAGTAAAAAAAGATGTATTTGGCAAAACTAATACAATAGTGTAAAGTTTAAAAATAAAATAAAATTTAAAAAAACAAACAAACATGTAGAGCAAGAAGAGAAGAGGGCGCCTCTGACCGGATCTCAAGAACCTTACTGAAGGGGCAAGGGAGCCTGAAAGCTGCACCCAGAAATGAGCAGGAAGTGGGAGGGCATCATGGATGGGGAAGGAAGAGCTGTATGTATCCCTAGTGCTCACAGTTGGGGAGTGAAGTAGTTGATTACTATGGATTTACAAAAGGAATGCCATGACTCTGATCTGGGAGGAGGAGCAAGTGAAGCAATGTTATGTGGATAAAAGTAGAACAGCACTTGGATAGTCAGCATTTGGATACAACTTTTCAAAAATTGTGATTTGCAGCATCAAAGATCAAAAAGTAGTCAGATTTATTTTTTAAAAAAAGATACTAGGTAGACTAAGGGACTGTTAGGTGTTTATAAAATTACTATTTAAAATGATACAGGAGTTTGGGAGTTCCCTGGTGGTCCAGTGGTTAAGACTTGGTGCTTGTATTGCCGCAGGCCCCAGTTCAATCCCTGGTTGAGAAACGGAGATCCCGCAAGCCATGCAACACAGCCTAAATAAATAAGCAAAATTTAAAAATAATACTAAAAAGTAAATTAAATGGTGCAGGACCTGTGGGAAACAGTATGCCAGTTCCAAAACAGATTTACCATATGATCCAGCAATTCCACCTCTGAGTATATACCCAAAAGAATCGAAAGCTGAGTCTGGAAGAGATACCTGCATACCCATGTTCACAGCAGCGTTATTCACAGTAGCTACCCAGGTGTCCATGGACAGGTGAATAGATAAGCAAAATATGGTATATGCATACAATGGAGTATTTTCAACCTCCAAAAAAGGAAGAAATTCTGACATAAGCTCACCATGGATGAACCTTGAGAACATGCTCAGTGAAGTAAGCCAGTCACAAAAGGACCAATGCTTTGTGATTCCACTTTATGAAGTACCTACTCAAAATAGTCAGATTCATAGAAACATGGTGGTTGCCAGGGGCTGCAGGGAAAGGTTGAAATGAGAAGTCACTGTTAATTAACTGTTGAAATAAGAAGTCACTGTTGAAATGAGAAATCACTCTCTGTTAAGACAGAGTTTCGATTTTGCAAGGTGAAAGAGTTTTGGAAGTGGGTGATGGTGATGGTTATACAACAGTATGAAGGTACTTAATTCCACTGAACTGTACACTTAAAAATGGCTAACATAGTAAATTTTATGAGTATTTTATCACAATAAAATAAGAACCAAAAGAAAAAAGAAAGTGATGTGACATAGCCTCATCCCCACAGTCTGATTCAGTAGGTCTGGGGTCATCAGTGACCCCACACACAGCTAGAGTGGGACCACTGGTTTACTTGAGGGATTGCCTCAGAGGGAAACCTATTCCCTACACACATCAAAATCTCACTGTAATTTCCAAGCAGACTTTAGTTCAGTCGCTCAGTTGTGTCCAGCTCTTTGCGACCCCATGGACAGTAGCACACCAAGCTTCCCTGTCCATCATCAACTCCCAGAGCTTGCTCAAACTCATGTCCACTGAGACGGTGATGCCATCCAACCATCTCATCCTCTGTCATCTCCTTCTCCTCCTGCCTCCAAAATTTTCCCAGCATCAGGATCTGATCCAATGAGTCAGTTCTTCGCATCAGGTGGCCAAAGTATTCAGCTTCAGCATTAGTCCTTCCAGTGAATATTCAGACTGATTTCCTTCGGGATTGACTGGTTTGATCTCCTTGCAGCCCAAGGGACTTTCAGGAGTCTTCTCCAACACCACAGTTCAGAAATATCAATTCTTCGATGCTCAGCTTTCTTTATAGTCCAACTTTCACATCCATACATTAATACTGGAAAAACCATAGCCTTGACTAGATAGACCTTTGTTGTCAAGTAACGTCTCTGCTTTTTAATATGCTGTCTAGGTTGGTCATAGCTTTTCTTCCAAGGAGCAAGCATCTTTTATTTTTTATTATTTTTTTTTGGAGCAAGCATCTTTTAATTTCATGGCTGCAGTCACCATCTGCAGTGATTTTGGAGTCCAAGAAAAGAAAGTCTGTCACTGTTTCCATTGTTTCCCCATCTATATCCCATGAAGTGATGGGACCGGATGCTATGATCTTCGTTTTTTGAATGTTGAGTTTTAAGCCAGCTTTTTCACTCTCATCTTTCACTTTCATCAAGAGGCTCTTTGGTTCTTCTTCACTTTCTGCCATAAGGGTGGTGTCATCTGTATATCTGAGGTTATTGATATTTCTCCCGCCAATCTTGATTTCAGCTTGTGCTTGGATTCCAGCCTGGGATTTTGCAAGATGTACTCTGCATATAAGTTAAATGAGCAAGGTGACCACATACAGGCTTGACATACTGCTTTCCCAATCTGGAACTAGTCCGATGTTCCATCTCCAGTTCTAAATGTTGCTTCTTGACCTGCATACAGATTTCTCAGGAGGCAGGTAAGGTGATCTGGTATTCCCATCTCTTGAAGAATTTTCCACAGTTTGTTGTGGTCCACACAGTCAAAGGCTTTGGCGTAGTCAGTAAAGCAGAAGTAGATGTTTTTCTGGAACTCTCTTGCTTTTTTGATGATCCAGCAGATGTTGTCAGTTTGATCTCTGGTTCCTCTGCCTTTTCTAAATCCAGCTTGAACATCTGGAAGTTCACGATTCACGTATTGTTGAAGCCTGGTTTAAAGAATTTTGAGCATTACTTTGCTAGTGTGTGAGATGAGTGCAATTGTGCAGTAGTTTGAACATTCTTTGGCATTGCCTTTCTTTAGGATTGGAATTAAAACTGACCTTTTCCAGTCCTGTGGCCACTACCAACTTGTCCAAATTTGCTGGCATATTGAGTGCAGCACTTTACAGCATCATCTTTTAGGATTTGAAATAGCTCAACTGTAATTCCATCACCTCCACTAGCTTTGTAGTGATGCTTCCTAAGGCCCACTTAACTTTGCATTCCTGGATGTCTGGCTCTAGGTGAGTGATCATACCATTGTGATTATCTGGGTCATTAAGATCTCTTTTGTGTAGTTCTTCTGTGTATTCTTGCCACCTCCTCTTAATATCTTCTGCTTCTGTTAGGTCCATACCATTTCTGTCCTTTATTGAGCCCATCTTTGCATGAAATGTTCCCTTGGTATCTCTAATTGTCATGAAGAGCTCTCTAGTCTTTCCCATTCTATAATTTCCCTCTATTTCTTTACATAGATCACTGAGGAAGCCTTTCTTCTCTCTCCTTGCTATTCTTTGGAACTCTGGATTCAGATGGGTATATCTTTCCTTTTCTCCTTTGCCTTTAGCTTCTCTTCTTTTCTCAGCTATTTGTAAGGCCTCTTCAGACAACCATTTTGCCTTTTTGCATTTCTTTTTCTTGGGAATGATCTTGATCACTGCCTCCTGTACAGTGTCACTAACCTCCGTCCATAGTTCTTTAGGCACTCTATCAGGTCTAATCCCTTGACTCTATTTGTCACTTCCACTGTATAATCATAAGGGATTTGATTTAGGTCATACCCGAATGGTCTAGTGGGTTTCTCTACTTTCTTCAATTTAAGTCTGAATTTGTCAATAAGAAGTTCATGATCTGAGCCACAGTCAGCTCCCAGTCTTGTTTTTGCTGACTGTGTAGAGCTTCTCCATCTTCTGCTGCAAAGAATATAATCAGTCTGATTTCAGTATTGACCATCTGTTGATGTCCATGGCCTTCTATTCATGATTACTTGGATTACTGTGATATTGAATGATTTGCCTTGGAAACTAACAGAGATCATTCTGTCATTTTTGAGATCGCACCCAAGTACTGCATTGCATCCACATAATGCAGTACTTTATTCTTTATTTCATTTTACAACCCTTATGATCACAAGGAAAATGCTACAAAAAGTAAGACACATTCATTGTTGAAAATATGGCAAAGTTCAGAAAACAAAAATCATTCACAGTTCTATCAAGTTATAATCATTATTAAATTAGGTCCTTCAGTTACATCCTCTCTGTGGAGTATGGTTATTGATGTAGATATCCTTGTATATTCTCATACATATATACTTTTTTTGTGCTTTTTTGGTTTGTTTTAGAGAATATTGATGTCATGCTTCACATATTGTTTTCCCCTTTTCAAGGAATACATGGTGATGTCTTTCAGGTCACTGAGGGCCTTCTACTCATGATTTTCAGTGGCTCCATAGTGTTGTTGATCTAATCCACTACTGTTATTGAACATGTGTCTCATTTTCCAATTTTTCACTATCATAGTCAACATTGGCATGGACATTTTTATATAAAAATATCCTTGTAAATATCTTTGTTATCACTGCTGCTGCTGCCCGTTTGGTAGCTTTTTGTTGGTATTTTGGTTTCTAGTGAACATTTTCCTATGCTTGCTACCATAAACTGTTAAATCATAATGTGTATAGTACCTGGGCTTCCTGGGTAGCTCAAATGGTAAACAGTCTGCCTGCAATGAGGGAGACCTGGGTTGGAAAGATCCCCTGGAAAAGGGCATGGCAACACACTACAGTATTCTTGCATGGAAAATTCTATGGACAGAGGAACCTGGCAGGCTGTAGTCCATGGGGTCGCAAAGAGTCAGACATGACTGGGAGACTAACACTTCCACTTTCATAGCACCTAGGTAGTTCTCTTTTGTCTTTTAACTGTAATATAAAACACTCTTCTTTTCCTTTCTGTAATATAGTATCAGAGAACCATGAACTTGTACAGTTAAGGCCCCGAAGGTTAATGGTTTGAGCAGAGTCACACAGAAAATTAAGTATAGCAGGACAGGAATTTGAATACAGCTGTTCTCATATTTCATCTCTCCTCCTCCTAGTAGATAGATACTGTTAATATCCTGAGTCTCCACGGGAGAAGCTTCTGCAGCGTTCCCCTCTGGAGCAGTGTGTCTTTTGTCCTGTGTGGCAGAGAACTTGTTGCTTCCAAATCACCCCAGGAAATTGCCTCTGCTGAGCACGCCCTCCCCTAATCGCCATTGTCCTGCTTGCTGTTCCAGGAGCCATGTGTGACCGAGACTGCGAGATAGTCGTGCTCATGCCGGAGACTCTGGTGAGGAGATGAGTTGGTGAACGGAGAAGGCGGCATGAAGATGCTTCCCGGCGTGGGTGTGTTTGGGACCGGCAGCTCCGCCCGTGTTCTGGTCCCACTGCTGCGGGCAGAGGGATTCACGGTGCAGGCCCTGTGGGGGAAGACCGAGGAGGAGGCCAAGCAGCTCGCTGAGGAGATGAACATTGCCTTCTACACCAGCCGGACTGACGACGTCTTGCTGCATCAAGACGTGGATCTGGTGTGCATCAACATGCCCCCTCCACTCACCCGGCAGATATCTGTGAAGGCTCTAGGTACGGGCAGATGGTGTCTCCCTCTCGGGGGTCCTTGAACATCCCTGCTCTCCTCTGGGCCTGGGTAGGCCCTCTTGGGCTTGGGCCTGGGACAACTCTCATCCCTGAAGCAGTGCTGAGGGAGGACACTTTGGGAGGCCTTATGGCTGCGGGAGGAAATGCCCCAATGTCTGGGAAAGACACAGCCTTCCCCACCTCCCATAAGTAAATCCCCAAGCAAAAATTAAGCAGATGCCTTCAGAGCTGGCCTGTCACACGGGCTAGAGATGATACATTCAGGCATTGTAAAGTTCGCCTCTGTGAAATCAGAATCTAAAGACCTGGGCCCGGGGGAATTGGCTGTGATTGATGCGTTTGTTCTTCATTTCCGTGGCATACAGCACCACAGAAAGGAGAAGGGGGTGTGTATCAAGGCTGCCATTTCCCATATTTTGTCAGTCCTTGACTAGACTGAGCACACACCCTTCCTGTCATGCTTTGCAATTGTGTACGCCAGAGTCAGGAAGGTTGTCCCAATGCGATGTATCTCCCCCACAGGACCCACAGGTTGGCCTGCTCGCATCCCTGCTCCCTCTGGAAGCAGTGGGCCTAGCCACCTCCTGCCCCAGCTGGGTGTGGTTTGGTGAACTGTTCTCCTGCAGTTCCTGTTGGGCTGCTCTTTCCTGTCGACAGTAGGAAAAATTCTCCTTTGTCTCACATGAATCAGAATCTAATTTAATAGGGAAACAAACCAGTCAATATTCATCCAGCAATTCTTTAAAAAAAAAAACAAAACTCCTGTGTGCTAGACACTGACACGGTATCATTCTTGACATTCAGAACAGTGTTGAAATAGAGCTGTCTCTGCTTTCAGATTTCACAGTCCGATCAAAGAGACTAGAAGTAACAGTAACATTTACTGGCCAGGTAAATGAGAAAAGACTTAAGTAACAATTTGGGTAGCGTATAATTAATTGACAGAGTAATTGTTGTACATAAGGTGACAGGAGCCAGGTGCCCATCTCTGACCCTGAGGCTGACCGCCACTCCTCCTGGCCACCGCCATGGTGCAGGATCCAAGACTGCTTCTCTTTCCTATAGTCTGAAGAGAGTGTCTGTCACCTCAACAAGCGTCTGTCTGGTTGTTGATTTGGGGCATATAAGTTTTGACCAAAAATTATAGATGGTTTGTCTTTTCCAGAGGGCTCTCTCTGGGGGTGTTGTGACATTGGAGCTATTCACTGGCCCTAGATTTTTAGAGCAGATCATGCTCCCAGATTGAGTTTAGAAGTAGACTTAAGTCAGCACTTTAACAGAGGGCTGGTTCAAGGGAATCAAGCTACCATGGTCTCTTGACTTCTCACCGTTCCTTGTGGCATGAGTGCAGGTTGCTGAGGGTGTGTGTGGAGGCGGAGTTCTAGAGGCTCTCAGTCAGCTTCTTGAACTTTAGGGTTCCCACAGAGGCCATTTCCTAGCTGTGTAAGGAGAAAGAAGAGACCCAGAGTTCTTTGGGCACAAGCCTGCCGGGTGTTTTCCTCATACAGGAAAACACTGGACTTGGTCCGTTTAATACAAGCAGGAAGGACAGCTTCTGGGGTCTTGTATCCCAGCCCTCAGTGAAGTAAAACCATCAGCCCTATCTCCATACCTCTGTTGTCAGCAGGGAGGAGGGTATGAATGCGGGTCCTTGGTCTGTTCTTGCAGGTACATGATCCCAGGGCCAAGGTGGTTGGGCTAAGAGAGCCATGTCGACTGGATGTGCCATCAGGCACTGCCCACTTAGGCCCCAAACGAGTCACTGAGCCTATTGCAACCATGAGGTTAACTCCCTGTGTGCTTGCTTTCTTTCTTTGTGAGAATTCTGACTTAACTTTCGCTCATACGGAAGAGGCCATGAGAACTGCTCTAGTTTTCCCAAATGACTGGATATGAATGCATAAACTGCTGTAGGCAGAACACCAAACTGACCTTGACATCAGACCCCACTTCTGGTCCTGTTTCTGTCCCTCTCAACCTCTGGAGGCCCCTGTGAAATGAAAGTATCATTCAGTCTTTCCAGCATGATATGACTGCCTCCGTATGCTGACCAAGAAAGACACTGGCATCGCGTTACAGGGGGAAGCCTGGATTTCCTATTGTCCCAAGTGGAAGAACAGATTTGTTTAAGTTAAATTCACATCAAAAATAAATAGTAGGAGTCTCCTCTGGATGTTCACTAGGTAAATGTTCAGATGTTCATGAGTTGAATGTAGCTCAGAAATGAAACTTAGCATTCTAAGTCATCTCAAACGTGAAAAACTTTTCTGTGGGTTGGGGGACTGTGTTTAAGTTAATTCCTCAAAAGCAGGACCTGTTCTTTCTTCCTGTAATGTAAAGCTCTGGCAATATCTGGTTCTTGTACATCGTTTAGGTGAAGAACAGAATAGACACATTGATAGTTACAAAAATGCAGTGTATTTAAAAGGGCTCAGAGTCAGCGTTCCAGAACACCCCCACCGCTGTTCCACCTGTGTGTTCCCGTGTATGAGTCCCTCTATATATGCATGAAAGGATATTTTTCTGTTTACTTAACAGGATAGCTGTTGAAGTACTCTAATTTTAGATAAGCTCTTCTAGATTTTGAACCCATGAGAAGTTAAATCGTAATTGTCTCGAGTCTCTATTGAGTGAAGGATTCTTCTTGCATTGCCCAGCATGGGGAAAGGTTAAGTCAGAGAGATGAGAAGCAGTTAAGTGAGGCATGCAGCACCTGTCCCCATTTGTAGCTATAAAGCAAATCTATGACAGACTTTTCTTCTTCTAAAACTTTTGATGCCAGAGTACCGCTTTTTCTTCTTTTGAAATTCACAGGCATAAAGTCAGAAATGTTGGACCTGCAGGGACAATGAAGAGAGTATCTAGTCCAGCCTTTCTCAGAGATGCTGGGCCAGCAGCAGCAGCATCACCTGGGAAATTGTTATGAATCCAAATTCTGGGCCCCTTCCCAGACCTTCTAAATCTCAGCGGGTGAGGCCTACCAATTTTTGAACAAGCATTTTGGGTGATTCTGATCCACACTAAGGATTGCGAGCCACTGGTCTCATCCAACATCTTCATTTCCAGTTACAGAAGCCCAGGCCCAGAAACGTGTAAGGTCACAGCATCTCACTAAGACTTAGTGCTGTAGGCAAAATCGCATTTTCCTCAGCTTCTGAGATCACTGTGTTCTTATGTCATTTCTGAGGCCATAAGAGTGTTTCTTCCCTCATTCTTATTAGTTTTTTTCCTAACAAGTTTATAAGTTTTTTTCTAAAACTAATCCTTGGACTTACCCTCTAAAGATGTACTTTTCACTCCACATTTCTTTTCTATAGCTTCTTGCACGCATGCTTGCTAAGTGGCTTCAGTCATATCCAACTCTTTGCCCCCCAGTGGACAGTAGCCCACCAGCCTCCTCTGTCCATGGAATTCTCCAAGCAAGCATACTGGAATGGGTTGCCATGCCCTCCTCCAAGGGGTCTTCTCCGACCCAGGGATCGAACCTGTGTCTCTTATGTCTCCTGCATTGGCAAGCGGGTTCTTTACTACTAGTGCCACCTGGGAAGCCCCTGTGGCATCTTACTTTCCACCTTTATTTGACTTTTCACTTTCTTCCACCTCAGATTTCACCCTTATGGCTTTCCCATGAATTCCTTAGAGGAGAAGGAGGGACTGTATATGTTTCCTTTCTCAATTTAGAAATGGTTCCAAACAATTTTAATGTACAAAGTGCCCCAGCATTTTTGCTACAGTTGAATGTTTTCCTAAGTCCATTGCTAGAAGGTAATTTTCTGTGCCTACTTCTTAGCACTTGTGGCTTCATTAGAAAAACACTGAGTGTGCCAGTCCTTTCCCCATGGGCTGTTGAGATAACAAGGACCATTCCTCAAGCAGCCTGACCCAGATAATTTACTCCCAAGAACACCAGGCCCTTGGGGTACCTTTTCTGGCCCCCAGTCCAGATCATGTCCCTGCTGTGGACTCTTACGTTAACATTTATATCATCTTCATTGCCTTGATCACAAGGCAGTTCTGCATGTATTCACATGATAATTTGATTCATGGCACTCTCTGCCACTGAAGTGTAGGTTGTCTGAAGGTAGCCATCATGCCTGATGTATTCCAGAGCTTGGCACCAGGCCCAGCACTCCGGTTGAATGATAGTGTCACAACTTCTGGCTGTACAAGCCCAGCCTGCTGGTGTGACCCAGGGAGCTGACAGGGGCCTGTGACCCAAGAGAGAGTGGGCTGTGGACAGCAGTGATTCTGTCTGGTGGCTTTCAAACTTTTTTTTTAAGTTCAGTTCAGTTCAGTCACTCAGTCGTGTCCGACTCTTTGCGACCCCATGAACCGCAGCATGCCAGGCCTCCCTGTCCATCACCAACTCCCAGAGTCCACCCAAACCCATGTCCATTGAGTTGGTAATGCCATCCAACCATCTCATCCTCTGTTGTCCCCTTCTCCTCCTGCCCTCAACCTTTCCCAGCATCAAGGTCTTTTCCAATCAGTCAGCTCTTTGCATCAGGTGGCCAAAGTATTGGAGTTTCAGCTTCAACATCAGTCCTTCCAGTGAACACCCAGGACTGATCTCCTTTAGGATGGACTGGTTGGATCTCCTTGCAGTCCAAGGGACTCTCAAGAGTCTACTCCAACACCACAGTTCAAAAGTATCAATTCTTCTGTGCTCAGCTTTCTTTATAGTACAACTCTCACATATTTTTCTAAGTAGCAGAACCTTTTTTGTTTTGTTTGTTTTTAAAGGCAGAATCCATGGATTTTGTAAAACATGAAAGTGGTGCTTTTTCTGGGGCTGCTCCTCCCCCCTGCTGTTTGAAATCACATGTCTAGTCCCACACCTCTAGAGAGAGGGGCAGTGGTGGTGTCCCAGAGCTGTCATGCATTACTGAGAAACAAAAAGTGGTCTGGGACAGTTTCTCGGGGGTCCTTCACTCCAGGGTTGTCTGGGGAGTGTGAGCCAGGAGAGGCTTGTTCAACCTCCAGATTTCATCTGAGCTAATGGCACTCAGCATCCATGCTTCCCCATTCCGTGGAGACAGAAAGTGACTTTCAGCTTCTCTAACCTCTCTTTCAGCTTTCTAACAGGAAAGCTCGATAAACTTGGGTAAATATGTCTCTGGAGGCACCCTCAATACCTTTCTCAAGCTACACACCCTGTGGCCGGCAGAGGCCTGTTTCACTCCAGATGGCCTTTAGCCCCCACACTGGTTGTACTGCTGGGTCCCAAGTTCAGAAACCCCTGTCGTTCAGCCTCAGGAAGGCCTCTTCTCCTTCCCTGATTGCTCGTGGCATGAAACCAGAGATGCCTTTAGATTCTGGTTTTATCACCACCAGACTCTCAGCAGCCGTGTGAGTCCTTTTCCTCCCAGCCCGCACCCTTTCCTCCCCAGCGTCCACCCCCCACCTCCCGCTGTGCACAGTCAAAGCAAGAAGCCTCTGGGTTGGCCAGAGAGGAAGCTCTCACATGGGGGATCTGAGAACCTAATTTCTAATGACTTCCCTCGTCAGCCGCGTGTTCAGCAGCCAGGTGACCAGGTTCTCCCCCAGTATTGTGATTCTCCTGTCCCTAATCCTAAAACCCCTCAAGTATGGGGAAGGATTGGAGGCCCTCCAGGAGCAGACAGTGATAGCAGTCAGGGGCGACTCTCTCCGCAGGGCCCCTCTCCAGCTCCAGACCCCAGTACAAGGGCCTGTCCCCTTGCCCAGGCCCCCTGCTCTGTGCACACGGCTCCCTGCCTTGGGCGTGTGGCACTTGGCTAGCCGTTCTCCTGGTGGTCCTGCCAGTACCTGTTGTAAAGCTTTTGTTATTATTTGGAGAAGAATGAGAGATTTCAAGAGCTTTGTAAAGTGAGGAGATTGAATTACGTCACAGGCGCCTGATCTACATGTGCTCCTCCTTGCCACAGCACTGGGAGTTCACACCCGAGAATTCTGTCTGGGTAGATGGCGAAGGCCATGTGGGGTTCTCAAGGGTCAGGGTGGCGGAGAGAGGGCAGGAAGTGAGGGGAGCTTGGAAGGACTGGCCAAAGGCACGAGATTATCCACTGTGGGCTTTGTCAGGATGTGAGCTTCTGAAGGGCTGGGCTGGACTTAGCTCTCTGAGAGGCCTGGTACACAGTACATTGAATAAGAAACTTGTCTGTGTTCATGTTGATGTTTAAATACCTTTTTAAAAATTAAAATTCCAAAATATTGAACATCAGTATTATTGGCCTAGAAAATGTAGCTTCTGTGTGAGTCATAAAATCTAGGTCACAGTGGGCCCTTTTTTCCTGTATTTATGACATCTGCTGAGTCTCCCATGGTGATGGTTATAAACTGTACCAATGACAGAGCTGGGCTGGCCATTTACATATACCGCCTCATTTGACTTACTCTTCTCTCCTACCCTGCATGGTAAATGTGACTCTCCTTCTACAGCGTGGTAAACCAGAACCCAGAGAGGTTCAGAAATGTCCCAGGTCATGCAGCAATCAAGTGAGAGAACCAGACTTTGAACCCCAGTGTCTGGGTCCAAAGCGTGGACTGCCCTTTCTGGACAGTCAGCTGTCCTGGGTCCCTATTGTTTCTTCTGCAAGGTGACCAGCTGAGTTCCCCCCGAGCCTGTGTGAATGGAATCCAGATTCATCAGAAGCTACACCCTGTAGTGGGCCACCAGAAATTATCTGTGTCCCAGCCATTCCCTCTCTGAAAACACTGAGAAAACTTTTCAGGGGACCAAGGGAATGACCCCAGAGTTACTGGAGATACACATACCTGGAGAAAGCATAATCTTGATCTGGCTGCCCCAAGATACAAGTGTCCAGGCTTGGAGACTGCTCTGCCAACCGGTAAGTGCCTATGCAGTGGGAGAGTGGAGCCTGGATGGCACTGGAGGAGAAGCCTGAATGTGAACATTGTTCCAGGAGAGTAAGCAGCAAGAGAGATTCCAGCCCAAGACTGTGTCCTGAGCACAGTGGCTAGGCCTGGCCCTGCCTGTCCATCGTCTCTGTTTAGCAATCAGCGCCTCTCCCCAGCCACCAGGTCTTTGTGTAAGAAGCAGCCCTCTTCTCATATTCAGTGGCTCAAGCAGAATGAACAGGAGAGGGACCACGGGAAGCAAAGGGATCAAAAAGAAAACTTTAGAGGGGCGTACAAAGCATATATGTATGACCTTGTGGGTAGGCAACTGTAAGAACTCTGGCTCATTCTGAATGAGGTGAGAAGCCAGCAGAGGGTTTGATGCAGCACAGAGATATGATCTGATCCATCTCAAATTTCAACAGTTTCCCTGGCTTCTGTGTTAAGAAAAAACTGAGGAAAACCAGTTACGTTGCCATGGCAATAATCCAGGTGAAAAAGAGTGGTGACTTGGATGAGGCAGGTGGCAGTGCTGGTAGTGAGAACTGGTGAGATCCTGGAAGTAGTTTGAAAGCCAAGCCAACAGGATTTATTGATGATTGAAAGTGGGATGTGAGAGTGATTTCAGTGATTTTGTCTTGAAAAACTAGAGTGGCATCGCCATTGTCTGAGATGGAGAAACTCAAGGACAAGATTCCATCCCCACTCCTACTCTTGACCTTCAGTGTCTTTGTGAGAGATGCTACCAGCTCTCTATCCCATTTCCTCCGTTGCTTATAGACCCCGTGTAATCCCTCCAGCTGGTTTCCTGGTATGCACTCAGGGCTTTAGGAATCCCAGCTCCTGGGCCTTTCCTGCCTCAGTGCCTTTGCACATGCAGTTCCCTGCCTGGATGTCCTTTCCCGCTTAGGGGAACATCTCCCTGGAACATCTGCATCCTTAAGGATAACCCCTTCCCTTATCCTGCCATTTGTACCAGACCCTTGAGCTTGTTCCCTCAAGAAGCCCATGACTTCTTGGAGGAATTGAGGAGGTAGGGTTTGAGTCACACCCCAAGGACAGTGTCTGTGGAATGAGTAATGGAATAACTGGATATCTTCACCCTTCCCAGCTTGCTGTACCCCAAAACTATGTGTGTGTCTAGTCCATACCACTTCTTGGGCTTTTAAAATTTTCTATTGAAGATACGAGCGTAAGACTTTCTTCTACTTGAACCACACCAAGTTGACAGGAATGCTCTAGGAATTGGTGTCTTGTGGCCGTTCGTACCCTATGAGCTTCTCATGTTGTGATGTGGAAGAGTGTTCATCCTTTCCTTTTCCTCATGTGGGAGCTGCTCAAGTCCTCTTGCTCTCTCCAGGGCTTTGTCTAGCTTTGTTTTGCTCGCTGGGTGCCTTCCAGCTGCGGTGCACTCAGAACAGGCTTGAGACAGAAAGGATGTTTTCTCTCCCTTTCCCCTCCTACTATAGCCAAGCATCTTCTGGCCTTTTGACTACACTTTGGACCAGTGTTTTTTGAGAACAGTCTGCAGGGAATCTTAGAGTCCTTTCTGCAATTACAACTGAGAGTGCCAAGCCCATCCCCTAGAATATAGATTTTATTTTCTTACCCCAACCTGATGATCTAATAAATGCATGAACCATAAGATAAGCATATCCACCTCTCCAGCCCACTTGTATTAGGCAGTTTTCCAGAGAAACAGAACCAACAGGATGTATATTGAGAGAGAGAGTAGAGATTTATTTTAAAGAATTGGCTCATCTGGTTGTAGGAGCTGGTAGATCCAAGATCCACAGAGCAAATGTGAATTCTAGCAAGAGTTGATGCTGCAGACTTGACTCTGAAGGCAATATGGAAGCAGAATTTCTTCCTCTATGGGGAACTTTAGTCTTTTTTTTTTTAATCCCCCCAAGGCCTTCATCTGATGAGTTGAGGCCCACCCACATTATGGAGGGCAATCTGCTCTATTCAAAGTCTACTGCTTTAAATGTTAATTAGATCTAAAGGGATCTTCTCAGCAATGTTTAGGCTAGTATTTGATGGGCACCATAACCTAACCAGGTTGACACATAATATTAACCATGGTACCACCTCTCTGTACCTCCCACTCCTGGTTTTCACCTTCTGCCTCTACTCATTTCCCTTTAAGAACTTCTCTTTCTCTAACCCATAACTCTTTTTCCAGGCACAGCCCCTGGGTACCATTTTCTTCCAGGCCAATCACCTTCCTCTTGTCCTAGGCCACCACCTAGCCTCAGAGCCGACTTTCCTGAGTCATCTGCCTTCCAGAAATGGGTTTTCTTTTCCCAGTGTGAACCCCCTGGATCTTTGAGATTTCCTGTTGTTTTCTTCTCAGGTATTGGGAAGAATGTGGTTTGTGAGAAGGCGGCAACCTCAGTGGATGCTTTCCGGATGGTGACAGCCTCACGCTACTACCCTCAGCTGATGAGCCTTGTGGGGAACGTGTTGCGCTTCCTGCCGGCCTTTGTGCGCATGAAGCAGCTGATAGCTGAGCACTACGTGGGCGCAGTGATGATCTGTGACGCCCGCGTCTACTCGGGCAGCCTGCTCAGCCCGAACTATGGCTGGATCTGTGATGAGCTCATGGGCGGCGGGGGCCTGCACACCATGGGCACCTACATTGTGGACCTGCTGACCCACCTGACCGGCCAGAGAGCCGAGAAGGTCCACGGGCTGCTCAAGACCTTTGTGAGGCAGAATGCGGCCATCCGTGGCATCCGGCACGTCACCAGTGATGACTTCTGTTTCTTCCAGATGCTCATGGGCGGGGGTGTGTGCAGCACAGTAACTCTCAACTTCAACATGCCAGGCGCCTTTGTGCACGAAGTCATGGTGGTGGGCTCTGCGGGACGCCTGGTTGCCCGGGGTGCGGACCTCTATGGGCAGAAAAACTCGGCCCCGCAGGAGGAGCTGCTGCTGAGGGACTCACTGGCTGTGGGTGCGGGGCTGCCTGAGCAGGGCGCCCAGGACGTCCCGCTGCTCTACCTGAAGGGCATGGTCTACATGGTGCAGGCCCTGCGCCAGTCCTTCCAGGGGCAGGGGGACCGCCGCACGTGGGACCACACCCCGGTCTCCATGGCTGCCTCGTTCGAGGACGGGCTCTACATGCAGAGTGTGGTGGATGCCATTAAACGGTCGAGCCGATCCGGGGAGTGGGAGGCGGTAGAGGTGCTGGCAGAGGAGCCCGACGCCAACCAGAACCTGTGCGAGGCGCTCCAGCGGAACAACCTGTGAGCCTGTGCGTGGGCTCCCTGCCGCAGCGCAGAGGACAGGGCAGGACCAGGAGCTGTGATGGGAGGGCTTCGCGGTAGCACAGACGGTATCTTTCATTTGATAGGTCCGCTTGGGCAGAGTTGAATTCTAGTGAATTCGAAGGTGGCCCCAGGGAACCCCCCACCCCAGTGCCCACTCTGCGGGCTGGTGAGGGAGTGGCATTCTGTTGCCAGGGCTGAGAGGCCAGTACACCGTGCAAGGCAGAAGTGCCCCGGGTCTGTGAGCAGGGCCGGCAGAAGCTTGACTGGGGGGTTTCGCAGCCTGTTTGTGGTTTTAGCCGGATGAGAAGGCACAGTAAGGAGCCAGCCTGGGTGATGCCTCAGGCCTGAGAAGTGATGCGGGGCCTTGTTGCCATGCCCTTCCTGGGCTGGGGCACCTCAGGAACGGTGAGGGCGGCAGCTCATCCCTTGGGGATCCACACCTGCTCTCCCCCCACATGACCAGGCCCTTCCAGCCTCCAGGCACTACCCCTTCCCTGGCTGGGAGGGGGTTTCTGTAGCAGGTGAGCTTTCAGGGGCTGAAGTTAACCCTGGGAGAAGGCCCCTACTTTGGCAGAGAGGAGCCAAGGGGGAGAGCTCTGGGACATATGAGAAATGTAATAAATCAGAAGGTCTGACACTATGGTATGTGGTGGTTGTCTGTTTGGTAGGTTGGGTTTAATAATGAAAGGCTTGTTGTTGCTGTAGATGGTTTGTATTTTTCTCTTTCCTCATGGCTCCGTGGCAGCTCCAACCCCACTGGATCCGTCACTGTCTAGCGGGCCACCCAGCTTCCTACCACTGCCTGCCCTCGCCTCCTGGCTTATTCCCTGCGGCTGAATCCCTGCAAGAAGTCTTTCCTCAGTGCTCAAGTCTTTACACAGGACTCATGACTGCAGGGGGCCGATCTGGCCTGATACTTAAAAGACAGTGGGAGAGTCTGAGGTCTCCCTGGGCTGGAGGTCAGAAGGGGTTCTGTTCTTGAAACCAAGGGGTTGTCTCCAGGGGAGCCCTGGAAGAGGAGAGGTGGGGTGGGGGCCAGGGAGGCTGGATGGCATGAACTTAATGAAGGCACTGCCCTCTGGCTAGGCCAGCCAAGCACTGCCTGGCCTAGCCAGCCAGTGTCCAGCTCTGTATTTAGGATCCTGTTCTCGCCACAGGAAGAGCCTCCTCACCGTGTCACTCAGGCTGGAAAGAATACCTCTCCTCCTTTGTTTCCTCTGCCAGGATTAAACCTGGACCAAACTCTTTCCCCTTCTCTAATCTTCCCTCCCTCTGCCCTGCCCTGGACTCCTCACCAGAAAGAGAAAGGCTCAGAGAGGATGCTCCCTCTTCCTCCTGCCCTTAGAGGAGTCACCAGGCCTGTTTTCCCATATTGTCCTGGTTTCAGACCTTGTGAGATAAAATAACAGTTACTAGTGTTGGGGTGTACTTACTGTGTGCTGGGCCCCCCGGAGAGACACTTCACATGTATTATTTCATTTAATATCCAAACCAGTCAACGAAGTACTACTATTAATATTCCCATTATCCAGAGCAGAGAGGGACGGAGCTACATGAACTGGTCAGGGTCCTCTGACCACAGAGCCCGACTCTGAACTACTCCTTCCCCTATGGCTCTTCAGACTCTAGTGCCAGGCACTGTCCCTCCCTGCTTGGGACCCATCCAGGTTACCACCTCTCTACAACAGGCATCTCAGCCTGGCCTGAACTAGGACTGTAGAGAGAACCCCACCAGGCAGGATGCTGGGAGAAGAGAAGGAGAAGCTGCCCCCTTCCTCCCAGCTCAGCTCCAGGTCATCCTCTGTGTTAATAGGATGTTGCTATCCCCCTCTAAGTTTGAGAATTGACCAAGAAAGCACATTCATCCATTGCATCTGACTGAGATGCCCTTATTAAGAAAGGGCCATGCTGTTGACCCACAGTGGCACTTAAGTTTTATAGGACTCTGCAGCAAAACCTCTTGTTTACAGTGCTGTGTTCTGAGAAGTCCTGGTGCAGACTGAACATGGGCTTAGGGCAGAGTTACTTTTATGAGGTCCCAGGTCCTCTGTTGGTACTCCCCAAGAGCCTAGGTCCATGGCCATCCCTCAGACAGCTCTACCATCATATATCTCTTGGCTTGGTCCCGGGGAGGAGATGTACCTTGAAGTGGTCTAGATGCCTGTGACCAAGGAAGCCAGTAGGGTTCTGGTTCCCAGAAGTGACGGGAGTCCTCAACAGGTTCCAGACTTGTCCTACAGCGCCGCCTCCTGGAGGAGGCTAGCATCACCTAGCATGGTCTATTACTCAAATCTCAGAATGTCCCTGAGTCAAAGTAACGTTTTTCCAAGCCAGTGAAAATGCAGCTCACTTTTCCTCTGTTACAGCAAGCAGAAGAGAACTTCCAGAATACCTCTTGTTTTCCAACCACCAACCAAATCTAGGACTCACATTCACGCAGACAGTGGCAGCAGTCTTCTCACCTCTCTATCCCTAGGCTTTCCCTTCCTTATTCTGCCCTTCATGCTACTGCCCAGGCAGTCTCTCCACAATAGCAAACCAGGATCCCTTGTTGCCTGCATCCCTCCTTATCCCTCCCAGACTCACCCAGCCTGGTCTGATGGCCATGCATCTGCTTCAGCAGACCCTCCTCCAGGGGGTTGATGTCTTCCACACTAATGAGGCTTCATCCCTGGCAAACTTTCTGCCTGGAAGGCCACCCCGCCCTCTCCTTCAGGAATCTGGTGGAAATCTGCCTCTTCACTCCTCCAGGCAAAGTGGCAGTCACCCCACCACCTGTGGCCTATTCCCTGGGAGACAGGGAGCAAGGCCACACGCCCGCTTCCTATGACCTGACAGCCCCTTTCCTTTCTCTTCCCCAGGCTCCTCCTTACCACCCTTCTCCATCCCAGGTGTTAACCTTCTCTGACTTTCAGGTTCATCTGAGGAGACTTTAAATGCTCAGACTAGGCCCCACCCTTACAGATTCTGATTCAGTTAGGTCTGGGGTGCTGTGCTGTGGTTAGTCACTCAGTCGGGTCCAACTCTTTGCAACCCCATGGACTGCAGCCTGCCAGGCTGGGGTTCTCCAGGCAAGAATACTGGAATGAGTTGCCATGCTGTCCTCTACGGATCAAACCCAGGTCTCCTGCATTGCAGGTAGATTCTTTACCAACTGAGCCACCAGGGAAACCCAAGAATACTGGAGTGGATAGCTTATCCCTACACCAGGGGATCTTCCCGACCCAAGGATTGAACCAGGGTCTCCTGCATTGCAGGCAGATTCTTTACCAGCTGAGCCACCAGGGAAGCCTAGGACTGAGGTGCCCAGGAATCTATATTTTTGCAAATTCCCAGGTGATCCGGTGACTATACTGGGGAATCCTTCACCCTTCTTCTCAGCTGCTCCCTCTTCAGGCATCTTATTTGGGGAATCACAGTCTGAGAAAAGGAAGAATTTATTTTTATCAAACTCGGGATCCCAAGGAGGGGCAGGGGCTGAGTCCCCTCCTCCATCTGAGGGCCTCAGGCCTTAGACTGCTGCTCTGGCTCAGGCTTGAGAAGGAGGGGAGTCATGGGGTGGGGGTCAGGACAGTCACTTGTACTGAGGAGAGAGTGGGGGGACAAGCGGGGCATTGCAGACACTTAGCATCTTGTTGATGTCCACCTGAGTTGACTTGTCCATCTCAGCCTTGAGGCAACCGCTGACTCCCAAGCTGGGCAGACCCTCAGGCTCCTCACTGGCTTCCTCCCCCAGGGGAACCAGAGTGTGGGTGGGGGGCACAGACATACTGGGGCAGGGCAGAGTGAGGTCGGAGCCCAGCTCACCTGCCACTGGCAGCAAAGCCTGCAGTTTCTCCACACCCGCCTCCTCGGGGACCATGGTCAGCTCCGACTCAGGCTCCACCTCAGCCTCAGCCTCCCTGTCCCCTTCCCCTGCCTGGTTCAGTTCAGGGTTGCAATAGTTGATGTACTGGTACAGGGGCCGCAGGCGCTGGGCCTTTCCTACAAGAACCCGGGGCAGGACAGCGGCTGGAGTGCCAAGCTGGGCCATGTCAGGGGTCCAGCTGACTGGGGACAAAAGGGAAGGCTCAGGAAATGCCACTCACGCTCAGGCCCCAAGGTCACTGAGGGTGCCGACACTGTGCTGGCCACCACTGGGAGCACTGGGGTTCCCAGACTCTTGCGCTTCTTGGCTTTTTTGTGCTGTTTGGCAGTTGGTGAGGGCTCACTCTGATTATTCTCCGGCTCCTCCCTCTGCAGCAACAGCCCCTGTGGCAGCTCACTCTCTGCCCTAGGATGGGCTTGGTGGCTTGGGCCTGCGAGGCTGGGAAACAAGGAGACCTGAGGAGTCAGCCTGCAGCCTTGGCTCCTGTGCCCTGTCCTAGGGAACAATCCTGCCTGACTACCTCCCCAGGCCGTGATCCTTGTCCTTTTCCTGGTCACTGAGGCCCCGGACTGGACAGGGACCCAGAGATCATGGGAACTCAGTCCCCTACCAGGCCTTGAGACTTCCGCTCTGCATGTTCCCTATATCATGACCCTCTGGAGGGTCAGCAGAGGTGAGGAATGATGGTGGTGGCAGGGGATAAGGATGGACACTGCTGTAAGGCCCCATTTAGAAATCCAACTGGGGTATGAGCCACCCACACACCACCTCCCCAGCCCCTAGCCTTTCCCCTCTGAAAGCCCCCTCACTTGACCGGCTTCCTCTTCGGACCATGACTGGGCCTCACAGTGGAGGCCATAGGCCTGGGACCTCTCTCCTCCAGTGCCTCCACCTCTGGCTTGTGCCTGTCTTCCTCCAGCTTGAGTCTCTCCTGGATCTTTTGCTCTGAGGTAGATCTTATTGGACATTTATCTTCACCCTGGGTTTGGCAGGACTCATGGGCTGGCACCAGGCACTGGTCTCTCATCACTGGACACTAGAGGTGACACATAGGTAACTGGTCACCATGGCCAGGCAAAGGATACAGGGACCAGCCATTAGACACTAAATACAGATGAAGGGCACCAGCCCATGCCCCTCCCAGCCTGTGGAACCTGGCCTGGCAGTTAGGGGGTAGTTGCAGTTAGGGGGTAGTTGCAGTTTGGTCTATTAAAGAACTATGACCAAGTGTTTGAAGGTTAGACAGCCCGATGGTCACCTCAGAATTCTGAGCATGGCCACCAGCCACCTCTGTAAGCTGTGACTGCCCCACGGCTATCCCTTCTTGGGCCCCTGGCCGCTTCTCAGCCCCTGCTGAGTCCATAGCTGCGGCGAATCAGCACTTCCTCGACGGTTGCTTGAAGGGCATCGCGGGTGGAGGGCGGATCCTGAGGGGCCAGACTAGTAGACCCTGAGCGGACCCAGGAGAGAACCGGGTTGAGAAGGGCAACTGACAGTCGTTCTGACCCCCACCCTCAGCTGGAACTACAAGCCCCAGAAGGCTTTGCGCCAAGGCCATTGGCCCCTGACCTCACGGACGGAAACCATTGTTGCCTGGCAACAGGAAACCCGTCGGGTGGCTGCAGTGGGCGGCAAAACCGCTCTGGTGAGCCCCTTGCCCGAGTGAGGAGCCTGCCAACCGTACAGAGAGGTGGGCTGAGAGCAGAGGTGGCGAGCGCGGGGTGGGGGCCGGGAATGCAGACAGGGCACGGCTGAGGTTAGGACCCGGACCCTGGGAGGAGGCACTGGGGTGAGAAGCGGGGTTTGGCGCCAGAGTCGCGTAGCCCGGCAGGCCTCAGGTGCACCGTTTGCAGGACGACGACGGCGGTATGTGTGAGGGTCCGTCCCGCATCTCGGGGCCCATCCCCCCAGACCCTACGCTCTGTCCTGACTACTACCGGAGGCCGTCTTCGGGTGAGTTAAGAGGGTGAAAGCGGCCTGGCAAGGGTCGGGCCCAGCTCCACCACTGACTCCGCACTCCGCCCCGTCTGGCCTCTCAGCCCAAGGGCGCCTTGAGGGAAATGCGCTGAAGCTGGACCTGCTGACGCCGGACACGGACCGGGACCTAGACGCCACCCCTCCCCGCGCCCCCCGCATCCGTCCCGGAGGCCTAGAAATCCTGGAGCGTGGCCGTCGCGGCGTGGGTGGTGTGCTGCTGCAGCTCGGGGGTATCTCCCTAGGCCCAGGGGCCTCTCCCAAGAGTAAGTTCTGGTCAGAACGGACAGCGAGGTGGCTCTGAAGTCAAAACAGATCAAAAGACGGCTGCTTCCCCTTCCCTGCTCTGGGCTCAGGCTTTACCTCTCAGAGTGTCTGTTTCCCCAACTGTAGAAGGAGCGGGAAATGCACTTCTTCGCAGGAGAGGACTAAATGAGGTATACCCCGGAAAACCCTGTAGCTCAGCTTCATGGATTTATGCATGGTTGTTTGTTGAGTGTCTACTGTGCTCCGCGCCCTATAGACGCTAGGAGAACAAGGTCCAGAAGAGCATCATTGAATCAAGGTGGGAGACAGTAAAACAAGTGAAGAGGTGAATAGGCTATGCAAGGTGATTAATAGTATACTTCATAATCAAATATGTATAAAATCATCAGAAACAGAAGATAATTATGGTGTGAGGAAGGGAACAAGGTTATGTGGTGGACTTTAGAGTATGTCAGGGAGGCAGGGTGTGGGCTTGTGTGTCCACTGGGGTAAGTTGGATTGTATGGGCTGTATGTAGGGCAACATCTTTTCTCCAGGGAAGGACCCTAAAGACCATGAGAAGGAGAACATGAGGCGGATCAGGGAGATCCAGAGGCGATTCCGTGAGCAGGAGCACAGCCGGGAGCAGGGCCAGTCCAGGCCCCTGAAGGCCCTGTGGCGCTCACCCAAGTATGACAAAGTGGAGTCACGTGTCAAGGCTCAGCTGCAGGTACCTGCCTCAGGGAGCCCCAAGTGTTGCCCATCTTGTTGGCCAACAGGACATTATGCTCTAACCTGAGTTAGGAAACCCACAGTGGGCTGAGGTCACAGGGGATGAAGAGCTGGTTCTACTGCAGAGTGGGACTGGGGCCTTTCTCTGAAGTGATGATGGCTGGGCGATTCTGAGGGGCAAGTCGGAATTAGGCAAGGGGAGAATAGAGGAGAACATTTTATAGAGATGGAACCTCGTGGTTCCAGGGTCCCTGGTCCTAACACCAGGGACTTAGGGAGTGTGGGCAGTGGGGATGCTGTGTTCAGTTCACTATGAGGGAAGAAGAGTGTGAGGTTAGGCTAAGAAGTCAGCTGGACCCACATCATAAAGGGCCACATAAATCTGTTTTTTTAAACCTTTATTTCTAAGGACAATGGGAAGGGGAGGGGTATGTATGGTGGTAAGATTCTGTCTGGCGTAGCTAGTGGTGCCACTTCTTTATCCAGGGGTCTGAGAAGGAGAAGCAGGACTGAGAAAAAAAGACAAGGTCATATGTGGGTGTGTTGAAGCTGAAGCTTTTGTGGGGCTTCCAGGGAGTGGGAATGTGTCCAAGAGGCAGATGGAGAATCAGGTCTGGATCTCAGAAGTGAGACCCAGGAGTTATTGAGGATGAGGCTGAGGACAGCGAGACCAGGGAAGTGACCCTGGATTTGGGGGCTTGGAGACCAGCTCTTGGTGGCCTTGGTGGGGACAGAGCCAGAAAGCTTGGCTAGGAAGGAGAGAAAAAGAGAACGATGACTGAAGCCAGGACTGAGGTAGAGGGAGGGATATTTGTTTTCTGAGAGATGTGAAAAACACACAGGTTTAAATGCTGATGTGACGGAAGTACTTATCCAAGGGGAAGGAGGCCAGGTCCAGAGGACTGGTGATAGAGAAAGATCCCGAAAGGCAGGAGGGACAGAGGCATGGTCTTATGGCTTGAGACCCTAACCTCAGCCTGACTGACCCCCCTCCCTGCTCTGCCTTGGCCTCCAGGAGCCCGGCCCTGCCTCTGGAACTGAGCCAGCCCACTTTCTGCGGGCCCATTCCCGTTGCGGCCCCGGGCTCCCACCACCCCGTGTCCCCAGTCCCCAGCTAACCCTACCAGGTCCCAGTGCTAAGGTGAGAGGATATGTGGGGGCTGGGAGGTGGGGCAGGGATTTGGGGGCACCACACAGTGCTGTTTCATCATGCTGGCGTGTCCCGCAGGCCCCAGGCCCGGGTGTGGACTTCATTACCCACAATGCTCGCACTGCCAAGAGGGCCCCCCGGCGGCATTCTCGCTCACTGCAAGTCCTGGCACAGGTGCTGGAGCAGCAACAGCAAGCCCAAGAGCACTACAACGCCACACAGAAGGGTCACGTGCCCCAGTAGTAGGTCCTACTGGTCTCCCTACTCCTGGGAAGGGGCACTTATGGAGGGTGGAAGCCCACATCTGCCTGGGGTCATCAACCCTGGGTCTGTGCATTGCAGCTTGTTGGAGCGCAGGGACCTGTGGCGGCGGGAGGCTGAGGCCCGTCAGCACAGCCAACCGGACCCCGCCATGCCCCCTGGCCACACTCGCATGCCTGAGAACCAGCGGCTGGAGACACTGAGCAGTCTGCTCCAGAGTGAGTATGCGGGCAAGGGGAGCTGGCTGGGGAACCCACCAGGTACTGTGCACCCCTGCCCAGCATTTACTGTTCCTGGGGCCCCTGTAGGCCAGAGCCAGCTGCTGCGTGAGCTGGTGCTGCTGCCTGCGGGGGCGGATTCACTGAGGGCCCAGAGCCACCGTGCTGAGCTGGACCGGAAGCTGGTGCAGGTAGAGGAGGCCATCAAGATCTTTTCCCGCCCCAAAGTCTTTGTGAAGATGGATTCCTGAGCCCTTTTATAGGGACAGTGACTGGGTCTTACTGAAGGTCGCAGCATGGTTGTAAAGGGCAGGACTGGGCCCCATCATAGAGTGGAGTTCGAAGACAGGAGCAGTGGAGAGGGGGCAGTGTCCCCAGAGCCCTCTTCCCAGCTGCTGGTGGCTGTGGAAGGGCCATCCCAGCCTCGTAACCCTTTATCAAAATTAAACCTTTTGTACACAGTGGGGTTTGTTTCCATAAGCACTTTCTTACCCTAGAAATGCCAAACCTGGTGTTCCTCCCGCAGCATGACTACAGGAAAGCTTCTCTGATGCCCTTATCACACTCACTCCTGCCACATATCCAGGGCAGAAGGCAAAATTGTTGGATCAGGGAGAAGACTAGGGCTGGGAAACAGAATGACCATAACTGCATTTGTAGAAAACCTTTAATGTTCCCCGTACTGAGAGGGCCCATGAGCACGCTGAAACCTCCCACTGGGAAAGTCCTTGGAATGTCCCAGAGCCTGGAGTGGCAAGGGGCTGCATCCTTCCCTGTCAGAGGCTGAAGCCACTACCATCTCCTCGAATGCTACTCCCCCAACCAGAGCTGGCCTGCTCCCGATCATCCAGGGAGGGCAGAGAGCTGCGGGCAGCAGGAAGTAGGCGGCTAGTGTGCAGGTCCCAGCATGGAGGCCCTTGAGACAGCCCATTGGAACAGGGAGGCTGGCGGTTCTCAATGACCAGATCGCTGCTGTCATCATCGCTGTCAGGCTCAGCAGGCCCAGCAGAAGGAGGCCCTGCCAGACGCCCAGATGCCCCACGCACCACATTATTGCGCTGATTGGCTGGCTTGACAGTGACAATGAGGTTGTGGCTGTTGGCGACCATCATGTCCGTCACTTGGTCCAAGGTCTTCCCGGCTACCTCAATGCCATTGACCTCGAGGATCTCATCACTGACTGCCAGCAGCCCTGTACTCTCAGCCAGGCCCCCTCGTACCAGGCGGGAGATGAAGATGCCTGGAACCCGTTCCAGGCCCTGGGGAGCTACTCGCACGCTCATGCCATCTCGGATGTAGAAACCCAGGGGGCGGTCGGAACCATGCTTATGTAGCCGCACCCGTCGATGGGTCTCAGGCAGTAGGTCCACATCTATGACTGAAGAAACCTGGCGGAAATCTTGTGGCAGGCTGATCAGTAGCGGTGGCCGGGTGCGCAGGGGTGCCACTGGCCGAAGTAGGAGCCCTTTCTTGCGCCGTTGCAGAGAGTTGGAGGCAAAGGCCAGGCCACTGGAATCAGCTTCTGCTGCAGGAGAGGGAGGCGCTGAGATCAGAAACCCTGCTCTCCCATTTGGGCCCTTTTCCATTGGGCCCAGGCCTCCTTGAGGAAGGGGGCACTGTAGCTATTTCTTGACACTTGGAGGTCAGGCCAAGGGCAGGGACCGCAGAGGGTGAAGCCTGGATATCTTGGGCATAGACTAACCCTGGTAGACCTGCCCTGTCACCCTACCCCACAGAGGCTGCCCATTGTACCCCATCCTCCTCACCCCGCTTCTGCACTAGCAGGCGCAGTGGTGGGGGCCCGCTGGACAGGGCCCGGTGCAGGCTGTCGTCGTTGGTGAGGGGTAGTAGGTCGCCGTGAGCATCAGTATAGCCAAGCAGCACGTCCAGGCCCGGGATCTGGTGTACTGCACGCAGCAACCGAGAAAACTCCTGGAAGCCGCTCACTGAAGCGCGAGGCAGAGCAAAGCGTCGGAACTCAGCATCAAACTGGAGGCAGGGGGTGGGAGGAGAGGAGAGGTTAGAATGGACTCCGTGCCCTTTCTCACCATAGGTCCGAAGGTGGCAGAGGTGGGAGACGGGTTCACAACAGCTGTAGCCTTCCACACAGACCTCAGCTCCAGTACAAGGGACGCTGTCCAAGGTCTACCCCCCGCCCTCCACGTACCCAGGCCACAGAGGGACTCCAGAGGCCGGCAGTAGAGGAAGGAGGATGGATGGGGGAAAGTGAGAAGACAAGCCGGAAAATGGGAAGGGGAGGATGGAGAAGAGGAAAAGGTGGTGGGGACCAAGGAGCCAGGAAGGGGAGAATGAGGGAATTGGAAGCGCCTAGGGCCGAGGCCGGAGCCAGGGCTGGAGGGGCCCTTACTTTGCTCTTCACCTCGACGATGCTGTCGGGACTGCGTGCTGGAGTCCTCTGTGGCCTGGCCATGGCGGGGCCGGGCAGGCCGGGGACGATGCCCCAGACCGCCCGCCGAGGCGCAGGTGCACAGCCTCTCCAGTCGCCCGCACCGCCCCGCCCTCCTATCCGAACCGTGACGTCAAGGGGGCAGCGACGCAGAAAGGAAAGCGGAGTCCACGTTTCCTAGGAAACGGAGAGGGGTGGCGGAGTCTTTGCGTCTTCTTACGTCATTACGCTACGGTCCGAGCGTCCCCGAAGTCTAGGGGAGGGGCTTGGCCAATCCGAGGGGAGAGTGAGAGAAGTGGTGTTTATTGAATACTGTGTACTCTTATTTCCATTGGCCTAACGAGCCTGGTAGGCTGCAGTCCATGGGGTCGCTAAAAGTCGGACACGACTGAGCGACTTCACTTTCACTTTTCACTTTCATGCACTGGAGAAGGAAATGGCAACCCACTCCGGTGTTCTTGCCTGGAGAATCCCAGGGACGGGGGAGCCTGGTGGGCTGCCGTCTATGGAGTCGCACAGAGTCGGACACGACTGAAGTGACTTAGCAGCAGCAGCAGCAAGACTAAGCATTTTGTAGATGAGGAAAGTGGAGTCACGACAAATACTTGCTGAACTCCTTGAGGTCACAGGCGTTGAAGTGGCTTCGAGCCACTCTCTCGCACCATGCTTGGAACCAGCCTCAGGTTCCAGAGCTCTCCCTCTCCATCGGAGCCAGTTCTTGGCCCCTTCTTGCCCAGCGCCACAGGAGACTTGAAGAACGGCCCCAACGCCTTGCCGCTGCTTGGAGAGATGCTCGGGTAAGCGTAAACAGGACGGAATCCAATTGAACAGAGTTCCCGACCAAGACGCTCTCGTGCGCACGCGCGGGCACGCTCCTGGGCGGGGCCTCGACCTCTAGTCCCGCCCAGACGTCCGGCGTTTCCCCTCTAGCGGCGAGGCGGGGCCGCGTCGCACGGGAAAAACGCGGGCTAGAGGCTACCTGCGGTCTCCAGCAGCGGGAATGGCAAGTTTTGGGGGCCTGGTCCTGCGACCCTGGATTCGAGAGCTGGTCCTAGGGTCAGACGCACTCTCAAGCCCGCGGGCGGGGCAGCTGCTCAAGGTGAGTTCCGCGCCCCCCCGACACACACACCCTTCTCAGAGCCCCGAGACCTGGGCGGGGCCCCAAGGCGGTGGGTTTGACGCCGGTCGCCGCCCTCAGGTACTGCAGGAGGCCAAGGCCCAGAGCCCGTCCGGTGCCCCTGACCCGCCCGACGCGGAGGCCATGCTGCTTGTATCCGACGGGACCCACAGTATCCGATGCCTAGTGACGGGGGAGGCCCTGAACGCCTCAGACTGGTGAGAGAGGCTCCACGGAGCTTGGGAACTTTGGAGTCGGGTGAGACAGCACGAGCCTTGAGCCCTGAGCCCGAGGTGGGCGGGTCCCAGGCGGGCAGGGCTGCGTTTTGGCGAGCGCTTCAGTGAGGACCGCGCTCGCCGCAGGGAGGAGAAGGAGTTCGGCTTCAGAGGGACAGAAGGCCGGATACTGCTGCTGCGGGACTGCAAGGTCAGCGTCCAGGTCGCCCAGGGAGACACGGTGAGTGGTGAAGCTGGCTTGGGTGGATTACTGGGCCTGATTTCCTGAAAACTCCTGAGACCCGGTCCCTGAACTCACCCCTCCAGCCCGCGGAGTTCTACCTCCAGGTGGACCGTTTCGCTCTGCTGCCCACGGAACAACCCCGGGAACAGGTGACTGGTTGGTAAGTGATGCCTCCACTGTTGAGCTGTACTCTTCACCCAGGCCGGGCTGGCGTTGGCATAGGCCTTGTGGGTTTGAGGGCTTGGGGCTTTAGTAACATGGAGCGCTTGTTGTTTTTGTTCATTTGCTAAGTTGTGTCTGACTCTGTGACCCCATGGACAGCAGCACACCAGGCTCCTCTGTCCTCCACTATCTCTCGGAGTTTGCTCAAATTCATGTTCATTGAGTTGGTGATGCTATCTAATCATCTCATCCTCTGCTACCCCCTTCTCCTGCCTTCAGTCTTACCCAGCATCAGGGTCTTTTCCAATAAGTCAGTTCTTCGCATCAGGTGGCCAAAGTATTGGAGCTTCAGCTTCAGCAACAGTCCTTCCAATAGATATTTAGGATTTATTTCGTTTAGGGTTGACTCGTTTGATCTCTTTGCATTCCAAGAGAGTCTTCTCCAGCACCACAATTCCAAAGCATCAGTTCTTCAGCACTCAGCCTTCTTTATGGTCCAGCTTTCACATCCATACATGACTACTGGAAAAACCACAGCTTTGAATATATGGACATTTGTTAACAAGTAATGTTTTTGCTTTTTAATGCACTGTCTAGATTGCTCATAGCTTTCCTTCCAAGGAACAAGTGCCTTTTAATTTCATGGCTGCAGTCACTGTCCGTGGTGATTTTGGAGCGGAAGAAAATAAACACTGTCACTGCTTCCACTTTTCCCCTTCTATTTGCCAGGAAGTGATGGGACTGGATGCTAATGATCTTTTGAATGGTGAGTTTCAAGCCAGCTTTTTCACCCTCCTCTTTCACCCTCCTCACGAGCTCTTTAGTTCCTCTTCACTTTCTGCCATTAGAGTGGTATCTGTATATCTGAGGTTATTGATTTTTCTCCCAACAAACTTGATTCCAGCTGTGATTCATCCAGCCTGGCATTTCACATGATGTACTCTGCATATCAGTTGTACTCTTTTCCCAATTTCGAACCAACCAGTTGTTCATGTCCAGTTCTAACTCCTGCTTCTTGACTTATATACAGATTTCTTAGGAGATAGGTAAGGTGGTCTGATATTCCCATCTTTTTAAGAATTTTCCAGTTTGTTGTGATCCACACAAAGGCTTTAGCATAGTCAGTGAACAGAAGTAAATGTTTTTCTGGAACTCTTCTGCTTTCTCCATAATCCAGTGTTGGCAGTTTGATATCCGGTTCCTCTTGACTCTTTGAAACTCAACTTGTACATCTGGAAGTTCTTGGTTCACCTATTGCTGAAGCCTAACTTGAAGGATTTTTGAGCATTACCTTGCTAGCATGGAGTGCAATTGTCCAGTAATTTGAACATTTTTGGGCATTGTCCTTCTTTGGGGTTGAAATGAAAACTGACCTTTTCCAGTTCTGTGGTCACTGCTGAGTTTTCCACATTTGCTGACACATTGAATGCAGCACTTTAACAGCATCATCATTTAGGATTTTAAATAGTTCAGCTAGAATTCTATCATCTGCACTAGTTTTGTTTGTAGTAATGCTTCCTAAGGCCCACTTGACTTCACAGTCCAGGATGTTTACTTCTAGATGAATGATCACATCATCATGGTTATTGGAGAATTATGGCCTTTCTTGTATAGTTTTTCTATGTGTTCTTGGCCATCTCCTCTTAATCTCTTCTGTTTCTGTTAGGTTCTTACTGTTCCTGTCCTTTATCGTGCCCATCCTTAGATGAAATGTTTCCTTGAAATATCCAGTTTTCTTAAAGAGATCTCTAGTCTTTCCCATTCTGTTCTTTTCCTCAGTTTCTTTGCATTGTTCACTTAAGAAGGCTTTTTTTTTTACCTCTCCTTGCTGTTCTCTGGAACTCTGCATTTATTTGGGTATATCTTTCCCTTTCTCTCTTGCCTTTTGCTTCTCTTCTTTCCTCAGCTATCTGTAAGGCCTTCCCAGACAACCATTTTGCCTTCTTGCATTTTTTTCCTTTGGGTTAGTTTTGGTCACCACTTCCTATACAGTGTTACTAACTTTTGTCCATAGTTCTTCAGGCACTCTGTTAAGTCTAATCCCTTGACTTTTTTACCTCCCCTGTATAAGCGTAAGGGATTTGATTTAGGTCATACCTGAATGGCCTAGTGGTTTTCCCTACTTCTTCAGTTTAAGCCTGAATTTTGCAATATGGAGCTCATGATCTGAACCACAGTCAGCTCCAGGTCTTGTTTTTGCTGACTCTATGGAGCTTCTCCATCTTTGGCTGCAAAGAACACAGTCTGATTTCAGTATTGACCATCTTGTGATGTTCATGTGTAGAGTTGTCTCTTGGCTTGTTGGAAAAAGATGTTTGCTATGACCAGTGTATTCTCTTGACAAAACTCTGTTAGCCTTTGCTCTGCTTCATTATTCTGGTTATTTCTTGATTTCCTGCTTTTGCATTCCAATCGCCTGTGATGAAAAGAACATCTTTTGTTGGTGTTACTTCCAGAAGGTCTTCATAGAACCGGTCAACTTCAGCTTCTTCGGCATCACTGACTGTGATGTTGAATGGTTTGCCTTGGAAATGAACCAAGATCATGCTGTCATTTTTGAGATTGCACTCAAGTACTGCATTTCAGATTCTCTTGTTGATTATGAGGGCTACTGCATTTCTTTTAAGGGATTCTTGCCCACAGTAGTAGATATAATGGTCATCTGAATTAAATTCGCCCATTCCCATCCATTTTAGTTCACTGGTTCCTACCTAAGATTTGATGTCACTCTTGCCATCTCCTGCTTGGCCACATCCAATTCACCTTGATTCATGGACATAACGTTCCAGGTTCCTGTGCAGTATTCTTTACAGCATTGGACTTTACTTTCATCACCAGGTACAGCTGAACATCATTTCCACTTTGACCCAATCACTTTATTCTTTCTGAAGCTTTTAGTAATTGCTCTCTGGTCTTCCCCAGTAGCATACTGGACACCTTCCAACCTTGTGGGGGAAGGCGGGGCTCATCTTCCAGTGTCATACCTTGTTGCCTTTCATACTGTCCATGGTGTTCTCCAGGCAAGAATACTGGAGTGGGTTGCCATTTTCTCCTCCAGTGGACCAAGTTTTGTCAGAAGTCTTCACTTCTGTGAAGTCTTCACTTCACTTCACCTGTCTGTCTTGGGTGGCCCTTCAAGCATGGCTCTAGCTTCACAGAGTTACGCCCCTTCACCATGACCAGGCTGTGATTCATAAAGAACAGTGACTGCCTACCACTCCTCTTTTCCAGCAACGAGGACCCAGATGTGCGGAAAAAGCTCTGTGACTGCTTGGAGTGAGTGTGGGGTTGGTTTTCTTGGGTCAGGTGTGGTTCAGTCAGGGGGTGACAGATCTGTGTAGGTAGGCTTCAGGATTGTCCCTCAGACTTGTCCCCTCTGTTTCTCTAGGGAGCACCTTTCAGAGTCCACGTCATCCAATACAGGTAACCGGCAACCCCACTGCTTCCTTAGTAAAGCTTCCCCTCCTCCTCTGAGCTTCAGCCCATCCTCTGATCCCCTGCCCTAGGTCTTTCACTGTCCCAGCTTCTGAATGAGGTAGAGGTGGACCAGGAGCATCAGAAGGCACTAGTGCGCCTGGCTGAGAGCTGTCTGATACTGGCAGGTCCTGACACGGCAGCCCCCATCACACCCTGGGCTGCCTCTCGCTGCAGAGCCACGGTCAGTCTGGGGCTTCTCTTGGGAAATGTCAGTGTGGGAAGTTGGGCAAGGGCCCAGACTGAACGTTCTCATCCCACAGGGAGAAGCTGTGTACACTGTCCCCAGCCTACGGCTGCACATCTCTGAGAATGACCAGCAAATCCTGAGCTCTCTGGGCCCAACTCAGAGGGTACAGGGTAAGGAGGATTGGAGAGGTCAAGAGGGAGGTAAGCCTGCCCAGTGCCCCCAGTGCTGATAAGCCCCCTCCACCCCCAGGCCCTGAGCGATCCCCATCACACCTGGCTCTGCAGGACCTGTCGCTGAGTCTGATCTCCTCCCCTCCTTCCTCGCCCAGTTCCTCAGGTAAGGTGATGCTCAGGCCCCATGTTCTTGCTGCTGTCAATCAATTAGGTGCCTGGGCTCTGAAAGGGTACCCAGCTGGGCGGGGGTGAACACAGTCCCTGCAAGCCTCCGCTCACAGGTCCTTCAGCTGATCTGAGCTGAGGGGACTGTGCCCATGGTGAGTCCCCCTCCTCCTTAGGAACCCCTGCCATACCCAGCCACCTGCTGTCAAAGGAGAACAGTGCCAGCGTCAGCCTTCTGCCTCCTCTGCCCTTGGCTGCTCCAGACCCAGTACAGAAGGGCAGCTCCCAGCCCCTGTCAACCATCTGCTCAGCCCACGGCTCCCTGCCCCCCGGGTCCCCACACCCCAGCAGTATACCCAACACCCCACTCCTGAGCTGTACCCCAAGCCTGTCACGCCTTGGCCATGCCCCCAGTATACACCAGGCCCATGTAAGCAGGGCCCAGAAACCTAGCCTGGAGTTCAAAGAGCTTGGGTTACCCCCCAAGACCTTGCATCATTCTCCAAGGACAAGAACCACCAAGGGAGCCCTGGAGTCCAGCTGTGTCTGGGTGAGCACAGCCCCCGACAGCTGGAGGGTAGAAGTGGGTGGACCTTGGGTAGAGCTGGGCTGGGGGCTGGGGCAGCCTTGGGTGAGGTTAGAGGCCTTTTTGGCCCCTTTACAGACACCATGTCCCCTTCAGGACCCCCCAGAGAGGCATCGTGATGGTTCTGCCTTCCAGTATGAGTACAGGCCACCTTGCCCCTCCCTGTGTGCCCAGGTGCAGGCTGCCAGGTGAGTGCCTGGGGCTGCCCCTGCTGTCTTAGTTGCCTGTCCCCGTCCTCCTGACCTAAAACCTTGGTTCTCTTCTCAGGCTCCCTCCCCAGCTCGTGGCCTGGGCCTTGCACTTTTTGATGGAGCCACAGCCAGACTCTGAACTGACCCAGATGTGAGGGCTCATAGGAGGATACGTGCACAGGTCCAGGCCTGGGGGCGGATAAACAAAGCTCCACACTAGCTTCCTTTGAGTTTTTTAATAAAATAATCTCATGCGGCAGAAAGGAAGAGGTCAGGGGTTGGGGCCGCCGCCTCTTTGGTTTGTGGTTGGGGAGGGTGGGCTGGAGGGCTCTGTAGACTGGGTGGGTAGAGGCTCGGCTTCAAGGCCAGATCCTGCACAGAAAGAGAGGGAGAGAGGAAGGGTTAGGACTGAACCAAGCAGCCCTGCCGCCCTCCCAGCTGGCCCTGGCCCCCCTTACCTATGCTTGGAGATGGAGGCGCCTCAAGCTTTGGCCTGCGCTTGAGGACAGGGGAGCGCTGTAGCCGCAGGGGCCGGTCTGTGGGATACAGACAGACCTGGGAAGGGATGCTAAGGGCCCCCCTCCCAACACTTACTTGTCTTTGGAGCCTCTGCCTTCCCCTCACCCTCCCATCCCCGGCAGTGGTGGCTCCTAGCCTTCTGCCTCCAATTTTTCAACCCCTCAGGACACTGGTGGCCCTTCAAGGACCAGAGCCACAAAGGGAGCCCACTCTTCCCCCATCTCCTTCTGTATTCCAGCCCACAGGGAGGTGTTTCCCCCTCACCAGCAGGGGCCTGGAGCTGGTCCTCATGCACAGACACTGCTCGTCGCCCTGCCAAACGGGGCTGCGGCCTCAGCCAGCCATCTGGGGGAGGCCAGGGGGGTCAGGGTGTGGGCCCAACAGCCGCCCTTGCCTCCCACCTTCAGGGTCTGAGTTCCCAGAGGGGACTCCTCCAGTCCCTAGCCCAGTATTGAGTGGAAGCTGGGGTATTTGCTTACCTTCGTTCCTGGAGCCTAAGCAGGGATCCTCTGGGAGGCCCAGGCTGTCTGGGGAGGGACTGGATCTTCGGGGGCTTGGGCTTGGACATGGGGACGGGGGGCCCGGACCATCCTGTTGGCCCCAACCACGGCCTCTGAGCTCTGCATTCAACTGTTGCCCCAGTGTCTTCCAGGTGGCAGACTCAGGCCCTTGGCCCCCTGGCCCAGGTCTGCATGAAGGGTCTGTGGGGAGAGGGGTGTCAGCCAAGGCCTGGGTCAGGCAATGGTCCGATCCCCTGCAGCTTGTCTGTCCCCACGTGCTCCCCAGCACTGTGGCTCTCACTCACCAGCAGACACTGAATGGGTGCGGGACTTGATCGAGATGGGAGGAGCCTCTGTGGAACTGTCCATAATGTCACCTGCAAAGGCAGAGTCGGGGGCTTAGGCACCAGACCTTAGTGAGGGGAAGAAAAAACATGGCTTCTACTCCTCTTACCCCCAGGAGAGCAAATCCCTGTGGACTGTCTCTTCCTCCCCCAAAATGTACTGCACCAGCCCAGGGTCCCACTTACCATCTGAGCCAGCCTTCTTGATTTCTCCATCTTTGCTCTGTGGGAAACAGGGAAGTCAAGCTTAGTCCTGTCCCACCCTCATGCTAGCCTTGTTTTCTTATGTATTATTGTTCTGTATCTGCCACTAACAGCCACCATGGGTTGGGCAAGAACATGGCAGACCCAGTCCTGGTCTTGGAGCTCGGTCTGTGGTGGCGGACAGTTAACACAGAAGCATATGCAGGCACAAACACATACAGTGACTTCTCAGTTCTGTGATTCACTTCCTATAACTTAGTGTTTCTAAATTCAAGCTGAGTCTCACTTCACATGTGTTTTGATTTTCCTGCAAAGTTATTATAGGGTTAGTCCATAGGGTGGTGATTCTTACTAGGAACTGTGATCAGAGAGTGGCATTAGCAGGATGCATGGAAGAGTCAAGGAAGGTCCATAGGGAAACAGATGGAGGAAGAGGGAGGGACCTTGTGTAGCCTTTGGATGGTGGTGAGAGGCTGAAAGTGGGGCAGAGAGGAGTTCCAGACAGCGGAGCCTGTATGGAGGTCCTGAGATGCAGCTGTGGTTGACAGCAGTGAGATGAAGGCAGTGACCAGGGCTGAGGCCCCGTTGGGCCCTGAGGCAGGATTAGGAGTCAAGTTCCCTAGAGGATTTGCTGTTTCAAATGAAGATGACTTTCAAAAGTCAGATTTCTATTAGATCTGCAGAGAATGGGACTGTCACCACTGCAAGGAGGAGATACTGGTGGCCTGGGTCAGAGCGGAAACCAAGAGGGAAGAAAGGGTGAATCTGACAGACCTGTCAGGAGTCTCCTGGTCACATAAATCACCCACATAAAGCTAGCCGCGTGTCACCTGCCTCATTTCCCACAGCACCCCTTTCCAACTCACTTGCTTCCTCTTGCCTTCGGCACTCCCACTGCCTCTGCTCACACCGATCCTCTGCAGCATCACTTGTACTCGCTGCTCAAAGGATGGGGCCAGCTCTGTGTCTCCCCGCTCCAGGGGCCGCCGCTGGGGACAGAGACACCGAGTGGTGAGAGGGCCTGCTGCCCCAACCGTTCCAGGGGAGCCCTTGCTCCTGGTCACCAGGCCTCACCTTGTCGGGCCTGGCACCCACTGTCTCCTCCTCCTCAGCAGGGAGCAGTATCAGGGAGTATGCCTTGCTTTCGCGGGTGTATCGAGGCCGACTCCTGCGGGTTGGGTCTGGGCTGCTGGTGCCCCCCTCGGCCCCTGCAGCAGGCTCCTCACCACGGCCAGGACGGGCCGGTGGTCGAAGCAAGTCCCCGAGTGTGGTTTTTCGAGAGCGGGGAGCCGCGCCAGGGCTGGTCTCAAGATCAGGTCGTGACCCACGTGTTGAACGAGGCTTCTTGAAGGCAAAGAGGGTGCCCAGCTTCTTGCGAAGTGTACGGGGCACAGGGGTGGTACCTCCCTCGGCTGCCGGGTCCTCCTCGGGGGCCCACCTGTGGGAACAGTCAGCAGTGAGTGGGAAGGCCCATGGAGCAGCCCACCCTCTCCCCCACCCTTGCAACTGCCCCTTACTCACAAGCGATCCTGGTGGATCAGCCTTTTGGAGAAGAATTCCTCCACGCCCTCATCCACGCGGGCACTGAGCCCATTCCCTTCCTGCGGCAGGGCTGGGGGCACCTGAGAGACACCACAGGGTTAAAGGGCTGAGTTCAGTTGTGACTTCTTCCCACCTTCCTTGTCCAGCGGCAGGCTCTGGGCAACTCCAGGACCTGGGAGCTGCAGTGACCCTTTGGAGCTGCTGTTACGAGCTCCCCCACTGTCCAGCGGCCGGGCAGAGATGCTGGTTTCACATACCCCCCTCACCTGTACTTGGCCCTGGACGTACACAGCTCACACCCATTCTCATCCCACTGAGTATCCTAAACACCCCAAACCACCTGGTCACCAGCAGACTAAAACCCAGGTGTCCCCTGGGTCGCACGTTCCCACTTGCCACCCTCTCTGCTCCAAACAGTCCCTGCAGTACCCTCCACCCCCACCCCACTCGGCCTGCTGCCGGCTCAGCGGCGCCTGCTGCTGCGTCAGACCCTCTGGGGGGCCTCAAGCAGGCTCCTCCCCACCTCCGGCCCTGTGCCCACGACCCGCGCCAGTACCCAGCCCACACATACACCCGCGCTGGACGTGGGGTAGACGCAGGACTGTCCCCATGGGAGGAGGGGGCAGCATCTTTCAGTAACCCTGGGGTTGGGAGGGTAAGACAGACACCCCCTCTCACACATCTACCCGTGCAGCAGCCAACCCAAGGCAGAGTCCTACCCCAGGCGCTCCCCCAACGAAATCCACACACTCGTGACCCCGCATGAGCATGGCTTGAGGAAGGGGGTGGCCAGGAAGACGCTAGAACTCGGCTGCGTGACCCCACCACCCACCTCCCTGCCAGCCATCACCCTTAAGAGCGAATGGGCCGCCTGAGACCCCCAATTCCACGAGCTCTGGAATGGGGGTAGGGCGCTCACCTGGGGGCCCCCCGGCGGCGGGCGGTGGTGGTGCTGGCGCCGCGGCCGCGGTCGGGTCCGGGTCGGATGGCGCAGGGGCTGCCCGGAGGGCGGCAGGTCCATGCGAGGCAACGGGCCGGCCGGGGGCCCTGGGGCGGCGGGGCTCGGCGAGCCACGAGCGGATGGCCCCGCCTGCGGCTCTGCATCTTCCCCCGGAGCCGCCAGCTCGGGCTCCGGCTCTAGCTCCTCAGCAGCACCTGAGTGGAGTGCACCAGAAGAGCACCGAGCGCCAAGCCCGGGGAGGTGGCGGCGGCGGCGGCAGCAGCGGTGGCAGTGGCGCTAGGGTGGCGGGGGACCCGCCCAGGGCGTGGGGAGGGGCTGGGCTACGCCGCCCGCCCCCCTGCCCGCCCCTCCCCCGCTGCCGCTGTCCGTGGTGCTGAGCGCGGCCCCGAGCGGCGCGCGGCCCCGCGACGCCGCCAGACATGCGCATCCCGCGGGTTGGAAAGGGAGGGGGCGGTAGAGTAGGGAACGAATCGAGAGAAGACTGTGTCCCGGCCCTGGTCTGAGGTCCCACCCTGTGCTAACTGACCCCAACTTCATAGTTGTACGGGGTCTTGGCCTGGCCCACTCAACGGTCAGGGAGTTCCCAGGGCAGAGATGAATATATTGTGTCCAGGTGGCCAGGTCTATCTAATGGAACTTTAGTCCAACCTGAGTAACTCTTCCCCTGGGGCCCTGACTTACTGTGAGTGGAGGAGTCCAGATGAAGACAGTGGAGTGATTCAGGCCATTTCTGTGGAGGACTTTCATCCTGGTGAGGAGGGCACAAACTCAGCCTGGGGTCCATACTCCAGAACAAGATGGGAAGATCTAGTGTTCTAGGCCCAGAGTTCCGCGACCACCTACCTTCTGCTCCTCTTCATCATCCTTTTCTTTCTCCTCAGGGAAGAAAAGACCTTCCAATTCCCCAGGCCCAAGGGGGCTGGACTCATCTCCATCTAGGGCCGGTATGACAGGGGGCATTGCCTCTGTTGCCTGTTGAGCCAGACTCTCCACCTGCAATACCAGGCACCCCAAAGATGGGGAGACAGGGCCTCAGCCATAGTCCTATGAGTGCTAAGAGAACCCCTAAATACTGGGCTACATGACCCCAAAAGACATTACAGAATCTCTGCAATGCAGTGGCCATGTGTGTATGTAAGCACATAATCCCTGCTCAAGACATTACAGAACCCCTGCAAGGCAGTGACCAGGTGTGTGTGTGTCTGTGTGTGTGTGTAAGCCCACAGTTCCTCCTCACCAGCCGATCCCGGGCTGCACTCAGACCTGCCACAGCCTGAGCCACAATGCTCTCTGCCAAGGTCCCTGTGACTGACAGGCGCATGTTCCTGATGGTAACAGAGGACAGGGGTTAGTGTGCTGTCTTTATCCAGTCTAGCCCGGTCCTGCCCAACCCAATCCAGCCTACCTGAGCCGAGTGAAGGCATCTTGCAGCAGGTGCTCTGGGAGCAGCTCTGGGAGACCCCTTGAGCCCCCAAGGACCCCTTCTAGCTGCTCCCTCCACCTGGGACCCTGCAATGTCTGTGGGCAGAGACTCCTTGTTGTGTCCAATGTGGCCTGAGTGAAGTCCTGGTCGAAGGTCAGAGCACAGTGAGTTTTGTGGCCGGGGCCCAGCCTCACTGGCTTGGGGCTCCAAACCCCCAAAGAACACTGGGGGTTACCACAGACTCGGGATACCACAGTCACACCTCTGGATGGGGGTCAAGGCTGCATATGGGGAAGGGGGGCAGCTGGGGCCAGGGCACTATCTCACCTGAATGTCCCGGCGGCACACCTCTCCCACCTGTCCCAGTAGGCCCTCCAGCTTCTGCCGCAGCTGCCATTGGTGGCTTGGGGAACTTCCAGCCTCATAGAGAATGGGGAGAATCTGGAGGCCAAGGAAGAAAAGGAGTTGCAAGCTGACCTCTAACTAAGAGGGAAGCGTCCTCGTGGTGGGAGGGAGTGCTCACGCTGAGAGAGAAGTTGGCATTTTGGATGGCATCCTCAGCCTGGTGCACAGCAGCTTCACCCTGGGGTCCAGCCCCACAGCCCAGCAACTCCACGTGCTCCTGCACCGACTGACACAGTTCATTCACTTCCTGGGGGGCAAGAGGACTCAATTGTAGCCTGGTCCCCTCCCTGGCCCCAGATCCTGACTGCCCCCTTCCCAAGGTCTCTGCAGGGTGGGTGAGGTCCTGAAGCTGACACCATCAGGACAGTCACTTGGGAATCTTATCTGTTCAAGAAGGGAGAGCAGTGTCTCCTTTGATTCATTGCAGGGACATTATATATACTTCCTAAACGTCCAGAATAGGAAGGAAAAGAGTGGTTAGTCATGTCAGTGTTTTAGAAGTTCAATCTGTTCATCATCGACCTAGAGGACAGATTGAGGAATGGAGAGAAATGCGAGTGAGGAGCTGTGAAGGAGAGACAAGGGGGAAGCAAAGGATAGTTGAGTGGGAGTAAGGAGCGGTGTTTGAGAATGGGTCAAGATGCAGAACCAAGGAGGTCTGTGGGGGCTGCAATGTGGCCAAGAGAGACCTGGACTGAAGCTCTGTCCACAGCACTTGGTGGGTGTGGGCACCAGTGAGACTGGGCTCCAGAGTAGAAGAGTTTTGTGAGAAATGGCGAGATCATTTGTAGAATGTGAAGCTCTGAAGTTGTCAAGATGCCTGGGCTCTGGAGCTTGGGAGAGAAGTGGGATTTTGGAACAGGTGGATGGGGAACATCTCACCAAGTAGTGGAGGGAGATGAAGCCAGAAGAAGGGTCTTTGGGTTGGGCCACAACAGAGAGGGAAATTCACAAGTGGGGCTACAGTTGGGGATGGGGAGAACTGATTGAGGATTTAAAATACCTCCTGTCTTTAACTAGGGAGCCTATTTAAATGATTTAAGGGAATTTCCTGTGGTCCAATGGTTAAGACTCCATGCTTTCACTGCAGGGGCCTGGGTTCATTCCTTAGTTAGAGAAATGATATCTCGCAAATCAGCTGTGTGCAGTAGCCTCCCCACGCCCAGTTTTTTTAAATTGAAAAAAAAAAAAAAAAAAGCTTTCAAAAGGCAGCTAGTAGTGTTATCTGGGGGAGCTATTTCAAGAGCTATCAGTTCCACTGCAGATCAAGGAGAAGGACTTGTCTGGGACAGTAGGATCCAGGCACACTGGCTACCCTCAGACTCATGGTGTCTCTCAGCAGCCACAACCCTCCCCATTCTCTACAGTCTGTTGGTGTTCAAGGCTCAGTAGGGGAACTCTGACCTGTTCGGAGGGGTCTGACCCCAGACCCAGGGGCTTCGGGCAGGAGGTGCAGTCAGTAGAGGTGTGGTCTGTGCGATTGTTCCTCAAGAGACAGGCTTGAATCTGGGCACAAGAGAGCCTGAGAAGTGGTAGGGCAGGACCAAGGCACAGGGCAAGGCAGGGGAAGAGAGGGAACCCCCACCTGATGCACGGCCCGTGCTGTCAGTTCAGGACGGCTGCGCTGAGCCTGGGCCACATCGTTCAGTGGCAGAGGCATGGCCTTCAGGCTGTGGTTCTGTTCCAGGGCCTGTGCCACGTCCAGCAGGCCCAGAGCAGATGTGTGGTTCCGGTCCCAGACCACAGACCTGGGCCAGGCTGGGCTTTAGTCGGGGACGGAGCTCTGCAAGGAGCTCCCAACCCCTCTGGCCTTTTCATTAGCACCCCTGAGCTCCACCTGCTCTGCTTCATTCAGCCCTACCCCAGTAAACCCCTCCATACACGCCCTCTTCCCCCGTTGGTCCCACCCCTGTGACCCCGCCCACCTGAGCCTCGTGTTAACCCGAAGCGCCTTGGCCAGCATCTTGGCACCCGTGTCCCCCATGGCGTTGCCGCTGATATCCAGGGCTGTCAGGTTAGGATTGGTGCCCAGGGCCCGGAGCAGGACACCGGCGCCCAGCTTCAGCCGTGACTCAGCCACAGACAGAGACTGCAGGGGCTGGGGTTAAGAGAAAGCCATTTGCAGTTGGAGTCAGGGGCCAGCAAGGAGGACGGGTCTCAGAAGCCATTGCCTGAGGATCCCACGTGGTCCCGTGAACTCACACAGTCGTCATCCTGCATGAGCTGAACAATCCGGTGCAGGACGTCGTCCAGGGTCTCCCTGTGGGCGGGGGCAGCAGTTGGCAGAAGACCCGGGTGGTGGGGTGCAGTTGGGAGGCCCAGGACGGGGATGGGGGCTCACTTGCACCGGACGTTGAAGTTCCTTCCAAGCGCCACGTGTCGCAGGGACCGACTCCTCCCGATGGCCAGCACCAGAGTCACCATGTCTGAGCCAAAGCCTGGGGGGGTGGCTCCGGTCACACACAAGGCGAGGCTGCGGGGGGTGGGAATTTGGTGGGTGGTGGGAGGATGGGTTTCCGGGCGGCCTCACCATTATCTGCCAGATCCAGGGAGCTCACTGCGCCAGCATCACACACCAAGTCTTGTATCACCTGAGCACCCGCTGAGCGCAGCTGAAGGTGGGAAGTGGAGCGTGCTCAGGCCAACAGGCCACAGGTGGGGAGGATCAGGAGCCCAACGGTCCAGCACTCCCACCTTGCAGCCCCAGCCCCAAAGGGCAAGTCCCGCGGCTCCAGGCAGGCTGCTCACCTCACACGCGCTGAGGTCCAGGTGTAGGTCATTCAGGTGCGTGTTGAGCGCCAGGCCTTCCAGAAGCGCCCTGGGAGAGGGTGTCACAGGGGATAGCGGAAGCTGGGAGAAGGGTCCCCAGAGCAGAGCGCGAACAGCAAGAAGGAACGATGCCCGGGAGATCAAGGGTGCGGTAAGAGCGGAGTGAGGTGCCGAGGTGAAGCCTGGGTGTTGGCCGACAGGTGAGGGCATGGGACACTGACCTGAGTGCGTCGGGTGGCAGTTTGCAGCCCGCCAGGCCCAGGTGCCGAAGCGTCCCGGCGCGGCTGAGGAAGAGTTGCAGAGCGTCGGGCACAGCCCTGGACTTCCTGGGGTGGGGAGTGGGCAGAGTGGGCGTCCTGGCGCGGGGAGGCGGGGTCCGGCAGAGTCCTGCCCCCTCCCGCCCCGCCCCCTTACGTGCGGGAGAAGACGTTCCTCGAGGCGTCTAGGTGCGCCAGGCTGGAGCAGCCGCCGCGGGACAGCGCCGCGAAGAGCTGTGAGAGGAGGTTGTGGGCTACACCGGCCGGAGGACTGAGCACCCAGCCTCCAGTCGCCCTTGGGCCACAGGCCTGCCCAGCCCTACACATCACCCCCCACTCACAGTGTCCAGGGCCGTGTCGGTGCCTGCGAGATTCAGGAACGTCAGAACGTTAGGACGGCTCAGGAAACTATAGAGGCCCTGGCGGGAGGATGGAGATGGGAAAGAGTCAGGGATCACTCCACCAAGAGCTTCCCAACACCCCACTGCCTGTGGCGGCACCCCCAATCACCTCCCTAAAGACAGCCACTCACCCCACGGTCCTCCGAAGCCCCCAGTGCCCCGGGGTTCCCGGAAAGGTCCAAGTGGGTCAGGGCAGAGTCAAAGGCTGAATTGGAAGCCAGTGCCCGGCCTAGAGCCCTCATTCCTGGTGATGGAGGACGGGGGCTCACCATCAGGAGACCCCACCTCCCAGCTCCACCACCCCACACCATCCTCGGGCCTGCCTACCTCGCGGCGTCAACCCAGTCTGCGCTAGGCTGAGTCTCCTCAGGGCTCCAGGATGCTTCTCTAGGTGTCTGCTAAGGGCAGCCACACCTGCGGGATGGGGGTAGTAGCCGTGTGGGTCTCATCACCTCCAGCACCAGCCCCCAGGGCTTCCCCAGGCTCAGGTGTACCTCGGTCATCCAGCAGGTTCCCAGCCAGGCTGAGCTCCCGCAGTCCCGAGCTGGTGTGTCCCGCCAGTGCCTGGGCCAGTCGCCGGACAAAGTCTCTGGGGACCAGACCACAACCCCCCCATGTGTGAAGCTTTGAGCCTGGATTCCCCGCTCCTCCCCAGGCCACTAGTCTCTCCAACCCAAGCCCTGTCCCCCCTACCCCCTCAGGCCACAGGTCTCCAGCACCAGCTCCTCCAGGTGGGATGACTGATTCATCATGTGCAGAATCTGTTCTGAGACCTCAAGGCTCTGAGAACCAGAGTGGGAGAGAGAGCTCAGCGGGCTGCCCACTGACCCACCCTCCCCGCTCTCCCCTGTGCTTCTCACCAGCTTCATGTCCACGCAGGAGAGGCACCGGAACCAGAGATTGTAGGACAGGGCAGCCACACTCAAGGCCAGGTCCCTGGGCGGAAGAAGGGGCAGGAGCAGAGCTCAGGACCCCCGAGCCAGATCTAAGTCCAATATCCCCTCTCTCCATGGAGAAGCTAAAGCCAGGAATGTGGTTCATGCAGTCCTCCCCTCCTCACAGCCCTGGCGGGTCACTCACCGACTTCCCAGATGGCTGAAGTCTCCTAGGCTGAAATGGCGGCAGCCCTGACGATGGTAGATGGTGTCCACATCCTGGGTGGGAAGAAAGTACCTCCAACTTGCTTGGGACCACAAGAGGTAGGGGGGACTTCTCAAAGCACCAGGGGAATTAGATGTCTCCAGAGCCCCCAGAGAGGGCCCTACTCTCACCCACTGAATCTCCTCTCGGAAAGGGAAGCCATTGTAGTCACACAGGGCCTCGTATGTCTCCGAGAAGCCCCCTGGGTTGGCGCCAAGGGTGTGATGGGGCAGGAATTGGGGCAAGAGAGAGACAAAAGGTCAGAGATGGAGAATGATCAGCCCCAGGCTGGGTAGTGGCTGAGTGGTTCTGTTCAGTTTGTTGAGCCCTTCAAATCCAGGGGTCATGCAGGAGGGGGTCAGCTGGAAGCCCTAAGTGGCCTCCGCCTTGGCCCTTACCACAGGGGCTGCTGGGTGAGGTGGCTTCTGAGGAGCTGCTTTTCTCCAGCCGAGCCAGCATGGAGGGGGGTGTGGGCCTCCGGAAGAGTTTCCTGAGGAGGGGGATGAAGGAGAAGGGGGCAAGGAACTTCTAGGCCCTGGGAGTGAGACCCCCGACAGCAACATCCAGGGCACCCCTCGATGCCCCCCTTCCCTGCCAGCCCTGTCAGCTGCTGGGCCTCACCCAAGGGTTGAGCGAGGGAAGACCTTCCTTATGGCAGCAGCGATGTGCTGGGCCAGCTGTTCCAGGGCAGCCACACCAGTAAACTCCAGGACCAGTTCAGGCAGGGACTCCAGCTCAAAGGTGACCTGGGGGTGGGGGTGGGGTGAGGGATGGGTTCCAGGGTGAGGGATGGGCTCCATGTGGAGGCGGGGGTGGGGAACGGAGGACAAGACCAGACTGCAGGCCCCGGTGGGGTACTAGGGGTCTCACCTGAGGGGGTGTCTCCTGCAGCACCATGGCCTGGACCTCCAGGTAGCTGAATGTGCAGTCCACCTATGGAGTGCCTGGGTGAGCTTGGACCAAAGCCCAAGACCCAAAGCGCAAGACCCACCCTCTTGGGAGCCCAGTCCTTTGTGCAGCCTGGATCTCAGAGCCAGACCTGTCTAGACTCCAGTCCTGCCTGATGTTGGCAGCCCAGTGCTGTTGGGAGGGCAGAGTCCACAAGGACAAGATGGACAACGTCACAGATGCAGCCCTCATCAGGAAAGCTGCTAGAGGGCAAGGGGGCGGTGGCCGGGCTGTTGGGACTCACCCTCAGAGGGAGGCAGGTGTGGAGCAGGTACGCTCTCCATCGGAGCAGCGCCTGAGGGGAAAGAGTGTCTCACACCTTGAGCAGGGCAAGAGGCTCCTTCTGCTTGGGCCCCAGTGGCCCTCCCAGGCAGGCTCTGCCCCAGCCATACCAGGACATGACCTTGCTCGGCACCCTCCCGCTCTGGCAGCCAGGTTTTCAGCAGCAGTTCTGCCTCCTTGGGCCACAGGAACTTGGTGATCTCGCCTGTGGAAGGGCAGTCTGCTGGGAGACGGTTCCTGCCATGGAGGTCAGTTCGTGCTCACGGTCTGTGGTCTGTATGGGGCTAGGGGACCTGGGGTCATCTACGGGGCCAGCTAGGAAGCAGTGGAGTGGATCTGGGCCGCCAAGCCCTCCTGATGACCAAAGGGAACCACTTGCCGGGTGCCCCGGGACTCTGGGTGGGCCACTGGTTGGTTCCGGGGCCGCACGGCTTCCTCCCAGCCAAGTAGGAGAGAAGGACCGGCGCTTACCTCGCAGCTCGCAGGATATGCCGTCGGGGGTCTGGGCCATGCGGCCGGCCCGGCGGCCGGAGCTGGCCCAAGGAACTCAGACGAGAAATGGTAGCAGCGGCGGGTGAGCACAGGAAGCCTGGGGCCCCGGCAGCATAGCAGCCACCTGCTCCTCCTGCAGCGGAAGGTACGCACCGCTTCCTGCCCCCTGCCCGGCTCCTCCCCGCCCGGCCTCCGCGGGCCGGGAGATGTCAGGCGGGTACGAAGGAGGTGGGCAGATGCCAGCTGCCCGCCCGCGCCGTCGCTACTCTGTAAGGGTAGATCTGAGGAGGGAAGGGAGAGGTGTGCCCGGGAGGGTCTCGCACGTCGCGTGCCTCTTTTGGTTCCTAGCCCCCTCACTTCCACCCTGCTACAGTCCCTCCTGAGAGCACCAGGGGGCGCTGCCCGCTCGGGGAATCTGCGGCCCGCCTAGGCCAGTCCCCTCCAAAGCCCAGCGAGGGAGGTGGACCGCAGGCAGGATACATAGGGCATCTGTTCAGAACGGAGCATCGGATTTCTCCTAACCCTGAGGACCCTATCTGTTGCTCCTAACCTGGAGTCCCTCACCGCGTCGGAGAGACACAAACTGTTGAAAGGGTGGGAAAAATACCAGATGAGCCCAGATGCCCTTCTCTGTGGCAGAGGTCCTTAGCTTTCATCAGGTTCAAGCTGGGTCAGGGCCAGAAGGTGCCACTGCAGGGAGGGGTGGAGTGACTCGAGCAAAGGCAATGGATGTGGGGGTCCTCCCATGTCTGCCTTCTCCCAGAGCTGGAGAGAGCTTGGGGAGGGGGAACCACTAAGCAGAGAGGAAAGCTACTGTCTGCAGGACTAGGTGGCCATCAGGTCATGGGATGCATGATGCCCTATAGAAGACCAGGGACCTAGATTCTGGCGAGTTGACAGGAGGGGATTTAACCTTTTTCTTCCATTACAATCTAATTAAACTCTATGAGAAGAGAAACAAGCCTCGGCCTTGCCCATAGCTCAGCCAGGCGGGGTGAAATAACCTGAGAGACACTGGGCAGTCCCTTGGTTTCATCCCACCTCCTGCTACCCCTCCTCACCTTGAGGCCTGGAGACAGTGAGAGCATTTTTCAGTCATCTGACCATCAGCAGCATCTCCCCCTGCCCTGAGGACCACCGACGACTAGGACAAAGTGGAAAGTAGAGATTGAATCGTAAAAAACTTTGCAGGAAGCCACCTCCCTTAAAGCCAACAGGCCCAGCTGTGGCAGCCCAGGGGCTACAGGGATGGACTCAGTTGGAGAGGGAGCTAAGTTCCTGCCAACAGAGGCGAGAGGAAGTCCTGCTCTGCTGCCTCCTAATCCGAAAGGAGGGAGTTCAAGTTAAGACTCTGGGAAGACCACAGAAGCCATCAACTGCTTCTAGGGCGTGAGCTCACACACAGTATGGCCAAGTGGTCAGGAATCAAAGTTCTGAAGGTACGTTGCCTGAATTCAAGTCCTGACTCTGCTTAACAGCTGTTTGACACTGAGTAAATCACCTCATCTTTCTGTTTTGGGCTTCCAGTTCCTGTTTTCTAAGCTGGAACTTTAAACTTACCTCGGAGTATAAAGATTAAATGTTTATTAAGAGATGTGCTCACAATAGTATCTGGAACTCAGTGAACACTCACAGTTGCCAAGTCTTACTGTGACAAACGTAAGACTCCAGAACAGAAGGACAGAAAACCTTCCTCCCTGGGATTTTTCTGTTCAGAATGATTCGAATGAGAAAAACAAGAGGGAATAAATGCCAAAGGCTTCGAGCTGCTCCCAGGTGGCGGGATTCTCAAGACCAACAGCCACATTGGTAGCATCAGCCATTGTCTAGTGAGTGCTATGGGAACAAGCAGAGGGCTGTGGAGGAGGAAACCAGATCAACCTGGAGATCAGGACAGGGGCGCTGGGCTAGCCACATATCTCCTTAACTGCTTGCTGTCAAGGTGGCAGTGACAAAACAAACATAATTGCCATCAGAGGCCTAGAGAACACATGGGACTCAGCTCCCACAAGTGAGTGACTCAAGGAGAGAAGCCTTCAATTTGTTCAAGACCGTCTGTGTGTTCTAGACAGCGTGACACCCTGTAGGCACTCAAGAAATGCTTAGAGCTCATAGTGAGGAATAAGCCTCGCCTGTTCCAGCAGTACAGGATGACAGGCCAGGCTGCAGCTCCCGGAAGTGCCACAAGGTTCCTGTCAAAAGTTCTCTGGTGCGGAGTACTGGGAGAAGGTTTTACATTTAATGGAGTCATACAGGATGTATCATGGGGATGTGCCAATGGTGAGGATGGGTAGGGAGGTAGGGAGGGAATCAGACATCAGAATGTCATTTTTCTTGCCCCCTCCCCAAGCAAAACCAATCTGCTTGTAAACAGTTTGAATGTACACAATAGAAAAGCTATGCTGAAAATACAGATAAACTGCTTGCTGTTCTATTAAGAGATTTTCTATTATATTAAATTTATTTTGGGGGGGGGGGGGGGGACCATGCCACATGGCTTGCAATATCTTAGTATTCCGACCTGGGATTGAACTTGGGCTCCTTGTAGTGGAAACATGGAGTCCCAACTACTGGACCACCAGGGAATTCTCTATAATTAAAAAAACTTTTTATAAAAATAGCTAGCTAGTGGGAAGCTACTATAAAACACAAGAAGCTCAGCTCGGTGCTCTGTGATGACCTAAATGGGTGGGATGGAGGTGAGGTGGGAAGGAGGTCCAAGAGGGAGGGGACATATGTATACATATAGCTGATTCACTTCATTGTACAGCAGAAACTAACACAACACTATAAACCAATTATACTAATTTAAAAAATTAAAAATTTTTAAAAAGCTGCCTGCCCACTGAAACAACTCAGGTAGCAGGTACTCTGCTCCCTGGTGGCAGTAGAGGTTAGCCCATGCATGGGATAGAGAGCAAATGCCCTGACAGCCTCAGTCAATCCAAGTTGCTGACTGCCTGGTTCATAGTCCCAGATGATACCAATTTTCCTGAGAGATCCCACTGCATGAACACTACCAACCAGCCAAAGACCTCACACATCTAGTCTTCTGTACTTACTTTTCACTGAAAACCGGTAAGTTCAAATTCTGCTTAAAACCCCCTGGACTTCCTTAGTGGAAGATTCCATGCTTCCAATGCAGGGGGACAACGGCTTTGATCCCTGGTCAGGGAAGTGCCTCATGCCATGGGGTGTGGCCAAAAAAAGAAAAGCACCCTATAATTACCTTGAGATAATAAAAGCTATTTATGACAAACCCACAGCCAATATAATACTCAATGGTGAAAAGCTACAAGCCTTCCCATGAAAACCTGGAGTAAGACCACAATGCCCACTTTCACCTCTTCTCTTCAACAGAGCATTGGAAGTCCCAGCCACAGTAACCAGACAAGAAAAATAAAAGGTATCCAAATTGGAAGGAAGAGGTAGAATTATCATTATATGCAGATGAAATAATACTATACATAGAAAACCTTAAAGACTCCACACAAAAGCTACTAGAACTGATAAATGAATTCAGCAAGGCAGCAGGATACAACATTACATAGAGAAATTGGCTGTTATTTCTTTACACCAACAATGAAACATCAGAAAGGATACGTACAAAAGTCAATACCTCTTAAAATCATAACCCCCAAAACAACACACTGAGGAATAAACTTCACCAAGGAAGTGAAAGACTTAAATATGATGAGAACTATATAAAACATTAATAAAGAAAATTGAAGCTAATTCAAAGAAATAGAAAGATATCCCCTGCTCTTGGATTAGAAAAATGGTGTCAAAATGTCCAAACCACCCAAAGCCATCTACAATTGTAATGCAATCCCTATCAAACTACCCATGACATTTTTCATAGAACTAGGACACAGAACCCTAAAATTCCTATGAACCATAAAGACCCAGGATTGCCAAAGCAGTCCTAAAGAAAAACAAAGCAGGAGGCATAACCCTCCTAGACTTGATACAGACTGTAAGCTACAGTAATCAAAACTGGCACAGAAACAGACACATGCATCAATGGAACAGAGGAGACAGCCCAGAAATAAGCCCACACCTACAGTCAATTCATCTTTGACAAAGGAGGCAAGAATATGCAATGAGAGAAAGTCTCTACAGCAAGTGGTGCTGGGGAAGTTGCACAGCTGCATGTAAATCAATGAAGTTAGAAAAGACCCTCTCACCATGCACAAAAATAAACACAAATGGCTTAAAGACTTAGAACAGAACAAGACACCATAAAACTCCTAGAAAACATAGACAAAACATTCTCTGTCATAAATCGTACCAATGTTTTAAGTCAGTGTCCCAAAGCAATAGAAATAAAAACAAAACTAAATAAATGGGACCTTATCAAACTTATAAGCTTTTGCATAGGAAAGGAAAACCATAAAAAATCTAAGAGACAACATACGGAATGGAAAAAATATTTGCAAATAATGCAACTGACAAGGGCTTAATCTCCAAAATATATGAAGAGTTCATACAACAATTAAAAATTAAACAATCCAACCCAAAAATGGGCAGAAGACTTAAGTCATTCCTCCAAAGAAACACAGATGGCCAATATGCACATGATATTCAACATCACTAATTATTAGAGAAATGCAAATCAAAACTACAGTGAGGTACCACTTCTTAACAGTCAGAATGGCCATCATAAAAAAACATTTGATCCAGCAATCCCACTCCTGCTCACATATCTGGGCAAAATTATAATTCAAACACATACACACACTCTGTGTTCATACCTGCACTATTCACAATTGCCAAGACATGGAAGCCACCTAGATGTCCATCAACAGATAAAGATGTGGTACATATACACAATGGAATACTACTCGGCCACAAAAAAGAATGAAAAGCGCTACTTGCAGCAATATGGATGCAACTAGAGATTACTATGTTAAGTGAAGTAAATCAGAAAAAGACAAATACCATATGATATCGCTTATATGTGGAATCTCAAATATGACACAAATAAAGTTATCTATGAATCACAGACATGGAGAACAGACTGGCGGATGCCAAGAGGGAAGGACAGAGAAGGAGGCTGAGATTAGCAGATGTTAAGCTTTTATATATAGAATGGATTAAAAAAAAAAGGTCCTACTGTATGGCACAGAGAACTATATTCAATAGTCTATGATAAACCAAAATGGAAAGGAGTATTTAAAAAAAATGTATATATAACTGAATCACACTGCTGGACAGCAGTAATACATTATAAATCAACTATACTTCAGTAACCAAAAAACCCTGTAATGTGTGGCCAAAGCTTTCACCTAAAATGGTTCTGCCAGAGCAATCTGCCCAGAAATGGACAACAGCAAGATGGAAATTCACCAATACAGAAACTTCCTAACGCATCTCCTTCCCATCCTGCTTCCCAGGTGCTAACAGGGAGCTATGTTCTTTAGGTGTCTCTCCCCACAGTCTGATAGTGGCACATCGGTCCCCCCTTTCAAGTGAACTTCTCTAGGGCCCAGTTTCTTTCTGTTCCCCTGCATTTAGCAAAGCTTGATGCATTGATCCCGGTCCTCCGTGAGCCAATTTTTTAAAGTTACTATTAATCTTTTTACATTTGGGTTCTGCTGGGTCTTTGTTGCTGCATGAATGCATTCTCTAGTTGTGGTTGAGTGGGGACTACTCTTCGTTGAGGGTCACACGCTTCTCATTGCAATGGCTTCTTTTTTGTGGAGTACAGGCTCTAGGTGCATGGCCTTTAGTAGCTGTCATGCCAGGCTTAGCTGCCATGTGGCATGTGGAATCTTCCTGGACCAGGGTTCGAACTCATGTCCCCTGAATTGGCAGGCAGATTCTTATCCACTTTACCACCAGGGAATTCTTGTGCTGAGATCATGAGGCCAGAGCTTCCCATTGGCCCCTTTTTCTTTAAGCTCTGTGGTCCACCTGCTCTACCACAGGGAATCCACTCTTTACGTGGATCATGGGGGCTGGCAGCTATATAGACTCACATCTCTACTCATACACTTTGGGGCATTAAAACCTGTAGCAGGATGCCCTCAATATTCCATCACTTGCCAAGATCATCGCCCATCTGCTAGACAGAAGTGGTCATCCTGGAAGCACAGCTTGCTTCTGAAAGAGGTCTGCGCTGTCTGAGGTTATGCACACAGACCTCTCTGGGCCCCTGGTTAGGCAGGAATCACACAAGTGGGGGTGTTCGGAGCACTTGTTAATCCGTTATGATTTATTAGCTGTACAGCAGTAGATCCTCCTCCCCAGCTTTCAACCCCATTACATATTTTATTACAGGTCTCATGTTGGCGTCCTAAAATAATGAAAAATATCACACAGTACAGCTAAGTACAAAATGCATCAACCTAGAGTCTGATAGCTAACTGATGGCTCTCTTAAAAGCAATACACAGAAGAAAAAAGTGTTTGAAATCAGCAAGACTGAGGCTCTCTAAAAACACATTTTAAACATGTGACAGTTCATGTGCAAGAATCACTTTGAGTTGGTTTTGCTTCACATTATTATTTTTTTGAAGATCCGAAGTTTAAATTACTGACCTAGTGAAATTTCCTGGCCCAGCTTTTAAGAGCTGCTGTGACCCACTCATAATCACCCTTCTGCTTCAAGAGAGGATTTATAAAACACGAAACTCAGCTACGAACAAAGCAAAGAAAATGTAGATGGGAAATCATAACCGAAAGTTAATTGTACAAGGTTCAAATGCTGGCTCCATGGGTTGGAATCATGATGCTCCATGTGGGTGTCCGTCACGAGCGGGCAGCAGTCTCGGTGCTGTTCTGCGACATGATTGTGATCCAATTCCTTGTCAACGTTTACAAACTACCGTCTGTAGTAACTTAATTTGCAAGTAATTAAAATGCTGGGTTTTCTTACACTGCACTTCTTTTCAACCTCGTAATTAATGGAAAAGATTAAAATGTAAAAAAAGTTATTTACAAGCTTGACCATACCAGAAACTTTGCCAAGAAAGAGGCAAAGTCTTCAGGACAGAAACCAATCGTAGCATGCCATACTACTGGTGTGCAGCTGACTCCAAGCAAAGGGAGTCAGGGAAAAGCAAAAGCAAAAACCAGTTTAAAAGTCTAAGTCCTTCCCAAGTCTGCATTTACAATTAAAAACTCTCCTGGGAAGTAGACCATAAGAACTCTGGGAAACCCGGTGGTGGTTTCTGGAGTGGTTTACCATTGCAAGAGAGAGGGTTCAATGTCTCTGTTTCCAGCTAAGAAAACCAGGGAGGCGTGAACACTGTCCTCAGCACTTCACAGTAAACCCTCAGGGACTCAGAACATTCCATGATTTGCTAACATCAAACAGCAAGTTCTAGTTAAATCACATTTTCTAACATCATCCTTGAAGTTTTAGTTCTCAGTATGTTTGGTAAAATGATGCTTTTCCCAAAGCCAAAAGAAGAAAGAAGGGAGAAAATTAAGATGCAGGCCGTTTAAACACAGCCCAGAGCAGTCCTGGCAAGGAGCAAGGCCCCGCCATCACCGGTCCATCATGCTGAGGATCATCTCAGGCGTGAGGTCTCCGTTGGGGGCATCTGTGGCAGCTGGCTGGGCCTCCTCTTCCTCCCCCTCCGCAGGCTCTGCGTCTGGCTCTTTTTTGACTTCAACTATAATGTTCTCAATTGCACCTGTATTCTGGTCTTCGACCTGAATGATGGCTGTTGCTGGCAAAGAAGAGCATGAAGAAAACAAATGCTCCATTAAAGCCCCCAAGAATTGCAAGAGTCTTTTCAGACTTGACACTAAATGAAAGTGAGCAACACAGGAAAGCCTCAGTTTCGATATAGAGAACATCAATAAAAAAGATTTAATAACCTATAATGTGGCCATACACAAAGCCCAAATACTCTAGATAATACCAAAAAACAAAGCACTGACATTCCTCTTCATATGCCTCCCAAATCATGTATTAAAAATCTTAAGTTTTCCTTTATCTCATAAATTAGGGCTTCACAATAGTCAGTGTGACACAGGCAAAAAATGCAGACAGTACAAGACAAGGTATACTTCAGAGTGCAGGATGTAGGCAGGTCTGTTTTAGAGATGACCCACCTACAGCAAAAGAACCTGACATTTTAACAAATTTATCTGTGCCAGGTCTTAGTTGCAGCACACGAGCTTAGCTGTGGCCTGCAGGATCTAGTTCCCTGATCAGGGATCGAACCTGGGGCCCCCTGCAATGGGAGTGCAGTCTTAGCCACTGAACCTCCAGAGAAGTTCCAGAACCTGATATCTTTGCGTCTGAAGCTGTCCAACACCGAGGGTCCTACCACCAGTTGGTTCACTCAAATCTTTGTAGGTCAAATAGTTCCCCAACCACCCCACTGTAACAAGACATTTCGACATGGGGCTCAAGGAACATACTAAAAAAAAAACAGATGGACGCTGCATTTGTTGAAGAAAGAAAGAGAATTGCCAGCTTTTAGGAGATTCATGAATAGAACAGAGACCTGAGACTCCCAAGAGCCTGCAATTACAAGGGCCATGTCCAGTACAGGACTGCTCCCCAATGTCCTCTCATAAATCAGGAAGCCAGCAACAGAATCCATGGGTCTGGGTTTCTTAGGAGGGACACTGTCATGGAAATCCCTTTATTCCTCCATCCTTTAAAATTTGGCTCTTATACATTACATTCATTACCATGTCAATTTTGCCAGGTAAGACTCTGTTTTGTAAAACCCTCCCACACTGACAGTACCCATCTCATAGAAAGCACCCTTCAACTCTGGACTTTATCTTGCTGAAACTTAACAGTCCTCTAGAGACTTTCTCAGATGTTCCCCAATAAAAAACTAAAAAACTGCTTCCTAAGAATTTGTTCTCAGTGTGACCTTAACTTGTTCTCATGGCTCAGCTCCCACCTACCCAAAGAACAAGGACCCGTCTGGCTTCCCCACATGTTGGGAGAGGATGCCAGCCTACTGAGCTGAGACAAGCAACTTACGCTGGGTCTGTTTGGGCTGGTTGGTTCTGCCAGGGGGGCGTCCTCTCCGTTTCTTGGCAGGTGGTGGGGCTGGGGTTACTGGCTGGGGCTCTGGCTCGGGTTCAATCTCCACAGCAGGCTCCTCCTCATCCTCATTGTCATCCAAGTCTGGCTCAGCATTTTCTTCTCATGAAATCAGGAAGAAGAGGTGGTGGGTGGGGCAAAGAGACGAGTGGTGGAAGGAAAAGCAACACACAAATAATCACGTATTCTGTGAAGTCCACTTAAATATTTATTTTCATCGTTAACAGCCCATTTAAAAATTCCATTCACTGGAATTTTTGTTTTCAGCACTAAACAAAGTAAGCTCGTATTAATGCTAAGTTAATAAGCAAATCAACTTGGATACCATTATTCATATTTTATGTGGACTGGATATTCTTTTGTCTTTAGATATCAAAATATTGAGTTTCAAATTCTTAAAGGCAACTCCAACTTATGCCAGTTATATAAATGCCCCCACCAAGTGGTGTTTTAAGCTGAAAATGAAACAAATGTTCCCTTTACCTACTATACACAGATAAAACAGGACACGAAGCCTGAGATGGACCCCTGAAGAGTGGTGGAAGATGTGTGTGTGTTTGTGTGTATAAAGTTCTTGAAGCACCGTGAGGCCCCATTTACTAGGAAAAGTGTTGAGGTCAAATTTTGGAATTTAATTCCCAGCTGTCCCAAACCTAGTAGGTCCTCCTAACTCCCTTACCTTCTCCCTAAAGCAATTACCACATAAAAGGAGAGGGAACTATCGTAGAAAGAACACTGATGAAGAGCCTGGTAATACAGTTTTGAGTCTCAGATCTCCTAAGTGTGTGACCTAGGATGATAACCACACTGAACCTCAGTTTCCTTGTGTAATTTCTAAAGCACTCTCAAGGATCACAAAGAGATAATGCCTGTAATTGTGCTCTGCAACTTACATTCTACCACATCATCACAGATGCTTTTTACACTAGACATCAGAGTTTATAAAAATTCTCCATTATTCCATATAGGCTTCATTAAGTAAGAGGTATTACCCTCATTTTATAGAAACGGAGAAACTGAAGTGATTTATAAGGCACAACTAACCACAGTTTAGGGGTGTTCTGCTGCCCACATCTGTAGGCAACTGAAGAGCTCTTGCTACCCCTCCCCCACTGCCATGGCACAAAAGATATCCTGCCTGCCTTCCTCCAAGAAGCACAGGTTACAAGCACATTCTCTTTTGCTCACACCAAATGTTTAAATTTAGAAATCTGTGGGTAAATGCCTGATCGTCAGGACAAAAAGCCTTGTCAAGTGACTGAAATCCTAAGTGAAAATGTGGGGAACGTACTGGTACGTGGCAGCGTGTCAAGAACGACATGCTTCCCTGCTGAACTTATTCAAGCCCCCTATTGCCTAAGTTGGCCCAACGCCTAGAAAGCTAAACAAATTCAGTCAGAACTGAGCAGGGGGCAGGGGGAGAAGCACACAAAGTTAATAGGGTCAAAAGCTTATTGGATTGGAGAGATTTTGGTTAAAAGCCTTGAAAATAGTATTAGACTCTGGTGGTCAATTTCTCTTGATGACCAACAGGCAGAACTTCTGGGAGGGAACATATATGATTCTGGCCTTCACCAGTCCAAACATTCTGGGATAAAGAGACAACAGGCCCCAAAGCTGTGCAACTCCTCCTCCTGTCTTCTCCAGTGCAGAAGACGAAAGGAGGAACCACAGAAACCTATTAGGAACTCTCATTAAACTGTGCAGCTGATTCTGGTAAAAGTACAATTAGGAGAATGGAGCTGGTCTAGCTGGGAGATGAACCACGGAAGTGACCATGGCAGTGCCATGAGAAAAAAGGCATGTCTGTGGCTGGAGAAGGTTCGGCAGCCAAGAGCTACTACAGGTGTCCTGAAGCTCAAGTTTATCTGGGCATCTCTGCTGGTTCTTGAGGCCCACTGACATTACTTGGCACCTCCCAACAGTCCACTCAATTTCTTTACCAAACAAAGGGATTCCACAATGATTCTCAGTAGTGTGTGATGTGCTTTTATAAAAATTAAAGTGAAAAAAGAAAGTTAAGCAAAGTGACATTTTAAAGGAGGCATTCACTTAAAACCCAAGATTTTCCACTAGAAAAGGCAGCAAAAATTAAATTACTCTTATGCTTAGATGAATATTCCCCCATAAAAAGTTCTGAATAGAAAAGTGAAGGCTTTTTTAAGATAAAAAACCAAAAGGGACTTCTTATATATTTAAATATAAAAGACCTAGTATTTTCATGAACAACTTTTATAATAAAACCAATAAAGTGATACATATATTCAGTTTTCAGAAATTTCATTTCCTTTCCCACTATTTCTGACAAAGCAACGTAGAAGACAAACTTAGAGCTTCTCAGAAATCCATCAGGCGTCACCTGTAAGCACCTTCCCCAAAACAGAACTCCTCTGCACCCTTTTCCACAAGTCTCAAACACTGAAGCCATGGATGCGCCTTCTCAACTAGGTGCCAGTAACCCAAGCATCCACATTATAAAACCTCACACTTTGGAATGAGTTTGTCTCATCAAATGTGACGCCTACATTACCAACACTCTTGTTCTCCACCCCATTTCATGAGTTTAGCACCTCAACACATATACCTTCTGCCTGGATTTCATGACTAACACCCCAAAGAACATCAATGTTAGGAAAACTGGCAAAGTTTTAAATTATAAATGGGGAGATTAAGGTAGGAAGAGAAAGGCTGACCTTCATGGATTTGATCAACACATCTCAAGGCTAGGCTGACACAGGCAGTCAAACCAGAAGTTGGTCAGGATGCTTAAGCAACCTTCTTCATGTCCATTAGATTCACTGCTCAAATCTAGACCAGCTTCCTAAATGTAAAAGCTATGAACATAGAAAAGAAACTCTGCTGGCCTTAGAATATCACTAATCTGAGTAAATTGAGTATAAAGATATTAATTTTGCTTCAGCTTTAACTGAACATAACATATCTTATCAAGCAATGGAACACCATAAGGAAAAAAAAAAAAACTTGCTCTGGGAATAAGCTAACTGCTGTTGTAAATATATACACACATCAGGAAGATTAGAGGTTTAAAGGAAGCACGAGAGAGTGGCCTATCTCTGTATTCCAGCACGTCTTTACATAAATACACTGTAAACACTGCACCAAAACCTGCCACTTTTAACTAACTCAAGAAACAAAAGTCACTTACCACTGTCAGAGGAGTCCTCCTTTTTAGAACGCATCTTTCTCTTTCTTCCACGTTTACTCTTCTTCGTTTCTCCTCCATTTTCCCCTTCTACACCATCTGGACCAGCACAATTATCCGCATGTCTTGCCATAGTATTCTAACAAAAGGAACAAAATTCTCGTTCACATTACTAAAAAAGGTAAGATTAAAATTGGAAGTTCTCTTTTAGTTTAATAAAAAAAAAACAATTGGGCGGTGGTTATCCATATTAAGTCTCAATGTTCTCGTGTCTGCTAAATGTGTCCTGAACATACTCTTCCTTTTCAGGGAAAATGGTCTCCATCTGGAGTGGGTGGAGAGAGAGAAAAGGGTGGGTGGGAGAGGAGAGCTGCTCAGAAAATGGGGTTAGGTCCTCTGAGCAGGGGAGAATCAGACCAAGCTCCCTGTCCTGTGCAGACCTGACCAACATGACCCTAAGTGAAGGCAGAGGAGAAGGCAATGGCACCCCACTCCACTACTGTTGCCTGGAAAATCCCATGGATGGAGAAGCCTGGTAGGCTGCAGTCCATGGGGTCGCACAGAGTCGGACACGACTGAAGCGACTTGGCAGCAGCAGCAAGTGAAGACAGACCTGTTAAAAATACTGAGTTCCCCATCAGTGGAAAGGTTCACACATGGACATGTGTGATGTGGTGGGGTGGAAATGACTGACCCTTTCCAAATGATAGTTTATCTCTATAATCTCAATGGAGAAAACTGCCCTGCTTTGCAACAGATCAAGAACATGGATGGTATCAAGAACTGTAAGGGAGGAAGTCAAGTTCTGACTCTTACCCGGCGTGTAAATGTTTTCCCACACTTAGAACAGACAAAGGCCGCAGGGACAAAGTTGGGGTCATGATAGCGTTTGAAGTGCATGTCAAGGAGCTGTTTCTGACGGAAGGTCTTGTCGCAGTGGCTGCAGGCATAAGGCTTCTCCCCAGTGTGGGTGCGCTTGTGCATGATCATGTGCCTCTCCTGCAAGAGAACGAGGTGAAGGAAAGTCTCAGATCCTGTCTTAGGGCTGCTATCCCCCACCACCTGCATGCGTAACTCTAAAGACCTTTCTCTTCCAAGGGTCCAGGCCCAGAACCGCTTGCTGAGAGGATAACGTAAACCTGATCGGGGTACAAAACTGCTTCCCCAAATCCTAGCAGGTACACTCACTTCTGCTGCTTCTGTAGATCACTCCCAAGCATCAGGCCCCAGTACCAAATTCTTCCCTTCTCTCAAGTCCTGGACTTAATTTCATATAAGGTATATATAAAAACCCTCTGATAAAACCCAACACTGATGAGACATCAATTGTTTTCTAACTATGAAGGTTCCTACCTGTCTACAAGCGTAATCACACTGATCACACTTAAAGCGCTTCTCGTTCTTGTGTGACTTCTGGTGCTGGATGAGGGCATAGCGCTCATGAAACACAGCATCACAGTACCGGCATTTCTTGCCCTGCTCAATGTAGGAATGCTGCTTTCGCAAGTGGACACCTTAAAGCAAAACACAAAGCCCAGGCCAACTTGTGAAAACACAAACATCTCAAAGAGTTAAGAACACATTTCTTTCTGCTTCTGAATATAGTTACTCTGGCTGCTATATAGAAAATGGAAAAAAAGGAGTAAAAACAGACATGGAGACCAGTTGAGACGTTAAAACTCAACAGGTGAGGGAAGGTGGTAGTTTGGAGATGGCAGTGGGTATGGAGGGAAGGGGACCTGACGAGAGACCTAAGAAGCTGAATCAACAGGACTTAGTGACTGACCAGAGTGAGGAAGAGAAAGGTGGGTATCAGGAATGACCTCCAGGTTCCTGGCTTGGAAAACTGAGCAGATGGTGGAGCCACTTACTGAGACAAGGAGTAAGTGGAACAGGGCTGAAGCCTGAGCTGTGTGTCTGCAAGGGGGCAAGGACATTTAGAGTTGAGGGGAAAGATTAAGGAGAACTTGAAAATGAAGGTAAAGAGGCAATACTTGATCATGTAAATGTTGCCAGGACACAGGAGAATGGGATCAGGGCAAAGGGCAGGCCACAGACACGAAGAGTGACACAAGGTCTCTAGAAGCCGATGGGGAAAGAGGATGAATGCAGGTAAGTTACACATCTGGAAAGAGGAAATTCGAAGTTTCAACCTGCTGCATTTTCTGTGTATCTAAAGTAAGAAAAGAGGTTACATACTGAGACGAAGGAGGCAAAGAGAAAAGGGAAGGAAGATTAGAGGTTTAAACAAAGTTAATGATTTACCCTACTGTCATACAACTTCCCACATAGCAGGTGCTCAAGAATCTGTGGAATGAACGGGACACAGCTGATGAGGACAAACAGCTGGAAACTGAGGAGCCAGCTGCGTTTAGGGTCAAGAATTTACGGCTCAATCAAAGTGCTATCACTTCCAACTTTTGTTGTTGTTTAGTTGCTAAATAGTGACTTCTTTGAGACCCCATGGACTACAGCCACCAGGCACTTCTGTCCATGTTATTTCCCAGGCAAGAATACTGGAGTGGGTTGCCATTTCCTACTCCAGGCATTGGCAGGTGGATTCTTTACCACTGAGCCACAAGGGAAGCCTCACATCAAACTCAAAGAGGGCCAATTCTGGGGAACGGAAATAGGTAAGAGAAAGGGATGGCGTATTTTTTTACTCCCTACACATGTTCACTATATGAAGACTTTTTATACATAAATATATCATTTAAAATAATTCTTAGACTCAACTTCTGCTCCTCAGATAGAGAGACCTAACAGTTAATGTCAAAGACTTTATATTTTTATTAAATATTTACAATAATAATTCTGTAAGGTTGGAATTATTCCTATATTATCAGTTAAAAAAAAAAAAAAAAAACCTTATTAGAACAGTAAGTATTTGGAGGTGAATCTTGATCTGGTAGGTCTGCCTCCAAAGGCCATGCCTTCCTGTGTCCCAAGGTGATGAATCTTAATTATTGCATATTAATGTGAAATCAGACCTGCTTTAAAGAGGGAACACAAACTTGTTTGGGAATGGTTTGGGCAGATAACTATTATTTGACAGCTCCTTAACTACCTCATAAAGAGTTTATTATGTAAGGTCTAAGAGGTTATCATTACAAGTGCAGGTGGCTTGTAACAGAATCAACAGAATGATCTCTGTTCGTTTCCAAGGCAAACCATTCAATATCACAGTAATCCAAGTCTATGCCCCAACCAGTAACGCTGAAGAAGCTGAAGTTGAACGGTTCTATGTAGACCTACAAGACCTTTTAGAACTAACACCCAAAAAAGATGTCCTTTTCATTATAGGGGACTGGAATGCAAAAGTAGGAAGTCAAGAAACACCTGGAGTAACAGGCAAATTTGGCCTTGGAGTACAGAATGAAGCAAGGCAAAGGCTAATAGAATTTTGCCAAGAGAACGCACTGGTCATAGCAAACACCTTCTTCCAACAACACAAGAGAAGACTCTACACATGGACATCACCAGATGGTCAACACTGAAATCAGATTGATTATATTCTTTGCAGCCAAAGACGGAGAAGCTCTATATAGTCAGCAAAAACAAGACTGGGAGCTGACTGTGGCTCAGATCATGAGCTCCTTATTGCCAATGAAGAAAGTAGGGAAAACCACTAGACCATTCAGGTCTGACCTAAATCAAATCCCTTATGATTATAAGTGGAAGTGAGAAATAGATTTAAGGGCCTAGATCTGATAGATAGAGTGCCTGATGAACTATGGACGGAGGTTTGGGACATTGTACAGGAGACAGGGATCAAGACCACCCCATGGAAAAGAAATGCAAAAAAGCAAAATGGCTGTCTGGGGAGGCCTTACAAATAGCTATGAAAAGAAGAGAAGTGAAAAGCAAAGGAGAAAAGGAAAGATAAGCATCTGAATGCAGAGTTCCAAAGAATAGCAAAAAGAGATAAGAAAGCCTTCCTCAGCAATCAATGCAAAGAAATAGTGGAAAACAGTAGAATGGGAAAGACTAGAGATCTCTTCAAGAAAATTAGATACCAAGAACATTTCATGCAAAGATGGGCTCAATAAAGGACAGAAATGGTATGGACTTAACAGAAGCAGAAGATATTAAGAAGAGGTGGCAAGAATACACAGAAGAACTGTACAAAAAAGATCTCCACGGCCAAGATAATCACGATGATATGATCACTCACCTAGAGCCAGACATCCTGGAATGTGAAGTCAAGTGGGCCTTAGAAACCATTACTACGAACAAAGCTAGTGGAGGTGATGGAATTCCAGTGGAGCTCTTTCAAATCCTGAAAGATGATGCTGTGAAAGTGCTGCACTCAATATGCCAGCAAATTCGGAAAACTCAGCAGTGGCCACAGGACTGGAAAAGGTCAGTTTTCATTCCAATCCCAAAGAAAGGCAATGCCAAAGAATGCTCAAACTACCACACAATTGCACTCATCTCACACGCTAGTAAAGTAATGCTCAAAATTCTCCAAGCCAGGCTTCAGCAATACGTGAACCATGAACTTCCAGATGTTCAAGCTGGTTTTAGAAAAGGCAGAGGAACCAGAGATCAAATTGCCAACATCTGCTGGATCATGGAAAAAGCAAGAGAGTTCCAGAAAAACATCTATTTCTCCTTTATTGACTACACCAAAGCCTTTGACTGTGTGGATCACAATAAACTGTGGAAAATTCTGAAAGCAATGGGAATACCAGACCACCTGACCTGCCTCTTGAGAAACCTGTATACAGGTAAGGAAGCAACAGGTAGAACTGGACATGGAACAACAGACTGGTTCCAAATAGGAAAAGGAGTACGTCAAGGCTGTATATTGTCACCCTGCTTATTTAACTTACATGCAGAGTACATCATGAGAAACGCTGGGCTGGAAGAAACACAAGCTGGAATCAAGATTGCCAGGAGAAATATCAATAACCTCAGATATGCAGATAACACCACCCTTATGGCAGAAAGTGAATAAGAACTAAAAAGCCTCTTGATGAAAGTGAAAGTGGAGAGTAAAAAAGTTGGCTTAAAGCTCAACATTGAGAAAACGAAGATCATGGCATCTGGTCCCACCACTTCATGGCAAGTAGATAGGTAAACAGTGGAAACAGTGTCAGACTTTATTTTTCTGGGCTCCAAAATCACTACAGATGGTGACTGCAGCCATGAAATTAAAAGACGCTTACTCCTTGGAAGGAAAGTTATGACCAACGTAGATAGCATATTCAAAAGCAGAGACATTACTTTGCCAACAAAGGTCCGTCTAGTCAAGGCTATGGTTTTTCCAGTGGTCATGTATGGATGTGAAGAAAGCTGAGTGCCGAAGAATTGATGCTTTTCAACTGTGGTGTTGGAGAAGACTCTTGAGAGTCCCTTGGACTGCAAGGAGATCCAACCAGTCCATTCTAAACGAGATCAGCCCTGAGTGTTCTTTGGAAGGAATGATGCTAAAGCTGAAACTCCAGTACTTTGGCCACCTCATACAAAGAGTTGACTCATTGGAAAAGACTCTGATGCTGGGAGGGATTGGGGGCAGGAGGAAAAGGGGACAACAGAGGATGAGATAGCTGGATGGCATCACCGACTCGATGGACCTGAGTATGAGTGAACTCCGGGAGATGGTGATGGACAGGGAAGCCTGGTGTGCTGCGATTCACGGGGCCGCAAAGAGTCGGACACGACTGCGCGACTGAACTGAACTGAAGAGGTTATCATGCAAGTATAAAACACTCAAGGTTTTCATTTGCATCAGGATAGTGAATAAATTTAAAAAATCGAATAATCCAAACAGTGGCCTAACAGTTAACACGGTGCCATGAGATATTACTGGTTTAGGTTTTAGTTTCTATATGGTAAGAACAGTAAAACTCTTTCGTTTATCTGAGAACAGTACTTAAATTTTTCTAAAATCCTTTCTACACCAGAGTAGGATGACACATGACCCACTGGATCTTACGTGGAATCCAATGGCCTCTACTTCAAGCTCACAGTTTCATCTTAAAAATGTTTTATGTTGGTCTGCAGTTTGTTCAATATAGTCATATTAATGTAAAAATGTTTTAAGATACTAGTTCAATTGTGTAACTTTACTCAAAACCTTCTGAGTAAAACCAATGCTGCAGAAAGACAGTCAGGTTTATGACCTGGTTTGGTATGCTCCTGATATGACCTGGGTACTTATACATGCCCCAGTGTGAGAAGCAGCCCTAGAGGATTCCCGAAGACTCAAGTCCAGCTTTGCCCCTCATAAGCTGTGTTGTATCACTTTGGTCAAGACACCTGGTTATCACCTACAAAGCTCGAATAAATATGCCTTGATGACTTCATATGGTTGCTGTGAAGATCAATTAAGTAAAAAAGTAAAATAAAAGTATAAAGACAACCTGAAAGGTACAATTTATCTAAATGCATTATTATTTTGTAGGGAGCAGTGCATTTTGGACAGAGAACAGACTGGGGCAGTATTTTTAACTATTTTAAATAAGAAACACAAAGGGATAAATTCAGGTGACCTTATCCTAAAATTTCTACCAGTAAACTCTGCCTTTATATTAACTGTAGCTTAGTTATGTACACAATTACAGCTATCACCAAATCAATATAACAGTCTAATTACCTAAAGAAAGTACAAATATTCTGGGGGAAAAAACCCCCCAAACTGAAGTGGACTGACCTTAGTTCGAACCATACTATGTTACTTCTCTATTTGGGGACTTTTAACATTACCAATGAAGGCTACTAATTAAAAATACACTTTTCTCTCATTATAGTTGCCATTTATTTATAGATGAGCTATAGTCAGGAAAAACTTTTGTAGTGTAGCTTCAGTAAGAGAAAGAAGAGACAGAAAAAAATAGCATAAGCAATGACTTTTATTAAATAGCAGGCCATTCACAACACACAAAACTCACAAAGTCAGAAAAGGAAGTAACCTGTGATCATTATCTTCATAGAGTTGTCAAAATTTATTTTTCATTTGCCACTAGTTGACTTACCCAGATCACTTTTTCGGGCTATGACAGTGTCACAATGGGGACAGTGAAATTTGGCCACATTTTCTGTGTGCTTCTGTAAAATGTGCATCTTCATGGTACCACTTTGGGTAAACCGTGCATGACAAATATAACATTCATAAGGTTTTTCCCCTTCAAAGAAAAAATACAGAATGAACAAATTAGACGAAATGACTAAATAACTACCATTTAATTGAAGGGTTACCAGGCGGCAGATATGCCAAGCCACAGAGGATCTACAGTTCTTAACTGAGGAAGGATGAGGCTCAGGCCCACTGCCTGGCTCAGGCCTATCTTGAGAGATGAGTAAGAAGTCCCAAACTGTGGCCACCACCTCTGCTCTGCCCAGCTCTGCCACAGAGTCCTTCATGTTAATAAGAGTAGTTTCTACAGCAGTACTTACCTTTGGAGGAGAACAGATGGGATGATAGCAGGAGGACCTGCAAGTTTTTCTTTTTAGAAAAAGACTGTACTTTGAAAAACTGACAAGCTGGGTTAGGTAATCTACCCAGACTTCTAACAGTAAAAAATTTCCATGCTCTGGTGTATATTCAGAGCAATGAATTCTGAAGGTATGCCAGAGAACATGTGTCAATTATATACTACTCTCATGCCCGTTTCCATCTGGGTAACTAATGAGGGTATGTGGTGGTTCCCAGGGTGCCATGGGATCCACTAAAAAGTGGTTCATTAATGAAAGCAAGGGAGAAGTCCTACCTGAATGGGTTCGCATGTGCCTTTTCAGCTTGTATGTGTCCCTGCTGGCATAACTGCACAAGCTGCACTGGAAAGGACGCTCCCCAGTGTGAGAGCGAATGTGACGTTTTAATTTGCTGACCTGAAAAAGCAACAAAACCTCTTAAACCTGTATTAACATAGGTTACGACATGAACACCGTGGGTCAAGCCCAAAAGCTTTGGTTTTGGAAACTGAAATTCGTAACAGAAAAAGTCTAAAGGACAGTATTTCTTCCTCTTTAACTGTTGCCTCTAAAATCCCTATCATAATCTAAGGAAGTGGGTAAAATGGATAGGGCATGAGTCAAGATGAGTTACTATTAACTGTTTAGGCTAGGTGATAGGTCCATGGGGTTGTGATATACTATTCTATCTACTTCTTTTATATGTCTAAAATTCTCCAGAATAGTTTTAAAATAATTCATGCTTATTTATGGATCAAGTTGCTAACAAACGTGAATCCAAGTTTATAAGTGCATTTTAATTCTCCTCAGTCTCTCTTTCTTTCAACAGCACTTCCCAGACAGGCCAGGCACCAGCGGCCTCTCACCTTCCTCCCTATGGACTTATGCTTTTCATCTTCAATTGGGTATCTTTCCAACAAAAGAGTGACTCTAAGGAGGGTTTCAAATACTAACATTTGACTTGAAAATTTTAAAAAGTGTTCCATTTTTTTTTAAGTGTTCCAATTTTTACACTAAAATCCCCCTGTACTTCTACACAGTAAAAATTTCACACACTCTCTAAGGCTAAAGAACGGTTCCAACAATATTATTGAATAATTCTCTTTCTAGGACTATAGTTCAGTTCAGTTCTAGGACTTATCACATATTAAATTCCTGTACACCATAGGATCTATTCTTTTTCAGCCAACTCTTTTTTCTGGCTCCAATATCATACTGTCTTCATTTATCATATAGTTTTACAGTAGCCAACAGCAAAAGCCCTTCATTCCCTTTTCAAAAATTTTTTAGTCATTCATATATACACTTCCAGTTGAAATTCAGAATCAACTTGACATGTGTATTTATTAATGTCCTTTGGAAAATTCTGAGACATTTTCTTCTTATAGGTATTAGGTGCTTTTTGCTGTTCAGTTTACCCCCAGGTCATTTTTACTGCTGTTAGAATTTGAACCTGTTTTCTAGTATAGGTACTGCATAAAATAAGTCATTAATTCCAGTGTATTCACCTTGGATCTGACCACTAGACTGAACTCAAATGCTCTAGGTTTTTCAGCCAACTCTTAGATTTTCTATGTAAGAAAATATGTCTGTAAGAAAAGACAGTTTTGTCTTTTCATTTATAATTCATTACTTATTTTATGCTATTATCTAGGATTTTAAATACAATGTTGAAATTCTAACTGTGATGGGTATCTTGTTTCAAAGTTACTTAGACTGGGTTTACTATAGGCTGCCAGTAGATACTTCTCATAATAAAAACATTTTCTTCTACACTTGACTTGCTAGAACTTTAAACAGTATCAACTATCAAATTTTATAGTTTTTCAATTACGGAAATGATCATGTGATTTTTCTTTAATCTCTCAATGTAGTACACACCAATAATTTCCTAATGTTAAATTACTCTTGCATTTTAGATATATTCTATTTAATAATCACATTTTAGTAATACTCTATTACTAAATTTGGTCTGTTAATTTATTTAAAATTTTGGCTTTTCTGTGAGAAAAACATACAGTTTTCTTTTTAGAAGTATCCTAATCCAACCAGTCCATTCTGAAGGAGATCAGCCCTGGGATTTCTTTGGAAGGAATGATGCTAAAGCTGAAACTCCAATACTTTGGCCACCTCATGCGAAGAGTTGACTCATTGGAAAAGACCCTGATGCTGGGAGGGATTGGGGGCAGGAGGAGAAGGGGACGACAGAGGATGACATGGCTGGAAGGCATCACCGACTCGATGGACGTGAGTCTGAGTGAACTCCAGGGGTTGGTGATGGACAGGCAGGCCTGGCATGCTGCGATTCATGGGGTTGCAAAGAGTCGGACATGACTGAGCGACTGAACTGAACTGAATCCAGTTTTGGTAACAAGGTAACCTCAAATAATTATGGTGAGAAAATCGTCCATTTTTAAAATACTCTTGGTATAGTGACTTGTTTCTTTGCAGTTTGGTAGAATTTGCCTGTAACATTAGTAACATGTGGATTAGTACTCTTTTTTAATGGGTACACCTTTCACACTCATTACAAATCTTTCTTTCTAGTGGTGGGGAGGAGGAGTGGTAGTAATCTAGTAAGATACTCTATCTTGTATTATGAGGATATCAACTACCCTCACACAGGAGTCAGGATCTTCTTAAGAGAAGGAACCAACAAGGAGCTGAACTTCTACACTGAACTTACTTCTACACTGGCGTAATCGCACATGGAACACTTAAATGGCTTCTCATGGGTGTGTTTGTAACGACGATGCCGCACCAATTCTCCACTAGTCACAAAGGCCATATCACAGTCTGGGCACTTGTGAGGACGAGTACCTGGACAAAGGAGGACATAACAGAAAGACAAGGACATGGTTAATTTCAGAGCTCAATGTGTGGCACAACTGCAGCATGAGGCTGGACCCTGGTTATCTCACCGACCATGCCTGAGAATAGCTCCAAAAGCTATGGGTAAGCCCAGGTGACTTTATAACACCAATCTCAAAATATTAAAAACACATGCCAAATGTTTAGTTTTTCTTAATTACCATTTTGAGTCTGCTGTCTTTGAATACAAAATCATTTTTATCCCTATTTTGTGAATATTCTGATCACTATGGATTAAAGGTTAATAGAAATACCTGTTTCAACCCATCTAAAAAAATACAGAACACATCTTTTAAACCTTAATAGAGGTCACAGAATTAATAGTCATTTGACTCAAGATTCTTCTACACATCAAAACTTACTGTATTGAAATTATATATACAGAACCAGTGAGCTGTCCATATTGACCAACTTTTTCTTAAAAAAAAAAAAAAGAAATATAATAACATGTTTTCTATTTTAATTTGGTTTCATAAGGTAGAGATTTACCAAAGGCTTTAAAAGTATATTGCCTTTTATGTTATGTGATTTAAATAGACTGTTTTCAAATATCCATATCTAATATTCTGTGATCTGAATGTTAACTCATGGAATATTTAAATATTTTTTGAACTAATACTATATTTTCTATGGACTTCCCTCGTGGCTCAGACGGTAAAGCATCTGCCTACAATGTGGGAGACCTGGGTTCAATCCCTGGGTTGGGAAGATCTCCTGGAGAAGGAAATGGCAACCCACTCCAGTATTCTTGCCTGGAAAATCCCATAGACAGAAGAGCCTGGTAGGCTATAGTCCACGGGTTCGCAAAGAGTCGGACACGACTGAGCGACTTCACTTTCACTTATATCTTCTATATTTCTTGGTTTTTTTCTTGTTTTATTTTTCCTTTCACTGAGACAATCTTATTGTTTTTAATATGTCTTCCCATAGTAGCCTCATAATGTAACATGACTTTAGAAGATCTTCTCTAGCCACTTTATATTCTGAACACTGCACTTGAAATATTATGACCAAGTAATATTCACAACAAAGAGATAAAGCTGACAGCAGAACACAGTACTGTTTTCATAGGTTATTATCATCACCATCTGTAATCGTGGGTAAGAAGTGAACAGCAAGGTCATCTCAAACACCAAAATCAAAGGCAGGCTACCTTTGAGAATGGAATCAGGAAGACTCACAATGTTATAAATGGGACCAGCCATTTGTAGAAATGATTTTCCCAGAGATTGAGAATACTGGAGAGGGCAATGTGTTTGGATATGACAGCAATTATTAGAAAATTTCAAAGAATGTTTTTATTCAGTTTGCTTCTTTAGTTACACTGAGGATTAAGAGTGAAGGATAGAGTTCTTATGTATGAAAAATGTACAGTCTGGAGATACAGATAGGTAAGTAAAACAACAATTAACAAGAGAAGGAAAGCAACATCAATTCCTATTAGGACACGGTAAGCTGAAAACAAAGAATTTCCAATGTTTACCTAGCATTACCAAAGGGGGAGAAAGAGGCCTGCCTCCGATAGACCTAAGCATGGCAATTAGGAAACAAGCAGACACCGCTGTGGGACATGAATTTTCATCAGGTTGTACCACATGACCGACTATGTCCCTCTGCTCAAGGTCCACGCTCACCAGGACACCGTTCAATTGCTACAGCATCTGGACATAGGCAAGGGTGCCCCCTAGGATGCAATACTATTGCATCTACAAAATAAAAAGGTGCATTCTTCACCATAAACTGATGTTCTGTTATGCTCCTGACTCTTGAGGGTTTGGTTAGTATGAATTAGTCCTGCCAAATCACTCGTAAATAGCCAAATTTCTTATTTTCAAAGCTGAGGACTTGACCATGACACAGTGCCCACATCAAGGCACTCCCATTTTGGCAGTCCTATAATGTGTTCAGCTGCTTTTATCCAGTCTTCTGCCTTTTCCCTAGGATTTTCAAACTACCAAATAAAACATATTATCATCGTCAAGAGTCTGGGTAGAAACTAGGGAGTTGGTGAGAAGTGACTAAGTCACATTAACAAATACACTACTGCACAGCATACTGCTTATAGGCCAACCCTTACTTGATCATGTTCATCAGACAACCAACACATCAGAGAAAACAAGAGTCGTCATATAAAATGAGGTGGAGAATCTGGATAGAAGAAAGCTATTCTGCATGAAGAATCAGGTGAGAGAAGTTTCTATTTGCACTTGGAGCCAATTATCAACACCATAAGTGTGTAAGAACCCAGAAGAGAGTCTCAGGAGAGCTTCAGCCCACAGTTCTCCCCTTTAGTGACTCCAGAACCTGACCACGGTCTACACGAAGCTAATATTAGAATATTAAGTATGTGTGGACCATGAATGAACAAATGTTTGAAATGCTGGGACAGTGTCTTAAATTTTTCATTCTGGGTTTATGAACTATGGCTTATTCTTTGAGGTAAAACAACCAGAAACCATGGTTTTTACAGAGGACACATTTCTATTCCTAATGTTCTTCCTCATAGTGCCTGGCAATTGTTGCCTGGGATTTTGGGGGGTTAGTTTTTGTCAGTGTTGTTAAAACTTTAGCAACACAATGGTGATGTCCCTCAGGAAATATTATAGATTGGAAATATCATAGGTTGGTTAACTACCACAGAAAATCTTTATCTGAATCACCATCCTTACATAATTTGGATTATTTCCCATAAATTTTCTTTATATTTGCCCATAAGTCCACTTGCTTACAATAAATCAAGATTACAAAAAGGGTATCAAAGAAAGAACAAAGAAGTCTTACCACTTTTACTCCCACTGGAATCAGCTTAGAAGATATTTAAAACTCAAGTTTAAGCCTTTGCTAAGCTGTAGTCCCCAACATGTTTATCCAGCACCTACCTGTGTGTGTGTTAAGATGATTCCTCAGAAGGGTGACTGTTCTGAATGCCCTGCCACAGAGATGGCACTTATGTGGTCTCTCATCAGTGTGACTTTTCATATGCCGATCCAAATTTGAACGCCGTGGACATGTGTAACTGCAAAGCTCACACTGGAATGTCTTCTTTACACCTATATGCAAAATAAAACACTTACTTGTTGCAGGGTTTCAAAATTTTTAAGATTAATCCTAAGCTTAAACTTCTACAGATATATTTTGTTAGCTTTTTATAACTAAACCCAATTAAGTCATATTTAGTCATAATTATCTCATGCTACCAATAGACTTCTTTCTTTTCAGGACTTAAAGTACTCAATCTGAAAACACTTCTTTTAGACTGGCTAAAAAAATTGACACCATATCACAATCTTTAAAAAATAAATCCATTTAATATAAAATAATCTACATATGTACTGTTATGTGCTTTATCCCAAAATGGTTTTGAGAATATAATGGATAAACTTATTTTACCTTTCTTTTTAATTTTTGTTGGCTTTGGAGGCTTCATGTTACCAACCACTTTCTCTGCATTAACCTCTGACAGCAGACCCTCCTGCTGCTCTTCCTCAAAATCATACACAGACACATCCACATCTTTGCCCTCCTCTGTGTAACGCAGTTTGCTCTTTTTGGTTTTCTTTGTTTTTTTGGCTGGTGGCTGATAGTCTGGGTCTTTTTGCCAACTAGGATCTTCCTGAGGCGGAAGTTCCCCTTGCTCTAGGGTCTCCACCTCTCCATTGGCCCCCACTTTTACCACTTGAAACCCTTCAGGCAAAGGTAAGGTGTGACATATCACAGGTTCACTTTCTGCAAGGCCCTCTTTAGACACTTCATTCTCATAAGCCCCCTGAAGTTCTTCTACTGAAGTGGTAGCAACAGGTACAGTCACAGGAACAGGTACTTGTACAAGCTGAAGCTCTCCTATGTTGATAGGCTGTTCCTCCATATTTACAACCTGCAAGGTTATAATCTGGGTATCGTCCACGGCAGCCTCTGCTTCTGGAGCGACTGCACCCTCCATGACTTCAGTCTTCATCTGAAGAAGGGTAGGATCCAGCTGTTCCATCATCACCATCTGTACACTGCTATTGACATCCTGGACCACCTCACCACCATCAGTCTGGTTCTGGGGAAGGTGGCAAGCGTCCTCTTCCTGGCCCCCTTCCCGGCGTCTCTGGTAAGTCTTTCTCTCCTTTCCTTTAATGAAAGTTTCAGACTCTTCCACAATGGCTTCAACCGCCTCACCTTCCATTTCCCCTTCCTTTATTAAGGGAGAACACAGATTGTTATTTAAAATAAAATTTATCTAAACAAAAACATACATTTTAAAACAAAAAAGGACCACCAATGTTTGTTAATATTACAAAAAGACAACAGATATTATGCACCTCTTGGTAGAAGAAGGGAATACTATCTACAAAGTAGTCTTTTAAGACAAAACAAAAAAATCTTAAATCAAGCCTCTAGATCCAACTACCAATTAACAGGAAATTGGTGACAGAGGATATTAATTTACACTTCAGGGATGAAATTCATGAAACCCAAACTAAAGGAAACTGTAGGCATAACTACTCATTGTCTTCTGTAAAGAAATCAACAGGAAGAAAAAAAAGATGTGAAGGATACAGGGAGAACCTACAGATCAGTGGTTCTTATGCCAGGAGACATTTGGCAAGGCCTGGACATGTTTCTGACTGTGTGGATAACAACAAACTGTGGAAAATTCTTAAAGAGACGGGAGACCAGACCACCTGACCAGCCTCCTGAGAAATCTGTATGCAGGTCAAGAAGCAGTTAGAACTGGACATAGAACAACGGACTGATTCCAAATTACAAAAGGAGTACGTCAAGGCTGTATACTGTCACCCTGCTCATTTAACTTATATGCAGAGTATATCATGCGAAATGCCAGGCTGGATGAAGCACAAGCTGGAATCAAGACTGCTGGGAGAAATATCAAATAACCTCAGATATGCAAATACCACCACCTTTATGGCAGAAAGTGAAGAGGAATTGAAGAGCCTCTTGATGAAAGTCAAAGAGGAGAGTGAAAAAGCTGGCTTAAAACTCAACATTCAAAAAATGAAGATCATGGCATCCGGTTCCATCACTTCATGGCAAATAGATGGGGAAACAGTGGAAACAGTGACAGATTTTCTTATCTTGGGCTCCAAAATTACTGCAGATGGTGACTGTAGTCATGAAATTAAAAGACACTTGCTCCTTGGAAGAAAAGTTTTGACCAACCTAGACAGCATATTAAAAAGCAGAGATATTACTTTGCCAACAAAGGTCCGTCTAGTCAAGGCTATGGTTTTTCCAATAGTCATGTATGGATGTGAGAGTTGGACTATAAAGAAATCTGAGCACCAAAGAACTGATGCTTTTTAACTGTGGAGTTGGAGAAGACTCTTGAGAGTCCTTTGGACTGCAAGGAGATTCAACCAGTCAATCCTAAAGGAAATCAGTCCTGAATATTCATTGGAAGGACTGATGCTGAAGCTCCAATACTTTGGCCACCTGATGTGAAAAACTGACTCACTAGAAAAGACCCTGATGCTGGGCAAGATTGAAGGCAGGAGGAGAAGGGGACGAGATGAGGGTGAGATGGTTGGATGGCATCACCAACTAGATAGACATGAGTTTGAGCAAGCTCTGGGAGTTGGTGATGGACAGGGAAGCCTGGCATCCTGCAGTCCATGGGTTCGCAAAGAGTCGGACATGACTGAGCGACCCAACTTGACTTGGACATGTTTCCGGTTGTCACTACTTGTGCAGGTAAGCTACCAGTATCTAGTGCTATCTAGTGGATAGAGGCCAGAGAGGTTACTAAGCATCCTCCTCTGCACAGGTGAGTCTTTCACAACAAAGAATTATTGGTCCCCAAATGTCAGTAAGTGCAGAGGTTGAGAAACCCCGATACAGACAAAAGAAGCTTAAGAGATACAGCAACCACAATCTATGGATCTTGTTTGTATTGTTTCAAACCAACAAATGTTATTTAAAAATGCCATGAGACAACGGGATTCAACTCTGTCTGGATATTTGATATTAAAGTTATTACAAAACTGGTTTACATCTTACACATTTCTTACATCTGGCAGACGATCTGTTTTTAGCTAAATTCTCCCTTAGAAAACAAGTCATCGGAATGCCTTTTCACCATGCTCTTCTTTTTCTCTGAGCCAGAGTCAGAACTTGAATCCGGAGTCCAATGGCCCTGCTTGTAGCTACCACACACCTCCACTTCCTGTCTCATATCATCATCTCATACCTGAAATACATTCATGTATTTCTCTTCTCTGTAAGACCATAAGTTTGTTGAGGACAGAGACCATGTATATAACAAGTAGTTTTTACCCTTTAGCACTGTGCCTAGGTTATTAAGAACACAATAAATGCTAACTGAATACATAATAGAAAATAGAAAAATCAGTTTCTCTCTGATTTATAGTTTCTGGCTCTTACATCTTCTGAGTGCTGAGAATACCTAGGTATCTAAGAGTAAAATGAGTCTGTGCAATGTCCAATTCCTATCAATAAACTGACTTAACAAAACCAATAAGTATATAAAAGGTTAATTCAAAATTAAAATTTAAAGTGTTTTGTATTCTTGCTCTCATCTTAAACAAAGCTTCTGCCATGCCTATCAGAGACCCGTCTCTTCAATTCAGGTACCTTAACACTATCCGTAATAGCAGTCAGAGAAGGCTCCTTAAGTCAGGACCACCTGCAAGGTAGTACAAAGACCAAGATTATGCAGACTTGATCCTGCGTTTTAGGAGTTACTGTCTAACAAAACAGAGAATAGGTACAATGGCTCAAGGTCAAAGAAGGTAGGTTTGGCCAGGTGTGAGATCAAGATGGGCAGGACTTTTAAAGGCAACATGGTGCATGTGTGCACACACATGCTTAAAAAGCCTACAACAGAGGAAAGAACAGAAAGAGGAGAAAGATGTGTTGGTTCTGGCCATAGACTGGATGGTCCTGAATGACAAAATATTAAGACTATACTCATTTGGTTGTCAATGGAAATCACATATGCTTTCTAAGCACTGAAAATTGAGATTTACTTGATTCATAAAGAACAGTGCTTGATTTCTTCAACAAAGTGTATCTGTGTATTTGCAAAGAGGAGAGATGTACTGATCCCAGATAATCTATTCAGATTCATGACTGGTTGGTCTTTAAGCCATTATTTTTCCTTGAATGTATCTGCTGATAAAACAACCACACTATTATGCACTTAAATTTTTCTCAAAATAATCTGTTTCCCCAGTGGGTTTGTTAAAACTCTTTGAGGGAAAAAGCCAGGGTTGAAGCAACCCTACGTATTTGGACTGATTCAGCAAACCTCACTATCTGCATAGAACAAAACCAAGCCTAATGGAAAACCTTGTGGGTTACTGGGTTTCCCTGATTTGTTCTGCCATTACCTACTTTCCTTAGCCCCTTGTATTCAACAACCAAGAGTATACTACAATGCTCGATGCAAAGACCTCTTACTATCTGTTCCATTAACAGGACAAATATAACAAAATGCTACCACAGAACATGAGGGTCAAGGGACATTTGTGAAGTGCTTTATAATTTGCCTATAAATGAAAAATGTCTGAGCATGAATGTGCTAGCATTTTTATAAGATTTTATTTATATTTCTGATAGTGAAAAACTACTTTAGGCATGATCCTAGCTATAATTTCTTTTATATAATCACTACTGTTCAGACATATCATTCTTGGGATAAGAATGTTCTATACTAGAACCATCCAATAGAAACGTGAGCTACATACATATAATTCAAATTTTTCCAGTAGCCATATTTCAAAGTAAAAAGAAACAGACAAAATCAATTTTAGTAATCTAACCCAATATATCCAAAATAGTATCATTTCAAGATGAAATCAATAAAAAAAAGTTGAGATACTGTACCTTCTTTTTTTTTAAATAAGCCTTTGAAATCTGGTATAAATTTTATAGTAAATCTCAATTTGAACCAGTCACATGGTAAATTCTCAACGGCCACAAGTGGCTAGGTGCTACTGAAGACCAGGAACACTGGCTTAACCTCAGAACTTCTAAAAACAGAATTTCAGGCTCTATCCTTGACTCACAGAATTACAACTTGCAATTTAACAGATCCCCGAATGGTGTCATATATTAAAGTCTGAGATGCACTACTTTATACTATTACTTTCCTCATTTCCCACCCCCCCACAAAAAAACTTCCTAGGCCATGATGGTCTGAAATCAATACCCCAACAGATGATGATAACTTCAATGCTGGAGTTAGGAACAGAGAAAAGAATGCCCCACCCATGATGGAAACATTCTTGGAAAAGTATCAAAAAACAAAAAATTTCACACGCTGTAAATGCTAATGCTGGCCCTGCCACAGAATCACTACATAACCCAGGCTATTCAGATATCCTCAACAATAAAACTGGTGGAGGAAAAGCATTTAATCTCTGAGCTCAGTGAGATTTTGTAGCACACAACAATCTGAAGAACAATGAAAAACCCATCTTGTCTCTGCCATGAATTTGAAAACTTAAAATACTAGCAATCGCTTGTAAATAACCAAGTCCAACCCAAAAGAGGTTGTGGAATTATAAACCAGGCAGAAAGAGAATTGGTGCAAAGGAATCAAATTGAAACCAATTATGCTGCCTGGGAGTTGAGCTGACAAGAGTACCCTCTCATCATGAATAAACACATGGCATAAGGTCCATGAACATCACCATCTATTCAGGGTCTTATAGCAGTAAGTTCTATTTTTACAGAGAAAAATCAGACACAAAGTAGCAAGCCACCAGCCTCTCCCATTCACAGCTTGGAAGTCCCAGGGCATGCCTTCCAGGAGTGGATCCTCTACTTCCTCTGGGGGTGGGGGGTGGGGGTGGAAGGGAAGGAGTCTACCAGTCAGTAACTCGCCTAACAGGCTGGCGGGGGTCTCTCTCCCCACTCCCTGGAGACTGTGCTATCCTAGCTGTTTCACCCCATTAGTGGTTTGGATCCATCCTTTCCCTCCTCCACCGGCTCAGCTGTGCCTCCCGCTTTCCACTCAGTTTCTGTTGAGTCTGTCATATTCTTGGCCTCTCTGCTTACTTGAGTCAGGTGTGCTTTCTAGGTTCTGTCAAATCTTCTAGTGGACCAATGTCATTAAGAACAGGTTTACATTAACCTCTGGACAAAACTCTTTTAGATTATCAAAGTATATTAGCTTATTTATAGAAGTCTGAAAAATGAAGCACAAATAGGACTTAAAAAAAATTGTTCACAATTTCTACACCTAATCACCTAGTACTTTGATGCTATTTTCCTCTTAGAGATGTATTTTTAAATATAGATGAAACTATATATATAAAATTTACATACATTTCTATATGGCTTTGTGGTGTTTTAAATACTTTACTAAATACCTTACTAAAAAGGACTCCACTCCCAACTCAACCCTCTCCAGTCTTGCTTGATACACAAGCACCATTCACCAGGAACCACACCAGCCAACCTGAAGGTCTTCCCCTCATCCTCAAACTCAATTTTTCTTTGGCATCTAACAGCATGAAGCTGATTCCTCCTTCATCAGCCTCTCTTCTCTCTTGGTTCCTGTTTTCCTAGGTCTCTCCCTTGTTTCTGAGAGCTCTTCCCCCAGCTGCTCTGAGCAACATCAAGACTCTGTTCCTTTCTCTGTAGTCATTCAGCTCATGAACCTTTTTATTTTTTACTTCAGTTGTCTCAACCCAGAGGTCTTCTAAGTCCACATGTGCAATTCCTCTGTTTCAATGCCTAAAGGATCTCTCTCTTCTGTGAGTGTCTGGCTATCACCTTCAACTCAGTGGCACTGGATAAGGAATAAAGAAACCTGGGGAATTCCCTGGCAGTCCAGGGGCTAGGACTCAGTGCTCTCACTGCTATGGCCCAGTGGAATTGGGATCCTGCAAGCCGTGTGGCACAGCTAAAATAAAAGAAAGAAACCCAGACTCTAAACCCTCATCATCCCTAACCAACCAAATGAGCTTGGCAAAATGGATTAGTCCTCTGGGTTGCAGTAGCACACAAAAAATGGAATTCTGAAGAACAGATCCTTCCCTGTACCCTCTACCATCTTGGTGAAAAACTGAAGCTTGGGAGTATTAATTAAGAAAAAAAAAATCATTCGATCAGATCAACTTATGGGTAGAAGATGGGGCAAGATGGGGTTCCCTTAGACTGAGGCAGGGTGAAACTGGCATATGAGGGTGAGGAACCTGCAAGAGAGGAAAACTGGTATTTGAGTACCTCTTGCTCACCACTATTCTCTCACCGTGGAAAAAAAAACACACGCTGACTGGTTGAGTGGGAGGGTACACAGGCCCAGACTCTCCACAAAGTATCCAGAAGTCTGCCTATGCTCCTACACCACCAACCTGACCTGCATCCTAAGGGAACCTGCTGGGTCAGCTCTTCCCCTCTTGCCTGTCAGTGCTGTATCAGCTCTCTATTGCTCAAATCTTTTTCTCTTAAAATTCCCCTTAACCCCACTTGACAACTTAACATCTGCTGTCTCTGTATTCCTCCTTGATCAACCCCACAGTAGCTGTCTCTATTCCTTAACATCTCTTCCACACCTCAGTTCACCAGTTTGGTTTCTGTTCCCCAATACTCAATTGAACTGCTCTGAAGCCAGTAATGGCCCTTAACTGGTAAACCCAAAGGAGACTTTTCTGTCCTTATCTGACTTGACCTCTTTGTGGAATTCAGCATTCTATTCTAGGCTTTAACCCATTAAATTATGGGTTAAAATTATAAAATTATGCCAGACCACCAGAAAGCTGGGTATACTTGGGTCACTTGGTCTTATTCCTTACAGAACTGCTCTCACCAAGTTTTATTTTGACATTATGCCCTTGACTTACACTAAAGTATACATGGAAGAAATTTCGAGTTACCTGCTTGGAAAAGCTTTGTTTCAACTAAGGAATTTTTTTCTTACATTCTGAGACCTATGTAACAGGATCATGTTACCATTATTTTAGCTGGCCACAACTTTATGAATCTTTTCCCTCTCAAACTATGTAATAACTTTTTATTCTAATTTGTATTTTCTGGGGTTTTGAATTTATATCATTTACTATTTATATTTTCTATACATTTCTTCAATTTCTTTGTGGAACAAGATGAGTTATAAATAAACAAAATTATATATACCTATTATTTAATAAATAGGAAATTCAGAAAAACATATAGAAATATAAACTTACAACATTCTTAACACAACCTCAATTCAAAATTTGCAGACCTTTTTGAAGATCACAAAACTCTTCTAGGAGGCATAAAAGACGTCACTCAATAGGCACACCGCTATCCTATATCCATGATCAGAAAGGCCAAACATCAAGATGTTAATTATTCCTAGTTCATATAATTTTCAAAATCTGGCTGAAAAATAAACAAGATATTGAGGATAGTGATAAAATTTTTGAAAAATCAAGGCCACCCTTTATTTCCAAATATTAACACAGTAAATAATATAGTATTAACACAATAAGTAATATAGTGTAGTACTGTCACTATCACAGCCAGCCAATATAAACAGAATAGAGAATCCAGAAACAACTCGTAGCATATATAAAGCTGTCAGTTTAAAATTACTTGGGGAGGACTTCCCTGGTGGTCCAGAGGTTAAGAATCAGAACTCCCAAGGCAGGGGCCCAGGTTCCATCCCTGGTCAGGAAACTGTGTGGCACTAGATTCCATGTGCCACACTGAAGAGTTTCACCACAAAAAAGATCCTGAGTACCACAACTAGGACCTAGCAGAGCCAAATAAATACTTAAAAATTAAATCAGGAAGGAAAGAGGATTATTTTGATAAAAGGTGCCAGAAAAACTATAAATGAGTAGAGTATTTAAGTTACAATAAGTTACACCTTTGATCCACCTGGAATATATTCTGTTCTAAGAGATAAGGAGACATTAACAGAAACAAAAAAGAAATGGGAATTCCCTGGTGGTCCAGTGGTTAGGACTCCATGCTCTCACTGCCAAGGCCTCAGGTTTGATCCCTGGCTGGGGATCTGGGATCCCACAAGCCAAATCTGAAAACCAAAGTTGAAAAAGATACAGGTAAATGGTCTTCTGATCTCAGAATGAGGAAGGCTTTATGTTTAAGATTCCTAAATAATAGGAGAGCATAGAGGAAACTGTTGAAATTTTGACCACCTTGAAGCTTAAAAAACACCCCCAAAACTGTAAAAACAAAAATATGTTGAATAAAATGACCAAAAAGAACATATCTACAGCATATATGACAAAAGATTAATAATAATACCCTTATTATATTAGTAGTTATAAATTTTGTAAGAAAAAGGCAAATACCAAAAAAGAAGGCTGGGAAAAGGACACAAGTAGATCACTCAAAGAAATACAAATGGTAGATGAATAAAAAAAACAAAAAAACAACTAAGTCTAAACATTAAGAAGAATACAAATTAAAACAATGTGACAGCACTGTACCTCTATTAAACCTTAAGACTATTTTATTTTTAATTTATTTTTTTTTTCTTAAGACTATTTTAAAGGATAACTCTCAACCCAGTGAAAACAGCAAGGTAACTCAGATACAGCGAACAATCTAGTGGTTGCCAGAGAGGAGGTGAGCTGGGGGTGGATGACACAGGTGAACAAGACTAAGAGGTACAAACCACCAGTTATAAAATAAATGTTACAAAGAACAAAAAATATTAACTTTGTATGGTGTGCAATCTAAAAAAATATCGAATCACTATGCTGCACACCTGAAACTAATATAATATTCTAAGTAAACTAGAAAAAAAAAAAATCAGCAAGGTAACTGGTGATATGAGTCAAGAATTTTTAATATTCAAATTGTGATCCAATAATTTAGCTTCAGATTTTATGCTCAGAAATAATCAGAGATTATAAGGACATTGTTAATCAGAGTGAATAATTATAAACAACCTAAAATTACAACAGGGGAAAGTTTAATTTGGTAAATGATGACACATCCATAAAACAGTATCACACAGATATTAAAAATCATGTTTTAATATAATCCTCATATGAGGAAAATGCTTGTTCCATACTAAAAAAGGGGGGGGCGGGGAGAGAAATAGAATGGAATAGTCATTAAGAGCTAGGCTTTCCTGCCAGAGACCTGAATCCCATTTCTGGTTCTTCCACCTACTAGGAGTGTGACCTGGAGTCAAACATGCTACCCTTCTGTGCCTTATTTTCCTTCCTACAAAACAAAGATAATAATGGTACCCACTTCACTGGCTGTTGTAAAAATTAAATAAAACAACATGGGCAAAACCTGGCTACTGTGCTCTTCTATATCTTTATAGGTCACCCCAAAAGGCAAACGAACACGTTAGCCGAATACATGACCTTTCAGTTTCTTAGAATTCTAATCACAAACCTTAGATAAATTTTCCCCACAAAAATTACTTCTCTGATAAACTACTAATTACCTTTAGAATCAAGGTAGTTGACAGAAATCTGGTGACTGATCAAATCCAGGAATGAAAGAGAAAGAGTCAAAAGAACAGAACAGCCTCCCAGGCCTCTTACTAGTCTGTCTAGCATATTGCTGCCGGACTAAATCCTCCTGAAATGAGGCACAAAAACGCATGAGGACTGAGGGTTACTCAATCAACCCCTTTGGCTTCGCTCCTAGAGCTCTGTAAGATTTGTTACCATCCTTTCAAACCATCCAACCTCACCTTTGGTGCATCTTACACACAAGTGCCTATTGTCCTGTCTCCTCCAGGTCTGCTGCTGCTGCTGCTAAGTCGCTTCAGTCGTGTCCGACTCTGCGCGACCCCATAGATGGCAGCCCAACAGGCTCCCCCGTCCCTGGGATTCTCCAGGCAAGAATACTTGGATGGGTTGCCATTTCCTTTTCCAAGTCATCCCCTATTCAAAGATTTCTCAACCTTGACTAGTGGAGACTGACTCTGATTTATTTTGCTTTTGTTATCTTGTTTATTTATTTGAATACACTGTTCTGTGTATCTGTCTTTCCCCTAATAGATTATTAGCTTGTCAAGGGCAGGAACTATGCCTTTCACTTCTGAATATTCTATAGCAATGAGCACAAAACAGTGTTAGGTAAGCAACAGACATTTAATACTAGTGTCACTGTCTTATGGAACATGTATATAAATGGTTCCTGCACATGACAAAAGCAGGAAGAGAACATAAAAAACAAAACACTGTTCGTATGCTAAGTGGAAGCTTAACTATATGAATTTATATCCTTCACTGCTATGTTTGTCATTTCGCAAAAATAAAAAAGTAAGCCCTGACAAAACAAGTAAGGTTTAGATTTTAAAAATACTGCCACAAAAATAAAAGCTAATTGTGAATACACTAATTTTTGAAGATGTTAAGGCTTAGTAATTTATCACCTGATAATATGGCTTCATAGCAAATGTGTCAGGTTATTTCTCAAAGGGAAACTAACAAAATAATCTTTCATACTCACACCACTGCATAGTCATTTGGGGAGACTGGTTATTATAAAATATACATGTACTAAGAATAAGGCATGTGCACTGAGAATAAGACAGTACAGAAGGATAATTTCCAGAAGTCCACTTTACAAATAAAATCACCAAAACTTTTGTTTAATACGCTACTGTTTTCTACAAGGGACAACTGACTGCTAAAAACCCCAATTTATTTCTTGGAGCAGATCAGAAGACCGTCTACACTCTTGGCAGGAAACAGCAGCCCCAACTCCCCACTGAGCTTCCACAAGCCACAGCAATTTTGAAACAATCTAACATGGAGGTCACCTAACAACTTGCCTTCAGACTGCTCAATACAAAACATCAGACATCATTAGAAGACAGAGAAGAAAAGAGACACTTCGTAGCTTTCTCTTTTCTAGATCTCTAAATCACAAGAATGTTTTCATACTAGGAGAATGAAAAACCGAATCCAGTATCTGCACTGTGGGGCGTGGGTGTACCTGCTCAGTCAAGTCTGACTCTTTGCCACCCCTTGGACTGTAGCCATTCTGACTGCAGAGGATACTAAGAGCCATTATGACAAAGGGAAAAAATGAATTATAAATAAGTAACCAGTCTCTCCTGAGAGTGAAAGGAAAAGCTGACTTACTGGATTGCATAACACTAGCCAAAAATAATTTACCCCTTTGGAACAAAAGTTGAAAAAATCAAAATAGGAACGTAAAATAACTATTTTACTCTACTGTTCCTAGAAATATATACATCATCATTTTATCTGACAGCTGAAGATAAAGTGAAGTATCGTGGCCCATAAATACTGAGTACCGGGAAAGCTGCAGACTACAGAAAAGAATGGGAAGGAGCTGGGTGGAAGGGATGACTCAATCTGAGAAGCAGAAAAATATCAGTGACCATTTATTTCAGGATGGTCAGAAGCAGCCTTTATCTGAAGTAGCACTCACCTACTCAGTCACATGTATACTTTTCTCTTCCCTGTTATATACCGTTAACTTTAAAAAGAACAGCTGGGGCATTTAGGGGAGGAGACAGAGGAAATTAAAAGGGAAACAAAATTGTATCTCTTAAGTAATGAAGGTCAAGAGCATCCCAGTTTTTAACAATCCTCCCCATTTGTTAATATTAAAAGATATAGTCAAAACAATTACTCTAATAGCTACTTGAAAAAAAATCTAAGGAGAGCTTCAAATGTAGGAAATACATACATAATAAAATATTTGTAACGGCAACAGCAAAACAACTATAGGAGGTGAAAGAGTTCTTTTGCTACAAAGAACAATAAGTGCTAAACCAATAATAATTATTTTACCAAAAGGCACTGATGCTGGGTACACAGAAATGAACTTCCATTTTAATTACCTAAAAATTTTTAGAAAAGTCCTAACTGCATAGCTCTCTTCTCAGAGAGCTCCTCATCTGACAGGGAGACAAAGAGAACAAATAGCTATACAGTGTGTGCTATCAGAGGTTAACACATACTTTCCACCTCGTGGCAAAAAGGATGGCTTAAGCTGGTGAACATGGGCTTTAAAGAGAAATTGCTAAAGCTAGATCTTAAAGGATGAGATGGATCTTGCCAGACAAACTATAGTTGAGAGAAACATTCTAGCAAAGGAAAATAGTAAATGGAGAAAATTTAAGCCCCTCATTAAGAGTAGTCTGTTTATTTCACTCATTGGAAATTTATACACGAAACAGAAGACAAAGCTTTTCTGGCTGTCAGCACCCTAGTGCCACAGTATGCACTGGAGGCAGCCTCCCAAGCATGAGCTATCCCTCTCTGCCTTCTATAGCCTGAATGATACTTTGCTGGCATACAGCAACCTAATGCCTCATTTCTCTGTTCTCTCATTTCTCTAGTCTCCCAAGGGTGACTATGTCAGGAGCCCAAAGTTTCTCCTTGCCCTGCTCCAGGCCCATATTCCTAAAAGCAGCTCAGAATTAAGACTGTTTACAGTGGTCCTGGGATTTCTTTGGAAGGAATGATGCTAAGGCTGAAACTCCAGTACTTTGGCCACCTCATGCGAAGAGTTGACTCACTGGAAAAGACTCTGATGCTGGGAGGGATTGGGGGCAGGAGGAGAAGGGGACGACAGAGGATGAGATGGCTGGATGGCATCGCTGACTCAATGGACGTGAGTCTGAGTGAACTCTGGGAGTTGGTGATGGACAGGGAGGCCTGGTGTGCTGCGATTCATGGGGTCACAAAGAGTCGGACACAACTGAGTGACTGAACTGAACATGGTCTTATAGTGTTTCATCACTGAAAATATAAGAAAGGCTGGGCATGCACATACAGCAATTCTATCACTTTGAACAAATAATTATGTTATAAAAAGGAATAAATTATACACACAGTATAAAATATACAAAACATCTAATAAGTACACCTATGGATGTGGGGGCTGTTCTACCTGAGCAGTGGTTCCCAAAAACTTGGTTGGCATTAAAATCACCTGATGAGATTTAAAATGCACAGATCCCAGAGACTTTCAGTAAGTCTGGAGAGACAGAGACCTTATTTCAAAAGGTCCCCAGGTGATTGACATAGCATATTTGCTTTCACTGACTGAAAGGTCAGTGACTGACCCACAATACAATCGTTATTCACCCTAAATGCAGGCTGACGTAACTCAAAACTATTCAAATACCCATAGTTTTCTACTATTAGAATTTCTGGTTCATTCTTTAGAATAATTTCGTTTGCTGCATGACTCGAGAAGAAAGTTCCAAAATTTCACCTCTATCGTGGGTAGCAACAATATAAAACAATCACTCTAGGTGGTATGGACAAACTCAACGTATGACAAAAGGAAAAAAAGGGCCGGGGAAGGAGAGAAATGGACACACACAGCAGAATGAATTCCTGGTTTTGTAGGGTGTCTCAGTGATCATATGGCCACTGCTTAACCCAAAACTCACTCATGAAGGCTACTCAGTAGAAATTAAGACCATTTTTATCTGGTCAATGGTGTCTCCTATAAGATCAAGATTAAATAAGAAGTCAACAGCTTAAACTCAGCAATGTCTGTACCAAAGGTATAGTAATAGTAATATTAATAAATGGCAATATGCCATTTTTGAACAAAGATCAAGAAAGTTACCTGAAAAAATAAGATATCTTTAGTGACTAAACAGTATAACACAAAATATGAATAATAAAGTGCTATCCAACAGAATAAAAGAAATCTAAAAAACAGAAAAAGGATATATACATATATACCTATAGGAACAGAGAGAGAAGTTTAAACAATAAAAGAAACAAAATGCTACTTTGAACTACTATTAGGTTATAAAAAGAAGTAATCTGCTAACTTGGTTACTCCTGAGAAATATGGAAACAAACAGAGGAAAACAAGAAATAGAAGGAGAAGGATCAAAGGCCTTGTCTACCAGGAAGCCAGAAAGAAAAAGAATGTACTAAAAGATAAAATTTACTTGCAACAGAAAACAAAGTCACTATTACTTTATAGTTTCAAAATATACCTATAACAACAACAAAAAATTAAACAAGTAGAAAGCTGTAAGACACAAATAAAATAGAAATGCTAAAAACAATTAGTGGGTCCTCTATTACTACAGCTCTGTATCATAATCTGTGAATGTATATAGTATCTTGCATACTTTACAATATGTGACAGAGTTTTGTTATACTAGAGTTAAAAAAGCAGTGGGCTGAAATAATTCTGAACTTTCAGTGGTCCAACTGAGCTATACTAAAATAGAGATGCTGAACTTCCCTGGTGGTCCAGGGGTTGGGACTCCAAGCTCCACTATAGAAGGTGCAGGTTTGATTCCTGGTCAGGGAACTAGGGCGGGGCGCTTCCCTGGTGGCTCAGATGGTAAAGAATCTGCCTGCAATGTGGGAGGCCCAGGTTTGATACGTAGATTGGGATGATCCCCTGGAAAAGGGTATGGCAACCCACTCCAGTATTCTTGCCTGGAGAATCCCATGGACAGAGAAGCCTGGTGGGCTATACAGTCCATGGGGTCGCACAGAGTCGGACACGACTGAGCCACTAACACTTTCACTTTCAGAGAACGAGGATCCTGCATGCTGCACAGTGCAGCCAAAAAGCAAAACAGACAGACAAATATTTGTCTCCAAGGACAGTCTGTTCTTATCACAGAGAAATAAACTGAAGGATTCTAAAAAAGTCCTGGATTATAAAGAAAGAGATGAATGAGCTTAAAATCCTAACACCCCTGGTATTAGATACCAAACTTTAATATTAACAACACCAGAGCCTAGTGATACACTGCGCACATTGAACAAACTTGAAGGTTTGGGGAAATATTTTTAAAAATTCTGACAAATATACACTGAAAACTTAAGGTATGCCAGTGCACAGGTGTACAACACTAGAGAGCAGTAAGGTAGTCTCTTAAAATTTATTTTTCTAGTGACATACACTGATGTGTTTCTCTTAAAAGAGATCTAAAAAACCAAATGTACATACATCAAGTACATTAGTTAGAGAACCAAATGCAGCAGGATATTCCATGAAACCCAGAGAATATTCAGAGTCAGTCTGAAGAATAAAAAAAAAGGCAGATGTACTTGTCCTACATTCATGACCTTGGGTAAATCACTTTCCCTCTTAGGGTTGTTATCTGTATTATGAGCGAACTGTATGAAAGTGAAAGTCTCTCAGCCGTGTCCAACTCTTCGCAACCCCATGGACTATACAGTCCATGGAATTCTCCAGACCAGAATACCAGAGTGGGCAGCCTTTCCCTTCTCCAGGGGATCTTTCCAATCCAGGGATCGAACCCAGGTCTCCTACATTGCAGGCGGATTCTTTCCCAGCTGAGCCACAAGGGAAGCCCAAGAATACTGGAGAGTCTTTCCCAGCTGAGCCACAAGCGAAGCCCAAGAATACTGGACTGGGTAGCCTATCCTTTGTTCAGCGAATCTTCCTGACCCAGGAATTGAACCGGGGTCTCCCGTATTGCAGGAAGATTCTTTACCAACTGAGCTAGTCAGGGAAGCCCTAAGAACTGTATAGTGACTTAAAATCTCACCTGGCTTTAAATGCTAGACTTCTAGGTTATCAATTAGATTCATTCTCAAAGCTAAGAAGGGAACAAATATCACCATGTCTCAGCTTAAAAAAAAAAAAAAAAAAAAAAGTCAGAAAATTTTAACAACTACATATAGTGAAGCTATACAACAGTCGGTTCTCTATCTTTGCAGTCCCCTTTTCTATAACCGAGCCATCAGGCTGAAGTCTCTGAAACCTCTTTAGATGGAAATGGCTAATAATTAATAATAAACGTATACCATTCTGAGTGGCTTTACATCTGAAGTCCAGGAAATTTAAAGAGGAATCCCTGTATCAGGCAAAAAAGTGATATATAAGATTCAGTCTACTAGTCTGGCTCTGCCCTCATGTCCATTAGGGTAAAGTTTTAAACTGGAAAGGTTGCTCTAAGTCAGGGCATAATCCCCCTTCTCCCTCTCCACTGCACACAAAGCATCAAGATACCTATCTGCTCTTTTCTTCAAAGGCCCTCACTAAACTAGGACATTTCAGGACTCTATCTCCTTCTTCCTTGTTGGGGAAGCTGGTATATCATTATTACTCTATCAAAGAATGAAACTAAACATTACTCGAATGATACAAAACAAATTTAAGATCCAATTTGAGAGGAAAATTTTAAGAACTGCCACTACAACCTCAATTCACTCTAAAACTTGGACAGATACATGGCTGCCAGCGCCCCACTCCTGCCTGCACTTCTGCAACTGTTACAGCAAGGCTCTGGAGCCTACCTTTACTAGGCAAAAACTACTTTTTATTACTTCATTATATTTATCAGAAAGCTTCAGTGCTACTTTCCTATTCCTTTTTCCCTTTAAAGATTATGAAATACAGATAAAAAAATTCTGATAAGTAAGAATATATAAACTTATACGTTTTACATAAACATGCTGGTTTATATCCATATTCTCCTCCCAATTTATACACATATTTACTCTTACATGAGATCACACTGTGCATTGTTGTTGCACTGTGCACACTATTTGACAATTTGCTTTATGTAGTGTCTCAAATCCCTCTCCATTTCAATATACTTCTATACATAATAAAACAGTTGCATGACATTCTATTACAGTTGTCCCTGGGTATCCACAGGGAATTGGTTCCAGCACACCATCCCCACCCCAGTCTCTGGCCAGATACCCAGGTCTGTGGATGCTCAAGTCCCTTATGTACAATGGCACAAGACAGCGGTCATGCTTTATTGCAGCTAGTTGAATCTGCAGATACAGAGGAGGTGTATCATAATTTAATTAATTTCCCTATTATTGAATGCTGCTACTCCCAAATTTTGGTTAACTCTGAGGGGGAAAAAAAAACCTATTTGCATTATAAAATAACTGTGATAAAACTACAGAAAACCAAACCTAACCACCCTCACACTACCAGTTTATTTTGCAGTTTGTTTTGACCAGTGTTTTGATGCCTATCCATTTCAGTCTTTTACCCTGGGCATTCATTCATCCAAACAATTATTTATTGAGCTCTTGCTATGTACCAGGTTATATTGTATATATATATGTATATATATATACACACACACACATATATAATATAACCTATAGTCTACAGGTTATTACTGTCTGGGTTTTTCTTTACTTTTCCTCCATAACAATTTATTTTCCGTAATTTTTTCCTCCCAGTTTTATTTAGATATAATTGATGTATCTGCTGTTTGTTGTTGTTTAGTTGCTAAGTTGTGTCCGACTCTTTAGCAACCCTATGGACTGTAGCCCACCAGGATCCTCTGTTCATGGGACTTCCTAGGCAAGAACACAGGAGTGGGTTGCCATTTCCTTCTTATATAGCACTATGTAAGTTTGAGGTATAAAGCGTAAGATTTGACTTACATATAATATTTCATGATATATGGATTTCCCAGAGAAGTTTAGCAAACATTCATACTCTTTAAGTTTCATATGTAACATACAGCAGTGTTAACTATACTTACCACATTGCATTACATCCCTGCCTACTCTTCCCCTCACCATGTACTATATTAAGACAAAACACAACTCAAAAACCACCCAAACTTCTCATAAGCACTTTGCTAGTTAATAATCTTTCCAATCAGCTTTTTTCAGCCTTTGTCAAACATCACTCCCAACATGGAATTTGGTCCTGTTTATTTATCCATTTGTCTACTGCTCTATTTATTTTCTAATTAATTTTTTGATAAGTCCCACGTAAGTGGTTCAGTTCAGTTTAGTCGTTCAGTCGTGTCCAACCCTTTGCAACTCCATGAACCACAGCAGGCCAGGCCTCCATGTCCTTCACCAACTCCCGGAGTTTACCCAAACTCATGTCCATTGAGTCGGTGATGCCATCCAACCATCTCATCCCTCTGTCGTCCCCTTCTCCTCCCAGTATCAGTGTCTTTTCAAATGAGTCAGCTCTTCGCATCAGGTGGCCAAAGTATTGGAGTTTCAGCTTCAACATCAGTCCAGTGAACACCCAGGACTGATCTCCTTTAGGATGGACTGGTTGGATCTCCTTGCAGTCCAAGGGACTCTCAAGAGTCTTCTCTTGTCTGGTAGTCATCAGTAGTCAATTTAATGTAAAATATATACAATGACCAACTACTGCTAAAGTCTAAAGATCCCTGCTTTACCTCTGTGTAGCACATTATAGTTAGTTACAAATATATACCTGACTCAATGAATGGGGGTTTCAGTGTACTGACCCTCCACACAGTTTAAAATTCAATATAATCTATAGTTACCCCTCCATATATACCGTTCCCTCATCAGTGGATTCAGTCAACTGTAGTTATTTGTAGTTGCAGTTATTTACTATGGGAAAAAAATCCACATATAAGTGGACCCAGCAGTTCAAGCTCACATTGTTCAAGGGTCAACTGTATATATTTCCCCCTTCATTTAACTGTCAAAAGCCTCCAATAAAGTAGATAAGTCATTTTACAAATAGGGAAAGGAAGGGACAAAGAATTCACCCTTAATGAACTTGCCCAAGGCCATACAGCTATTAAGCTGCATGCTGGTTAAGCCTTGGTACCCTAGTAAGATTAAAATCTAATTTTATGCTTCTTTTGTATTTCCTGATACACTTAGATCAAGGTCTCTCCTGCAGAAAGCCTATCCTAACATCTTTCATTAACTTCTGTAACTGACCATCCCTCCCTGCACACTGAACACACTTTTATCCCAGCACCAACAACACATTTATAGATCTCTTGCCCTATATTCTACTTAAGCTCCTCAGGAAAAGGATCTTTTTCTTATTCTTCTTGAAATCCCCAGTACCTAATACATGCCTGGCACAAAGCAGAAAGGTATAAGTGTTCAAAGAATGGAATAAGCACATTACGAGTGTTCAATAAATAAACACTACAGATATTTAGAAACATCTAAATATCTGGGTTGATCCAATTTATATCATTGCAGAGAAAGTCACACTTCAGTATATGTAGAACCATTCAAGTTCAAATATAAAACCTATATTCAAAGAGCAGGCATCATCAATAGAGAAAATATAATTTTTAAGTGCCATTTACATTAAGAACAATACCAGTAACAATACTTAGAAACTGTAAAACACACAAAACTGTTAAGAATAGATGCTTTTGAATAATTAGGAGTCATAATGTCCACAGCTTAGAATTTAGCCATTTTTATTATGACTCTAAGTAACCTGGGGGAGGGCCAAAAATCAGTAAAAATCAGTAAAAATGACTATGTTGGAGTTAATATATTTTCAAAATTGTTTTATAAAATTTATGGTTTCAGACCTGATTTTGCTCATTGCTGCTTTTCTTTTAAATCGTAATTCTTATATCATCGGAATGGTCTTCATGACCTGGTCCAGCCATCTAGAATTGTCAACCAGAATGCACAAAACTGTTGGGCATGCTGGGCACATATAGGAATGTGCATACAAGCAAACAAGCTCCATTTAATACAGTTTAACTTCTATATTCTACAGTAGATGCTACAGGGGACAAAGTAAGGAGCTGGATGGTAACGCTGTTACATAGCTCAAAAGTACTGCTTCTCCAATGTTTTCACTACAAACAGGGTTTCCTGCTCCAGGCACTCATGCCCCATTTGTTTGTTATCTTAGATAGTCAAAGAGTTCACATTCTTCTCTTAAAATATATATTTGTTTTAATGTAAAAGTATTTATAATTACTTACCTGTTAAATTACTTAACTCACCGCCCCCTCAGTGAGCACAACTGAAGCTCCAAGAAGATGAGTCATGTTTATCTTGTGGCTTCAAGTACCCCGGAATCATACCACTTTGTACCCTAAGGGTATTCATATCCCAGTTTGAGAACCAGGGATCTAAATAATTAAACTAGCCACAATACTTAAAAGTGATCAAAATGTTCTTATAACCCCATTCCCCAAACTCTTAAGGCTAGTTTTCTGTATAGCTTTTCATATCAGTATTGTTTCTCTTTTCAAGCAGCTCATTAGTATGCACTACCTGTCAACACTAAAGAACGTGCAGGACACAAGTTATTTCTGGAGCAATAGAACACTAGCACATAGAGCTTGTCCATCCCATCTACGAGGTACCAAGCTGCCCATACAGAAAACTGATTAGAAGAACAGCTTTCACTCCTGTTTCCTTCCTCCTCTCTGTGTGCTCCAAGCATAGCTTGTAAGAAAAAACTTAGTAGTCACTTAGATGATTCATTCATATAAGCTTATCTAATCTCGGCATTTGTAATTCTCACCTCTACACTCTTTTCACCATTACACAAATGCAATTAAACTATTTTCACATTTTCTAGGGATTAAAAAGATCTTCTTCCCAGTAGCCTGAGAAGAGAGATTTTTCACACCCAGAACCCTTCTTTATTGTTAATGAGATCCCAAGTCTAGTAGACACTGACATTTATGAGAAGCCTGTTTCAAGTATCCTGTACTGTTCATTATATTTAACAGCAGAAATGGTAAAGTAAATTATAAGTGACCCTTGCAAATGTTTCCCAAAAAAATTATTTATAAGGACTGTAACACTACAATATAAACATGGGTCATTAGCTAGGTTAACTCAAATTTAGTGAGACAATTTTTACCTAGGATATCAGCTTCTTCAAGCACAGGATTCCATCTGTTCCTCACCAAAACTACAAACTGCCACAGGCCATGGACTTTTGAGGTCATTTGTCAAGAGTCAAAATCTATAGTTCAAGGGTTTCTACAGAATGAGTGGGTGAAGTCGCTCAGTCGTGTCCGACTCTTTGCGACCCCATGGACTACAGCCTACCAGGCTTCTCCGTCCATGGGATTTTCCAGGCAAGAATACTGGAATGGGTTACCATTTCCTTCTCCAGGGGATCTTCCCGACCCAGGGATCAAACCTGGGTCTCCCGCATTGGAGGCAGATGCTTTAACCTCTGAGCATCCTGGGGTCTTCCTACGTACATACTCAGAATGGTACTTAATGCTTTATACAAATTTGCATAACTCTGATAATAACCTCATTAACTGGTGTTATTCTCACAAATAACAACTGTAGGAGTAGAAAGGTTAAGTAATCTACCCAGTGTCAGCCAGCTAGTGTATGGCAGTGCAAAGAGTTTCAAATGGAGTATTCCTTGAATATAAAGCTTAAATGCTCTCAATTATCCACTGTCCTATATCTCCTATACTTAAGAATGATCCAGCAAATCCTCCAACCCCAGAAAGGTTTTATTACTCCTATATGTAAGACCAAGAAGTGGAAATAGCATTTACCTCTCCGTGGCTGCAAAGTCAGTTTGAGCAGGGAAAACAGAACTCAGCTCTCAAGCCTCTGGTCAGCAATCTGTCCGCTACTGCATCTTGTTCTTTGGACCCAGGTCTGTAATCATTCTGAAACAGAAGCACACATCATTTTATGGACACCAAATACACACAAATGCAGACATAGTATGAAAAGCAAAATGAAAGCAAGAGGAAGACAGATAAAATTGGGAAAAAACAGTATACTTGCTAAACTGTCACATTACTATTATTAAAGTAGTGGTTTTACTGATTGTTAGTTTAAACCTCAAGACTATATTTTTCAGTGTAATAAGATAACTATGGAGGGAGCTTTCACTGACCTTCAACAGTCCTAAAAGCACAGCAATGAAATACCTTTTCTTAGACAAATAACAAAATACTTTTTTAAAGTCAAATTGCTACTTAACAATTCTGTCTCTAAAATACAAATAAATGGACTGTCAAGCTTCAGGCAATGGTAGAGTGGTACTTAACTCCATGGCAGGGGCGGGGATGGACATTACTCTTAAATCAAAGAGCTAAATTTAACCATTTCCAAAGAAACTGGCATATGAGGTACAATTAAGAGGAATTCATCTCATAAAACTATTATGATACTTTATCAGATGAAGCTAAAGAAGTCTTCGCTGCTGAAAAAAAAAAAAGGCAATTTATAACAACATAAGTAGATAATTAGTGTATTTAATCCAAGAAACACTTTTATATTGGATTCATATATTGTCACCAAGGTGCCTCAAAAGGTATGAAATTTTATGCCCCTAAAAATTGGAAGGGTGACTAAAAATAAGATCAACTGAGGAAAAAACCCATTATTCTTGGGGTATATATTAGCAGTCTATATTCAATAGCCACATCTTTGCATTTAAATACTAAACACTGAGAAAATGCAAAGGTACAGCCAGGGAAGAGCTGAACACAGCAACTAGAGAAAGCTTGGGGACGTTTAAAACAATAAATACGGTGTGCCTAATTCACACATTTGTGAACCATGTACCTCAATGTTATGTATTACTATTCTTTCTAAACCTGTATGTTCTTTCTCAATGCATTAAATCATGATAAATCTTACTTGTTTGAAGAGGGACCTAATTTTTTGCAAAAGCATTTCTAGTCATCTGAAACCAAGATAGATAAATAAGTTAGACAGATGGTCAGCTAGGTATCTGGTTTTAAAAAATGACATAGAGCCTATAAAGTAAATAATGTGGAGTGGATTTGATGCCAGTAGCATCCCTCAAGCAAAAAACCAGTCTCCCGAGATACATTCTGCCAGCAGGCACCACTCCGAAAAGCTCTGCCACAGGATTTCTCAGAACCCTAGTCAGCCACAGGTGGCTTCTGCCACTCGTAAGGAACTCCCCAAGCCACTCAGAAGTCCTTGGTGGGTGCCCTCATTTTTGTATGTTCTTTAAAGCAAAATCCTAAAGCTCTTAGGACTTTAATGCATATTAAGGATAACTTTTACAGCTACTCTTAAATAAGCAGTATTTTCCTATGCAGGTAAGCATTCCTATTGTAATCTTTCCCATACTAGCAATACGTTTCTTTGGGTAATCTTAGGTCCTCAATTTATTCTCTCTGTAGACTTCGTTTTCCAATAAAAACAAAGGAGACTTCCAGCAGTCCAACGGTTAAGACTCCTCACTCCCACTGCAGGGGACATGGGTTAAAAGATATAACTAAGATCCTTGCATGCCTCATGGCATGGGGAAAAAAAAAAAAAAAACAGCACAAAATCAAATAAACAACAAAGTATGAATCCTGGCATATAGGAAATCTCAAAGGATAGCAACCCTGTGGACAAGAGCTATACCTTTAGAACAAAATAAATGATGTGTAAAACCAAGAAGCTGGTGACTCTATATAGCGCAACTGAAATCAAGAAGCAAAATATGGTCTATGGAGCACAATGCTAACCTGGGAAAACAAGCTTTCCTGCTGACTCAATCACAGACCTGCTGGATTTATCCCGTGTGGAGCTTATTTTAAGTAAAACATGCCACCTGCCATCCACAGTTTCAAAAGGAAAGCAAAACCGAAAATTACTAGAATGCCAAAAACTACACAAATGGACTAATGTATTAGGCAATTAAGTGTGGTTCTATTCTCAAGACTGACCCTCCATCAACACTGCTGCATATAGTTACTTAGTGCAATCTTATTTTGGAGAGGGAGAAGGAACATTTTATAGGGTTCAAAAAAGTAATGTTGAAAAGATTCCCCTATGGAGGCAGTTGCCGCAAAATTCTACAGAGATTACACACAGTAGATCGGTCAATTTCGCTTAGCACCAGGCTATTTTAATGTTCTTATGAATTTAACATAGCCTCCCTGCTCTCCTTCCCCACTCCCTGCCCGTCAGTTAATCAAGACTTTCTTTCCTCTCTCCAAAGCAACTGCTGCATGATATTGTATTAAGGTACTAGCTAGCATATTGGGGGAGGGGGGAAACCTGGCAATTCAACAGGAAGCTTTTTAATGATGCAAGAGGGCTTAAAGACATAGTGAATTTAACATACATGCCCTGTTTAACTTCTTTTACTGCCTAAGGGGAACCTGGAATTTTAACTTTTATAGTTGATCTAAACTCAAAGCAAGCAGGAAGACGCTTCATATGCGAATGTTTACTTACTGCTGAACTCAAAGCTACAGGAAGTCAGCTACTAGAGTAGTTACATTAGGCGTAGATATTTATAAACCAACTGCAACTAGTGACCCAGGATTCAATTACAACACCAACCCTCATATTTCAGCATATGGGCAAATTACCAGTGGAGTCAAGAACAAATTCATTCTGCCCTACTGGCGCTTTAGATCGGGTTGCACAATCCCGCGACAGAACTGCCTTCGCCTAGCCCTGAAGCATCAGGTACTAAGTACAGTAGTAAGTCATCGTCAGGAAGTTTCAAAGCGAGACAGAAACTCAAAGAGTTGCCTCAATCAATTTAGCCAACCCATAATCCCGAATTCAGGAATTTGTCACGTCACTGAGATCAGAATTAAATTAAGTCTTGATCCCTTTGCGATCTCTTAGTGCATGAAGTCAGGCTGCTATCAGTGCAACGAGAATCCGACCCTAGCTCGAGAAAAAAACTACTTGTTGGGGAACTTGTGTCCTTTTCGCCCGGCGTGCGGGACCGCATCGGTCGGATCACGCAAAGAGCCCGGCGCTAGTTTGGGGGCGCAGTGGGGCCCGGCGGGGGCGGCGAGCGCGCGTCCCCCCGCCCGCTCAGGCGGCGTAGAGGCGCGAGCAGCTCAGCCAGCCTTGCAGAGGGAGCTCTCGGCAGCTCTGGGGTCCCTCTACTCGCAGCCGCAGCAGCGCCGCCTGCGCCACTCGGTGGAGACGGAGACCAGCGGCGGCGACGCGCGGACTGGGAGCGACCGCGGAGCAGCCGGGCGGCGGGAGACGCTCGCCAGGCCGCCGGGTAGGTTCCGGGGACCGGGCAGGCTGGAGGATGGGCAGCCGGAGAGGCGTCGGCAAGGACCTGACACCCATACCGCACGGAGACTCGACTGCGCGCGCGGTGGCTGTGTCTGGACCCTTGAGCGAGAGGGTCGCGGAAAACGGGGCATAGAGATCGCCTCTCGGCTGAGGCCACCCGCCGCGGGAGGGGTGGAGGGCAGAGGGCGGGCCGCGGCCGGGCCAAGAGCCGGCCTCGAGGGCAGAGACAAAGGAAGGAAAATGGAGTCGCTAGCGCGCGGGCCTCTGTAGCTGCCACCGCCGGAGGCCTAGCGCGCCGTAGGAGGGAGGCCTAGCGGGCGGGTTGGGGGGGGGGAGGGGGGCCCGGCCCGGCCGCGGCGGGGACGGGCAATGGCGGCGGCCGCGCCGCAGCAGGGACGGTAGAGGGAGACAAACACCCCCCGGCGGCGGCGCTGGCGCCGGGCTGCAGCCAGCGCCGACCGGAGCGGCCCCATCGTGACACCTAGAGGCGGCCCGCGAAACCTCCTCCACCCGGGGCCCCCTTACCTCCGCGCCACACCCCCCGCAGCGCTCGCTCCGCCGCCGCTCCACCGCTCCGGCCACCCGGCGTCCCCAGCCAGCTCCGCGCACCCGCACCGGCTTCCGCCGCCGCCGCTGCCGCCAAAGAAGCAGCTCCGCGCACGGTTTAATCGCTCCACAGGCTCGGACACAAAATGGCGGCGGCGCGGTGCAGTGCGCCTGCGTCGGCGCTGCCGGGGCCGCGGGTGCTGATAAGGGAAGGGACGGGTGGGGGGGCCGGCCGGGCGACGAGTGAAGGGCGGGGGAGGAAAGGTGAGGGGAGGGGTTGGCGCAGGGCAGCATGGGAGGCGGCCCCGGGCGCCAACTTTCAAAAGCGGGCGCGATGGCGTCACGGGACGCGCTGCGGGTCGCGTCACGCCGCACGCGCCCTCAACTGATCGCGCGTGGGTTCTTAGGGAGCCCGACGTCCGGGCTCCCGCTGGGTGGGGCTTCCTGGGCGGAGGCAGTCCCTTCTGGGCGGCCCAGGATCCCGGCCCAGTTGACCTGCTTAGCTGCAGTCTCCCGCCCTCAATCCGAAAGGGCGGACGTGGGGCGGGGGGAGGGTGTCTGGAGGAAGCGCGCGCGGGACTAGGCCGTGGGGCTGAGGCGGTTCTTGGGCGGAGCCCCGCCCTAGTCTCCGCCCTTGACGGGCCGGACCCGCCCTCCGAGAGCCGCACGGCAGCCCGCCACGGGTAAGGCCGGGCGGGTCCCCTCTCACTCCCAAGTCCTCGGAAACAATCCTTACCCCGCGAGCCAAGACAGGCAGGGCTGTCCTGGGGATCTCTTTGCCCTACAAGAGGGCTTCCTAATACTGGGTGTGAGAGAAGAGGGCTTTCTCCTGGTGTGCCCAGGCCACTTCGGCCGGGAGAGGCCAGCGGAAGGCCAGACTTAATGCTTTTACACGAACGATCGTACCAGTCTTTTGCCAAAAGGATGTTCTCTATTTGGCGCAGTGTAATTGTGTATTTGAAAATGTAAGTTTCTTGTTTTTGCCTAAGAACTGTTAAGCTCTCTGTAGGCGGAGTCCTTAAGCCCCTCGCTGTGCGGTCGCCCCTCCCCCTCCCAAGGATGCACCTGCAGACTCTTCTACCCAACCAGCAATAAAGTTTCCTGAAGACTGACTGGAAGATGTTCTGGTGGCTCAGGAGGAGAACCTTTGATACTTACGAGAATCTGGTTCAGGACTGTATCTTTAATTCCGTTACCTTAGATCAAGGGGGAGCAAACGGACCCAGCGTCAAGTGAACAGCTGCTGCTCCATTGAGCTGATTGTTCCATTATGAAAATGTTAGCCCAATACTGACACCTATTTTGTTTTTTCTTTTTAAAGGAAATCTGGGTTTGTTTGTTTTTTTACTGTAAAATCTCCAGGTGTGGGCAACTGTATCAGATGTTTTAAAAGTGCATAAGCTGATTAAGCCAACACAAGCCCTGTCAGTTTGTATGACCTCTGACTTGAAGGAAAGAGTGAAGAGAAGTTCCACGGCCAAATCCTAGGCACCCCAGCATTTAAGATAGCGTAATGGAGAAGGAGATTTGAGAGGGAACAGCCAGGAAGACAGAAGGAAATCCACTGAGTGTTAAATTTGGAATCCGAGGGCAGAGAAGGATTCAGGTAGGAGAGGAATGGTCAATTGTGTTTAGTGCTGCTGAGAGGTCATCTTGGGCCAGAAACATGGCTATATTGAACTGGCTACCTTGTAAGTCACTGGTGATTATCACTGGTGAGTTTGGCTTGATTTATGTTGGTTAATCAGAGATGTGGACCTGACTAGAATGGGTTGACCTGAGAAGGAAATGGCAACCCACTCCAGTGTTCTTGCCTGGAGGATCCCATGGACAGAGGAGCATAACCAGCTACAGTCCATAGGGTCACAAAGAGTCCTACACAGCTGAAGCGACTGAGCAGGCTGCAGAATGGGTTGAAGCATGATCGGGAAAGTAAGGAAATAGAGACAGCACACATAAGCAACATGAAGTTTAGCCACAAAGGGAGCAAAGAAATTCAGGGATAAATGTGGAAGGATATGGGGTCAAGGGAGGATGACAAGATGAAAGGATTATAGCATGTTTATTTGTCATTGGGAGTGCTACAGGAGAACAAAGTCTTGCTTGACTTTTTTTTTTCTTTTGGCCACACTGCAGGGCTTGCAGGATCTTACAGGATCGAACCCAGACCCACAGGAGTGAAAGCGCTGAGTCTTAACCACTGGACTGCCAGGAAATTCCCTTGTTTGACTTAAATCAGGGTGAAATTCATGAAAGAATATAAGGAAACTGGGAGGTTTGACCCTGGATAGGAACAGGATGCTTCCACTGTGGAAATTAGAGTAACAAGGGTGAAGATGGATGCAGATGCAGGGGAGAGGTAAAACAAGCTTGCAGTTTTCCTAGTGGGACTGCCTTAGTGGTATTGGTACCCATTTGAAGTTTGCGGTCATGAGTTCATTATTACTATTTTGGTCACATAGCATTCAGGATCTCAGTTCCCTAAGAGGGATCAAACCCACACCCTCTGCAGTGGAAGTGGGAACTCTTAACCACTGGACTTGCCAGGGAAGTCCTGACCATGAGTTTAAAGTTAAACCAATTGGCCCAGTGTGTGATTTTCCTCCAACAACATTTAACTGCTTGGGTACAGACGTGAAGAAAAGGGATAATTTGATTTCTCAGGACCAGGACCCAAGTTTTCTGATACCTAGTCTTAGGTACTTGCCTTATGTGATTAACTATTCTAGAAATGGTGAAATATTTGGAAAATTTACATGTGACCCCTTTTTCTAGAAATCAAATTATTCCCGTTATCTCATGTATACTTGAGGACTCAGGCATAAAAAAAAGGCAAACTTTTTGAGAAAAATTACCAGACATCTTTGGCATATTTGCATTTTGTATTTTTTTCAGCCTGCCACTCCAAAAAGCTCCTGGTATACTTAGGAACTTTGTACTGAAAACAAAGCTGATTTACACTTCAATTCTTAGCTTCTTTTTCTTCTAGCACTTGTAATAATCTAATTCACTTTCTCTAAGACCTTACCTCATACATCTTATCTTTAAGCTTCAAGAATGTCATCTAAAGCTTTAATGTAGGTAAATGTAAAGCAATATATTTAAGTGACAAAAAAAACCTCAGCTGTGCTTAGAATTATCTTTACAGCTGCTATGGTCTAAATCTTTGTGTCCTCTCCAAAACTCATGTGTGGAAATCCTAATGTTAGATATGATGGTATTAGTAAGTGGGACCTTTGGGAGGTGCTTACGTCCCTCAGAAATGGGTCTGCTGCTGCTGCTAAGTTGCTTCAGTCGTGTTTGACTCTGTGCGCCCCATAGACGGCAGCCTACCAGGCTCCCCCGTCCCTGGGATTCTCCAGGCAAGAATACTGGAGTGGGTTGCCATTTCCTTCTCCAATGCAGAAATGGGTCCAGTGCCTTATAAAGAAGCTTCATAGAAATCCCAGCCCCTGCCACCACATGAGGACACAGCCAGAAGGCACCAGCTGTGAACCAAGAAAAGGGCCTTCACCAGAATGTGACCATGTTGGTGCTTTGACCTCAGATTTTCCAGCCTCCAGAACTGTGAACAGTAAACATCTGCTGTTTATAAGCGCCCAGTTGGTGGTATTTTGTTATAGCAGCCTGAACAGACTAAGACAACTACTGTATTTACACTGTATCAACTATCATTACAACTATACGACCTCTGAGGAATCAATTAGAAACCAGAATGAGGTCCAGGTGGCCTTGCAGCCTGCTCTCTGCTCTCTGAAGACAAAGATCCCATGTGCTGCTCGGACATGGCTGAGAAAATGCTGAGAATCACTAGGAAGGAACAAAAGGAAATGTTTTCTTCTTGCAGGAAACGGTGATGTGTCCTACTTTGCGCATGAAGTTGGCTCTAAAGATCAAGGGACAGAAAGCCAGTCCAAAAGGATAGTCTGTTTCAGGCCGGACAGAAACAGGCTGAGAAGAGGAATATGGTGAGAGCCTGCGGAACAGTTGGGATGATAAAAATAAGGACAAGTTTGTTGCCTATAGTACTATCCCAGACTATGTCACCCAGAGAGAACTGTAGTGATTTAAAACCGCCCAGTGATTTAAGATGGAGAAGGCAATGGCACCCCACTCCAGTACTCTTGCCTGGAAAATCCCATGGACAGAGGAGCCTGGTGGGCTACAGTCCATGGGGTCGCTAAGAGTTGGACACGACTGAGCGACTTCACTTTCACTTTTCACTTTGATGCATTAGAGAAGAAAATGGCAACCCACTCCAGTGTTTTTGCCTGGAGAATCCCAGGGACGCTGGAGCCTGGTGGGCTGCCGCCTATGGGGTAGCACAGAGTCAGACATGACTGAAGCGACTTAGCAACAGCAGCAGCAGTAATTTAAAAAGTGTTCTTCCCATGGACTGTCTCAGGTTTATTGTCCACAGGAGTTCAAGGCATTATCACCAGAAGGCTGTCAGCTTACCTCGTGGCAGTAGTGAAGTCACTAGGTTCTAAGACCTGGCCCTGAGCCTCCAGAATGGATTCCTTCCTTAGAGACTCATCAGGTTCACAGGAGCTTGATGCATAAGCCAAGTGACATTTTACTAACTGAGAGGTGGACTGGTGCTCACGTGCTGGCAAAAGGTATGTTCTCTCCCTGTAGGAGAACCTCCTGGGAAGCCATATTATCAGGAAGCTTCAGTAAGCAGTTAATTTATATAATGTAAATGTTTAATATGCTGGAGTCATATTGTCCGGCATTTGAATCTTATCTTGGTTTCTTATTAGCTGGGTGATCTTGGGTGAATTAGTAACAACTCAACTGCAGGTTTCTTCTCTATAACACTTCTCACAAAGTGGTAAGGACTGAATGAGACAATCCAAATAAAACATTAGGCATAGTTCGAGGCACTGATAATCACACAATAAATGTAAACTATAATTTTTTTTATTTTTATGCTTATTAACCTACCCTCACTCCCAAATCTGCCTTCTGATGGCCATGGTCTTTAATTAATTAATAGGATTAATTAATTGAATTACTTACTGACTAGGCTTTCCTTGGCCTGGAAGCCATTCTTTCTGAGGAAAGTGTATTTTGTGCTATTATTCTCAGAAGAACAATTCTATTTCCAAATCTTCCTTAGCTCCCACTGTTGTCCCCAGGTAAAGCTTGCAATAATCGTGATCATTTATATGTTTTTTGGGAACTCATTAAGCAAGAGTCTCAATGAATTGAGGAGAGATGTGCTGATTTTCTGAGGAACAATGGGCAAGACTCTTCCCCACTTTGTGGGGTAAGACGTAAAGCTACACCTGAGGACTCCATTGCTCTGTGTCTACTGAGGACATGTGTGAGGCATAATCCAGTGCAGCAAAGATTTACTGAGTACTGCTGTCTTCGGCTGGAGAAGGCAATGGCACCCCACTCCAGTACTCTTGCCTGGAAAATCCCATGGACGGAGGAGCCTGGTAGCCTGCAGTCCATGGGGTCGCTAAGAGTCGGACACGACTGAGCGACTTCACTTTCACTTTTCACTTTCATGCGTTGGAGAAGGAAATGGCAACCCACTCCAGTGTTCTTGCCCGGAGAATCCCAGGGATGGGGGAGCCTGGTGGGCTGCCATCTATGGGGTCGCACAGAGTTGGACACGACTGAAGCGACTTAGCAGCTGCTGTCTTCAGCTCCCTTTCTAGGCACTGGGATACAAAGATGACCCAAGATGTGTTTCCCGCTCATAAAGTTTAGAAAACAAAACCAAAACACATTAATGCATAACTGTGATAATGGGAAGAAATGGACTCATAAAGGAGCAAATCATTTCCCAGGGGTATCTCATTTCAGCTTTGTGTTAATAGGATCTGAAGGGCTTCCCCGGTGGCTCAGTGGTAAAGAATCCACCTTTCCAATGCAGGAGATGTGGGTTTGATCCCTGGGTTGGGAAGATCCCTTGGAGGAGGAAATGGTAACCTACTCCAGTATTCTTGCCTGGAGAATCCCATAGACAGAGGAGTCTGGCAGGCTACAGTCCATGGGGTCGCAAAGAGTCAGACATGACTGAGCACACAGGCACGCAAAAGCTCAGAAGGCATTAACAAGGCAAGGCATGTAAGGTGAAGAGCCATAATCAAGGGCATAAAAGGGTACAAGAGTGTTGGGGGACAGTAAGTCATCCCATTCTTTTGGATGAGGGTGTAGTGAGTGATACTAAATCTTGTAAGATATTTGGAAAACTTTCAATCTCAACTGCCAAGGGCCAACCGCTTTCTCCTAAATTTTAAAGACCTGCCCTTCTATATCATCTCCTACCCAGACCACAGGAATTTGTTTCCTTATTGATATCTGCTTTCTTCAGATCCCTATGAAAATTCTATTTTACCTCCCAGCTCAAACTACTGCTCTCTACTTTTGCCCAGGCAAAAGTCTAAAGGATTTTGCCTGGGCCTACATCTCACATTTGAGCAGTAGGTTACTTTTGTTCTCTGTGCTCTTACCTGCATTTTTCAGATATGCATTGATCACCCTTAAATAATCCACCTAATCTGTTCACTTTTTTTTTTAAATCTGTTCACTTTTGATTTTAAAAAACACCTTCATGCCTGCCCTGTTAATTGATGTTCACAGTTCTTTTTGAAGAGCCAACCAGTTTTGTCCTTAACTCTAGAAGTGAAGTGACTTGCTCAGAGTTGTCCAGTAACCTGTTGACAAAACCAGAATGAGTACTCAGATCTTCCAGCCCCACCCTCTCTTCCTGTTCTTTCACTGGCCACTCTGCGCTCTTCACTCTGTTAGGTAACATTTCCATTTTTATAGGGATCATCTGTACTTGATGCTTTAGCTCAGGGACTGCTTGGGAGGGGGAAAAGGAAGGGAGGTCTATCAGGGAGCTCTGGACCTCTCTGCTCCCTCATTTTCTCCCCTCCGAATTTTATGTGATTTGTTTAGAGGTAAAAAGGTTTCGTCCCCTCCATGCAAATTGGACAGTGCCTTAACCCAAAGGGAGGGGTTTAATGGTGGAAATTTCAGGCTCTTAGTAAATAGAAGAGGTATTTGGAATAACGATTTACTAATCTAAGTAAACCTTGAATAGGGCTTCCCAGGTGGCTCAGGAGCCCTATTAATTAATTAAAGACTATGGCCATCAGACTCAGGAGCCTGGCAGTCCATGGGGTCACAAAGAGTCAGAAATGATGAAGCAACTGATCATGCATGCATGCAAGTCCTGAATCAACTGCTCTATGCCCAGGTCTGTGTTCAAGGTGCTACTGGAGAGAGATGATGCCCCTAGCCCTCAGGTGCCTCATGTTTTGTCTTGTATTAATCTGGAGACATTAAACCCTCATGAGTTTTAGTAGGTAAAAATCAAGGATGGAGAAGCAAGTAAAAGGAGGGTATGGGTAGCAGGTGTGGGAGGACCAGATTGGTCACCAGATATCACTGTGGTCATACGAGACTTGACAAGGAAGCAAGGATGACTCTCCAACTTCTCCCTCTAGCCTACATCTCTTCTTGCCCAGATCTACATGTCTAGCTTCTTTCTGGACACTTCTCCTGGATGGCTCCCAGGCTACCCTTAGGAGCCTTGTCATTCTCCTCCTCATTTGCTTCGCTAGGGCTCCCCCTTTACAGTGAAAAACACCCCCATCCATCCACCACACCAGCCAGAAACCTAAGCTTCATTCTCTCATCTCCCACATCCCATCAGTCTCCAAATCCCGTCCATTCTACCTTCTGAACATTTCACTCTAACCTCCTCTCTATCTCTACCTGGCTTAGCATCAGGCTCCTCACTGCTCCCTGCCTCCTCCCTCAACACAAAGCAACCTTTCCAAACCACAGATGGGATCACAAAATTCCCCTGCTTCAAGTCCATGCATGAGTCCCCAGTGTCCTAGGAGTAAATCCCAACTCCTCAGCCACTCCACAAGCCCCTTTCTAACTGCCCCCTCTGGATTCAATTTGCCTCCTCCACTCATCTGACCTCACTTCTCTCTGCCTGTATTGTCCCCTGCTCAGGCTTCCATTCCATTCCTTATTTGAGAACCCAGTGGTAAAAGTGCATTCTAAGGAGCTATGTTTCATAGGGGACTCTGAGGGGTATTTTTATCCAGACTTTTTCTGCACTAAACATATACTGTTCTTTCATATTCACAATGTTTTCATATTGTGTTAAGTTTTAGAGATATGCATCAAAAGCTATTTCTTGACCACTTACTATATATTTGGCCTTAGTTGCTGGGAACAGTAAAGGCAGATGCAGCCTGATTAAACAAGAATTGCCTGGAGCACATGTTTAAAATAAAAGATTCCTTGGTCTCTGAATTTGAATCTCCAGGGAAGTTCTCAAGTGAATTTTAGAACTGAGTGAGTTGGAAAGACCTAACCTGATTTCATTTATAAGAAATATCCAGGGACCTCCCAGTGGCTAAGATTCCCACTTCCACTGCTGGGGACGCAGGTTCAGTCCCTAATTAGGGAACTAAGATCCCACATGCCAGGTGACTCAGCCAAAAAAAAGAAAAGAAATACCCAGAATAGGCAAATCTATAGAATCTGTGGTTTCAGTAGATTAGTGGTTGCCTTGAGGGCTGGGGGGCAGGAAAGGGAAGGGGATGCAGAGGTCCTGGGGATGATACTTAAGGAGTGCTGAGTTTCTTTTGAGGTTGATGAAATCTCTAAAATTGATTTGGTGATGATTGTAGAACCCTAAATACACTAAAAGCCACTACTGAATTATACATTTTAAACGGATGAATTGTATGGTATGCGGACTAAATCTCAATAAAGCTGTTTAAAAACAAAACAAAAAACTTGGACCAAGCTCTACACGGAAGGCAACAATCATCTTTCCCAGACTTGGGTGGTATGCGTTACCTAGCTGACTAGTCAGCAAATACTTACAGATGTATATATTGGAGGTGTAAACAGTGATTGCAATGAGGTGTGATTCCCCTAAAACTGTACTAGGGGAAACGCATGCTCCTATGATAGGAGCACAGTGGAAGGGAAGCTTCCTGAGGAAATTTGTGATGTTTAGGTTGAAGCCTATCGAGTAACCAGGCATTAGCAAGGCAAGATGAGGAGTGTACCACAGAGGGGCAAGCAAGCCCCAAGGATGGTTCAGTGAGGTCCCGTGCAGACTGAGAAGTTAGGTGGCAGAAGTGGGGCTGGAGAGAGGAACCCACTTAAAAGCTTTTGTGAGCCAGGTTGAGGGGGCTGGAATTTTCCCTAAGAAACAGACTGTAGTGATGGGTCTGTTTTTAGAAATCACTTTGCACCTTGGAGACTGGCTGGAAGAAGGGCAAGACCAGAGACAGGGAGCCTGTGAGGGGGCAGTTTTAGTGTTTAGGAGAGAGGTCAACATGTCTGGAAACTGAGTGGTGCCAATGGGGATGAAGAGAAACAGAACTTATCAATATTTAGGGCATTTAATTGCGAAGATTCTGATGGTTGGGATGAGGGCACAGGGGCAAGAATCAAGAGTGAGGCCCAGCTGTGTGGCTTGAGTACCTAGGTAGTTGGTAACCCTGAGAGTCTGGGAGGAAAAGCAGGTTTTGAGATGTTTGATTTTGAGCATGCTCTTCAAAAGGCATCCAGTCAGCAGTTGGATATGAGGGTCAGGAGATGAGGAGAGAGCCATGTGAATCACAGCCATGAGGCATACAGCCTTAGCATATAGATGGAAGCCAGAGAAATGGATAAGGTGGTTCAGGGAGTGTGTTTCAAAAGAGAGGAGCAAGGGGCCTAGAATGGAATGCTGTGGAGTGACGTTTGTAAGAGGATGCTTGAGGAGGAGAAAGCTGTAGGGAGATTCAGAGGAAACAGCTAGAAACATCAGTGTTAGCATGGCAATTCAGTTGCTTATTCAGCTTCTCCAAGTCAATACTCTTGGCAGATCCAATATGCTCTGGGTGTCTTCAGAGAAAAATGAGACTTGACTATTGATATCAAACTCAAACTGTGACCATCACCTCATTGCAGCCTTCTGAAACAAGAGGCCTCTCCCTGCAGGCCAATGACAGTCTTATTTTCCAAATGATAGTTTTTCCTTAGCAGTTCATATAGGTCTGGGAGTCCTTCCCAAGCTCACCCTCTGTATTACATCGGCCCAGGAGAGCCAGGTCCAGCAGTCAGGCCAACAGCTTTCTGTCCACGGCCGAGAGATGGCCTAAATAGGGTCCTCCAGGGATGCCAGGGGTGGGAGGAACATGTCATATGCCCAGGGTTCAGCAAATTGTACCCACACACCAGGCAGAAGCCCACAAGGAAGGCACCCCCACTCTGTGGGCAAGACAAAGAAGCAGTTCTCTTCCCACATGCCAACCCATCTGCCTCTTTGCCTTTACCAACATGTTTTTTTCTTTCTTCTTTTTTTGGTTTTCTGCAGCTCTGAATACATGAGGAAGGAGAGTAGGAGACTGGTGAGAAGGTAAGGTTGGAAGAGGGCAAAAGGAAAGGAGGTGGGGTGGGGGGATCCAGTGCCCACTGACCCAATAAACTGTATCCTGGACTACCTCAGCCTGGTCCCTTTTTTTGCAGCATGGGCTTATAAGTTTCTCCAGGGGAGAGCCCCAGCAATAGTAGCCAGGGCATGGCTGCGGCCTTGATGACTTGATCGATGGGGCGTTTGTCAGGATGTCACAGACTTTGGAGGCCCACTTCCTTCTGTCCCCTCACAGAGCTGGCACAGGCTCCACAGGACAGCTGGGTACAGGCTTTCCCTGCTCTGGTGCATCTGACTCCTGGTGGTGTCATGAGCCTCCCGTCACCGGAGGCAGCAGGCTCAAAACTGTCCAGAGTCGCCAGAGTGAGAGCCTCTCCGAACCTGTGTGACAGCAGGGGAGGAGGTGTGCTGGGAGCAGCTTTGCCCTGTGGGAAGACCTATGGGAGCACCTGTGAGGGTTTGCATGTGCTGGGGAGGGCAGGGTGTGCAGAAGGGAGGACAAGGGCTTCCCCTGCCACTCCCCATTCCTGCCACCTCATAGACGTGGGCCTGAGCATAGGAGGCCATACAGCCTGACTTTAAGTAATTGATGGAGAGGGGTTGGGTGGCTGTTCTGGGGTTGATCCACTGCTCTGAACTGGGTAGGCTCGATGGGGCCAAGGCCTGAGGCTCTTTCTGTCTCAGCCTTGACAGTGCTTCCGCTGTACCTCACAGCACCCTAAGTCTAGCTCCTACTCACCCTGACCCTCCAATCCACCCTCACCTAGAGCTGAATACGAGGCTCAGGATTCAGGGCTCTCCTTGTAGAGGACAGAGTTAGGTACCCTATCCCTTCCCAGAATAGGAAAGCAGAGATGTAGGGCCACTCAAATTTCCAGTGACCTGTTGACCCCTGGCAGGGGTGTTTTTCCACCCTCCATTTCTTGCCCAGGCCCTGTCCTCTCCTGTGGGGTTGAGCCATGAGTTACTGCTGATCTAGTCACCCCGCTGCACTTTCCCAGGACCTGCTAGGCCTGTGTTCACTTCCTCTTTCCCCAGCACACAGGCCATGCTTTGGATGTCAGTGGACAGTCCTGTCTTCCCAGTGGGGCTCTTGTGGGGCCACAGGCCTAAGGGACTCTAGGGGTGGTTCTGGGCCTGCAACGCTGCTTCGGGGGCCCTTACAGCAAGCCCAGGCTGTGGCCAGCTTTGGGTGCTGGCCCGGTCTCTATCAGTTGTTTGCCTTCCCCTGCTACGGCAGCCGATCATCCCCCCAAAACTGAGCTGACCATCTCTCCCATACCGCCCTTCACAGTTACAGAGGGAACACGCAGCCCATGTGCTGAGGGCGGTCAGCCTGCCCCCACCCCCGCGCCCACCCCCACCCAACTGGAATGAGCCACCTGCATCCACACACAGGTGTTTCCTGTGCTCCTTCCTGTTACCGTTTTTTTTTTTCTGCTCAGCTTGGCTTCCCCAGCAGGTGGTTAAAGGCCCAGCCAAACCTCTACATACACAGCTCTAAAGCACAGGGGGGCAGAGCTCTCTGGGGATCTGGGTCACCCCTGAGGGGGCGGGGGGGCTATTGGCACCTCATTGGCTCTTCCTGAGTGCAGGCATACAGATTGTCCCCAGGGTGTCACGCTGCTGTGCTATGGGGACACCAGAGTGGGCTCAGGGACCAGGGAAGGCCCTCCCCTGCGCTGTCGCCACTGAAAGCTCTGGCGGGACAGGGGGAAGGTGCAAGACCTGTTTCTCCAGCTTTGAGTGTGGGCTTTCCTCCAGTCCTCCTAAGAACAGACCTGCCATCCTGCAGTCCCACCCTACCCTCAGGTCCCTCCCACTGAACTCGTTAACTTTCTGGGGTTAATAAACTCACGTGAGCCCTCTCCCTGGGGCAGCATGAGTCTGCCAGCTGTGGCAAGGTCACAAGGTTTAGTCAGGTTTGTTATTACAGAGGGGAGGCGGCTCAGGGACAGGAGGGACTTACTGTTAAAGAGAGTCATAGGGCAGCCACCCACGTCACCTGTCTTCCCGGCCCCAGCTCTCCCCTCGGCAAGAACCTCCTCTCAACCCACCCACCTCCTTGGGCACAGCCCCTTCTGTAGGAAGTTGCCTTTGCTGAAGTAAAGACCCAGAAGCCTGGCATTCCCTGACGGGGTTCTGCTGCCCCCTGGTGGCCAGAAGCTCCAGCCACCACCGCACCGTCTCTTCCTGCCTGCTTCCTCTTTGCCTCCCAGCCAAGCCAGCTGCTGCTAGGGAGCCATTCCCAGGACTGGCACCCTTTGAGCCTTCTCTAGGCCAGCTCCAGAGTTTAGTTCCAGACTAGTCCTATAGCTTCCAGGCCCAGGGTACACCCACCTGCAGGCCAGGCCTCCTCAGCAACACTCCACCACCCTCTTCCTCTGCCCTTTTTTCCAAGCCCATTTCCAGCCTCTGGGCTTCTTCCATCTGGATTTCCAGGGCAAAAGCACATGGTACTGTCACAGTTGGAGTGTGGACACACTAGTGTCAGGGCCACAGCCAGAAGATGCTGGAGCAGGAGGTTAGAAGTGCACCAGTCCAGGCTATGTAGGAAAGGCATTTCTGCTTTTTTTTTTATTTTCTGTAAAACTCTGTAAATAAAATACAAAACCAAGGGCAGGGCAGAGGCAGGACGGCCAGGCCCAGGACACCGATCTATGGCAAGTGTGCTGAGCCAAGGCTGGGAGGCACTTGACTGTGGCACTGACTCCACCAACCCCAAGGACAACAGGAGAATATATTAGATTTTCAGTGATAGGAATCTGTGAGGGAGGGATGCCTGGAGCCAGCCCTCATCCTCCCTGCCAGTGCCTGGTAAGCCCTGAAGGTGCGGGGAAGGGGCACTGGGGGCCGCTGGGTGGGGAGTTTAGAATGCTGTGCTGGCCATGCTGCCAGGCCCAAAGATGTGGGGCAGGGCATCCAGTGACTCCTCCAGCCTTCGGTGGGCAGACTGTCCCTCCTCTCCTGGAATGGATAAGGATGGGGTCAGGAGTGGTCCTAGCTCCACCCTTCCCTCCCGCCCCGAAACCATCTCACCCCAACTCCCAGCAGCCAAATGTCCTAGAACTCAACTAGACCCGTGCCTCCTGATCCCCAGCCTCACCACACTGCTGCAGGCTCTGCCGAGCTGCTTCCCTCACGGCTTCTGTGTCCGTCTGGCAGAGGTACACCAGGGGCTCAATGCCTTCTGGAGCCTACCAGGGGAGAGAGCACTGAGGTGGGCCCAGGGGAGCAGGCTCAGGACCCAGGGCTCGGGGAGCTGGGAGGGCAGACAGAGGGTGGGAAGGTTGGCAGGGGTCACCTTGATGCAGCCCAGAGCCAGGCAGCCGGCCACTCTGGTCTGCACATCCTCATCCTCCAGCTGGTCCAGGAAGCACAGCAGGGCCTGGGTAGGGGTGGGAGGGTAAATTCAGCCTGGGACTCAGCCTGGGACCCCAGCCTCCACCCTCCAGGGAGGCCTGCCCAACTCTCACCCTCTCCCTGAAGGCGGGGCCCAGCGACAGGCTCCGGAGCTGAGTGCTGACAGCAGCCATGACCTTGTTGTTCCCATGGACAAGCAAAGAGCTGAGGGCCCGGAGCCCGTCCCTTTGGAGCCGCCCCTCAGGTGCCAACCTCAGTGCCTTCAGCACAATAGCCTGGTCATCCGAGTTCAGATTCCGCACCAGTAACACTGAAAGAAGGAAGTTGGGCAGTGGGGGAGGGGGTTGTCAGTTGGAACAAGGTGGCAGGGCAAAGAGCCTCCAGGGGTAGGGTCTTTTGTACCCTCGTGTCCTGAATCTACACCTTCAGACCCACCCACAGGGCCAGGCCACTTTGTGACCAGGGCCACTGCCTCACCCTCCTCAGCTGTCTCAGTTACATAGGCCTCCATGGAGGAGCAGTCCAAGGCTTCGACGTAACTCCAGAACTGGAAGACGGTGAGCTGCTCTCCAGGGCCTGCCTGGTTCCGGGGCAGCTTCTGGCCCAGGGCATCCTCCAGGAACTTGACGCACACTGTGGGAGGCAGGGTTGCAGGTCTCAGGGAGTGGAGGGACCTGGGTCATTAGAGGGAAGGGTGCCCCATCCCTGGTGCACATCCAGGAAGTCCCTGTCCAATCTGGGCCCTTTTGTGCTGAACCATGTGCCTTTGCTATTTCTTCCCAGTGCTCAACTCAGCGTGTCTGTGTGGGCTGACCTGGCTTTCCCTAAGGTCCCATCACTGGGGATCTGAGAAAGGAGGGTAGAGGAGGAAGGCCAGCAGCCCACTCACCGGCCTCGGCTAAGCCTGGCTGGCGCAGGGAGAGACGGGCGCTGTACTGATTGCAGAAGGTGAGGAGCACCCGCTCCACAGGGCAGATGAAAGGGCTGAATCCCTCTGTGCATTGGTCCCAGAAGGTCAGGAAGCCAGGCCGAGAGGCTGAGAACTGCACCACTGTGAGGAGATGCAGGAAACTGTCAGCAACAGAGCAAGCAGGTGGTGAGACAAGTGTGCAGGTGGGGCAGGGCAAGGCGGGAGCTCCAGGACACACATACCAGGGCCCACACAGCCTTTACCTTCCTGGGCAGAGGTGGCAGGTATTTCCCATCGCCTGCTGAGCTCACATACTGCTTCAAGCACTCGGGCCTCCCGCAGTAGCCGCTCCAGGGCCCATGCCTCCTGGCAGCGCAGGGGCCCAAATGTGCCCAGTTTCTGGAGAACAGGGGTGGCCAAGTAGCTCAGACCTCAAGGTAGAGCTTAGAGAGGATGGAGACCGGGGACTGCAAGTCCCAGCATGCATCGGGAGAGGCTTGGGGGAGCCAGAGTGTGGGAGGTGTTCCATTCAGCAAAAGCCAGGCCCTGGGACATTGGGGAGTGGAACTCAGAGGAGGGGTGAAGGGCCAGGAATGAGGTGCAGGGCTCCCTGGGGGAAGCGGCTACCAGGGGAGGGTGGGGGGAACGCCACTAGCCTCACCAGCAGGAGGCGGCTGCAGTGATACAGGTGCTGAACCAAGGCAGCATCCAGAGCTGGACACTCTGTGCTGAGGGGTCGGGCACTGGGCGAGTCGAGGCTGTCCTCAGCCCCAGGTGCTAGGCTGTTTGGGGGCCTGAGAGAAAGATGGGGTCAACCGCCCCAGGAGCAGACATCATCATCTGGTCACCAGTGAATTTTTATTAAGCTCCCCCACCCGCCATCCCAGAACAGAACAGATAACACACAAACAACAGACAATGGGCAAGTTCACAGAAGACTTCCAGAAGGAGGAAAGGGCTGGGACCAACAGGTGGTAGCAGGGGTCTGCCCAGAGCCCATCTGCCCAGGGCCACCTCAGCTACGACCGCCAGTACCGCTGGGGCCAGGACGGGCAGGAGTAGGGCTGCAGGCGGGATGCAAAGTCTATGCAAAGTGGACTGCGAGAGGCTGTGGCCCAAGGGGCGCGGGGCACGGGGTCGTAACCTGGGCAGCATCAGAGGGAGGAGGGGCCGCGTAAGATCTTCAACTGGGAGTTGGCAAAGGCCACTCCGGGACAGAGAGCCAAGGGGCCCGGGTCTCTGGGCCAATCGGGATCCAGACAGTGGAGGCTGATGCCGAGGGACCCAGGACGCACAGGGAGGCACAGAAAGGGCTCGTTCATAGCGTGGGTTCAAGGTGAGGCCAAGGAAGAGCGGAGGAGCTGGAGACTCAGGAGCTGACAGGGACCGACGGGGGAGGCAGACATTGCAGGGATGAGGAGGAAGGTGGCCAGAAGCACTGGGGATACAGATGGGGTTGAAAACATGGGCACCAAGGACACACAAGTACATGGGTGGGGTGAACACAGAAGCACCCACCAGCAACCCCGCTCCTCCCGCCCACCTCTCGTCTTGCTGCTGTCTCTACGTGGTCCACCTGGCCTCACCTCACCTGTTCCGCTTTCTCACCTTTCTCCTTCACCTGGTACTCACCTCCCCTCTTCCCCCTCCCCTCGCCCTTCTCACCTGTCCCCAGGGCTGTCATTGTCTTCATCTTCATCCTCATTGAGAAAGCTGAAGCTCTCCAGGGCGTGCTCCACAGTGATGCTTAGACTGGAGGCCCGGCTCCGAGTCAGGCCTTGTCTCTGCTGGGGTTTTGAAGGGCGTCAGAGCTGCTGCCCCTGCCTGGCTGCCCTCCCTGTACACTGCAGCCCAGTCTGGCCCTCCTTACCATGAGCAGACTCTCCAGCCGGGTCACCTCCTGCTCCAGGCCCTGCAGCTCGGGAAACTGGCCACGATAGTCATCCAGGGCAGCCATCAGGGCCCCCAGAGCCTCTTCCAGCCTCCTGTCCCCAGCCCCTCCAGCTGCCCCTGGAACTGGGGCCGGAGTAGCCCTGGCCACTTTAGGGTCTGGATGCTGGGGCACAGGGGCTAGGGGTGAGGGAGGGAGACTTGGGCTCTGACGGATGGCTTCTGAGGGATCTGGGGAAGGGGTTGTGAGGGGCTCCCAACTGGAACAAGCAGGACTTGGATGGGAGGTGCTCGGGGATATGGGGTCTGCCTGAGTGCAAGGAGTAGAGGCTAGGTAACTACCAGATAGGGGGTCAGTGCCTAGGTGGGGAGGGTCTGTATTTGCAGAGGGGCTGGAGAGCTTGGCAAAGTCTAGAAAAGTGGATGAGCTTACAGTTATAAGAGTGGGGCTTGTAACAGAATGGGTGGGACTGCTGGTGGTCTGGACTGGGTCCTTAGCATTGGGTGTAGTGGTGTTAGTTGACATCTTGGCTTTGGGAGTAGTGGTTGCAGTAGTGTGGGTGGGGCCTGTGGTGGTGTGGGTGGGGCTTGCAGTAGTGTGGGTGGGGCCTGTGGTGGTATAGGTGGGGCTTGCAGTGGTGTGGGTAGAGCCTGTGGTGGTATAGGTGGGGCTTGCAGTAGTATGGGTGGGGCCTGTGGTGGTATAGGTGGGGCTTGCAGTAGCATGGGTGGGGCTTGCAACAGTGTGGGTGGGGCTTGTGGTGGTGTGGGTGGGGCTAGTGGTAGTCTGCACTGGACCTGTGGCACTGGCTGTAGGGCCTGCGGTCATGAGAGTAGAGGCCATGGGCTTGTTGGTAGCGCTTGTGACAGTGTGTGTCAAGTTTGTGACAGTGTGGCTGAGGCTTGCGGTGGTCTGGACTGGGTCTGTAGCATTGGGGGTAGGAGCTGCAGGAGTGAGGGTAGAAAGCACTGGTTTGTGGGTGGGACTTGTGGTCTGGACTGGCCCTGTGGTACTGGGGGTAGGACCTGTGGTAGTGAGGATAGAGACCACGGTCTTGTGGGTAGAAGCTGTGGTACAGTGAATGAGGCTTGGAGCACTATGGGTAGGGCTCATGGCACAATAGGTGGAGCCTGTAGTGGTCTGGGTGGGCAGTTCAGGAGAGCTAGAATTTATGGTCTTGTTCGCCGAGCCTAGGTGAGCAGATGGGGCAGGGCCTGTTGTACTGAGAGTGGGGTTTGTGGCAGAATGGCCAGCATCCAGGACAGGAGGGACACGAGCAGGGTGCTCCCCATGGGTGGGATCTGGGCACGCAGGTGGGCTAGGTCCCCGGACTAGACTTTCTAGGTCTGCAGCCTCCACTGAAGCCTCAGCCAGGGCAGCATCCACGCTGGCCTCACTGATGTGGCTCAGAGTCCGGCTGTAGGGGGCATGCCCATTGGCTAGGGCTGGGGCCACAGCCCCCTCCTCATCCATGGGCCCAGAAGTGGAGGTCTCAGCCCTATGGAAGGCAACTTGGATGGGCAGAGGCTCAGGCTGCTGCACCAGGGGTCTGGGGGCTGAGGAGTGGCGGGCAGTGCCTGAGAGCTGTGGGCTGGATGAGTCATCAGAAGATTCAGATGACAGGGACCATGCTGTCCCATTCTCCAGCTCCTCCTGCCGCCTCAGCATATTCTGGGAGAGAGGAAAAGACATTTCAGGACCACCTCTTCTTGGGGAAGGTGGTGCTGAGCCTGGGATGTGACTCACATAAAAGGCCTGTTCCCGAAGTGAGGGTGTGTCTGGTGGGCTCTGGCTATATGTGGAGAAGCGCTTGGTGACTGTAGAGGCCTTGTTGACAGTAGAAGCAGCTGAGGGCTGGTCATCCTTGTCGAAGGGACTGGAGAGGAAAGAATCTGTTAGCAGACGCCACAAACCCCAGCCCTGTCTCCAAGTCCCTCAGCCCTACCAACCTCCATGTCACTTCCAAGCTGAGTTTGATGGTGCCGAGGTCATTAATGTCCACTGCTACAACCTGGGGCAAGGCAGCGAACAGGTCCTTGGTCTCACAGGAGACGCTACCTACAACCACATGGTTGGCCAGGCCCTTCAGTTCTGTCACCTGTAGCCAAGAATGCATGGTAGGGTCATCAGGGTGTAGGGATCATGAGATTGTGGGGGATCAGAGGTCTGAACCTGCACAGTCACAGGGTCATGGGGCCATGCAGGCTTGAAGCATTCTGGGAGCATGAGTATCACAGAGGTCCAAATCTGTAGTCACTATTGTCATGAAGTCACAGCCTCATGGGAGTTCAGGGATCAAATATTCACCAGGTCAGAAGATCACGGGGAAATCACAGGGTCATGAAGGTCAAGGGGGTCACACATTCACAGGGACAAGGAACCACGTGGGGGTCACAGGCATTAAGGGTCTCAAGGTCATGAAGGTCCAAAGGGGTTCACGGGTCACAGAGTCACAGCATCTTGGTATCCTATGGTCCTGGGCAGAGACGTCACCTTGATGGACAGGAATTCCGTGAGAAGAGGCAGAAAGACGGTTTCCTCGCTGTCCCACACCTGCTTTCCACTACTCTCTATGCGGCCCCGTAGTTTCCAGCGCTGACGCCCATATTTCATGTAGATCTAGGGGAAGAGGCAAGATAAAGCAGACTTCCATGTTGCGACCCCGCCACCCCAGCCCCTCCCTTCCCATCTTTCTACCTCATACTGGTCACCAACACACAGCCTGGCGAAGCCGGCCAGCCCTGGGAGTGGGGGAGAAGGAGATGAGCTGGGTCGAGAGGTCTCAGGCACACACTTCCCCGCCCTGGCTGACACCTCACTGCTTGGTACCTTTCATCCGGAGGTGGAACTCGCCCAGCTGTGCTTCCAGCTCGCTCTCCAGCAGACACATGCTCTGGACAAAGAGACAGGGGAGAGGAGAACGACAGAAGAGGTCAAAAGCCATTCCCCTCTCACCAACTCTACTGTACCCTGTGCCTCGGCCTCAGGGGCACACACCCCTCACCTCTGTGTACTCGCGATGCCCTCGAGTAGCCTCGGCCAGGCTGTCCCGGGCCTCACGGCTCCCCGGAGAGCCGGTACTGTAGGCACGGACCATGTTGTAGGCGCCATCCCGGAGACGCCGCTGCACACAGTATGACTCATACAGTTCATCAATCTGGGCAGAGGAGTCGGGTGGCAGATGGGGACTGAGACTCACTGCTGGGGTTGCTCCCCCAGGGCCTTCCCCAGGGCCTACCATCACCCACTCTCCCTGTGACACCCGACCTCCCACCCCAAGCTGCAAGCACACACAGGTATGCCGCACCAGTACCTTACTGGCATGGAACTCCAGCCGTCGCAGGAAGCGTTCAATGGACTTGACTTGCTGGGGGAAAGGTGTGTTAGAAGCCTGAGGCCCAGGGCTCTTTACCTACCTCTGAGTCAACCTCTTCCAACACCATTCTCTATACACTCACCTTGTCCAGGTCATACAGGAAGCCCTGCAGGGAGAGGTTGGGGGGAGAGGGACACATTAGGAGGTAGGAGAAGAACTCCAGCAGGGGCACCGGCTTGGCCAGACCATCCAGCGCCTTTCCCTCCCAGGGTTCCTCCTCTCACACCACAGTCTGCAGCCATTCCAGTCAAAGGGGGGACTGGCCTACCTTCTCACATGCCTGGTCTCTGCTGGTGTCAGAGATCTGGTCCCCAGGACCACTCCAGTACTCTTCCCCCTGCCTCTTCTGTGAGATCCCTCCCCTGGACCACTGCCTTTGCGACCATCCCTAGGAAGAGAGCTCTGCGCCTCCTCATGCTTGGTTCCCCCTAACAGGGAACTCCTGTTAGACCCAGCAGAAATGGTTCTTTCTCCGTGAAGCCCTGAACTGTTACCCAGAAAAAACCACAGCTCTCGCTGAGGACCACCAAAACCTAATCTCAACATAATCTCCCGCTGTCCATGTCAGTGGGGTTTGACCCACCCCACTGGAAGTTCCCAGGGGGCAGGCACTGGGTCACAGGCAGAAAGTGCACGCAGCCTGGGAAGGAGGAAGAAAGAAACCTATCAGTTTTGCCTGATACCCCTTTTTTAGTCACACCTGGACTGAGTCACCCCAGAAAACAGCCCTGATGTTAGCCAGCACTGGCCCTGCCCAGCCCCTCAACACCACAAGAGCAAAGAGCATTAAACCAGGACATACAGGATGTCAACTCTTCACTCACCAGGCGGGAATTCCTCTTGGACTCCCTTATCTGTCCTTGGAGTTTCTCCTGCTCCTGCTGGTGCACTTCCAAATAAGCCCTGGGTAAACGGTGACCACAGAGTTCTCTTACTTCTCCAGCCTCTATCTGCCCAAGGAAGGGGCAGTGAGGAGAGGGAGTGAAGCTGGGGAAGGTTCCCATTAGCAGGAAGGGTAGAGGCCTTAGGGAGGGATCCTGGGACAAGGGGTTGGGAAGGCACTGCTTACGTCAGGCCTCGCTTGAGTGCAGTGTACACCAGGTCTAGGCGCTCAGGCTGCGGGACCTTGGGGGCCGGGTGCGCCACTGAAAACATCTTGGACACTCGGGAGAGCGCCGGGGGCTTCCTAGGGGGCCCCGGAGGACTGAAGGCCGGGAAGCTCCTGAAGAAGAGACTGCACTCAGAAAGAGGCAAGAAGTCCTCCCCCACACCCTCACTAGCACACTCCAACCCGGTTAGCCTCTCTGCACCCAGTCAGCCCCACTCTGCTGCGTACCTGGGACCCCGCTCCTGGCTTCCGAGGACGCCTGCGAAGGACTGGCTCCTACTGACCCGGGCGCTGAGCAGGCGGCGCTGCGGCCGCACCGACAGGGACATCATGGAATGAGTCCGCGCGGGGCTCCCTGGGGGTGGCGAGGGGGTTGGTGTCCAGCGCCAGTCAGGCCCCTGAAGCCCCCTCCCTGCAGCCCAGCCTGTTTCTCAGTCCTGCCGGATACCACCGCTTGCCGCCGGCAGTCCAAAACGCACCGGGGCCCTAATGACAGGGCGGCCGCGGGTGACTCGGTCTCGGACTCAGCGTGGCCTCGGCTCGGCCCCCACTTCCTGCAGAGGTGCAGGCTCCGCCTGCCGCGCGGGGCAGGAAGGGGGGTCGCGCTGGGACCCTCCCTGGGCTGGGAAGGGGCAGGAAAGGGGAGGGGCACGCAAAGAATGTGCGGAAGCGTCTGTTTACCCGGGCGTGGGGCGGGCTCCCCAGCCCTGCCCCTGACCTCCTCCCCCAAGTGGGGCCAGGAGCTCCCACGCCCGCACCCCGAGAGGCCGCGGGAGGTCACGGGGCGGGGCGGGGTGCATGCTTGGAGCCCAGCGGAGCGGTCTGGCAGGCCTGGCCTGCGCAGGTTGGACTCCCCAGACCCGCCCGCCCCGCGGAAGCTGCTCCCCTCTAGCCGCCACCCGCCCGGAGGCGCCCAGAGCCCGGGGATTCCCAGGGTGGGGGGCAGTGCCGAGAAGGGCCCCGCCCCTCCTCTTCCCTGAGACTCCTACGGGGAAACTGAGTCACAGACAGCCGCCTTCGCCTGGACCTTAGAGGGAAGAGATCCTCGGCAAAGCCCCACACAAATCCGGCGAACCCCGCGCCCCGGGCGCCCAGAACTCGGCCCGCACGCCCCTGGGACAGCCCCGAAGCCTCCGCAGCCCCAGACGGGGTCCTACCTCTCTTCTTGGCGCTCATGGTAGGTCCGGGACAGCCCCTTAACCCCCGCGCTGGCCCTCCCGAGTCCACGCCGGCCCAGGGCCCCTCGGTGCCGGCCCGGCTGGCCTCCGTGCTCGCTCCCAGAGACTCTGGCTCCGGCTTCAGCTCCTCCCGGCGCCGCCCCCCGCCCAGTTCCTGCCGCCTGACTCAGCCCGCCGGGATGGGGCGGGACCGGCCCGATCAGGGGGGCACCGGGCCCTCGGCCCCCCTGGCTTCTGGGAGGGGTGACTGGGGGTTCCCCTCGGGCTGGGGACTGGCGGGGATCTTCTCAGCTGGGTCGAGCGTGGCTAAACCGAGTGAAGACAACGAGGGAGGGGGGCTGAACTGAGTGTAGTTAACACAGGGGGCTCATAGAGCGCCTGTTGGAGGGTGCTGAGAGGGCTGAGTTCAGAGGACTGAGAGATGGGGTTCTGGGTGTGTGAGGTCTTCTGAGAGAGCAGAAGTAAGGGCTGCGGGTGCTGAGTGGAGGGACTGTGCGGAAGGATGGCAGAGAGGCACCGAACATGAGGCGACCCTGAGGCTGAGAAGGGCGGACCTTGAAGTGGGCGCAGGGATCAACCCCATATTATGTGCTGCTGCCCCCAGAAGGAAGAGAAGGAACTGGGTGCAGAGAGCCCCACAGCACCGTGCACCAACCCCATCCCTCCACCCACAGAAGTGGTGCTTAGTCTGGGGGACTCCCTCCACCCCTAGGCCATGAGGAGAGGATCAGGTCCCACTGCTGATCAGCGCCTTCTCTCTAGCAGAAACTGCCTCCTAAGACAGAGGCCCCATCCTCTGGCTCCCAGCTTGCATGGGCTGAATCCCCTTGGTGTTGGCCCTTTCTTGCCCCCAGTATCTCTCCATTGACTATCCCCATCCAATTCTTGCCTGGATAGAGGCCACCATGTCCAGGGTCCACTGGACATCTCATTCCGTCAGAGGGGCTAGGTGCTCCCCCACTCCTAAACACTCCTGCTCCCTGATGCTCCATTCAGCCGTCCTGGGCTTACTTTCTCCCCAAAAGACTGAGGTGGGCCCAGGCATCTGCATTTCCAGTCAGACACCCCCACCCCCGGATACAGATGCAGATGCAAGATGTCCTAGGGTCCTAGTATGAGAAGTGCTATTTCCCCCTCCCTCCTTGAAGACACTGCTGTGCCCCCCTCCTCTGGCAGCTATCGATTCCTGTGGATTGCCCACCTCTCTCTGCTCCCTGCAGCCACCCTCCATTGGAAGACCCCAGCCTCATCACCTGGCTCTGGAGTGCCCCCCTTCCTAAATCAGAACCACACTGACCACAACTTTCAGGCTCTCTCCATCACCCCCACCTCACCTGCCTTCTACCTGAGACCTCCTGAAGCTCTCAGCTCATTTATTCAACTGTTTACTAAGTAACAATCTTATTCTAGTCGCTGGAGAGGCAGCAGTTATTGCACAGACATGGCCCTGCACAAAGCTCATAACCTGCCTCTGCTTCCTTTCTCCCTGCCACCTCCATCCCACGTTCCCAGCACAGCCTTCTCCCCAGCCTGGATCTGCAGCCACCACTCCAGCTTGCCCGCCTGCTACCAATATCCGCGGCACTCTGGGCTACTCCCTTACCTGGCAGAAACCAACCCTGGGCAACCCAATTCCCTGCCTTCTCTGCACCTGCACACAGGCTAGTGGGAGCCACCAGAGGTCTTGGCACAGCAGCTGGGCTGGAAAAGAACAAGTCTCAACCTCAGCCAGGCTCTTGTTTCCCATGCGGGAAATCCTCACGTGTGGCCCTAGCCATCCCTCTCCCTTCCCATGGAAGATGTTTCAGTCTTTCGCCACAAACCTCAAACAAGTTCCAGTCACTCCCACGTAAAAGGTGAAAACAACCCTGTAAATACCCAAATGCCCACCAGTAGATATAATAGAATGTTATACAATGAAAAGAATGAACAATATACAATTACATGCAACAACAGGGATGAATTCTACAGACATAATGTTGAGTGAAAGAAGAAAGACCACAAGAGAGGATACGTGTATGAGTTGATATGACGTTCAAAACCAGTTAACCTGTGGTGGCAGAAGTCAGAATAGTAGTGACTATTAATAGCAGTGACACTAGCCCTGGGGAGCAGCGACTGGAAGGGAGCCCAAGGGGGCTGACAGGGTACTGATTATGTTCTGTTTCCTAATCTGGGTTCTATTTCCTGATCCTAGATGGGTGTGTTCCTTTGTGAAAATGTACTGTGAGCTGTCCACTTAGGGCATGTACCCTTTCTGTGTGAATATTCTATTTCAATACAAAGCTAACTGTAAATAAATCAACTATAAAAAGAAATGACCCCTCTGTGGACTCCCAGTCTCTTTCCAGCTACCCCACCCCTCACCCTATTTGGCTCTTTCAGAGCCAAGTTTCTTGAAGAGGTGTGTCCACCTCCACCTCCTCTCCCCATCCACCCACTCCTCTTCCTACTCTGTCCAGTTTCTGTACCCAGCATTCCTGACTGGTCTGGATGACAAGGTTTCCAGTGACTTCCCCGCTGCTGAATTGCCTATTCAATGTTTAGTCCTTATCCTGCTTGATCTGAGCAAAGCTTTTCACTGGGCAGTTCTCTTCCTCTTCCTCAAGCCTTTCCTTCTTTGGATTTCAAGGAACACGTCCCTGGCTTTCTACCTCTCCCTCTGGCTGCACATCTTACTTTCCCACAGGGGATCTGTCTTTCTCCCCATCCCTGAATTGTCCTCATCCTCCTCCCCACTCATGGACTGGGCCCCTCTCGCACAGCTCAATGCCATCTAAAGGTTCCTGGCTTCCTTCTCTCTTCCTTGCCCAAACCGTTCTTCTGAGCACCAGGCCTGTTCATCCAGCTGCCTGCCTGATGCCTCCCGGAAGCTGAGTAACAAACTGGAGTGGGTTACTAGGGATGTGCTGAATTTGAAGTCCCCAAACTAAAGTCACCACTTTGCTCCTCAAACCTGACTCTCCCTTCTCTCTCCATGACAGGCCCATCATCTACGTATCCAGTTGTTTAAGACAGAAACTAAGAATCATTCTGGATGCCTCAGTCTCTGTTACCCACCAACACATATACTCAGTCACCTACTCCTGCCATCTCTGGCATCTGTCCCATCACATCCACCCCCTCAGCTAGAACTCAAGTTCAAGCCATCACCGGTTCTCACCTAGAATCCTACAACAGCTTCCTAATGGATTCCCTGTCTCCATGCTAACCCACAATGATCTGTTTGTTTGTTTTTAGTTTTATTTATTTATTTGGCTGCACTGGGACTTAGCTGCGGCACTCAGGATCTTTAGTTGTGACATGTGGGATCTTAGTTCCCTGACCAGGGATGGAACCTGGGCCCCCTGCATCGGGAGTGTGGCATCTTAGCCACTGGACCACCAGGGAAGTCCCATGATCTGTTCTTCACTCAATAACAGCATTACCCCTCTTGAAACTTCAGTCACCTGACAATATTAAAAACTGTCCTTTATCAAGTGCTTTCTATGCCAGGCATTGTACTTAATTAATAAACATCATCTCATTTAATTCTGGCAACAACCCTATGGGTGAGTCCTATTAGCCCCACTTCACAGATGAGAAACCTGAGGCTAACTGGCTGTGTGACTTCAGGAAAAACATTTCCTAATGTTTCTGGGCTGCAGATATCCATCTGTTAAATGAGGATAACAACAGTAATAACAACAACTATCTCTCAGAGCTATTGGGAAGATGAAATGAGATACTTCCTCTATTGGGAGTTTTCGGGGAAGGGAGAATTGCATGTGGGGTAGGGAAGTTGAGGTGGATACAATACCTCATTGTAAGCACACAGCAAATATTAACTGCTGTTATTAACAATTATTAATCTGCCCAAGATGACCCAGCTGTTAAGTAGCAGGGCCAGGACTCTATGTATCTTTCACATCCCTCTATTTGAACTCTTGTGAAACATCCACGGGCATCCCCCTACCCCAAGGATAAACTCCAGACTCTCTAACATGACCCACAAGACCTTCAGGCTCTGTTCCTCCCCTCACATACCTTCCTCCTCCCCTCACAGTCCTCTGCTCCCCCAAGGTCATTCTGTTCCAGCTACCGTGAATTCTCTCCAGGCCTACAAGCAGCAGCTCTCATTGACCCTATACCCCCTTCCCACTACTCTCAGCCTGACCAGCTCGCTCTCTTTTTTCTTTACCCTACTACTTCTTCCTTTAGCAAGCCTGCCCTCAATTGGTTCTCCCTTGTAGGCACCTCATAGCTTCCTCTCTCTGATCCCTGAGGTCACATAACTCTGTTGTCAGTTCTCCTTTAGGGTCTGTCTTCTAACCAGACTGTGAGCTCTGGGGGCTGAGGCCTGCCTGCTCTGCTCACTGCGGTGTCCTCCGCGCCCTGCACCAAAGCAGTGGAGGCGGGCAGGAGCTGAGTCTGCGCTGGAGGCTGATGGAACTGGGATGCTCTGAGCTGCTGCAGAGATACATTTCCAGTCTCTGTCCCCCCAACTCCCCTAACTCATGGTCAGTTTCCTCTTCCCTTTCTTCCTTTCTGAGTGTATCAGCAAGTGGAGTTTGCTGCCCGCTCCCCCCCCTCACCCCCGCCACCCCCCTCCCCCCAAGATAGGGCATGGTAGGGGATCCCTGGGAGTCTGGAACTGAGTGGGTGGGCTGGACTCAAAGGAGGCTGACCTTCCCATCAATTTTCTTTCTCTGACTGGGCTTCTGCCACAGGGATCTGATGGTCCAAATGACCAGCACAATATTAATCTAACTGACAATTCCAGGGGGTGACTAGGCAAGATCTCCCCTGCCGGGGGCGGGAAGAAAAGCTGGACCCCTTGAGCTGAGAGAGAGGGTCTACCTCAACCAGAGGAGGGGCTGACTGATAAGTCAGGGGACTCTCTGGACTCGCCAGCCTTTAAGTCTGTTCTGGAGATGGGAAAGAACCCAGGTCTCAAGGGTGTTGGGACCTGTGGCATGGCCAGCTGGAGCAGCTAAGAAAGGAACACTGGTCGCCTGCGTGGCCCCAGATCCCACAGCCTTCAATCCCCTCTTCAGGCTGAAACTGCTGCACTTATGTGGGGCAGGAGGTCTTGCCACCTGTCTGCCTAGCTCAGAGGAATGCCAGGCCAGCCACTTTCCCGGGAGTCCCCCAGCCCGCCCCGCCCTACCGCAGGGCCGCCCAGGACAGAGGTAAACAGACGCTAAAAATAACCCGGGCCAGGGGCGGCTACGAGGAAGAATGGGGTCCCTCCCGAGCCTGCCCCTGTCTCCATGGCAACTGCCCCAAACCCGGCTGCTGACGTCATGCCGCAGCTGCGGGAGCAGGGAGGGAGAGGGGCCGCGGTGCGGCCTGGGACCCCCCACCCCGGAACCGGGCGGAGGCGGCCGGCTGGCCTCACTTCCTGCCGGCCCCCTCCCTGGTCAGCTGGTCACATTCCCCGGACGGCGGCGCACTGGAAGCCTGTGGCCTCCCCCGGGCTGGGCCTAGCAGAGGCGCTAGTCGAAGCTGCAGCCAGCGAGGGGCCCGCAGTGACTCAGCCACGTCCTCCTTGCCTGCTTTTCCACCCAGGGAGGACCCAGCCCGGTGTCCTGTGTGCTCCCCTCACCCCCACCCATTTCCAGGTACCCCTCTGCAACTGCTGCCCCACAGGACCCAGGACAGGGAGGGCGGGCTGAAGTAGGAAATGAGCCTCCTGTCTCCCTGGACTATTTTGTACCTCACACTCCAGTTCTCATCTCTCCCCCAACCCCATCTCTACCCTCCATGCCAGGGAAGTGGTTAGTACAGTGGCAATACTTAAGACCTGGGTCTAATTCCCACTTCTCTCCAAACCAGCTGTGTGACCTTCAGAATATTACTTAACCTCTCTGGGCCAGTTTCTGCATCTGCCAGATTGTCCGTTAACCGTCCTCAGAAGGCTGTGCCGACAATTGGGCAATACAGGCCCAGGACAAGCCCCGCAGATGGCCCATCTTTATGTTACACTAGACTGCACACAGTAGGTGCTTGGCCGGCCAGCCAACCCCGACTTGTATTAGAAAGCTACCCAGAACTGGCTGAGATGGGTCAATCTCTGAGGCCAGACTCTAGTCTCAGGGAGAGGAGAATAGAGGGTGCTAAAGCCAGGCTTACCCAGAACCCTAGCCCGGGTGAGCAGCCCCTTCCCCAAACCGGTTCTGCAGGGTGCCCAGGCCTGGCTGCTTGCAGAGTCCCCACACCAACCTTTCATTTTCAGGTACAGGGTCTGTTCCCCCACTGAACCGGGCGATTCTCTCCAGCCTCCGCCAGATTTGGGCGAAGAGTCCAGTCCAAGACCAGATTGGCTACCTCGGGTCGGGCCCCAAAGCGGCTTAGTCCAGCCGGTGGAGCCAGAGAGATTAGCTCATCTAGTAGGCTGGCCTGTGCCCCTCGGGGCCCTCTCCCCATTCCCAGCTCAGTTTCTCCCGCGGCGAGGGCAGCGGGGCTCCCGGTGAGCGTCCGTGCCAGCACCCAGGCTGACGCCTAGGACCCACCCTCAGGCCTGGCCCACCCCAGAGCCCCAGGGCACGGGCCGCCTGGGCCTGGCCGTGGGAGGGGAGGCGGCAGCGCCGGGTGCGGCAGGCCCCGAGGCAGCAGCCTTTGTGGCCGTGTTCCGCGCCCGAGGGGAGGGTAGGAACGACACCGTGGTGCCTGGGTCCCGGGAACGGGGCGACACGGGACAGGGCCGCAGCGGGGGCTGCAGATCCGGGACTCCCCAGACGGGGGAAGGCACCAGAACCGCCGCCCCGGGCCCCGGAAACGGCGGGGACACTCACATGGCTGCGCTGGCTGAGCGGACCTCGCTCTCTCTGTGCACTCGTCGCTGCCGGGTCAGGTCGCGCCGCAGCTGCCGCTGTCGCGGCCGCCGGTGCCCGCCCCTCCCTCTGCTCCGCCGCCTGCCGCCCAGACGCCCCGCTCCTCCCCTGGCCGGCTGGGCCCCACCCCCTGCGCGCCGGAGGCTCTAGCACCCCTGGAGGCGCCCGCGACTCGCTCCGCCCTCTCTGCTAACCCGGCAGGGGGGTGGCCCGCGGCGTCCACCGGCTTGACCGGGCAGGGTGGAGACGAGAGGGATCCTGGAGTTTACGCAGGCGCTGAGAGTTCTCAGCGCTTGGGGTCGGGATCCACGGGAATTGGGAGGCTTTCGGAGAACCATTAGCAAAGGCAGGAAGGAGACATTCCTTCCTATTGCTGCTGCTGTTGCTAAGTCGCTTCCCCCAAATCTAGTGCACCGGGGAGCCTGGCTTGCCTGGTATCTCCACAGATCCCGTGGGCTCCACGAGAACTTTCAGGCCCCTATATCTGAAACAGGTCCTGGATCGACCACTGCTGGGTTGGGCTGGCTGGAGGAAATGATCAGGGCCAGTTTCAGGGAGCGGAATAGGAAGGCCTGAAGCCTGCTCATCAGACAGACACCTGGGTCTGGACACTGCTTCTCAGCCCTGCCCCTCTGCCAGCCTCAGTTTCCCTGCTCTGGGGGCAGGCTGCCCTTCCTGCCACTATCTGGCCAGTAAGTCTGAGCTCTTAGCTAGGCCACGTGTTTACCACTCCCTGGGTACCAGCATCTGTGGAGCTCAGGCTCACTCTGGGAGCATGGGTGAGGACCCTGGCAAGATCTGGGTACCTGCTGGCCAAGGGGGCCAGAACCCAGTCTTTTCAGTAAGGGGCTACAATGCTGGCTCTCCCCTGGTGTGGGCTGAGGTAGAGCTCATGGCTGACCTCACACTGAACTCAAAGGGTCAGCTCCACTCCCCCACCCTTCCCCTCAGTAAAATAACACTGGTCTTCTCCAACCCTGAAAGCTCTCCAACCCTGAAAGCTCTCCCACCCATCAGGCTTCACTCTGTAGTCCATCATCTTTAGAGGCTGCACAGATATCCAGAAGTGGTTTGAGGGATTTTAAAAGATTTCTAAATATCTGCCTCTTTTCCTCCTGAGGGTTGGTCTTGACTATCCAGAGGTTTGGAGTGAGGGCGGCATGGGCCCTCAGGGGCACTGACATCCTCTCCCTCATCCTCTCTTACCAGAGACACAAGTCACCCCATTCTCCCCCGTCTCCAGCTCCTCCTCTTTGCCTTCCTTTGCAGCACCCTTTTTTTTCTGTATCAGTAGACCTGGGGACTGCTTCCAGAGACTGGGTTCTTCTTTCTGTTTCCTCCACCCTATAATATCATCCAGTCACAGGACTTCATCCATCCACTGCTGAACATCCCAAGTCTTCCTCTGTGCAGAGCCCTCTCCTGTTCTGAGCCCCTGGATGACCCACCAGATCTCATGACCTTCCCAGAGGGACTTTTCTTCCCTGATTCTCATTTCTGCAAAGCACCACTGCAAAACACCCAGGCTCCCACCTGAGCGAGGCTGGGCCTCTCTGGAGCTCTCAAAACTGGCACCAGTCTGTCCGTGCCCACGTGTAAAGTCATCTTCACAGCAAGGCAAACTCTGACCACCTTCTCTGAAGACAGCCTCTCCTTGGTACTTTCTGTCCCCACGTCCTATGGACTCATGCCTTTGTGTCACCACCAGGAAGTGCGTGTGCTCCTGTGTGCTCACTGTGAGGCTCTAAGCTCTGTAGGCGATACAGCTCTCCTAATGTACAGCTCTCCAGTGTCCCTGGCTCACGAATTCAAAAAATTCCCATTGTTGAATGAGAGTGAACGCACGAGTAAATGCATGAACCCCTGGCGTCCCTCTCTCTCACCCCACCTCAATTCAGCCTCCTAGTCCTGTAGACCCTATGCCCTTAACATGTCTCACATTCACCCCTTCCCTGCACCCATCCTCCTGCTACCAGAGGTTGTTCTGTTGTTTATTAATTCACTCGACACTCACTGAGGACTCAGGTCTGGTTGCATGTTGGCCCACGGGGCAGCAGTGGCATACAGTTGTCCTGGTGCCCTTGCTTGGGGCTTCCCAGGTAGTGCTCAGTCAGTTCAGTTGCTCAGTTGTGTCCAATTCTTTGTGACCCCATGGACTACAGCACGCCAGGCCTCCCTGTCCATCACCAACTCCTGGAGCTTGCTCAAACTCATGTCCATTGAGTTGGTGATGCCATCCAACCATCTCATCCTCTCTCATCCCCTTCTCCTCCTGCCTTCAATCTTGCCCAGCATCAGGGTCTTTTCCAGTGAGTCAGTTCTTCACATCAGGTGACCAAAGTATTGCAGCTTCAGCTTCAGCATCTATCCTTCCAATGACTATTCAGGACTGATTTCCTTTAGGATTAACTGGTTTGATCTCCTTGCTGTCCAAGGGACTCTCAAGAGTCTTCTCCAACAACACAGTTCAAAAGCATCAATTCTTTGGCACTCAGCTTTCTTCATGATCCAACTCTTACATCCATACACAACTACTGGAAAATCCATAGCTTTGACTAGATGGACCTTTGTCAGCAAAGTAATGTTTCTGCTTTTTAATATGCTGTCTAAGTTTGTCACAGCTTTTCTTCCAAGGAGCAAGCATCTTTTAATTTCATGGCTGTAATCACCATCTGCAGTGATTTTGGAGCCCAAGAAAATAAAGTCTGTCACTGTTTCCATTGTTTCCCCATCTATTTGCCTTGAAGTAAATAGATGGGACCGGATGCCATGATCTTAGTTTTTTGAATGTTGAGTTTTAAGCCTGCCAATTCAAGAGACATAAGACAACACTTTGATCCCTGGGTTGAGAAGATCTGCAGGAGGAGGAAATGGCAACCCACTCCAGTATCCTTGCCTGGAGAATCCCATGGACAGGGGAGCCTGGCGGGCTACCGTCCATGGGGTCGCAAAGAGTCAGACATGACTGCAGTGACTTAGCACACACGCATGCACACACTGATGAGGCAGCAGTGATTACAGGGGCTTACTAGGGCACTGTCCAAGGAATTCTTTCTTGGTCTGGAATTCCACTTCCAGAAAATTCCCACTTTTAACAGACGACGCCCTTGCTCTTCACAGTCATCAGTCTCTGGTGTCTGGCCACATTTCTGCATGTGGCCTTTTCTGGCCTTCCTGCCTCCTTCTATGTACTAACAACTCGAGTGATTTTTTTTGGCTGTGCCATGCTACTTATGGAATCTTAGTTCTCCAACCAGGGATCAAACCCAGGCCCCCTGAAGTGGAAGCATGGAGTCCTGACCACTGGACTGCCTAGGAATTTCCTTGAATGATCTTTTAAACCATATATCAGGTCATATTGGTTCCCCAATGTCCTCAGGGTAAATCCAGACTGTGGTGGGGCCTCCAAGACACAAGAGATGTGGCCTAGATGACCTCATCTCCCACCTGTCCTGCCAGCCCTTCCTGCTCTGTTTCCACCACATCAGCCTCCCTGAGGCTCCCTGGACATGCTCCCTCCTCTCTGGCCTTGGCCTCCTCTTCCAGCTTCCCTTCTCCGTGGATGCTCCTCTCCCTTATTCACTTGAAAAACAGCTCAAACGTCACCTCCTCCTAGAAACCTGTGTCCTCTGGCTTCCCACTCACCCCTTCTGAGGACCTATCACCACCTACTGTCCTTGTCTGTGACCAGTCCTGGTTTCCCACCCTTTTCCCACCAGGGCCAGGGATGGATGGGGCGACCTCCAGCAGACAGGACCCCCAAGGCTTCACCTGGCCCTCTGCCACTCTGTTCAGGGGTCCTGAGGGAGGGACAGCGTCTGAGAATCAGGGGGTGCTAGAGGCCTCTCCCAAGTAACCAGTGAGCCAGGGGAGGTAGGACTCAGCTGAAACCCATTTCACAGAGGCCTCTTTCTGTGGTCAGAGGAAGGGGTGGAGTCTGAGCTTCAGCTCAGCTCACTGAATCCTAATCTGTTTGGCTCTGAGTCGGGCTCATTCCCTGAATAGTCCTCTCCTGGCGCTGGCTGGGAGCTACGGCAGAGCCCTGAATCATCGTCTTCATTCCTGGAGGAATGGGCTCTGCTCTGAGAAAAAAAATCCCTCTAATAGATCTCAGAGGGTGGTGAGAACCATAGTGAATCCCAGTTCCTCACATATGGCACAGCTAGTTCCACTTTTGAAAGTAATGCAGTTTGAGTCCCACAACCCAGGAAAATGGAAGCTTCCCTCACCCTGCCCCACTCCCACCGTGGCTGTGAGGGAACAGAATAAAAAGTCTGCCCCCCAAGGTGCCTGTGGTCACACACCTCAGTACACATTCATTCATTCACCAGATACTCACTCAGGAAGCTTTCGTGTATGCTTGGCCCCGGGGGTACCAGAAGTAAGGGGACAGAGGTCAGGCCCCCCAGTCCCTGAGCTCAGGGGCTGTCAATGAGGACAGATCATCCCTGAGTCTCTACACCTCTTATGTAACCAATGCGAGTGACTGTGACTGTGTCTGTGTGCACATCGGTCTGTGTGGGAGAAAGTGTGTGTGCTGGTTAGGAAGGGCTTTGTAGGGGCAGGGCAAGTTGAAGCCCCAACAAGGAGCCCCCAGAAGGACTCCTTCGGCAGGCAGGCAATGGGCAGGTCTTCGGAGGAATGTCTGGGGAGAGAGCACAGCAGAGTTCAAGGTGCAGTAGGGAGGAGCAGCCTCCTTTGCTGGCAGGAAGCAGAAAGTGTGGTGGGAGAACTGTGTATGTGTTGGGGGATGTGGACACCTGGTGACGGGCTTTGGGCACTAGCTTAAGAGTATGGAGGGTGATAGATAGCCTGGGCTTTAAGCTGGGGAATTCTGTGGTCGTGCCTTTGGTTTGCAAAGGTCACTCAGGCGGTGCTTAGGGGGGACAGGTAGAGGCAGCAAGGTGGCTGCTATCATTTCCCTGCTAAAGTCACGGTGGCCTGAGCCAGAATGGGGGCAGTAGAGATAGAGACATTTAAGAGAGGCTCAGGAGGTAGAATGGAGGGCTGGGGGCTGATGGGATGTGAAGTCTAGACAGGCCAGCATTCTAGATCATGCCAGTTTTGGGTCTGGGTGATGGGTGGATGATGGTATTTTTCAATGATGTGGAGAGGCCTGGAGAGGCACGTTATGGGAAGGTGATATGGTCAGTTTGGGCAGGTGGCCTCTGAGGGGTCTGGGGACTAGCCATCCAGGAGGAGATGGCCGGAAGGCAGTTGGACACATGCATAGAGGAAAGAGGGATCAAGGCCAGAGACAGTTCAGAGGTGATGATGGTCAACTCGTTTACCAAGAGGTCACATGAGAGCAGGAGGAGGGCACCATGCTCTGCTAAGGCACTTCAGTGAGTGGTGTGGCAGTTGTGGGCTTGAAAGGGGGTAAATCTTGGGCTGTAGGTATGCCTGTTCCTACCACCAACTCCATTCACCTTCAGTCCCAGCCTGGACCACCTCCAATCACAGCTACTGCCCACTGTGTGTGTCTGAGAGTTGGGCATAATAGGGAGTGAGGGTTTTGTATCTCTGAATAGGGAAAAGTGCTCAACACAGTAGTCATGGAGGGCTGGGGTAAGGCACCAGAAAAGCCACTCCATTCTCCAGTAGCAGGAGCCTCCTTGGCTCAAACCTGCATCCACTGCCCCCAAGAGCCATCAGGAGTTTCATCCCTGAGCCAGAATTGGGGCAGAGGCTCAGGAGGTAGAATGGAGGGCTGGGGGCTGATGGGATGTGAGGTCTAGAGAGGCCACCATTCTAGATCATGCCAGAGTTTTGGGTCTGGGTGATGTATGGATGACGGTATTTTTCAATGATGTGGAGAGGTCCAGTTTTCATGCCAGCAGTGGCCATCATCTCTGGGCATAATTTCACCTGGCTTTATTTTCTTCTTTGTATTTACTTATTCAAAGAATGGTTTGCAATAAACATGTCATCATTTTCAAAGACACCATGGCCCCTTACGCCATGCATTCAGGCATTTCCAGGCCTGCCACTACACCAGGTGGGGGTAAGCTTCTACTCCAGGCACATTAGGTGACTTCCCTGGGTTCTCTCTCCCAGGTGGGGCCATCTCTGCCACTGTTCCTGCTGAGCCAGCTTTGGCCTCCAGGGGGATCTGTGAGCTGGGCCTTGGTGGGGTGGGGTGACTGTGTCCCTCAGGCTGGGCAAGGCGCTCTTCCTTCCTTCCTGAGACTCCCTTCTCCTAAGGGACAAGTGGGAGAGATGACCATGCCTCTCCCAGATCATGGGATGAGTTGTTCCCCTGGGACCCATTCAGGCCAGCCCCTCTGGCAAAGGCTACAGTGGGGCGTAGCTTATTTCTGAGTTCCTTTCTGCTAGAACTGTTCGACAGAGATTTGGAGGGCGTCGAGGTGGGCAAGGTCCTAGCCACTTGGCATCGGGCAATACCCACGGCAATACCCACCACACGTGGGATGACGACCTGGAGGCCAACCATCTTCATCAAACCGACCCCTGCCCTGCCCTAGCCAAGCCCAAGACTTACGGTGTTGGTCTTTGGCGCCACTGTGTGGGAAGTCTCCACACTGCAGTAACAAACAGGCTTCACAAAATACCGCCAAACTCCAGGGGGTGCCCACTTATCCCAAGTTACATTTTTGTAGAAAGATGTGCGCACTGGAGTGTGCAGTGCACAAGTTCTTCAGCCCCGTGCAGCGGTCTTGCTCACACTCAGACCTAATTACATATCACGGTCACTGGGGAAGCCCACTACCACCATTAAACCCCCCTTCACTGCTTGAGCCTCTTTGTAGAAAGGTCCCTGACCTTCAGCTTCTCAGTCCTCTCTGCCTTTGACTTGACCGCCCCCCTCTTCTGAAACTTCTCTGGCTGCTCTGACTGCTCCTCTTGGGTTTCTAGCTGCTGCTCTGGCTACATCTCTTGATGCCCCACAATGGGCTTCACAGGGTGCCGGGCCCCCTCCCCTCATCCTTGATTCTTTTCCCCAGCCCATCCTGACAATGTCCAGGCCTTTGTTTCTGTTCCACAGTGATGCCTTGAGCACTGGCTCCCCATCTCTTGTGCTGTTTCCCCACTGAAGATGACCCTTGGGCATCCCAAACTCACTGTGTAAAGTCGACCCCATCTCGTCTCCTCAGAACTGCTCTCCCTCCCAGGTTCTCAGGTTAGTCTGGAGCGGGGGGGGCCTTTCCTCTGACACCTCTTCAGCCACTAGGTCTGCCCCATCCTCCCTGCCCCTTGGCCAAGGCACCACCTGCAGTCCTTTCCTTGGTTTCACCCAGCCTGGTCCATTCCCCACAGAGCCGCTGGATGGCTCCGGCGTTATCAGGCCCTGTGCCTTCTCACTTCCCTGCTGGTCCTTACTCTCTGGCCAGTTCCTCCCCATGAGGTCCCAGCTCTAGCCAGACTGAACTTCTTTGTTCCCCGAATACATCCTGCTTTCCTATGTCCCCGTGTCCTTGCATAAGCTGTTCTAGCATCTTTTTTCTCTTTCCCTCACCTGGTGCCTCCTGACCACCCTTCAGGTCTCAGCTCAGACACTACTTCCTCTGGATCCCAAGCCAGGTCAGCAACCTCTTCTTTGCTCTCACAATGCCCTGTGCTTCTCCTGCCACAGCCCTTGTCTGCTTCCTCTCCCCAAAGGGTCACCTGCTCCTCTCCAGGGATCTGACACCAAGGCTGGTTCTAGATCAGGCACCAGACTCTGCCCAGTTCCCACACTCAGAGGCCCTAGATCTCCAAAGTCATCAAGCTGCAAAGACAGCAAGGCCAGGCCTGAGGCCAGTGAATCTGTGGCCAGGCTGGGATGGGAACCAAGATGCTTACCTTCCCTCCCAGGACTGCCCTGCTCCCCGAGATGTCATTGTTGAATTGAGTCAGGATTCTGGAGGGCCCGAAGGACTCTGACCAGCAGAGAGTTGGTAAGTCTCTGGCCTGCGGGGAAGGCGGCCATCAGCCCAGTCTCTTTGGAAGCCCAGAGAGCTGGCAGAGGCTATCTCAAGAGGCAGACTGGTGTGAGGGGGACTCCAGGCCAGCACATCTGATAAAAGTATCTAACAGGACTCCTTTCTCCCACAGAGCTGTGCAGCAGGAGTGTGGCCTGGATGTCACACAGGGAGGGCCTGAGGGCGGTGGTGGCAGCTGTGTGGGCCCCTGGGTTAATTATTAATACCCCCAGAGTCACATGGAAGAGAATGTGCTGAGGAGGACCTCCCCCACCTGGCCTCGGCTTCTTGGGGCCAGAATCTCTCCAGGACTCATCCGGCTCCCCACCAGGCTGGAGTCTGAAGATCAGCTCGGTCTTCCCTAAGGCCTCAGCTCTCTCATCCCACTCTGGCCCCCAAGGGACTCCCGACTCTTCCCTGAGACTTTTCTGTGGGTTCCCATCTCTGGGCCTTCGCTTTTGCTATGCCCTCTACCTGCTCCGTGCCTGGGCCCAGCTCACTTCCTCAGGGAGCTCAGTAAACACTGGCAAATTGAATCGCTCAGAAAATAAACAAAGTGTCAAATATACTGCTTGAAACTTAGGAGATGTACCTCCCTAAATAGGCTAAGCAAACAAATAATCCAAAATGAGAAAAGAGAAAGGATCCATCCAGTCTTTTCTTGTGCTTCTGTTCCCCAAACTGCTCTCCATTCATTTCTTCCAAGGAGTCCTGCTCTCTCTGATCCAGGCCTCTGCCTGAAATTTAGCCTGACTTTCAATGTGTCTGAACAATCCTATCCTAGGTGTCAAGAAGCCTTTGAGGCTCGGCACAGTGGCTCACACTTTGAATCTTCCTCCTGTCGCCTGGCACAAGTGCGATGACTTGCTCAGTGGCTGTGAATTCTGTTGGATTAGGACTGGTTGCGGGGCCTTGAAACACTGGGGGATTTTCTCCCTCTCTAAAGCTGCCTGGATAATTTGCCCAGTTCGTTTTATCAGTCATTCTAAATTGCCCCAATGCACAGGCTCTCACTTGAGCCCTGTCTGGTCCCTTGCTGTTTCTCTAGTCTTTCTCACTGTCTCACTGTTGGTTTTCTTCAGTTCCCACAAGAGCACAGAAACTTGACAGCTTCACACTGAAGCTGAAAACCTTCTCCAAGCCTCTTCCTTGCTTGTTTCCTGGAGTCTGTCTTCCATCTCTCTTGGCTTATAAAGCCAGTGACTCATTTACTGAGCCAGGAGTCTCCGCCGGGCTTTCTTTCTTGTAGGAAATATGAAAGGAGCAGGTGACACCGTCCTTCCTGCCCACCCTCTCTTGGTCCTGGCTTTTAAACTTTAACCCCCCAGATATGTTGTATCATGAGCAGTGGTGGAATTGCTGGTTTACTCCTTGACATAGGTAGCCCTCCTTAAACCAGGGCTCTTGTATCCCCAGTGGCTCAACTTAAGGCGTTTTCAGAGTTTTTGGATCCCCAAACTCCACAAGGGCACAGAATCACCTCTGTTTCCTTGCTAAGTTTTCACATAATCACAACCTCTGGCTCCCCCTGGAAATCTAGAAAACTATAGAAATATACCTAGTGCCCTTTCAAGACGCCAACCCTTCTCATCCTTCTTAGGCACTAGAAATCATACACATGCATAATTTCTAATCTGTGATAGAAATTTTCAAATGAAAATGATAGGGTTGCTCATCAGCTGTCCCTGGCAAGAATTTTCAGACCGAACTGGTGGAATCGTACAGACATCACCCACATTCACCCAGATGACCTGGGAGTATGTGGGTGCCTGTCTGTGTGAATTCTGAGACTCTGTGGCAGCGGGGTGGGGGGTGGGATGGGATTTTAGGAACTGTTGATGCAACTGTTTGGATGCGGGTTAAACAAAGAGTGTGTAAAACCTTAGTGGGTGTTTGAAAGCCTAGGTATGTGTTTGTGTTAAATTCCTGAGGGTCAAAGGCACCGCTTGAATAAAAAATGCTTTGCATTTTTTCACTGTTTTCATTTCAGTGAAGCAAAACAGAGGGATGGCTCATGGATAGTGAGTTAATCAGGCTTAAATGAAGTCTGAAGAACAATGCTGGAGGAGTCCAATAACTCTTATCATTATCTTCATAGTCATCATCAACAACAGAGGGTAACAATAGTCATCATTTTTGAGGACCTAACAAGTAGCATTCTGCTGTGCATACAGACACACACACACACACACACATACAGGTATCATGGCACATACAGATCAAGGCAGTCTTAACTTCTATGGGTCCTCTATTCTGCACTTGTCTTGGAATCTTTTACCCAGGACCTGTTTTGTGGGATTCAGTGCAAAATAAAAGTGCAGAGCACCTTGCTCAGAACAATTATGAATTTCAAGATGGCGACAGCAGAGCATTAAACAACTGTGGGACCCTTTCGAGCAGGCTGTGACAAAACAGCTCTCAGGCCCATGAAGCAGCTCTTGCTTTCACCTCTGGCTACGTGCACTGCTCAAAATTTTCTCCACTAGGGAGACCTCCTCTCACAGCTGGGGGTGTAATGGAAGAGCAGTTCATTTTCAGTTTGTCTCCTTCATACCAAGATAATGTGTCCTTGAACCAAGTTTGGGGCTTCTCCCCTTCTATTAGCCATTTTCTGGATACACCACATAATGTATGGGTGTGAGATAATGTAAGAGGCATCAGGGCAACAGTGTTAGGAAACACTGGTGTTTGAACCATCTGTTTATAGATATCAGTTATACTATTTGGATCTGCCTAAGCTTGATCTGGGATATACAACATCTAAACAATGATGGATTGGATGCCTGGCCTGACCAACCTAATGATTCTGTGGGTCTGCCAGCACCCAGATCATGACAGGCAGGTCTAGCCACATGGTCACATGACCACCCACAGTCATGAACTCAGTCAATTCCAAGGTCAGCAATTACTCTTCTAATGTTGGCTGGGGCTTGCCCAAGGCTCCCTACAGCATCTTCCTCTACAATGGAATCTACCTGATTGTTTGATGGAAGTGGCAGGACTGCTCATACTGTAGCCTTGGACCTGCTGCAGAGTTAATTCCAGTTCTAAAAATTACTCAAAGGGACTTCCCTGGTGGACTAGTGGCTAAGACTCCATGCTGTCAATACAGGGGACCCAGCTTCAACCCCAGGTCAGGCAACTGGATCCCACACGCCACAACTAAGACCTGGTACGGTCAAATAAATAAATGTTTAAAAGTAAATAAATACCTAAAAATTTTTTTAATCACTCAAAATTAGCACAGAACCTGATAAATGATTGGAATAGAGTGTCAAAAATGGTATATTCTTCCTTCACAATCCAAACAGGAACAGAGGCATAAAAACAGAGGAAAACCAGAAAGCAAGTAGTAAAATCCTGGAACTAAGTCAACCATATCAATAATGTGTGTAATGATTAGATGTAAATGTACTAAAATACCAATTAAAGGGCAGAGATCCTCCAGTGAACAGAAAAGACCCAACTATTAGTATATGCTGTCTATAATAAGGCTCACTTTAAATATAAAGACACGAATCAGGTGAAAGTAAAGAATGGATAAAGATATGCTAAGCAGGCAGTGAGCCTAGGAAAGCTGTGGTGGTGGTAATGCTATCAGACATGGTGGACTTTAAGGGGATGAGTGTTACCCAAGCTACACAGGGAACTCCCTATGGACATAATTATAATAATCATACATGCATGTGTGTGTGTGCAGCAACAGAGCTTTGAAACATTTGAAGAAAAAAACTGACAAAAACAGAGACGAGGCTAAACTATAACAATCATTGAAGCTTTTTACACCCCACACCATCAGAGGACAGAATAGCTCTGGACTAAATAATGAGGAAACATACAGAAGAGCAGAAGAACTTTGTCAACCACCCTGACTGGAAGTGACATTTACAAGCATGAAACTCAACAGCTGCAGCAGTCACTTTCTTTTCCAGAAAACGTGCTACCTTCACCATGATAGACCATATGTTCACCCACCAAACGATATTCATAAAATCCAAAGAATGTGCCAAGTATGTCCTTTGCCCACAGTGGAAGGAAATGAAAATAAATGACAATGAGATACATGGAAAAATCTCAAATATGTGGAAGTCATACAACACACATAAAGAATCCATAGGTCAGAGACATATTAAGGGAAATTAGAAAATATTCTGAATGGAGTGATATAAAACCTAAACATATCAAAACTTATGAGATATCCTGGGGCAGTGGTTAAGGGAAATTTATGGCTTAAAACACATTGTAGGAAAAAAAAAAAAAGTGGGGAGATTCGTCCCCCAGTGTTCTCAAGGCTTCGTGGCAGCAACGCAGAGGACAGGCACCGCAGGGCAAGAGACACCTTTCTCTTGATTTCCTGCTACATGCTCCCACCCCTCACACAGCAGCCTGCAAACTCTAAAATACACAACCACTGTGTCTCTCCCTTGCTCTAAACCTCCCACCGCTCCCCACTGCTTCAGGGCGAAACTCAAAAGGGACCTCAGCAGGCTGACCTTTCATGACTTTGCTCCTACTCACCTTTATCTCCCTTGCCTCTGGGTGCTGTTTGCCTGTGTGCTACATCTGGCTTTCTGAACTGTCCCTTGAAATCAGGAGCGTTTTTTCCCTCCTCTCCTTTTCCCCTAGAACTAGGGTTGCCAGATAAAATACAGGACTCCCAGTTAAACCTGAATTTCAAATAAATAATGAACAATTTTTCAGAATGTCCCCAATATTGCATGGGGCGCGCGTGCGCACACACACACGTATATATATACTAAAAAACGATTCGCTGTTTATATGAAATTCAAATTTAACTGGATGCTAAATTTTTATTTATTTATTTGCCAAATCTGGCGACCGTAGCCAGAACAGGTACATGGTACTCCATCTGCCCTTTCTCTGCTTCTCTGCATGGGTGACTCCTTTTCAAGAGTCAGGTCTTAGCTTAGAAATAACATACCCACCCCCCGCCCCTCTCGCCACCCCCCCCCACCCCACCTCGCCGCCCCTGCCCCCTCACCCCCTGCCGCCCCCTTGCGCCCCTCCCCCCCACAGACAGTTCTCCCTCCCCCTTTCTCAGGCTGAGGCTACAGTCGTCTCATTTCTGTGCCTGAGCTGTGCCCACCAGGCAAGGTAGGTGGCCTAGTATGAGGCCCACCTCATTCACTGCTAACTCCTCATCCTCTGGTACAGTGTCCAGCACTTGGTGGCCACTCAATAGGTACTTGTTGAAGGAACAAGCACTGATCTAGGACCCAGCTGTGGGGATAGCAAGCTGGCCTCTTCTGCCCCCTCCACCCCCAGTAGGGGATGCATCAATTACCTATCACTGCAAACAAACCACTCCTGACATTAGTAACTTTAAAACGCCGCAAGCATGTAGTTTGCTCATGAATCTACAAAATGAGCCGAACTCAGTGGGGACAGTTCATCATTGCGTCCTGCACCCCCTCCTCCCAACACACACACAGCTGGAGCAGGAGAATCCAGGTCCACGAGGACTCCCTCACAAGGCCTTCACGTGCGCGCTCTATGCTGCTCCCCTCCACATGTGCCTCTCCATGGGGTGGCCTGGGCTTCCTTACAGCACTGCAGCTGAGTTCCAGCAACAACATCTCAGAGGAGACACAAAAGGGCAGACGCTAGTTTTCTAAGGCCTAGATCTGGAAACTAATACAGTGTCATTTCCACCATATTCTACCGGTTAAGTAGCTGTGGAGTCCATATTCAAGGAGACGGGTCATAGACCCCCATCTCTAAATGGAACAATACTAAAGAATTTCATGACTGTGTTTTAAAGCGACCACAGGAGAGAACACTCACTACCAAGGAACTGACAGAGCCCAGCCTCAGCACCAGACTGAGTGTGTAATGGGTCACAGGATGCTATTCTTTCCATAGGTGAGTGTGCAGCACAGATAGATCAGTATGTTCAAGGAATCTGGGAGTGAGATAGGGCAGGAGGATGGAGGGAGGGAGGGAGCAAGGGAGTGAGAGAGAGAAGGAAAGAGTCCTCCCTCGGAGGATGAAGCAGCTCACCCAATGCAGGCACTCATGAGAACGGCACCTGAAAGAACGCTGTGCAGCTGGCACCTGTCAGGGGTCCCTTGGGATGCTGTAAACAAAAAATTCCAAGTTGAATTCTTTTTTTTTTTTAAATCAGTCTATAGAAAGTTGACAGAATAGTCAAATGAACAACACATACACCTGTCACCTAGTGTCGCCAATGGTGAACATTTTACTGCATTTGCAATTTGAAAGTAAGTTACAAATAAGGTACTTCCCTACCCAGTCCTTTGGCCTGCATTCCCTCCTGCCCTACCCCCGCCCCCTCCAGCAGTGTACTCTCTGCACCAGTGGTTTCAGCCAGGGGTGATTCTGTCCCCCAGGGGATAGCTGACAAAGTCAAGTGGAGACTTTTTTGGCTGTTGGCTGTACCATGCGGCATGTGGGATGCGGGATCTTAGTCCCCCAACCAGGGATTGAACCTGTGCCCCCTGCAGTCGGAGTATAGAGTCTTAACCACTGGACCAAAGACATTTTTTGATTTATATTTTTTTTAACTAAGAAAAAAATTCATGTAACTTAAAATTCACCATTTAACCATTTTCAAGTGTTTCTCATGACAAGAGGCAGCCTTCATTCCTGTGTGCTCAGTTGTGTCTGATCTTTGTGACCCCGTGAAATGTAGGCCCCTGAGGTTCCTCTGTCCATGGAATTTCCCAGGCAAGAGCACTGGAGTAGGTTGCCATTTCCTCTTCCAAAATCTTCCCAACCCAGGGGTCGAACCCAAGTCTTCTGCACGGGCAGCCAGATTGTTTACCACTGCACCACCTGGGAAATTTTATTCCTCTGCTAATCCTAAAACATCTGACTCTTCAGCTTGTTGCACCTGAACAGGTTTGGTGCTCCTGACACCTAGTGGGCAGGGACCAGAAATGCTGCTAAATTCCCAGAGGACAGAATTATTTGGCCCCAAAATGTTGAGGCTAAGAGAGCCCTCTGCACTATCAGAGCACCACCATTACATTCATGAAAATCAACAGCCATTCAGTCACTGGTCTCAAGAATGTCCCTTGTAGCATTTTTATTTCAGTTCAGGAGACAAGGTTTACATATTTGGTGGTGAGGTCTCTGTAGTCTCTTTTAATATAGAAGAGTACTCTCTGCCCTACACTTGGTCTTTTTGTCTGATTACTTTTTGTAGGAGTCGAAGCCAGTTTTAGCACTGGATACAGTATTCTGGATTTACCTGATTGCTTCCTCAAGATCAGATTCGTGGTAAACCATGCTGGTAAGAATACTAGTTTGATGATTACTGCATCACATCAGGGGGCTCATAAGATGAGGTTGCTATGCTATTTATGATACTGAAATTGGATGATGATGTAGCTCACAAGATAGAAAGTGCTGCCCTCCACACCCCACCCACCCAAGCAAGGTGTCCAGGCAGCCGCCCTAGTTGGCTTAACCTTTCTGAAGACCAGTGATAGCCTGGGGAGGCTGACTCTCACCCAATAGGGAATCCTCAGGCCTTCTTCCTTCTCTTCTGGACAAGGGGAAGGCCCCGAGAGCCAGCAGTTCCCCTTGCAGGCCCCAGGGAGCAGGCCCCAGCTGAGGTCCTGAGAGGCCTTAGTTCCCAGGAAGAAGAAAACTGAAGTGCAGGCATGAGCTGAGCCCCTCAAGGCTGGAGGCAGGAAGCTGAGGGTATGGCTTAGAGGAGGCCGGGGGTTGTGAAGCTGGAAACTCCAGGGCCCATAGCATTCCTGTGATAAACAACTGTGCAAAAGCTGTACTGAGGTTACTCTCTACCTTCTTCCTTTCAGAATGCAGAGTTCACATACCGCAACTAAAGATCCCACATGCTGCAATGAAGATTAAAGATTCTGCATGCCAGAACTAAGACCTTGTGAAGCCAAGTAAATAAATAAAATGATCCATTTAAAAAAATAATCAAAAGGCACTGTGTCAACATTCAACTGAAACCAGCTCCATTTCTGGAGTGTTCAATTACATAAGCCAATACATTATGTTTATAACTGAAGACAGTTTGAACCAAGCTTTCTGTTCATTACAACTGCTGTCATCTCATTGATAGCATTTTTTTAACACTGTAAAAAAAAATCAGTGACAACCAGGAAAATACTGCTTTTCTTCACATTCATATGGATTTTAGGAAATTATTATCTTTTCCCCAGGAGAAATAAGCTACAGACAAAACTAGAAGTAGAATCACACTGTAAAATCTGCAAATCCTAGAAGTCTACAACTTGAAGATTTCCCCAGGGACAGGGAAGAAAACAAATGTCACAAGAGATGAGACAAACACACATAAGGACAACAAGCTGGGGAAACAGTTTTCAGCACTGACCCCCACACTAGGTACCCTTTTTCTCCTGGCACCCACTGCCACCACCTCCATGGGGTCATTTCTGGTCTAAGGTATGAAGAACTTTTCAAACACCACAAGCTGCTTTGAGGAGAGGTGCAACGAGAGAGGTTCAAGTATGAGTAAAAATCATGTGAAAGTCCAAAGTGTGGGAAGAACCCACAGTGAAAAGGAAACCCATATGACTGCCACCCAGACAGAAAACATTTCCAGTGCTGCGTAAGTCTTCCTAGTTTCCCTCGCTTAGTCCATAATACCCCAAGTTAACCACTATGGAGCTGTATCACCATTTATTATAGTTTATGGCTTTGAATGACTGTAAGTAGAATCATACCATATTCACTCTTCTGTGGCTGACACCTTTCATTCAACCTTATGTATGTGAGATTCCTCTGTGTTGTGTACAGCAGTTCATTCACTTTTATTGCTGTGTAGTTGTCAGATGTATGCTGCTAAGTCACTTCAGTCGTGTCCGACTCTGTGCGACCCCATAGACGGCGGCCCACCAGGGTCCCCCGTCCCTGGGATTCTCCAGGCAAGAACACTGGAGTGGGTTGCCATTTCCTTCTCCAATGCATGAAAGGGAAAAGTGAAAGTGAAGTCACTCAGTCGTGTCCGACTCTTCGCGACCCCATGGACTGCAGCCTACCAGGCTCCTCTGTCCATGGGATTTTCCAGGCCAAGAATACTGGAGTGGGGTGCCATTGCCTTCTCCTCAGATGTATGAATACACCATTATTTTTCCATTTTCCTGTTGATGGATATTTGGATTGTTCTTTGTTTTTAATCTATTGTGAATAAAGTTGCTAAGAACACTGTATATACATATCTTCTAGTAAACATTACACTCATATCTCTTGGGCTTGTATCAAACAGTAAACTTGATAGGTGGAAGGTCAGCTGTAGTAAACACCACAGTTTTCTTTTTTCATGTTCTCTGCCCAGCATTAAGTGAAGATAACCTTACGGAGGTAAGGACAGAAATGGTATGGACCAAACAGAGGCAGAATATATTAAGAAGAGGTGGCAAGAATACACAGAAGAACTATACAAAAAAGTTCTTCATGACCCAGATAACCACGATGGTGTGATCACTCACCTAAAGCCACATCCTGGAACGCGAAGTCAAGTGAGCCTTAGGAAGCATCAGTACAAACTAAGCTAGTGGAGGTGATGGAATTTCAGTTGAGCTATTTCAAATCCTAAAAGATGATGCTGTGAAAGTGCTGCACTCAATATGCCAGCAAATTTGGGAAACTCAGTGGCCACAGGCCTGGAAAAGGTCAGTTTTCATTCCAATCCCAAAGAAAGGCAATGCCAAAGAATGTTCAAACTACTGCACAATTGCACTTATCTCACATGCTAGCAAAGTAATGCTCAAAATTCACCAAGCCAAGCTTCAACAGTACGTGAACTGTGAACTTCCAGACGTCCAAGCTGGATTTAGAAAAGGCAGAGGAACCAGAGATCAAATTGCTAACATCTGTTGGATCTTGAGAAACGAAGAGAGTTCCAGAAAAACATCCATTTATGCTTTATTGACTACACCAAAGCCTTTGACTGTGTGGATCACAACAAACTGGAAAATTCTTCAAGAGATGGGAATACCAGACCACCTGACCTGCCTCCTGAGAAATCTGTATGCAGGTCAAGAAGCAACTGGACATGGTTCCAATTTGGAACTGTACATGGAACAGACTGGTTCCAAATTGGGAAACAAGTACATCAAGGCTGTATACTGTCACCCTGCTTATTTAACTTATATGCAGAGTACATCATGAGAAATGCCAGGCTGGATGAAGCACAAGCTGGAATCAATATTGCCAGGAGAAATATCAGTAACCTCAGATACGCAGATGACACCACCCTTACAGCAGAAAGCAAAGAACTAAAGAGCCTCTTGATGAAAGTCAAAGAGAGTAAAAAAGTTGGCTTAAAACTCAACATTCAAAAAACTAAGATCATGGCATCTGGTCCCATCATTTCATGGCAAATAGATGGGGAAACAATGGAAACAGTGAGAGACTACTTTTTTGGGCTCCGAAATCACTGCAGATGGTGACTGCAGTCATGAAATTAAGACACTTGCTCCCTGGAAGATAAGCTATGACCAATCTAGATAGCATATTAAAAAGCAGAGATATTACTTTGCCAACAAAGGTCCGTCTAGTCAAAGCTATGGTTTTTCCAGTAGTCATGGATGGATGTGAGAGTTGGACTGTGAAGAAAGCTGAGCACCAAAGAACTGATGCTTTTGAACTGTGGTGTTGCAGAAGACTCTTGAGAGTCCCTTGGACTGCAAGGAGATCCAATCAGTCAATCCTAAAGGAAATCAGTCCTGAATATTCATTGGAAGGACTGATGCTGAAGCTCCAATACTTTAGCCACCTGATGTGAAAAACTGACTCACTAGAAAAGACCCTGATGCTGGGCAAGATTGAAGGCAGGAGGAGAAGGGGACAACAGAGGATGAGATGGTTGGATGGCATCACCAACTTGATGGACATGAGTTTGAGCAAGCTCCAGGAGTTGGTGATGGACAGAGAAGCCTGGCTTGCTGAAGTCCATGGGGTCACAAAGAGCTGGACACGACTGAAAGACTGAACTGAACTGAACCTTACGGAGAAGAGATTACTGATATTGTGGCTTTCACAATTTTTTCTAAAGGGCGCAGGCAGAAAAGTAATTCATATGAGACCTTACAAATATTAAATCCTATTATGTCAAACAAATGCCATTAAATATGAAACAAAATATGACTCTATTTCACAATATAATTTATGGTTAACAAATATAGAATTTTAAACTACCAATTTAGCTTAAATAAAAGGTAGAATTTCATCAATCCTGATTAAATAAACGCATGTTATCCTCTCCCTCTGAGATTTTTAAATAGAACAGTTGAGAAAATTTGGTGTTGGGAGTTACGGTTGCCCAACAGTGACACCGGGGCTTCCCAGGTGGGCTAGTGGTAAAGGACCTGCCTGCCAATGCAGGAGACACGAGAGAGGCAGGTTTGATTCCTGGTTCGGGAAGAGCCCCTGGAGGAGGGCATGGCAACCCACTCCAATATTCTTGCCTGGAAAGTTCCAAGGACAGAGCGGCCTGGTGGGCTATAGTCCATGGGGTCACAAAGAGTTGGACACCACTGAGTGCCTTCACATACACCAAAAACAGTGATTATGCTGATTCCTTTTGAATTAAGTTATTAAGATCACCACTAACCAAACTGTTATTAACTAAAAGGTTACACATACAGTGAATTCTAATGGTATCCTGTATACATCTACATGTACATAGTAGTGTTTAACATAGACAAGCAATACTGGCTAGGAGAATTAGTACCCATGCATGGCCCACTAAGCCTTCCTAGTAGCTACCTCCATGATCAGAAAACTCAACTTGTAACCTGTAATAACAGATTTGTCAAGAATTCAGTACTTGTCTCAGGAAGTTTATATTCCCACAGGTAGGGAGTAGCTTATAACAGATTTTTAAAAATTAAAGTATAGTTGATTTACAATGTTGTATTCGTTTCAGGTGTACAACATAGTGATTCAATATTTTTATATATCAGACTTCATTTAAAGTTATTATAAAATATTGGCTATAAAAAATATTGGCTATATTCTCTGTGCTATATGACAGTTTTCTTATTTATCTCTTACCAGTGGAAAATTCTGAAAGAGATGGGAATACCAGACCACCTGATCTGCCTCTTGAGAAATCTGTATGCAGGTCAGGAAGCAACAGGTAGAACTGGACATGGAACAACAGACTGGTTCCAAATAGGAAAAGGAGTACGTCAAGGCTGTATATTGTCACCCTGCTTATTTAACTTATATGCAGAGTACATCATGAGAAGCGCTGGACTGGAAGAAACACAAGCTGGAATCAAGATTGCCAGGAGAAATATCAATAACCTCAGATACACAGATGATACCACCCTTATGGCAGAAAGTGAAGAGGAACTAAAAAGCCTCTTGATGAAAGTAAAAGTGGAGAGTGAAAAAGTTGGCTTAAAGCTCAACATTCAGTAAACGAAGATCACGGCATCCGGTCCCATCACTTCATGGGAAATAGATAGGGAAACAGTGGAAACACTGTCAGACTTTATTTTTCTGGGCTCCAAAATCACTGCAGATGGTGACTGCAGCCATGAAATTAAAAGACGCTTACTCCTTGGAAGGAAAGTTATGACCAACCTAGATAGCATATTTAAAAGCAGAGACATTACCTTGACAACAAAGGTCTGTCTAGTTAAGGCTATGGCTTTTCCAGTGGTCATGTATGGATGTGAGAGTTGGACTGTGAAGAAAGCTGAGTGCTGAAAAATTGATGCTTTTGAACTGTGGTGTTGGAGAAGACTCCTAAGAGTCCCTTGGACTGCAAGGAGGTCCAACCAGTCCATTTTAAAGGAGACAGTCCGGGGTGTTCACTGGAAGGACTGATGCTAAAGCTGAAACTCCAATACTTTGGCCACCTCATGCAAAGAGTTGACTCACTGGAAAAGACCCTGATGCTGGGAGGGATTGGAGGCAGGAGGAGAAGGGAACAACAGAGGATGAGATGGCTGGCTGGCATCACCGACTCGATGGACATGAGTTTGAGTAAACTCCGGGAGTTGGTGATGGACAGGGAGGCCTGCCGTGCTGTGATTCATGGGGTCGCAAAGAGTCAAGACACGATTGAGCGACTGAACTGAACTGAGTCAGTATATAGCAGTATCTCACTGTGGTTTTAATTCAGATTTCTCTATGAATTACATTTCTCTAGTGATGTTGAGCACATTTCCATATGCTTGTTGGCCATTTGGAAATCCTCTATTGTGAAGGGTCTGTTCAAGTCCTTTTTCTTTAATGACTATGGAATTCTTTGAGTCATATTTTGAGTCTATGCGTTCATTGTAATGATCTTTTCCCAGTTTGTGACTTATCACTTTACTTTCTTAATTATCTTTAATTAATGACCAGAAGTTCTTAGTTTTTATGAAGTCAAATTTATTGGCTTTTGATGGTTAGTACTTTGTCCTGTTTAAGAAATCTTTGCCTACTCCAAGGTTATGAAGGTATTCTGTTTTTTCTAGAATCTTTATTTGGCTTACCTTCACAATTATATTGATGATCTATCTCAAATTAATTTTTGTGAAGGCAGGTAAAGGTGCAGGTAAAACAGTTACTTGCTCCCACACTGTTTATTGAAAATATCTTTCCCCCACTTGAAAAAGCTTATGTAGTTAATTTTCAACCAGTCTTCTTTTCTAGTAAGTCTACTTAAATATGCATTGCTTTAGATGCTTCCCATAAGTTTTTAAAATTTTTTTAAATATTTTTTATTTGGCTGTGCCAGGTCTTAGTTGTGCCATGCAGGATCTTTGATCTTTAGTTGCGGCATGTGGGATCTAGTTCTCTGACCAGGGATTGAACCTAGGCCTCCTGCTTTGGGAGCAGGGAGTCTTAGCCACTGGATCGCCAGGGGAGTCCAGTCCCATAAGTTTTGATACACTGTTTTTCATTATCATTCAATTTGAAACATTTCTAGTTTCTTTTGTGATTTCTCCTTTGATTCATGAGTTACTTAGAAATGTGATTGAGAGTAAAGGACACTCAGCACAGCTCTGGCAGCCAACCTAGCCTGCTGGAGTGGCTGACTTGCTTTCGTCTCTGCACTCCTGGCAGCTCTGTAGGTGAGTGAAAGTTCCCACAAGCAGGAGGTGTGTATGGAGAGACGCCTTAGGGTTGAGCCTGCCCTGGCATGAGCACACACATTCTAACCAGGCCTCTTCTCTAGCTCTAAAACATACCCTGGGCCATGAGAGAAAGAAGGAAAAGCAGGCTAGCCCTTCTTTAGCTGAGTAATTAAAGCTAAGTCACTTAAAGCTTTCTAATCTGTAAAACGGGGATGATAATGTTTGGTTCCATGTTCTCCGTGCATGCTAAGTCGCTTCAGTTGTGTCCCATTCTTTATGACCTCACGGACTGTAGCCTGCCAGGTTCCTCTGTCCATGGAATTCTCCAGGCAAGAATACTGGAGTGGGTTGCCATGCCCTTCTCCAGGGGATCTTCCCAGCCCAGGGATCAAATCTCTGTCTCCTGCATTGGCAGACAGGTTCTTTACCACTAGTGCCACCTGGGAAGTTCCATGTTCCACTGAGAGTACGTGGAATGGGAGTCTTGCTATGGGACATTAGGCAAACCTTAGCAGGTAAACGGATGAGGCCAGGAGGAAAACTTGCCTCTATGACAGGTTCTGACACAATGTCTGCGTTTGGCCAGAGCTGGGAGGAGGACCCCCATCCAGGGCTTTGTGGAGACAGTTAATGCAGGGCCTACAGAGGCAAAATTGGGAAGTGGTGACCAATGGGGCTGCTGGCGGGGGCCACCCTATGAGCTCTTCCCCCCATACCAGGCAAGGGCTTGCTGCCTGGGTGAGATGTGCCCCAGGGGGTCTGGTTTCAGCTGGAAGGTTATCCTTTCCATCCAACACCCCCAGATGACTGCTCCCCAACAGGACTCAATCCCCTCCCAGCTCCCATACCTACACCTCCTAGACCTTCTTTGTAGCTGGAGGCAGAGGGGATGAGGAGGGGTAATTGCAGAAAACAGTGAGTCCAGAGAACTCTGGGAGCAGCTGCAGCTCTCTCTGCTTTCTTGAGCTGATCTTGGGCTCACTTTGAACCTGTCAAGCCAGGTACTGTCATACCTCTGTGCCCATTACCTTAGGCTGCATCTTTGTGCCTATGTCCAGATTTCCTGTAGCCTCTGTTCTTACCTGCATAGAACATGAGTGGCAGAGGTGAGCAGGTAGGCAGATCCCTGGGTCTTTAGCAGAAAGACCAGTTGCTAGGTTGAGAATCATTTCCAGACAGTCCAGTGGTTCCTATTACGCAATCACCTTTGCTTCTAGGGCTGCAGCTGAGCCACTAAACATCCTCACAGAGCCAGGTTGCTTCATTCTATGGGGGTGAAATAGAACAATTCAGGAGACATCCCAAGTGCCCCCTCCCCAGTCCAATAGTGCCATGCCACTGCGGAGGGTTGCTGGGGACTCAGTTTCACTCCCCAGAAACTTTGCTGTACTCAGGGGTCCTCTTATCACCCGGAACGGATCAAGCTCTCCACCATTTTGGTGGATTTCTTGGGAGTGTGGGGGCTGGTGTACTGCTTTGGACATACTCAGGGCAGGGATAACCTGAGGCAGAAGGTAGGGTCCTGCAACATCTCCAGAGACTGAAGATTTCACCCAGAAAAGTAGGACCTGGCAGGGAGGGGGAAGGACTGGTTACCTCTCTGGGTGTCTGAAGATTTGGACACTGGAGTTTGCAGATGTCTTCAGAAGGGGCTGAAGCTGGAGTTGAGAATGCCCTTTGCCACCTTGGAGGAGTCCATGAGCCCAAATTGCAAGTCACATGCTACGAGTCAGATTGGCTGGTCCTATTTGCCTTCCTCAGGCCTTTTCGGAAGTTTCATCTGAGCACTCCAGCCACAATTAAGGCCTCCAATTAAGGCCCCACCATCTGCATGGAAGGGGAGGCCTGTGTGGGGAGAGGAAGAGAGAGTTAGAGTAAGGTCTGAGGGGGAAGGAGTGTCTCTGGGCCTGAGCCCTCTTACAGTCAGGGGAAGGGGTGTTCCATCCAAAGCTGGCCCTGCACCATGCCCCGCTCTCCTTGGCTTGACCTCAGCCTACACTTCCATGGCAATAAGCAATCCCATGAAGTTTGGCTGACCCCAGAATGAGGAGCTTCAGGTCATCACAGTGTCTGACCTAGCCTTGAAGTCTAGACGCCTTGGCACAGTGCTGGTCATGAAGCATGTGCTCAAACAGTTCGCAAATGAATGGGAGAATGGCAAGCACTGGTTTTTGTGCAACAAACACAACTCTCCCACCTAGGGGCGCCTGATCACAGTGGGACACCCCTCAGGTGAGGGCTCAAGAGACACCAGCCTGGAATATCTAAATATACATCTCTCCAAAGACATACAGATGGCCAATACGCACATGAAAAGATGCTCAACACTGATAATTATAAGAAAAATGCAAATCAAAATTATAGTGAGGTACCACCTCACATTGATCAGAATGGTCATCATTAAAAAGTCTACAAATAGCAAATGCTGGAGAGGGTGGTGGAGAAAAGGGAATCTTCCTACACTGTTGGTGGGAATGTAAATTGATACAACCATGTTGGGTAACAGTATGGAAGTTCCTCAAAAAACTAAAAATACAGTTGCTATATGATCCAGCAATCCCATTCCTGGGCATATATCCAGATAAAACTATAATTCAAAAAGATACATGCACCCCTACATCAATAGCTGTACTATTCCTAATAACTAAGACATGGAAACAACCTAAATGTCCACTGAAAAATGAGATAAAAATATAGCATATATACACAATGGAATATCACTCAGTTGTAAAAAAGAACAAAATAATGCCATTTGCAGCTACATGGATAGACCTAGAGATTATCACACTAAATGACGTAAGTCAGAAAGAGAAAAAACAATACCATATAAACATCACTTAAATGTGGAATCTAAAATATAACACAAATGAACTCATTTGCAAAATAGGAACAGAATCCCAGACATAGAGAACAGACTTGTGGTTGCTGAGTCGGGGACAGGAGGGGTTAGATTGTGAGTGTGGGATTAGTAGATACAAACTATTATATATAGAATGAATAAACAACAAGGTCCTATTGTATAGCATAGGGAATTATAGCCAATATCCTGTAATGAACCATAATGGAAAAGAATACGAAAAAGAAGATATGTAGGTATAAGTGACCCACTTTGCTGTACTCCAGAAACTAACACATTATGTCAACTATGCTTCAGTCAAAAAATTACATACATATAGATATACACACACACATACATATATATCAAATCAGATCATATATATATAGAGAGAGACAGAAACAGGGAGGGAGGGGGAGAGAGACAGAAACAGAGTGGGAGGGAAGCCCTACAGATGAGGATGGGGCTGGGGGGGCGGGGGCAGGGGAAGTGTTCCAGCTGGGGATCTGGGGATCTGGATAAAGCTGGATTGGGAGTGCCAGTGGGTGCTCTGCTGCTCCCTGCAGGATAATGCAGGAACAGCACCCCTGGGCTGAGGACTAAATTGCTGGAGGAAAAAGAGGAGGCACGCAGGATTCAAGCATCCCTCTTTGTCCCCACACTTGATATCTGGCACAGCGCATTCACACTCTCCCCTTCCTCCTCCTTGAAGCCAGGGTCCTGATGCCTGGAGTCCATCCCCAGCCTCACGAAGCAGGCTCTGTATCTTCCCAGGTCTCCCAAATCCTCCATCCAGGACATGTCACACATTTCTGAAGGTCCTTTTGCCAAAAACCTTGTCTTGGGAACATCAGGCCAATTCCAGACCTGAAAAATCACTCATGCAGTGTTGGTATTCAGCAGATGGAAAGGGCTCCCGAGGAGCCTTTGTAGACTACTAGGTGTAGGCGACGCTGTTCATTGGGAAGAAAGACAAATGTAAGGATCAACAAACACTATGAAAATAGAAAATGATAGAAAGGCAGGAACTTAATTGTAACAAAATTTGAAAGATCAAGCCGAAGACTGATTATTTGTTAAACGTATAAAATTTGATAAGCCAATGGAACATTAACTTTAAATACTGATGCACAAGTCATAGATACACATAGATATAAATAGAGATATAGAGCTGTAACAAGAAACCCATAGATCACGCTTTGGGCCTATTCAGTGGTAGGAAGGTAGCTGGGTGAAACTGAGCTGAGGGCAGGAGGAGGATGGGGTGGGAAAGGCCATCAGCAAATGTTTATTATGGAAAATTTCAAATATATACAAAAGTAGCAGTATCAGGATAATTAAGCCCATGTACTCATCACCCACCTTCAACAATTACTAACTCCACTAACAATTTTGTTCCATCTATATCACCTCCTGCTATTCCCCCACCTCAGATTATTTTGAAGCAAACCTCATATTTCATATCATTTTATCATTAAATACATTATTTTTCTTTAAAAGAGAACAATGCTTTAAAAAGTCATGAGTACAGTACCATCATCACAAGTAAAAAAGTTAACAGTTATTCTTTAATATCTTTAAATATCCAATGTTTATATTTCTCCGGGCATTCTGTTTTTGTATGTTTTTTTTGGGGGGGGGCCTGCTGTGTGGTATGGCTTCCCTGCTGGCCCAGACGGTAAAGCGTCTGCCCGGAATGCAGGAGACCTGGGTTCGATCCTTGGGTTGGGAAAACCCCATGGAGAAGGAAATGGCAACCCACTCCAGTACTCTTGCCTGGAAAATCCCCTGGATGGAGGAACCTGGTAGACTACGGCCCACTGGGAAGCAAAGAGTCAGACACAACTGAGCCACTTCACTTTCATTTTCATGCTGTGTGGCATGTGGTATCTTAGTTTCCTGACCAGAGATCAAACCCAGTCCCCTGCACTGGGAGCATGGAGTCTTAACCACTGGACCACCAGGGAAGTTCCTCCACTATGTTTTGATGGTTGTTTTTCTTGATTGTCTTCCCCATCAGACCTAACCAGGGACCTGGGCAGTCCCTGAGGCCAATACCCTGTGTCCACATACCCAAGTGAAGACAGCCACTGAGCTCCAGATGATAGCCTATGGTTTTCAACCACTTTCTAGAAGGACTTCCTCAGGCCTCGCCCTGATCAAAATAGCCCATGTGAACCTGGGCTGCAAGCCCCAACAGCCTCTTCATCCTCCTGCTGTCTTATATCAGCTCAGATTGTACATCAAGTCCTGGAAGCTGATTCAGCCTGCATCCCTTTCCCCAACTGGCAAGCGTGTGATAAAGTGCCCTTTGGGGAGGTGGTGGTGAGGGGAGGCTGAGGCAGGAAGTCCTGTGTGTCCCACCATCTCTATGAAAGGGCAGGCCTCACACTCGCCTCATGCTGACGCGACCAGGCATGGGCAAAAGTCTGACAACACAGGGCGGAAAGGAGCAGCCATTAGCACTAATGAAGCAGGCGGGCTGAAAGCTTTTTACTTTGAAGCTGCTCGCCCACCTGGGGAGGGAACAGTCTGTTCAGTCACCTTGGTTTCCAGGAACTGCAGGCAGAAAATGGTGTGGGGGTAGGAGCAGGGGTGGGATCTTGGAGAAGCCTGGAGGAAGAAGGGGAGCAGGGATAGATCCAGAGAGGGAGGCAGAGGGCCTATTTTTGGCTAAGTGGTCTTTTCCCTTCCTCACTCCTCTCCAAAACCCAGGGTCTGGGTCTGCACCTCACCCCACCCGGCTTTGGCCACTGGCCCATCACCCCCTTTCAATGCCCTTGACCCAAGTTCCTGGAAACAAAGGAAACAAGCCATGCGTAGGGTCTGAATGACCATCTCCGGGGCCACAAATTAAATTAAGCGTTCAGGGCTGCCTGCCTTGTTACTGCTAATGACTCCGGCCTACCCATCCCCCAGGTCCCTGTCCTGCAGAAATTTGGGGGCCCTGGGCACCCTATCTTGTTCCCAAATTTTGAAGGGCTCCCGGAGACCTCACTCCAAATTGGAGATGGGCACCCCTCTTGTAGAGCCCTGGTTCCAGTGAGAGAGGCCTGAATCATGCTCCCATCTTCTGGGGAGGGCCCCTCATACCCTGGCTGCAGGAAGCAGTCACGTGTGGGCCCTTCATTAGATCCTGCCATATAAGCAGGGGACATGGAATGGTCAGCAACTCCTGGGGCGAGGATCCAGCAAGCAGAGGTAAGTCCTCAGGTTGGGCTAAGACTCCTACTCTCTAGAGATCTGGGATAGGGCACCTAGAGGGTGCTCCAGGGATGAAGATGGACTAAGTGGTGGGTTTTCCCGCTGAGCCAGGCCATGCTGACCGCAGTACTGCTGAGCTGTGCCCTGCTGCTGGCAATGCCCCCCATGCAGGGGGCCCAAATGGGCCCTGCTCCCCTGGAGGGCATCGGAAGGCCTGAGGAAGCCTTATTCCTAGAGCTCCAAGGTCAGTGTGCGCAGTGATGGGGCTGGGTGGGGCCTGGACACTCTCTGGTCACAAATTGTTCTGCCTTGTATTAGCCTCTTTCCCCCTCCCCAATCCCAGGCCTGGGAGGCGGTGTCTTGTGCATGGGGGGTTTCTGCCCTCACATTACCTGTCCCAGGCCTAAGCCTGCAACCGTCGCTGAAGAGGATAACGGAGGAACAGGCCGAAGAGTCGCTGCTGCAGGAGGCAGAGGCCAAGGCCTTAGCAGAGGTAACTGCTCAGGGCAAGGGGTGTGGCCACAGTCTTTAAATGAGGGGCATCAACCTCTATCTCTACTTGACTCTCTCACCTGGGGCAACACTGCAGACCATCCTTCCCCATGCTCCACTCCTCTCCTAACTTGATCAGGGCAGGTCCCTGAACGTGCCTTTGGAGGCCCATGTTCCCCAAACCCTGTAGGTGCTAGATCCGGAAGGACGCAAGCCACGCTCCCCACGTCGCTGCGTAAGGCTGCATGAATCCTGTCTGGGACACCAGGTACCCTGCTGTGACCCGTGCGCCACGTGCTATTGCCGTTTCTTCAACGCCTTCTGCTACTGCCGCAAGCTGGGTACCACCACGAACCCCTGCAGCCGCACCTAGCTGGTCGATGTCTGGGTCGGGGCTGGGGAGCACCAATAAAAGGATGGAACCAACCCCAGGGTTGTGGCGTTATTTCGAACGTGACCGCCGTCGGAGGTGGGGGAGGTCACGGCAGGGGCGAAGGTTCCTCTAAGCCACAACACCACACACACCCCCTTACTCCAGGGCCTGCGTTATCCCATCACAAGTCACTTACATGCGAGCTCTTAGAGCACCAGGAACCGCTGGGAGAAAGAGAGGAGGGCCGCGCTCCCGCTCTTGAGAATCTCTGATGATAAATGCGAGAAAGCGGGTCACAGGGCGGCAGAGGGGTTGTACCTCCCAGCATGCTAACAAGCCTCAGGCTCCAGGGCCTGCTTGCGGCTAACTCGACGCGTGACCCTTAGCGAAGCATGGCCCTCACTGGACCTCAGTCCCTCTCAGAGGAAGGATGGCTCAACAGTCTGGAACATTTCCAAGCAAAAGAGGGGCAGCCCACTCCCATCTTTACTTCTGGGGCCGTCACAGCACCAGGGTATACCAGACTCAGAAAATCTAGAGTGAAGGCCCAATCGAATCCCCCGCTTCACGGGCGCCACCAAGTGGCTGGCCTGGAACATTCCAAGTTTCTCCCTCCAGGGAGCAGGAGGGCCGCCTCCGCCTCCCCTCAGCGCGCAGGCGCCAGAGGGCAGGCCGCAGCCTACACCTGCGCAAGCGTTCTGCACCGAAATTGTCTGGAAACGGAGCCCCGCCCCGTCGTGGTCACGTGAGCCGCTTGCGCGTCACCTGACGCTCTTGACAGCCTGCTGTGGGCGCCGAGTCAGCTGATCTTAAGAGTTGTGCTGCGTGCCGGCCGGTCCGGGCCCTCCGGTCCAGCCGCCCCGCCGCAGCCATGTCGTTCTTCCCGGAGCTTTACTTCAACGTGGACAATGGCTACTTGGAGGGACTGGTGCGCGGCCTGAAGGCTGGGGTGCTCAGCCAGGCGGACTACCTCAACCTGGTGCAGTGCGAGACGCTCGAGGGTGAGCCGCGGGGCCGGGGTGCTGGGCCTCGAAAGCCCGGCAAGGAGATCGAGCCAGGCCTGAAGTTTCTGAGGTCTGGGAGGGGAATCTGGGGGTGCTCGAAGGGTCTGAGAGGTCGGGGAGCCGGATCTGGGCCTGAAAGGCCTGCTGGGAATGCAGGAGCTGATGGGTGCGCCGGAAGGGAATGTACCTCTAGTTGCAGCTCCGTGAAGGCCCAAACACAAAAGAAGCTTTAAGAACCGTAGTGGTTCGCCTCTGCTGGGGCCGCTTCTTTCTCCGTTTTGCCCGACGTGTAGTTTGGAAGAGAGGGCCTCTTGGGAGTGGTTAGTTGCTGCGAGATGTGCTCATACAAGTCTCTTTATCCTGACGTAGCGAGAGAGCTGTCTCCTGGCAGCGCTTAGGGAAGCTAATCGGAAAAGTCCCCTGCTTTCCCTCCCAACACGTACACCAAGGCCTTTGGCATTATTGTGTTTTCCTGCGGAGTGAGCCGTTCGGGAGAATTGCTGGGCCAGCTTAGCTAGAGTTGTCCTTCCGTCGCCGATCCACTGGCTGGGGATGCTGAAGGCACTTCACTCCTGAAGGCAGTGTTTGGGAGAGCCCTGAAAGTCTGGAGGTTCATACACGTGTATCTGACAATAATTCCCACCCCCTCCATGAGGATGTGTGTTCAGATAGGGTTGCTTAGTACAGGAGTAGTGAGAAGTGGAGTTTCCCTTTCTTCTCAGGACGCGCAGCTCCGAAGTGGGATTGACTCCCTGAGGCACAGCATCGACTTCCCTGAGTCCAGCCTTCTCTTCTTCCTCTCCCTTCCCACCCCTGCCCCCTAGGTGGTAGTGAAGGGCACAGTGGCTGGGCTGTGAGCTCCCATCCCTGACCTCCAGGTGATATGCCTTGAACAGAAGTACTGCTAGCCTTCTGGTTGGTAGCTGGAGCGGGAAGATGGCTGGATGATTCACGTTCAGGAGAAAATTTTCTCATTATAAAGTTACTGAGGTTAAAAGTGACCTCAATAAAAAAAAACAACCAACCAACCAACCAGTTATTATGGATCTTTCAAACTAGGCCAGTGATGTGAAAATAAATCCTTTAAAATTTTAAAACTTACTGAAGTTCAAATACAATTGTGGGCATTATGGTTTTAACATAAATGTGCAAAAAATGTCTTTCACCTCCCTGATGAGAGTGGTTGTGCTGGGTTGTAGGAACTTGCCAGCAGCCTCATTGTCCTCACTGTGGCAAACAGAGGAGAAACAGGGAGGCTGCACAGGGCAGGGTGGCACACAGTGGTATTTAATGGGAATTTTGTGGACTGACTGGGACTGGAGGAAGATCTTTATTTGCTTAAATCTGAATGTGGATAGCTTAGATTACCAACTGGCATTTGGTAAATTTGTTTCTTTTTTAGGCTTTCCTCACTCCTGCTGCTGCCCTCCTGCCCCACCCCTGTAGAGTTTCTGGGGGCACAGAGTTCCCAAAAGATCTTTCATCATCCTCCATAAACACATTAGGCCATTCTTCCTACAGCACTGCTCACACATGGTCCCCCTTGTGGATCACCATCCAGTCCTTCAGTGTGACACTCAGCGATTCCCTCACTCTTTCACATATGTTCCTTTCCCTCATGTAAGCCACTCCCAACTTTTGGTGCACATTTTGTGGTGGACTTTGGACTTTCAAATCTGACTGAATCCCAGCCCCACCAGTTACTGAATCACCTAATTTAACCAAGTTATTCAACACCTCTAGGCCTTGGATCCTTCATCTGACACATTAACAGTGCCTGTCTCACCAAATCCTTAGATAACAACAAGTTATTATGTGTAAAACACTTAGCTCAGCACCAAGCACTGAGATAGATAAATGTTAGCTCCTTTCAGGATTATTTGCGAACGCCACTTCCTCTGTTGCTTTCTTATCCTGGTGAAGCCCAGTGATTCTTACTCTTTAAGGCCCAGACCCTGTACCATACCATCTGAGAACCCCTTTGTGGCCATGCTAGGCTAGAATTTTGGCCCTCTCCATCCAGTTGCAGCTCTTATGGTGTCTGTGCTGCTTTCCTAGAAATCACTTAACTTAGAGTTTGAGATTCTTGGGACTCTAATGGATATGTTCAGGAATTTCAGGGTCTGGAGATAACCAGAGGCAGGAAGAAGTGCCCAGAAACTCCTCTTGTCCTCTACAAGAAGGCCTGCTGAAGGTCACATCAGAGGCCTGGCCTCCAGCCGTTTGTTCCTGGATGCTTTTGCTTCCTTATCTCCAGGGAAAAGGGAAAGAGTGGGGAGGAAGGTAGGAAGGAGAAACCAAGGAAGCCTGTGGTCCCTGGTGAGATCTATAGGTGTATCTTGAGAAGATGAGGCTTCCAAAGAATATGTTTAAAAATGGGACAGTTTCCAGAAGGCTCGGGGCATTGGGTGGTGAGTGGGTGTTTGTTCTGCGAGGTAGGGCCAGTACTTCTTGATCCTCCACCACACCCTTGCCCTCCTTCCTGCATTCCACTTCCTCAGAGCATCTGCTACTGACCTCTTTTGCTAGAACTCAGTCTCTTAGGACCTCTGAAGTCCATGTATCCTCCATCGTCCACCTTGCTTGTCTCTTCTCAGAGGTAGGAGAAAGTCCTACCTCTTGGTGAACTGAGGGGACAGAGCTGGGTGGTCACAAAAGCTCTTCCCAGCTCTAAGTATTTCTGCATGTGCTTAATACCTTCTGGAAGCTGGGTCCTGTGCCTAGGGACTTGTGGGGAAGAGGAGGTGGGTCAGAGATAGAGAAAGAGAAATCACATAGTGTTACTTTTTTTTTTTCCTTTTAACACAGTATTGCTTTGAATGCTTTCATGCATTCCACATATACTTAGGGAGCACCTGTTTTATGCCAGGCACTGTGGTAGGGTTTGAGATACTTTGTTGAATAATGTTCTCTTGTTCCCTTAAAGTCTGAGGGTGGAGACTATAAGGGGCCAGGAAAAGACATTAAGCAATCGGTGTAACATAGTGGTTACAAGTGTAGGCTTACTATTTCATGCCTCTGTGGCCGTGTAACTGCTCTGTCCTGAGTTTCATCATTTGCAAAAGGGTAATAATAATACAAATTTAAGGCAATGGCACCCCATTCCAGTACTCTTGCCTGGAGAATACCATGGACGGAGGAGCCTGGTAGGCTGCAGTCCATGAGGTCACTAAGAGTCGAACACGACTGAGCAACTTCACTTTGACTTTTCACGTTCATGCATTGGAGAAGGAAATGGCAACCCACTCCAGTATTCTTGCCTGGAGAATCCCAGGGACGGGGGAGCCTGGTGGCTGCTGTCTGTGGGGTCACGCAGAGTCGGACACGACTGAAGCTACTTAGCAAAAAAATATATATATATATATATATTTACTGATGGAGCGATTGTGAAGGCTAAACAAAATAATTCTTTTAGGGACTTCCCTGGCAGCCCAGTGTTTAAGACTCTGCATTCCAATGCAGGGGGCATGGGTTTGATCCCTGATGGGGAGCTAAGATCCCACATGCCTCACAGTGCGGCCAAATAAATAAAGAGAACTGTTTAGGGGGAAAAAAAAAGATACTCCCTGTAAAACACTTGGCATGAACTTGGCACATGGTACGTACTCAGTCAGTGTGTTAACTGCTATTACTGTTATGGTCAAGCAAAGAAATATTAAGGGTGACGCTTGTGAAAAGGACAATGGAGAAGTGATAGAGAATCAGAGGTGAACTCTCTTTAAAGAGGGCTGGTTAAGGCCCTGCTGAGAAAAGGATTTTCCAGATGAAGTGTGAACCATGAGGAGCCAGTTGAGCAAGAGCTGGGGTGGGTGTGAGGTGGGGTGTGCTGGGCGGGAGCATTTCAGGCAGAGAGACCAGCAGGTTGGGGAGAAATAGTTAGGCCTTCAGCGGGACCAAAAGGAGTCCTGGCTGGTGGGGTTTGGAGGATGAGAGCACAAATCTGGGAATTCAGACCCTTGGTTTAAAAAAATTGGGGTGAGGGACTTCCCTGGTAGTCCAGTGGTTAAGAATCTGCCTTGCCCTGCAGGGGACATGGGTTCAATCCCTGATCAGGGAACTAAGATCCTACGTGCCTTGGAGCAATTAAGCCCCTGCAACACAACTATGGAAGCCTTTATGCCGCAACTAATACCTGTTGCAGCCAATGAATAAAATTAAAAAAAAATTTTTTAATTGAGGTGAGCCCAGGAGAGGAAGCGTCTGGCCCCTCAGCACTGGACGTGGGGGCAGAGAGAGTGGTGGCTTGGGGCACCACCTTCTGCAGAAGCTGGCTGAATTCGAGGTGTTTGTATGTGACTAAGTGAACATATTTCAGATCGTGAGGAATATGTGTAGTACTATTTCGATGTTCGAGTCTTCATTTGTTCATTCAAAAACACACTTCCTGAAGGCTTACTCTGTGCAAGCTTCTGGGCCAAATAAAAGAGCCAAGTAGGTGTTCCAGGGGTTAACATAGTTCTGAGCTTGAACCCTCAGCTTTGACCTTGGTTTCAGCCTAAAAGCATTGCTATTAATTTGACTGGCTGCTGGGAATACAAGTATGAGTGAGGCTCTGGCTGTGCCCTCCAAAGTCTCCCCTTTCCTTTTAAAAACTGCTTATCATTCACTTTCATTTATTATGGAAATCATTAAACATATATAAATTGGAGGGAATAGTATAATGACTCTGTAAGTAATAGACACCTAATTACAACTTGTTCAGTTCTTGTTACCTTTATCAATCTTGTGTTGATAATAGCTTCATTTATCACCCCACTCCAGTTATTTTGAAGTCAATCCCAGACAGTGTATCATTTCAGCTGTAAATATTTTGGTGTTTCTAAAAAAAGATCATGACTTTTTTTGTTAACGTAACCACAACCCTATTATTCCTCCTTTAAAAGAAACATTAGTTTTGGGTGTCATCAAATATCCACTTAGGGTTTAAATTTGTCTGATTGTCTCAAATGATTTTTTAATACAATTTGTTTCACTTGGAGTCCAGTTATGATCCATCAATCAAGCAATTGATGCTGTCACAAGTCTTTTAGTATATAGGTTTTCTCTTTCACTTTTCCTTTTATTTGTTGAAGAAGCTGGGTCATTTAATTTACAGATTTTCCTTTTTTTAAATTAATTTAATTGGAGGCTAGTTACTTTACAATATTGTAGTGGTTTTTGCCATACATTGACATGAATCAGCCATGGGTGTACGTGTGTTCCCCATCCTGAACCCGCCTCCCACCTCCCTATAGATTTTCCTTCATCTCAGTTTTGCTGGTTTTCTCTCTGCTGTATAGTTTAACGTGCCCCTTGTTAATTGGTAGTTAGATCAAGAAACTTAATTAGAATCTGGTTATTTGTTAAAAGCAATATTTAATAGGTAATGTTTGTGCTTCTATTGAGAGCTGTTTCTGTTTAGTTGTTTCTCTTTTTATGACAAAGGAATCATTGATGTTTATTGCCTAGAACCGTGATTTCATTAGGGTTTGCAAAATGGTGATATTTTAATTTTATCTTTCCTTCTGGAATTGCTAGCAGAATTCCTTCTAAAGCTGGAAAGTTCTAGTACTTTGAACCCTGTAGTACTTTGAATCTAGTACTTGATTACCTTGACATACCATCTGTATAGGAGAGGCAAAATAAATACTTGATTCTTTCCCTTATTTCAGTTCAGTTAGTTCAGTTCAGTCACTCAGTCATGTCCGACTCTTTGCGACCCCATGAATTGCAGCACGCCAGGCCTCCCTGTCCATCACAAACTCCCCGAGTTCACTCAGACTCACGTCCATAGAGTCAGTGATGCCATCTAGCCATCTCATCCTCTGTCGTCCCCTTCTCCTCTTGCCCCCAATCCCTCCCAGCATCAGAGTCTTTTCCAATGAGTCAGCTCTTTGCATGAGGTTGCCAAAGTACTGGAGTTTCAGCCTCAGCATCATTCCCTCCAAAGAAATCCCAGGGCTGATCTCCTTCAGAATGGACTGGATGGATCTCCTTGCAGTCCAAGGGACTCTCAAGAGTCTTCTCCAACACCACAGTTCAAAGGCATCAATTCTTTGGTGCTCAGCCTTCTTCACAGTCCAACTCTCACATCCATACATGACCACAGGAAAAACCATAGCCTTGACTAGACGAACGTTTGTTGGCAAAGTAATGTCTCTGCTTTTGAATATGCTATCTAGGTTGGTCTAGCTTCCAAAATAATGAGTTGGTTTTCCAACATCCTCCAAAGATGACTAATGAGGTTTGTTTACTCTTCTTTTTGTTTGTTTAGTATCATAACACACTTAGGCTTTTAATATATTTGTTGTGCTTCAATCTCTCAACTTTATCGATGCTCAAATTGTCCTTTGGCCAATGGGAGATGATACAATATGCTGCCTATTGTATAAGTTTTTTGACATAACCCTGTAATCTTCTTTATTGCTGAGATGACAGTATATTCTAATGTTATCTTGTACATTTTTTGATCCAGACCTAGAGTCATCATTTCTCTTAGGCAACCTGTTTCTTTTTATAGGAAAAAAGATATTTAGGGACCATAATCTGAGTCCAGGGGTTTCTCATTGTTGCTGAGTTGGTCATTATTTCCAGGATTTTGCAATGAATTAGCTCTCCTCTTACTCAGAAACTTGGAAAATACTGAAAAAGCATGTGACTTGCTGGATTATGCAGCTGTAACTCAGCTGATGGGTACCAGATGTGAGTTCCTAATTTGGAATGGGGGCTCTCCCTGACACTTGGACCATTCAGCTCATCTCCTTCCTGTTGTAAAGAAATATATTAACATTTAGGAGGAGGACCTCTGTGATATTCTCAGCTTCCATGTGAGCTCGGTGGTCCCAAGGATGGTTTTCCTCAGCCAGTGAATTAGATGCTCAGGGATCATGGTTGAAGAGCTCACATGCTTGATTTGCTGGTTGTCTTCCAGAGCACTTTTTCCCTGTCTGTCGTGAGTCACTTGCCTTCTGTTCATTACAGCATTTTCTTCTGCATTTCAACATTATTTCACAAGAGGCAGTCTTCTATAGGAAGAGGAAAGTGAGACTCCAGGCTGGTCTTGGCCACATCAAACTGCAGATGCAAACATAGATGGTGTCTCCAGGAGTGGCACTAATGAGTTATTAGTGGCACAGTTAGGTATTCAGCACTAATTGTGATGTGGCCAGAAATGTGGCTGAAAAGAGTTTATCTTTGTTGTTGCTGCTTTTTAAAAAATTTTGGCTGTGCCTTGTGGCATGCAGGATCTTAGTTTCCTGACAAGGGACTGAACCCACACCCCCTGCAGTGGAAGCGTGGAGTCTTAGCCACTGGCCACCAGGGAAGTCCCAAGAGATTAACTTTGAAGAACTGCAAAAACTGCAGGAAGGGCTTTGTCCTGAACACAGGAAATGGGAGGGTAAGACTACTTACTTTGTACTGTAGAATGTACCTGCAGTCTGAAACGTGTGTTTCCAAGGGATTGGGGCCACACTGGAGGTGGGAAGAACAGTCTGCAGGGTCTTAGAAGTAACCCGGGGCAGAGAAGATGTCTTCAGGCATTGGCAGCTAGCATTGGGGGGGAATTTACAGGGAGAGGAATTAATAGGATATGAGGGTTGGATAAGGAGTCTGAGGAGGAATGAAGAGTCAAGGCTGATGTCTCCACCCTGGCTTAGGCACCTATGTAGGTGGCGGGTGAAATGACAGAGGAATGTGGAAGGAACAGTTTGGAGAAAGAGCAAGAAGATGGGAATGAGGGATCTGTGAGCCATTTGAGTGAAGAGGTGGAGGCTATTTTTGCTGCTCAGGTGTGAGCTTGGGGAATCAGTGTAGAAGTGTGGCCACTGACCCCAGGAGAGAATTGAGTCAGAAGAGTAGACACCCTAGATGGTGAGACCCTCCCCCAGGAAGAGCTTCCATTAAGCAAGAATGGGGCAAAAGATGGTCCTGCCAGAAAGGCCAAAGGCATCCCCTGAGAGGTGGGTAGGAGAGAAAGGAAGGGGTGGTGACTGACAGCGGTGTCCTGGATATTGAAATAAAGTCAGACAGCTCTCTATTTGGTTTGCTGTTCAGAGGTCGTCGGTGACCTTGATGAGAACAGAGAAGAGCGGGGCTGGAAACTGACGACCAGGCACAGAGTCAATGGACAGAGACAGTGGATGGACAGAGCGGAGCTCACAGATGAACTCGGCTCACTGAGGAATCTCAGCTCAGCCTCTTACTGGCTTTGTGACCCTGGGCAAGTGGTTTATCCTCAGCTGCACAATGAGAGCATTAATAGAATCGCTCTGAGATGTTAGCGGCGTGAAGTACAGGGCCTGGTGCTGAGTGAGCAGTCAGGGAAGCCAGCTGCTCCCACTATGGTCATTCCTTCTCGTCACTCCTGGGAGGCGGGTGCCATGCTGGGCCCCGAGTGGGCAATGAAAACATATCACACAGGCCTTGCCTGGGGGAGCCCATGCACCTAATGGACAGACTGGCGGAGATCAAAACAGAATTGAGGGTTTCCCTGGCGGTCCAGTTGTTAAGACTTCACCTTCCAATGCATGGGGTGTGGGTTTGATCCCTGGTCAGGAAGTTTAAGATCCCACATGGCTCATGGCCCAAAACAACAGAACATAAACAAAAGAAGCAATATTATAACAAATTCAGTAGAGACTTTTAAAAAAGATAGTGCTAAATGTCCAGTAGGCATGAAGCATACTTTGGGACAGTGGGAGCATGTGAGGAGTAACAGCTTATAGGGCTTCTTTTTGGGGCAATGAAAATGTTGTAAAATTAATTGTGATGGTTGTGCAACTCTGAATATACTAAAAGCCATTGAATTGTACATTTTAAATGGGAAAATTGTATGGCATATGAACTATATCTCAGTAAAACTGTCACACAAAAAAGTAGCCAGGTTGGGGAGGTGGGAAGAAGGCATTTGTAGTTTTAGAAACATCAAACCGCGTAGAAGATCAGGAGAAATTGGGAACCAGGAAGAGAATAGAGCACGTGTCAGGGGTACGCAGGGCTGAGGGTGGACAGTTCCCTCGGGCTGGTTCATCAAAGGCTTCGGGTGCCTTGGGAAGTGGCTTAGGAGGGATGAAAGTTGTAATAGAGAGAGCAAGAGGGAGATCCTTCACTTAGGTCAGGGTCAGTGTGTGGGAAATGTCTTGCTCAAGAGTTTCTGTTTATTTTCTTGCCTGGAAACATTTTGTATGTTCCATTTTGTTTGTCAGAGGAGAATATATTGGTTTGATGAAATTGGGTGACCATGGCTTAGACAGCAAGACAAACTTAGCTCAGCCCAGAACTCCTTAGAGCCAGATGTGATCCAGAGGGAGAGAGGACACAGTTCTGGCAACCCGATGATCACAAGCACGACAGAGCAGCTCTGGGAGGGGGGCCCCTCAGGGGAAGGGTGTACACATGGAGAGGGTTAGCACATGGACCAAAGCCACAGCTACTTCGAGTCTCCTGAGTTGTGAGGGCCCCCCACACGCACCTGAAGTTTTCCCCTCAGTGTTTGATGGCCTGTGTTGTCCCAGCTGCCCTGGCCAGTGATGTTGCTGTGTGAAGAGACCCCTTCCCCCCATGCCCAAAGACTGATGAGCTGGCACAAATCCGTGGTGGCGACTAGACTGTTCCTCTCCCAGTGCTGCTGCAAGAGGATGAGGCCCCAGAGCAGGGGCGGAGGCCAGGGGTGGGCAGGAGGGAGGTCTTGCTGCCATGAGCCAGCTTGGACTTGATCCCTCAGTACATGAAGGAGGGAAGGACTGTGAAGGGGGTGAGGGTTGGTGGTGTGATGCGATTAGAAACAGGATACGGGGCTCTGGAGGTTTGGTTTAGGAGGAGCCAGGCTAGAGGATATGCTATCCTAGCTCTCCAGGTGAGAGAATGGGGCTGAACTGGGGCAGGAGTGGCACATGGGCAGAAGAAGAACTGGGTCAGAGACCAGCTTAGGGAATGAGACCCGCAAGATTGGGCCAGTTTGCTTTAGGTATAGAGGTGAGAGGGGTTAGAGATCAGGATTTTGACCTCAGATGTCTGGGTGGGTGCTGGAACTGCTTCTGAGACGGGCCCCAGCAGGAGGGGAGAAGGTCTGGGGCATGGACAGGTGGTGGAGGAGGTGCTCCATCGCAGAAGCACTCAGTCTGCATGTCTGAGGGAGGTGGCTGTGTGGATCTGGAGCTCCAGGGAAGCAGCACTGATGATTCCAGTCTGGAAGTCATCAGCATGCTGGCCGGCGGCAGCTCAGCCTGCGCCATCTGTTGGCCTGCCACCAGGGCAAACTCCCTTAGAAGCCTCATCCCGCCCACAAGTCCTGCCAGGAGGCTGGGGAGCAGCCTTCACAGCAGGCCAAGGGGACACAAGCTTGCCCTGAGGAGTATACTTGGCGTGGAGCCTAATTTGGCGAGCAGAGCACAGAGAGCCACAGCCAGGGGTTCCCCTTCACACCCCTGCCATGCCTCCTTCCTTCATGACTGGGCAGGGTGGTTTCTTTCTTTTCTTACTTTTTTTTTTTTTTATGTAGGTGTCTTAAAAAAAAAGTTAATTAATTAATTTTGGCCTCGCTACGCGACTAGTGGGATCCTAGTTCCCTGACCAGGGATCGAACCCGTGCCTCCCAAGGTGGAAGCCGAGAGTCTCAACCACTGGACTGCCACAGAAGTCCCTTCTGTTTTTCTTTTTTGATCTTCTTTTTAACTAAACATAATTTTTTACTTATTTATTTTTGGCTGTGCCTCGTGGCATGTGGGATCTCAGTTTCTCCTGCCGACCAGAGATTATATGAGGGATGATCATACCAGCGTGGGTTCTTAACCATTGGACTGCCGGGGAAGTCCTAAACATAATTTTTTTTTAAAAATTCCAAAAGTGGAGTTGGAAGGATAACTTGGTATAGGTCCTTGGGGAACAAGCTTTTACTGCCTTGTTTAAATACTGCACGTGCAGGTACTTTGTGACCCTGCACACCCACCTACAGGGTCGCATCCCATAGGTGAGCACAGGATGGCATGCACAGAGGTGTCTGCACCAGCCTTGGAGGTAACTAACTGCAACCTGTTCGAACCAGAGGGATTGCTGTGGACAGGGGAATGGTTAAATAAACCATGGTCTGTGCTCACAGTGGAATACTATTCAGGTGCTCAAAAATGTGATGTTCCATGAAGATTGATTTAGAAATATCTTGTTAAGTGAGAAGTTGCAGAGTGTTGTGTGTAATATAGTCTCATTTTAGTAGAACACCAGGTAATGTGCACATGAAAATGTGTTTGGAAGCGTAGACAACCAGCCTGGAGTGGCAGCCTCTGCAGAGGAAGGGTTGGAGGGACTGGGAGGGGAAATATGTCAGTCTTTAATTTTAAGTACTCTTCCATCGTTCAAATGTGTTGTATTGAACAAACGTTTTATCGTTTAAAATATCTGCTGAAGATATCTAAAATAAGAGAAATTCGAACATATAGGTGAGCAAAGAGAACGCACTTAACCCATCAGCCATCCAAGCCGAGACCCCTGCTGGTGACGCTAGGGCATTCTTCCAGATTTTTGTTCACAGCGTTGTAGTGCTGGTCTGACTCTTAGGGAGCCCCCATCAACCCCCTTCCCTTCTCTTTACACCAGAAGACTCAAGAGTCCAAGGGATGCATGAGGCCCAGGCCCACATGTCACTCAGAACAGAGTCCCAGAGCCCCGTCCATATTCAGCTCACCTCCCACCTGTCCATTTTTCTCTTTTCCCTTTGTTGCCTTCCCCCAACCCCCCATACACTTCTTTTTTTCTCTTCACTGATTACACCTTGCACTGGTGTATACTGTAGCTTGATTTTATCTGGGAAGCTGTTTATGGTCAGGACAGTCCACACAGGAACTGATAACCCTTGTTTCAGAAGCCCTGCCCTGGGAGTTCATGTCAGAACTTGCTCTGGTGGGTAATAACACTCTTGTCCCTCAGTTTTCTCACTGATTTCTTGGGCTTGGTTTCTGAGGTGGAGCCAGTGTCTGAACCACAGGGCCTTTTGAAGTGACCTCAGCACAGGCAAATGTCAGCCATTCAGGACCCTTAAAGATGAGACTTCCAGGGTGACCAGGGTTTCTGGATGGCAGAGAAGGAAAGATCCAGATTTTAAACATCTTGCATAACCCCTTTCTGGAATGTATTAGTCTTGCTTTCCTGCTTTCATAGCAGCCTACACTGAACATAGCAGAGCTTCTCTTGAATTAGGGCCATTAGATGTTAAATGAAATGGGACCAAGCCACAGTCTCTGAGGGCCCAGGTCTGCCTCCAGTGGTTTGTCCCTGGCCCCATGTGGTCAGCAGTGTCGACTACAGCACACTAGACATCTTTTCCTACTTGTAGCTGTTCTTGTGCTTTGGGCTCAGCTTTCAGACATGCTCCAGCTTGTTAGGAGGGTTGACATCAAGAATGAAGAGGTGTGAGCACATGATGTAATGGTCTCTCTTGTAAATCACCGGCCTCTCTGGGTCACCAGGACCTTTCTTAAGTTGTGTGTGAGGCCAGGCAGCAGGAGACTGTGGCTCCCTTTCTGGCCAACCATGTGACGCTGTCCATTGTGATTTAATGCCTTGAAGCTGGTTTGCTCATCTGTAAAATGAAACGAATCACTTGCATGTTGTTAATTCTCAACAGCACAGTGCCCACCAGTGTGAATGCTCAGTAGGTATTTGTGTGATTGGATGAGAAATCACTCTTTTTGGGTTTTGGCAGGGGGCTAGGATGTGAGGTATGGGGGAGGAGTGCACCATGTTGTAGATTGTTCTGCTTTTGTGTTATTAAGCACTTTAAAAAAAAGGATATATTATTAGGCATTAAAGACAAGGAGCTGGAAAAGGCAATGGCACCCCACTCCAGTACTCTTGCCTGGAAAATCCCATGGGCGGAGGAGCCTGGTAGGCTGCAGTCCATGGGATCGCTCAGAGTCGGACATGACTGAGCGACTGTACTTTCACTTTCATGATTTGGAGAAGGAAATGGCAACCCACTCCAGTGTTCTTGCCTGGAGAATCCCAGGGATGGGGGAGCCTGGTGGGCTGCCGTCTGTGGGGTTGCACAAGAGTTGGACATGACTGAAGCGACTTAGCAGCAGCAGAGACAGGGAGCAGAGAGCTGAATTAAGGGATATGGAGCCTTGGGAGGGTCTTGGGGAACTGGAGGACAAGAGTGTAGAGGGCTGAACATGCCCAGGCTTCCTCTGCACGGTGTTCACTCTTACACCTTAGAAGGTCACTTATTGCACTGATGCAAGACAGACCAGTCCCTCATGACCAGATTCAATGTCCACCCCAGTCCTTTTCTTGTTCCATTTGGCTCTGCAGGTGCCTGCAGCCTTTTCCCCCATTTAACCCCTGGGGAAATACGTACCTGGAGTCCAAGGCTGTTACAATCACGGAGCCAGAGCCGAGCTCTGGACTGTTGACAGTGCCATCCTCCCTTTGGCCACAAGGGGGTGCACCAGGACCATTCAGCTGTCTGAGGGCCCGGGAAGAGGGTGTGGCTGGACCCACTGTCGCATCTCCTCTGCTTCTCTGTGCAGCATCTGCCTTAAGCCTCTGTCCCCTTGGGACTCTGCCCTGGGCCCTGCTTCCCTCACCCAAGTTTCCAGTCAGCCTTCCCAGGTTATATAGGGCTTGTGGCTCAGTGTCTCCTGTCTGTCCATCTCTTCCCACCCTCACCTCCCTGTGCCCCTGCTTCCTGAGTGAGGAAGAGGAAGGCCAGGGAATTCTCCTGGGATGCTGTCCACCATAGTGCCCAGTGCAGACTGCTGCAGGCTTGATCTCCAAGTTGTCTTCATTTACCTCCACCTGGGTCACACTGGAAGTCCTCAGAGTTGGAGCAGCAGCTTCAGTGCAGTGTGCCAGCTATGAATCAAGGGTCTTGGGGGCACCAGGTAGGAGCTTAAGCTTGCCAGGAGTCAAGGCCGTGCTCCCCAGGCTCCCAGAAGCACCATCCTTCCCTGGGTGGCCTCCACTCTGGTTCTTCTACTCTCGTCCTTCCAGGAGATGGAAAATTCATCCTCAAGACAGATTCCTCTCCTCCCAGCTTTCTTCAGCACTTTGGGGGGGCATGTAGGGGTGCCTGTGGTATACACAGGGACATGTGTGTAGGGTGACTCTGGGAGAGACCAAATCAGGCACCCCAGGCTCTATAGGGTATAGGTACACACAGTCAGGTTATCAGGTAATTGACAACTCTCCACCTTGTACCCCAATTTGGAGTAGTCTTTCCATTGGCCTCCCTGGCTTCTGCCTCAGCCAACACCCACTCCTAGATGATTTAAAAAAAAAAAAAAAACTACTCTGCATGGGAATAATGGCCTTCCTCCTCTTTTAAAGAGAGGAAAATCAAGGCCCTGAAGGGCCACGTGTGCTGGGCCTGGTGCCTGCTCTGCCCATCTGCACCCAGCACCGTGTAGCTCACCCTGCAGGTCCAGGGCCTAGGGTGCGACTGCCCACCACCACCCCAACCCCACTACCATGTGAGTGTGGGTGGTCCTGGTGGGGGGCAGACTTAAGAAAGGTAAAGGGATGTGTGGAGGAACAGCCTCCACTGAGGACCAGGCCCCACTTTCCTGGCCAACCCTGGCCTGGCCCTGGGCCAGAGCTTATCCCCCGCTTTGGCCGCTCAGGCAATGGTTTTTAGGCTTTGACTTCAGCTGAGGCTTTGTGTTTGGCTGATGGATGGGGCTTCCCCCTCCAAGGAGTCGTCTGTGGTATCTTTGCTGCTTCAGCTTGGCCTCTCCTGTTTGCTGCTGCTCCACAGCCTGAGGCCTTCCCTGCACCTGTTGTGAGCTCTGAAAGGGCTGTTTCAGGGTAGCCAGGCCACTGGGCTCACCCTGAGCTCCTGCATGGCCCTCAGGGACTGGAGTTGCAGAGAGTCAGTGAGATCCAGGCTTGATCAGAGTAGAATATCAGAGCTGACTGGGCCCCTGCAAGTAACCTTATCCAACCCTCGTAGCTTCCCAGGGAAACTGGGACCAGGTGAGGCTCAAGGCCTTGCTTATGGCCTCCTGACATCTATCTTGGCTCCTCCAGTCCCATCTCTCTAGATTTTTTGATAGTTTCCTTCACTTATTCACTGAAGACTACCTGTACTGTGCCTCTTGGTGCCCAGCCTCCAACTTGGGAAGGGGTGGTCAGGTGAAAGAGACCCTGATTCTGGGGTGCTTTCCATCCCCCCAGGTGTCTTGCCACACGGTATCCAGTGTGGAAATTAAGGTTTGGGAGTTGAGGAATACAGGTGAGCTATGACCCATGACCTGACACACAGGGCCCAAGGCTGCTGGTCATGGGTTGTAGCTCACTCATTTCTCCCCACCCTCAATACTTTAACCTCTAAGCCAGATGCCATGTGGCAAAGCTTAGGGAAAGTGAGAGTCCTGGAGTGTTATCCCTCAGGCCTGGCCCAGGCTCCATGCCTCCCTGTCACCCCCGCTCTTCCACTGACTGCCATCATTTGAACCTAACTTCTGCTATGAGATTCCCTGAGAGGGAAATTGCCTCTCTCCCAGGGCCTGAGTACTGATCAGGCTCAGTCTGGTGTCTTACTGTTTCTCCTGCGTGTGTCCTGTCAGCCCCTAGAGCAGGGTGTGTGAGGAGTCTGTGATGCAGGACAGGACCAGCGTGGATGCTACTTCCTGCCACTTCCTGCCTGGCCCAGGCCTCTTGACTCAGCTGGGTGTGGGTATGGAGTGGGTCAACTCTGCTTCTGGCCCAGGTTGCTTGGTCTTGTTTCTGTGAGCTTCAGGGAATGAGACTTCATGCTGAGACAGCCCCAGATGAGGCCTGATCCTCTAAGCCCATCCACAGGCCCTAGGTCTCAGCACTGTGAGTATTTCCATAGCTTGGACTCTTAAGTACTGTGGAGCTGGCAAGATGCCCCTCCAGGATCCAGCCTGACTTGGCTTAAATTTTACTGGGAACAGCAGCCCCTGGGGGTCTTAAAACTGCTTTTCCCTAGTTGAAGTGAGCTCCAATTTTTCTTTGGGTCCTTCTTCTAGAGGACAATGCATGTAGAACAGAAGCCAAGCACTAAGGGCAGAGAGGATTGCTCAGGTGGTGTGGACCAGCGGACCCAGGAGCCTGTCAGGACACAAGCCAGCTTTTGAGAAGCTCCCTGCCACAGCTGGCCTTTTCCTGGGCTGCCTGGCACCTAGCCACACTGGACGTCTATCCCTCTTCTCATTCAACACCCAGGCAGACTTACATCTTTGGGAAAGTGCAAAGAAGCTCTTGCCAAGAAGCCCCAGGTCCACTCCAGCCTGCAGGCTCTGTAACTGAGGTGGTGAGCCTGGAAAAGAAAGAGCCTGCTCAGGGTCAAAGTACAGGCAGCAGCAGAGGTGTGGGCCCTGCCTCCCAGGGTGAGGCGGGCTGGCTAAGTCTCAGGGGAGGGCAACAGGGGAAGCCGCCCTCCAAGCCCTGGGTCTCCTGGGACATGCCAGTTCTGGTGAGCCCTGGGTGGGGATGTCCTGGTGAGGGGCTGTCCAGGCGGATCTCCACTCAGTCAGCGGAGAGCTTCTTGGAACTTGCCCTGGGTGCAGCCTTAACCAGTTCTGCCCCTCCCTTTGGCACGTGGGACCGTCGCCCGCCTGGCACCCTCCTGACTATCGGATGGGTTGACTTCCTCATGGGTTGTGAGTGATGCTTTCATTCTCCCAGCCACAGGGACAAGGTGTTCCTGAGAGCATGAGGGTAATTAAATGTGCTCTGCCAGCACCTGCCACCTGTCTCGGAGCAGGGAGAAGGGTGGTGAACCTCAGACATCCTGCTGCCTCCTAGACCAGGGAGTGACACTCCTGCTTATCAGATCCCCGTATCTGATATGCAGGTGGGTGGTGTCACCAACCCCAATGTCAGCTGGGCCCTGGCTACAGCTCAGTCCCATCCCCCCTCTGGGAATGCCGCACCTCACTGAAAGGCCTCCAAGGGTGAGACAAAATGCTAGTCTAGGGACCTGGGAAGGAGAACTCGCTGTCCTTTTCCTGCAGGGTCTTTGCCTCATGCCAGCTGAAACCCAGTAACTTGCATGTGACCGTGCCAGCAGTAGTCTCCAGGTTCTTCCCAAGACTGCTGGCACGCCGGCCCAGGGGCTTCCCATGGAGCAAGAGCTGTCCTTGGCTGCACCAGCTCCTGAGGGCAGCAGGGCAGTAGCTCACCATATTGTCGGGGGTGCATACCTGGGTCCTAGCCTCTGTCAAGGTGCCTGGGGCTGGGCTGCCCAAAGCTCTGTGTGATCCTGCTCATAGATGAGGTAGGATGTGGGCTTAGGCACCGGAGTCCCAGATTTTGAGCCCACTCTGTTCGTCCTTCCCCAGGAGAGAGCAGAGTGTGGCCTGTGTGCGTGCATGCCCGCGTTACCCAAGGACCCCTGGGGAGAGGACACACCAGAGCCCCCAGGAAAGGTCAGGGCCGTGGGAAGGAAGGGCAGGGGTACCCTGTGGAATGCCAAGGGGGACAGCTTGAGCAATGGCCCAGAGTCAGAACACAGACCACCTGATTGGGGCCAGGCCCGTCAGCTTGGGAGCCCTGGGTGAGAACCTTCACCAGCAGAGAAGGGGAAAGACTGCTGTGCAGGGCTTGGTTTTCTCTGGGCAACACCATTTCTGGGCCACCATTTCTGTGGCTACCCTGGGAAGCTGGCACTGCAGGACCTTTCACCAGGTGACAGCCAGGAGCCTGGGTCCAGAGATTCTACCAGCTGCTCAGGGTCAAGCTGCGGGGCAAGATTTAAACTCAAGTCACTGTGGCCCGAAAGCCTAGGGTCTCTCCCCATCGTCCCACTAAGGTACCTAAGGAAGTATGTCCTGAGACCAGTGACCTGGTGAAGTGGGGCTGTAGTTGTCTATGGACCTTTTCCTGGGCCAGCAAGAGGCCATGGGCACCTCAGTTTGGGGTGGGAGCAATGCCAAGGCTCTGGATAGGGAATGCCAGTTGACATCTGAGGTAGGAAGGGGAAAAGCTGGCCTTTGATAGGAAGAGTTGGAATGCAGGGCTGGTCACTTACATGAGGTTGGCAGGGAACCTGTGATGGGCCCTGGCAGAGCCTGGGGGTGAGAGGATGCTTAGTCTGTGCTGCAGGTAAACCCAGGGTTAATGGTTTGTGTGCTGTGGCTCCCACACTGGGAGTTCCAGATGTGGTACTCTGACCCTGCACAGCCAGCCAGCCAGTGCATACATCTGCTTTGGAGCTGATGCGAAGAGAGGTTCCCCCCTCTCCCCCGACACCCAGAGCCTGGAGAGGAGACCCAAACACAGTCCATTTGCTGAGGGGGAGTTATAGTTCTGTTGAGCCACCAGCCTGGCCATCTGTCCCACTGTCTGAGTTTCGCTGCTTTGAGCTCCTGGAAGTTGCAGCATTAGTGAGCTCATAGGGCCAAACGAGCACTGGAGGAAGAGCCCAGAGCCAGTTCCTTCAAAACAGCCACTTCACCTGGGCCCAGGGAAGTGGTGGAACAAGCTCCAGGGCTCCGCCGCTCTCGCAGGGAGTGGCAGGATGGGCACACTGGGCTCTAGGGAGTGTATTTGTACATCTGGTTTCACTCAGCGGGCCTCAATTCCTGAAAACCCCTGAGCTCCCCAGGAGAGCATCGTTGAGTGACCTCTGGAAAAGCAGAAGTGAAGTCTGGGAACACACTGTCCTCTCACACTCAGCCGTGGCCAGCTGGCCAGCAGGGCCCCTTCATGGGCCATGAGGCCATGGGTGAGTCGAGAGTCGGGGGCTGCCCCGCCTTGCGGACTGTGCCAGGGCCGCCTCTGTGCCTGCTGGGCCCCTGGGGCAGCCTGAGACCAACCACTGGCCTGGGCCAAGACCCTCCCTTCCTGCCTCTCTCAGGCCCGTGGGGAGAAGCTGCAGAGATTAGGGACTGGAGACACCATGTACTGCCCCACGCCTGGAAGCCCTGGTGAGGCCAAAAAATGACTTTCAGGGCTGGCAGGATCTAGGAAAGATTTCAGGAAGCGGGTGGGAGGCAGGGCTGCCCAGCTGCCACCTCTCAAGGCCTGGCTGGAGCTGGCTGCCAAGCCCATACTTGGTCCTTCAGAGAGAAGAGAGCATTGGACAGGCTAGGGGTCCCCACGCTCTTTTGCTAATCAGGGTGAGAGTGGTAATCAGAGGTGCTAGCTGGAGCCAGGGCTCTGCTCTGAGGGGTCCTGGCCTGGAGGACCTGGGTTGGAATAGGCAGGAAGTGGAGGGACAGGTGGCGGCTGTGGGCCCTCCAGAACTCTGGCAGGGCCCTGGAAGGAACCGCCACACCAGGTGGGTGTTGGGCTACAGCCCGCCCGGGCACCTTCTGAGAGCTTGGCTGATCCTACTGGAGTAAGGACAGTGGTCTTTGACACAGGCAACCTCAGGGAGGATGGGAGCCCTGTGGAGGAGGGAGGGCAGCCCAGCCTTTCCCTCTGGGCCTGAGGAAGCGGCCCTGTTTCCCGGACTTCAGGGCTTCCCTGGGGTACCCTGTGCACTTCCCGGGAGCACTTCCTTGGAGCGGAGCTCACAGGCGGGTCACCCTCACTGGAGAACAGCACTGGAGGCGGAGGCAGTGCTGGGCCAGAGCTGTGGGGCCTCACTGGCTAGGGGAGGAGGTCAGACTCGGGGGCCACGGGGGCTGCTAGCAGAGGTGACAGCGACATGTTGGAGTTGGAAGACTGCCCTTGGGTGATGGTGTGGAGAGTGGGCTTGGGAACAGGGAGCAAAGGTGTGGAACAGGAGGCCAGCAAGAGAGCCCTGCAGCAGTGAGGAGGCCTCGGTGGCCCTAGGAGGCAGAGTTGGAAGAACAATCACCGAACATCGGAACAGCAACACCGGGAAGCAGAGGAGGTCTGGGGGGTCTTGGGTGGGTTTGAGGGGTCCTGAGAAGCAAGTCCCAGACCCTCAGGGGAAACTGGAGGCACTGGGAAACCGAGCTGATCAGCCTTCTCAGGAGGGCTTCAAGTCAGACTTCAGAGAGAACTTCCTGACAGCAGCAGCAGCAGCAGCATCTTCTTGGACATGAGAACTCAGCCTCTGAGGAAGTCTTTTGCTGTGAGAGATCCCAAGCTGGCCAGACATTCCTGGTTCTGGGCCACGGATGGGAGGATTTGGGGTAGACAGCTGGGCTTGTGGGTAGACCAGAGTGGTCCCCCGAGTCTGTGCTAACCAGAACACTGCTCCAGCCTCAGCCCAGGCATGTCTGGGGCTCTCAGGGCCTGTCACCTCTCAGGGGCTGTGGAGCTCAGGGCGCAGAGCAGAGTTAGCCCCAGCCTTCCCAGAGCCCCTGGCGTCCTTGTCTGCCCTCGGGGGCCGGGCCAGGGCTGGGTGGCCGAGTCTCCCATGGAGCTCTTAACAAGTTCCAGGCCTCTCCTCCTGTGCTCTGATCCCACCCCCCGGTCACACCTCCTCCACATCCCTCAGAGAAAGCAGGAAGCTGGAGGGCTGAGGGGGATGGTTTCTAATGGGCTTGTCTCAGCCCTGAAGACTGAGTAAAGGGCTTGGGGCTGCCAGCCACTAGGCCTGGGTGCCAGCTTTCTCCAGCAGGGTCAGAGCTGGTTCAAGAGCCCTGTGTGGTCCAAGCCGAAAGATCAGCTAGCCTGCCAGCCTCCAAGTCGCCACCTTGGCTGGTGGGCTGTCCCCTCACCCTGGGTCACAGGGAAAAGTGGGGCTTGGCCAGGGGAAGTGGTCTGGAGTGGCCCTTTGACAGCGTCACTGGGGGCTTTTAAACATGAGTTTCCTGGTAAGGAAGATTCCTCAGGCCTTGGGCAGCAGCCTCAGTAGAATCTCCCGGGTTTGCTCTCATCTGACAAAAGCCAGCAGAAACCACCCGGCCGTCTGCTTTCCAGCAGCCAAGTCCCTAGATGCAGTGTCAGCAGAACGCAGCAGCCAAGGCACAAGGATGTTTGCTTTAACGACCATGGGAAGCCCCAGGGGCGGGGGACGTGCAGAGGAGAACCCACCCGTCAGCTTGGCCCTCTTACATGTACTGTCTTCTCTGGGAACGACCAGCACCACAGGTGATGTCAGAGGGGTTGTTCTTGAGTCATGCCAGTGCAGGGCCTCTGTCAGGTGGGCAGTGAGTGTCCAGGTGGCCTCCGAGGTTCTGCAGGGGCGTGCCCTGGCTCCTCTCACCTGCCAGCTCTTCTGGAACAAGAGTCTGCCTGAGTGACTGGGTCCATATCCGAAAGGCCCATCGTGGGCCACTTCCCAATGGGAAGTGAAGTTTCTCAGTCGTGTGTGACTCTTTGTGATTCCATGGACTGTAGCTTACCAGGCTGCTCCGTCCATGGAATTTTCCAGGCAAGAGTACTGGAGTGGGTTGCAGAAGGGTCAAAAATGTAAGGGTTGGGGGCTCCCAGCTCTTCTGGAACGAAGGTCTGCCTGAGCAGCTAGGTCCATATCCGAAAGGCCCATCTGGGCCAAGGGCCATGGTAGAAGGGTAAAAAATGTAAGAGTTGGGGGAGGAATGGAGACTGGAGTTGAGGGTGGAGAGAACCCAGCAGGCCTGATCCCAGTCCCCTGCCCCACTATACTTGACTGTGGGATTCTGGACACCTGTCATGTTCCCTCTGATTGCCTTTTTCCGAAACAGTGAAATAAATGGGCATGGCTGGGAGATCCAGCACACAGGTTGCTACTGGCCTGGGGCTGAGTACTTAGCAGGGCCCCATCCGTTTCCAGGCAGGGTCTTGTTTCCCACTTTGGGTTGGGGTACTGCCTCCCACCTGATCAGTGCCAGTCATTAAATGGAGTTGGTGGGAGCTGGAGAGGAGAGGGTGCTTGGTGGGGGAGCTGTGGAGTGGGCCTGCCGAGGCAGAGCAGCCCCGAAGAGGTGAGGCTGGAGCAGAGAGGTTTCAGGCTACTAGAGACCTTGTGCGGCTCTTGTGGAGGGGCAGCGCAGCACGTGGGGAAGCCTTCCAGCAGCAGGGATGCCGGGGGCAGGGTGGGTGTGGGTGGGAGGCCTAGTCCCTGGGTGCTGTGGAGGGTAGGAATCAGGAGACTGGGCTGGGGTGCAGCACCCAAACTCAATGTCCCAGAGAACAGTGCCCTGTGCATCTGGTCTGACTTCCAAGTCCCGGCTGGGACCTGGAGAGGCAGGAGGCTCACCGCCCGAGAAGGACTTTGCTGGCTGTGGTGGCTGGATGGATAAACATGGATAAATGGACAGGTTTGAGCTGCCAGCTGCCGTGCCAGACCGTCTGACCCAGAACACCATATGCCGGACTGGGCTTCCAGCCGCTGTCCACGCTGTGGCTTCCCCAAGTGGGGATTGGAACACCTGCTGTGTTTGGGCCAGAAATCCCTGCCTGCTGGTTTTTTCAAGTATCACAGTATTTACTGATAGATAAAAGTATATAAAAGCAGGGCATGTGACATATGACTTGATAAGTAGAGTTCATTTCAGAGGGACCAGTTCATACTCACCATTTGTTTCACAACAACCAAAACCACTTTGCAAGCATTAACAGGCTCTTAAAACCAACCAATTTTGTGCAAGTAAACCATGTTTCTTTAAAAAAAAAGTTCTGCACTTATCCAGAGCCAATCATATTGAAATGTAGCATATAAAACCTATTACTAGAGATAGAAATACAGGCTTTTGCTAATACAGTGAAACCCCTCAGTTAAGAGTTTTTCTGTAACAGTCAGATGTTTAATGCTCAACAAGTTGAGTGTTACTGAGCGAAGCATCTTCTCACCCGTGCCTTTTTCAGGCATAGGTGGGCCTTGGCCAGACTAGTGAGGAGCAGGAAGAGTGGAGCCAAGGCAGATGGCCTGGGGCGAGGACGGAGGGGTGTGGGGTCCTTGGGGCAGAGCAGGGACTGATGGCTTCTCCCTGCCCTGACTTGTCTGCATTTCTGTCCCTCTTCTGGGTGGCATGGGAAAAAGGTGTGAATAGTAGAGCAGTGGTAAAAGCAGCAGAGGAAGGCTCCCTGCTGGCCTCACGAGGTTAAAGTTCACTGCACGCCCAGGAACCGCAAAGGAACAGAGTGCTGCGTGCCACCCAGGGGCCACCGAGAGACGCAGGTGTCGAGTCCACCACAGTGGCGAGCACCGCTCCCTCCTTCCCTCCACACCTCCCTCGGAGGCATTCTTCCATCTCTTCTCTGATACACCTGACTGCGGGCTGGGAGCATTCTTCTCCCGATGGGGTGCAGGAGGAGGGGCACCGAGGGGTCCCCTCAGTCTGTGGAGTGATGATGTGTCCCACTTGCCCCTCCTCTCTCAGCGTCCCAGGATAGCACGGCCCTATAGGCCCCCGGACTCATGGCCGGGGCACTTGTGGAAGTGTTCCCAGGTGCAGCCCTTCCTCTTATCCTTCTGGGCAGCCTCCTCAGCAGACAGAAGGCGTGCAGAAGCCAGCCTCTGCTGCCGAGCCTTAATCCACACTCGCCTGCACGTGCCCACACAGCCACTGTCCTTGGTGCTGCCGTGGCCACCGCAGTGTCCTGCATATGCGAGTTCAGGAGCAAACCCTCCTGCTGTCTTCACCAGTGCTCTTCCCAGTCTTCCGTTTGTTCCACTGTAATTTACTGAACAGGAAAATGCACCAGAATAGCCTCGGTTCTTGGCTCTAGGATACTGCAGTGACCCAGACTCCCTGCGATCGTGGTTTGTGTGCCCCATGCCGGATGGGGTGTGATAACAAAGAAAAGTGGTGATAACAAAGAAAACATTCCAAGTGAAGGAATAGAGTGGTAGGGCTGCAGGAGTGGCTTCTGGAGAGGGGCATTGGAGGAGAGCTCATCACTTTCTAGCAGGGGGACAGGGAGAGACCCTGAGGTCAGGGTGTGCAGATGCGGTGGGGGGTTCTGCCTGGTGTTGTAAGAGCACTCTGGCTGTGGGATGGAGAAGAGACTGAGGTGTGGGAGGCACGAGCAGAAGCTGGGAGACTGGTTGTTGCCACAATCCCCCGGGACTCACCTGTCTGCTTCCCCAGGGCCCTTCTGCTCTGTCTTCTCACCTCTGTGCCTGTTCCCTCACCTCTGTTCAGAAGAGCTCAGGAGAGCTATGGGCTTGGCTACCTGCCTCCAGCTGCTCTCGGGCACGGCCAGTCTGTCTTCCCAGCTCGCCTCCTGCTCACACCTCTCATTTGCCCTCTAGGCCACTCCTTGCTCATGCCATCCTGCAGCTGCTTCCTTTGCATTTTCCTGTCTGCGTTTTACCTGGCCCAGCCTGGAGTGCTCCCTTATCCTCTGCCCTGCCTTGGTTCCCTCTCGACTTTACCCGCGGCATGGGGCATGTCCTTAATTTCATATGCATCATTTCTGCCACAGGGTATGTTGGCTTGCTTCTCTGGGACTTTGGAGGGTAGGGCCCGTGTCTCATTCTTCTAAATTAGGTCCCCTGGAGCCCACCAGGCAGGAGAGCCTCAAAGGCTGCAGGTTGTGAATGGCATCTTGGGTTGGGGTTTCCCAGGCCTTCTTGTCGTTTGGAGAAACAATGCTTCCACTTGTGCTTCGACTCTGGGCCCCATTGTACTGGCTCAGGGCCCAAGGGTCTGGAGCATCTCAGGGCCTTGGCCTGACTGCCCTGGAGTAGGCTCTGAGCCAACAGGGAGGCGGAGGTGGGGATGGGAGCTCAGGGTAGCAGCAGGACACAACAGCAGGGGAGGGGCTGGGGCCCAGAGTTGGGGTGGGGACGAGGACTTAGGATCCTGGGTAGGCTCAGCACGGCCAGCTCTCACCCTCCACCCTTGGGTTTCAGACCTGAAGCTGCACCTGCAGAGCACTGACTATGGCAACTTCCTGGCCAATGAGGCTTCGCCACTGACAGTGTCCGTCATTGATGACCGGCTCAAGGAGAAGATGGTGGTGGAGTTCCGTCACATGAGGAACCATGCGTATGAGCCACTCGCCAGCTTCCTGGACTTCATTACGTGAGCATTCTCTATAGTGCCTTTCCTCCTTTGCCTGCAGGGTCCTCCCAGGTTGAGTGGCCAGGCTGGTCGTTCAATAGCCCTGGGCCCAGGCCATCACCTATAAAATGGGTCACCAGCCACTTCCTGCTCTCTGGTAGTCGGGTGGCACAAGTGTCCCATGTGGTCGTGCTGGGTGAAGCTGCTTTCCCTGTACCCCTGGTGTCATGGAGACGAGGGGTGACAGGAGGCCTTTTTGTCATTCACCTTGAACATTCACAGGTCCCACCTCCCACCCCCCAGGATGGGGTCAGGGAATGGGCAGAGCTCTGAAGAGTCAGGTTTTGAGGAGGGACCGTTAAGGCCCTATGACCCTGTTTGGGCTGTGGCTCCTCTGTTGTCTCTGCCCATGGCCCTGGGTTTCACGGAGCAGGGGGCAGGGTGGGGAGGGTGCTGAGCACCTGGCCGCCTTTCTGAGTTCTGGCCCAGGCCCCTGTCATGATGTCTCCTGGCTGCCAAGATTTCCTGTGCTCTAACCCTTGGGTGCAGGCCTACATCCACGAAGCTCCTGGAGAAGCTGACAAGAAAGGACCCTGGGTCCTCCAGGCTAGGGAGGCACGTGGATGAGGCAGCCTCTGCTTGCCAGGCACGCCTGTGGGAACAGGGAGGTAGAGAGGCCCATCTGCCAGGATGGCCCAGGAGCCAGGGCCTGGTGGACAAAGAGATGGCCCGTGCCAGGTGGTTGCCCAGTGCAGGTGGTGGACAGAGGCATGGGTGGCTGGCGTCCAGGAGCGCACTCCTCATCATTGGAGTGTACGCTTGTGTTGTGGGAAGCCTTTCAGGTACTCTCTTGTGTACTGTCTAGCTTTAACCATTCCCTGATGGTGGTGCCCCCAGACCCGTGGATCTGCACGCCTGCCACACCTACACATGCAGGAACAGGGCTGGAAGCCTGCTGCCCACCCCCAGCCAGGAGCAGCCGTTTACTCGAGATTGTTCAATTAGGGGCTGTAGCCGAAAGGGCCCTGTCCTGGGGTAGGGGTCACAGCCTGGGACACCCGAAGGGCTCAGACTCTCTCCTAGCCTCCAGCCTCCTTCCTGGGGGCCGCCCTGCTGTCCTGGCTGGGTCTGTGATCACACTGCCCTTGCCTCTGTCAGTGTACAGCCAACATGGTCCTACTGGGCAGGAGGCCAGAGAAGGGGTGGATCTCATGCTGCTGCATTGGGGCTTATATTGCAGTGCCTGTCTGTCAATCAGTCCCTAGCCTGGGCCTGTGTGGCCTTCACCCCAAGGCCAGGGCCGAAGGACATACCAGGAAGCAGTGCGTTTATTACCAGAGCCCAGCCTTCGCCTTGTTTGCACAGGGCTCCCTCAGCTTCCTGGTGAAGTTCTGGCCTTGCCAGCTAGGCCGGCCAGAGGAGGCTGACCTCCTGCCAGCGGTCGGAGGGCAGATGTCATCCATCTTGCTGCCGGCTTGGCCCCCTGCCTGTGCCGCCTGGCCTATCTTGGTGCCCTCAGAGACTTGATCTCAGCCTGCCAGGCCATGAAACTGGAGACGACTCTGAGCATGACTGAGGCCTCACGGCTGCCAGCTCTTTGCTGGAGGTTGGCTGCAGGCACCAAGCATGCTTAAAGCGGCCAAGCGCTGTCCTGGGGTGGACCGTCACTTCCCCACCCCTTCCATCCATAGGTGATTGTGGCTCACAGTGTCCCATCCCCTCACTCCTGCTCTTTCCCAGGAAGGACTCAGCAGCCACGTGTCAGCCCCTCTGAGCCTGTGGCTGCTTGCTCCATGACCTCGTCATCTCCAGTGACCCACTCCTCTGGTCTCCATTTCAGCCACCCCCGCGATGGCTGCCCAAGACCATGTCACCACCTGGAACCGCTCCACCCCTGAAACCGCTGAGTCAGGCACCCCCTCTCTACCCATGGCCTTCGGGCCCTCCAGCCCACTCTCAGTCCCTTGTGGGACATGGGTTCCGGACTCAGCAGGGTCTGGACCTCGCTTCCTTCCCCGCCACCCCTTCTGTCTTGGTTGTCCTCGCTCCCCAGCTGAGGTTCCCTGATCCATCATTTGAGCGCTCTTCTGCCAACATCCGCAGCTCTCTTGGCTGCCCAGCTCATGGTCCCGCCCAGCTGGCAGCTCCCCAGCCCTGGAGGAAGCCCAGCAGCCTCCAGCCTGCAGGCAACCGCCCCCACCTCCGCTGCCGGGAGTGGAGCCGGGGAAGCCAGTGTTGGTGGATTTTCCCTGCTGCCAGACAGGCACGCTCACCAGTTCAGCTGGCCTGGCCTGTCCCTGCCCAGCTGGCTGCTTGCTCTCCCCACTCAGCACCCTGTAGCTCCCCAAGCTTCCCTCAAGGTGGGGCGACCACCTCCCCATCTTAAACACCATCTGTCTCCTGCCTCCAGCCTTCTCTCTGGGTAGACGGCCTACCTCTTCACTTCCAAATTCTTCCCAACAGCATCTAAAACAAGCTCAGATCTCTCACACCATTAAAATCCCATCTCGTGTAGCCTAAATTTTTACATTCACTCTCTGTTCTCTCACCTCCTCCATCCTGAGCCTCCAGCCTGCTTCCAGCCATCCTATCATTCCACCACAAGGCCCTGGCTAAGATCACCGCTGACCTTCATGTGGCCAAGGTCTCCAGGCTTAATTAGGAGCCACATCCGCCTTATCTCCTTCCAGCAGTCTCCTTCCTCTCGCGGTGTCTCTTTGATTTTTTTTTTTTTTGTCTCTTTGATTTAACTCCTGCCTCCCTGGCTGCTCCTCCACCTCCTCTTCCTCCTCCTTTCCACCTTCTTAACCTCCTCCACCCTGAGTCACACCAGGAGTAAGGAGTGTTGCAGAAAGGGGTGAAGCCTTCGATAGAGAAGCCTTCCCGTCCAGGGGACCTTCCCCCACCCTGAGGACTCACCACTGGCTTCCCTGAGGAGATGGCTGTTTGGCTGAGGCGAAGGGCATTTGAAAGAAGAATTGGGGGAAGGCTGAGGGAACCATACACATCCCAAGCAGCTAGAGCCTGAATCCCCTGGCTCTGTTACCTTCTGGGAAAGAGATACCCTAGACATGTCCAGAAAAGGGAGCATCAGCTAGATACCCCATCATCATGGGTGTAGAGGCTTGCAGGAGCAATGCCACTGCTGTCCACAGACAAAGCCGGCCCAGCTAGGGCGGAGGTTGGGACCTGCACAGAGGTTAATCTTCGCTCCAGCTTTCAGAGTCTCTTAGTTGCCTTTGGAGCTGCCCCAGGATGGTGGGCAGGCTCCTGCAGGTGAGTTCCTTGTCACTTAGGATGTTCAGGCAGAAGCTGGGCAAGGCTTCCTCTGTCCTCCCATGAGGAGAGACAGTATCCAGTGCTTTTGTAGACCCCAGCCAGCCTTCAGCCAGCACACATGACCAGTGTGAGCTCTGGGCCAGTGCCAGGAGGGAGGGAGATATATAGGTACAATGGGATGGGTGCCCGTGGTGGTGCAGATAGCTTCTGGGGATGCTTGTGGGCAGTTGCCACAGATGGAACCAGGGGTCACAGGAGGCTTTCTCATTGAGAGGACTCCAGGGGCAGATGGGGTTCGAGAGGCCATTCAGAGAGTGGGTGGCCAGAGTGAGGGCAGCTGCCTCATGTTCAGTGGAAAGGCCCTGAGTGAGAGACATCCCACTGAAGTATGCCATCACCAGTCGTGTGGTTTTGAGATGATTCAGCTCAATTTCATGGTGAAAACATGTGATACTGCACTAACAGCTCCTTCCAGGCCCAGCCATTCACTTGCATGTCTGACATGGGACAGAGCCTCTATTAGGGCTTCTTAGCTTTGGAGGGGACCTTAATCTGGGCCATCTGATGATGGCTTCCCAGAGGAGAGTAGGCCCCAGAAGGGGAGCTAGGAGAGGGGCTTGTGGGAGGAGTGAGTTTGGTGTCTGGGGAGTTGCAGGTGGCCTCAAAGTTCTCTGACCTTAGATAACTGAGCCTCCCTAGAGGGGACCATCCCCAGTGGGTAGCACCTGCCTACAGCCCAGGGCACCCACTGGCAGAACCTAGGTGACCCGCACCATCTTGGGGAGGAGAGGTCTCATATTCTGGTGTGCCAGGGGCTTCAGTGTCACCAGCCAGGTGTGGGCAGCTGGAAAGAAGTTTTGTCTCAGAACTGTGACCTCAAATGCCCAGTGTGCCTGTCAGCACACGTGCCACTCTCCCCAGGTCACATTGCTCAAGCCTTGGGCTCTGCTGGGTCACAGCAGGCATCAGGTATCCTTAGGCTTCCCATTTCTGGCCCCCCAGCCTTCACTGTCCACAGCTACCACCTCTGAGTTGACGGCAGGGTCTCTGTAGGCTGGGGTGCTGGCCTAGGCCTCACTCCTGCCCTGAGCAACAGCTAGTGATGACACTGTTCTTCTGGGCCTGATGGAAAGGGTGCAAGTGCTCTGTGATGCCCAGAAGGCTCAGGTTGAGTGGGAGGACCCAAATGGACCTCGGGAGAGGGCAGGATTTTAATAAGGTGAGGGTCAGGGTCTCACCAACTCTGCTGGGGGCTGTATGTCAGTCATCCTGATTGCAGAGGGGAAACTGAGGCCTGACAGGTAAGGCCTGTCTTCTTTCCAAGCCTGAAGCCATAGCTTGATATCTCTTCACTTTCCACTGGGGCAGGGCTTGATAGGACCCAGGTGTGATTGAGCACAAGTATGATTACTAGCAGCCTCCATTCGGAGCTGTAGATAGGCCAACTGGCTGAGCTGGCTGGGGTGCGTAGTCATCGTGGCCTCCTCACCAGCCTCAGACCTGGCCCCCAGGGCCAAGGTGATGAGACCGTGGGAGTAAGCCATCATGCTCCAGCAGGTGGCGCCAGAGGGCACAGCAGAGGGACAGGGCTTGGCTGGGGGCTCCGAAGACTTCTTGGAGGAAGTGGCTTTCTGAACTCCATCCCAAGACTTCTGTCAGCCCAAGCTGACTCTTTGAAGGCATAGGGTGAAGGAAGGCCTCTGGGCAGAAGAATACAGACTGCCCCACTCCCACCCCAAGAGGGCCTCTTTGGCCTGGCGGGCAGACGCCTGTCCACTCCCCAGCTGTCTTTCTCTGGAGGGAGACGCTGACCAGCTGGAACCTCACTCACTCCTATTAAGGCCGAGTAAGGGGAGGGCTGGGGGAGTGACTTTCTGGGGGCAGGGAGGCAGCTGCTGAAGCCAGACTACGACAAGGAGGAGGATTTCCCTGCCTGCTGAAAGCCTTCACCTTGGGGGAAGAACGGACAGCTGGGCCAGCAGCATCTCTGCCTTGCCCTGCCTCCTTTCATCCCAGAAAAGGAGATCCTGGCTCTCATTGGGCAGGGGAGAGAAGCAGGGGCTGCTGCCATAGCAACTTTGTCATTGACCTGGGGGAGGGAGCTGCTGGGCCTGGAGCAGGGTCATCCAAGGCTGGCCTAACCTAGATAGAAGGGGGGCCTTGGAAGGAAGTAGGGGGCTTTACTTGGCTTAGCATTTCCCTTGGTGCCCAGCCAGGACTTCTAACAGACTTCTAGAGTCTGCGGGCAGCCGGCGGTGGGCTATGACCAGCCCCCACATCTGCTGTCGGTGAATCATAGCTGGCCTGTTCCACATCACTGGAGGGACGGCCGCAAAGCCAGACAGTGGAGTCTTCCCACAGGGCTCACCTCCGAGCCAGGTCAGGAGGGCTCTGATGCCAGTCTCATGCTCAACATACATGAATACCCTGTGGTACAAGGAGTGGGGAGGTTTAGAGAAAGGAAACTGACTTGTGGAGAGTCCTCTAAGAAGACACGGTAAGATGGGGAGTGTAGAGTCAGGGCATGCAGACCTGGACATGGGTGGAGGTATGTAGACACTGGCCAAGGGACATCGTGCTCATCTGCTTCGTGGGGTGACGGCCTGGGGCCTGCAGTCTCTGCACCTTACATCCTCTGACAGTGGGGCTGCTGATGCTGGTGGTGTGGGATCGGTTGGATAGTACAGCTTGAAGAGGTACGGTGTTCCCCGCCTGCCTGTCCAAAACCTGGTGAGAGCATGAAAGAGCATCTTCAGGTTCGGCGTGGGGTTTCCGTGGCTCTCTTAGGGAACATCAGTGGGGCTGGATGGGTCACAAGTGGAATGTTGTGGGTCCTGGGGTGCATGTGAGGCAGCAGGGGCAGGATAGCTGTGCTGTGCAGGGTAGGGGACAGTGCGGGCTGGGACTGGAGACCACAGCACAGAACCCTACCTAGCGGGTTCTCTTCGAAGTCCCTCCATGCTGCCAGCTGGGTCAGGTCAGGGACAAAAGGCTGGCCGTTTGGGCCTTGTGGCCGCGAATAGCCTCTGTCTGCCGCCCTCGGTTTGAGGAGGCAGGCCTGTCTCTTCTCAGCACACATCCTGCAGCTGACCCAGCCGGGTTGGGGCGGAGAGAGGGCAGCTGCCTGGCCCCAAGCCCAGGAGAGCAGAGGTCATAGCAGGGCGCTGGGCTGGGTGGGAGCTGGGGGAGTGTGTAGCAAGCAGGGGGGTGGGGGTCAGGTTGGGACAGGAACTGTGGTTTTCTCCTCCTGCCGCCTTCCTGGCAGGCCCTGTGGGAGCTCCCCCAGTAGCTAGCCCTGAGCTGAGGCCTAGGCCACCACCTTCCTGCTTCTCTTCCCTTGGAGTTGGGGGCACTTCCTACCTTGGACAGTCTCAACACTGGGTGCCCAAGGTACTGTCACGGGACAGCTGGTGGCCCACCTGACAGCTAGGTGGGGTCTGTGCTCAGTGTTTAGGGCAGCAGCCGCTAGGCCAGCTCCCACCCTTCAGTGGGAGCCTCTCTCTGGCCTTGGAGCAGTCCCCCCTCATGCCCCGAGCTCATCACTGGTAACAAGCCGTAGGAGTGTTGTGGCTCCTGCAGCCCGACTGGGGCCCTCCGTCCCTCTTCACCCCATTCCTCACGCAGGTGACTACATAGAGCTCTGGGCCACAGCCCCTTTGTGGCCTTGTCTTAACGGGCAGAGGCAGAGCCCTTTGCCAAGTCTGAACCGGGAGGCCCCAGCTCTCCAGCCCCATCTGCTGCCCGTGCGCTGTCCAGAGCCGGCCTTCTGGGCCGGAGGGCACTGACCTGAGCCCCAGCTCCTTCCAGGTCTCTGGGTCCCCTCCAGGCCATCCTGGGTGGATGACTCGCACTGGCCTCAAGCCCTAAAGGAGGAAGCAGCGCCCTGTTCTCGCAGTGGGCTGCATAGGACAGCTGTCTACCTGTCCGTCTCGGCCTGACCTGCGGCCTTACTCTAGAGGGGGCCTCCCACTGTCTCTGATTTTCCCTAGACACACCTCTTCCTACCCAACTCCTCAACCTTCCCCTCCTCTGGCCATCTCCCCCTGCCGCCCCACCCCCATCTCCCCACAGCAGCCAGAGTGACTGTGCTGCTCTTGCTTGTATCCTGCTCATGCCCCCTCACGCTCCAGATGAAGTCAGGACCCTCAGCCGGGCCCATGGGACCCGCCTCCGGGCTCCAGGCGCTGGCAGCACCGCCCTGGTTCCCCTCCCTCTGCCAGCCCTGACAGAGTTCAGTTCCTCGAATGCGTCTGCCGCTCAGCAAATGCCTCCAGGTCTTTGCACACACTGTTCCCTCTTCCTAGAACATGCTTTCATCTCTCAGTTCTTTCATCCCCCAAGCTGGCCTGTGTGTCCCACCTCCGTGCACCCATGCTTCCCACGTCCTGCCAAAACCCTGGTTAAAGCCCTGGTCACTTGCTCACTCACAGGGCATGAAGTACCCCCCTTGCATCCCTCATGGGGGGCCATGTCTGTCCTGTGCTTCTGGTGCTGAAGGAGGGGGCACCCTTGGACAGGGAGAGGAGCCTGAGGCGGTGCTTGCAGTTGAGGGGTTGACGGCCTGCACCAAGTGGGGGATGGGGCACGGCATTGTGTCCAGACTTTAAGGGCGCTGTGCTGTTGTGTGCCTCCCGCAGTTACAGCTACATGATCGACAACGTAATCCTGCTCATCACGGGCACGCTGCACCAGCGCTCTATCGCCGAGCTTGTGCCTAAGTGCCACCCGCTTGGCAGTTTCGAGCAGATGGAGGCCGTGAACATCGCACAGACACCCGCCGAGCTCTACAATGCTATTCTGGTGGACACGCCCCTGGGTGAGCGGCCCTGGCCCTGGCGGAGGAGGGAGAGGCGAGCAGTAGCATCAATGTCAGTGCCTCTGGGTGGGGTTTTTTGGACCCCTGGGGGCAGCCCAGAGCCAGAAGGTGGGGCCCACCCATGGCTGCTTACCTTTTTCTTCCAGTCTGATTCGCCTCCCATTCTCTTCTCTTCGTCCTGCCTTCTGCTCCCTTCCTGCTGCTTTCACTGGGCCAGGCTGACTACCCCCAGGGCCTGACTCAGACGATCTAACTTCGTGAATCTGGCCGATTCCTCAGAATGCAGAGGAAGGCTGAGCTCGGGGCGCCTGGGTCCCTCAGAGTCTTGGGAGTTCTGACAGACCGTGGCCCTAAGCTGCGCTGTAGTGACTTGCTGCCCATGAGGCAGAAGAGGGACACAAACAACTTCACTTGCTCCACCAAGCAGGTCCCAGGGGCCAAGTCAGGCAGTGTCCAGCAGGAGCAGAGTTCATGTCAGAAGCCAAGGAAGGAAGGGGAACCAGGAGCTTCCTATAGGGCCCCCCTAGGCAGCACTGGCTCCTGCCTGCCTTGGAGTGGGGCTGGAGAGAGGCACTAAGGCTATCGCCAACTAATGTCTTCATAGCCAGCATGCTAGTCCCCAGGACACCACCTCCAGGAAGCTGTCAGGATTGTACAGCTGGGCCCAAAGCTGCACTTGGTCCTGCACTAAGAGGCATAGGCCTTACCTGCTTAGCCTTATCTACTCAATATCTTACCTCTCATGATAACTCTGAGCTAGTTCTAGGCTGTTGCTGGCTTCTTCAGGTTTTCCATCTCTAAAGAAGAAACAGACCAGTCAGTCCATGAGCTCCCTGGAGATCAAAGGGCTCTCTTCTGCTTTGGCCTCTAATTCCAGCCCTAAAATGGTTCCCTGGGTCCCTGGTCCCTGCTCACCCAGCTGTCATACTCAGGCCTTGTTCTGAGGAAAAGGATTTTCCACATGTGGGCCCCAGGCCCTCCTGGGAAATGCAGAGAAGTGGGCGCCAGGCCCTGAATCCACAGCTGCCCCTGGAGAAGGGAGGATGTCACAGCCTCTTATGCAAGCCTGTCTTTGGCATGATCTGAGCTTGGGTCTGCCCAGAGGCGATTAGATCATGTTATGGCCGGCCGCCTCCTTTATAAATCAATTTTAGTAGCAAGAAGGCAGGAGAACTCAGGTCAATATACATGGCCTGGAGTATGGCTTCGGTCACTTCTAAGGCAATAGTCTAGGCCAGGTTGATGTGCCCCCCACCCCCCACCCCCCACTTCCCAGCCAGATGGGCCTTGTGGCAGGGGTCCTCTGTGCCCTGCAGGGGGAGTTGAGCATCAGCAGGATTCTTGCCTAGGCTGAGAGTCTGCTAGCCCACCCCTCATACCATGTCTCTCCTTCCAGCGGCTTTTTTCCAGGACTGCATCTCAGAGCAGGACCTCGATGAGATGAACATCGAGATCATCCGCAACACGCTGTACAAGGTAGTGCCCCCGGGCCCAATGGTGGTGGTGAAGTAGGTTGGTGGGGCCGTGGACATGGTGGGCTGGTGATTTATTGGGTGCTGGGACAGGACGCAGTTACATGGGCTCCTTTCCCAGGGGACATGGGCTCCTTTCCCAGGGGCTTATCTGCTCACTTTCTGGCTCCCGTGACTGGCGCAAAACTGCATGGAACAGGTTTTCCATCCCTTGGGCCCAGATAAAATCGGCAGGAATGGCTAGGGCTCCTGGATTGCCACTCCCCCTGCATCCAGGAGGTTCACTGGCCACCACCCAGGCCATAACTCTCAGGCTCACCCCACCTGGACTGTTGCCTGCAAGGAGCACCTGAGCATGGTGGGAGAGGGACCCAGCCAGATGTGGCCAGGTCCCTGCGTCCCTCTGTTTCCCAGGTCTAGGGCTGGTGCCACGTGCCACCATCTTCAACACTACCCACCTTCTGCTTCCCATCAGGCTGTGCACAAGCTGTTGAGCCCTGAAAATAGAGTGGGCTTGGGATTGCTGGGTCAGCACTGCCCCAGCTCAAAGAGGTTAGGAGCAGGCTTGGGAGCCAGGGAAGGGTGCTGGCCAGGAACCAGTGAGGACCATTTGGGGCAGACTGAGCTCTGACCATAGTGAGGACCTCTGATGGGTCAGCAGTGGGCAGGCCCTGAAGGGGGCCTGAAGATAAGTAACACTTGCTGACAGCCCTGCTGACCTAACCCTGAGAACATCTGTCTTTTAGATCTTTACAATGAGGCTCTTCTCCTTCCCTACTTGGAACTAGGTGGCCAAGACAGTGGCAGCCTGAGCCCACGCCCTCCAGTCTCACTGCAGGGGTCTGGGCCAGAGGGCAGGGCAAGTGTGCAGGTGGGTGAAGGGCCCACCTGGAGGTTGTAGTAGTGGAGGCACAGGGCCAGTACATGCAGAAGCCGGTATGGAACACGAGCCAAGTGGCAGGCAGTTTGCTGTGGAAGTGCCGGTTCCGGCTGGACAGTGGGAGATAGACCTGGAAAGAAAGGATCAAGTCAAGCACAGGATCAGGTGCCCCAGGGCCTTGAATGCCAGGCCAGAAGTTTGACTTTTACCCTGTAGGGCAGGGTCAGCCAGCGAGGATTTTCAGCAGGGCAGAGTATCATCAGAGTTTGGCAGACAGACTATAGGGGATGAGATGAGAGGCAGGAAGGCTGTTGGCTTCTGTAGTACTTGGGGCTGCTCTGGGAGCTAGGTAGGCATCAGTATGCCAGTTGTAAGAGGAGATTGAGGGCTCAGAAAAGTGGGGTGGGCTGCCTGAAGCCACAGCCACTTGCTAGACCCTGGGCAGCACTGTGCATTGCACCTGGCTCAGCCTGTCTGCAAAGCAAGTGCTCTCCTCTGCTAATGGGGAGATGGGGAGCGTGGGGCAGGCATGAGAGCTGGCTCTCGTGTGTTAGTGTTCACAACCCACCCCCCCTGCAGTGCTCCTGGCTCCTTGCCGGGTTCCCTGCCCTGTGGCAGGGTGAGGGGTGGGTGAGGCTGTCCCCTCAGCCTCACCCATGCCCTCACCGGGCCTGACTGGTTCTAGCTGGAGTCACTGGCGAGGGCTGCCTGGGCACCAGCTTGTAAACACCGACCCAATGATGTGGGCACCATGCCAGGCCCGCCTGTCAGGCCATGTCCCAGCCCAGTAGCCACAGATGGGAGATTAGGCGGACCCCCAGAAGCGGGTGGGAACCGTAGGCAGCTGGTGCAGCAGACATGGGCTGGCAGACGCTAGGGGACAGGGTTGGGGTGGGAAGGTGACCTTGGTACTTGGGCCTTTTGGGGTCTTGCCAGTTTCTTCAGCTGCTCAGCCTCCAGAAGAAAGTCTGGGCCTATTCCACCAGCCTCCACCACCCTGGGGTTAGTCTTTTCAGGGTCAGCACAGCTCAGCAAAGGCTGGTGGCTTCCCCCACAGAGAGGAACTGCAGTCCCCTCTGGGACAGGCCTAAGACTTGGACACACCCAAGTTGACTGGTCATAGGAAAGGAGATGGCTGAGGATGGTCCCAGAGGAAACTAGTGCCGCTAATCCATGGTAGGATTGGCAGCTATTTCTATCCCTCAAGTCCTCTGCTCTGCTGGGGTCCACTCTCCCTTCCCAAGCTGCTTACTCCCTGACTGGTTCTAGAGTTTTGTTTCCTGTGACTCAGTGGTCCCCTCGGGTTTTCCCCTGAGCCCAGCTTGCCCAGTGCTGCTGGCCAGGTTTGGCCTGGGCTCATGGACTCCTGGGTCTCATTCTCACCTCCTCTCTTAGGCCAGTAGAACCCGTGCCCACATCATACAGTGGGCGGAATGTTCTCTGCAGCTTGGAGGGCAGACCTCCACACAGAAAGCTTCCCCTGCCTCCCCAGCTCTCACCCCCAGCTCAGAAGCCTGTGGAGCCAGAGTCCCTGTGGCTGTGCCACCAGCTGGGACCCTGGAGGATCTGAGTAGAGGAAGCTCCCCAGAGGTCATGAGACTCTGCCCCCCTTCCTTGACACGAAGAGGTTCAGGGAAGGAAGCCTGGGCCTGGCTGGTCTCAGGAGTTAGTCCTTGGAGGGACCTGAGGCCTGGGCTGACCTGCCTTCTTACGCCCGGCAGATCCAATTTGCCTGGGCAGCAAGTGCTTGTTCCCACTGGCAGCCCGAGTGTCCAGCTATCGCACTGCAGGGCTGACGTCCGCACAGGCAATAACCATCCCTCAGCAGGAGCTGGGTTGACAATCTGGTTCCTGCTGTGTGACTGCCTAGGGCATGGGAAGAGGAGGAGGTGCTCTTTAAGGTGGGGTGCTGAGAGGGGCTGGGGCACCCAGTCCAGGCCCTCTCCATGAACTCTCAGGAGTCACCATTCTTCACTAGCCCATCAACACGTGATTTTCTGAGGCTGAGGGGAGATTTGGAGAAAAGGCAGGCAGAGAAGCAGGGGCAAGACAGGGCCCCTCTCTGAGCCCGATCCTCTGTGGGATGAGAGTGTGAGGGGCACCGCACCATGAGGCAGGCAGTGGGTCAGAAATTGCTCTGTTGCTGCTGGGTGGGGGAGGCAGCAGGCTACTGCTGCTTGGCTGATGCCCAGTGAAAATTTGTGGCTGTTTTGGGGGCTCTGACATGGGGGCTGCCCTGCCAAGTCCACGGGTACATTTGGATTAACCATGAAAGGAGCTGGGGAGGGAAGAAAGGAACTGTCGGGGGGAAGCCTGGCAGGCCCGCCTCGAGTCTCCCTGCCTAGGCTGATTGAGCCCTGTGCCCTGCACAGGCCTACCTGGAGTCCTTCTACAAGTTCTGCACCCTGCTGGGCGGGACCACGGCCGACGCCATGTGCCCCATCCTGGAGGTGAGTGCCTGGCCCTGTCCCGCCTGCTGGGGCCCTGGCCCTGGTGTGGGGAAGCCCTGATAACTGACTGACTACTGCCTCCCTCCCATTCTCTCTCTCCGGCACCTGTGCACTGGCCCCACAGTTTGAAGCAGACCGCCGCGCCTTCATCATCACCATTAACTCCTTCGGCACAGAGCTGTCCAAGGAGGACCGTGCCAAGCTCTTCCCGCACTGTGGACGGCTCTACCCGGAGGGCCTGGCCCAGCTGGCTCGAGCCGACGACTATGAGCAGGTCAAGAACGTGGCCGACTACTACCCGGTGAGTGCCCTGACTGTGGGGCAGGGGGCAGGCCTGTTGGCACCCACATCCCCACCCCACACCCAACAGCGCCCTCGTGCTCATGCTTCCCTTCCCCCCCACGCCCCACCCCCGCTCTCCTGTGTCAGGAGTACAAGCTGCTTTTCGAAGGTGCGGGCAGCAACCCTGGAGACAAGACCCTGGAGGACCGATTCTTCGAGCACGAGGTGAGTGCTGGACCTGCTTGTCGAAGGGAAGGGTTGGCGGCCCAGGCCTGACTCTGGTCCCAGCCCCTTGCACACCACTCCTTCCTGTGTCTGCAGGTGAAACTGAACAAGTTGGCCTTTCTGAACCAGTTCCACTTTGGTGTTTTCTATGCCTTTGTGAAGCTCAAGGAGCAGGAGTGTCGCAACATTGTGTGGATTGCCGAGTGCATCGCCCAACGCCACCGGGCCAAGATTGACAACTACATCCCTATCTTCTAGCACCCTGGACCAAGGCTCCCCAGTGCGTGTGTACATGTGTGTCCGTGTGCTGTGACAAAGCTCACGGCTCACCCACTTGCCCTGGGGGAGCATGCTGTCCCCGTGGCTGCCCTGCCTCCCTGACCCTCTCCAAGACTGCTCTTGGGCCTGCAGGGGGGCTGGGCACCTGCTCCCACACCAAGAATGGACCAAGCCCCCACCTCCAGAGCAAGGAGGCCCCCTCAGCCCTGTGTTTACAGCCGCTGACGTGTCTGAGAAGCATGTGGTCACTTTTGTGTCCCTCCCTAACCCGAGAACCCCTGGGAGGAGCGTAAAACTTCTCTTCCCTCAGTGGGCCCCCTAGAGCCATGGCCAGGATAAAGTATGTGTGTTCTTGGGAAATGGAGTAGCTCTGCCCTTCCAAGATAATAAAAACTTCTCTAAGCCCAGCTGTCTTCTGTCTCCTTTGGGCCCTGGCCCCTCTCCCAGATCCCTGACTTGCCTCAGGCCTGCTGAGCCCACCCCCACCTAAGCTTTCTACCTCCCTTCCTCAGGTGGCAGCCCTCGGCTGGCCTTGTCCCTGTGCAGCCAGGCTCCTCGGGGCAGGAGGTCGGTGGCAGATGGCCCCTTTCCCTGCTGGAGGCTCCAACAGGCTCATGGAGTGGGCTTCTGACTCTAGAGGGCCCCCAGGGCTCCCTGTTTGCTTCACTGAGCACCACAACTCCCTGGGCTGGGGTCATTATCCCTATTTCATGCTGAGGAAACCTATGGATACCTGATCTGCCCAAGGTCACTGAAGGGGGTTGGATGTAAACCAGGTCCTGTGCCCAGAGCCTCGGCCCCCATGCTGAGCCCCGGGGGTTGCCCAGGCAGTTTCCAGTCTGTCACACGGCCACAGCCTGTCACCTAGGCAAACAGAGCATCTCCCCCATTCTAGGAGAAATAAAAATTTGTCTTTATTAAAAAAGTGGCAATAAGGTGAGTATGTAGCCTCCCTGTGCCTTGGGGGGCTTGGGGTGGGTGGTCAGGGCCCTAATCCTTGAGCCAGTCAAGAAACAGGGTTCACCCTTCAAATCACAGCACTGAGGCACTGGTGCCAAGAAATAATCCTGAGGGGGTCCCCAACCTACCTAATCTCGCCTTAGTTTGCAGAGGCACTGTCTGTAGGATCCTGGCTAAGGCTCTAGTTAAGCCTTGAACTAAACTCCCCATCCAGCTGGGTTCTGCAAGCTGCATGGTGGAGCCTTGTGCCCAGGAGGGTCTGTTTGGGCTCATGAAGCAGGAGAGGCCCAGAGGTTCACTGGAAAGCCTTCACCTCACCAGGCCTGGCCTGTGGCATCGGCAGTGCATGGGGTGGGGTCCTTTGGGCCAGGCTCTAGGGCAGACCTTGGGGGTCAGAATACCTGGAGGAGGAGCAAGGGCACAAGGAACCTCCTCTGCTGGAGCTGCTCTACGTGTGACCTGCTCACTGGGCAGTGGGAGAAGGATCCGGTCTAGGGCCTTGGTCCTGGGCTATGTCCCGGGCAGAGGTAAGGCCAGGCTGGCCAGCCTGTAGTGCTCTCGGCACATAGGGACTGATGAAGAAGGACTGCAGGAAACGCTGCCGCAGACCCTCGGGCAGGTAGTAGTGGATGAAGTATATGAGCCCCAGGCCATGACCTGGGTAATAGCGGCGGCGTGGCTGGGCCGCCAGCAGCGCATCGGTGATGGCATCTACCACAGGGCTGAGGTCTGGCAGGGCCTGGCTCAGAGAGTGCAGGAACTGCCCATTCAAGTGCTCGATGTAGTCCTCACCATAGGCCTGCAGCAGCTCTTGAGGCAGGGTGGCCAGCAGCTGCTGCTTGCGCTCTTCCCATTGGTGCACGTCCTTCACTGACTCTGCGGAAGGAGTGCCAAGGCCAGAGTGGGGTCAGTGAGGGAAGCCAAAGCCAGATCCAGTTCTCTAACTCACAACCTGAGACCCGCCCCCAGCCAAAGTCACACCCATTCCTCAGACCCAATCCCACTCCAGAGACGACCACACCCACCCTGCCTTCCTGCTCTCCCCCCACAGGCCCCACCCCCAAATCCCTGAGCCTCACCTGTCTTGAAGCAGGCAGGCTGGATGATGCTGACCTTGACACCCCAGGGCAGAAGTTCACAGCTAAAATTGCCCATGAGCAACGCCAAGGCTGCTTTGGAGGTCCCATAGGCAGCTAAGCATGGAAATGGCATGTCTCCTGGGGATGGATTGGGAGTGGGGGATGCCTCAGCCTGGGCCGGGGACTCCAGTATCTCTCCCCGCCCAGCAGAGGCATCTTTTCTGCTCCAGTGCGGGAGGACCCTCACCTGCTGGGCTGCTCACGGTCACAATTCGACCACTTGAACGACGCAGCAGTGGCAAGAGGCCTTTGGTCATCTCTAGTGCACCAAAGAAGTTCACCTCCATGCAGGTGCGGAAAGTGGCCACTGGACACAGCTCTGCATCCGCCACAAAGATGTTCTGGCCCGCGTTGTTGACCAGGCCCCACAGACCTGAGGGCATGGAGCCAGTAGGGAAGCTGCAGGTCAGTCCTGCAGCACACCTCCAATCTCAGCCCAGCCATGCCCTTTCCTGGCGAAGTTGAGCCTACTGACCTGTGCTGGCGGTGTGGACCTTGGTGAACTCCAGCACACGGCTAATGTCTGCTGGCTTGGTCAGGTCCATCTGTAGCAGCTTCAGACGAGAAGAACAGCAGGCACGCAGCTCTAGGGCCCCAGGGCTATTCAGATCCAACACGGTCGCCAACACTGTGAAGCCCATGGTGTCAAGCTTCTTGGCCGTCGCGTTGCCAAAACCAGAGTCACAGCCTGGTCAGGGAAGGATGGACAGCCAGTGAACTCCACTATGGCCCAGTTCAGCCTGAGACAACCCGGGGTCACCATGGCTGGGATGGGATCCAGGCTTCCGACTCCCGACTTCACAACATCAGCAGCCCTCCCTTCCTAGGCCCATCTCTGGGAGGCTTGGACCCCCTGGCTGAGCTCCTGAGGACCAACTCTTTCACAGCTGTCATCTCCCCGACCCCTCATAGCTACCCTATCAAACATAGCTTATGATCCCCACTTTACAGATGAGGAAACTGAGACCTAGTAATGCTATGTTGCTTCCCCCAAAGTCACTCAGCTGGCACACAGTGAGGTCAGGACTCTGTTGGTAGGTCAGCCAGTCCCAGCTGAGACCCAGCCTCAGCCCTGATGTCCTTTGGTCTGCTTGAGATCAGGCCTCAGCTCGCATATGCAGATATTACTCCCTAGCCTCCCTTCCTTTCTCACTGCCCTTGCCCAGCATTCTTCCCCTTACCTGGACACTGAAGCAGCCCCCTTTTTTCGTTCTGTCCCACCTTGCCCCCTTGAATCCGTTCTCTGCCTAAGTAGCCCGAGGGATCCTTCCCAAAATGACAATACCCTCTGCTTCTGAAAACTTCTCCAAGGCTCCCCACGGCCCTTAGGATAAAGCCAACGTGCTCTGTTCCCATCATCTAGGCCGTGTACCACCTGAGCTCCACCTTCCTTTCCAGTTCAGCACCCTCTACTATTGTTCCAGGCTCCAGGCAGGCTGGAGGCCCATCCCCACCTCATGCTTGACCCTTGGAATTCCAGTGAAGTGGCAACACTGGGACATTCTCTGAGCCTCAAATAACTTGCCCCCAGGACAGGGTCACAGTGGATGAAGACAAAAACAGACCTGCATTAGAATCCCTTCCCACATCCATCAAATGAGATCTGAGGTCAGTTACCACTTGGAGGCTTAATTTCCTGGTTTTGGTATGCAGAGAGATAAACCACGAGGCAGAGCCAGTGTAGGGGTCTAATAAACCCCGGCTCCTTTGATTGTTCCCATTCCAATCCAGCTCCTTGGGTGGTCAACAAGAGGGGGTGAGGGGAGGGGGGTGACCAGGGAGGAAGGAAGCTCTTTAGAGCCTGCCCCCATGGTGGTCCTGCTGATCAGAGGTTACAAAGTGGTTCAGCTCCCCCCGTTCTCTCTGTTGAGGGAGAAAACAAAGCTGGGGGACTGCAAGCTGGGCTTTGTGTAGCTGGGAGCCCACTAGCCAGCCCCAGCTGAGGGGTACTTCCTGGGCAAGTCTGGCTGGAGGAGGGGAGTGAGTGAGTGTGTGTGTGTGTGTGTGTGTGTGTGTGTGTGTGTGTGTCCCCACTTGCCTAAGCTCCCTTCCAGAGCAGACAAGCCCTTCACGGGGAAACTAAGGCCTCCCAGAACCTCAGCTCTGAGGTCCCAACACAATCACCCACACCTTTCATACCCTCTTGCTCACCTGTACACACTCAGAAACCTACGCATACCTCCAACCTACCTGCAGAGAGGCATGAACAACAATGGCTCACTCCCATGAGACCCATACTGCCCAGCAGTACACAGATGTGCACACAAAGCACCCAGCCACTTGACCCAAACCCTGACCCCAGGGCTGAGCTCCCCAAGTAGCCTCGGCTAGGGGTTCTCAGGAGCAGTCCCAGGGAGGGGTGTGTGGCAGCTCTGGCAGGCTCAAGGCACAGTGTTCCTAGCAAGTGAGTCAGGGCCTGGTCACCTACTTGTACTGCAGTCAGTAGTAGTGAGTGAAGAAACCCCAGAGTTTAGGGGCATTGGGAAGCTTGGAGGTCAACTCTCGATGTTTAGATGGGGTGGGTTGGGCAGTCTGCTTCCCCTCCTCCATTGCGGGACTTTGCAACCGGAACTGAAGGAAGACTCAGTCTTACCTCACTTTCAAGCTCAAGGCTAGGAGATGTAACAGTAGCGGCACAAGGACCTGAGGTGAGATCCCAGGAAAGACTGCCTGGGGCACTAGCATCTGAAGAAGACCTGGGTCCTGAGGAGGCGGAACTCACTAGTTAGAAGGCAGGAGGGGAGCTGCCCTGTCCTTGGGGGCAGAAGCTCTTTGCTTTCATACCAGGAAGTCTGTCATCTCTCCTTCCTCAAACCACTAAAACTGGGATCCCTTGAAACTTCTCACTCTACCCTGAACTCACATCTCTCCCACCCAACCTGAGCCATCCTCTATCTCCACCATCTTTACTGAAGCTCAAACCCTCCTGCTACCTTCACCTCAGTACATTCTGGCTTCTTGCTGGGCATTCAAGGCCCCTTCCAAGGAAACAAATGCTTGTCTCACCACATCTCAGCAGCCAGACTGCTTAGTGACTGCCCCCCTCCCCCACAGACCATGCTCATTCCTGCCTCAAGCCTCTGTCCCACACCCTTTGTCTGATCCAAAACACCTTCCACACTCTTACCTATCTCCACCTATCTTCTGAGGCCCAGCTCAAGGATGGCCTCCTCTGGGAAGTTTTCCCAGCTTCCTCTGATCATGCAGGGCCCCCTACTGGACTGAGGTCTCTGAGAAGCCACTCACCAGTGCAAGAGAGCAGAACGGCTGAGCACCTGTCCAAAGCCATGGCGTTAGGGGAGAGACCAGGCTCCCCCTCCCCAATACTAGAGCCAGTAGTGTCCTATACAGTAGTGCCCACTGACTTTTCTCTCCCTCTCCACTTCTGGGTCTCAGCTCCTCCTTCCCTCCTTCTGGTGATAGTGTCCTTGTTCCAGACAAAGAGAGCTCAACAAGGTGGCCAGAAGCACCTGAGCCCAGCTCTCTAAGACCTCACCTCCTTCCCAGGCACAGAGGACCAGGAAGAATGGTGGTGGTGTAATGAATGCAAACTCCGGACGACAACTTCACAGATTGGGTCTGGGTGGTGGGATCTGAGAGGTGGCTGAATGTCCAGCTGTCCCTCATGATGACCTCCAGCTTTTCTGAACTCCAAGGAGCCAATTGGGAGAAGGGGGTCCCAACTCTCCATTTAAGCCTATTCCTCCTGGTCCCAGGGAAGAGACAGGACCTCCCACGTGGGAATGTTAGGCAGAGTTCAAGGGGTGAGGATTCTCTGAAGTTCCTCAGAGCAGTGTCCTCTGTCGGAAGACTGCTGTCTTGGAGAGGGACATAGCATAAACCCCAAGCTCCAGGAGGCTCCTTTCGCAGTCTCCCCTGCGCACCTGCCCACTCCCTGCCTCCTTTTCCCTTCAACACTCCCCAAGCCGTAGGTAGTCAACCCGGACTTGGGGAGGTGCCCTGCGCTTCCTACTTGGCTGACTCCCTGAACCCAGGGGAGAGGGGCTTCCCCACTTCTCGGCTGGGGGTCCCGCGTTGCCTTGGCATGCCCACAGGGAGCCCTCTGGGTGTCCGGTCCCGCCCTCGAACCGGGAGTCGCCGCGCTCCGCGCCCCGCGCACTCACCGGTGATGAGCACCGCGCGAGTCGCCACGGGCAGGCGCTGCGGGCGCGCCAGGCGGGACAACACGATCCAGCCGGTGGCGGCCAACACGGCAAGTGCGGCCAGCGGGGGTAGCAGGCGCTGGCACAGCCAGTCGAGCGCGGCCAGCAGCGCCAGCGCCGCCAACAGCGGGCGGCCCAGACGCAGGTCTGCGCGCAGCAGCTGCAGTAGCGCACGGGCCGCCACGAGCAGCCAGGCGCCGCCCGACGGCCAGGGCCAGCTTTCCATGGCGGCCGGGCCGGGGCGGGGCAGGGACTGGGCTGAAGAGCAGGGACTGGGACTCGGGGCTGGGACGCGGGGTGCAGCAGGACACCAGCCAGGGGCGGGAGGGGATACTCGCTTTCTCTGTTCGCCCTCGGGCCGAGCTTTTAAAGAGCCCCGGGGGCGGGGGCGAGGGCGGAACGGAGGCGGGGAAGGGGCGGGGCTTTCCTTTACTTCTCTTCCCGCACCCCTTGCCAGGCAGGTGCCCCCACCTCTACCTCCCGCCCTCTGCCCCGCCCCCGCGGTCAGATCAGCTTTCGAAGAAGCCGGAACCAAGTCCCAAAGTTGCTGCTCAACTGCTCAACTTGCGGCTGGCCGTGCCCAGGAGAGGTGCGATAGGTCTAGCCCTAGTACCCCGCATGCGCTCACTCCTGCGCTGGTCCGCTGAGCCACGACTGCCAGGTGAGCACATGCACAGCTCACACTTGGTCGGGACACCAGAGGACACACGCAACCTCCATCCTCACACTGACCGCACCTCCGCGGCCAGCGTGCCTGCCAGAATACCTCGGGGAACCAGCCCGCCCTCACCCGGCAGCCTAGGCCAACGCGGGCGTACGCGCCACGCCTTGAGCGGCCGCAGGTGTCTAACACACACGCTCACACCTAAGCTACCTGCGGCCACCGACCGATTTGGGGCTGGGGGCTGGGTGGAGCAGGGTAACAGACCAGATTCTTGGGAGTCTCTGCCCCGCAATCCCCCCACTTCCTTTCACTTTCCAGCCCTGGGTTTGCAGCAAACCTCCTCCCCACAATCTACCCCCCACACAATCCCTCCCCCCTGCTCCCCCCCCCCACCCCGTCCTCCTGCCACACAAGTGTATGTGTGTGGGCGCGGGTGTGTGGAGGGGGGTTCTGAGGAAGCATCTAGGCCTCCCATTAACTCTAGCCCACTCTCCAACCCCAGGGACCCCAAGAGCCAGGCCAATGGGGACACCCGGGGAAGTCAGTGAGGGCAGCCTCTCAGACAGGGTGATCCCTGCCCTGCTCCCAGGATCCCCCAGGGTATAAAGTAAGTGAGTGTGGGTGCATTTCCCTGCCTGTGTGTATGAAGGTCTGTGTTTGTGTGTGGCCCTTTGGGCCCCCACTCTGCCCACCCCCATGTCTGGCACCCTGTGCCTGGCATCCATACCAGGCTCTGCCAGCACAGGGAAGTGGTGCCAGCACCTCACTGCCAGGCGCTGTGCTGAGGCCGGTAGGTCAGCCCATGGTACAGGGGGTCCCTGCTTCTTCTGAGCCCTTGCCCAGTGCCTCATCTATGCCCATACTAGGTCCTGGGGGGCTCATGGACCCCTCCCAATTATGTTGCCCATTCTCTATCTTAGATGCTCAAGTTCTGTGCCAGGGCTTCAAAGCAATGCCTCCTCGAAGCCTTCTCTGCCACCCAGGTATGGCCCCCTGGTGAGCCAGGGGCATCTCAAGGAGGAGCAGGGAGACAGACCCACTTAAGAGGTCCTTTCCAGAGCCACTTCTGAGCTTCTACTTCTTCCTCCTCCTACTGTTTAAGTATGGATGACAAGTTAGCCCTGGCCCTGGGAGGCAGGGCTGGGGAGGGTATGTGTGTCTGACCCTGGGTACATGACCTTGTGTACCTGTGTATGCCTATATTTGTGTACACTCTGTCCATGGACTCCATAGCTTGTCCATACACAAATGACATGTCTCTCCCCATGCCATGACCCTATATAGCATGTAAGTACATTTGTGTATGTGTGTGTTTTTGGTGACTCCCTTGGTCTGCGTCATTCTTTGGAAACTCACGGAAACATTCATTTTCCAAAGTGTGCTGACTCCTATCGTTCTGAACCTGTGGCCTAGTCTCACAGGTGGACACAGCAACCTTGACCTGGCATCCCAATATAAGCTGTAGACTCTGGTTGTGGGACCTACACCCTCCCAGCACCCTACTGAGAGTCTGAGTGTGATTTCTGCAGCTTCAGACCATTAAGTCCCTTGGGACTGTGGAGGGGATGTAGAGGAGAGGATGGCGGGGGGTGGGGGTGGGGGTGGTCTCAGGCAGCCTTCAAGGTTAAGGCCACACAGGTAGTACCAGAGCTTGCCAGAGTAGGAGTCAAAGGGCAGGGAGTTGGAGGACTTCCCTGGTGGTCCATTGGTTGAGAATCCATCTGCCACTGTAGGGGATGCAGGTTTGATCCCTGGTCTGGAAAGATTCCACGTGCTACTGGGGGGACAAAGCATGTGTGCTACAATTACTGAGCCTGCGCTCTAGAGCCTGTGCTGCACAACAAGAGAAGCCACTGCAATGAGAAGCCTCCACACTGCAACAAAGACTGACCCCTGCTCACCATAACAGAGAAAGCCTGTGCACAGCGACAAAGACCCAGCGAAGCCAAAATACATAAAATTTTTAAAAAAGGGTAGGGAGGTGGAAGTTGGAAAGCACGGTGAGGACAGAGTCTGAGAAACAAGATCCTGCACTCCTGGGAAGGAACCATGAAGGGCTCTGACCCACTGGGAAGCATGGGTTGGGGAGACAGACTTGCTTAGAGGGGAATTTAGGGAATTGTCTTTGGTTGTGGAGTGTAGGATGCTAGGATGGGTGGGGCATGTTTCCAGTTCAGCTTCTGGGACACTGCGCCACCTTAGACAGAAATATTTGTCTTGTGTGGTTTGGGTCTCGTGGATGATCTGCCACATTTGTATTTAACACCCTTCTCTCCCAGAAATTCATCCCACTTCCTAGGCCAGGCCTTCCTACCAGGATCTATACTCCAGCCCACTGTGGCCACCTGAGCAGCTGACTCCTTACCTTTCATCAGGTGGAGACATTCTGGAAATAGAAAGAAGGTGGTTTAGGCAGTCATGGCTGGGAGGGGCTGGCCCAGCCCTGTCTGAGGCTTGGTGCCAGGCTGTGCCTGCCCAAGGGCAGAGAACCAGCCTCTGCCAGAACCAGGAGTCTGGGCTGGCAGGGCCCTCCAGGGAGAAGGAGGAGCAGAGGGCAGGAGCCCCAGCAGATAAGGCAGGGTTGGCAGGGGCAGAGGAATGAAGGGCAACCAGAAGGAGCGGAGCCCCTGAACCACCTCACCTCTAGGCCCTCAACCCACAGTCTCCCTTAGTCTCACCCTGCCCTCACCACCCACCCAACTCCTTAATCAGAAACTTGGTGAGCCAAACCTTCAGCATGCCCCAGGCTCTGGAGGGCCATGAGGTGGGTTGGGGGCTGGCAGTCTGGCTCCAGTCGGCTCCAGCTGAGTCCAACAGCTCACTGGCACCACCTTCTGGCCTTTGGGGAGGGCACGGCTCTGAAGGGGATAAAGTGAAGGTGACTGTCGGATGTGAGGGTGGGAGGAACAGAAATCCAGGATGGGGCCTGCCAAGTGGTAGTCTCTAAGAGCTCACTTTCTGTTCTCTTACCACACTGTGTTTCTGGAGCCAAGCGCTGCCTATCACCCCTTTCTTCCTCTGTGGTCAGGTTCAGAGGCAGCAGAATCCCAAGGAGGCCCTGCTCTCTGCTCACCCATGGCAGAGGGGAGCCTCTTCCTGCCGATGGCCACCCCCTTGCCCCAGTTCCACACCCCATCCCTCCCCGTCCTCAAAGACAGCAAACTTGTATTGCATTCCTACTGTGTGCCTGGCCCTGTGCTGGGCACTGTGGCTATAACAACTAACCACTGGCTCCTTTCTGGCAGCATGCACCCCAGTTTGGCTCTGCCCTCTCCCCCTGGGAACCACCATAAAGAACTTCTCTCACTCAATCCTGTATCCCTTTCCCCAAGCATTGTTCTCATGCTCTCCTCCCCACAACACCCGCCCCCTTTCTCAGCTGCATTTCTCGAAAACTGTCTTGGTCACCATCTTCACTCTCCTCTCTCCCACTCTATCTCTGAGTCAGCTCCAGCTCCTGGCCACGCCAGAGGTCACCAGTGAATGACAGTCCAGTCCTCAAATACCAAGGACACATCTTTGCTTTCAGTTAACTCCTCTGTACCCTGGGCCCTTTCTCCCTTCGGCACCTGCAAAGCCACTGCTACTGGGTTCCCTCCTACCTGTCCGGCTCTCCGTCCCGGCCTCCTTCATAAGCTTCTCTTCCCTGTGGGTGAACCTCTGGCTGTGGAGGGCTCATGCTCTGTCCCTCCCCTACCATGAGCTCATCTTCCTACTCGCATGTTGGTGACTCCCACGCTCCTTTCCAGCCAAGACTTAATTCCAGGCCCACATGTCCAGCTGCCCCTGGATGCCTCCCCTGGACACCCATAGGCCCCTTACACTCAGCATGTCCAAAACTGGTCTCATCATCTTCTCTAGTTCTGGCAGCCACACCCTTCCCAGCTCATCCTCAGTCTTCATTCCATGCACTGGCCTCCAAACTTCTTGCTCTGTTCCAAGCCTTGGGTTCAGTGCAGAGGCCTCACAATAGCCCTTTGTAGTGGGTGTCATCTGGAGAAGGCAATGGCACCCCACTCCAGTACTCCTGCCTGGAAAATCCCATGGACAGAGGAGCCTGGTAGGCTGCAGTCCATGGGATCGCTAAGAGTCGGACACGACTGAGCGACTCTACTTTCACTTTTCACTTTCATGCATTGGAGAAGGAAATGACAACCCACTCCAGTGTTCTTGCCTGGAGAATCCCAGGGATGGGGGAGCCTGGTGGGCTGCCGTCTATGGGGTCACACAGAGTCGGACACGACTGAAGTGACTTAGCAGCAGCAGCAGCAGTGGGTGTCATCATTACTATTTTATATTCAAGGAATATAAAATATAACTGAGGCTTCCAGGGGCTAAGAAAATTGTTCAAGGTCTCAAACTCAGGTTCACCTAAGTTTGAATCTTGGACCAGCCCCAAGATTCAAACTCAGGTATACCGGAGCTCGAAGACCGAGAACTGTGTTAACACAGAGCTACGTTTGCCATGCACTTCCTTGGTGGCTCAGTGGTAAAGAATCCACCTGCCAATGCAGGAGATACAAGGTCAATCCATGGGTCAGGAAGATCCCCTAGAGAAGGAAATGGCAACCTACTCCAGTATTCTTGCCTGAGAAATCCCGTGGACAGAGAGAGGAGCCTGGTGGGCTACAGTCTATGTGGTCCCAAAAGAGTTGAACATGACTTAGCTACTAAACAACAACGTTTCACCACCTCTGACTTCATTCTGAGGGCAAAGGAGAGCTGGGAAAGGTCTTGAGCAAATAAGACCCTGTCCTGGTTGGCTAGGAAATGGGTTTGGGGACAAGGCACGAGGGGAGGCTGGGCGTCTTGTTGGTGCATCCCTGCGAGGGACAGCAGTCTGTTTTGGACAAACTGAACCTGAAGTGCTCGTGGACATGCGAGGGTTGAGCCCAGAGGCAGCTGGGTGCCTGTGGTCCCCAGCACACCACTCATGTGGTACAAATGCCTGGGAGATTGTCAACTCACCAGGCATGAATGAGTGCCCCGTCCGTCTCCTCTAGCTGTGCACTTGGAAGCCAGGCCCTTCGCTTACTGGGCAGAAGGAATGGGGACATGCGGAAAGCCAGAAGTATTCCTTGTATTTTCAAACTGTGTCCAGCACCCTCCCTGAACTTCTTTGCTTCCAAGATTGAAGGCAGATATTTGGGGATTAGGGCCCTTGAGCTTGGGAAACACTAAGAGAATTTGCTCTCAAGGGTTTTCTGGACCAGTCCCAGGGGAAAGGCAAGTCCCAGCTGAGAACATTTACTGGGCTAGCTTGGCTGACTCCAGATGAAACTGGTCATCTTGAGTCCTGCAGGGCAGCTCTGAGTTATTCCTAATCCTCTGCCACATTTACTATTGCTTGCCAGTCCTTGTGTTCGACTTCCTCATACTTAATTTTACGTACTATCCTCACATCATCCGAATGAAGCAGGTACCACAATTCTATATATAAGAAGTTCAGTGATTACTCAGCCATCCAGACACTCTGCTCTGTCCCCTGTCAGCTAAGGAGGTTGGCATTATTCAGTGGGCAATACCCAGGCAAAAGACTATCAACCTTTTAAAACTTGCTTCTGGGAGTTCAGGGTTTTTGAGCACGAGCCACCCATTTTCCTTGTTTGGCCCTGCAATAAGCCCTTCTCTATTCCAAGAAAATAAAAGAATAATAAATAAATAAAATTTGCCTCTGGATTAGAAACATGTCTCCCAATGGTAGAATTAAGGCAAGTTGTTAAAAACTAATTCCAAAACTTGCTTCCTTACAGCTTCCATCACCCTGATTCAGGCCTTTTCTTGGCAGAACAACTGCAAAAGATACAAAACTTAGTTGCTGTTGGCTGGCTGGTTTAATTCATTTGCATATACATAATTCAGTCCCACCCCTCGTGGCTAATACCCTACTTGGGGAGCTGTGGCTGTTTTCTGATTGCTGGTAGGAGGCCTATGTGTGTTGTTTTTTTTAATAAACTGAAACCAGATGGAGAAGAGTTTTGTTCACTGCCTTGTCTACAATTTTCTCCAGCAAATTCCTTGAAAAGCCAACCACCTATGAGTGGTGCCTATTCTCTTTGGAGGTCCCTCACCGCTGGCATGCAAATAGCAAGCAGGGCTGGGATTTATAAAAGTGAAAACAAAAAGGAGAAAGAGAAGCTTCTTGGCCCAAGGGCTCTTGGGTACACAGTGGGGTCATCTCCTCGTGGAGCCCCAATTTTAGGTCTGCACTTACAGTTTTTGTCTTCCTCTCCTTCTCTCTTGAGTTGGGAACTGAGCTGGGCTTGAATCAAAATCACCTGGACTACTACTTGGTGAAAATATGGATTCCAGACCCCCACCCGCTTTGCAGCACTAACTGCTGGCAGGAGACCCTGACTCTCAGGATGGGTTGATCTTTGAGTCAGTTATCCTCTGGAAGGGGTCCAAGCCACTCTTGCTTTCATCTTGGGAAGACTAGCTGCTCAAGATGGTTATAGAAATATTTTTAACCGCCAGCCAGGTCTAAGGCTTTGTAATGCCCCTTGAGCACCTTGTCAAGAGATTCCTTGTTCCGAAAAATAAGCAAGTACAACCCCTGGTCAAGGGGTTAAGATTTTTCTTTGGAAGTTGAATTGAGCATTGTCCTAGTGAAGTATGACCCAGTCACTAGGCAGGAGAGAACATGTCTTTCCCAGCTCCGACCTTCATTCCTAGCTCAGATCTCTGTTCTTTTGGATTCCAAGGCTTTTTAGATAATTGTGTCAGGTTACATAAGCTTTTGAGATATGAGGGAGCACTCAAAGGAAATTCCTCTGGGAGCAGGCATGAGAGGTTCCGCCACATAATTTGCTTTAAAGTATTTGAGGAAAAATTCAGGTGCCTCAGCCCTGCACATTTCTGAAATAAAGTAAGAACAGTCAACGACTTTGTATGTATGCACCATTCCCCCATAGAAATGAGGAAACAAAAAGATACGCTGAAGAGCGAGCGAAACTGCTCCCAGGGAGCACGTGCAGGGCCAGGTGGCCAGTTGCAAAGAGGGCAGCTTTGACTGAGCTGCCATGGAAGTCCTTATCAGCACAGGATACCTTTCCCTATCTGCCTTTCTGCATATTAGATAACACATATAGTAAATACAAGCCTTCATTTTTCTAAGAAACAAAAAATAAAAACTGAATTACTGCCAGAGAAGCTTTAAAATCATTAGTTCCTAGGACACTGTAGGCACATTCTCCACACACCATCATTTTCATGTCATTTGCCTCCGAGGGATGGCCCTGCATCAGCTCTGTTGCATAAGGTGCTGCTTCCAAACACCTTGTTCCTGACTGGAGACACAGAATAAGTTTTATCTAGGTCTGTGAGAGTTCTGGAGGGGTGACATCGTGTTCCAAGCTGTACCAGTTAGTGTCAACAGTGAGAAAGGTGCCAGAGTCTTCTTACCAAGGAAGCTGAGAGAATATTGTATACACCAAACAGCGCTCCTTTCTTAAAGCACAAAGTGCTCACAAAAGCTACTCAAGAAGGGAAAATTAATGGGAGGAAAATGTATTCAATGTAGTGAAGGGAAAAACAAAATCTTTACAAGGGACATGGAAATAACAGATTTACTATGATGAAGGGACGGTAGTATAGGAAAGTCCATTTTTACACCAAAAATAATTCAACAGGTATTATTTACAAAAGCCTTCACAAAAGAATTCCTATTAAGTAACACTATCCTTTCATTTGTTTGTTCCCGCCTTCATTCATACAACAAACATCTATTGAGTGCATTTGTGTTCCAGGCTCCATGCTCAGGGAATGCCTTGGTGAGCTAGATAACTGTTCCCCACCTTGTGGGCTCCGCATGTGGCTGGAGGACAGCCCCTAATCAGATCACTACACAGTCAAGCAGCCACGACAGACAGGAGGCACTAGAAAGCAGAGTCTCATGGCCTCTTCTATTCTGAGGGTTGGAGAAAGCTTTCTAGGAGGAGGTGGTGTTCCAGGTAGCAAGAACATCGCATGCAAAGACCCCTAATATAAGAGGGAATCTGGTCCTTCAAGGAGAGAGGAGCCAGGAGGCATAAGGGAGGTCTTGGAGGCTGTGGTGAATGAGGAGGTTTTTATTCTAATTTCATGGTATATGGAGATACTGCTTCCTGTGAAGCAGGGAGAGTCACTGAGAGTGGTAGCAAGAAGTAAAATAATCAGTTCGCCTTCCTTTCTTCCTTCCTTCCTGCCTTTCATTTATTTATTTTTGGCTGTGCTGGGTCTTCATTGTTACATGTGGGCTTTCTCCGGTTGCAGCAAGCAGGGGCTACTCTAGTTGCAGTGTGTGGGTGTCTCGTTGCCATGACTTCTCTGTTTGCAGAGTATGGGCTCTAGAGCACAGGCTCAATAGTTGTGGTACACAGGCTTTGTTGCTCCACAGGATGTGGGATCTTTCCAGACCAGGTATCGAACCCGTGTCTTCTTAACCACTAGATCACCAGGGCAGGCCCTCTTCCCTTTTTCTTTTCTTTCTTTCTTTCTTCTTTTTTTTTTTGACAGCCCCAAGCTATCAGGAGAATGGACTGATGGGGAGGGGAGCCACCAGTGGAGGTAGAAAGAGCGACAGTCACAAGGCCTCTATGTTTGCCAGGGCAAGAGGTGCTTGTGGCCATGGGGACAAGCCAAGTAAATGGGCTGACTCATCCAAGGCCCATTGGAAAGGGTACTGTGATTCAGACAAAATGGACCCAGAGAACAAGATCTATGGCTAACCACATCCCACCAGTGAATCTGATAATTAAAATTTAATTCCATTAGTTAATGAAACGGAGAGCATCATTTCCTGATAGAAAGACAAGTAGGGTCTAGATTATATGTATCAGTGTCCATTTCCAGTGGAACATTCTGTGTGCTTCATATGCAGGACCACATTTTCAGGCCTCGTTGTGGCCCTATCCAGTAAGGAGCTGTTGTTACTGCTACTTCACATAGGAGCAAACTGGATTTAGAGAAGTTGGGGAATTTACCCAGCTGGTGACTGGCAAAGCTGGGATTGAAACAGGTAACCATTGATATGCCCTGGGACAAGAAACAAGTTCCAGGAAGCCTGGGGATACATTGACTCTAATTAAGGATGGGCTGTGGGTCTAGCCCAGGTTGGGGTGAACTGCCCGGGGGTCTCTTCTGGCAATTCTAGGAGTCAGGTAAGTGAACTTGGAACCTTCTCATCATACACATGTGTACAAGTTCTTTAAACCACAGTTAGGTCTTTTTGTCTCTCTAGCCTGGGCTGTTCACCATGGACAGACTTGCCTTGCTAGTCAGGGACAGCCACTCTGGACAGGAACACGTCCTGCCCTAGGAGAGGACTTCTGTCCCAGAAAAATGTGTCTCATGTTTTCAAAGAAACTGGCCAGAGCGGGGCAGGAGGAGCTGAGACTAACTACACTTTGAGTAAAAGGAATACTGTGCGAAAGAGCCTGGGGGTGGGAGCTAATGCCTTGTGTTCCAGGAGATGCACCGATCAGGGGACAGGGATGAGGAGGTGGACAGGAGCTAGCTGAGCTGGGCTTTGAAAGCCAAGATTTGGCATTTCAGTTGATCCTAAGGGCAAAGAAAGCCCTGGAGGTAACTTAAACAGAAGACTGATGAGGTGGTGTTAGCAAAGTACGGCCTTCCTCAGTAGGTGATGCCCTGGGCAGTGTCAGGTTCTGGACTGGTGACCACACCACGATGACAGAATCAGGACACCATCAAACTGCCTGTGCTATTAAAACTCAGATTTGGCCAGAGGAAGTCTTTTCAGAGAGCTTAGTCTGGAGTCACTCAGATACCTGGGCAGTCATTTTTGTTTCAAATGAAACAGCTTTGGGACTTCCCTGGTGATCCAGTGGCTACGACTCCATGCTTCCAATGCAGGGGGTGTGAGTTTGACCCTTGGTCAGGGAAACCGCAACCAAGTTTGCACGCTACAACTAAAGATCCCGTGTGCCGCAACCAAGATTGAAGATCCTGCATAACACAACTAAGACCTGGTGCCACCAAATAAATAAATATTTTTTAAAAATGAAACAGCTTTCATTGGTTAAATATACATGTACTTAATCCTATTTGAAACCCACTATATTAGTTTCCTATTGCTGATACAACAAAGTGCCACTAATTCAGTGGCTTTGTTGTTCAGTTGCTAAGCTGTGTCTAACTCTTTGCAACCCCATGGACTGTAGCAACCAGGCTCCTCTGTCCATGGGATTTTCCAGGCAAGAATGCTGGAGTGGGTTGCCATTTCCTTTGCCAAGGGATCTTCCCAACCCAGGGATCGAACCCACATCTCCTGCATTGCAGGCAGATTGTTTACCCATGAGCCACCAGGGAAGCCAATTCAGTGGCTTAAAACAACACAGGTGTATTATCTTCCAGTTCTAGAGGTAAGAAGTTTGAAATGGGTGTCACTGGGCTAAAGTTAAGGTGTCAGCTAATTGGTTCTTTCTGGAAGTTCTAGGGGAGAATGTTTCCTTGCCTTTTCTAGATTCTAGAGGACACCTGCATTTGCTGGCTCATGGCTTCTTTCTCTGTCTTAAAAACCAGAAGTATAATGTTTTCAAATCTCTCTGACTTCTGTTTTCATCATCACGTCTCCTCCCACTCTGACCATCCCATGCCTCTCTCTTGTAAGGGTCCTTGTGATTACATTGAGCTCACCTGGGTAATCCAGGATACTCTCTTCCATCTCAAAACCCTTTCGTATCTGCAAAGTACACTTTGCCTTGAGAGGCAGCGTATTCATAGATTTCAGAAATTAGGATATGTACATCTTTGGGAGGCCATTATTCAGGCTGCTGCTGCTACTGCTGCTAAGTCGCTTCAGTCGTGTCCAACTCTGTGCCACCCCATAGACAGCAGCCCACCAGGCTCCCCCGTCCCTGGAATTCTCCAGGCAAGAACACTAGAGTGATTTGCCATTTCCTTCAACAATATTATTCAGGCTATTACCCACTTTAACAAATGATCAGAAAGAATGGTAAGCCTGGCAGCTAAGAGGAGAAGGGACTGGAAGCAGGCAGGCTGATGTTAGGGAGACAGACAGAAGGCTGCTGCAGAGACAGCAAAGGAGAAACTGGTGCTGTGGGCTAGAGTGGAGTGGGAAGAATGGACACAGGACATATTTCAGAGGGAGTGAGAAGAATGGACATAGGACATATTTTGGAGGGAGGAACTGCCTGTTTGTGGGGACTGTCTGGATTAGATGGGCAAGGACTAGGAAGAGACTGGGTAGGTAGTGGTGCCCTTTGGAGGGCCTAAAGGGAGAAGGAGGTTTGTGGCAAGGACAAAAAGGGCATATAGGGATATGCTGCATTTAGATACTCATGGGACAGCTAGAGGGGACTTCCCAGGTGACACTAGTGGTAAAGAACCTGCCTGCCAATGCAGGTAGACATAAGAGACCTGGGTTCTATTCCCTGGGTTGGGAAGCTCCCCTGGAGAAGGGCATGGCAACCCTCTCCAGTATTCTTGCCTGGAGAATCCCATGGACAGAGGAGCCTGGTGGGCTATGGTCCATAGGGTCACAGAGTCAGACATGACTGAAGTGAATTAACATGCATGCATGCACAGGACATCTAGGAGCAGTGCCTGGGAGGCAGATGGACCCAGGGTTTGGTGGCTTGACTCTCCAGTCCCTGCCTTCCCTGTGGGCATATAATGGCTCATCCTCCACCATGATTTTTGGGTCACCATCTCTCTTCAGCCCTAAATTCTACAATTCCAGATTAGAGTTGAGTTGTCTTGTACTTTTGAGGCCAAAGTAGCATTGATATTTAGTCCATATAGTTTACCAGTCCTGGAAACAAGCATTTATATGGTAGACAGATAAAGACACTTGCATAAGACCCAGAATCATAACATGACCGAGCAGGAGTTGCTATTTTGCCTTTATTGCATGCTTGTGGCTGATAATTTTAGGGATAGGGGTGTTTTTTGTCCAGCCCATGTTGAGCAGGCAGCCAGCCAGCTGCTCACTTTCCTATGGCCTAGAAATATGGATAGAGCACCTGGTGGAAGACAGAGCCTCTTCCTGTCTTTTGAGAAAGCCTGAGCTCATGAGAGGGTTCATTCTGAGTGTCCCCAAGTGGAGGGGAGAGGGCGCATTCAGGGAAACCAAGTTCAGCAGGAAGGGAAGAGAGTCTGAAGCCCCTGAAATGGAGGAGGCAGGTGCCTGTCTCCCAGCAGCCCCAGGGTAGCAGGCATGATCCCATGAAGCCCAAATCTGAAAGTCCTGTGGGTTGGGGCAATGACTGCGGCCTTAGTACCAGAGAGGACACATGACCAGAGAGTGCTTCTCACAGTGCTTGCTGCTGCAGGAGATTCTGAATCCTTGGAATAAACTGGGTAAAGAGGAACCTAGTAGAGACCAAGACCAAATTTCCCTCCAGCCTGGAATATCAGAAATCCCAGTAGGATTTATGCTTGACTTAAAGGAAATAAAGAAAAGAGAACTTATTCTTTTGGCCACATGATGCCAAAAGTGGGACCATAAGTCTGTGGGACCTTAGTTCCCCTGCCAGAGACTGCACCCGACCAGGGATTGAACCCAGGCCCTCTACAATGAGCGCACAAAGTTCTAACCACTGGACCCAGGGAAGTCCCAGAAAGGAGATATTTTCAGCTCTTACACTTCACACGTTATATTATGGACCACCTTCATATTTATTTGCTTTTCGATATATATTCCTCTTAGCCTGTTATCTCCCTGAAGGGCAGGGATCTCGTGGGTATTCCCTAGGATACGTCCAGTGCCCAGCACATACTCTTATTAAACTGTGCAGGCTGGCTGACGGTTTCCCTAACAGTGATGGGCTCAGGGGAGAAAATGGAGCGGAACGCTTACGGGACAAGTTAGGATTTAGAGAAGACAAGCTGTGGATTGGGGGTAGAGAAAAGTGTGTTTTTGAGGAAGAATGTTGAAAAGGAATGGAGAATGGGGAGCCATGGGGTCCGCGTGAGCCCCGCCCCAGCCTGGGTGCCAGCGCGACGTGACGCAGCGCGGTTTGGCCGCTGTGGGGCGCCGTAGCCCACGCCGTTGCCAGGGGAACGGGCCCAGCGCCGGACGAGGCCCAGCCAGCGTCTGCCTGGCCGGGTGGTACAGCCAGCCCGCTGGACTCGGAGCCGGAGGACTTGCGGGCCTAACCTCCGCCTCGCGTCACGGAATGGGGCTCGGATCCGGGGCGCACAGCCGCCCGGTCCCAGGGACCGTCTCTACCGCGAGAGTCTGAAGCGCGGCCGCTCTGGGGTGGGTGGACGGCCGGGCTCTGGGGCTGAGCCGCTGAGTGACCTTGGCAGGGCCGATCTGGCTCGGCCGACGACGCGCAGGTGAGGAGCCCCCTGTGCAGTTCTCACCTCTAAGCTGAGCCACGGGGGCAGAGCTGCCGCCGCCCGGCCGAGCTTTTCGCCTGGAGCCCGCGCGCGGCCTGGGCTGCAGGTCCTGGGCAGGGCGCCCGGCTTCCTTCTAGCATTCATCAGGTTCGCAGATCTGCATTGAGCGTCTGCTATGTGCCAGGCTCTTTGCCAGGCGCGGGGCCACCAAGGGCTCCAGAGAGGACGCTGCAGTTCTCCAGAACCTGCAGTGTTAAGAAGGGGTCGGGCGGGGGTTGCGGGGAGCAGGCGCCAGATACACGACTAAAGTGATTTCAGGTCAGGTTAAATGGTCTAGTGCTGAAATGAAGGGAGGTCAGGGAGGATCCCCTCTCTCATGCGACTTTTAAGCCAAGATCTAAGGTTGAGAGTCAGCATTGTGATCAGGATAAGGATGTTTCTGGAAGAGGCAAAAGGAAATGCAAAGATCTGGAGGCAGCAGGTACAGAGGAACAGAAAGGGTGAGGGACACTTTGAAGGATGTGGTGGAGCTTTCAACTTTATCCTAGCAGGAGGAGTAAACCACTGAGGAGTTTTGATGTGTTTTTAACTTCTGAAAATCTCACCTCACTCTGGCTGCTGTGGGCAATGTGGTTGTGACAGGGCATACCAGGAAGTCAATTGAGGGCCATCCTAGTTCTGCCAGTATAGCTGTGCCTCCTAGAACTTACTTAGTCTCTCTGAGCCTCAGTGTCGTCATCTGTGAAAAGGGCATATTGCTCTGCATGTTGTTTATGAGAGAGAAAGTGAGAGGCTAGCCACATCTCAGACCGATGACTAGAGAGGCCTATGAGAACAGTTTGAAATGATTGGACCTACTTCAGAAAGTTGTGAGGGATAATAAGCAGATTCTGTCAAAACACTTAAAGCGGTAGCACAGAATAAGTGCCTTCTAAATGGCTGCTACTGCTGCTAAGTCGCTTCAGTCGTGTCCGACCCCATAGATGTCTGGCAGCCCACCAGGCTCCGCCATCCCTGGGATTCCCCAGGCAAGAACACTGGAGTGGGTTGCCATTTCCTTCTCCAGTGCATGAAAGTGAAAAGTGAAAGTGAAGTCGCTCAGTCGTGTCCGTCTGACTCTTCCTGACCCCATGGATTGCAGCCCACCAGGCTCCTCCATCCATGGATTTTCCAGGCAAGAGTACTGGAGTGGGGTGCCATCGCCTTCTCCATCTAAATGGCTAGCAATGGTTATTGTTGTTGTTGAGACACTATAGGGGAGCAATGATTGGGGCTTGGAATAGAGTGATGGCAGCAGAAATAGTAAGAAGTGGCTTAACTTCCCTTCCTGAAGGACGGTTGGATTTAGAGATGAATAAGGGGTGGTCCCCGGAGAAGGCAATCCCAGGTAGGCTGCCGTCTATTGGGTCGCACAGAGTCGGACACGACTGAAGCGACTTGGCAGCAGCAGCAGCAAGGGGTGGTCCCTGTTTTTGGAAAACTGGTGATTCACAGCAGGAGACGGGTTTATAAACAGATAATCACCATGAGATTCAATAAAAGCAACATTGGTACTTAATTAGTCAGGTTTTGTTTTGTTTTTCTTACTTTGTTCTGTCACAACTTTGTTCTAAATGACTGTTTCTTGGTGGGTGTTCTTTTAAGGCTTACTTTCACAATCATGGGATTTGATTTCCTGGTTAAAACCAACAACCCTTGCCTCTGCTCATTGGCCTTATTTCAGCTCCATGTTGCTCCCTTCTTGTTGTCCTCTTTCCTTGGTTTAACTTGAAGCCCAAACAGTTTGCAGTGATTGCTTCAGGAGGAAAATGGCACAGGGAATGTTTGCAGACCACGTCAACTCAGAAATGACTAAAGTTTCAAGCCTTTCTTGCCCTAGCGTCAGACTTCTGCATGTTGTTGATGTGAGGAGCCCAGCCACATCTGAGACCAATGACTGGAGAGGTCTATGAGAAAGGCCTGAAGCTCCAATTTATTTTCTGGGAGTTTCTGTGATGTGTGTCTCTTATTCACATAAGCACTTCCCAGAATTTTAAAGCCAGAGACTTTTCTGGCACCTGTGGGGAATTCTAATAAACAAAGTACTTGCCCCTTGAGGTTTTTTTTTTTTTTTTAATGACATTTTTTGCTGTAAAACAGTGTGAACCATGCAGCATTTTCTTTTCAGCCCCTCCTTTTGGAGGGGTTAAATTGGGCATTGGTCAGATCTCAGTGAAAATGGGTTTAAAAGTAGATCCTGGGGGAAAAAAACAAAACGGAAAACGTGTTTTGAAATATCCACAGAAAAGCACACATAGGCAACTATAAATCCTCTAGCAAAAGAAAAGGTTGTTGGGAGTGAAACCTTCCTGTGGTGTGCACCTTCCCTTTGGGTTCTGGAGTCATGGGAAGCTTAGCTGACCTTCAGCCGAGAACTGGAGCAAGGTTCCGCCCGGCTGCTCTTCTGTTGTGCCGCCTGGTTGTCTCCCCAACAGCTCATAGGGAGCTCTTCAGCTGAACAACTCAGAACTGCTTTTGAGAATGAGAAAGTATTGAACTACAACTGACTGCTCTTTTGTTGCGTGGTTGTTAGGCAGGATTTCCTTGTTTGTCTGGTGTGATACTATGCTCTAGATCACACGCGCATATTTGGTCCACATGGAAGCCCATTGGGGCCAGGAGGGTAAGAGATGACACCCTTCAATTATTTATTTGACTTTTTGTTTCAAAAGTAGTACACGCACATGGTGAAAAAAGAAATCCAAACAGCACCAAGGAGTACATAGTAAAAACAGATCTCTCTCATCCCTAGCCACTAGATCTCCTTCTCACAGGCTACCTGTGTGTTTGCTTTCTTGCATTTCTTTCCAGAGGGAATCTGTGCATATAGGAATATACATATCTATCCATCCACCTTGGCTTTCACTTACTGGTAAGCACACTCTACAACCATCCCACATCTTGCTTTTCTACTTAGTTCAGTTCAGTCGCTCAGCTGTGACCGACTCTTTGCAATCCCATGGACCACAGCAAGCCAGGCCTCCCTGTCCATCACCAACTCCCGGAGTTCACCCAAACTCATGTCCATTGAGTCGGTGATGCCATCCAACCATCTCATCCTCTGTTGTGCCCTTGTCCTCCTGCCTTCAATCTTTCCCAGCATCAGGGTCTTTTCAAATGAGTCAGCTTTTCACATCAGGTGGCCAAAATATTGGAGTTTCAGCTTCTACTTACCTGTGTATCAAAAGTCATTTCATCTCTCATTTTTGATGTTATGTAGCATTCCATTGTGTGGATGTGCCATATAATTTTTTAATATTGTTTTTTTGGGGCCTTTCTTATTACCAACATGACTGCAATGGATCTCTGTGTACTTTATAAGCATCTGCATAAGATAAATACCTAGAAATGGAATGTCTGGGCCCAAGGGTATATGTTTTCTCAAGTTTGGTGCGTGTGTGTGTGTGTGTGTGTGTGTGTGCACATGCACGCTAAATCTCTTCAGTCGTGTCTGACTGTTTGCAACCCCGTGGACTGTAGCCCACCGGACTCCTCTGTCCATGGGGATTCTCCAGGCAAGAATACTGGAGTGGGTTGCCATGCCCTCCTCCAGGGGATCTTCCCAACCCAGGGATTGATCCCGAGTCTCTTATGTCTCCTACATTAGCAGGTGGGTTCTTTACCCCTAGTGACACCTGTGAAGCCCCCTCAAATTTGGTTGACATTACCAAATTGCTTTCCAGCTAATCTTTTTGAAAAATAAAGGAGTGATCTAAAGTGACAGCTTTGTGAAATTCGCCTGCCAGATTCCTCAATCTGTGGGCATTATGCAGGGACCAGAAGCAGGCTCTGTCTCCAGCCCTAACCCATTTCCCTTGTTCCACCGTGTTTCTCCCTGTTGGTAACTCAGTTCTCCAGGCCCTCCAAGCCTCCACATTGGCCCTGTCACCTCTCTTCTGATCCCAGCACTCTATCCTTCCAGTTCTGTGGCCTCCGCCAACAAACCCTCTTCAGTAGTGAAGTAGATTCTTTCCTGAAATTCTCAGACATCTTGCAGAAATGCAGGGATGCCTACAGCCTCTCCAGGGCTAGTACTTTTCATCTCAGTCTGGTTCTTTTGACAGCACTATTCATGAATCTCAGAACAGTATTCCTAAATATTTTTTTTTTTTTTTTTGGTGGGAGCAGAGGTGGGCAAGAGGGAAGTGAACCTGTCAGGTAACTGTTCTCTAGTTCATAATGAGAACTTGAATGGTAAGCTTTTCTTCACTTAAATTAGGCATGTGAGTTAAAGTAGCCTAACATTTTTCTCAAATGCGATTTTAGGCTTTTAGCAAGTGAAGGTTAACATAGATTATTGTCATCCCAGCAGTGGCCTTCACCTTGTTGGGACAGGGAGAGACCTATATAGCCCTTTCAGCCTACCTCAGAAGCCAGGTGAGCCCTGGGTTTACCAGGCCAGCGACTACCTATGGTGGTTAGCACTCCATGGGGCCTCTTTGTTCTTGCCTTCTTTCTGTCTCCACCAACTTAACTCTGTAGTTTGTTCTATGGCAGCTGAAGGTACTTGAAAATCTTTATCAAGGTCCACATACCTGTCAGCCCACCAAAGATGCAGTGGGTCATCAGGCAGGCAGTGGGGGAACTTGTGGGCTTCACCCCCACCTCCCGCCCATCTCCTCCCAAAGCACTGGGCTGCTGGGCGATTGCCCTCCCTGGGCTAGTCTGCTGTGGTGTCACTTCCCCCAAGTCCATTCTCTTCTTGCTCATGCCCTCCTTCCCACTGTGAATAGAAAGCTTTCTAAAACACCCATCACCTTTATGTCAATTCCCCTGTTTAAATTTTCTGTGACTCACCATGGCTCTTTCAGTAGTACCTAAGCTTACTCACCTGGCCTCCTGTCATCACCTTCTTAAGGAACTGAAGTTGGATCTGCTTTCCTAGCACACAGCAAAACCAATCCGCTGACACCGGGCTGTGGTAAAGGAAAGTACACCATTTATTGCAGGGAGTGAGAGCCAAGAGAGGGAGTGGGAGATATGCCTCAGGTCCACTCCACCGTGGTCTTTGAGTTAGGGTTTTGTTTTATTTTTTAAGGGAAAGAACAAAGAGGCTGGGATTAATCATCATCTTGTGACATTTTTGTGACATGTCTTAATCGTAGTTTCTGGAGTATTCTAGTCTCTGGTTTATGATTTTCTATCCAGGTGGTCCATGGCACAGGGATCTGTTAGTTCATCTTGCACGGGAGAGAAAACCAGAGTTTCTGTGTTGATGATGACATCTATAGTAGCCATTTTAGTACATGTTTTCAGTAATTTTAGTCATATGATTCTGGTTGTTTAGTTTTCAGTTAGCACAAGACTGAAGATACAGGAGACTCAAAAGGGAACAAAGTTTTACATAGATTAATCACAATTTCAGTAAGGAAACTTGATTTTAGGGGGACTTGGTTTCAACCTAGGATCTGACCCTGCACCTTCCCAGGACTCCTCTCTCTCTCTCTCTCTGAATCTTGCTCTCTGATCCCAAACCCATCCACTATGTGTCCTGTCATACTAGGCTGCCAAAATACCCATTCACCCACTTCCCTGATATCTGTCTGGGTCTGTCTGGGCCTGCAGAAAGCAGTCCTCTGAGGGCAGGAACCTGGTCTCATATGTGTTTACATCTTTAGTGCACAAGGGGGCTGGGCCAAGACATGAATGCACAAGCTGGCCATGTCTGGGAGCAGGATGACAGGTCTTTTAGTCTGATCTCCTAGGGAAGTGCTGAGAGGAGAAGGACAGCCAGAAAAGTCCCTGGGTCTGATGACAGTGCTTAGTCCCATCCATGCTTAAAGCCCTATCTCCTATTCTCTCCTACCTCAGAGCCCTTTTAATAATTTTTTTGGGGGGTCAAAATCATTTGTGGCCACCAACTCCATAAGGGAAAATGTCATCAGTTAAGAGTGGGTTGGCTCAGACTTTTAATGCAGGTGGCATGCCACCTGGGCAGCTCAGTCTACTCTAGAGTGCTGCCACTTCTGCAGGGGACTTAGACCCAATAGCACCATTCCCCTATCCATGGTCTCATACAAGTGGTACCTCTCTGGGCCAAGGGTACTGGGGTTTGGAATCAGAGCAGTCTCTAAGGTTGTTGGTGGTAGGCTCCTGGCCTCAAATGGTGACGTCTCCTGCCTCAGGCATCAGGGACACAGCAGCACTGGGGGGTGCCCGTGGCCACTGCCAGCCCATTCCAGCAGTGGGGACATGTCAGCCAGCCATGTGCCTCTGCTTCTTTCTTTATAAACTACCTCAAGGTGTAGGGCTATTCAGGAGTGAGGATGGCAAGGAGAAAGTCAGGATTTAGGGGCCCTAATGGATGGTTCCCTTCAAAGAAGTTGCCCTCTTGGATCACCAGAGAACCTATGTTGGAGCCACGAAGATTTGTCTTCCTGAGCAGAACTGCCCAGCTCAACTGTATTCACTGGGCTTGACCTGATGACCTTTGTTTCCAAAAATCAAGGACAAAGATTTGCTACCTCTGGGGACCTTCCAAATAAAGTGATGCCAGCTTTTTGATCACCTTTGTTATCTTTCATCAAAGCTGAGAAGTTCAGAATGACAACCCAGTGGCTCAGCTGTTACGACAATGTGTTCCTTGGGACTACTGACTTAAGAAAGCAACTTCAACCAACCCCATTACTTTGGGCATAAACCTCATAAAACCTCTTAGGATATCAGATATAGTAGCCTCCTCAGTCTGGAGAGATGAGGATACTCCAGAGGGCTATTTAAGGGTAATCATAATGTCTACCGTTTAGGGAGCATTTATGTGTCAATGTGTGTTACTGATCTGTGTATAGCCCTAGGTGGGCATCTCTACCCCTGTTTTTCAGATGAAGAAACTCAAGCCCTTCAGCTAGTAAGCAAAGAACCAGAAGTTGAACCTAGATCTGTTTCCTCCAAAGCTGGGGTTCTTTTCCCACCTTTCATTGGTTTTTACTGAAGACAAAGCAAATGACCAAAGGATTCCAGTTGAGTCCCTGGGAGAAAACTAGGGTCACTCCATTTAGCTTTGAGATGAGGCTACTCAGAATCTCTAGGTTTGGTTTGTGGGAGGCCCTGGGCCTTGGGTGGTATGACCGGCAGAGTGGCTGAGTATGAATGTTTGGCAGTTAGGGTAATAGCCATGGGGCGGGAAGAGATGGGGTGGGGTATGGGTGCCTGGTGACTATACAGATTGAAGGCAGGGCAGAACAGGGCAGGAGGCTTTGAGTGGGTCAGGATTTCACATCATTTACTGTGCCCATATTTCCTTTTATTTCAGATGTTTTCAAGTCAGCAAACATTACTGAGCGCCTACTATGTACAAGGTATGTTCTGCATGTTTGGGGGAAGGGATGTGGGGGAACAGAGGTGGATGAATCACAGTACCATTGCTGCCCTTAGGGGAAGCTGGCATAACAGGGGGGCAGACATAGAGATGGCAAAGTGTACCAAACAGCAAAGTGACCTGCCCAATAAAAACTGAGTGCGAAGGCCCCCTGACTCACTTGGAGCATCAAGGAAAGCTTCCTGGATGAAGTGCTCGCAGTGGACTCTGAAGATCAAGTCACATTTTGTTGAGTTGAGAAATGAGGAAGGTGTTATAGGCAGATGTGCTGATGGGGGAAAGGGTCCTGCCATACCCTTTGTCTTAGTCAGACTTCCTGGCCAAAGGCATGGGCTTCTGAAAGGAGAGTCCAGCTGCCAGGGATTTTGATCTTCCCACCAAGAGCTCCGAGTTGGCCTGTCCACCCAAGTGGGGCACTGCCTGCCCAGGCTCTGGTTTCACCTCAGGTTCAGAAGATACTGGGGGTTGGGCTCTTTTTCCTGTAATACTAGGCCCACCTGTCTGCTCTGCACGTATCCTTTGACAACCAGGTCAGCTCTTGGGCTGAGGGATGGTGGGATGGGGCTGGAAGAGTGCTGCCATCTGGTGGTTTGGCTCTGGACAAGGCTTGTCGTTCCCTGAGCTCCCTCAAGTGAGTCAAAAGGCATCAGCTCACCTTTTTGTTCTCACTGCACTAGGCCCAGGTTTACTTAGAGATACATGGTCATTTCCCCTGCTGGAGAGAACCAGTGAGGAATCCTCCCCTCTCTCTTGTGTGCTGTTTTCTCTTCAGCCAAGAAGCTCAGGCAGCTTATCTGAGGCACAGGGGAGATGGTTCAGGGCCCCCCAGTCCTTGAAGAGTGTGTATATGTTTGCTAGGACCAGGGGCCAGATCCCTCTCCTGAGTACTCCCACTCCCTATTTCCCTTAGCAGAGCGTATGGGGGCCCTCTCTGAGGGCCCTCATACTTGCATTTGGGCCTCGGGACAGAGGTGACTAATCCTAACAGAATCAGCATGTGTTCTCATCACTCTGGCTCCAGCCTGATATTGTTACCAGATGAGAACATGTCTTATTGGGTTTAATTTTGATGGCTGTGGAAACAGAGCACTTTGAGTAACAGGCAGTCAGACTGTGTCCTAAATAAACCCTGGACCCTCCTACCTTGTCTTGGCTAAGGCTGGGGCCAGAGCTCGCTCTGGGGCTTTGAGGCCAGCACTCAACTGCCATGCTCCCCTCACTATCAGGCTCCTCATGCTAGGGTCCTGGATCCCCCGCAGAGTAACTGGGAGAGAGCTTCACATTCCAGCCTGCCCCTCCTGCTGAAAGCTGACTGCAGGCATGGGGCTTTGGGCTCCAGCCTGGGCCTCCTAGGCTAATGCTGTCTCTACTCTTTCTCCCTCTGGAGATGAACATCTGCAACAAGCCCTCTAACAAGACAGCCCCTGAGAAGAATGTGTGGACCGCACCTGCACAGGCCAGCGGACCCTCCCCGGAGCTGCAGGGCCAGCGGTCCCGCCGGAATGGGTGGAGCTGGCCCCCGCACCCACTCCAGATTGTGGCCTGGCTGCTGTACCTCTTCTTTGCTGTGATTGGCTTTGGGGTCCTAGTTCCCCTCCTGCCTCACCACTGGGTGCCTGCTGGCTATGCTGTATCCTTGGGAAAGTATGGGGCTGGTACATGGGAGAGTGCAGACAGTGGATGGAGGGACATGGGCAAAGCCCAAAGCTGGGTTCCAGAGCCTCAGACAGTGCAAATGGGCCCTGTCTCTGCCTCGGGGTCCAGCTGCCTACCTGCTGGCCTCCAACACACATCTGACCCCTCTGCCTGACTGGATGAGGGAAAAGACCTAATGAACCTTGGAGCATTGAAAGCCCCACACAGATGGGAACCTCATCAACTGAGGTACAACAAGAGCAATTATAGATGAGAACCTTAAAGCTCTCTTTAAGCTAATTATATCCAGAGCTCAACGAAGGATGAAAGAGATGTTCCATTTATGAAATACTTTTTCACTTTTTGGAAGGAATCATGGTAGCTTCCTTTACATATTAAGTTCCTGGTATATTTAAAATATGGTTTTATTTACAGGGATGATTATGCCATACCCAGGACTGTTTAGGAGCTCATTGATTTTATAAATCAGACTCTTTTAGGGTAAGGAAAGTTGAATTGACAAAAGGAGGGATAAAGATGCCCTGGAAACTCCTGGGAACTGTGACAAATATGCACTTGCCTGATCTTGGTGATGTGACTGTCCCTGCCCTGGCCATAACCCCCAGGAAGAGAGGATTAAGGTGCAGCAGGTGGCCCCAGTCCAGAGGGTGCCCATGAGAATGTGCCCTGGTATGTATGCTTTGTGGAGATGATTCCTTGGGCCTCTGGGAGAAGGTAGCCTAGGGTGAGCTAAAGGAGTTAACAGGGATAAATTTGAAAGTCTCAGCATAGAGTTAGCACCCTTCAACTCAGGCCTTGCAGGGCTGCACAAGGCTGAACAGCTTCTGCCAACTGCACATCTCAGCCTCCTCTGTCTGACAGGAAGAATCCTGCCTGCTTCCCAGGCAGGGGATGAGGGAGCACACCAGATGTGTGTGTGAGCACCAGAATGTATGAGCCATGAATGTGAGCATGCTCTCTTGGGAAACCATAGAGCCCTTGGCTGGTAGGTGACAAGGGCAGGTGAGTGGAGAAAGACTCTAGAGAAGGTTGTTGGTCTCAGATGCCAGCAGTGTCACAAGGGGACTTCCTGGTTCACTGGGACCCAGGACCTAGTCCTCAACTCTGAAAACTAGACTTTCTCTGAGGTAACCCACAGGGCTTATTCAGTACTGTTAAGTAGAATGCTTCATGGGACATTCCTCCCATGACCTGGAATGGGTACACCACTTACTCAAGACTACTGGGTTTCTGCCATCAAGGTACCTGATTAATAACCACATGGTTTGGAGTGAGTAGAATTAGAGCAAATAATAGTAAACATGAGTAACTAGAATTTATTGAGCACCTATATGTGCCAGGCACTGTACCAACCCTGTACATGGATGATCTCATTCAATCCTCATAATAATCTGTAAGGAAGGCGTTCCCCTGACTTTAATTAAAAAAAAAAAAAAGAAAATGGGGCTTAGAGAGATTAAATGACTTCCTGAGGTCGCATCACTGGTATCCAGTGAGGCCAGGACTGCCCAGGCAGCCTGACTCGGAGGCAAGTGGGATGGTTTGAGGGTTTTGTCTTCTCCATATTTACTGCTTTGGGCAATGCTGGAGGCTCACAGAACCACCTGGTTTGCACTCTCATTTCTTGGCCTGAATGGTTCTGTCTTTCCATCGAAGCTACCTTCCTTCTGCAGGCTCCCTTAGGGCCCCTGAAGAATGAAGTAGGGTAATTGTGTGTACCAAGCACTCACCTTGTGCCTAGAACTGGCCTGGGCCCTGGGGTTGCAAGGATGAGAACACAGGGCCCCAGTTCTCGGTGCTCAGCTTCCAAATGGAGGAAAGCCTAGTAGTGTGGAGATCATCACTTGGTAAGTAAGAGGGCAGGGACTCATTCAGCAGAATGTGGGTGCAGGAGGAGGGCCATGTAGACCAACATCACTGGGGGCCCAAGTGCGCTCCTATTGCCCTCAGTTCCCTGCCTTCCTTCCTCCTGGCCTCGCTCAGTATTCTTGGCTCCACCCTCTCCCTTCATCATCTATATCCAGTCAGTCATCAGGTCCTGTTGATTTTGCCTCCTAAAAGGTATTGTATTTGCCCTCTTTTCTCCCCACTGCCAGCTGCCTCTCTTACCTAGATGACCATTTCGTCTCCAAACAGGTCTCCCTGCACATGCTCTCACTCCAGGCCAGTCTCTCTCTCTCTGTAGCCAGAGTGCCCTTTCAAAAAACAAAAATGATAAAGTTACTAATACCCTCTAATGGCTTCTTCCTGCCATAACGTTTAAGATCCTCAAGGCTCTCCACATTCTGGACTCTGCCCATTTCCCCATCATCTTCTTATTTTATTTCCTCTGTTGTTCTCTGTTGTGACAACACTGGTCTCTGGGGAAGCCCTTAGCTCCTCTCTCCACCCCAATACCCAGCTAAGTTAGAAGTCAAGAACTAGCAGTCCATGGGCCAGTTTGGCCTATAGATTTTTTTTAATTGAGTGATAATGAACACACTAAATAGACATATCTGAAGGGCTTCTTCAGCAGGTACATTTTAAAAATTACTTATTTCCTTGTCAGCATTTTAAAATTTTAAAAATTAAAAAAATGAGATGCCTCATATATCCAGATACAAACCCAGATTTCTGGTTTTGAAAAGCCAGAATTTGGTGACCTAGGCTCTCTTTCTGGCATGGCACCAACGAGTTGAGCTGGAACCACACATCAGCCACCCTGTTATTTGGGGCTTTGCTTGTTCCCAGCACCCAGCCTGGCCCCCTTTCCTCTTTATATTTCCTGCTGGTTCCTGTGCCACTCCAAGTATCAGCTGATATAATACTTCCTCAGGGAAGATTTCCATATCCCTTTCGACTAGATGAGGTCACCCAGTTACAAACTCACATAGTCCCATGAACTTTCTTTATCACAATCAACCTACTCTTCGATTAACATCTGTGTTTCCTGCAAGACTGTGGGCTCCTTGGGGATGGGGACCAAGTCTGTTTGTTCCTGCCATATGCCTTAGTGCCTGATGTAGAGAAAGACCTCAGTAAATAGTTGAATGAATGAACCAGGGGGTGGGGGGTGGGAGAAGTGTTGAAGCAGGCAGGAAACTAAATGTTTTCCCACATTCAGTGTGTCTGAAAAGAGGTTGGAATGGTGAGGAGTAGTGGTTGGTAATACCAAGAGGTTTGAGAGGAGCCAGAATGAAAACGGCCATGAGCATTGAACCTGAAGAGAAAACTTTAGCTTGAGAGCCATTGAAAGCCATTGCAGGAGTTTAAGCAGTCAAGGCCTTAAGTTTAAGCTTTTCAGAGCTCACTTTAGGACCAAGTGAAGAGTACACTCAAGGGGACCCAGACAGGAGGAGCAGAGTCCAGAGGCTATGGAATAGCCCAAGCAAGAGGTGAAGGCCTGATCCAGAGCCAGGGTTGTAGGGATAGAGAGGTTGTGGTGGGCCACAGGATTGTCTCTGTCAGCTCTGGTACAGCATGTTAGGGTGGAGCCTGGCTCCTGCAGACGTGTAAGAAAATTTGGCTGCTGGGAGGAGGAAGAAAAAAGGAGGTTGGACAGCTGATGGATGGAGGATAAATGATGGAGAGATATCTGACTGGCTAGCAAAAGGACAGATGGATGGATGAATAACTAGATGGAGAGTGGATGGCTGACTGGGTGGAATCTATTTGTAAAATTTTATTATACATTCACTTTGCAGTAAGTTGTCAGCATACTTGTGCCCAGCCTTTGGTCCAGTTGCTGAGTAGATAGATCCTGGAAGATCTGTGTTTCAGGAGTTGGCCATGTGCCCACTGGCCAGCCCTTAAACATGTCAGGCCATCCCAGACATTCAGCCCCAGGATTCTGAGTACCTGAACTTAGGGAGGCAGTGGGTCTATGAGGCTCCATCTGCAAGTGACTCTCCAGCTGGCCTGGCTTCTGGGAGGGGATGTTTGCATCCTTCTCAGAAGCAAGATAAATGAGCTTAGAATTTGTATTTTGGGTCCTTCAACCTTAGAGGATGATCTCTTTTAGTCTTATTTCACCATTCAGAATCTGAAACCAGGTCAGATTCTGAGGTAAGACCAGCCAGGGTCTGCACCACGTCTGGGGCAGTGAGGCCAGGGCCCTGTAGTTGGTCTCCTCAACAGCAGCAGTGCTGGTTTGTGAGCTCCATTACAGGATAGCCCCTCTGTTCTTCCATCTAGGGCACGGGTATGCTAGAGATGTCTGACAAGGAGGCTCTTGGGTAGCAAGGAGGTAGCACAGGCAGAGTCTCTGCACTGGGGAATTGCATACAGGTAGAGAACAGTTCTTTGGCCACAGGAAGCAGGGGTGGGCTCTCAGCCAGCAGTGTGGAGTGAGTCTTTAACCTGTTGGGCCAGTGCATGGGTGCCATCTTTGCTGGTCATCTCGTGGTGCACCTGACTGCTGTTTCCATCGATCCAGCAGATGCCAATGTGCGGGACAAGAGCTATGCAGGGCCTCTGCCCATCTTCAACCGCAGCCAACATGCACACGTCATTGAAGACCTACACTGCAACTTGTGCGACGTGGATGTGTGAGTGCACGTGGATTGGGTGTGTGTGGCCAATGAGTGCGCCTGGGGAACTGCCAGTGGGAGCTCAAGGCAGACAGGGGCATGCCCAGGCTTTACAGTCGTCCTGAAGCTTCAGAACCCTTGTATTTCACACAGTCAAGAATCTTGGTGGAGTGACAGAGAACTGGGTGAAGGAGAAGGTGAGGAGAAGGTGCCTGGAAGCAGAAGATGAGGAATAGCATTTCCATCAGTTAAAGTAGGAAACATTTGGCACTGCTACAAACATTGCTAATGACTAACTCTGCCAGTAACCACCCCTTTCTCTCACTAGCATCCCCAGGTATGGGCAGGGAGGGGAACTAACAGAAGCTAACACCCAAGTACTTATCATGTGCTAAGTGCTTTTGAACAACCACCCCGCAGGGTGGGTAACATCTTTCTCACTTCACAGAAGAGGAAGAATCCAGTGTTCCGAAAGGCTGAGGTTGGTCATATGGCTCTTGGGCAGCAGAGCCAGATTCATAACCCAGCCTGCCTGGAGCTGGAGCCAATATACTGTTATCCTTGTTTATGCACAACTCTGAGGCCCAGAGAAGCCAAGTGACTTAATTCAGGTCACATTGAGGGGTTAGAATGTACAGAGCCCAAACCCTTTGGCTGGTCCAGACTGCCTCCCTAGGCCCTTCCCTGGAGCATCCCAGTCTCTCAGCCTTAAGAAGGGGATCTGGAATTGGGTATGGTTCAAGGCTAGCTCCCCCCACCCCCCACCAACTTTTAATATTAAGACCCAGGAAGTTTGTTGAAGGGGCTCTGTCCGTAGGACAGAGAAAGAGTCAGTGGCGTTAAGACGCTGAGGACTTTGGCATCAATCCTTTCCTTCACTAGACATCAGTCAGTGTCCTGTTCCTCAGTGGATGCTCTGGCAGTTGCTGCCTGTTCCAGGGCTCCATTCTGTTCTGCGAAAGGGGACTGAAACTTATCCTTCCACTCTCCTTTGGGCTTTCCTTGTTCCTCCCTGGGGCAGGGAGATTCACTTGCATCCCTAACTTGGCCTCCCTTCATCTTATCCCCTGTGGTGAACTGCTTGCTGCTCACCCAGATGTCTGCCTGCCCTGCTCCCTTTGGCTCCTTTGGCTTATCCCAGATAGACTGGAGTTTTCTGGAAGAATGCCAGAAAAATTCCCACAGTCTGGCAGAGAAGCAGAGACTCAAAAAAATGGTGATGTCAGGAAGAGCAATGCAAGCCCTGGATCCAGCAGCCTTGCTCTCTTCTGCTACCTGGCCCCATACCTGCACTCTCTCCTGACTGGGCAAAGGGGGTCCTTGCTTGGAAAGGAACCTCCATTTTCATTTCACACCACCATCACCCATATGCATAGTTCCAGAGGGGGACAATATAACGCTGTCTCCTCCTCTCACCCCTGGGTACACCTCCCTTCCTGCCCGCGCCTCCCCACCTCTTCAGAAGCACTGTCTCCTCTAGGTGTCCCGCCCCACCGTGCCCGTCACCAGAGGGCGCGCGCGCTCCCTGTAGACGCGCTCTGCTCTCCGCTTAGGCGCGGGTGAGTGACCCGCTCCAGGCACAGAACCGGCAACCCCCAGGCCAGGATGGTCAACAAAGGGTGGGGTAAGCCCGCGATCGCTCTGTGCCCCCTCCCACCGCAGGAGTGCTCGTTCCAAGCACTGCAGCGCCTGCAACAAATGCGTGTGCGGCTTTGACCACCACTGCAAGTGGCTCAACAACTGTGTGGGCGAGAGGAACTACCGGTGAGAGCCAGATCCGGGCCACAGGGGTACCTGGGGATGCGTGTTGAAGTGTGTGAACCAGGGCCCTTGAACTTTCATATGGGGCCAGGAGAGGATGGGAGGTACTTGGAGAACCTGTGTGCTGGTCTGAGGGTGAGGCTCTCCATGGCTTCCACCTGACAGGGCTGAGGGTAGGTTTGGAATCTTTCTCCTCCTGGCCCAGGGAAAGGTGGAGAGCCTATTGGGGGTGGCTGCCTATCTCCACCTTTGCCCTAAGCCTTCGGCTTCCTGAGGAGTTAGGGCTGTGGGGTCAGAGGCCCAGCTCCCCCTCCCAACCACTGGCCCTTCTGAGCTCTGGGCCCTTGCCCAGCTGGAGCACCTGGGTGCTGACAGCTGCCCATGGCTGGGCCCAGGCTCTTTCTACACAGTGTGGCATCTGCCTTATTGGGCGTCCTGCTCCTCGTGCTGGTGGCCACTTATGTCTTTGTGGAGTTCTTTGTCAACCCCATGCGGCTGCGTACCAACCGCCACTTTGAAGGTCAGTCTGGGTTCCAGGCCCACTCCCACCCCCTAGCCTGTCTGGTCACTTGTCACAGCCCTGGCTGAGCACAGTCTGCTCATGCCTTGCAGTCCTGAAGAATCACACAGATGTGTGGTTCGTGTTCCTGCCTGCTGCCCCTGTGGAGACGCAGGCTCCTGCCATCCTGGCTCTGGCTGCCCTACTCATCCTTCTGGGCCTGCTCTCCACAGCCCTGCTCGGCCACCTGCTCTGCTTCCACATTTATCTCAGTAAGTGCCACCCCGGCCCACATACACACCCACACCTTCCTTGCAGGGGATGGGGTCCCTAAACTGGAGGAAGTTACCCAGTTTGGGCTGTGGAGCCCTGAAACTATGCCCCTTCCTAGTGCTGGCTCTCTAATGGTGACTCGTCTCACTCTGTGGCTTAGTGGATATGGACACAGTGGGTTTTAGCCTGCAGCTGGGTACCCTCCCTCACCTTCTGAAGCCCAGGTTCACCTTCCTTTTCCATTACACTGAGCCCTATCTTCACCCCCTCAGTGTGGCACAAGCTCACCACCTATGAGTACATTGTGCAGCATCGTCCACCACAGGAGGCAAAGGGGGCCCACAGGGAGCTCGAGTCATGTCCCCCGAAGATGCGGCCCATTCAGGTATAGAAGTGTCCCAGAATGCTGAGGGAGTGGGAGAAGGGGTGTGGGAGGGGTGATGGGCTACGCAGCAAGTAGTCAATGATAAGACAGGGCAAAAGGAAGCAAGCCTGGAATAGCAGCTGGGGTAGTGGGTGCTGGAGGCAGCAGGGGCGAGGGCAAGTGTGTACTAAGCATGTGCCTGCTTGTTCAAGTGTGGGCACAGCCAGAGGTAGCCCTGCATTTCCCTGACCCCAGGGGAAAGGCTTGGAGCATGCACTGGAGAGCGCAGAAAGCGGGAGCCTGGAAGTGGGCAGGGTGGGGCTGAAGGAGGAGAGAGGGCTGGACCAAGGACTGGTTCACCAGGATGGAGCCATCAGTTCTCTCCACCTGTGACCCTGAGCTTTTATACCCATTACCCCATTCAAATCTTGAAACAGCCCATGAGGCAAGTCATGCTACTATCTCCATGTTGCAGATGAACAAATTGAGGCCAAGAAAGATTTAAAAAGCTGGGTCTAGGAAGAGTTAAGGTCTCCACACTCTGAAGCAGGAATCCTCCAGCCCAGGCTTGGGGCCTGGCCAGCCCAGCTGCTAATCAGCCTATCCCCATTCCCACGCCCCTTGGCTTCCTGAGGTCAACAGCTGGGGGTGGGGTGGGCCTGTCCTTGGAGCCCCCAGGGACTGGGAAGGCAGGGGGCCCAGGCAGGCCTTGTTGGGAAGGCTGAGTTCTGGATCCAAAGTCCTCATGGCAACTGGACACAAACACAGGCTAGTGGGTGGACTGAGGAAGGATTTGGGACCCCACCTCTCCTCTCCTCATTGCCACGGGGTGGGCCAGGCTGCCAGGTCTGGGAAGGCCTGGGGGAGTGATGGCTGTTAGTGGAGAAACCTCCCCCCAATCCCTGCTACACTACTGAGTACCTGCCCTAGTGCTGGGCCCTGAACCCATCCGTGTAAGCACAGTGGCAGCCATCCTGGGAGTGGGCATCACCCCACTTCACAGAAGAGACAAGCTCAGAGAGGTAGGCAGGAGACTTCAAGCTTCACAGCAGTGCCCATTTGGGCTGGCCTTGGGATCCCCAAACTCAAAGGCTCAGGGCCTTGGCTCTGCAGTTACTGCCTGCTTAGGCTTTGAGGCTAGATGTCCCAGCAGCCAGGGCACTTAATATCATCTGAAAATGACCTGAGGGAGACCTTCCCAGAGGGAGCAGGGTGGAGAGCTGAGGTGGAAAGGTGCCATGTATTATACCACTCAGGAATGGGCATGTTTTGAAGGTCTCAAGGAGGATTGTAGGGACAGCTGTGAGGAGGGGAGTTTGAATGGGGACACCCTGGTGGCACCTTCAAACCTCCCCAGACGGCTAGGGCCTGGCTCCTGTCCCACTGTGACCCATCAGGCTTATGGGACGATCCTCTACAACTGCTGCTCTCAGTCCTCTGCTTCTGGACTCCAGGAGCACCAGGGTAGGCTTTGCCTCCTCTCTCCTGGGCCCTGGAGGGGTATTAAGTCCACACTGGTGCAGAGGAAATGTGTGGGGAAAGGATTACCTTGATGTCCCAGTCCTTGTGCTGGGCTTTGACCCTTTCCTCTTTCCCAAGGCTCCTCTTCTCAGGCTGGCACCCCCACAGTCCTCTCCAAAGGGCCAGCCTGAGCAGATGTTGCACGCAGGGCTTGCCTGGGGCCTCCTTCTCCGCATCTGTGTAGCCAACCCATGACTGGCTGGGCTCGTCCCCCAGACCTGCTAGGGCTGTCCTGCAGGCAGCCTCCCCACCCCCACCCTGAGCAGGAATGCGGGAGGGGCCCCACTCTGGAGCCGTTGCCCCCAAACATAGGCTTGTTTTAGAGACGGCGTTGCTGTTATAGTGTCTTCTCTGCATTAGTCAGGACGCCTGGGTCTCCATGGAAACAACTGTCGAGCCAGTGACAGCTGTCCGGTGCCCTGCCCCCTCCACTAGGTTCCCATCTCTGGCCATTTCTCTGGCTTTTGTTTCCTCACCTGCAGTCCTCTCGGGCGCAGCAGGGGCGCATGCTGCGTGCTAGGGTGCAAGCCCAGGCCACTCCTGCTACCTCCCAGCCTTACTTTCAGGCGTTTGGTCGGCTGCTCCAACGGTCACTGCGAGGATCAGCAACTAAACAAGACAGAGAACTCACCCATAAGCCTGGTCCCAGGTGGGACCGCGGCGCTGTTTTTCCCACCACTTATTGCCTTCCCTTTACCAACAGAAGTTGGGGAGACCACTCATCCCCCCAATTCCCTCCAGCAGCTGAGATTGTGTCTGGTACTCTGAGGACTCAGCTCTCAGGGAGCCATGGATCCCTGCATGTAGCCTTGCAGCCGCAGGTGCACACGCGAGTGTGTGAAGTGCCAGGTTTCCCAACCAGGGAAAAAAGTTGGTTTAAAGACTGAAGAGCTAGAAGGAGCCAGGAGCTAGAAGGAGCCAGGAGCAAGAGGAGGCCTCTCTGAGTCCCTCTTTGCCCCGCCCCAACTTGGCCAGAACAGCTCTAGACTGGGTACATTGGACCCATGAGGCTGGAGGCTTCCCGGAGGAGGTGGAATTTGAAGTGAGGAAAACAATGGGGATGGGGTAAGGTACAAACACAGGTGTTTTAAGCCTCATTCTGCATTGGGGTTTTCCCAGCATAACTGGGAAGCCTAGAGAACAGCCATAGACCTCTTTGCCCACACCTCCCAGAGAGAACAGTAAGGGGGTGTGTCCTAGACAGAGTGGGCCTAAGGACCCAGGAGGCCCTGGACCCATACCTAGCCTCCCAGCCTCCCTCACCTCCACCTTCCCCAGGAGATGGAGCTCTACATGCGGACCTTCAGCCATGTGCGCCCAGAGCCCCCTGGCCAGGCCAGGCCTGCCGCAGTGAATGCCAAGTGAGTGCAACTTGGGCAGGGCCACCTCACATCTCCCATTGGCGTGGCAATGAGGTGGGAGAAAGGAGTTAGGCCAAAGCCAAGGCATGGGTCTTGGTCCAGCCCAATGTGGCCTTGGACAGATCAATGCCTCCTTCCAGCTAGGAAGGGAGGCTTATTTTAGAACCTCCAACAGGGTGGTATTTGAAGGAACAGCAGCATCAAGCACTTACCCTCGCACTTCCCCTTCAGTCCCTCCCGATTCCTTGCTACCCGCGGCCAAGTGGAGCCTCCACCGCCCTCCTCCCCAGAGACTCTCGCTCTGCCCCCCGGATACAACCCCAGGTAGGGGGGACTGTGCTGGGCTCCTGCCCAGGTGGAAGGGGATGGGAAAGAAGTCTACCCCTCTCCATTCCTCCGCGTCTTTTGGCGAGGTGAGGTCTGGGGAAGGGTTATTCAGGCTTCCCTCTGTCTCTGCAGAAAAAGAGGAAGCGGCGCATGTATAAGGTACCGACCTCTGGGACCTTGAACAGAGAGCCCCAGTTGCCCAGGCTGCCGGGTGAGCGCCCCTTCCTGACCGGAATCTGCTCGGGGAGCTCCGAGGGAGGGAAAGGTAGGGCCCTTAGTGAGTAGCAGCTCCTAGTCTTACGTTCTCTTCCAACCCCATAGGGCCCCGGACCCCCGGCCGCCGCTCCAGCTCGTCGTCGGACTCCGCGGACGCCAGCCCTGCAGAAGCCTATCACTCGGCGTCTGGCGAGTCCTTGGACGAGATCCCAGTGGCTCAAACGCGCTTAGGCAGCGCCGCTCTGGCCGCCCCGGTGGGTAGGCCCCGAGAGCCCGGGCTGGCGCTGCAGGCGCGTGCGCCCGCCGTTTTCGTGAGCCCGAGCAGCGGCGAGCCCCGCGCGCGGGGCGGCCCCGAGGCTGATCTGGCTTAGCTGGGCGAAGAAGCAGGGATGGCGGAGGAGCGGCGGGACCGACTCTCTATGCAAAAACCCCATCCCTGCCGCACCGAATGCACTTTAGGGGCCCCTAAGGGCCGGCGGGATCGGCCCCACTCCCCACTCCACTACTCAGCAATACCCGCCCAATCAGCTGTGATGCTCCAATAAACTTTTTTATGCTTTTGCGGACTTGGTGCACACTTTTTTAACGACAGGGGTCACGGGCCCTCCTGGAGCCGCATCATTGCCTGTTGGCCTAGGAGCACAGGATGAGGTGGGTCCCCCACATTGGGTGGCTATCCAGATTGTCATATGGAGAAACTCAAGTACCAGGCTCCTGGTTGGGAAAGGCCCTAGAAGCTCCCTAGTGGAGGTTATTTTTCTTGAAGATAGGGTTTGCACTTGGAGAGAGGAGGAAAGCAGCATTTGTGTTAGGAAGGCAGCAGCGGAAGCAGAGACGCCGAGGCTAATACCCGGGTGGGTGGGAATAAATGAGGACACGGACCCAGGAGGTCCAGGAGCTTTTCCCCGGCTGCAAGACTGACGTCGGTGTAGATCCCGGAGCATTCCCGATTCGTTCACTGTCCCCTCTCGCCCCCAGTGATGCGGAGTTGTGACCTGGGATGCTACACGTTCATTGGAGAGCTGTGGTCTTGAGCCGGCTCTAGACCCCATGTCACTAAGGGAAGGGACCGCCTCACTCCTCTGCACGTCTCCCCTTCCCCGCTCCCCACCCCCACCCCCCCCCCGACCCCGTCCCCCACCAAAACCCTTTTTGGTTGCTGCTCTGGGAAGCTGGATCTCCCCTGAAGGTGGGGACCAGCTTTGAACTTCGGGCGGAGGCCAGGATGGGGGTTTTCCGAGGACCGCCAGAACTACAAAGGTCTGGCTTCCCCGCCACAGAGCTGCCCGGGGAGCAGCGGGATGAGACTGCTGCAGCAGCTCCGCCCCCCGCGGAGCGGGGAGAAGGCGGGGTCGGGTAGGTGGAGCCAGTGTGACCTTGGTCACTCTCGAGCTGAGACAGCCCCGAAGGTGGGGCTCGCCGTCTCTATGGAGACCAAGAAACAAGGGATAATACGGCGGAATCGCCCCGGCTGCAGTCCCGCCCCAGAGCCGGCAGGGAGCAGAGCTGCGGACCCGCCTAAGTCTCCTGCTACCATCGCTTCATTCTTGCGTCCTGTCCATCGAACGCGCACTGTAGGAGCAGCCACGAGGTAGAAAACGGTAGGAAATCCCGGCGCCAGCCACTCTAGTCAGTATCCAGCACGATAAGGGGGTGGGGTGGAAGCGGCGTGGGAGCGGTCCCAACCACGGATGGTCCTGAGCTGAGGACACCAGCTGAGCGGCCCTGCCCTGGGCCCAAGTGTTCCACCCCACCCCCACCCCCACCTGCTTGCTGATTGATGACTCCAGCTGTCCCAGAGGAGCCTGCAGACCCTTGGGACTACAGTCTGTGACTTGGTGCCACCTGATCAGCCTGCTATTACCCTGGGACAAGCATGCCGTGGCACTCAAACTCCCTCAGACTAGCCTTAGTGAACAAAGTGCTGGTCTCCTCCAGGTCCCTGGTGGGAGATTGCAGTGCAGAGACAGGGAAGAGGAGTGTTGTTTGAAAGGGAGCCTGGGCCCACAGAGTAGCTGCAATGTAGGAGCTGTGGGTGCTCTCAGTTCCCAAAGCTGCAACTTAGGGGTGGGTGTGTGTGCTGATCCGGAGAGGGTTTTCAGTGTTAAGGCTAGTGGTAGTGGAAGGGAGCTAGACAGGCAGGGATCCAGGCTGTGGTCACTGGAGGCTCTAGTATAAAAGGGAGAGGTGGAAGATAGTTGCTGAGGACACAATTGAGGGTGTGGTCAGGAGGCTGCCGTGGATGAGATGGGAGTCTCAACACAGGGGTGTCACGGCATAGTACCTGGGAGTCTGGAAACGCAAGTCTGTGGGTGTGTGAAGGGGGTTATAGAGGGTGTGGTCAGGGGCTGCAGGTGTGTGGAGAGAGGGTGAGTTGTGAGGTTCTGGTTAGGGGTCTCAGTAAGGCTGTGGGTGTGTGGATGGGGGACCCAGTTCCAGGGCTTCTGGGGTATGGATAGAGGTGGGCTGCATTGAGGGTGTGGTCAGGAAGGCTTCTGTATCAGGCTGTGTTACATGGAGGGAGTTTCAGTGCAGAACTAAGGGTGTGGTCCGGGAATGCAGTGGGGGCTGTGGGCAAGTGTAGGGAAGACCCTTCAGTGCACGGCTGAGGGTATTATTGGGGGGCCTTGATACAGGCTATTAGTGTATGTGTGGGGGCTGAATGCTGAGGGAGTGGTCCAGGCCCCAGTCCCTGGGCTGTGGGTGTGGTCAGAGGACTGCAATGAGGGCTGTGGGGGACACTTCAGTGCAGGGCTGGTGTGGTCAGGGAAGTCTGAGTACCAGTTAAGGGTGTGGTCAGTGGGAATAAGGCTGAGGGCATGGAGGGCCAGGGCTGAGTGCTCTCAGCTGTGGAGTGTGGACTAGTGTGGTGGTGCTCAGGAGGCATCCACGGAGGGCTGAAGGTGTGAAGGTACAGACATGGGGGAAGTGTGCTTCAGTGCAGAGGGTAGATGTGAAGATAACAGGGCCAGGGCTCATAACTCTACAACCCCCACTCAGGCTGGCCCCCCCACAATCTCCTGCTCTTAAACTCCACAAACGGAGGTTACAGCCCCAGTGGCTGGCAAGGGGCCAAGAAGCCATGGTTGTGCCCCAGGTGCTGGGAGTGCTGGTGTGCCCCACCCGTAAGCCCATTCTCCAGCCCAGCCCAGCCCAGCAGCACTGGGAGCTTCTCCCTAAGCCGCCCTGACACCATCCTGCCCTTAGCAACATTCTCCAAGCAGCACCACCCTCCCTTAGCAACTGTCTCCAGGCTTCACAAACTGTGGCCAGGCCAGCCCCAAGTTCCCCCTTCCCTCATGTTTTTGTTTAACAGAAAATAGTAACAAGGTTGCAGCTGGGCCAGCTGCACCCCTGCCTGGGGCATACACCCCTGCCTGTGCCCTGGCTCCCTTCTCAGCCTGGGCTGAGTCCTCATGACCCTGACAGAGACACCGTCCTCACTAAATACCTGTCCAACCAGCAGCCTGGCCAGGGCCTGACCCAGCTTGGCATGAAGCTCCCAGGGAGGGGGCCTGATCTGCCACCCTCACTTCCACCCAAGCAGGCCTTGTGCCAGGGCCAGACAAAGCCATAGCCCCAGCTGCTGCCCTCACAGTTTTTCTGGACAGTGCCACTCTGTTCCCAGCCTGGTGCAAGGATCATGATTTCATCTTCTGAACTCCACTCTGAGCCAAGGCTGGCATTAAGTGACAGGACCTTTCCTCTCAGTGCTCTTCCTCATGGCTCTGGGGCCCAGTCAGACACTGAAAACTGGCCCCTCTCCTCAGGCAGCTCCATCTCCAGCTCTGAGAGTGTGTGGCAGAATGCCTGAAACTTCAACTTTGCAGGTTTTGAGCTAGAGGCAGTGATATACTGAGCCTTGGCGGAAGGGGGAAGAACTTGGCTGGGAGGTGACCGAGGTGGGTCCCTACAGGGTGGCATGGCAGCGAGCACAGATGTGGCTGGGCTGGAGGAAAGCTTCCGCAAGTTTGCCATCCATGGTGACCCCAAGGCCAGTGGGCACGAGATGAATGGCAAGAACTGGGCCAAGCTGTGCAAGGACTGCAAGGTGGCTGACGGAAAGGCTGTGACAGGGACCGATGTCGACATCGTCTTCTCCAAAGTCAAGTGAGCCCCAGGCATTTCCTGCTTCTGATGTTCCCAGAAGGGGAATTGGGGGGCTGGAACCAGGGAGATTGTGGAGCAGGGGGCAAACTCATGGTGTCCACATACCTGGCAGGGCGAAGTCTGCCCGGGTCATCAACTATGAGGAGTTCAAGAAGGCCCTAGAAGAGCTGGCTCCCAAGCGATTTAAGGGGAAGAGCAAGGAGGAGGCCTTTGATGCCATCTGCCAGCTGGTGGCCGGCAAGGAACCAGCCAACGTAGGCGTTACTGTAAGTGCCCTAATGGTTTTTAATGACCACTAATGGGTAGGAGGGGGGGGTGGGAATCTTGGCTGATGTTGGAAGGGCTGTCTCTAACCAGGTACCCCTGGGGGGATCTCTGTTCAAACAGAAAGCAAAAACGGGGGGTGCTGTGGAACGGCTGACTGACACCAGCAAGTACACGGGCTCCCACAAGGAACGCTTTGATGAGAGTGGCAAGGGCAAAGGTATTGCTGGGCGGCAGGACATCCTGGATGACAGTGGCTACGTGAGTGCCTACAAGAATGCAGGTACCTATGATGCCAAGGTGAAGAAGTGAGGCCTAGGAAGGCCACCCCCCCGCCCACCAGCGCAACTGCCCCTGCCAGAGGCTCGGGCCTGGCCTAAGGGGCACGTGGAGCAAGAGAGCCTGGTCCCTTCCTTGCTGGATCTGCCACCCAGAGCTTCCTGCCCAGCCCTTCAGGGCCAGCCCACCAGGCCTCTGACCCAGACTGCTCTGCGTCCCCTTCCCCCTTTTCTTTCCTCCTCAGCCTCTCTGTCTGAGGAGAGTCTGTGCCTATAGCCTCACCACCCCAACCTAGCCCTGGGCATGGCTAACCCCCTGCCTGCTTGCCTCATATTTAAGCTGCTGCTCTGGCCAAGTGCCTAATTCTTTCCTGGACCTCAATAAAGACACCTTTTGTACCAATATGGACTGTTCAGGTATATGACAACAAGGGTAATGATATTCACATCTTGATGACCTCTCAGTGTCATCAACCCCCTCCATGTCACACTCTACTGATTCTTCCACTGGCAGCCCTGCCCAGAAAAAGACATACACCAGGCCCCTTCCATTAGCACCAAGCCAGGCTGCCTGGGGATGCTGCAGAGGGATATCAAAAGCCTTTTACCTCAGCCCTGACCCAGAGATCTGGCAGCATGGCTGCTTTCCTGCAGTTAGGGCCTCAGTCTTGGCCTCTCTGCTTTCACAGCAGGGGGAGGGATGAGACAGCAAACTCAGCCTGGGCTAAGCGCTGCTGGGGCCCAGTGCCAGGCCTCAGCTCTAAGCTTGCTGACAGGCCTCCACTTCAGGGAGCCACCAAGGCGAGTCACTTTGGGCTGCATCTCAGAAGTTCAGAAAATGCAAGACCAGAAAGAACCTTAGAAAGTAGACAGTTCAACTCCCAGTTTTATAGTGGAGGAAACTCAGGCCCAAAGAGTTAAGGAGCTTCTGCAGCATAGAGGCCAGAAGCATGCCTCTGTCTCCCTGGCCAGGCTGTAACACAGCAAGCCCCAACACTGATTTCCAAAAATGCTGCTGGAGGCCCAGTGATAGAACTTGGCACTCAACATCAGCCTTTGACAGGCAAGCAGGGTGTCCAACAATGAATGGGCCTCTTCTTGCTGATCCCCTCCCATCTGTTCACCACCCCAGGCTGGGTGAGAAGGGGCGTCTTTCTCTGATCCTGAGAAATCCTGGGAGCTTCCAGATCAACCTTTTCTCCCCTCTAGGTTCTCAATGTTAGGACAGAGTTACTCCCTAGTCTAAGGCTTTGGGGCAAACTCTCCTTCCTTCCTGCTGACAAGTGGACTGGATGGAACTTAGGGACTGTCCATTTCTAGCAATTAAAAGCACACATTCACAAATATTTTCTTTCCTGACTCAGATAACAAAGCAAAGCAACACAACTATTTATTTCCTCATCCCTTGAGCTGTTCTGGCATGTTTCTGCCCCAGGTGGCCCCGGAGTCCCTTGAGCCCAAAGTCACTTGGAGCATGGGTTTAGAGAGGTAGGGAAACTTGAAACAGACTCTGGGGATTAAGTGAAAATTAGAGAGCAGAGACCATCACCTGATCACAGCAGAGCCTTGCCTAATGGCTGACAGCTGTGGGATCTCCTGACTCAGCTGACCTTGCATTGCTCAGAGAAGAGTTTCAAAGAGCTCTACCTCTCCCACCAGCAAGTAGTAGAGGAATATTTCCTCCAGCCCTGGGGAATTGGTTTAAATTGCAAGTTTACTTAAATGAGCCTAACAGGAGTGAAATCCAAATCCTGCAAATTGGCCTGGTCCAGGTTATTAAGCTGCAGGTGAGATGACCGTCTAGTACATATGGGAGCAGCATGCTGGCCCCTCCTATGATTGGCAGTGTGGCTTAGGGGAACCCAGAAAGAGAACTGGCTGAGTCCTGAAACTCACCTTGTAGGAGTAAAGTCCCCTCTTCTTGAAAAGTGGTTATGGAACCTGAAAGAAATCAAGGCCCACCCAAAGCCAGAAAACCTTTAGTCTAATAGACTAAAAAGGTTTCTGGCAGCAACTGACCAAACAATGCCACTTCAGCCCTTTGGTTATCACTTCTCCACTCCCCATAGCTCCTCACGGTGGACAGGTTTGGATACCCTTGCTAGCAAACCCAGTTGGGCAAGGAAGAAAGGTTAGGATCTGTGGGATGAAGCTGTCAGAACCCACTATGTATAGCTGGTAGGAAGTTGAAACCTGTCAGGGGGCCCTGCCTCTCCTTTTGGGCACAGAACTTCCCTGAGGACCTGTTTTCCATGTCAGCCTTGTTTCTGTCTTTCTTCCAACAGTCCCAGGTCCAGGGTGAGGAATTCTTCTCCACTTATTTTCTATTCGATACTTGCTTCAGGGGACTTCCCCTGCTTCATGTTGAGTCCACTTAGCCCCATAGGGCAACAACACTTTGGCCCTTCCCTGATGTCACAAATCTACTGCTGCCCCTGGACCAAGGCCACACAGGGAAAATCAGAACCATAGATGACTTCTGCAGGAATGACCAGCAACCCTAGAGAGGGGCCTGGCCTAGTGCAGTAATGGCCATTTTCGGTGATAATAGAAAATAGGGTGGAAGGTGACTTAGTCTTAGTCAGGCTCTGCTTCTCCTTAGAGGTACTCTGAATAGGTTCCAGGTTGGCATTATCAGATAGGAGAAGGAAGTGAGCCTGGGTTGTAGAAAGAAGCACATTATCCCTGTCCCCATCTCCCCTAAACCTCACTGGCTGTCAAGTAAGTTGGGCTGTGCACTGGGTTGGGACCATGAAATAGGTCAACACAGGGCTATAAGGCTATTGACTAAGGCTACACTACCTGGGCAAGACTTAGGCTCTTTGGAGGGCTCTCAGTGGAGTCAAGACAGGACCAGCAAAGTAGGGTGGGGGGCTGTCCTTACTGACACTTCCACAGAAAACGAGCTCACTCTTAGCTCCCTCAGAGCCATGCCGCACAAAGAAACTTATGGCTCCACTGCACATGCTCCTTTTGGGAACTCACATGAAGTCAAGAGGTCTGTAGATTTTAACCTAGAGATGTGTGATCTTAGTTGTGATTTTCATGTCTCATTATTACAGCATAGCTCTCCTTCCCTGCACAGCACCTGGGTCAGAGAAGCAAATAAGTGTCTAATCTTTCTATCTTCCTCTCTCTCTGACATGACCCTGAAGATGAAGAGAAGTACAATATGATGTTAGGTTGACAGTCCTTCACTCTCTAGAGCTCTCTGGCAACATGAGCTACTTGGGCAACCTTGAAGCAGAAACACAAGAGTCACTTTCATTATCCTTTCCCATTGATGCCTAATCAATCAGGATTAAAGAAAAGATTGATCCTCAGTCTGAAATACCAGGTATTCATGTGTAAAGTGGATGCTCAGCTCAGAGCTAACTTTCAGAGGCTGCACCTCTGGTCTGGACTGAGCCAGCCTTCTCTCTCATCTTTCTAGCTCCTCTCTGATCCAGCCCACTCCACATGGCCAGACATCAATCCACTCTTTCTACAGAGAAAGCTTCTCAAACACAAATCTACTACCCCTCTGCGTTCCCAATCTAAAATCCTTAAGGAGCCATGCAACCTAGACGGTGCGTATCTCTTCTCAGGCCTTCTGTCCCCTGATTGGACTTTATTCCCATTCCATGGCCTTGACTTATGCTATTTCTCTCTGCAGCTCTCCCCACTGCCTCTGCCTTCAATCCTACATTTGCCTGGTGATCTTCCATTCCAATTCTTCAGATTTTGGTTGAAAGATCGTTTCTTTAGGGGACATCTTCCTGACATCATACCTCCCTCCCAAACTAGGAAGGTCCCCTAGTTACATACTTCATGGCACCATGACCTACACTTTCCCTGCCTAGTGATCCCTGGGGGCCCAGACATTTCTACCCTGTACCCTTAGCCTAGGAGGCTCTGCACCCTGCTGTACCTGGTACCATTATACTTATTTTGCATCTTCCACTCAAACAAGTCCTCACTGACACCTTCTCCAGTTCTCCAGAGTAGGAATTACCTACTCTCTCTTTCCAGGGTGTCTCTAGGCTTTTATTTAGGCCTATTTGGTACCAATGGAAGCTTTCAGCTCCATCACACAACTAAACTGTTGGGCTGCTCCAGCAGACCTTGTCACCTTTAACTATGATGGGAGGAAACCCAAAACACATTTGATGAACTGATCAATAGAGATTCTCTGAAATTTCCTCTAACACAAAACATACCTGGCCATGGATATTATTTTCTAACTTCCTACTACACAGTTTCAACTGACACTTGGGAAAAATATCTAGTGTTTTTTTCCTTTTTGACATTTTCAGCCAAGTGTTCCTATGTGATATGATGCCTAGGACTAAGTGCCAACTATTTATGTGGGCAGAAGGAAAGAATGACTTGATGGGAGGAGATAAAAAGAGAAATAAAAAGAAAGACCAATACAGTGTAATTAAGATTTTTTTTCTTAATCTTGTGGGAAAATACCACCATACTAGTGGTAATGACACTGAGAGCCCCCTGGGGCTGAGAGACAAGCTGCAAAGGTGTACAGTGTTAGCTCCATAGACTAGGCTCTGGGACAGAGTCTGAAACAGTCTGTATTAAATACTGACCCATATCATGTGCTACTGGTGAGGAGGAAGACAGCGTGCTTTTCCCAAAGGGTGATGATCTCCCCAAATGATGACTCTTCTCAGGAGGCAGGAGTGCTTTCCCAGAATAACCTTTTTGCTCTTTATTCAGCTGCTGCAGCAGATACTCATTAGTTACCACCAGGGATCTGAGACACGGGGGGAAAGATAGTTGTGAAGTCATAAAAGCAAAGTAGATGTCATTCAGACCTGAAATGTTTGCTAAAGATAAATGTAAAATGAAGTAATACCTTTAACAGTTTCTTTATTACAGTCCTGTTTGATTATGTTCCAGTCCTGTTTGATTATGAATATGACTGTAGCAATAACACAGTTCACATTTTACATAGTGACTGTTCTATTCTTTCCAAAGCACTTTTCATGATGAATAAGTAGAAGCACCAGGAGACTGGCCCCTGACCAGGCCTGCAATTTCTATTCCTATTCCCAGATCTTAATTTCTACTTCTTCTAATCTATACTGCCTCAGCAATTAAACTAATGGTGCTAATAATTGTATTCTTGGACTCTGCATTACCACGTAATGTTAGAAGCTATCAGAGACTTTGCCTCCCTGCCAAAAAAGATGTATGCACAATGCTATTCACTGCAGCACTATTTGTAACAGCAAGATACCATCAGCCTAAATGTCTATCAGAGGATTAATTATCGTGGAGTCCTATGTATGTATAAAAAGGAGTGAGAACTTACTCTAAACATCACTGTGAAATGATTTCTAAGATAAAATGTTAAAGCAACATTATGCCTCTTTTTATATAATAGAGGGAATACAAATACACACCCATGCCTGCAATGGAAGGCTAGTGGGAGGGAAGGAAAGGATAGAGGAGACAGGTAAGGAAGCTAAATTTGTTTGAATTTATCTGATTTCATAGATCTGACTTTGGGACCATGTAAGTTTAACATAACTGTACTCAGGATTAAATCAAAATAATAAAAATATTCCCTATAAATCAAAAACAAAATGAAACAAACTGAACCTATATATTGAAGTGATGGTTTAACAAAACAGAGAAGAATTAATTCAAGTTACTCTAAAATATAGCCATTAATACATCACTAAAGAGATAAACCTTAATGTTCTCAAAGTGTAGTCCCCAGGCCAGAAGCAACAGCATCACCTGAAAACTTACTAGAAATGCAAATTCTCAGTTCCCAGCCCAGATCTGCAGAATCAGAAACTCTGGGGGGTAAGACCCAGAGTTCAACAAGTTTTCAGGTGATTCTGTACACACCCAAGTGTGATAAACATGAATTTATGCTATTCAGTATACTCTTGTATGGGCTACCCTTATACTATACCCTTATAGTATAGGGGTATGTATGGTGTGTATACCTATACCCCTATGTAGTGGTGGGTCAAATGGTAAAGAATCTGCTTGCAATGTGGAAGACCCAGGTTCAATCTGTGGGTAGGTTGGGAATATCCCCTGGAGAAGAGAATAGCTCCCCACTCCAGTATTCTTGCCTGGAGAATTCCATGGACAGAGGAGCCTGATGGGCTACAGTCCACGAGGTCGAAACGAGTCGGACATGACCGAGCCACTAACACACACACACACATTTTTGTATATGTTTGCAATAATTAGAAAAAAAGTTTTTAAGAAAGTCAGCCAGAATGGATCTGGGTCGAATGCTCCTTATATTAAGCTGTTCCAAGAAAAATTAGGAAGTGAAGTTAGGGACTGAAGGCTTGGGGAATAGAGTTCTTCTATTTAAGCTTCACTGATGGTCCTAGCAAAGGTGTTTGGCAAATCAAAATTTCAAGGGCTTGTCTAAATATACCAATAGTCTTGAGGCCTCTTCTGATTTGTCTAGCCTATAGCCTGGGGAAACTGTTCTTTGAAGAGCCTCATGTTATTGAATTCCTCTGAAAAGAACACATACATTGGATTCTTTCCCTATCACTCTGAGTGTGCTTGACCTCTCTTCTATGACCAAAAGTAGGTAGACATTTTTCAGAAGAGCAAGGTGGCTGATTTTAGGGGTACATTGTGACTGAGGAAAGTTAGCTGACCCAAACAAGGGTCCTGTTGGATCCAGTGAGAAACTACTTATTATTGAGGTGCTGTAACCCACCAGTGCCAGCAAAGATATTTAGTCCCTGGTGTGTTCTGGAAAGCAGTATTTTGACCCCTGAGCTAACTGGCCTGGATATAGGTTGTTTACATACAGAACATAATTAATTTGAAAAGTATATAGATATTAACTTGCCAAGTAAAACAAAGGAGATAAAGGAAAGTAAATATCTGCTTCCAGAAGCCAGCTAGATGGATCCAATCCTACCTCTGACTTTCATGGAGAAGAGTCACGGTCTCCTCTAGCTTTTTCAGCTGGGCAAGCTCCTGGTTCAGGCAAGACACCTGCATGTTCAGCTGTTGGTTTTTGCGCAGAAGATCATCTACAAAGGTTACAGTATATGGGGGTGAGAGGATTCCAAGTGGCTAGTGTTTGAGAAGAGCTTGAGTGAATGGATGGGCATCTTGAAGAATTGGAGGCCCCACTGCACCCACCTCCACACTCCATTCACCATTCCTTCTCTTGAAGACAGCAGATATAGTGACAAGAATATACAGTTTAGCAGAAGACATATCTGAGTTAAAATTCAACCACTTGATCTTGCACATGTTAGTTCATTTTTGTGAATTTCACAATCCTGTCCCACAGCACTGTTATGAGGAGTCAGTGAGACACCTGCAGTCATAGGCATAGGCAGTCAACAAATATTAGGTCTCCCTGTATTCTGCATTTTAATTCATGCATGTATGTCCCTCACTCTGTATGGAATATGTGAAAACACCTAGAACTGTGTTGGGTGCAAGATAATAGCTCAATGAGCACTTACAGAAACTGAATTTGTGGCCAAAGCATTCATATTTAGCTTTCCAAATATGGTACCAAGGCTTGAAATAATAAAGTAGTGAAAGCACAAGAATTCTGGATCTTAAGCAAGTCAGTCTTCTAGAACAGTACTTAAACTTTAATATGCTTACAAATCGCCTGGGGAATCTTACTAAAAAACAGATTCTGATTCAGTAGGTCTGCTGCTAAGTCACTTCAGTCATGTCTGACTCTGTGCAACCCCATAGACGGCAGCCCACCAGGCTCCCCCATCCCTGGGATTCTCTAGGCAAGAATACTGGAGTGGGTTGCCATTTCCTTCTCCAATGCATGAAAGTAAAAAGTCAAAGTGAAGTCGCTCAGTCGTGTTCAACTCTTAGCAACCCCATGAACTGCAGCCTACCAGGCTCCTCCGTCCATGGGATTTTCCAGGCAAGAGTACTGGAGTGGGGTGCCATTGCCTTCTCCATCAGTAGGTCTGAGGTGAGGCCAAGTATTCTATATATGTAACAAATCCCCAGGTGATGCTAATGTTGCTGATCTCTGGTTCACACTTTGAGTAGCAAGGTTCTGGAAGGTAGAAATCAGGGCTGCAACAGCCGTATTTATCACCAGTAATCCAAAGAGAGTACTGGGCCTCATAGCTGGTTGAAAATAAGTATCTAGTGAATAAACACCTATTTATTTTCAGTATAGGTAAGTGGAAACTGATGTCTTGATTATTCAGGCTTATAAATATTAGATAGACGAGATTCAACTCTGGAAATTCAATGCTGATTTCCAAATCAAATTTCTCATACAAATATCCAAATACCCATAAGGTTTGTTTCAGTGTGCTGAACTAGAAGTTTAAAGTCAAGGGTAGACTTTTACCTATCTAAACTATACTAAGAATAAAGTAGAACAAATCACAAATTCAATAGGATTATTACTTTTCACTTGTCATAATGAAGAAAAATATTCAATACCCAGTGTTGGCAAGGGTGAAATGAAAAGGCATTCAAATATATATTTGCTGCTGATGTGCGTATAAACTGAAACTACCTTTTTAGGAATGATTTGGTAATGTGTAACAAAAACCTCAAAAATGTCCACATCCTTGGATCCACTAATTCTACTTCAAGGAATGTCTCCTAGGAAAACTGGTCAAAAATGTATACAACAATTTATACACACAGATATTAATAGCTGAATTATTTATCACAGCATAAATATTAGGTCTCTCAGCTCCATCAGAGAGAAGATGATCTTAGAGAAGCATTTTCACTCTAGGGTCTTCTACTTCAAGTCTTTGAATGTTTGGAAATTCTTTGAATTATTTATAATATAAATAATGACAGCTTTATTTATAATAACTAACATTAAAAACAACTATATAGAGGACTAAATAGATAAATATGGTATAGTCATGTGATATTAGAGGAAATGCCTATGCTATTAAATTAATAACATTAGATTGTAGAAATCAGATTGCTGAGGGTCAATAGTAGGGGAACCTAAATGCACCAGGGTTGAACTTTTTAGAGAAGAGTTCTGTATTTTGATTGGATGGAATTAAGTGAGTATACATTTTGAGAAACTCATCAAACTTAGAATGTGTGCATTTTTTTGTATGTAAATTCGTTTTGAAAAATCAAAACACAAATTTCAGTTCTGAATTTAAAATATATGTATAGGGATATAGGTGAAAGAAAATATACCCAAAACACTAATGGTAGTTATTTCTGGGTAGTGCGATTTTATTTTCCTTATATTTTTCAAACTTTCTGTAAGGAACATGATCTTCTGCTATAATCAGAAAAAAAAAAACCAAGTATCATTCTCAAAAAATAATGTCAATAATAATATTTGTAAATGCTTTACACTGATAAAAGAGTAAACTCTCTTACTCTGGTAACTCAAGTCACCTGCATTACAACTCTGAGGCAAAATGATTGTTTCCATTTAGGAAGCCATGTGAGCTCTGGATGATGAAGCTTATTAAATGGGTCATCTATAAACAAAATGTTGTCTTGAAATGCACCATACATTGCTTTCCTGAACTTACCGTAAGTGTGGGATGGGTGCCCACTGACAATCGAAGTGGTAGCACCTTCCTCCAAACGCTGGACTTTTTCTGACAAAATGAGGTTTTCCTCCAGCACTCTGACTAGTTTTTGCTTCAAACCTTCCTTTAGATTAGAAAACAAAATACAAACACATTAAGAATCTGAAATTCTGGAAAGTGTTTTTAGAAGATTGAAAGAATCTTTGCTCTTTTTAGTGATAAACTGAATGGAGGTCAGCCTCTCTCTTTCTCACTAGAATTTTAATTCATTGGTAAACATAGCGCAAGTGCAGCAAAGAAACTTACTACATGCATTTTACCACATGTGAAATATCCGCTACTATTACGAAACAAGTGGTTGTTTTGACAAGTGGCCAGCATTATGAATCACCTATTTAAAGTTTCTAGAAAATAAACTTGATGTCTGAAAATCCTCTAATGTTAAGAAAAGGTTAGGGGGGGAGTCTAAGAAAATGAATCCCTTCTTTCCCTCCCAGCACCAGAACCCTAACGCTCTAGGAGTGGTCCCTGGTTTAGGGCTCTCATCAGAACGGAGGAAAGACAATTCCAGAGACATTCAACTTCCCTCATCTGAATCAAATCATAACCCTCAAGAACACAATCCTAAATGTTTTTACTCTAGGGCTTTTTTTTTTTCTTTTCCATTTCAAGCCTTTCCTTAGAATTTTTGGATTAGGGAGTCAACCCTGAAGAACCTCCAAGCTGTCCCTGCAAGTTTTGTGTTCCTAATTTGCACAGACTGACTTTCCTATATTTCAGTTCATAAGCATCTAGGTATTCAGGTGATGATGATCTTTATGGCACAGAGCTGTTCTAGCCTTGCTGCCTTGTCCTTTTCTAGTAAAGGAAGAGTAGGAAAAGAAGATGAGAGCAGCATACCATGTCATTAGGAACCAGCTGCCCTGTCTCCTTCAGTTCCATCTCCCTCCTGTGGAAGGCTTTTGATGTATCTTCCGGATGTGAGCGACACCACTGCTGAGAAGGAGCAGGGACTACCAAGGTCAGAAGCAGATCTCGGGCAGGACCTGCCAAAAATTCAGGTTGGGCACACGGGCCAGTCTTAAAAGCTAAAGCAGAGAATTCCTAGTCAATAACTACCAGCTCTGTTGGATAAATAGGGTAATCTAATGTCTCCTTTTTACAAGAATTTAGTAAGTAACTGTAAGAGATGTTTCATGATGGAGATAAAAAAAAGCTATATCCCACATCTATGGAGAAACAACAGCAGACTCTCATGAGTGCATGCTCCGTGCTATTCTCTAATCACTGATGAATGGCTCCTGGGGATAATTTCCTACAAAACAAGAGCAAAGGATCAATGTGGGAAGGAAAGTAACTGAGATAAGACTTTTTCTTCTGTATGTTGCTTTAGATATTAAAAAACAACAAAAAAAAGCTAAGCCTAAACAACTTTAAAGGCATATCTGACTCTTTTATGACCCCATGGACAGCCCGCAAGGCTCTTCTGTCCATGGAGTTCTCCAGGCAAGAATACTGGAGTGGGTTACCATGTCTTTCTCCAGAGGATCCTCCTGACTCAGGGATCAAACCTGGGTCTCCTGCATTGCAAGAGGATTCTTTACTTCCTGAGCCAACAGGGAAGCCCTTAAAGTTCCTAGTTTTTACTTAAACTCTTATCACTACTATTAAACAACAAATAGACACATGGGGACAATATTTGCAAAACTGTTTTTCCCCAAGTTCCTAAAAGCAAAGTCCTGAAAAAGAGTCCAGGTCATTTAGTCATTAGAGTTTTACAAATTATAACATTTCCATAGTCATCTCAGACCTCTGATGATCAAACTCAGTTTCTATTGTATTTATTATTGGCATTCTCCCCAAGGATCATAAAATTCTTTTGTAATCATTAACATGACCATGCTTTATTTTATATATAATCACTTAAAGACTACCAAAAAAAAAAAGTTACAGGAAAACAAGACAACTGGTACAGGAGGGAAGAGTGCTTGTGAAAACAGAGAACGGAATTCCCTGGCGGTAGAGCAGTTAGGACTTGGTATTTTCACTGCCGTGGCACTGATTGACCAGGTTCAATCCCTGGTCAGGGAAGTAAGAGCCTGCATAGAGCTGGCAAGCTGCACAGTGCAACCAAAAAAAGGAAAAACAGGGAAGATGATTATAAAAAAAATGCAGATTTGTCTATCACTGTGTGGCTGACAAATTTTGGTAAGTGCTCATGAGAACAATTTCCCCTGCAAGTAAAGGGGGCTGAGTGGCTTTTATCAGAATGTAGAGCAGAAACAGCAGAAGCAAGGCTGAGCCCTTCTCTGGGAACTGAGAATGAATTCACTTTACCGAGAAACTTCTTGTTCAGGAGGAGGGAGCCGGAGCCATTCCAGTGCTTATCCACAAGCTCTAGGAGCTGTCTGAGGACAGTGGCCACATGGGAGGTTCTGGCAGAGACTGGGGGACTGTGGTTTCCTGGCAAACCATGCAAACTGCCCAGGTCACTAGAGAGAGGCTCAAGAAAAAAAAACAAACACCCAACCATTTGTCATTCTTACACAATAAGAGAAGTAAAAACCCAGACATTTAAAGGGTTAACATTAAGCAAAAGAGAAAGCTGACTTCATCTTTCAGTTCGGATTTAATAGAATATTACTTATGTCTAAGACAAATACAATAATATATACAAGGATAATTTCAAAGCAAACAGTATCTTCTATCATAATTTTCTATAGAGATTTTCAGAAGAGTACAAAAAATGTTTTAACACCCATGTCTATGGCTTAACATTATGTTATGAATATGGAAAGATTAAACTGCAGAACATTTTTTAAGGTATTATATTATCATAAAATAACATGGGGAGTAATTTAATAAAAGTTATAACTCATAAGCTTATATTTAGTATATTAATATATAATAAACATAACTGTCCTATAACATTTTAAGTGTTATGTTAAATGCTATTGTTGGACCCAGTACTAAAGATACTTTTTATTCAGTAAAAATCTTATGTATATAGATGCCTAGGTAGAGCTCTCTCTCCAGTGAAACTTCCAATTGTTTTTAATTCATTCAGATATGATGTATATGTCTATATATTTAGTCATGTCTGAATGAATTAAAAGACAATTGGGGACTTCCCTGGTGGTCCAGTGGTTAAGAATCCACCTGCCAATGCAGGAGACACAGGTTCAATCACTGGTCCAGGAAGATCCCACATGCCACAGGGCAACTAAGCCCACACACCACAACTACTGAGCCAGCGTGCCCTAGAGCCTGTGCTCTGCAACAAGAGAAGCCACTGCAATGAGAAGCCCAAACACTACAACTAGAGAAAGTTCATGAGCAGTACCAAAGACACAGAGCAGCCAGTAAATAAATTAAAATTTTCAAAAATTAAAAAAAAATTGTGAATTTTACTGGACAGATCAATCTTGTCGGTGAGTTCTCAAGGGACTTCAAGAAAGCTGTTACACATTAAAAACAGCCAAATTATTTCTCAATCTTTGACTCTTTTGATATTAAAAATATATAAATGATTAATTAGCTAATGCTGTCATATCTGACAACCATGAAACAGAACACCAGACAGTGATATTTATGACTTGAGTCACTCATGTGGCCTATGATTAATAAGGAAAAGCATTATAAATGGGATAAACATTTATTAAACAGATCTGTATTGAACACTGATCATGTGCATTGAGAGTTGTATATAAGGTCTGTGAACATATGAACTAAAAGATGAAGTCCTTAAGAAACTAATCTGATTAGGAAGGAAAGTCATAGAAAGACTGGTTACACTACTCTTGTGGAAAATGGATATTGAAATGTCCATTTCAAAATCCAATCAAAATATCATTGGTTTTTCATGTATTGGTAATACTGTGTGTACATCATGAAGCAACTTAGAAACACACATATGCCTTATGTATTTTCTTTCACTTTTCATAATGTGAGAGTGGGGGATAATTTTTTTATGAACTTTGGAATAATTCTGTTACTTTTAATTTTCAGCAAATTATGCCTTATGATTTTTTTAAATTTAATGTTTATAATTTGTGATTCTAAAGTCAGTTGGTTAAAAATAAATTTTCTAATCAAGAATTCATATTTAATTTTGTGTTTTTTTATATGGGATTATTTTTTAAACAACTTTTAAATGCTCTTCTGATTTATACCTTTCTAGAAACTAAACAGTGTATTTCTTTTATAGTTATATTCAAGCAGCTCTTTTATAACTTTTCATATAAACAAATACAGTATCTAACAGGAAAAAAGAAATGGGAACTTTTAAGACAGTCCAGAAGAGTGCATTGAGATTTTAATTACTGTTTTAACAATATAACATGAAATAGAGGTGAGAAAATTTCCTAGAACATATCTTATTAATATAGCACCTAAATATCCTAAATGTTGCTATGGCTTTACCCTAAATACATTAACACTAGTGCTCTTTTCTAGAACAATAGGCATCAGTGACTGAAGATGGAAAACAAAAAAGGACCAAAAAGTCAAAAAAAGTATTACAAGACTGCCCCCTTTGGTACACAAAAATTATAACCAATTCCAAAGTTTTGAAAACTGAATAGAAAGTATTTAAAAGCTAAAAAAAGCCAACCAACCAACCAACAACAAAATCCCTTTATAAGCCCATGTCGATGTGCAAAAAGATTTCCAGCAAGTGAAACAAAAGTGACTAGAAATAGTTGTTTTTGACCAAATAACCTGCTTTCTCACAAGGCAGTAAGTCATTAAATGACAAATGATTCGTATGACTAAGACTATGGGTTCAAGGGAAGGGAATGTCCTGAGAGCTATAGTTCCTTTAACTAATGAGAAGAAGGTTTCATGATGGAATTAAAACCTGGAGAAAAATTAATATTCAGATAGATGAGAGGAGAGAAGATGGCATTCTCCATGGAGGGATGTATACAAAGGCAGTGACAAAACTTAGTTAATGAGTAAGAACAACACTAACTATCGTACTACAATTTTATAAAATGAATTAAATAATATGTGTGGGAATGTTTTTTGATTTGTTGTTTATTCTCTGAGCCAACTTTCAGCTAAAAATCCTTTGGATTATTTAATTCATCATCTTAATCTAATTCATTCTGGGGAAAAACTAGAATAATTTTAGTTTCTGGACAGGAAAGCAATGCTTTCAGAAGAAAGGTCCCTAGCAAGTTAGTCATTTGTAGCCAAAGCAAATGTGTAAACATGGTAAGATTATAAACAACAATGAAACAGAGATCATTCTTCAACCAACCCTGAGCCCCTGGCAACTTGTGTATTCTTTCCTATCGTAAACTCTGTCCACTTATTATCAAAGTACTTCTCCCCATGTTTATGCTCTGGAAGTAGATTAGGGACCATTCTTCCTGTGACCGAAATGCAGCAGAAGGGGACTGACTTTCCCAAAGGCAAAAGAATCACAGCCTTTGGCCTGGCAGTATTACCCACTGACCTCTGAAAATCCCTTTGAATTTCTATCACTCTTGATCAAAACTACCATCACAAAAACAGAACCCCATTCTAATCTTGGATCTGATGTGTTTTTGTACAAGCACAAACAAGCCAACACTTGCCTCACTGCCTGTAGCATCTCTGAAACCATGTTTTGTATTCAGGGTGGCAAGGATATTTTCTTTCCGTCTGAATCCTCTTCTTGATGGGCTTAATGACCTCTTGGTCAAATTCTCTCTGTTTTCTGATGTCCCAGTAGGCAACAGCAGTGTCCTAAGAGAGTCTCCCAGGATGGAGTTGTTTGGGAAAGAACCATGTGCTTGCGTTAAATCACTGAGGCTCGTGGCTAATTGTTGCTCTACATTCACCACCAGAGCAGGGTCACTGTTGAAATGGGTTGCGGCATACAGATCTGTGAAGGAAACAGGCCAGGAGATGAACCTGCTCTTCAACTCTCTCAAGTCTCCCTTCCTTCCTTAACCTGTCTGAAGTCCAAGGGTCACAATGGCCTCTCCCTAGTATATACTCTCAACTGTCTGGATTCTCCCTCCCCATCCACCTGACAAAGCCCCAAATCTGGTTAAATACTCTGTGCACATACTCCAAACCCACAGCAGAGCAGTGGGAAGTGACTGGAGAAGAATATGCATCTCTTTCGACCATCTTCACTTTAAATTCATAACCATTATCTTAACTGGGCCCAGCTATTTTAATACATTACCCTAATCAATTTACTCTCCTATTCTTTGAGATCACTATTTCACATCTCTTCTCAAACTTCCAACAGGGTCATTTCCACCATGTTCTCTTTGATCCCATCCCCCTTCCAGCTACATTTCCACATCTTCGCTCCCATTCACTGCAAAACTCCTTGAAGGTGTTGTATATATTCGGTAATTCTATTGCTTCTCCTTTGATTCTTTAATTCACCTCAACAAGGCTTTTACTAATCACGCATCTCCTGAAGCTGCTCACTACATGGGTTCGATCCCTGGGTTAGGAAGATCTCCTGGAGAAGGAAATGACAACCTACTCCAGTATTCTTGCCTGTGAAATCCCATGAACAGAGGAATCTGGCTGGGGCTACAGTCCATGGGGTCGCAAGAGTCAGACACGACTTAGTGACCAAACCATCACCACCAATGCATTGCCAAATACCATGATCATTTCTCAGTCCCAGAAATGTTAAATGCATCTATTAAAAACATCTGACACTGTATTTATCACTCTCTCCTTCCTGAAACACATTTTTCATGTGGCTTCCTGGTTACCACTCCCTCTTTGGCTTTTTTTCTTTTCTCTTACTTAGTGGCTGCCACTTTCTTGCTCTCCATGATGGTTTCTCTTCATCAGCAAGATTTCTAATTGTTGGAGGACTCAAGTTAGTCCTCAGATATCTTTTATATCTATATTTACCCCCTTGGGGAGATTATATCCAGTCTGTTTTAATGCCAACCACACACTTTTAATTCCCAGCCCCACCTTCTTCCAGACTAATATATCTAATTATCAAATTGGCATCTCTGAGAAGTTCTAATAGGCACCTCAAACTCAACATGTCTAAGACCAACTCTTGGTATCTATCTTAAAACCTGTTCCTCATACTCTTTTCCATCTGAGTAAATGGTAACTCCATCCTTCCATTTATTCAGACTTGAAACCTGAGAGTTATACTTGACTTGCTTTCTCTCATACTTCATCCTCAACCCAGCAGCAAATCATGGAGTGTTATCTTTGGAACATATTCAGAATCTATTTCTCACCACCTATACTGCTTTCTCTCTAGTTCAAGTTACCATCATCTCTTATCCAGATTCTGATCTACTTTTAGAATTTTAGAAACTTCTATCCTTGCCCCCCATTGTGTATTCTCAACTAAGTAGCAAGAGTAATTTTTAAGTTAGATGTCACTTCTCTGCTACAAACTCTCCAACAGCTCCTGATCTGACCCAGAATAAATGTCTGATTATCTGACTTTATCTATACACCTCATCTACCTCACTCTACTGTAGCAGCCCTGTTTCCTCACTGTTCTTTGAACATGCCAAGCACGTTCCAGTTTCAGGAACTTTGCACTTACTATTTCTACTGTCTAAAATTTCTCCCCCCACAAGTTATCGACATGACTCACATGCATTTTATTTAAGTCTGTACTCTTACTTCTCATTTGAGAAGCTTTCCCTGACCATTCTATCTAAAGCTTTGCTACTGCTGCTGCTAAGTCGCTTCAGTCGTGTCTGACTCTGTGCGACCCCAGAAACGGCAGCCCACAAGGCTCCCCTGTCCCTGGGATTCTCTAGGCAAGAACACTGGAGTGGGTTGCCATTTCCTTCTCCTGTGCCTGAAAGGGAAAAGTGGAAGTGAAGTCGTTCAGTCATGTCTGACTCTTAGTGACCCCATGGACTGCAGCCTACCAGGCTCCTCTGTCCATGGGATTTTCCAGGCAAGAGTACTGGAGTAGGGTGCCATTGCCTTCTCCGATCTAAAGCTTTACCTCCTTCATATACTCTCTAATAAGTGCTACATGCATGTGTGCATGCTAAGTTGCTTCAGTCGTGTCAGACTCTTTATGACCTTATGGACTATAGCCCACCAAGCTCCTCTGTCCATGGGATTCTCCAGGTAAGAATACTGGAGTGGGTTGCCATGCCCTCCTCCAGGGAATCTTCCTGACCCAGGGATCAAACTCACGTCTCTTATGTCTTCTACATTGGCAGGCGGGTTCTTTACTGCTGGAGTCATCTGGGGAAGCCATTCTCTAATACACTTATGTTATTTTTCTTCACAACACTTATCATAAGCTGACTTCTATATTTATAATTTATTTATCATCTGTCTTACCTCTTTAGAATAGAATTTCCATGAAAGTAGAGACCTTTTTTATTAAGGCAAAAATACACATGGAATTTCACTTTTGTTTGCTATGTTACCTACAGAGCTAGAACAGCATCTGGCATATAGTAGGTATTTAATACATTTTGTTGAATAAATACATAACTAAAGAGTGGTCTCCCAACACTTTTCTAAAACTAGCTTTTTCTGAAAAAGTAACTCTCAATAGAAGTGATTGAGACCAGAGAAGACTAAATGTTACTAGAAATATATCCCAGGATGCTATTTAACTGAAATAACATATAGTTATCAAGTTTGCATTTATATGAATTTTCTCTAATATATCTATCATGTTAAACTCATACCCTGTAGATTTCTTGAGGCTCTGACTACTGGTCATGATATATTTATTTACTTTTGGCTGCACCGTGCAGCTTGCAGGATATTTTAGTTCCCTGGCCAGGAACTGAGCCCACACCCTCAGCAGCGAAAGCGCAGAATCCTAACCATTGGACTGACAGGGAATTCCCCAATGTAAGAAATATTTATTCCAAAAGATCCAGTTAAACTTCAATCTTCACATCTATTAAAGAAAAGAGGCCTACAAACTTATAGGAAGCTATTACCTGAACTAAGCTTCAAAAGCCTTCCGGTGCTGGAGTCAGGGTTTGACAGAGAAGTCAGTAAGTCTCCACAGGAATGGGATGTAGTGGCTTTCATGTTATTTGAAGGCTTTGTGCTATATTCTCTGTAGTTCTTGTTTCTCTGAGGCCTTTTACCAATACTTCCGTGAAGGGACAGATTTTGAGAATAATGACTATCATAATTTTCTAGACCAACATCTGAAGGTAACTGATAGGGATGAATCTGGCTAGAATCACCCACATCCAGGCGTTTACCCAATGAGGCATCATGGGTAAGCTGATAAGTATCAGGTTTTGGTATCAAGTCCTTTTCTGGAGAAGAACCTGAAGACTTGTTGTCCAAAAAAGATATTCGGTACCCTTCTTTAGCCATCTTCTCTGGGGATCGAACTGTCATCTGATGAGGTGAGTAGCGTCTGATTTCTAACCGTCACCAAGGGGGCGGGAAAAAGACAATGAGAATTTTTAGGGTAGCCTTGTTCACTAGATAAACTCTTGTCTACCAAAAAAAACAAAAACAAAAAAACAGTTCTCAGGAAGAGATGGTTTATAATTTTTATAAGTGGTAGCATAAAATTATGGAGGGATTCCTACATGGAAGAACAACAAAACATGCTGGACATTGTGTAAACAGTAAAGACTATAACATTCTGAAGATAAATTTTACGTTAACCTAATTCCCTAGGAATTCCCTTTGAAAACTAGTGTCAGAGATTTCTATATTTACACTTCCACTATTTTGGTGCACCCCCACATGACAAAAGTTGTGGTCTTATGTATTCAGTCTATGGACAACAATTGGTAGGTCTCTGATTTCACAGACTCCTCACAATAAAGCTAAACCCATTCCCACTCCAAATCTCCACCCAGAGGATATAGGTTCACACACTGGGAACCACTATCATAAGCCAATTAAATGACAGGAAATTCAAAACCTATGAAAACCCCTAAACCAATTCCAAAACATTTCTCTCAGTCAGCTGTATCAGAATCTCTGAAAAGCCTCAGAGTGGGGCAACTAAAGCATCAGACAAAGAGAGAGGTCTCTGTGTTCTTTGGGGTTTTCAGATATTCATATGTTTGAAGGCCTTCCTGAGTTAGTCACATTAACTCAGAACAGTGGAACTTTCTATCTCTATAGAATCTTTAAGAATATCAATGTTTTTACTAAGCACCAGTCCATACAGTGGAAGAAATGTTAAAGAACAATATTCTTATGTAAGGAAAAGAATCTAAGAACAAGTAATGAGATTAGATAAATCAGACTATCCCTCCTGTTGAAGATATCTAAAAAGTGGGATGGGGCAGCGGGTGGACGCCGTGCGCAGAGACAGAGTGGCGTGGGGACCGTGGGCGGAGCAGGTGACCCACTGAGTTCTTCATTATGTCTGATGGAGACTATGATTACCTCATCAAGTTTTTAGCTCTGGGAGACTCGGGAGTAGGGAAGACCAGTGTGCTTTATCAGTACACAGATGGTAAATTTAACTCCAAATTCATCACAACAGTCGGCATTGATTTCAGGGAAAACAGAGTGGTGTACAGAGCCAATGGGCCAGATGGAGCTGTTGGCAGAGGTCAGAGAATCCACCTGCAGTTATGGGACACAGCTGGACAAGAGAGGTTTCGTAGCTTGACAACTGCCTTCTTCAGAGATGCTATGGGGTTTCTTCTGCTTTTTGATCTGACAAATGAGCAGAGTTTTCTCAATGTCAGAAACTGGATAAGTCAGCTACAAATGCATGCATATTGTGAAAACCCAGATATAGTGTTATGTGGGAATAAGAGTGATCTGGAAGACCAAAGAGTAGTAAAAGAGGAAGAAGTCAGAGGACTTGCAGAGAAATACGGAGTCCCCTACTTTGAAACTAGTGCTGCCAATGGGACAAACATAAACCAGGCTATTGAGATGCTCCTGGACCTGATAATGAAGCGAATGGAACGGTGTATGGACAAGTCCTGGATTCTCGAAGGCGTGGTGCATTCCAACGGTCACACCTCTGCAGATCAGCTGAATGAAGAAAAGGAGAAGGGGTCATGTGGCTGTTGAGGGGCCTTAGTGAGCTGAACAGCCATTCGAGGGGCCCATGTCTGTGACCTTCCGTATGGTGAAACATGACTCAGAGAGAGGCAAACAGGCCTTGCATGCAAACTGCTTCTCACCATCCCAATTAGACCTATCAGTAAAGCATCCCGTTTTAAAATTACTTTGCTGCAGCTTTGTAAATATTCTTTAAGATTCAGCCTGAGAGTTAGGCAAAATATCTCACATATCCAAAAGTGCCTTATAAAGCATTAGCCGCATGGCAGTAGATCGTTCAAGGATTCAGGATTTTGTAGCCACAGAACAGCGCATTTATTATGTATAATGACTGAAGATACCATCCCTGCTTTACCATACATAGGCCCAGAGTCTCACCTTTAAGATCTTAGATGTAATATCCGTTTTTAACGCAAATTTAAGACACTTCTTGCACCACAGGGGACTTTCTAAAATGTCATCTAAACAATTTAAATATTAAATAAGAATATACACAAATGAAAAAAAAAAAAAGTGGGATGATATATATATCCTTAAACGCATTAAAGAGCTAACAAGCTAGTGAGGAATTTCTAGGCCAAAATCTAGAAAACAGCAAGAACTCTTAGAGATGAGTCTAGCACTTAAAGTCACTTTTTCTCTAAGGAGATTTAGGATAAAAGGTATAAAATCCTAGTCCAGGATCCATCCAAGGTAAAGAGTATGAGAAACCACCTTCTCACCACCCACCCAACATTAAGATGGGAACCTAAGCAGGATACAATTTTCAGAATAAAGGTAAACTGGAAATAAACTAGCCCTTGTACACTGGTAATCTAGGTTTGTATTATCTGGGTGGTCCAGGGAACCTCAAGTTTTGAGCATGGATTAAGATGATCCCAGATTGATAGTCCCCTAGCCAACTGGTAAAAGCAAATGAAAGTCTGATCTGGAAAAGACATCTTCATGTAAGACTTTAAACCATTCCTACAAATAGTTTTTAAAATATAATATACACAGCTTTGGTACATATACAAAATGGAGTATTACTCAGCCATTAAAAAGAATACATTTGAATCAGTTCTAATGAGGTGGATGAAACTGGAGCCTATTATACAGAGTGAAGTAAGCCAGAAAGAAAAACACCAATACAGTATACTAACGCCTATATATGGAATTTAGAAAGATGGTAACAATAACCCTGTATACGAGACAACAAAAGAGACACTGATGTATAGAACTGTCTTTTGGACTCTGTGGGAGAGGGAGAGGGTGGGATGATTTGGGAGAATGGCACTGAAATATGTATAATATCATATATGAAACGAGTCGCCAGTCCAGGTTGGATGCACAATACTGGATGCTTGGGGCTGGTGCACTGGGACGACCCAGAGGGATGGTATGGGGAGGGAGGAGGGAGGAGGGTTCAGGATGGGGAACACATGTATACCTGTGACGGATTCATTTTGATATATGGCAAAACCAATACAATATTGTAAAGTTAAATAAAATAAAATTTGAAAAAAAATAAATAAATAAAACCAACTACCTTGAAAAAAATAAAATATAATATCCAGCAAGTAGCCAAAGGAAACAAAAAAGGAAATAAGACAAGCGAGAATGAGTAGGAAAAAACAGACAACACAGGCACACAAAAATTGGAATTAATAGATGCAGCCTATACAATGGCTATTTTTACTATGTTTAAAGATATAAAACATCTGGGAAATTTCTGCTTATTAAAAAGTGGCCCAGCAGATTTGAAAAAGAACCAAATCAAATTTGTAAAACTGAAAATAAAACTAGTGAAATTAAGAATTCAGCAAACAAGCTTAACAGCAGATTAGACACAGCTGAAAAGAATGAATTTAAAGTATGGGTCAGAAGGAATTATCCAGAATGTAGATCAAACAAAAAAGATGAATTATATGAAGAATAAGAGGCAAAGAGGACAATGTAAAAGTCTCAGACATATATTTACTTAATCAAGAGTTATAGAGGGACAAGATAGAAAAAATTGGACACATTATTTTTGAAGCATTCTGCAGAAATAATGAGACAGAATGTACCAATTCAAGTGCAATAAATACCAAACAAGATAAATAAAAAGAAATTCACACATCATAGTGAAATCACAAAAACATCAAACACAATTGGAAAATCTTAAAAGCAGCCAGAAGAAAAAAACATTATCCTTGCAGGAGTGACAAATTTCTAGCTAACTTCTTAAAAGCAGCCATAAAAGACAGACTACAGTGGAATACCTTCAATATTTTGAAAGAAATAACTGCCAACATAGAAATTTATACCCAACAAAAATACCCTTTAAGAATGATAGTGAGATAGGGGCATTTTCAGACAGTCAAAAACTGAAAGAATTCATTACCAGTAGACATACACTAAAGAAAATTCTAAAAGATGTACTATGAACTACAGGAAAATTATCTCAGAAGGGAAGTCTAGGATTAAAAAAAGAAGAAGAAATAAGGAGCAAAACAAAGTAGTAAATATATAGATAAGCTTAAATAAACATTGACTTTATAAAAATAGTATCTAGTGAGTTTTTAAAAATATAATTAAAATCCATAATAACTATACATTAATTAGAAGGGATTAAAAGGAGTAAAGTACTTTGAATTTTCCAAGAGAAGTGTTAAGGTGTTGATTAATTTTGAAGTTGAACAAGTTAAGGACTCATATTATAATTTGGGGCATAATAATATCAAAAGTACAGAAAGAGTGTATAACTTATAAATTAGCAGAAAGAAAAAATTGGTGATTAAAAACATAATAAATCCAAAAGAAGGCAAGAAAGGTAAAAGAAACAAGGAATAGTTAGCCAATACAAAAAGTCAAGAATAAAGGAAGTCAGACTATCTTCTCCTCAACTAGAAAAACCTCAGACGTCACTAAGCATCCAGGGCAACCCTTTATGAAAGCAGAAAAGAATTCATCGTGTAGTGCCCCCGGACGGAGACATCTCCTTCCATCTTCTCTCAAATCCCGTCATATCTAGATTTCTCTGACTAGCATGGAGAAAAATATTGTAAGCAAAATATTTACCATCTTCCTGGTTATTCTCACTTGGCATCTCCCTTCTTGCCACTTCCTGCATCTAAAAAGAAAAGTTTTTAGAAGAGCGTCAGTGGGCATTCAGACATGAGTTTAACTAGAACAGAGAGGGGGAAGGGTTCAGAATACTTTCCTGTTAGTAAGCAAGTCCATTCTTGCAAACTAGGGACCTAAATAAAAAAACTAAATAAAATTGGGGGAAAAAATTCTTTAAACTAGCCACAATGCAAAGAGTTTCTAGAGTTGTTTTGAAGCAGATAAAGAGATGCCTTGCAAAGACAAAATACTCTTTAGATAGTAAAGAACACACCAAATGGTGAGATATTCTATTTTCTCTGTTTTTGATAACTCAGCATAGAATTTAGATGGTACCACCTTTCCAAACTTATTTCTGTTTAAAGAACTCACATATTTATATTACCTCTGGTAAAGCTGAGCATCAAGCACAGGAGCTACTGGGACCTTTAATAGGCTGAAAATTAATCTAAGGCATAATTAAGCAAGGATTTATACAAAGTAGAAAGCCATCTCAGTTCAGTTAGTCGCTCAGTCGTGTCCAACTCTTTGTGACCCCATGGACTGCAGCATGCCAGGCTTCCCTGTCCATCACCAACTCCCAAAGCTTCCTCAAAACTCATGTCCATCGAGTCAGTGATGCCATCCAACCACCTCATCCTCTGTCATCCTCTGTCGTCCCCTTCTCCTCCCGCCTTCAGTCTTTCCTAGCATCAGGGTCTTTTCCAATGAGTCAGTTCTTCACATCAGGTGGCCAAAGTATTGGAGCTTCAGCTTCAGCATCAGGTCTTCCAATGAATATTCATTCAGGACTGATTTCCTTTAGGACTGACTAGTTGGATCTCCTTGCTTTCCAAGAGACTCTCAAGAGTCTTCTCTAACACCACAGTTTAAAAGCATCAATTCTTTGATTGCTCAGCTTTCTTTATAGTCCAACTCTCATATCCATACATGACTACTGGAAAAACCATAGCTTTGACTAGATGGACATTACTTGTTGGCAAAGTGATGTCTCTGCTTTTTAATATGCTGTCTAGGTTGGTCATAGCTTTTCTTACAAGGAATAAGTTCTTTTAATTTCGTGGCTGCAGTCACCATCTGCAGTGATTTTGGAGCCCCCCAAAATACAGTCTGTCACTGTTTTCACTGTTTCCCCATCTATTTCCCATGAAGTGATGGGACCAGACGCCATGATCTTAGTTTTCTGAATGTTGAGTTTTAAGCCAACTTTTTCACTCTCCTCTTTCACTTTCATCAAGAGGCTTTTTAGTTCTTCTTTACTTTCTGTCATAAGGGTGGTGTCATCTGCATATCTGAGCTTATTAATATTTCTCCCAGTGATCTTGATTCCAGCTTGTGCTTCATCCATCCCGACATTTTGCATGATGTACTCTGCGTATAAGTTAAATAAGCAGGGTGACAATATATAGCCTTGATGTACTCCTTTCCCGATTTGGAACCAGTCTGTTGTTCCATGTCCAGTTCTAACTGTTGCTTCTTGACCTGCATACAGATTTCTCAGGAGGCAGGTCAGGTGTCTCGTATTCCCATCTCTTGAAGAATTTTCCACAGTTTGTTGTGATCCACACAGTCAAAGGCTTTGGCATAGTCAATAAAGCAGAAGTAGATGTTTTTCTGGAACTCTCTTGCTTTTTCAATGATACAACAGATGTTGGCAATTTGATCTCTGGTTCCTCTGCCTTTTCTAAAACCAGCTTGAACATCTAGAAGTTCACGTACTGTTGAAGACTGGCTTGGAGAATTTTGAGTATTACTTTGCTAGCATGTGAGAAGAGTGCAATTGTGCGGTAGTTTGAACATTCTTTAGCATTGCCTTTCTTTGGGATTGGAATGAAAACTGACCTTTTCCAGTCCTGTGGCCACTGCTGAGTTTTCCAAATTTGCTGGCATATTGAGCGCAACACTTTCAAAGCATCATCTTTTAGGATTTGAAATAGCTCAACTGGAATTCTGTCACCTTCACTAGCTTTGTTCATAGTGATACTTCCCAAGACCCCCTTGACTTTGCATTCCACAATGTCTGGCTCTTAGGTGAGTGATCACACCATTGTGGGTATCTGAGTCATGAAGATCTTTTTTGTATAGTTCTTCTGTGTATTCTCGCCACCTCTTCTTAATATTTTCTGCTTCTGTTAGGTCCATACATTTCTGTCCTTTATTGTGCCCATCTTTGCATGAAATGTTCCCTTGGTAGCTCTAATTTTCTTGGAAGAGATCGCTAGTCTTTCCCATTGTATTGTTTTCCTCTATTTCTTTGCATTGATCACTGAGGAAGGCTTTCTTATTCTTCCTGCTATTCTTTGGAACTCTGCATTCAAATGGGTATATCTTTCCTTTTCTCCTTTGCCTTTATCTTCTCTTCTTTTCATAGCTATTTGTAAGGCCTCCTCAGACAACCATTTTGCCCTTTTGCATTTCTTTATCTTGGGGATGGTCTTGATCACTGCCTCTTATACAATGTCATGAACCTCCATAGTTCTTCAGGCACTCTGTCTATCAGATCTAATCCCCTGAATCTATTTGTCACTTCCACTGTATAATTGTAAGGGATTTGATTTAGGTCATACCTGAATGGTCTGGTGGTTTTCCCTACTTTCTTCAATTTAAGTCTGAATTTGGCAGTAAGGAGTATTCATGATCTGAGCCACAGTCAGCTCCCAGTCTTGTTTTTGTTGACTGTATAGAACTTCTCCATCTTTGGCTGCAAAGAATATAATCAATCTGATTATGGTATTGACCATCTGTTGATGTCTATGTGTAGTCTTCTCTTTTGTTGTTGGAAGAGGGTGTTTGCTATGACCAGTGCATTCTCTTGGCAAAACTCTGTCAGCCTTTGACCTGCTTCGTTTTGTACTCTGAGGCCAAATTTGCCTGTTACTCCAGGTATCTCTTGACTTCCTACTTTTGCATCTAGAAAGCCATCTAGAGTTTGCTTTTTAAAAAACCATCTTCAAGTATTCAGTATCTTTTAGGTAGTTATGCAGAGAAAGAAATCCTACTTCCTATTTCTTAAACTAAGAGGACATAAAGCAGGCTATTTATTCGATTTTCTTTTTCCTCTCACTTCAAGAAGTTATTTCAAAGTTTTGGGTTTTTTTTTAAATATAAAAAGTGCTATTTAATGTTAACTGTAAATTAGAGTAAGGCTTTCCTAATGGCTCAGCAGTAAAGAATCTGCCTGCCAATGCAGGAGACACAGATCTGATTTCTGGGTTGTGAAGGTCCCCTGGAGGAAGAAGTGGCAAGGACAGAGGAGCTGGCAGGCTACAGTCCCTGAAGTCACAAGACACAACTAAGCATGCACATGCATGTAGATATAGAATATATTTTTGTCTCAATTACTTTAAAACAATACCAAGTTTTTTCAAAAAAATGGTAATTGAAGTAGTTTCTAAATTACCCAAGGAGAATCTCCAAAAACAGAGAAACCAACTAAATGCTAATCTGTCCTTTTATAAAATGAAGGCATTCTAACAGTTCAACCTGAAAGGAAATCTTACTATCTTTTTCCTTGTATATAGTGTTGATTATCCAAATTGTGGATTAGTCAGTCTTTCCTTCTTTTCTTTCTCCTTCTGGATATTTGCAGCAAATTTACTACTCAATAACTTATTAAAGAAAATGCAAACAAAAGAAGTTGAATATAAAGTCATCAATTCTGCTTCCTGCATCATATTCATTCATATAAATAAGTAATGGACTCCCACCAATTTTTTCTCTAAGAACTTTTTAAATTCTTCCCCCATCTTACATGATCTCTGCCTCTTCATTGCTCAAGAGGCAGTGTTAGGAGAGCCATCCCTGAGATGTTAAGAATCCAGTAATTAAAAGGCTAAGAAGTAGAAAATGTAAAGAAGCCAGGTAACAGGAAATGGAGACACTGGGAGAGAGGAGAAAGCTGAAAACCAGCCCAAATCTGTAACAGTTGTATCCCTCTTCGAGTGCCAAAATGCCTGGCATACAATGTGTTAAAATTATATGTACATTTGATCAGATTCTAGGCGAGAGAGAAAGGGGAGACTAAAATTAATGGAAAAAGCTCTTTGCATCCTGTCTTGTGCTTTCCTTTTCCTGTGTCTAACATGCCTTCACCAAAAAAGTGTCTTAAGTCAAAGACAAATGTCATATATCATCACTTACATGTGGAATCTTAAAAAAAAAAAAGTACAAATGAACTTATTTACAAGACAGAGTCACACTACTTAGTGTGCATGTGTCAATTCCAATCTCCCAATTTATCCCTCCCCTCCTTTACCCCTTGGTAACCCTAAAATTGTTTTTTACATCTGTGACTCTGTCTTGTAAATAAGGGGGCTTCCCTGATAGCTCAGTTGCTAAAGAATCCACCTGTAATGCAGGAGACCCTGGTTCGATTCCTGGGTTGGGAAGATCTGCTGGAGAAGAGATAGGCTATCCACTCCAGTATTCTTGGGCTTCCCATGTGGCTCGGCTGGTAAAGAGTCTGCCTGCAATGTAGAAGACCTGGGTTTGATCCCTGGGTTGGGAAGATCCCCTGGAGAAGGGAAAGGTTACTCACTCCAGTGTTCTGGCCTAGAGAATTCCAAGGACTATATAGTCCATGGGGTCGAAAAGAGTCAGACATGACTGGGCGACTTTCACTTTATACCACAGGGAACTCTACTGGACACTCTATAATGACCTATATGGGAAAAAAAATCTGAAAAAGAGTAGATATATGTATATGTATAACTGATTCACTTTGCTGTGCAGCAGAAACTAACAACATTATAAATCAACTACACTCCACCTCCTACACTGCTGGTAGGAATGTAAATCGAAACAGCTGCTATAGAGAACAGTATGGAGATTCCTTTAAAAAAAAAAAAACAACTAGGAATAAAACTACCATATGATCCAGCAATTCTACTACTGGGCATATACCCTGAGAAAACCATAACTGAAAAAGACACATGTACCCCAATGTTTATAGCAGCACTATTTACAGTAGCTAGGACATTGGAAGCAATCTGCATGTCCATCAACAGATGAAAGGATAAATAAGATGTGGTACATACATACAATGGAATACTGCTCAGCCATAAAAAAGAACAAATTTGAGTCTGTTCTAGTGAGGTAGATGAAACTAGAGCCTGTTATACAGAGTGAAGCAAGCAGAAAAACAAATATTATATATTAACACATATATATGGAATCTAGAAAAATGGTATTGATAAACCTATTTGCAGGGAAGGAATGGAGACTCAGATATGGAGACTCAGATATAGAGAATGGACTTGTGAACACAGTGGGGAATGGAGAGAGTGGGACAAACAGAGAAAGTAGCATTGACATATATACACTACCATGTGTAAAACAGATAGCTGGTAGGAAGTTGCTGTGTAACACAGGGAGCCCAACCTGGCACTTTGTGATGACTTAAAGGGGTGGTGGAGAAGGCAACGGCACCCCACTCCAGTACTCTTGCCTGGAAAATCCCATGGATGGAGGAGCCTGGTGGGCTACAGTCCATGGGGTTGCTGAGAGTCAGACACGACTGAGCGACTTCACTTTCACTTTTCACTCTTATGCATTGGAGAAGGAAATGGCAACCCACTCCAGTGTTCTTGCCTGGAGAATCCCAGGGACAGGGGAGCCTGGTGGGCTGCCGTCTATGGGGTCACACAGAGTCGGACACGACTGAAGCGACTTAGCAGCAGCAGCAGCAGCAAAGGGGTAGAGTGAGAGGAGGGGAGGGAGGTTCAAGAGGAAGGTGATATATGTATAATTATGGTTGATTTGCATTGTTGTACAACAGAGACTAACACAACATTGTAAAGCAATTTTCCCCAAATAAAATTTTTTAAAAAGAGAGAAAAAATACTTAAAGTCCTCTTAGACCTTCATGAATAACTGAGAATCTACTGGATTATTAGCATTGATCATTGACTAGTCAATAGATCCAGCAGGAGGGTGAATACATTACCTGTGTTCCCAATAGGAAAGGGTCTAATTTCTGATCTGGTATAACACTGCCCTGGGTTGCAGAAGTACTTGTTAGGGAGTCCTTTATTTCCCGGTTAGGGAAGGGAATAAAAAGTCCTTTGTTTGAGTCTGTGTTAAAAGAAAAGGCATACAATGAAGCACTGACCAGACTTTAAAGGCAACATGTCTTATGGAAAGATACTAGAAGTCACAAGATTGAGAGTACTATGTCACCACTTGGAAACAATGTGAATTTGGGCAAACTGCTAAACCTCTCTCAATCCCTCCACTTGTAAAACAGTGATGATAAAATCTAAATTTTCCATCTCTCAGAGTTAAGGTAAGGTTAAAATAAGATAATGCATATGAAAGGTTTCATACATTATGAAATGCTCAAGAAAAATTAAAAAGTCAAATATTTTTGCACACTTCTGAAATGAACATACAATAAAATTTGACATCAATTCAACAATCTCCAGCTACAGGGGGAGATGGCTGGAAATAGATTCCTGACATCAGGCATCTCCAGGGCATTAATCAGCAGTCTGCAGTGATTCATCATTTCAAATCAGCTTCATAATTTCTTTTTTAAAATTTTGTTTGTTTATTTATTTAAGCTGTGCTGGGTCTTCTTTGCCGTGAAGGCTTTTTTTCTCTAGTTGTGGTGAGCAGGGGCTACTCTCTAGTCATGGTGCACAGGCTTCTTATTGTAGTGACTTCTCTTGTTGCAGAGTAGTGGCTCTAGGGCAGGCAGACTTCAGTAGTTGCAGCAATGCAGGCTCAGTAGTTGCCCTCCTGGGCTCTAGAGCACAAGCTCAGTAGTTGTGGCATATGGACTTAGCTGCTCCATGGCATGTGGGATCCTCCCAGATTAGGGATCAAACTCAAGTCTCCTGCATTGGCAGGAGGATTCTTTACCACTGAGCCACCAGGGAAGCCCCAGCTTCATCATTTCTAACCAGCTTCTTTCCGCCGTGATTTCCTCATTTATAGAAAGAAACAGACTAATCAAGACCTATTTCATAGAGAAGAATACCAAATCTTTAGGTCTCCTAGTATTTTTTTCTTTTTGCCTATTATCAGAGAAACAACTTTAAAAACAGAAAGGAAAAGCAAGTAAAAACTATATCCTAATCCTGGCCACCTCAAAAGGAGCTAGTTAAGATTTCTATTAAATTGTAACACTTGTACAAAAGGTTTTGCACATTAATTGCAGAATTCTGGGATTTGGAGTCTTCTGGGGGACTCATTAATAAAAATAAGAGATTTTTGTTTAGAGAGGCTTTTTTCTTTAGTAGGATTGTATATAAAAATTAAGATATTAATAGTTTCAAACATTTGTGCTCTTCACCTAGTTCCCATTTGCAAGCTCTGGCAGTAGAAAGCTACCGTAAGGCAGGGCAACTGAGAACCCAGGATGAGAATAAAGCCAGCCTTTCTAAAATCCAGCCCCTCAGTCCATTTGGGGTTCTAATATGCTTCTTACTTCTGAGTTGCCTTCTGGGAATGAAACGTCATGCTATTTCAGTACAAAATGTCCTTCTATCCTTGTACTTGACGTAATTTTATTTCTCAAAGTGACATAAGCTCTCAAAGTTTATGTTCTCTGGTTCCTTTGCATTTGCAACACAGAAAAAGAAAGGGGGGGAGCAGAAATTGCTGTTTTAAAATCTGATTCTTAGTGGGAAATTAGAATGGTTAGTAAGCTGTGACTTTGGGTTCAGGGCTCCTCTTACCCCTTTCCTACAGAACAACACAAACTTCCCAGGTATCCAAGACCCTGTTCCATCTTGGTTTTCCTATCTTTCTAATGCTCTTTTCTAGATTTTTTTGTTTTGTTTTTTTAATTCAACCTATTTCTTGGTTCAAACAAATCTCGCAAGGTCCCAGCTCTTTGTTGAATGCTATCATAACTTCTCTCTGGTTTTAGCTATCAATCAAGTCTGGATGACCCTAAGTCTAACTATCTTAACTCTTATCTGTCTTTTCATGTCCAGACTTAAGTTTTTTGAACTGCCCCCCAAAAGAGTGCTCTACAGACAACTGAAAAGTCAGTATTTTCTCTCTTTTTTCTTTTTGTTGTGCTGCATGGCTTGTGGGATCTTAATTCCCCGACCAGGGACTGAACCTGGGCATTGGCAGTGAAAGTGCCGAGTCCTAACCAAAGGACCGCTAGGGAAATCCCAAATATTTTCTTTTTAAAAAATGTCTTTTATTGAATTTGCTATTCTATTGTTTCTGTTTTATGTTTTGTCTTTTTGTCCAAGATGCATGTGGGATCTTAGCTCCCCTACCAAGGATTAAACCCCAAAACCCAGCATTGGAAGGCAGTGTCTTAACCACTGGACTAACAGGGAAGTACCCTAAATATTTTCTAAATTAAACTCATAATCTTTACTTCCAGGACTACTTCTGCTGATGTCCTACCTCCAACCCTAACCCTCATTTTAATACTGGCATTACTATTCACCTAATCCTTCAAGATAGAAAATTGTTCTTTGACTTTCTCTCACTTATCTCAAATGTCAATTATCAAATTCTATAGAATTACTTTTTTTGGAGGGGGACATCTTTAATTGAGGTATAATGTACATGTCATATAAGTCATCATTTTACAGTATGCAATTCAGTGATTTTCAGTGCATTCACAAAGTTATACCACCATCACCACCTTCTACTCTCATCACCCCAAAAGAGGCCAAATTAACTGTGACTCTTAATTCTCTCTTCTTCATCAGTCCCTACAAACATCAAATAGGATTTGCCTATTCTGGACATTTCATGAAGATGGAATAATACAATATTTAACCTTTTGTATCTAGTTTCTGTCAATTAGTATGATATTCTCAGGACAAACATTGTAGCATGTATCAGTACTTCAGTACTTTTTAGGCTGAAAAATATGCCTTATATGGATATGCCGTTACTTTGTTTCTCCATTCATGAGTTGATAGATTTTTTGGCTATTATGAATAATGCTGCTTTCATTTCTGCACAAATCTTTGTGTGGACATATGTTTTCATGTCTCTTGGGTATATATCTAGAAGTGGAATTGGTGGGTCAAATGGTAACTCTAACTTTTTGAGGAACTTCCAAATTGTTTTCCAAAGAAGCTATACCATTTTATTTTCCCACCAGAAATGTATGAGGGTTCCAATTTCTCCACATCTTTGTTATTACTTGTTATCTGTCCTTTTGATTCTAGCCATCCTAGTGGATGTGAAATGTTATCCTCTTTGTGGTTTTGACTTGCATTTCCCTTATGGCTAGTGATATTGAACATCTTTCATGTGCTTGTTGGCTAGCTGCATATCTTCTTTGGAGAAACGTTTGTTCAATCTTTTGCCCATTTTCTAATTTGGTTGTTTGCCTTTCTGTTGTTGATTTTATAAGAGTCTACATATATATATATATATATATATATACACACACACATATATATGTGTGTGTGTGTATATATATATGCTCCACCCTTCCTGGGATTCTCCAGGCAAGAACACTGGAGTGGGTTGTCATTTCCTTCTCCAATGCATGAAAAATGAAAAGTGAAACTGAAGTCGCTCAGTCGTGTCCGACTCTATGCGACCCCATAGATAGCAGCCTACCAGGCTCCTCTGTCCATGGGTTTTTCCAGGCAAGGGTACTGGAGTGGGTTGCCATTGCCTTCTCTGATATATAATGGATATCAGACCCTTGTCAGACATATGATTTGCAAATATTTTCTCCTATTCTGTGGGTTGCTTTACTTTTTAAAAAAAATTAATTATTATTTTGGTCATACAATGCAGCATTTGGGATTTTAGCTCCCCCACCAGGGATTGAACCCATCTCCCCAGCAGTGAAAACACAGGGTCCTAACCACTGGACTGCCAGGGAATATCCTAGCTTTTTTACCTTCTTGATAGTGTCCTTTGAAGTACAAAGTTTTTTTAATATTTATTTTTATTTATTTGGCTGTGTGGCATCTGAGTTGCAGCACATGGGCTCTTTTAGTTCTGGCATTTGGGATCTTTTTTTTTTAGGAGTAGCATGTGGGATCTAGTTCCCTGACCAGGGCCCCTGCATTAGGAGTGCTGAGTCTTAGCCACTGGACCACCAAGGAAGTCCCAGTTCTCAAGGATTTAATTAATCTGTACCTCCTCATTTGTATTCACACTATTATTGTCCTATGTCAGGACAGGTCCTTATTATCTCCCACTTGGACTGCTGTCTTTAGTTGCTGCCTATCTAAATCAATCTTGAGTTATTGCTCTAAATTATACATTTAATCATGCTTACCACCTACAATATCTTTGTCACCCATTTTCAATAGAATAAAATGAAAATGTTTCATAAAGAGACCGTTTGCAACTTGGCTTTAATCAACCACCTTAGCTCCAGTCACGTGCATGCATGCGTGCCAAGACACTTCAGTCGTGTTCAACTCTCTGCGACCCAATGGACTGTATCCTGCCAGGCTCCTCTGTCCATGGGATTCTGCAGGCAAGAATACTGGAGTGAGTTGCCATTTTCTTCTCCAGGGGATCTTCCCTATTCAGGGATCAAACTCACATCTCTTATGTTTCCTGCACTGGCAGGCAGGTTCTTTTCCATTAGCACCACCTGAGAAGCCCCCTGTCACAAGCTAAGTCACAAGCTGAGTCAATTTCCTAATCCGTCACACCTGTTTTTTCTACTTCTGTTTTCTATGCATTGAATGCCCAACTATGCCCAATGAATTCTATTTGAATTCCCAACTTAAGTGTATCCTTTTTGGGAAGGCTTTACCCAGGTCAACTGCTAGTGTCTCTCCCCCACAGTTCCTTACCTCTGCCGAAGTTGAACTCATGTCTCAGCCTGACTTGTAACCTAATTAACTATGATAAATCTGGTGTGGGAGTAGCTGAAGCTCTGACATTGTTGTGTCATTTCCTAATATGCCTATCCTCTAACACAGGAATTTTCCAGTAGATAGACACAGGAAAACAACAGAATGGGAAACACTAGAGATCTCTTCAAGAAAATCAGAGATACCAAAGGAACATCTCATGCAAAGATGGGCTCGATAAAGGACAGAAATGGTATGGACCTAACAGAAGCAGAAGATATTAAGAAGAGATGGCAAGAATACACAGAAGAACTGTACAAAAAAGATCTTCATGACCCAGATAATCACGATGGTGTGATTACTGATCTAGAGCCAGACATCCTGGAATGTGAAGTCAAGTGGGCCTTAGAAAGCATCACTACGAACAAAGCTAGTGGAGGTGGTAGAATTCCAGATGAGCTATTCCAAATCCTGAAAGATGATGCTGTGAAAGTGCTGCACTCAATATGCCAGCAAATTTGGAAAACAGCGGTGGCCACAGGACTGGAAAAGGTCAGTTTTCATTCCAATCCCAAAGAAAGGCAATACCAAAGAATGTTCAAACTACCGCACAGTTGCACTCATCTCACATGCTAGTAAAGTAATGCTCAAAATTCTCCAAGCCAGGCTTCAGCAATATGTGAACCGTGAACTTCCAGATGTTCAAGCTGGTTTTAGAAAAGGCAGAGGAACCAGAGATCAAATTGTCAACATCCGCTGGATCATCGAAAAAGCAAGAGTTCCAGAAAAACATATATTTCTGCTTTGTTGACAATGCCAAAGCCTTTGACTGTGTGGATCACAATAAACTGTGGAAAATTCTGAAAGAGATGGGAATACCAGACTACCTGACCTGCCTCCTGAGAAACCTGTATGCAGGTCAGGAAGCAACAGTTAGAACTGGACATGGAACAACAGACTGGTTCCAAATAGGAAAAGGAGTACGTCAAGGCTGTATATTGTCACCCTGCTTACGCTGGGCTGGAAGAAGCACAAGCTGGAATCAAAATTACCGGGAGAAATATCAATAACCTCAGATATGCAGATGACACCACCCTTATGGCAGAAAGTGAAGAGGAACTAAAAAGCCTCTTGATGAAAGTGAAAGTGGAAAGTGAAAGTTGGCTTAAAGCTCAACATTCAGAAAACGAAGATCATGGCATCTGGTCCCATCACTTCATGGGAAATAGATGGGGAAAAAGTGGAAACAGTGTCAGACTTTATTTTTCTGGGCTCCAAAATCACTGCAGATGGTGACTGCAGCCATGAAATTAAAAAACGCTTACTCCTTGGAAGGAAAGTTATGACTAACCTAGATAGCATATTCAAAAGCAGAGACATTACTTTGCCAACAAAGGTTCGTCTAGTCAAGGCTATGGTTTTTCCTGTGGTCATGTATGGATGTGAGAGTTGGACTGTGAAGAAGGCTGAGCGCCGAAGAATTGATGCTTTTGAACTGTGGTGTTGGAGAAGACTCTTGAGAGTTCCTTGGACTGCAAGGAGATCCAACCAGTCCATTCTGAAGGAGATCAGCCCTGGGATTTCTTTGGAAGGAATGATGCTAAAGCTGAAACTCCAGTACTTTGGCCACCTCATGCGAAGAGTTGACTCATTGGAAAAGACTCTGATGCTGGGAGGGATTGGGGGCAGGAGGAGAAGGGGACGACAGAGGATGAGATGGCTGGATGGCATCACTGACTCGATGGACGTGAGTCTGAGTGAACTCCGGGAGTTGGTGATGGACAGGGAGGCCTGGCGTGCTGCAATTCATGGGGTCGCAAAGAGTCGGACACGACTGAGCGACTGATCTGATCTGAGACACCTGTTTGCTGAATTGCTCTTATATCCATCGCACCAGAGAATGCCAGTTGCCTCTCACTACATCCTTTTTCATCTGTTAGAACCCCCAGTAACAGCCCTAGATTGCCAACATCTGGATTTCTATATGAGAGAGAAATGAATTTCTGTCACAAAACCTTCCCCATTTGCTCCTAGTACACTCTGAGCCTCTACAGCATATGCCCATCTACATCAGTGTTTCTCAAACTCAACATTCTCATAAACCCTGAGACTATCAATCTAGTTTGAGAAATTTCAGTTCAAGAAACTCAGTGTGTCAAAAGATATTTTACAAAGCAGATTATATTAGGTGACAGTTTGGCAATTTCTTACAAAACTAAAAACTTGGTATTTACCCAAAGGAGTTGAAAGCTTATGTCCATACAAACATCTGCATATAGATGTTTATAACAACTTTTTGCATAATTGCCAAAACCTGGGAGCAACCAAGATGTTCTTCAGTAGGTGAGTGGGTAAATAAATAATCCAGATAATAATAATAGAATATTCAGTTCAGTTCAGTCGCTCAGTCATGTCCAACTCTGAGACCCCATGGACCACAGCACCATTAAGCCCTAAAAACAAAGTAGCTACTAAGCCACAAAAAGATACAGAGGAAACCACTGCATATCACTAAGCAGACAAAGCCAATCTGAAAAGGCTACATACAGTATGACTCCAATTATATGAAATTCTGGAAAAGGCAAAACTGTGGCAACAGGTGAAAATGGCAGTGAGAAGCATCTTGCATCTGTCTCCCCCTAGACAACAACTGCACTTGCAGAATTCTCTGATATAACTATTTTAGAATTTTGGAGTCTACTGAAGGCTTGCAACTTCTGGGGGAAGGCATGGAAGGTAAATTAGGGTTAATTTTGGTTAATTTCAGTTCTTAGCAAAGTAGCTAAGGCTTCCCTGGTAGCTCAGCTGGTAAAGAATCCACCTGCAATGCAGGAGACCCAGGTTTGATTCCTGGATCAGGAATATCTCCTGGAGAGGGATAGGCTACCCACTCCAGTATTCTAGGGCTTCCCTTGTGGCTCAGATGGTAAAGAATCTGTCTGCAATGTGGGGGACCTGGGTTTGATCCTTGGGTAAGGAAGATTCCCTGGAGAAGGGATAGGCTACACACTCCAGTGTTTTTGCCTGAAGAATTCCATGGCGAGGAACCTGGTGGGCTACAGTCCATGTGGTCACAATGAGTCGGAAATAACTGAGTGACTTTCACTTTCAGCAAAGAAGCAGCTACCGGTCCCTCACCCCTCATGCAAAAAATTTAAGCTGGACCCTTACCTAACACATACACAAAAATTAACTGGATGGATTAATGCATCAAAGACTTAAATGTAATACATTAAACTATAAAACTCAGCATTTCTCCAGTGGTCCAGTGGCTAAGACTCCACACTCCCAATGCATGGGGCTGGGGTTAGATCCCTGGTCAGGGAACTAGATCCCACATGGCCCAACTAAGACCGGGGGCATCCAAATATATATAAAAAAATATATATATACATATTTTTTATATATAAACTATAAAACTCTTAGAAGAAAACATAGAGAACATGCTTACTGGATTTGTCACTGTGACACCAAAAGCAAAGCAATAAAACAGACAAATTGAACTTCATTAAAAATTTAAAATTTTGTGCATCTAAAAACAATACACACAGAGTAGCAGCCCACAGGCAGCCCATAGAATGGGAGAAAATATTTGCAAATCATATATCTGATACAGAATTAATATTTAGAGTATATAGAGAACTCCTAATACTCAACAACAACAAAAAAGCAACTTGGTTCAAAAGTGGGCAAAGGACTTGAATAGACATTTCTCCAAACGAAGATTTACAAATGGCCAATAAGCACACACACAAAAATACTCAACATCACTGATCATCAGGGAAATACAAATTAAAAACATGAGATACCAGCTCACACCCAGTAGGATGGCTACTACCAAAAAATCAGAAAATAACAAGTGTTGGTAAGGAGGTAGAGAAATCAGAACTCTTGTACACTGTTGGTGGGAGTGTAAAATGATACAGTGGCTATAGACAACAGTATGGCAATTCCTGAAAAAAATTAAAAATAAAATTACTATATGATACAATAATTTCACTTCTGGGTACATACCCCAAAGAAGTGAAAGCAGGGTCTTGAAGAGATAGATGTATACCCCTGTTCATAGCAGCATTATTCACAATAGCAAAAACACGGGAGTAACCCAAGTGTCCATCGACAAATGAATGGATAAACAAAATGTGCTCTATACATACAATGGAATATTATTCACCCTTAAAAAGGAAGGAAATTCTGACTAATGCTACCATGTGGATGAACTTTGAGGACATTGTGGTTGTTCAGTCACTAAGTCATGTACAACTCTCTACAACTCCATGGACTGCAGCATACCAGGCTTCCGTGTCCTTTACTAGCTCCTGGAGTTTGCTCAAACTCATGTCCATTGAGTCAGTGATGCCATCCAACCATCTCATCCTCTGTCCCCCCTTTCTCCTCCTACTATCAATCTTTCCCAGCATCAGATCTTTACCAATGAGTTGACTCTTCGCATCAGGTGGCAGAAGTATTGGAGCTTCAGCTTCAGCATCAGTCCTTCCAATGAATATTCAGGGTTGATTTCCTTGAGGATTGACTGGTTTGATCTCCTTGCTGTCCAAGGGACTCTCAAGAGTCTTCTCCAGCATCACAATTCAAAAGCATCAATTCTTCGGCACTCAGCATTCTTTATGGTCCAACTTTCACATCCATAGATGACTACTGGAAAAACCACAGCTTTGACCTTTGTTGAGAAAGTGATGTCTCTGCTTTTTACTATGCTGTCTAGGTTTGTCATAACTTTTCTTCCAAAGAGCAAGCATCTTTTAATTTCATGGCTGCAGTCACCTTCCACAGTAATGTTGGAGCCCAGGTAAATAAAATCTGTCACTGTTTCCACTTTTTCCCCATCTATTTGCATAAAGTGATAGGACTGGAAGCCATGGATCTTAGTTTTCTGAATGTTGAGTTTTAAGCCATCTTTTTCACTCTCCTCTTTCACCCTCATCAAGAGGCACTTTAGTTCATCTTTGCTTTCTGCTGGCATCATCTGCATATCTAAGGTTGTTGTTACTTCTTGCAATCTTGATTCCAGTCTGTGATTCATCCAGCTTGGTATTTCACATAATGTACTCTGCATATAAGTTAAATAAACAGGGTGACAATATACAGCCTTGACGTACTCCTTTTCCAATTTGGAACCAGTCTGTTGTTCCATGTCTGGTTCTAATTGCTTCTTGATCTGCATATAGGTTTCTCAGGAGGCAAGTAAGGTAGTCTGGTATCCCTACCTCTTTCAGAATTTTCCAGTTTGTTGTGATCCACACAGTCAAAGCCTTAGTGTAGTCAATGAAGCAGATATTTTTTTGGAATTCCCTTGCTTTTTCTACGATCCAATAGATGTTGGCAATTTGATCTCTGGTTCCTTTGCCTTTTCTAAATCCAGTTTGTACATCTGAAAGTTCTCTTCATATACTGCTGAAGCCTAGCCAGAAGGATTTTGAGCATTACCTTGCTATCATATGAAATGAGCGAAATAGCACAGTAGTTTGAACATTCTTTGGCATTGCCTTTCCTTGTGATTAGAATGAAAATTGATCTTTTCCAGTCCTGTGGCCATTGCTGAATTTTCTAAATTTGCTGGCATATTGAATGCAGCACTTTAACAGAATCATCTTTCAGGATTAGCAATAGCTCAGCTGGAATTTCATCACCTCCACCAGCTTTGTCCATAGTAATGCTTCCTACGGCCCACTTGATTTCACATTCCAGGATGTCTGGCTTTAGGAGAGTGATCATACCATCGTGATTATCTGAGTCATTCAGTTCAGTTCAGTTCAGTCACTCAGTCGTGTCCTCACCAACTCCCAGAGCTCACTCAAACTCATGTCCATCAAGTCAGTGATGCCATCCAGCCATCTCATCCTCTGTCGTCCCCTTCTCCTCCTGCCCCCAATCCCTCCCAGCATCAGAGTCTTTTCCAATGAGTCAACTCTTCGCATGAGGTGGCCAAAGTACTGGAGTTTCAGCTTTAGCATCACTCCTTGCAAAGAACACCCAGGGCTGATCTCCTTCAGAATGGACTGGTTGGATCTCCTTGCAGTCCAAGGGACTCTCAAGAGTCTTCTCCAGCACCACAGTTCAAAAGCATCAATTCTTCAGCACTCAGCCTTCTTCACAGTCCAACTCTCACATCCATACATGACCACAGGAAAAACCACAGCCTTGACTAGACGGACCTTTGTTGGCAAAGTAATGTCTCTGCTTTTGAATATGCCATCTAGGTTGGTTATAACTTTCCTTCCAAGGAGTAAGCGTCTTTTAATTTCATGGCTGCAATCACTATCTGCAGTGATTTTGGAGCCCAGAAAAATAAAGTCTGACACTGTTTCCACTTTTTCCCCATCTATTTCCCATGAAGTGATGGGACCAGATGCCATGATCTTCGTTTTCTGAATGTTGAGCTTTAAGCCAACTTTTTGACTCTCCTCTTTCACTTTCATCAAGAGGCTTTTTAGTTCCTCTTCACTTTCTGCCATAAGGGTGGTGTCATCTGCATATCTGAGGTTATTGATATTTCTCCCGGTAATTTTGATTCCAGCTTGTGCTTCTTCCAGCCCAGCGTAAGCAGGGTGACAATATACAGCCTTGACGTACTCCTTTTCCTATTTGGAACCAGTCTGTTGTTCCATGTCCAGTTCTAACTGTTGCTTCCTGACCTGCATACAGGTTTCTCAGGAGGCAGGTCAGGTAGTCTGGTATTCCCATCTCTTTCAGAATTTTCCACAGTTTATTGTGATCCACACAGTCAAAGGCTTTGGCATTGTCAACAAAGCAGAAATATATGTTTTTCTGGAACTCTTGCTTTTTCGATGATCCAGCGGATGTTGACAATTTGATCTCTGGTTCCTCTGCCTTTTCTAAAACCAGCTTGAACATCTGGAAGTTCACGGTTCACGTATTGCTGAAGCCTGGCTTGGAGAATTTTGAGCATTACTTTACTAGCATGTGAGATGAGTGCAACTGTGCGGTAGTTTGAACATTCTTTGGTATTGCCTTTCTTTGGGATTGGAATGAAAACTGACCTTTTCCAGTCCTGTGGCCACTGCTGAGTTTTCCAAATTTGCTGGCATATTGAGTGCAGCACTTTCACAGCATCATCTTTCAGGATTTGAAATAGCTCATCTGGAATTCCATCACCTCCACTAGTTTTGTTCATAGTGATGCTTTCTAAGGCCCACTTGACTTCACATTCCAGGATGTTTGGCTCTAGGTGAGTGATCATACCATCGTGATTATCTTGGTCATGAACATCTTTTTTGTACAGTTCTTCTGTGTATTTTTGCTACCTCTTCTTAACATCTTCTGCTTCTGTTAGGTCCATACCATTTCTGTCCTTTATCGAGCCCATCTTTGCATGAAATGTTCCCTTGGTATCTCTAATTTTCTTGAAGAGATCTCTAGTCTTCCCCATTCTGTTGTTTCCTTAATCTGGGTCATTAAGGCCTTCATTGTACAATTCTTCTGTGTATTCTTGCTGCCTCTTCTTAATCTCTTCTGCTTCTGTTAGGTCCCGTTTACTTGAATATGCCCATCCAGTTTTCTTGAAGAGGTCTCTAGTCTTTTCCATTCTATTGTTTTCCTCTATTTCTTTGCATTGTTCTCTTACAGCTTTCTTATCTCTTCTTACTATTCTCTGGAACTCTGCATTCAGTTTGGTATATCTTTCCCTTTCTATTTTGCCTTTTGCTTCTCTTCTCAGCTACCTGTAAGACCTCTTCAACCATTTTGCCTTCTTGCATTTCTTTTTCCTTGGGATGGTTTTGGTCACTGCCTCCTGTACAATGTTACCAATCTCCGTCCATAGTTCTTCAGGCATTGTGTTTACCAGATCTAATCCCTTGAATCTACTTGTCATCTCCACTGTATAATCATAAGGAATTTGATTTAAATCACACCTGAATGGTCTAGTGGTTTTCCCTACTTTCTTCAATTAAAGTCTAAATTTTGCCCTAAGAAGGTCATGATCTAAGCCATACTCAGCTCTAGTTCTTGTTTTTGCTGACTGTAGTATAGAGCTTCTCCACCTTTGGCTGCAAAGAATATAATCAATCTGATTTTTGTATTGACCATCTGGTGATGTCCATGTGTAGAGTCATCTCTTGTGTTGTTGGAAGAGGGCAACAACATTGAGGACATTATGCTAAGTGAAATAAACCAGTCACAAAAAGACAAATACTGTATGATTTCTCTTCTATAAGAGACTCAGAGCAATCAGTATCAGAGAGAGAAAGAAAATAGAATGGTGATTTCTAGGGGCTACAGGGAGGGTAAGATGGGGAGTTATCATTTAATGGGTGTAGTTCAGTTTTATAAGATGAAAAGAGTTCCAGAGGGCTGGTGGTGATGAATGCATTTAATACCAGTGAACTGTTCACTTAAAAATGGTTAAGATGGTAAATCTTATATACATTTTACCACAATAAACATTTCTGAGAAAAAAAAAACATAAAGAGATGGTAAAAAGATCAGTAATTGCCAGGGGTAAGAGGGGAGTAAGGGAAGACTACGTGAGCACAGAGTTTAGGCCAGTGAAACTATTCTGTATGATACTAAAATGGTGGATACATGTCATTATATTAATACATTTACCAAACCCATAGAATGTACACTACCAAAAAGGAACCCTAATGTAAACTAAGGACTTCAGGTGATAATAATGTGTCAATGTAGGTTCATCAGTTGTAACAAAAGCACCACTCTGATGCCTGTTGTTGGTAGTGAGAGAGGCTATGCATGTGTAGAGGCAGGAGGTATATAGGAACCCTGTATTTCCTGTTCAGCTTTGCTGTGGATCTAAAACTATTCTAAAAAACAGTCTATTTTTTCAAATAGCAGACTAATATTGCAAAGGAGTATTTCTGCTCTTACATCTTTTAAATGTTTTCCATAACTGCATCAAACAAAAACATGAAATTAAAGGGCCTCACACTGCCTGTGGACCTCTGAAAGTATCCCTGCTCCAGGAGTTCACAACACTGAGTTTGAGGAATACTGATCTGTGTCATTTATTTAACGTTTTCATATGCACTGCCTGAAATTGTGTTACTTAGCTTTTTCATGTTTGTCTCATTATCTTATATTGCAAGTGATTCAGGAAATGACTGAATTTTCTATTTCCAGAGTATGTTTCAGAAGATAATTTATGTGAGTTTACAAAAAGAAAAAAGGAAAAAAAGTTGGATGAGAATCAAAAATTTCACTAAAAAGAATGGACTTTGATTTGGGTCATAAACAGAAGGATTTTAATTCAAGCACTGAAGGCAGAAGGGACAGCATTAGTTCAACGGCAAAAGAGAGAAAAAGGAGAGAGTGGTTTGACTTGACTGAAGCATCGTATATTGTAGTTGAGAAACAGGAGATATAAGGTTTCAGGGTAGGCTGAAGAGATGAGCTCCAGCAGTTTTTTTTTTTTTTTTTAATTAATTATTTGGCTGTGCTGTGTCTTAGCTGCTGCACATGGGACCTTTGATCTTCGTTGCAGCACATGGAAACTTTAGTTGCAGCAAGTGGGATCTAGCACCCTGACCAAGGATTGAACCCAGGCCCCCTGCATTGGGTGTACAGTCTTAGCCACCAGGGAATTTCCACAGCTACAACTTAGAGAAGCCTTGTGTGTCAGATTGAGGACTCTAACTTCAGCTATGAGTGGGAGCCATGCAAGTTTTTGAGCAGGCAAATATAATAATCACAGTTGAGTTTTAAGAGAATTAATCTGACAGGAAATACAAAATGAACTGAATAAAGAAGAAACTAGGAGGCAGCACAGTATAATATTTAAGAGGACTTTGATGACTGACAGACTAGAGTTTGCATCACAGCTTTGCCACTTAGTGGATAATTAGAGCAAATTATTTCACCTCTTTTGGGCCTGGTTTCCTCACACATGAAGAAACAAGGATAATTATAATCACCTTCAAGGTTGTTGTGAGGATTTAATGAGATTATATAATAGCCTGGCCTAGAGTTTATACTCAGTGAATGATAGATATTAAACATGCCTGTTAAGAGACAGGAAAGGGAAAAGAAAGCTTGTTAATTGTGAATCATACTCTATGGTATGAACATTCAACTGGATTTGGGGGAGGGAGAGAATTATACCCCGCACTGATTCTGAGCCTGAATAATGAGAAAGTGATGGTAACACTAAGGAAACCCTGAGAGCTGTTTAGGTCTGGAGGAAATGGCGTTCGTTTGAGTTTTTAACATGTTTAGCGTGAGAGGCTGGAAAATTATTCAGTGGTGATTCCAAGTGTATGTTAATAGTTGGTCAACAGAAATAGGGAACTGATGCAGAGAAACTGTACAAGTTGTCAAAGCTAGACCATTTTGTTTAAGAGTCATCAACAGGGAGGAAATAAAGCTAGCTGTGCAAACAGATGAGCTCAATAGGGCAAAGAGTAGAGAAAGAAGAGAATCTGAAGGCATAGCCTAGGTATGCTTATTTTAGGGGTATGGGAAAAGAGAGAGGGAATTTTGAAACAGTCAAAGATTATGCAGTGAAGAGACCAGGATGAGGATACAAGACAGTGAAGATTCCCTGCCATCCTAAATGACTGGTGGGAAAGCACTGTTTGAACAATCGAGCTGCTGCTGCTGCTGCTAAGTCACTTCAGTAGTGTCCGACTCTGTGCGACCCCATAGACAGCAGCCCCCCAGGCTCCCCTGTCCCTGGGATTCTCCAGGCAAGAACACTGGAGTGGGTTGCCATTTCCTTCTCCAATGTAAGAAAGTGAAAAGTGAAAGTGAAGTCACTCAGTCATGTCCAACTCTTCATGACCCCATGAACTGCAGTCCACCAGGCTCCTCCATCCATGGGATTTTCTAGGCAAGAGTACTGGAGTGGGGTGCCATCGCCTTCTCCAGAACAATTGAACTAGTGGGTAATATTTTCTAGAAAGTTTTGTCTTAGCCTGTGGCACAAACATTAATGTGGTATAACCACTTCAGTCATACTGGATTACTAACAGTGCTTACAGGCAACACTCCGCAGGGATCTAGCACAAAACATAATTTTCAGCAGAAAGCAAAGATTTTTAACGTTTCAAAGCAGCAAAATAAACTTAATATTAAAAAAAAAAATTCCAGCAACAGCTGGAGCTTCTGAGCACCTTTAGAAATGGACCCTGTGTCTAGTAAAGCAGTTTGTTCTCAGTAAAGGCTGTGTACTTTAAAACATTTTAATTCATAGAGTGACTGTGGTGCTTATGACATATAATAATATAAATGACCTTTAATTCAGCTCATACAAAAAATGTAATCAAATTATGCTTCAGTGTATCTTTGTCTTTCTGGAAATGGATACATAGATGCTTATACTTATAAAAAGATAGGAAAGCTGTATATCAAATTAACTGAGATTCTCTTTAGGGGAAAGTCTTCTGAGTGATTAAAATGTTCTTTGGGCTTTTCAGTACTTTCCAAAATAATTACAATAGAATTTCATCAATTTTGAAATATAAAAAATGCTATTTAAAATGAAATAGAGCAATCTATGGTCCATGACTTACATGTGACCTCTAAGACCTCTGAGACCTCTAAGAAAGGAAAATAAATATCATACCTCACTATGGCTTAATTTACCTTGAAATTTTACATGAAAATAATTTGTCAATTAATATCTACATGGATAGACACAAAGTCAGGAAATAAAATACTATATATTACAAATTGAAAACCCTTTGTGTCTAAACTACATCATCAATCTATTAATTATTGTTGAGATTTTAAGGATTAATTTTTAGAGTTTGTAGACCCTTCAAAAAAGGGACAGAGACCTCAAGCCAGAAAAAATTTTCTCAAGTGAAAGGTCATCTGATGAGTGCCAAATTAATCCATATGGGCCCACTGCATGCAAGTTCTCTACTGTAAAGCTTTCTTCTAGCCTGTGGCAGGACCATGAATGTAGCATAACATTTTATTCACGTTGGATTTCCAATACTGCTTACAGGCAACAATCCCCAAGAATATAGCGGAAATAGATTCTGCAGCTGCAAAGTTTCAAGGTGGAGACACCAAGAGGCTAAGGGTGTGAGCTGCACTGATGCAGATGAGTCCTGAATCTGTGGCTAATGAATCCTGTGGGGATTGGCAATGCAATTTTCAGGATGTACTAATGATATAAAGTGATGTAAGTGAAACTGAACTCTCTGAGTACAGCTTGTACACTTTGATGGGTTCTGGCTTAGGCCTGCTTAGTAAATAGGGCTTCTCTGGCAGTGAGAGAAAGAAGGAAAAACACAAACTGGTAAACCTTGTGCTTGCTTCAAATCTATGTTATTTCTCAACTATTTTGTCTTCATCCTACTCAAGATTGGCCATAATAACAGAAACAATTAATGTTTTAATTGTTTTGTGGTCAGAAAGGGAAAACTTACCAGTTTCAATTCTGTTATCACTATCAGTGCTGACTTTTGATGCAGTGCTCTCATTTGTTACACAGTTTTTTACTGTCTTCTCCCTAGAGCTGTCACATCAAATAATTTATTTAAAACTGAAAGAAGCTTCTGAGATCACGAGTAAAGGCTATTTAGAAAAAAACATTTCAGGGTACTCAGATTTTTTTTTTCCCAAATGCTCCAGAACATATTATTTTCACAAATATTTCAGTTAAAACTATTTTTTTTAAAGTCATAGTATTTTCATTGGGAAATGAGAAAGAAAGACACTACAGTTCACCCTCCAAAGCATGAAAGCCAGAAAATTCCGAACTTAGATACTCTGTTTTCTTGACATAAACTTAGGTCTGGATGACTCAGGGAGTATTATTTTATATTATAAAATAAAAGTGTTTTATTTTGAATTAAAAACTTCATAGGACACAGAAAGGATGGTTCTTCTACCAAGAATTACAATGGAGACAACCATAACCATTAGTTTGAAAAAGAAATAAGAAAGGCAAGTGTTTGCACTTGATTGATGTAGTACGGTAAGACTGGTATGTACAGATTGGGAAATACATTAAGTACAAACAGCCTAAACAATGAGCCAAGCACTTTACTCTCATCATTTCATTTAATCATAAAAGCTCTCCCATTAATCTATAATCACCATTTTATAGGTTGGGGGACTTGGGACTCAGAAAGGCTTAAAAGAAAAGTCCTTCACCCAAGGTTGGAGAGCTTACAGAGTACTAATGTTAATTCTGGACACTTGAGCAACATTTTACTTCTGGTTTTGCAATCACTATAAGGTAACTAAACAGAAATATAGTGGTGATAATTGTTTGCCTCACTAGGAAGTTTATTCAGTTATACATTAACTCACCTCTGGATTTCTGTAGTAAACAAGGTACTCCAATGCATTTAAAATAGGAATTAATTTACAAAGTACATATACAAATAATTTTTAAGAAATATTCCATTTCTTTCTAGGGTGAATTTTAGTCTATGTAAATTAACCTCATTAACCTCAGGGCTTCCCAGGTGGCCCAGTGGTAAAGAATCCACCTGCAAGGAAGGAGACCTGGGTTCAATCCCTGGGTCAGGAAGATTCCCTGGAGAAGGAAATGGCAACCCACCCCAGTATTCTTGCTTGGGAAATCCCATGGGCAGAGTAGCCTAGCAGACTACAGTTCATGGGGTCACAAAAGAGTCAGACTTAGCTAATATACAACAACAACAAATTAAACGACTTTAAAAATATAGGGAATTTATGGGCTTCCATGGTGGCTCAGTAGTAAAGAATCCACCTGACAATGCAGAAGCCACAGGTTTGACCCCTAATCCAGAAAGATCTCACATGTCAAAGAGCAACTAAGCCCATGCACCACAACTATTGAGCCTGTGCTCTAGAGCCACAGCTACTAAATTCCTCGTGTGTGGAGTCCATGCTGTGCAACAAGAGAAGCCATCTTAATGAGAAGCCTGCACACTACAGCTAGAGTAGCCCTTGCTTGCTGCAACTAGAGAAAAGTCCGAGCAGCAATGAAGACTAAGCATAGCCAAAAATAAACAAATATTTTTTTAAATAGGGAACTTAAAAAAATAGAGAAATAAGGCTGCTCTCTGAGGGTTACATTACAAAACATATAATGGATGAGAACAGAGACAGGCAGAGTCACCAGAAAAGAGCAGGATCCCAGGCCAACAGGCATGGACTTCACTTAATCATCATTCAGCAAACTATTTCTCAGCACCGCTCATGGGCCAGACATTGTTCTAGGCGCTAGGGATACTACAGTAAACAAGACAAGCAAGGTCTTTGTTCTCATGGAGCTTATATTCTAGTGGAGGGGAAAGATAATAAAGAAGTAAACAAAAAACATTCTGAGGAAGAATATTTAGTGTTGTGTGGACATTTTCATAGCTTATCAAGTTAAAAATGGTATGTATAGGAAGCAAACTGCTATAAAATAAATATATTTATTATTTTATTATTAATATATTTATATATTGATTGTATGATATATAAGGTCCTATGTTGTTATAATATATAAACATGCACAGACAAAATACACACACACACATACATATACCTAAAACTAAGAAGATATTTACCATAATATAATTAGTGTTTCTTTTTGGATAGTGTGATTATAAGTGGCTAACATTGTTTTTTTCTCTACTTTCCATATTCTCACAATAAATACATTCTTTCTATCATCAGAAAAAAAGTACTAATAATACATCTACATATGTGTATAGGTACACAGATGTCTGAAAGGATGTATACCAAACATTACTAGTAGTTAACTTAGTAGCAAAATATAGGGTGATTCTGACTTTTTCTCCTGCACTTCTGTGTTATTTAAATTGTTTATCATAAACTTCTATTTTTCAAAAATAATAAAACAACTTTTTTAAAAAAGCATGAATTTGGGGGTAGAAGATATGGTATCTTATTTGGACAGAATTTTAGTAATAAAAAATGGAAAAAATCTACCATTCAGATACTTTGGAGGTTAAAGGGCCATTTACTTTTGGTTTTGTACAAAAATGCTTCTCTTATCATTCTTTAACAAATTTATCTCTAATGATCCTACCCATGGTAATGTATGTAATCCTCCTAATTCAATAGGAAAAGACCATGTACTAATTTATAACTCTACCAAGAAAGGGCTGACAAACATTTATGGGAATAAGTAATCCCATAAAATCCCTATCTATAAACTCTGAACAATAACTTTAGAGAATGTACAATTATATCCAAAGAAGACACAGTGGTTCAAGAAAGCAGAAATGTTCCACTGATGGCCAGATTCTCACCCCAGATAAATCTGAAAATTCTGCATAGATACTTTGATTTCTAATCTGAGGGTTCTTACAACTTGTAGAGATTTCTGCTGGATAATGAAGAAAGTTAAGCAGGAATTCACTACTCTCTGTCCAGAACCAAACTAAAAAAATTTTTGGTAAAAATCTTACCTTTTTTCCACCTCTAAAAGAAAATTTTCACTGTTGCCCAACTGACTAAAATGCAGCTTGGCAGCTTTTCTCTCACTTTCTCGTACAGCTCGGTCATCTGGAGGCAAAAACCGTGGTCTGAGCATATTTCTTTTTTGGAGTAAACAGTAGTGGGTCAGAAAAGCATTTTCACAGAGTAAAAACTAAAGATCAGTCTCATCTTTTGTTTGAGACGGGTCACAGAATAATGCTATTATGTTGTCACTGGAGTAAGTAGTAACTCAGGGAGACTACAGGGACACCATAGCAACAACTGTCACCTAAGTGTAACTATCACTACAAGAAAGTACAGTTTGGGCAGCAAACAATCCAAATGGCCTAATCTTAAAGGCTGAAAGTCACAACATTTCTAAAAGACTTTACTTAGCTTCCCTATAACTTTCCCAGGAGCATGTAACATAGAAGTTTATATCAATGAGAATAAAATTATAAAGAAATACAGACTAACTTATTTGAAGGAATATTTATTGTTCCTCGCTAACTAAGCCTCAAAAAGTTGCTATGTTCATTTTCTACTGCTAATGTAGTTACAAAGTTGGGGCACCTGAAAAAATAAATGTCAACCTGGAAACTTTTTGTTGGGGAGGAAGTGGTGGTGAAACCATCAACTGAAGAAAACTAAAGCTGGAAGTAACTGATAAAATCATAGATTGTCATTCAATAAACAATAAAAGGACTCGTCATACATCCTGCCAACACAAACGTTACATAAATATTGACTAATAAACAAATATATCCTGTCAGTACACACTCTGGGCCAACATCCAAAAAGTTAGGAGGTAGCTGGTTTAAAGTAAGATTTGGGGACAAAGAACAAGGGAGGAGGGTCTCACCCAGTTTCTCCAGAGTTTGTAGCATATAGACAGCAAAGAGCCTATAATCTGTATCTTTCCTGACAACAGGATTGAGTCTCAAATCTAGTTCTTTGAGGAAGGGTAAAGGCTGTAGGCGGGACACCTCCACTAATGAAGGAATGTTGTTATAATATAAATTCAGGTCTTGGAGTGAACATAAATACTGGATGCCCTGCAAGGAAAAGACCACATTATGAAAGTGCACGTTGGGAAGGATTAGGAATCTCACAGATAAAGGTAGAAATATAAATATTATTTTTCATCCTTAAACAATTACCCGAGTCACCCATGACAAAGGCAGGGTTGAAATTCCCATTTAGTTGCCTGAGAATAAGAATGCTGCAGCCCATGGGCACTGGGTGTGCTATACATTAAATAATTCACTGATATCATACATTTCCTCCTTTATAAGCTCTGACATCCAAATATCTGCAGTCAGTTCTATACTTCTGTTGCCTCTCATCACTTTCCCAATCTAATCCTTCCTGGTAGTAGCCAACCCAAGTCACTTTTGCACTTCTCTCACCCTTGCTACAACCACTCGCCTGACCCCAAAAGCCCTCAAGAGGGAGGGAGGCAAAAGAGAGATGGTTCTAAGGAAAGGGTATGGAAAAAAATTAAGTGTGTATGTATTTTGTTGTTGTTCTGTCACTAAGTCGTGTCTGACTCATTGTGATCCTATGGACTGCAGCGCGCCAGGCTCCTCTGTGCTTCACTATCTCCCAGACTTTGCTCAGATTCATATCCATTGAGTTGGTGATGCTATCTAACCATCTCATCCTCTGCTGCCCCCTTCTCCTTTTGCCTTCAATCCTTCCCAGCATCAGGGTCTTTTCCAATGAGTCGGCTCATCACATCAGGTGGCCAAAGTATTCCATGTATATGTTCTTCTATTAATATCTCAAGACCTCACTTTTAGGATAAAAGGACTACATGGCAAAACCAAACAATTCGATCTCCAAATCTTCCCTCCTGGACCAATCTGGAGCCCTCTTTTTCCCCTTCAGAGTTACTGCCACCACACAAGCTCCCCATCCTTCAATCAGTCAGCTCCTCTTGGTAGAAATGCTCTTCCTTCTTCTGTTCTCTCTCTGTGGACTTAGCAACCCCACCCCCTCCACTTCTCTAGCAACAGTGCAATCAGAACTGGTACACTTGAGAGGAAAAGCCACAGTTTTTCTCCTTTACTAAAACCTACTATTGAAACTAATTGCTTAATTTTCATGTATTTAGCTAGTTAGGTGCTTTGGCCCAACACTAAATTTCAGGACAATATTTCAAAACATGTACATATATGTATAGTCACATACTTTTAATATTAAAAATGCTTACCATAAAAGGAACTCTGTCATTGAGAGTTATTTCAGAAAGGTAAAATTATTTTCCATCACCTATTTATAAAATAATGTTTATCTTCTTTTCTCATTTAAAATTAACCTTTTTTAATTGCAGGAAGTTTAGAAAACTCAAGGTATATTCAAAACATTTCTGAATTGAACCCTGCCTACAGTTCAACGCATTTCTTTCTGGCTATTTTCAGTTCCATTAACTTCTACATTGTGAAAGGATCAATGGTTAGGAATATTTATCAATGCTTTTGGCGTCACTCTCAGGGTAGCACACCATTAGGGCTGTCTTTAAATGTATATAATATCCCAGCTCAAGTAATCTTTTAATGTCTCAGTATAACAGTCAAGGAAACGATTCCAATCCTCCTCTCACGTTTCCCCATTGGCATAAATTCATGTATTCTCAATGCTACACTAGAAATAAACACAAAACATTTTCCCCTTGAAAAAATTAAGCAAAATGATCAGAGCTGCTAGAGATGAATACCTGCAGATAAATCACAGAAGTAAAAAAAAAAAATCTAGAAAACTGGCATTTACTAAGTGCTTTCTATATGCCAAACACTACCAGGAATCTTATGTATGTAATTTTTGATTAGTTGTGCTAATTGATTAATCTTCACAACAGTTTTTCAGGCAATTTACAGAAGTAGAAAGAAAAAGGGTGCAAAAGCAAATGACAGCAATGTTCATTCAATCTTTTTAGTCTGAAAATACAAACAGATAAAAATACATATGAGAAGAGGAGGCCTAAATAACTCTGTATTAATACTTTCTGATATAGGTGAGCCAGATACAAAGGGCTGTTATCGAAGATTCTTAAGACCTAGTTTAACTTGGAATTTCTGCTCTTAGAACCCTACTTGGAAATTTGATCTAGCTTAGATTTCTTCTTTCAGGGCCCTTAGTTTTAGATCTTGAGATTGGGTCTGATTTGTGTTGTTGAACAAATTTCCCCTAAGAAATGCAAAACTGGCAGAATAATCCAGATTAGTAACCAATCTTGGACAGCATCGGTAAGTCTTTCACCTTCAGTCTTGCAAAGAAGGGTTTTATCAAGAGAGACTTGTAGCTGGGCAAAAAGGGAATAGTGGAAGAAATACTATTTGGGGGTCTACGCAAAGAAAAGAAATTTTCCATTTCTGTGTGTGAGGGTGTTTATGTTTGCAGAGCTCTTGCTTTGTTTGCTAATCCTCACACTTTCTGCTTAAGCATCTACTTTCCTGAACTGTCCTCTGCTCCACCAGCTCCTGGCCTGGAAGTTTTTCTTTGTTTTCAAGACCATCTTTTTCTCCCCCTCCTGGAAAAAAATCACAATAGCAATCTAGGCCAGTGTTTCTCCATATATGTTCCATGCATCAACATCATCAGAATCCCTTGGGAATGTCCTGGACCCACTGCATATTAACTCAGACTCTCAGAATAGGGACTAAGACTCTACATTTTAATTAATATTTTATTTATTTATTATTTTTTATTATTTATTTTGCCATGTCACACAGCTTGTGGGATCTTAAACATGAATCCTAATCACTAGACTGCCATACAATCTCTAAGAATCTGTACTTTTAACAGTGTTCCTCATAATTTTTTAACACACATGAAGAATCATTGGAGAAGGCAATGGCACCCCACTCCAGTACTCTTGCCTGGAAAGTCCCATGGATGGAGGAGCCTGGTGGGCTGCAGTCCATGGGGTCGCTGGAGTCGGACACGACTGAGTGACTTCACTTTCACTTTTCACTTTCATGCATTGGAGAGGGAAATGGCAACCCACTCCAGTGTTCTTGCCTGGAGAATCCCAGGGACAGGGGAGCCTGGGGGGCTGCCGTCTATGGGGTCGCACAGAGTCGGACACTACTGAAGCGACTTAGCAGCAGCAAGAATCATAACTATTGCCCTAGGCAGTGACAGTTTTCTTTCAGTATAAAAGAAATTTTTCCCCACTATCTTATAATTTAAAATGTCAAACGTAAAGCAAAATTGAAAGAATTTTATGGTGAATAACAAAATTTAGTTTGGAAACATTTAAAAGGATATTCCCCAAGCTGATATTCTTTTATTTTTTCCCATCAAAAAAACAGAAAACTGTCTGGTCATAAAACACAGAACTTACCTTCAGGCTAGTGATCAAATTTCTTGATAAATCTAAGGATCGGAGACTTTTAAAATTTCTAAAGGCATCACCGATGGAATGGATTTTTCCAGCATAAGATCCCTGCAATGAAAGAGACTCCACCAGTTCTGAAAAGAGATCATCAGTAGATATATTATGATCTCTGCTTGGAAAAAGAGCAGAGTCATTGAAAAACAGGCCTTCCTTTCTCCCATATCTCATCTGTGAAAGGTCCTACATTTAAGGCTCATAAAAAGAACAGATCTTCCTTTTAAAATTAGCAATATGGTCTAATGCAGTGACATCAAGACTTGGTTTTACAGAAACCTTGAGTTTCTTTAATTACCCTGAATGATGTAGTAAAAATCTCCCAAAGTTCTCAAAACAAACAACAAATTCAGCAATCCCACTGCTAGGATTTAGCCCAAAAATAGTACAGCATTTTGCCAGGACATATGATATAGACCAGAAGGATGTCAATTTCAGGAAAGTTTCAGGATAGTGAAACAAAGAAAGAGAGGGAAGGAGGGAGGGAAGAAGAAAGGGAGAGAAGGAGAAAGGAAAAGGAGAAAAAGAAAACCGTCAAAGGGCTCATCAGTAGAAGAGCAGAACAAGATGGTCTAAGCAGCAGTGCATTGAACAATGTACTAGATCTGTGACCTTGTAAAAGTCACTTAACTTCTCTGTGCATCCATTTCCTCATGTGAAAAATGGAGATTACAACATTACTTACCTCATAAGATGTTGTAAGGATTTAATGACTATATGTATTGTGTATATACAAATATATAGTTATTGCTGTTGTTTAGTCTCTAAGTCATGTTCCACTCTTTGCGACCCCATGGACTGTAGCCCACCAGGCTTTTCTGTCCATGGGATTTCTTAGGCAAGAATACTGTTACGGGTTGCCATTTCCTTCTCCAGGGAATCTTCCCAACCCAGGGATTGAATCCGCATCTCCTTCATTGGCAGGTGAGTTCTTTACTGCTGAGCCACCAGGAAAACCCATAAACATATACACATATATGTGTGTGTGTTTTGTGTGTGTGTGTGTGTGTGTGAGAGAGAGAGAGAGAGAATACAAAACTTAGAATAGTGTCTGACATATGGTGCTATATACATGCTAATTATTATTATATAGTCATTTAAAACAATGAGGTAGATTTGTAGATGTTTATAGGGAAAGATCTCAAAGACACTAAGGAAAAAGTGTGACTTTGTGTCTGTATATGTATGACTGTGTTTTAAAGAATGTATGTGTGTGTGTACTTATGTGTGTGTATATATATATACATACATCAGATCAGATCAGATCAGTCGCTCAGTCATGTCCGACTCTTTGCGACCCCATGAATCGCAGCACGCCAGGCCTCCCTGTCCATCACCAACTCCTGGAGTTCACTCAGACTCACGTCCATTGAGTCAGTGATACCATCCAGCCATCTGATCCTCTGTCGTCCCCTTCTCCTCCTGCCCCCAATCCCTCCCAGCATCAGAGTCTTTTCCAATGAGTCAACTCTTCGCATGAGGTGGCCAAAGTACTGGAGTTTCAGCTTTAGCATCATTCCTTCCAAAGAAATCCCAGGGCTGATCTCCTTCAGAATGGACTGGTTGGATCTCCTTGCAGTCCAAGGGACTCTCAAGAGTCTTCTCCAACACCAGAGTTCAAAAGCATCAATTCTTTCGCACTCAGCCTTCTTCACAGTCCAACTCTCATATCCATACATGACCACAGGAAAAACCATAGCCTTGACTAGACGAACCTTGGTTGGCAAAGTAATGTCTCTGCTTTTGAATATGCTATCTAGGTTAGTCATAACTTTCCTTCCAAGGAGTAAGCGTCTTTTAATTTCATGGCTGCAGTCATCATCTGTAGTGATTTTGGAGCCCAGAAAAATAAAGTCTGACACTGTTTCCACTGTTTCCCCATCTATTTCCCATGAAGTGATGGGACCGGATGTCAAACTAGACTTCTGACAGCACTGAAAAGAGGAGAATCTCAAAAGCAAGACAATAGGAACTCACTGGTAAGTGTGGTGGGCCAAAATGAGAACAGGAACAAAAACTGGAAGAAGGTTCTGCAGAATCCCATTTGCAGGTGACTGCCAAGGAACTGCACCGAAATAAGTTCTTAAGGTACTGGAGCAGTCTAGGCCCTATAAACTATTAAAAACATGAAACAAGATCCTTTTCAAGACAGATTCATCCCTGAAAGAAATAACTGGAACAGAATTCACAATGAATGGAATACAGACAATGGGTTCAAAAGAAAGAGAAGGTTTAGATATAAGTCCAGGAGGGAAGCAGAGACTGCAGATCTCAGGAAGCTTAAAGCCCTATTTTTAGTTCTTCATGAACACAACAGAAGAGGGAGCTCCAAACCCTGAAACTAGAAAAGTTATTCTGGCCCAGCCAAAAGTATAGAAAACTTAACGCACTTTAACAAAGAGACACAGAAAAGGTTTATAGTCAAATTGTATATGAGGTTTTTAAAACAAAAAAGAACAAAAAACAGAATAGCATCCCTAAAGAATGAAAGCACTCCAAAAAGATACATCCACAAAACAAATGAAACTTTTAACTTAGTATTTCAAAACAAATTTCAAAAGCTAAAAGATGTCATAACAAAGTGTAGCAGTTCTCAAAACATCGTCCCTAGATCCCTGGAGGTCCCTGAGACATGTACAGGGGTCCACAAAATCAAAACTATTTTTAAAAATTATTTTCATAATAATATTAAAATATTAACAACTCTTTTTACTATGCTGATATTTACACATATGGTATAAAAGCAAAAACTACTGAGGCCTTAGAATGACTTAAGGCAGTGGCATCAAACTTTAGTCTTAGTCATAATATTGTATTCTTCACCATTATATGCATGCAGTTAAAAAAAGAGCCACGTTTTCTTAAGAATGCCCTTGAAAAAGCAGTAAAAATGGTTAATTTTAGTAAATCTTGACCCTTGAGTATGTCTTTTTTATATAGTGTTCCTAAATGGGAGGTATGCATGAAGTATTTCTGCTGCATACTGAAGTATGGTGGATGCCTAGCAAGAAAACACTTGTGTGGGTTTCAAGATGCCAGCTTAACTAGCCATTTTTTGGCGGGGAGGTAACTATTGTTACTATAAAATTCTGACATACTTGAATGGCTGTGAGACATTTTCTTAAAAATAAAGTGAGACCATCACTTCAGTCAAAACAAGTAATAACTGTTGTCAATTATTAACATATAAGCTTCCAAGCCGAAATTAGAATTTTGATAAACTTGTATTTGCCACCATAAACTTGACAGATTCCAAAACCTAAAGCTCTCTCTAGTGAAATTTGTGATGATATTAACAAATATGATTTTTTAATGTTATATAATGAAATTTGTCAATATTTAGAAGATCTACATAAGTCAGTGAGTTAATATCTTTCAAATGATGGATGCATCATGTTGATGTACCAATGGATTTTAATGTAACAGAGTACAAAAAGTTCAACAATATGGTTTTAGATTTCAGATACAACTAACCTTTAAGAAACTACCACTTGCTCAGTTTTCATGTCATAGCAAAGAAGGAAATATGCACTGAAGGAAATATGCAAAGAAGGAAATTCACTGAAAATGCTATTTTAATACTTCTTCCTTCCGGGAGGGCTTCCCTGGTGGTCCAGTGGTTAAGAATCCATCTTGCAATGCAGGAGACACCAATTGGATCCCTAGTCTGAAAGATACCACATGGCACAGGGCAACTAAAGCTGTGCACCACAACAACTGAGCCTGTGCTTTGGAGCCCACCAATTATGACTACTGAGTCTGTGCAGCAACTACTGAAGCCTGTGCACTCTAGAGCTTGTGCTCCACAAGAGAAGCCACTGCAATGAGAAACCCGCAAACTGCAACTGAAGAGTAGCCTCCATTCTCTGCAAGTAGAGAAAGCCTGTGCGCATTAGTGAAGAGCTGACATACCCTAAATAAATATTCCCCTTTTCCAACTATATATCTATATAAGGCATGACTTCATATATATATATATATATTTCAAACAACATATTTAACACAGAAGAAGATATGAGAATATGGTTGTCTTCAATTAAGACATTAAAAAGACATTATATATGTTAACATGTAATGGGTATGTTATGGTTATCTTTTAATGAATTACAAATAAATATTTTAAAATTTTCTGTTTCAACATCAAATATGGTAAATATAAATAGATATAATAATCCACATTAACCAAAGCTCTTTGCATAATATTTAAGTAAGAGTGTAATGGAATCCTGATACCAAAAATTTTGAGAATTGTTAAAAAATGTAAATTAGACTGAGTGGCTTATAAACAACAATTATTTCTCACAGTCTGGCGACTGGAAGTCCAAGTTCAGGGTGTTGGCATGACCAGGTTCTGGTGAAAGCCTTCTTCCAGGTTCCAGACTGCCTACTTCTCCAGTGTCCTCACACAGTGGAAGAGGGCAAGGGAACATTCTCTTTGATCTCCATTATAAAATCATTAATCTCTTTTATGAGGGCTTCCCTGGTGGCTCAGATGGTAAAGAATCGGCCCACAATGCAGGAGACCTGGGTTCAATTCCTGCGTCAGGATGATCCCTTGGAGATGGGAATTGCAACCCACTCCATTATTCTTGCCTGGAAAATTCCATGGACCTGGTGGGTTACAGTCCATGGAGTTGCAAAGAGTTGGACACAACCGAGCGACTAACACTTTCCTTCACTTTCAAGACCTAATCACCTCCCAGAGGCCACATCTCTTACTACCATCATATTAGGCATTAGAATTTCAACATATGAATAGTTTGGGGGGAGACACAAATATTCAGACTAGAGCATGCGGGCAACAGGAACTCTCATTCACTGCTAGTGAAATGCAAAGGAATAGCCACTTTAAAAGATAGTTTGGCAGTTTTTTACAAAGCTAAAGATGGCATGCTGCAGTGCTACAGTCCATGGTGTCACAGAGTCAGACATGACTGAGTGACAACTGAACTGAAACATGGCTTTTACTCTAAGATCTAGCAATTATAGCCCCTTGGTATTTACTCAAGTAAGTTGAAAGTTTATGTCCCCACAGAAACCTGAATGTAAATGTTTATGGCAGCTTTATTCATAATTGCCACAACTCAGAAGCAACCAAGATATCCTTCAATAAGTAAATGAATAAACAAAACTATGGTACATTCATATAGTGGAATATTACCCAGCAATAAAATCACCTATGGACCAAGCCATGGAGCACCCTTAAATACACATTACTAAATGAAAGAAGTCAGGTTGAAAACATTCTGCATAATATTCTGAAAAAGGTAACACTAAAAATAGCAATGATATACAGTATGATGACTAGTTACTAATACTGCATTGCATATTTGAAAGTTGCTAAGAGTAGATCTTAAAAAGTTGTCATTCTAAGAAAAGAAAATTTTGTTACTATGTAAAATGATAAATGTTACATAGACTTATTGGTATGATCATTTTGCAATGTATACAAACATCATCCATTATGTTGTACACCTGAAACTAAGTTAATATTATATGTCAATTATACATCAGTTAAAAGATTTTTTTTTAAAGAATCAGTGGTTCCCAGGGAATATATACTGTATGATTACAACTACATGACATTCTGAAAAAGGCAACAGGATAAAGGTCAGTGGTTTCCAGAGGTTCACTGGTGGGGGAGGGATGAACAGGTAGAACACTGAGGATTCTTAGGGCAGTGAAACTGTTATTTTGATACTGTAATGGTGTACACATGACTATATATTTGTCAAAGCACACGGAACTGTACAACACAAAGAGTGAATCCTAATGTAAACTATAGATCTTAGTTAATAATAATGTATAATTATTGGTTCAACAACCATAACAAATATACTGCATGAATGCAAGATATTATTAATAGGAAAACTGGAAGGGGATATAAGGAAGGTGTGATGAAGGAAGAATATATGGAAACTCTGTACTTTCTGCTCAATTTTTCTGTAAACCTAAAACTGCTTTAAAAATTAAAGTCTATTAATAATAAATAATTTTTAAAAGAAATCAAGTACACTTTGTGCTAAAATATGGATGAACTTTAATAATAACATGCTCAGTGAAAGAAGCCAGACACAAAAGGCCACATATTCTATGATTCCATTTATATGAAATATCTAGAACAAACAAATCTATGGAGACAGAAAGCAGATTTCTGGTTGCCTGGGACCACTTATTGTGAGGAGCTGGAAATAAGGACTGACTGCCTAAAGAATATGAGGTCTCCTTTTACGCTCTGGAACTAGACAGTGGTGATGGTTATACAATGCACTAAGTGATACTGAAATGCATACTTTAAATTTTACAGGATGTGAATTATATCTCAAAAAAAAGGAAAAAAAATCCCAACTTTGAGGGCACCATATTGGTAGCTCTGTAGTATGCAATGACCTAATACACTGAGAATCTTTTTCAGTTCAGTTCAGTTCACTCACTCAGTCGTGTCCGACTCTTTGCGACCCCATGAATCGCAGCACGCCAGGCCTCCCTTTCCATCACCAACTCCCGGAGTTCACTCAGACTCACGTCCATTGAGTCAGTGATACCATTCAGCCATCTCATCCTCTGTCATCCCCTTCTCCTCCTGCCCCCAATCCCTCCCAGCATCAGAGTCTTTTCCAATGAGTAAACTCTTCGCATGAAGTGGCCAAAGTACTGGAGTTTCAGCTTCAGCATCATTCCTTCCAAAGAACACCCAGGGATGATCTCCTTTAGGATGGACTGGTTGGATCTCCTTGCAGTCCAAGGGACTCTCAGGAGTCTTCTCCAACACCACAGTTCAAAAGCATCAATTCTTTGGCACTCAGCCTTCTTCACAGTCCAACTCTCACATCAATATATGACCACAGGAAAAACCATAGCCTTGACTAGACGGACCTTTGTTGGCAAAGTAATGTCTCTGCTTTTCAATATGCTATCTAGGTTGGTCATAACTTTTCTTCCAAGGAGTAAGCGTCTTGTTACCATGGGCCAAAAGCTAAGGTCAGTTATGATTTCATTCACTGCCCTGGCTGCATTTCACATGCCTTTCACTGTATTCTATTTCAAAAAGCAGATGTTTTAACATTTTTAAAGGGAACTAGAATTATCAATCAAATGATAAACTGCCACTGGGACAGATGTTCTTTGATGATTCATATGAAGTACAGGTCTTGGGCGTTCCTGGTGGCTCAGATAGTAAAGAATCCACCTGCAATTCAGGAGACCTGGGTTCTATCCCTGGGTCAGGAAGATTCCCTGGAGAAGGGAATGGCTACCCACTCCAGTATTCTTGCCTGGAGAATTCCAAGGACAGAGGAGCCTGGTGGGCTACAGTCACAAAGAGTCAAACATGACTTACCGACTAACACACACAGTTAAGAGATTATGCACTCAGTTTCAACAGTTATAGAGTGAAGACAAATAGACTGTAGAACAAATCAAACATTGAAAGTTATAGATCTCAAGAACAACAGAACGATCTTCCAATTTTACTTCATGGGCTATAATAACTCCACTGGGCAAAAACATGTTTTATTGATGGAAACAAGTAATCCCTTTATAGAAAACCATTTATATAGTTCACTTACAAACTGAATTAATAATAAAGCTTATTTATAATAATGATGAAACAGTTTCAAGTAAATAAATAAAAAGGCCTCGGAAATCTACATGAAAGATCTCCCACTACTAAATTCAGGACAAATTCAGCATCAATTATAATAACTGCAAGGGACTGGAACACACCAAAATATTTAAATCCATAAGTTTATAATTATATTAAGAAAACAATGCTACAACTAGTGAAGCCCACATACCTAGAGCCCAAGCTCCACAACAAAAGAAGCCACCATAATGAGAAGCCCATGCACTGCAACTAGAGAATAGCCCCTGCTTGCTGCAACTAGAAAAACCCAGCGCACAGCAACGAAGATCCAGCAGAGTCAAAAATAAAAGAAAGAAATTACTGTTAAATATTTTTAGGTTTTATATGTGATTTTTAAAATAGTTCTAATCTTTTGAAGATAAATACTAAAATATTCATGGGCTAAGTCATATGACTAGGACTTGTTTCAAACTAGACAGTGCACAGAGCTTTCCTGGTGGTCTAGTGGTTGAGAATCCACCTGCCAATGCAGGGGACACAGATTCCATCCCTGCTCCTGGAAGAGCCCACATGCCTCATGGCAACTAAACCCATGTGCCACAACTACTGAAGCCTGTGCTCCTAGAGCCCATGCTCTGCAATAAGAGAAGCCACCACAATCAGGAGCCCTTGCATCACAACTAAAGAGTAACCTACACTTTCTGCAACTACAGAAAGCCCATGAGCAGCATCAAAGACTCAACACAGTAAAAAATAAATAAATAAATCTTAAAAAAAAATAGTTCAGGGGACTGAGGGTAGATAGATGATAGGCAGGGTATAGATGAAAGAAGATTGGCCATGAACTGATGATAACTATTGATATTAGGTTGATTGCAATTCACTATTCTGTCATCTCTACTCTTGGATATATTTGTGAATTGCCATAATAAAAAATTATAAAGTAAGTACAAATGCTCATCTATGTAGAGAATATGTAGAGAGAGCTATCCAAAATATTAGAAACAGTGATCACTGTCAGGAAGGAAAACTGGGGCAGGGCCAAGGAGGGGGGTAGGGGCTCAAGACTTACTTTTCATACTACAGTTATTATAGTATGCATATAATAAGTTAATTAATGGAATTATTTTTAGGAACCAAAAAGTATATAATTGCATATTTTATCTTCCTTCCTAGTAATTATCATTAGCCTGCAAATATGCTCTAGGATATCATGTCTTTAAAAACTTGTTCTTAATTCCACTTCATATCCTCTAGCTAATATTCCACTTATGCATTATCCTTTATAGCCAAATTTCTCAGCAAAAGTTTTTATCTTCTCTATTTCTTTTCCCTCACATATTATTCCCTTTTCATCCCAACACGGCCTGGCTTGCTTCCTCCCTACTCTTCCCTAGTTAGTTACCAATGAGTTCCATGTTGCCAAATCTAACAGACACTTCTCTGCCTTAGGTTGCTCAGACTGTCAATAGCATTTGACACTTCTGACCACTCCCTCCTTGAAACAGTGGTTGTGGTTTAGTCGCTAACTCCTGTCCAACTGTTGTGATCCCATAGACTGCAGCCCACAGACTCCTCTGGTGGTTTAGTTGCTAAGTCTTGAAACGCCATAGACTGTAGCCCGCTAGGCTCCTCTGTCCATGGGATTTTCCAGGCAAGAATACTGGAGTGGGTTGCCATTTTCTTCTCCAGGGGACCTTCCAGACCCAGGGATCGAACCCGGGTCTCCTGGGCTGCAGGCAGTCTCCTGCATTGCAGGTGGATCCCTTACTGACTGAGCCACCAGGGAATTACTTGATACAGTGAAAGTTAAAGTGAAGTCGTTCAGTTGTGTCCGACTCTTTGTGACCCCGTGGACTATAGCCTACCAGGCTCCTCCGACCATGGGATTCTCCAGGCAAGAGTACTGGAGTGGGTTGCCATTTACCCTTTATTAAATTCCAAAACATCACTTTCCTTCTCCCCTATTTAAGCTTTAAACATTGAAATGCCCTAGGGCTGAGTCTTAAGCCTTCTATTGTCTATCTACATTATCCAGCTCCATGGCTTTAAACACCATTTATGGGACTTCCCTGGCAGTCCACTGGTTAGGACTCCATGTTCTCACAGCCCCAGGCCTGGATTCATTCCCTGATTGGAGAACTAATATTGCACAAGCCAAGTGGCAGCCAAAAGAAAGAAAGAAAAAAGATATCTATGTTTTATTGGTAGTAAAAAAGCAAATTGCCAAATCATATTGATATATATGCTCTATCCCTTAAAAAAAAAAAAGGAATATGTTTGTAAAAGCAGTGGAAAAGTATAGAAGGAGGGAGAGGGAAGAATATTTTTTTACTTTAGAGACTTTTGTATTGTTTGAATTGTCAGAATGAGCAAAATTAATTTTGTTATTCACATATAATAAAAACAAGCAAAGAAGCGCCCCCCCCAAAAAATACTGCCACATATTATTCTAGCTGGATAATGGAAGGCATATGCGCCCCCCCAATCAAATTGAATAAATTTTTTAAAACAAAGGAGAGGAAGAAAGAAAGAAAGGTACACCAGTATGTCAAGCCAATGAAGCTTTTCAAATTAGGGAAGCACAAAGTGGTTTGGAAAAGAAAAACCTGAAATACCTACATCAATCTATTGATATGCACACCAAACCATCATGTAGTATTTGTTACCAGCGTATACTAATTTCAATACATTTTAAATAAATTTAAATAAAATAAAACCAAATTATTGCATATTCCCCCAATAAAAAGTACTAGAGAAAGCAAGAAAGGCAACTTTTTGTTGTGGTTAGAGGACAGGCTCTGGAATCAGAGTCTGGATTAATAAACCATCGCTGGATTACTTAGGGCTGTGCGACTTGGGGCATGAGTCTAAACCTAATTTTCCTCAACTGTTAAAAAAAAGGGGGGGTTCAAAATAGAATCAGGAACGCTGATAACTTTTCCAACATTTCTATTCCATAAAAACTTAAAAAAGCAAGCTGAGTGACTCAGACCCCAGGTCAAAGGTGGGGTCAGAGGTCACTCCGCCAGGTTCACCTCAGGACGAAGCGATCTAAACGCTTCGATCTATCAGCTACTATTCCTTTTACCTCAGGCTCCTTTCGAGTCTCATGAGGCGACACATACAGATGGATAAAGGAAATGGCCAAGTTCTAGAGGAGAAGACTGGACGAAGAGAGGGCTGGCTCATCAAGAAACATCCTTACCTATTTCACCCTAATCAAGCAAGTTGGGGTGGAAGTTTCCGGAATTGCCAAAATCAACCTTTCGTGTCTCCTCCAATAGCACCCCAACTTCGAACGGCCTTTCTCACAGCGCTTCCCTTCTCCCACTAGTAGCCCCTCTTGGGGCTCAGTTTCCTTCCACTTAGTCCAGTTCTCTGTTCCTAGCTTCAGAGTCCGCTTAACCCCGTTTCTCCTTCTCCCTTTTAGACTCTGCTCCCCTCCCTCAATTTCTCGCCCTCTGCCCCAGACTCCCCGGTAACTGCAGTTCCTTCACTGCTACCTCAGCGTAACCCCTCCTCCGCCTCAGGGGCCGCTCCTCTAACTTAGGGGGAGGGCCCTCTACCTCAGGGAGCGCTCCTCTACCTCAGAGACCGCTCCTCCGCCGCCGTTCCCCCGTGACTACCTCAGGTTCCTCTGCCTCGCCCTCAGTTTGCTCCCCTCAGCTTCGAACCCCGGGCTCCCGGCCCAGACCCTCCCAAACGGGCCCTACCGGGCTGCTCCAGGGTCAGCGCCCCCAGGCGGCGGATGCCCTCCTCGTCCAGCTCCCACTGCTCCGCCATCCCTGCCCGCCTGCCCCGCTGCGTCGCTCACCTGTCGCGGCCCGCGAGACCTCCTGTCGCGCGCCAAGCCCCGCCCAGCGCCGCCAGGCCCCGCCCCGCCCCGCGCGCCGCCGCGCTCCCGAGGTCCGTTATCTTCCTGGTCACGTGCCTGTCCACCCACTTCTGGAGCCTGGACCATGGTATGGAGCCCACCCTGGCGGGGGCACCAAAAACAGTAAAACAGGGAATGGGTGCGATGTGGTCGAGGACTGGGGCTGTGGGGTTAGGGACCTGACTCTGGGACACAGGGTGGATATAGGCCCAGCTTTGAAGAGTCTGGGGTCTAGTTTTGAGGAGTCAGAAGAATGTGCCTGCTTTGTCAGTTGAAGGAACTCTGGGGATGGGGGGTGGGACTCCAGGTCTGAAAGGTGAGGCTGTGCCTCGGACGGGGTAAAGTTCTTCAATCTCAGTGCTTGGGGAATGTTGATTTTGAGGCAAAGCGGTGCCCTGGTGGGTGAACGTAATGGCGGGTGGGGGATCGGAAGGATTGGGTTGGAGGGCAGCTCTCTGAAGCATGATGGAAAGCTCCAGATACGAAACCCTGGCTCTGATGAGTTGAGGTCCTGTATGTAGACCATGAGGTAGTTCTAGAAATTGATTTGGAAGCAGGATCAACTGATTGATCTTCTTTAGGGTTGAGGAATCAGTGTGGGGAAAAGAGATACACTCTTTGGAACAGAGCCGTCTATGGGGTTGCACAGAGTCGGACACGACTGAAGGGACTTAGCCCCAGCAGCAGCAGTGATGACTACAGGCTACCCTGTTTCCTGAAGTCAATCTGACAAGAAGCCTTTTGTCTTTCAAGAACTACAGGCCCTTGTAGGGCCAGCTAATCACCTTTAAGGAGAATAGAAAGCAAAATCGTGTTTGCGTGCATATTTATGCTTTCTGGTCTAGGTGAGATCCTTACTCTCAGCTTGTCGTGTTCAGCCTTAGCCATGTTTAGAAAGGCCAGGATTTAAAAGCTTTGCGACTCTTAAAAGCTGTCCGACTCTTTGCGACCCCATAGACTGTAGCCTACCAGGCTCCTCTGTCCATGGGATTTTCTAGGCAATAGTACTGGAGTGGATTGCCATTTCCTTCTCCAGAGATCTTCCCAACCCAGGGCTCGAACCCAGGTCTCCCGCTTTGTAGACAGACGCTTTACCGTCTGAGCCACCAGGGAAGTTTTAAAAGCTTATACTATGCTAAATCACTTCAGTCGTGTCCGACTCTGTGCGACCCCATAGATGGCAGCCCACCAGGCTCCCCTGTCCCTGGGATTCTCCAGGCAAGAACACTGGAGTGGGTTGCCATTTCCTTCTCCAATGCATGAAAGTGAAAAGTGAAAGTGAAGTCCCTCAGTCGTGTCCGACTCTTAGCGACCCCATGGACTGCAGCCTACCAGGCTCCTCCGTCCATGGGATTTTCCAGGCAAGAGTACTGGAGCGGGGTGCCATTGCCTTCTCCGTTTAAAAGCCTAGATTAGCTTATTAGATTGGTTTTTCCACCTTTGCTTCTGAGAGTCTTGTCACCATTTTACAATTTATAATCCTTCTCTTCATGTCCCCTTTAATCTAGCCTCAAACATGACATGTATAATTGTTTTTCTTTATATCTGAATATTTAAATCAGGCTTCTTATAAGAGAAAAGAACCTCACTCCCTTCTTCATGGCATGCATTTATTTTCTTTACCCAGATGTCAAAATTGGAGATGGCAGGTTTTTGTTGGAGAATTGGACTTTTCCTCCATTGAGCAACAATCTCCCCTACCTCCCAGCATTCTAATGCAGATTTTGAAACATTTAGAAAGTTTGAAAGAATTTTACAGTGAAACTATATAGCCACCACCTAGATTCTATGATGAACATTTTGCTGTAGTTGTTTAATCACATATCCTCTATCCATTTCTCCATTGATTCATCTTATCTTTTGATAAATTTAAAAATAAATTAGAAATATCGGTACATCGCACCCCAATCACTTCAACGTGCCTAATTTTTACCTAGAATTTGTGAACCTGAAACAATTAGGTTTTGTTTTTGACCAGTAAAACGAGTTTATTTGGGAACAGTAAAGAACTGCAACTCAGGACATGCAATTATGGTGAACCACATGCAAGACTGGTAAAGTGGAAGAGAGGAAACTTTTGTAGAGGAGAAGGGGAAGTTGGGAAGGGCTGTTATTTAAAAAAAAATACACTGGAGGAAACTGGGAGTTTGAAGTTTAGTGACTTTTCATTGGCTGAGTTGTGGCAGTGTCTCATTGGTTAAGCTGTCCTAGGCAAGGAGAAAATCATTCTTCCTCTGTTGGCCAATAATAGGGTATGAATTTTAACATCAGCTTGTGAATTTTTGCAAAAGAAAAAAAATCAGTTGGAATTTTCATAGGGATTGTGTTTCATAGGGATCAATTTGAAGAGTATTGCTACCATAACAATATTGTCTTCTGATCCATGAACATGGAAAGATTTTCCATTTATTTAGGTATTTTAAATTATCTTTCAACAATGTTTTGGGGTTTTCAGAGTACAAGTATTATACTTCTTTTGTTAAATTTATTCCCAAATACTTTGTTCATTTTGACACTGTTGTGAATGGAATTGTTTTCTTAACTTCAATTTTTTATTGTTCATTGCTAGCATATAAAAATACAGTTGATTTTTTATATTGATCTATACCCTTCAACCTTCTTGAACTTATTTCTAGTAATTTCCTAGTGAATTCCTCAGGATTTTCTATTGCAAGATCACATAATCTACAAATAGAGATAATTTTACTTCTTCCTTTCCAATATGGGTGCTTTTTATTTCCTTTTATTGCATAGATCTCTTTTCATTTTCTCTTTAGGAGGAGCCTGGTATGCCTCATGAGTCAGCAGAGGATTTGTTTCATTTCAATGTCGGGGGCTGGCATTTCTCAGTTCCCAGAAGCAAACTTGCTCAGTTCCCAGACTCCCTGCTATGGAAAGAGGCTTCAGCACTGACCTCTTCAGAAAACCAGAGGTTGTTCATCGACAGAGATGGTTCCACATTCAGACATGTGCACTATTACCTCTACACCTCCAAACTCTCCTTCTCCAGTTGTGCAGAGCTGAACTTGCTCTATGAGCAAGCACTGGGTTTGCAGCTGATGCCTTTGCTGCAGGTAAGATATGCTTAACTTCCAGAAGTGGTGCTCAATAATATAGGCTTTACATTGCTAAAAATCTGTGTCCTTTTATATATTGGTTGCTGAGATGATCCTCTAATGAGAAGGTGTGATGAGAGAGTTAAAGTAATAAACAGTACATTGTAAATGCATGTTCTGAATAAAGGATTTCATCCTAACTCTGCCTTGTCTATACCAGCAGTCACTACAGACCCCCGGATAGACCTTTCCATCGCCTGAGATGGTGATCTTAACTCTTGGAAATCCTAATTTAAGCTTCTTTTTGTTGTTGAATTTTGAAAGGTGAATACGCTAGAAATTATAGGATTTACTACATGCACTGTGTCTGAGATTTAAAATCTGAAAGATGTGTCAGACAACATTACTTCTCATTGTGCCTGTTAGGTACACAGTGTTCACTTACAGCAAAGCAAAAAAGTCCTTCAAACTGCAGAATCTTTCCTTTGTCTTCATTTCTCTGTTTTCCAAGACTATTCTTGGTGTAAGAGCTTTAAATACCTTTACTTTGAAACCATCATAGTATCACCAGAGAACATTACCTTCTTTCCTAATTTTTCTTCCAACTACAGAAATCATTTCTATGGTTTATCTTAAGTAGTTTATTTTTTGTTTTTGAACAATGACTTTTTTAACCTGGAAGAGCTAAATATTATAACTGGGAAAGACCATTGGTCTTGCTCCATATTAATCCCACTGTCTGGACAAGGTGTTGTTTACTCTGTCTTCAGAAGCACTGACTCAACAAGCCACAGTGCAGCTCAGTGTGGTACCAACCATGCCTCCCCAACACCTCAAAGAGGAGAACTGATGTAGTCCCTGCATATCTGGGTCATACAGGATCGAGAACATCTCACAATGCATGTTTTTATGGACACTGTTTACTAAATCAGTATTTAATGTTTAAAAGGTATTATATATTTGGAAATCAAAACCCATATACTCATCAGTGCAAATTGTTGTATATTCTTTTTATTTTTTTTAAGTTACCCACCTGAAATAAAAATTTTTTCAACTATCCCAGGAACTGAACACTAGAATTGCTTACAATTGCTTCATATTCACTTAAAGGACCTGGAATGTCAAGATAGCTGCTGACTTTTTTTTGGCTCCACCATATGACTTCTTCCGCAACCAGGGATCAAACCCAGGCCCTTAGCAGTGGAAATGCAGAGTCCTTATACTGAACTGTCAGGGAATTCCCAAGCACCATTTAATGGGGGAAAGGAGGGAGTCAGTTGTTCATTGCAGAAAATCAAAGAGATCTATGCAACTTTTTGAAGAACTATTTTAAAGAGCACAAGGCTATTACACAATTTATCAAGCCCTTTAATTCCTTTGATGTCCTTATTTCCCAAATTGAGACAAAATATATTTGGGAAGCAATTTCTAAATGGGTGGTAACAACTCAGCAGCCAATGAATTGGTCCAATTCCAAAGTTGCAAGTTGTGTGAGCAGTAGCAGTATTTGAAAAATCATATGGATCTGCCTCCCAAAACAGACCATAAAACAAGTGCTTATGTTTCAGAAATGTTGCTCTCAAAGAAATAAACATTTAGGCCAACCCAGCTTAAGTGGTATTTATTCACTGAAGCAGAGTGTAAATACAGCTGGAGAAAAAACACAGCAATCTCAAGCAAATCAATAGCCTCACACATTTCCATCACTTTCCTCACTGTTAAGCCCTGTCCACGTACTCAGGTTCTTGCCTAAATGCACAAACAGTTTGCTTGGAGAAAACAGAGTTTGCCAATTCTTAGTCTAAAGACCCTTCTCAGGCAGCTGGCTTTAATGCATTTAGCCAGTATTTACTGAAAACTTTCTAGGTACCAGACATTATTCCTATGGGTTTTAAGGAACATATAAGATGATCCAATAAAAATATAATGTTAACCACATTTGTGAGCCATATGCGTAACTTAATTTTTCTAGTAGCCACATTAAAAAAAAAAGCAAGTGAAATTAACAGTATATTTTATTTAACCCAGTATATTTAATGTTGTCATTTCAATATGTAATCAATATTTTCTTTTTTATAAAGTATTTATTTTTAATTCATTTATTTTTGGCTGTTCTGTGTCATTGCTGCACACGGGCTTTCTCCGGTTGCATTTCTCTTCTCATTGTGGTGCCTTCTCTTGTTGTGGAGCATGGGCTCTATGGAGCACAGGCTGTAGGACACTCAGGCTTCAATAGTTGTGGGGCATGGGCTTAGTTACCCTGCTCATGTGGAATCATCCCAGACCAGAGGTCGAACCTGTATCCCCTTCACTGGCAGGCAGATTCTTTAGTCACTGGACCACCAATGAAGTCCATGTAATCAGTATTTTAAAATTAATATATTTTACATTCTTTTCATGTACCAAGTCTTCAAAATCTGATGTGTGTTTTACACTTACAGCACATCTCAGATTCAGGCTATCACATTTCAAGTACTCAATAGTCACATATTGGACAACACTATTCTCAATTGTTCTAACCTGTTAGTGCTGCTTGCTCACTGTAGAGTACTTCAGATTTAACCCCTAACAATAAAAACGGAACTTTGCCTCCCACTAACTAAAGTTCCCATGCTCTTAACACGTGGCATATCCTACTCAAGATTATCTATAATATAGTAAGTTTTGTTGGAAAACCATAGAGGAACCAACTAGTAGAATGAGATGGGAAGCATCTGGAGGACAGGTGGTTGAGCTCACAGTCCTACTCTACTCTTTACCCTTCCTCATTCCCTCACATCCCTACCCTTTAGCTCTCCCATTCCTCCTTGCCATCTACCTGCCCATCCTACCTCCTTCCGGCCTATAGCTTTGGCCTTCAAAGGGCACACTCAGTACCTATTATTATCTTGATTCTAAGTGTAACATTAACATGTATTGAGCCACCAATCACAGGCCAAGTACTGGAGACACAGAATGAACTATATAGTCATATAAGGTCAGATAGAGGTGTGTGCTATGAAGAATAGAGCAGTGTTTCCTGTGAAATAGTGAAAGAGTTCTGTATTCTAGAACTTCTTGGGGTTTAAGAATGTGTTTATATGATTTTCTCTTTAAAAAAATTTTTTAGGTTCACTTGTTTGTTGTTTATTTCTTGGCCACATTGCATGGCATGTGGGATCTTAGTTCCCCAACCAGGGATTGAACCTACGCTTCCTGTATTGAAAGGGCAGAGTCTTAACCCCTGGACCACCAGGGAAGTCTCTGATTTTCTTTTTTTCATGTGTAATTTTTATTTATTCTATCAGGCACCACCCTTATAGTACTGGAATATGTTGAAAGAATAAAGCATTTATATCTAATCTGTTTTTTAATATACAGTTGTGTAGTATGTCATAAGTGTAGCAAGTTACTGAGGTCAGCTACTCCTTTAGAAAGAGTGGTCAGGGTTGGATTTATTGAAGGCAATATTTGAGCAGAAGACTGAATGAAAAAGGGATAAGATATGGAGATGTCTAGGAAAAAGCTTTGAGGCATAAGAACAATAAACACAAATGCCCTGAGGTTAGAATGGCTTGGAAGAGGCAGACTCAGCAGCCATTGTCAGGTGCAGTGAGAAGCAGGGAGGTGCCAGGACTTCCCTGGTGGTCCAGTGGTTAAGACTCCACACTTCCACTGCAGGGGACAAAGATTCAACCCCTTGTCAGGGAACAAAGATCCCACATGCCACACTGTGTGGTGGTGGGGAGTAGAGAGATGTCAAAAGTAGATGAGGTCAGAGGATGTTACAGATCAGATCTTGCAGAGTTATGTAGGTGACTATACAGGATCTATTCTAAATGTTATAGGTAGCTTTTGGAGATGTTTAAAGAAAGAAATAAAATTATCAAATTTAAAATTTTAAAAGATCATTATACCTTAAGTTACAATGGTTGTCAGGTACAATGTCAGAAACATGAGCAACAAAAGAATTAGATGAATTTTCAATTTCATCGAAATTCTAAAATTTTATGCTTCAAAGGACACCATCGAGAAAGTGAAAAGACAACACACAGAAGGGAACGAAATATTTGCAAATCACTAATCTGATAAGGGACATGTAATCAAAATACATAAAGAACTCTTACAACTAAACAACAAAAAGACAATCAAATTTAAAATGAGCAAAGGGGATTTCCCTGCTGGTCCAGTGAAAGCCCACTGGAGAGTTGAGAGTCCACCCTCCAATGCAGGGGACACAGATTTGATCCCTGGTCCAGGATGATCCCACATGCCACGGAGCAAGTGGGCCCATTTGCCACAACTAGTAAGCCCGAGCTCTAGAGCCCATGAACGACAACTAATGAGCCCATGTGTTGCAACTACTGAAGCCTGAGTGCCTAGAGCCTATACTCTGCCAACAAGCATAATCACCACAATGAGAAGCCCGCACACTGCAATGAAGAGTAGCCCCCGCTCACTACAACTAAAGTCTGCACTCAGCTACAAAGAGCCGGTGCAGCCAAAATAAATAAATTTTAAAAGTATTTGAATAGACATTTCTCCAAACAAGATATACAAATGGGCAATAAGCACATGAAAAGGTACTCAATATCACTAGCCATCAAGGAAATGCAAATCAAAACCATCATTAAGTTACCACTTCATACCCACTAGGATGCCTCTCATCAAAAAGACAGTAACAGGTGTTGGCAAAGATAGGGTGAAATTAGAACCCTCATACACTGCTGATAGGAATGTAAATTTGTACAACCTCTTTGGCAAGCAGTCTGGCAGTTCCTCAAAAAGTTAAACATGGTGTTACCATATGACCCAGCATATACCCCAAATAAATTAAAACCTACAAAATGTCCACACAGACACTTGTAGACTAATGTTAATTAGCAGAATTATTCATAAAAACCAAAAAGTGAAAACAACCTGTATGTTCATCAGCTAGTGAACAAACAAAATGGTATATTTATACAATGAAATGTTATTTGTCAATAAAAGGAATGAAATACTGATACATGTAACGATGAAAATGAACTTTGAAATGTTGTGCAAAGTGAAAGAATCAGACGCAAAAGACCGTATATTGTATGACTCCACTTATATAAAATGTGCAGAATAGGCAAAGTTACAGGGACAGAAAGTAGATCAGTGGTTGCCTAAGGCCAGGGTACAGGGTGAGAAGGATACAGTGAGCAAAAATGGGCAACGGACTCTTAAATGAGCATAGGGATTCATTTTATGATGTTAAAATAGATTGTGATGATGGCTGCACAATTCTGTGAATATGCTAAAAATTACTCAATTGTATAATTTAGGTGAGTAAATTTTTTCATTTATATATATAATATGAAATTTATTCACATTACATCTCCTGCATTGGCAGGCAGATTCTTTATGACTAACACCACCTGGGAAGCCCATATAATATGAAATTTATTCACATTAGAAATAATATGAAACATTTCAATAGCGCTATAAAAAACCATTAACTTCCGGCTTAACATTAGGAGTCAGCAAACTACATCATGGACCAAATTCAGCCCATTACCTTTTTTGTACAACTTATGAACTAAGAATTGTTTTTACATTTTTAGATGGTTAAAAAAAAAAAAAGAAATATATTTTTGACACATAAAATTTATATAAAAGTCACATTTCAGGGTTCTGAGGTACAGGCTCAGAGGGAAAAATCAGGAGTTTGGATTTAAATGTATTAAGTTTGACAGGCAAGAAAATGGTGCTCGTTAAAATTCTGGATGGTGGTGGGGGCAGGCAGCCAGATGTATAGATCTGGAATTCAGGGAAGCAGTCAGGTCTAGAGACATAAATTTGGAGTCCTCAAGGTTGGTATGTAAATCCTCAAGCCTGGATGGTTAGGAATGTCGTATCTTGTTCACAGGGGGAGCATAAACTAGTCTGTACATTAATGCCACAGTGCTTCATAGATTTTTCTGTGTAATTCGGGAAGTCCCCTTTGTGTAAATGTAAGCTGCTCCAAGTCTCACAAACATACTATCAGCTTGGTTGGGAGTCACAGCTGCTACTGCAAAGTGTGAAATTTTTCTTCAGGATAACTCACAAGGCTTCAAGATTCCCTTTTTATTGCCTGCCCGAAGTCCACCAAGGACTTAGTATGTTGAATACATGCTAATTGTATTTACTTTTTCATGCCTTCTGAGGACTTGTAAGTTTGGAAACTTGAATTGTTCCACCTGTGAGTGTTCTGCTACCGGCAAGCAAATCAAATAGGCCTGCAACCCTTGTGCTCAAGGGGGCCAGGAGTGTTTTTATGTTGATCACACAAATGTTGATCACACTTTTAAGAGAAAAGACCACTGACAAGTCTCACATTTCCATTTTCTTATGATATGAGACAGATTTCCACTGTGATCTTGTAAAGGCACATTTCATAAACAGCAGATACTTACCCCAACAGTGTACCTCATCTATGGATGTGGGTAAGTGGACAACTCAAGTATAAATGCTTCAACATGGCATCAGGGCTCCTCACAGGACAGCCCATCTGCTTGTCCTGGCTCATGTTCCAACACATAGATAAACCTACATGCATGCATAGACACACATGCATGCAGACATGCTCACACTCAAACACACAGATACACACACGCCCACCTCTTAATGTCCAGTCATGTCACTGAGCACCCTAAATGCTTCCTCTCAACGTTTTTTCACTTGCTGTTCCCTCTTTATAGAACATTTCCCCTTCAAGAATTAGCCGAAATGAGGCCCACAGGAAGACTAGCCTGATATTTCCAGGTAGTTTGCCTCTGCTCTCAGATCAGTGCTAATTCTGTTGGGATCATGTATTCATACGTCTTCCTCCCTCACTAGCTTGTATTCTTTTCATGTTTACATTCCCAGCATCACAGTACTGGGCCCATAGAGGGGTTTAATAAATGTGTGCTGACCGAACACTGAATGATGTATCCAAGATGATGAGTGAAGGCTGAATCTACTTCAGGGTGGGGGGCTGGAGCTAGCAGTGGAGGGGCAGGTTAGAGATGCTGATAGGTGTGTCTTATTTGGCTTGTTTGGCTGATAGCATCTATTCTGCATATCCTTTTGTTCAACCAGTCTTGCTCCTCTGAGCTTCCAAGTGGTGCTGGCCCTTCTTGTCTTTACAAAGCACTTGGAGATTTGCAAGCTCCCCCAGGCTCTCTTACCATCACATTCCTTCCAACAGCCCACATCAGAGCATAAAGCTTCTCTGAGCACTGCTGCTGTTTTGGAAAAGCTAGATTAAGTCCCAGGGCTCTGCCAGTAGGACATTTGTCAGCCATCTTTTGGCAACAGTGCATACACACACTCGCCCCCATGCCATCAGTCTTATGTTACTTCTGATTGACATGTTTTCACTATAATCTGAGCCAAAAGCAACATTAATTACCTTGTGCTAGCAGTTAGCCATTTGAATTCGGGTCTGTATTTCCATAAAGAAATCCTCCCTCTAATAATTTCTAGGTCATAACATATGAAGAGTAAAAGTACTAGGAGTAGTATTCAGGCAGACAAAAGGGGAATTAAAGTCCATGGAAGACCAGCCACACATTCTGGCAACTTTAGTCAGCAAAGCCAAGGGGCAGCTGAAAGCATAAGCTCTCTGACGTGCTCTTCACTCATTCATTCATTCCACAAAAATACATTGAGATCCCACAAACACTACTGTGGTTGCTGTAAATGCAGTGGAGAACAAAACAGACAGGGTCCTCATGGTCTTGAAGGTTATATATATTCGGGGAGACTGGGAGACAGTAAATGAACAAGTAGGTGTTACTGAGAATAATAAAGCAGAGTAAAGGGGTTAGGGGTTCCATGGATTCTTAGAGCAGCCAAATGGCTTCCCATGAGTGGAAGGCCTTATATTTCTAGAAATCAGAGCAGGGATTATCTGACAGAGTTTAGGAAAAAATCTAGTTGAGGCTCCTGGGTCTAATGCATGCAGCATGTTCCTGACTGGCAAAAATTGCAATCCTTGTAGATTTACTTGTTTGTTTGTTTTTTTTTTTTTCTTCCCCATTTTAGATTTGTCAAACACTTCTTGGAGGATATGATACTGCTCACACTTTACATTAGTGGAAGTAGCAGGAAATGGAGACAATTTATAACAATTTGATTTTTATAAATTAGACCATTCCTTCAACTAGCACACCTCTCAAGCTAATTGAACTCTCACTTCTGACCTGCCCCAAAGGACACACCTGGGTACCAAACAGCACCTCCAAGGGGATTTAGGTCCATCCTCAAACAGGTTGTTCTCCTGGGTGGCATTTCCCTCCCGCAAGAAGTCCCCTCCCCAGAGGCCAATTTAGAATTGTTCAAGAGTGCCATTGTTCCTTCCACTGAGACAGAATCTCAGGATTTAAATCTGCAGATGAACTAAATGGCCAGTTCAGGTTACTGTGATCTGGTTAGATTAGGATAGGCTTGAAATGATAGGATGTCTCTTGCAAGCTCTCACTAGTTTCACTCCCTTTTCATACTACTTCACCCAATTTTGCTGTTGTTGTTGTTGTTGTGCCGGGTCTCAGCTACAGCAGGCAACCATTTCTCAAATGACAGACTCTCTTCTGCTGTTTCACATATGCAGTTTTCTCTTCCATTGTTCATTGCCTCCAGGAAAGCACTCCCCATGACCTCACCATTATCCAGTCCTTCCACAAATCCACCAGCCACTCAAAGTTGGGAAGATTCCCCACTGTGGTCCCCTCCTTTTGCAGGTCTTAAGCAGTTATGGGGGTGCAGTTTATAGCCATGGCCACCAGAGGGCTCTTCTCAAAGCTCAGGATTCCTTGGGCAGCTTTTGGAGAGCACCTGTACGTCAAGGCTGTATATTGTCACCCTGCTTATTTAACTTATATAGAGTTATATTGTACTTATATAGAGTACATCATGAGAAATGCTAGGCTGGAAGAAGCACAAGCTGGAATCAAGATTGCCAGGAGAAATATCAATAACCTCAGATATGCAGATGACACCACCCTTATGGTAGAAAATGAAGAGGAACTAAAAATCCTCTTGATGAAAGTGAAAGAGGAGAGTGGAAAAGTTGGCTTAAAGCTCAACATTCAGAAAATGAAGATCATGGCATCTGGTCCCATCACTTCATGGGAAATAGATGGGGAAACAGTGGAAAGTGTCAGACCTTACTTTTTTGGGCTCCAAAATCACTGCAGATGGTGACTGCAGCCATGAAATTAAAAGACACTTGCTCCTTGGAAGGAAAGTTATGACCAACCTAGGTAGCATATTGAAAAGGAAAGACATTACTTTGCCAACAAAGGTCCGTCTAGTCAAGGCTATGGTTTTTCCAGTGGTCATGTACGGATGTGAAAGTTGGACTGTGAAGAAAGCTGAGTGCTGAAGAATTGATGCTTTTGAACTGTGGTATTGGAGAAGACTCTTGAGAGTCTCTTGGACTGCAAGGAGATCCAACCAGTCCATTCTAAAGGAGATCAGTCCTGGGTGTTCTTTGGAAGGACTGATGCTAAAGCTGAAACTCCAATACTTTGGCCACCTCATGCGAAGAGTTGACTCATTGGAAAAGACTCTGATGCTGGGAGGGATTGGGGGCAGGAGGAGAAGGGGATGACAGAGGATGAGATGGCTGGATGGCGTCACTGACTCGATGGACATGAGTTTGAGTGAACTCCGGGAGTTGGTGATGGACAGGGAGGCCTGGCATGCTGCAATTCATGGAGTCACAAAGAGTCGGATATGACTGAGCGAGTGAACTGAACTGTGTAGTAAGCAGGTTCTTTAATTAGCTTCACACTGAATCTGAGGTGTTCTGTCCATTATGAGGCTCTTAGAGAATAAAACACCCACTCCAGTGTTCTTGCCTGGAGAATCCCAGGGACGGGGGAGCCTGGTGGGCTGCTGTCTATGGGGTCGCACAGAGTCGGACATGACTGAAGCGACTTAGCAGCAGCAGCAGCAGAGAATAAAACTGGTCATGTGGTGCCTTTAGAGGACTACTTTTTAATTATTAACTATAAATTACTCTTAAAGTTGTATAAGATAAATTTTTATCACTCAAAATTATAAAGCAGAAAAAACTGCTTCAAAACCATAAAGGAAATATTCATCGATATTTTGAGTAACAGCATATCATCTTATAGACTTAAATTCTTACCTAAATTGAGTGAGTGAATTTATTTCAAAACACTTTACCATATCCTAGTATTTTACCCCAGAATTGGTAGATATTTACTTGGTTTAAAATTTTCAAAGCAATAATCTTCTTTATCTAACAGACTCTAGATAATCTGAAGGAAGGGAAACACCATCTACGTGTGAGGCCTGCAGACATACCTGTTGCCGAGAGAGCATCTCTGAACTACTGGCGAACGTGGAAGTGTATCAGCAAACCCTCAGAATTTCCTATAAAAAGCCCAGCCTTCACAGGTATCACCACAGGTTGACCTTTTGTGAAGCCCAGATCAGCTTCCCTTCTCCTCACTCTAACAGAAGTGGAGAGTGCCCTGATTTCTGAACTAGTTCTAAATGATTTCTCTACCTTCCTGTCGTCTCCTTTGATTTTGTACCTGCCACATGCCCTCTCCATGGCTGCTTACCCACTGGAACTAAGCATCCTTCTCCATGTTCATTCCTTTGCATACTGGTTTCACCTGGGCAAGGCCAGGCTGCCCTCCACCCTGTCCTAGTGGTCAGGGAACTCTACCATCAAGTCACCTCTAACCACCACACAAGGAATGTCTCCAAATGACCACTGCTTGGTGGGTGCCTTGTAGTATAGACTGACCTATCTGAGACACAAGAATAGACATTCATGATTATTGATGGGTTTAGAGCTTTGGGGAGAGTTAAAAGGATCTATTTTATCTGTAGGTCATTTATTTTATCTATAGTCGGTTTGACCAATTAGAAAGAAACAAATGAGTAACCAGTATGAATTTTTCAAAATTATTTTTCCATTTTATTACTTAAAAAAACTAAACTTCTCACCATAGCCCACCCCAGGCCCTTTCTTACTATCCTAACTTCATTTTGGCCATTTCCCTCCCCCATGCCTTCCTAAGCTCTGGTCACCTTGGCTCCCTTTCATTCCGTGAATCCTGCAAGTAATGTCTCCCCAGCTGGATAACAGTATGAATTTAATGACTTTAAGTATATGAGCCAAAATTTCACATGTCCCACTGCCCTTCACTGTAGAATAGATAGATTTCTCTTGCCCTGTTCCCCACCACACCCTTGCCAAACCTAGGGTTACACTGAAAGGAGTGAGAATGAGGAGGCATCTGGCAGGGGCCATCTCTGGGATGGTCTCTCCAGCTTCCTCTGGGCCCCCTAGGTCAGTGAGCGCCCCACCTCTGAAAGCCCTGACCTCTGGAAGTTGGTGATGCCCTTCTGCACATTTTCCTCCAGGCCTACATGATAAGGCGCCTTTGGGACTCATGGATACACCACTGTTAGACACAGAAGAGGAAGTGCACTACTGCTTCCTGCCCCTAGACCTAGTGGCCAAGCATCCAAGCCTGGTGACTGAAGACAACCTGCTGTGGCTGGCTGAGACCATGGCCCTGATCGAGTGCGAGTGCAGCGAGTTCCGCTTTATTGGTGATTGTTTTATCATGGGGGAGGGGAGGTGCCTACGGGTGGGTGGATAGGGCTCATCCACCCCTCCTGACCCCACACCCCTTGGAAGCCCAGCTTGGGCCTTAGGGCCTCAAGACCTTCCCTGAGCAGAGCTGGTGAAAGCATGACAGAGCCTTCCTGGAGGCAGATGGATTCCCAACATTAGGCTGCCACTAGCCTCAGGGCTATTTTATTCCCTGTTCGTTTTGGAAGGGCCTGGGTGTAAAGGGGCACTGGAAACCACCTGTAGTGGTATCAGGGGCCACAAGAGTTGATGTGAAGGGCAAGACCTTGAGCAGAACTCCAAACTACTCTTATTTCTCTGCTTTTATGTATCCATCTAGGCTGTAGACCTCAGTTTCTCTTGCCATAAAATGAGGAAATAGAGTTGTTTCAAAGGATAGTCCCTTCCTGCTCTCATCTTCACTAAACTCAGGATAAAGGGGAAGAAGAGGGGATGGTGAAAGGTTCCCCAAAATCATTGCAGAATTGTCTGCTTGAGCTAGTGGCCTAAAGAGGGATAAAATTTTCAACCCTGGACAGAAGAGAGCCTCCATTCTGCATTGCCCAGGACAGGCTCTGGTGAGGTGTGAACTCACCTGACTCTTAAGATGCTGCTGCTGCCTAGACGAACAGGGAAGGAAACGCCCAAATGGTATTGGGGCCCAAATGCCTGGAACCCCAGCCTTTCCTGTTCATAGTCACCTGGGAAGTTGTCTATAATATGTTTCTGAATCTTGAAGTTGATTCACACAGGACAGTAGCGCTGGCTCCATCTCTGCCTCCCACACTGAATCCAGGCAGGGGCAAACTGCACGCGCCACCAGCCAGCCCAGGTTCGCCCAAGCCCTTCCTCTCTAAGCGACAAGACAGCTCCCTCTTTTGGAATGACCTGCTCTTGGGTCAAGACTCATAGGGTAAGTCTCAGGGCCAGTGTGCTCACCAAGAGAGCCTACCTGCCTTGGGAGCCCAAGGCCAGACTATGGGAAGCCATACCCACGGACTCAAACACAGGAAAATAATTTGGGATCTTTCACCTTGAAAACCACAGACTGAAAACTAATCTAACCAGGTATGTTCAGTAATTGTTTCAGAACAAGGAGAGCCTAGGATAAGCTGCAGCATCAAAAACCTCCCAAAACCTGGACCTACAATTAGATCAGAAATAACCTTCTTAACCCATTTTGTTTCCCCTTGCTTTTCAAGTGAATTTTCTCCGCTCACAGAAGATTTTGCTACCAGATAATTTCTCCAATATAGATGTGCTTGAAGCAGAAGTGGAAATTCTGGAAATCCCTGAGCTCAGTGAAGCTGTGAGGTTGTACCGAATGAACATGGGTATGTCCCCAGGGGAAACGTGCCCTCCCCTTGACATCCTGGGGCAGTCTGGGCTTTGACCAGAAAAGCCAAAAACAAACATCTTCCCTCCCACCAACCACTTTGATTGGCGGTGACAGAAGCGGGTGTTTTGGCTGACTTAGAATCTGAGAAGAGAAATTTCAGCCTGAAACCTGGCATGCCCTCTGTCTGCTCAGTCTTCCCACTGAAATGTAGGTAGCTCAGCCCAGACTGGCTGGGGAGGGAGGCTGGGCCTGAGGGCAGGTTTCCCAAGGTCAGGGGAGGTCTGCCCTCCTTTTGGACAAGTCAAACAATTGGGAACTTATAACTAACCCCCACCTGCCACTCCCGCTGTCCTTCTTCTTTCAGGCACAGCTGGACGGCATGCCAAATTCTTGGGCGAATTCCCCATAGTACTTCAGTTATCCCACCCACCCCCAAATTCCCTTGTCCTTCCTCCTTCGAACCCCTGGCTGCTGTGCCTGTTTCTGCCTGCTCCTGCCACTTCCTGACCCTGATCCAGTCCAGCCTTCAGGCTCCCAGTCCAATATCATGCTAATTTGTCCCTCATATTTTTTTATTAGCCTTTCACCATCTCATTTCCAAACCCTGCATGTCTATGGAAGCTACTGTATATATTGCAAGAGTCAACTACCTTTGCATGGCCTCAGTGGGCATTCTGAGAATGCATAGAACTCTTACACATGTGAAGTTTGGCCTGCATGTTGCCAGACATTTATTCTGTGGGAATCAGATCCTCCCTGCTTTGAGGCCCAGTTCTTCTAGACTTTCTCCCCAGACAATTGGAGTCCTATTCTATTTGGGGGTAGTAGAATCCTGCAGCAGGTCTCAGGAGCCTCTTAGGATCTTCCAATCCACTTCAGAGGGTGTGAGTTCAAACCTCTCCCCCAGGGCTTCTGTTCGTCAGAGAACAGAGGTCAGAGAGCTGAGCAGAGTAGGGCCTGCTGTTCAGGAGTTATGTGAAGCTGGAAGGGAGGCATGCTGCTGGACGGGCTCTGTAAGCCATCAGCAGCCCCCAAACACAAAGCCTGTTTTTTTGCCTTTCATAAAGCACCATAAGTAATGGAAACAGCCCTGGTAGTCTTGAAAATAGAGTCACCCTCGAACCCCTGCTCTGGCCCACCTAGCTTTGCTGTTTGGGGCAAGGTACTTAGTAACTAACGATGCTCTCAGGACATAGTTTCCTCATCTGTGATAAGAGGAGAATACCACTCCTCCTGCAGGGTTGGAGACAACCCACAAAAATCACCCAGCAGTTTGCTGTTGGCCCACGGGTGCCACTGGGACAGGCTCATGTAGACTGAGCATTATGGCCACTGCAGGAGAACAGTGAGGCAGGAACACGACCACCCAACCCAAAAGTAACACTAGACAATGTGTCTCGGGAAAATTCTGCCCAGGCGTGTTAGGGACTGTGAGTCTGGGAAGCCTGTAATGATATCAGGTTCTCTGCTATAGTTGTCGTTCTTTCAGTTCAGTTCAGTCGCTCAGTCGTGTCCAACTCTTTGTGACCCTATGAATCGCAGCACGCCAGGCCTCCCTGTCCATCACCAACTCCCAGAGTTCACTCAGACTCACATCCATTGAGTCAGTGATGCCATCCAGCCATCTCATCCTCTGTCGTCCCCTTCTCCTCCTGTCCCCAATCCCTCCCAGCATCAGAGTCTTTTCCAATGAGTCAACTCTTCGCATGAGATGGCCAAAGTTCTGGAGTTTCAGCTTCAGCATCATTCCCTCCAAAGAATCCCAGGGCTGATTTCTTTCAGAATGGACTGGTTAGATCTCCTTGCAGTCCAAGGGACTCTCAAGAGTCTTCTCCAACACCACAGTTCAAAAGCATCAATTCTTCGGCGCTCAGCCTTCACAGTCCAACTCTCACATCCATACATGACCACAGGAAAAACCATAACCTTAACTAGACGGACCTTTGTTGGCAAAGTAATGTCTCTGCTTTTCAATATGCTATCTAGGTTGGTCATAACTTTCCTTCCAAGGAGTAAGCGTCTTTTAATTTCATGGCTGCAGTCACCATCTGCAGTGATTTTGGAGCCCAAAAAATAAAGTCTGACACTGTTTCCACTGTTTCCCCATCTATTTCCTATGAAGTGATGGGACCGGATGCCATGATCTTTGTTTTCTGAATGTTGAGCTTTAAGCCAACTTTTCCACTCTCCTCTTTCACTTTCATCAAGAGGCTTTTTAGTTCCTCTTCACTTTCTGCCATAAGGGTGTTGTCATCTGCATATCTGAGGTTATTGATATTTCTCCTGGCAATCTTGATTCCAGCTTGTGCTTCTTCCAGCCCAGCATTTCTCATGATGTACTCTGCATATAAGTTAAATAAGCAGGGTGATAATATACAGTCTTGATATACTCCTTTTCCTATTTGGAACCAGTCTGTTGTTCCATGTCCAGTTCTAACTGTTGCTTCCTGACCTGCATACAGATTTCTCAAGAGGCAGGTCAGTGGTCTGGTATTCCCATCTCTTTCAGAATTTTCCACAGTTTATTGTGATCCACACAGTCAAAGGCTTTGGCATAGTCAATAAAGCAGAAATAGATGTTTTTCTGGAACACTCTTGCTTTTTCCATGATCCAGCAGATGTTGGCAATTTGATCTCTGGTTCCTCTGCCTTTTCTAAAACCAGCTTGATCATCAGGAAGTTCACAGTTCATGTATTGCTGTCGTTCTTTACCCATGGATAATTAGAGCAGAGCTTAGAACTAAGGGAAATTCCTGCTGAGACTGGGCCAGATGGCTGTTCTGAAATTCAAGTGTTAGCGATACAGCAAATTAATCCATCTCCCACACCCACCTCACCTCCCTTCCAGTGGATAGTTTTGACCTCAAGCAGACTGAATATAAAAACTGTACTGATGTTCAGCAGATTCAGATGTGGCTGTGCCAGGAAATAAGCTCCCACTAAGCCTCTTCAGTACAGATTCAAGACAACAGTTGGAAGCAAGACCCAAAGCTTCCAATACTGTTTTGACCATGAGCACCCTAGGAGTCACCCCTTTCTCTCCGGCACAGGTGGCTGTTCCCGGACCTCCTGTCCTCCTCCAAGCCCTGGGAAGGGGGCCGTTCAGCAGGCCTAGAGTCTGTGAAGCCACTGTACATGATGGCCCTGGGTCTGCTTGTCAAGTACCCAGACTCCGCACTGGGACAGCTCCGCATTGAGAGCACACTGGATGGGAGCAGACTGTACATCACCGGGAACGGGGTCCTCTTCCAGCATGTTAAGTAAGGCCCTCCTTAGAGAATGCATCATCCCACTCAGGCTGAGCTTTACCTTTCTTTAGGAACCACCCTGGGGCCCTGTCCATGAGTCAGAGGAAATACAGGACAAACCCATCATTTTAGCCACTCCACCATCAAATCTGGGCCTCAGAAGAGAGGGCTGGTGCCAAGGTGTACGGTTCCTAAGGTTCAAAGGTCTCAAACTGTATCCTCTGCAATCCATCTTGGTTCTAGCCCTGTGCTAGGTCCAAGGTGGCCAGGCCACAGCCGCAACACTCAGGGTGCTGGATATTCCCCCTGCCATATTCCCCCTCCTACAAAAAGTCCTCCCCAAGGACACACAGAAAGTCCAGAACCAGGGATGAGCACCCTGCCCCCCGCCAAGAGCAAGGCAAAATAGGCTTCTTGAAGGAAGTGATACCTGGCCTATGCCCTGGGGAATGAGCTGAGACTTCCTACTAGTGCTGGGCACGGATTCTAATCCTGTTTTATAGAAGGGCAAACATGTTCTGAATAGAACTCTCTTAGGCTCACAAAATACACTGGTACCAAAACTAAAGATAGAAGTGGCTTTTCCTAAGCACCTGTGGAGAGGGTCAGCCAACCTCAAACACTATCTTACCCCAAGGGTGGGGCCTTTGTGACCCACCCCCATCCATCTGTCCCAGAGATGTCCCACCCCTGAGGTCACAGGGCACAGAGGGCAAAGAAAAGTGCCTTTAGAGGCAGTGGGGTTGATATTCAGGTCCCTAGCTTCTTTCCTGGGCATACAAGGTATCAGTTATCTCCCAAACCATGACAGGCTGCCACACAGTGATTGAGATGTCTTGGGGCGGAAATAGAGTGGCTAGGCCCTGGCTAGATTCTGGAACCCAAGATAGGGCCTGGAGGCTTGCACCTAGTCTATTTAGATGGCTTTGCTGAAACAGGTCAAGCTCAGCACCAAAAGGATGAGTCTGTGTGTCCAAATTTACCCACTATGAGACATCAACAGAAACCAGTTAAGGAAATGATGTTAGTGGCCACAGGTTTGAGTTAGTGTTTAGGGCAAGACATTCTAGATATGGAAAGGTGATGGACTGGACTCCCTTAGGGTGCAGTGCTGGAGCACTCTGTGACAGGGCTTTCCTCTCGGCAGGAACTGGCTGGGGACATGCCGTCTGCCTCTGACTGAGACTGTTTCTGAGGTGTATGAGCTCTGTGCCTTCCTGGACAAGAGGGACATCACCTACGAGCCAATGAAAGTGGCTCTCAAGACTCATCTGGAGCCAAGGACTCTGGCACCCATGGATGTGCTCAGTAAATAAAGAAGCTTCTCAGTTTGGATGCAGCATCAGAAGAGGGTCTAGGGGATAGGAAAGGAAAGATAAAGCTGGCCAGAGCCAGAAACTATAGATGGAACAGGAAAGGGAAGCCAGACTAACATTTGTGGGTTTTGCCTAAAAGGAAACTTTCATGTAGGTGACTCCTTCCCCACACCAAGCCCACAAGTAGCCTCAAGTAGTACAGATTAAGCAGCGCAAACGGGCCTGGTGGGGGCTGCATGGGTCCCCCAAGGGCAGGCCCGCTCTGGCCCTGGGAGCTGACACTGTGCCCCTTGGGTCTTCACAGACATCCAAAGAATGGTCCCTGGGTTCATTTAACAGGGGACATGGAGGCTCAGGGAGGGAACCTGCTCATATTATGAGATTGTGGTCAAGCTGGGATTTAAATCTGAGTCTAAAGCCAATGTTGTTTCACCAGCTGCCTATAACTGTTTACTAAAAAAAAGTTTTATATCAACTTATGCTATATTACTATCATTCAGAAACAATGTTTATTGGAGCACCTACCATAAACCAGGACATCAGATAACACTAGGAGTATAGAAGAGAGCAAAACAGACCCAGTCTCTTCTTTTCATAGGGTTCACAGTCTAATCATATACCTCTTAGTTATATCATCTGTTTATATACCCTTCATTCATGACAAAGTTCACTAGAAACTAATTCTCAAATACCAGAACAAAGCCTAAGTTTAGTCATCCCCAGGAAAAGGGTCATGAATTCACCTTCCCAGAATAAAGCCTATTCTCAAGGCTTGGTCTCTGTAATGATTTGATGAGAGGCTGGATCTGTGATATCTGCCAAACCATAAGCACAAACGTACAGAGGGACTCCTAGCTCCAGTCTGAGTGGCCAAGTGGAAAATTACACACCCAGGACACACCCAGCCAGAAACGGAAGGGCTTAGCAATGTAGGTAGAAAGGAACATTAGTCAAGCTTTCTTGGGAGAGGTGGGCTAGGAGTAGAACAGTGGTGCCCTTGGGGTTGGTGGCCCTCCCCCAACTCAGAATCACCAGCTGACCCTCCAAGCTACTGTTTTAAACCCATCTCACCATGCAGGAAACTCTATGGTAAGCCACAGGGGAGGCCTGAGGAGCAGAGAGAGCTGGTGTTAGGGATTTCTGCTTCTCAGAGTAGGCAACAAAATACGACTGATGAAGATACTGAGTCTTAACATGTGATACCTTATTGACCAAATGCCCTACCTAATGTCCTTCTGGCCATGTGACATGTTCCCTCTCATTGGTTTCCTTAGATGAGGAGTGGACGGCAGAAATCACTGTGTATTCCTCCCAACAGATCATCAAAGTTTATGTTGGAAGCCACTGGTATGCAACCACCCTGCAGACCCTGCTGAAGGTACTGCTGGCCTGAGGCTGCCCTCCTCTCCTTGTGGCTTCTGTGGCTGAGATGCTCTGGAACCTGTCATGACTCTCACTCAGCCTCCAGCACCTGCTTAGATCAAGGATTTTTCCCCCTACTCCTAGGTCCAGAGTGCTCTTACTGCATGAGCAGCAGGCTGGGAAAGCCTTTAGGAGTCTGGGTAGGGAGGGGCCTGGACCAAGGCAGGACGTAGGGTGAGGTCCCCGACGCCTCAAGGGAGTGGTTGAGGAGCCAGCAATCCTTCGAGCAGAGATGACGTGCTCCTCCCTGGATGCTCTGCTCCTCATGTGTCTTCTTGTGGCCAACAAGACGGGGAGATAGAAATCCCAAAGCCTCTGCTCTGGAATGGGTGGGAAAACGAAGACTGCCCTACTCCTTAATGAGGACATAGCCCTTTAACTAACAGACTAACAGACTAACTAACTAACTGACTAACAAAGTCTGATGTTCAACCCTTTGCAGTATCCAGAACTGTTGTCCAACCCTCAGAGAGTGTACTGGATAACATACGGACAGACCCTGCTGATCTACGGGGATGGCCAAATGTTCCGACACATTCTCAACTTCCTGAGGCTTGGAAAACTATTTTTACCAACTGAATTTAAGTGAGTGCAGGAAGGAAATCATATGATGAAACTCCCATCCCTCTGCAAGGAGGAAATTTGAGTTTACAGCCTTGACAGAGATTATGTTATTTCCAACATGTGAACTGCTGTTCAAAGCAGCCACTCTGGAGGCCAACAACCCCATCCGCATTCCCACCCCAGATGCCCAGTGTGACCTCTTGTCATTCACAGGGAATGGCCCCTCCTTTGCCAGGAGGTGGAGGAATACCACATCCCATCTCTCTCAGAAGCACTTGTCCAGTGTGAGGCATACAAGTAAGGAAACCACTCCCTTGACACCATGATCTAAAGTTTGAACCTTTATATGCCTCTTGGGAATCCTGTCCTAAGTCCCACCTCCCAGTAGGACCTGTTCTCCTTATTAAGGGGATGGGGCAGGCCCAGGACTGGGCAGGGACCTAAGCAAAACTCTCTAAGGCCCCTCCTCCCTGAGTGAACTCTCAGCCAAAGGGCACACCTGGTCAATGGACTAGTGGAAGCTTCTGCTCACTAACCAAACCCTCTTGGGATCTGCAGGTCATGGATCCAGGAGAAAGAATCTGAAAATGAAGAAGCTTTTCCCATCAGAAGGCTGCACGTGGTAACAGAAGGGCCAGGGTCACTGGTGGAGTTCAGCAGAGACACCAAAGAAGTAAGTTCCAGCCTCCTCTGGTTTGGTGGTGTCCTGAAAGGGCACCAGCACAGGGCTCAGGGGGCAGATCCCACTCCTGGGGAGCATGGCAAAATGAAAGAGACAGGCCTACATGGCTCTGGCACAGTGACTGGTTTCTGAACACAAGTAAGTGCTGACCACATGAGGCCTGGCATGCTGATATGCCCTTTTGGTGTGTGAGAGGCCCCTGGGCTGGTTACCAACCCCACTCCAACTGAGCAGATATCAAATGTTAGACCCATGTGGGGGATGAAATTGTTCTGGGTAAGCAAGCGAAGTCTTAAGAGACCCAGCTTATCAGATCTTGGGTAAGGCTTCAGTGTACAACATGCCCAGAGCTGCTGTGCCCTCTCCCCAGACCATGGCTTGCGTGCCAATGGAGTTCCAAGACTGCAATGACCGAACTATGTGGAACAAGGCCAAGGGGACCCTGGCCAGGTCCAGCCAGATAGAGGAGGCCGAACAGTACTCCCAGACAATCCAGATGTCCTTGTGCCGAGGTGCCAAGAGGGCAGGTAATCCCAGCACATACTCACACTGTCCTGGCCTATGTGCCAACCCTAGACACTGGGGGGGCCACCCTGAGAGTCCTCCCAAGAAGAAGTGTACCACTGTCAACCTCACACAGAAACCTGAAACCAAAGACCCTCCTGTCACCCCCATGCAAAAACTTATCTCCCTGGTAAGGGAGTGGGACATGGTCAACTGCAAACAGTGGGAATTCCAGTCACTGCCAGCCCCCCGGAACAGCTCCTTGGAGGAAGCCACCCTGCAGCACTCCTCAGGAAGTGAGGCTGTTTCCCAGCCCAGCACCTCAGCTTCCTGGAAAGGCCATTCCACAGCCTCAGAGAAGGACCCGGGCCCACAGGCAGGGGCTGGAGCCGGAACCAAAGACAAGGGGCCAGAGCCAAACTTTAATCCATACTTCCCCATGAAAAGAGCTGTCGCCCTGAAGGACTGGGGCAAGCAGAGGTCAAAGGAGAGAGGTGAGTCCTATCCCATCCTTGACCTAAGTCCCATTTACAACAGAGAAGGCAAACCTTGGCCAAGACCACAGAGTGAGTTAGTGATTAAAGGAGACTAGAACTGCGCTTTCACTACCGCCGAGCAAAAGACCCAGAAATGACAGGCACGCTGGCATGGCCTGGGGGCTTGAGAAGCCACATGAGGCATATGAAAGGAAGGACCTATAAAGCAATAGGGGCACAAAGAAGGGTTCAGGGCTGAGGAGTCAACGGAGGAAAGGAGAAATCTTGGGTGCTTGTGGAAACCTAAGTCATGGGTCTAGCAGCTGGAAACCAGTCTTCATAAAGTGATGAAAGATAAGGCTGATGACATTAGGAATCAGGACAGGTCTTATGGGTCAAGTTCAGGACCTGGTACTTTGTTCCAATCCTAAGTGGAGCAGCCAGCCACTGAAGCATTCTATACAAGGGAGCAAGCACAATCAGTTACGCATTTAGGAAGTTTGTTCCAGGGGCAGAGGAAATGCAGTAGCAGAAGGTAAGTGTTGCAAGTGCCAAGACCATCCTAGGTGAAACAGTTTAGGCAGTTCGAGGAAACACGAAAGGATTGGGCCAAGGAGGGGACAGGTTTCTGATTTGGGTGACTGCAAGGGGGTGGACAGTTACTGAGGTGGGAAGGAGAGGAGTAGGACTTGGGGAAGAGGACACAGTGTGTATGAAGTACTGATGGGCGTCCAAGGGAAGAAGTCCGGGAGACAGAAGAGTATATGGGGACCAGGCTGAACAGAGAGGAATGTGTGTGTTGGAGAAGTGAGGAGCAGCCCAGAGAAGTGGGCTGAGAACTGCTATTACGGACTGTTTCCTCTGCTCTCTCAAAGCCCTTCCTCTAGTATTCTGTCATTTTCTCTTTCAGTGGCTTGTGTCATGCTTGGAGGGGTCTTCCTGGGCCCTGCCTGTGAGCCCACAGTTGGTTTGTCAATCATGTTCTTCAGAGTAGACATGCATCAGCAACCCCCACACCCACCCGCCCCCCGCAAAAGCTCATCTCCTAATTTTACAAAGATTTCCAGTCCCAATTCCAGCTGGGTTGTGATCAGCTCTATTTACTACTAGCCTAGTTCAACAGATGATTTGGAAAGTTCCTTGGAGTTCTGAAATTGAGGATGTAGCTTGCAGTGATTCCAGGGTGATGAAGAGAGGAGAGTTAGAACATGGCCCTGCCAGCTCAGGCTCCCGCTTCTGAGAAGCTGGAGGTGAGGGCTGGTGACTTGACTGCACTGGTCTGTTGCCAGAGGTCTCCTCCCTGCTTGGGCTCTGATGGAGCTTAAGGAGAGACCTCTCCCCACGTTGTTTTCACAGAAAATCCTGCCTTTGAGCTGACCCTGCCTGAGGCCAGTGAGGGGGACAACACAGGGGTCATCCTCAAGGTGACCCACCCCCCCGTGGTGGGCAGTGATGGCTCGTGCATGTTCTTTGAGGACAGCATCATCTACACCACGCACATGGACCACCTCAGGCGCACACCGCCCCCAGCCAGCCCCCAGCCCCGAGGTGAGGCTCTGGAGCCAGGCCTGGCCCAGCCCATGGGCAGATGCCTGAGTCCCCAGCCAGTTACTTCAGGGATAGGGTCTCCCTGGAAGCCCTGAACTTTTCCCCCTAACCAAGGGTGGCTCTGAGGCCCTCGCTGTGGCAGATGTGGCCACACCCGCTCTCTCCTCCACAGAGGTGACTTTCCTGAGTTTCTCTCTGTCCTGGGAAGAGATGTTTTACGCACAGAAATGTCACTGCTTCCTGACTGACATCATTCTGGATTCCATCCGGCAAAATGACCCCAAAGCCATCACAGCCAAGGTGGTCTCCCTGGTCAACCAGCTGTGGGTACGTGTGATTGGCCCCAAGCCCTGTTCCTTCTCCACTGTCCCCTCGCTTCCACAATAATAGTGCAAGACAAGAGGGGGCAGCCAAGACAAGGGGGAGCAGCTAGGGGAAGAGATCAGGGGCAGAAGGGTGGCAAGAAGGGTAGGGACCAGGAGACAGGGCGGCAGCATCTGGGCCGAGCCATGGCCAAGAGGCAGTTTGAAGTGACAGTACCCCTTGACCTCTGCGGCTTCTCCAGGCCCAGAGAAGCCCCTGCTCCGCATCCCACTTTAAGGGGCTGGGAGCAAATGTGGGTCAGGCTGTGGCCTCCAGCCCTGGCTGACTGTGGGCTCTTCTGGCAGACCCTGCACATAAGCCCCAAGCAGTTTGTGGTGGATTTGCTGGCCATCACTGGATTCAAGGATGACCGGCACACCCAGGAACGCCTATACAGCTGGGTTGAGGTGAGGCCACCTGTACCCCACGAGAAATGGCGACCCTCTGGATGCCTCAGATGGACACTGTCTTGCTGCATGAGGGCCAAGCCAGTGCTGCCCAGAAGGCGAAGATAGGGAACTGGAACTCTAGTCGCTGGTCCCAGGGAGGGAGGAACAGTGGCTGAAATTAACCTGTCCAGAGTGGTCAAAAAGCAGTATTTGGGTCACTAGTTTTCTCCAGTGCTTACCAAATTAGCCTTCATCACTAACAACCCTGGCCAGGGATGCACATCATATGAGCTCGTTTTGAGGTGTTGAAATCAGAGAAACTATTGGCAGTCACATGCTTTCAGTGAGTTATAGATACCAACAGCACCTGATGTCAATACTTTTGTATTATACATTCCTTTTCTACTTAAGCTGCTATAAAGCAGTTTTTACAAAGAAAATTCTTCAATAAGGGCAAAGGAATAACTCAGGTTTTTGTTTTTTGAGTCCTTAAAATAATTTTAGAATTCAAATTTTTATTTGAATTTTGGAGGTGAAAAAGATTTGCCTAATTTTTCATTAATCTGGTATTTCTGTAATCAAGCACCTTATTATAACACCTTTCACCATAAACATAATAGTGCCAAGTTACTAGCCTCTGCCTAGTCTGTTGATTGGAAATGAAGTCAGCATCTACGATTAGGAAGTGGAAAACCAGTGACAGGAAACATGCACTTTTGATCCTCTATTCATTTCATTCTGTGTCCTGGTAGCCACTCTGAGCCCCAGGTCTGTGAGATGCCTTTAGGCAGAACTGAGGTCAACAGCACTAGCTGGCCTTGCCCCCAACCCTACCCCCACCCAGACAGAAGGACCTCACAAAGCTAGAGTAGCAACCAGCTAGGAATAAGACCAGCCTTTCCTTCCAGCTCACGTTGCCTTTCGCCAGGAAATATGGCCGCTGTGTGGACCTGCTCATCCAGAGGGGCCTATCAAAGTCTGTCTCTTACTCTGTCCTGAGCAAGTACCTACAAGATGGCTAAGGTGCCCGGCCATGCTTGGGGAGATATGCTGCCCCCACATCCCACCCATCCCATTGCCAAGATGCATTTTAACCAGGGATGTCTCCACCGAAGGGTGCATTATCAGTTTATTTTTTATTATAAACAAATAAAGGATAAATCACAAGTCAAGGGTCTGGACTCCATCTCTGAGAACCAAAGACCTTACAACCAGTGAAATGATCTTATACAACTCTAACTGAAAGCTATTCAAAAACCTCTGAGTCCATGTAACCAAACTGGACTGGGGAGCTAGGGCAGGCAAGAGGAAGAGTCCAGTAGGGATGAGCCTGGCTTTGAGACCTGGAGTTGGGAAGCAGTGGCGAGGAACCCACCTCTGTTCCTCCTGAAGGGTGGGGCAGCTTAGTCACTACCAGAGCCACTCAACATCCCACTAGCCTACAGCATAGAAACATCCACCTTCTGCTCTGGGTGAGAGAAGAAGATGGGGACTGAAGGGGACATGGGCCAGGAACCCAAAATGAGGGTGCTTATTTAGGCTCTGCTGCCAGAATCCCCTGGAGAGGTCACTGCCGATCTGTCCAATGGACACAGACATCAGAATGGGTGGTTGACAGCACTGTGCATATGGGCTGGAGGTGACCCAGGTGCTGCCCATGGCCTGATCATAGCAGATCTCCAGGGAGATGATGCTCCTTGGATCTAAAGACTCCTGGATCCACTGCCCACCTTCAAGCCCAGGCTCAGACCTGTGGTACAAAGCCAAGTATGAACATATATTTCCCTGGCTCAGGATCCAGGTGGGGTCTCTAAGGAATGGCTCTGTCCCACCACCCTCATTTCCACCTAAAGACAAGGGTACCATAGGCCCAGGTAGAGCTGAGAAAGTGCTGGTAGGTACGAGGCAAAATGACACTCACGTAGGACAAGTCCTCCAGGCCCTTGCCCAGGATCTGCCCTGACACACAGCTGCTGTCTGAGCCACTGGAGCCACTGGCTGATGGGCATTGGGAGGAAACCTCTGAGTCCTCAGGAGCTGGGAATAGAGTCCAGGTGAGCTGTCAGAAGGGGAGGCCCAGATCCCAAGCCATGCCCTCCTGCCTCTGGGAAAGCCCAGAAACCTACTCAAAGATGGCTGGCTGCCCAGTTCGGCATCAGTCTCCAGTGCTGCTTCCTCTGGGAAACTGGTGGAATACAGGGGCCAGCGGAACCCCAGAAGAGCTGGGTCTCTGTGCAGATGCAGGTTGAGGGACCCCAGTACAGAGCAAGAGGCAGGATCTCCAGGAAGGGTGCCTGAGGCCCCCAGGTAGGGGCTGTCAGAGTCAAGAGGAGCCACAGCAATGGAGGCCCGAGAGCGAACTGCTGCATGAGAGAGTCCGGTTGGGTCAGGCCAGAGCCCAGCTGGGCCGAGGTCCTGAGGGGAGTGCAGGCTAGGGCTGCCAGAGGCCCACACCGCTCCCTGAGCAGCTCTCCCCACCCCACCCCCGCAGCCTGTCTGCTACCTTGGCACTTCAGGATATAGTTGACGGTGCGGTCGTTGATAGCTTCTTCGCTGGGTGCGATGTCCCGGAAGGCCTTGTTCCCCACACCCATAGACACCATCTCAGCCATGCGCACCTCTGGGTGGAAAGTGGGTGTCTGGACATCAGCCCGGCCCTTTATCACTCCTCCTCCTCATACAAGTCTCTCCTGGACACCTATAGCCTGGGGACTGTCCTGTGCACCAAACACTCAGAGGTTTACATGTCCTCAGCCTGAGATGGTGACATCAGGACTGCCTGACTTGAGTTCTTTCTCCTGTGCTGGCTGTTGCTGCTGGACCTTTTCCACCCTCCCCAGTGTTTCCAGTTCCTGAGGCCCTCGCTGGGACCCCTCTGGGACAATGTAAGCTCTTCAAGGAGGGGATCGTGGGATGAAATGGGGCAGACACCCACCCTTGTTGTGGACGGCCTGCCTCCAGAGCAGGCGGGAGATGTCAGCTGTCCAGGCCTGCTTGGTGGCCAAGCTGGCAGCTTGTAGCACAAAGGTGTCCCTAGCCTTGCGACGGCGAAACCAGATCTCAAAGCGCAAGTTGTTGTCCCCACAGCACTCAGTGAGGCCAAGGTCTGCCATCTGTGTGGCCAGGAGAGGAGCTCAGTGAGGCTGTAGGGTAGGGGCGCTGGAGGTACGGGGAGGGGCCGGGTTGGGCCTACCTTGAAGGAGCGCTTGTAGGTAAACATGTCAATGCCTGTGGGTCCTCGGCGAGGCTTGCTGAAGAGCAACAGCTCCTCAAAGAGGAAAATGCGACGCAGGGATTTGTGGCGCCCACAGCGGACTGTGAACTCATCCTGCCGGACCAACTGGCCCTGTTCCTTGAGGTTGACCTGCCAAGTGGGGGCCTGGTGGGTGCCTGGCCTCTTCTGCCCCCTCCCTTCACACCCACTGCCCCCTGGCCACCATGGCCTGCCAAGACTCACGTCACAGCCCTGGATGGCATCCATGGCTAGCAAGTCATTGCCGTGTCGCAGCTGGAAGTGCACGAGGCTCTGGGCAGCCCGCAGGGCACTCAGCTCCTGTGCGGGTCCCCCGCAGGCCCGTGCCAGCTCCTGCAGCAGCAGCGCATACTTGCTCATGCGCTGGATGGGCTTCAGCAGGTAGGAGGCCAAGTCCAAGTGGTCCCCCAGTGCCTGCTGCTTGTCCTGCCGGGTGCATCAGACACCGTCAGGGAGCTTCCCATTGTTTGCTCCATCCCTCCTCCCACTACAATCTCAGGCTCACCCACCCTGAAGAAGACGTGACCATAGCTGGTCATCAGGGCATCGGAGCGCGGTTTATTCTTGCTGTAGAGTGCGTACATCCCAAACTGCACCCTCTGCAAAGATACACAGCTTGACCAGGTGCCAATGGGCCAGCATCCAAGGGGGTCAGACCACTCTCAGCTCGGGAGGCCCAAATGGCCAATGTGTTCCCAGGAAGCCTCCCACCGACAGATCCTACCTGCCCTGCTTGGAGTGACGGGTGATCTGGCAGGAACAGGCGCTGTGCAGGGAGGGGCCTGCCTACAGGGCTCTGGGGAGGAAGTCCTGCACACAGCCCTGCCACTCCCACAGCCCCAAGAGCTCTGCTCTGGTCTCATCTCACCTCAGACGACCCTTCCCCTGCTCACAACACTAAGCTACACTGACCCGTCTCCTTCTCAACCACTGGGCCACTTTCCTGCCCAGCACGTTGTACTTGATCTTTCCTCTGAATGGAATGCTCTGACTACAGCCCCTCCCTCTGGCCTTAGCTCAAACATCAGCTTCTCTTAAGATGCCTCTAACTGTTCTCTCTAAAGGGGGTACCCCTGCCTCACTGCTAACTCACTATCACCTATCTGGATTTTTTTCTAATCCCAATTATAATCTGGAATTATCTATTTCACACTCACATCTCCTCTGCTAAACTAAAAGCACCCTGGAGAACAGGGGCCAGTTGGTCCTGCTCATAGCTGTACCCATCACAGGACCTGACACCAAGGCCAGACCCAGTAGCTCGCTGTTGAGTGTTGCAGGATCAGCCAGGGGCCGCGTGGCCTGTGGGGCTTACATGGCGCAGGAAGGCATAGGCCACCCGGGGCGGGTGCTGGGTACAGGCCTCCAGCTCACGCAAGAAAAAATGGCGGTGGAAGTCCCACAGCTTCTCCAGGTTGCCAAAGAGTTGGGCACGCTGGCCACGGAGGCCCTGGGGCACATCAGGGCGATCCAGCTCAGGGAAGTAGTTCTCCATGGTGTAGTCCAGGGCACGGACATACTCCCGCTCCGTAGCCACCATCTCCGCCAGCACCAGCTGAAGTCTACCAGGGAGGTGGAGTCAGGACCTGAGACATCCGCCCTGCCACCGCCCTCCCTGCCCTGCCCACTCTCTGTACCTGTTGGGGCTCCTGGGGTCACAGCTCCCTGGAGGAGGCACGGTGGGGCATGACCCTGACTGGGCACCACCTCCAGCCTCTGGTCTGTGGCAGGCAGGTACAATGGCCTCATGGTGGCACTGGTGGGCAGGTTCTCTAAGACTCAATCCCAGATTCCGATCAAGGCTATAGGCTTTCCTCAGGGGAGGGACAGCCGGTACCGCTGGGACCCGGCTGACACACAGGCTAGCTGTGCTACCCGTTGGGGGTGACTTCAGAGCAGCTTCTAACTTCTGATCCAGGGCCAGCCAGGTGTCCTGGCACTGCGCCCAGGCCCCGCGGCACTCATGGCGAATGGCCTCAGATCCCAGCCCTGTGGCTAAAGCCCACATCTTTCGGAAGTGGGCAGGAGGCAAGTCCGGGTACTTGGTCCAATGCAGCTGCAGCCGCTGCAGCACAACCCCTGGGTGCTCCTGTTCCAGCTCTGCCAACACTTGCCGCCCCTCCTCGGCCCAGGTCAAGGCCTGCAACACCAAGGCCAGATGGGCACTGAGGAAGGATCTCCCCAAGACTGCTGAGCCTTCTCCTCTATCTCCCCCCAGCCCCACAGAACGGTGGCCCCAGGCTACATCCCCAGTAGATTTGGGCATCGGACTGAAAACAGGGAGAGAAAACAGGCACAATATCCTTCAAAGCTCAGGCTGCCGTAGCACTAAGCAGCCACCCCTCTGACTTCTCTGACCACGTGGAACCAGGGACAGGACCCCTCACGCACCTGCTTGAAGAACTGCAAGAGTCTCTCAGCATCTGCCAGTCGCTGCCGCCGCTGGGCCAAAGCCCTAGAGAAGTCGGCCAGCTGGGTTTGCAGGGTCAGAAAGCGGGCCCCAAAGGGGCCCAGTTCGGCCGCATCACAGCCAACCAGTGGCTGCAGACATTTCTCCCCTCGCCTGACCTGTTCCTGGAGACAGAGCCTGGAATCAGCAAGCCTAGGCCTGGCATTGCAGTTGCTGAGCCCAGGTCTTTTCCATGGATGTCTGCAGGCATCATCAAGTCACTTCTGTGAAGACCAGACCTCCGCAACCCCTCCCCCAACCCCCTCTCTCTGTTCTCCTCTCCACAGCGAAACTCCCTGGAGAAACCATTATTTTCATCATTACTTGTTAACTATGTTGGCCTTCTGCAACCCCACTTCACTCCCCATCCCCAGCACTTCTCAGGCTTCCTCTGACTCTTACCATTCAGTAGTACCAAACCTCTCTCCTCTAGCTCCCCTGACCTCTCCCCACTCCCTGATTCTCCTTGGCTTTCTCTAATGCTTCCCCCCTCCTGATCCCCCATCCCTTAGCTCAGTTGTTAAACCCTGGTGTTCCTGAAGACGGCCCACTCTCTCTCAGGCAATCATGTGCACATACACTTCAAATACCACCCATACACCTACAACCACGAAATAAGCCTCTACACTCAGTGCTCCCTCTCCTTCCCTCATGGTCATTTCCAAAGTACATCCAAGGCTGGACAGATGAATGCCCTTTCCCCCAGAAGGTCTGTCTCTCAGGAAACAGTACCTATTCACCTTTGTAAACACTTCTCCTTCTCACAGCTTCACATGTATCCACCACTGAATCCCATCAACTTCTCAAATGTTATCTCCTCTGCCACCATCCTGGCCAGAGTAAGCATCATTCCCACCTGGACCACTACAAGTGCCTCTTCAATGGACTCTGCATGTCCATCCACCAAATCACTGTCTACCCAGGAACTATGGTAATCTTTCTAGAATACAGATCTGATTGTACGATCTTCCTGCTTAAATTGTACTCCGTTACAGGACCAGTTCCCGGCCACTGGCCATTCTTCCAGCCTCATTTTACCTCATCTCACCCTACTCTCCCTCCCTCTTCTGCACTGTATTTCATCCTCGCTGACTTTCTGATGGTTCCTCAGGCAAGCCACGCTCCCTCCTATCACAGGACCTTTGTACATGCTTTTTGCTTCCTCAGTCTGAAACATGTCTTTTCTCTAACCCTCTTCTGCCTGGTTAACGTCAACCTATCCTTCAGATCTCAGATCAAAGTCACTATCTCAAGAGAGTTTGCCCAATACCCCTCCTCGTTCAGGACTTTATCATACACTCAGATAGAAATACCTGTATTGCTTGTCTCTAGAACTTTTGCACACAGAGAACAAATGTGCTCAGTCGCACAGTCATGTCCAACTCTGCAACCTCATGGATGGTAGTTTGCCAGGCTCCCCTGTCCATGGGATTCTCCAGGCAAGAATACTGGAGTGGGTTGCCATTCCCTTCTCCAAAAAAGAACATACACATGACTTTCAATCTTTGGTTACAACTGATCTCCTCCGCTTCACTGTAATTTCCAAGAGAATAAAGACTAGATTTACTTTCACCCACTTTGCATTCCAAGTTTCTGGCAAAGTGCTCCAATACCTACACGAGGAACAAGTAACCAAACTCACCTGAGCAATCTGGTCCAGCTCCCGAAAAGGGCCTTGGGCCTGAAGCAGCACGTCTAGTGAAGGCTCCCTGGGCTCCTCAAGTGCTGGCCAGCCCACCTGCTGAAGCCACACTTCCATCTGGAGGAGTACAAACAAGGAAAGGAGAGTTGCTATGGGGTGGGGGTGATGCTTAAGATTAGAGGTGGGGCCCACCAGGGCGGATAGCTCCCACCTGGTGCAGCTCGCCCTCCTGGGCCTCCAGCGTCTGGACCAACTCCAGTGCTTGTATTCGGCGGTTACCCTGCAGTGTCAGTTGGTGCAACAATCCATCCACGCGGCCATACAGCTCCTCAACCTCGTCCACTGCTGACCTGGTGCATGGTACATGTCTTAGTGCCCCTTCCAGGTGCCTAGCTCCACTTGACCCTGTCCTGGGACCATAATCCTGGCTGGTCTGGGCCAGACACTGAGTCCTTGGCATGAGATATAATGGGCTGGGGCAAGACCTGGGCTTGTACCTACCTGTAGTCTGGGCTCAGGGTCACCTCTGGGACCTCTTGCTTTAGCCATGTCAGCTCCAAGGCTCCCTGGCATTGTAGCCATGCCAACCGTGGAGAGTCTAGCACATGCTTCATCAGGACCCGTGCCTGCTGCAGCAGTTGACCGACTTCCTATGATTAAGAGAAACGGGTGGTAGAGGCGCATGTGGGAGAAGGGGAAGAAAGATAGGGAGAATTTGGGGAGGTGTCAAGAGGGGACACTCACCCCAGACTCCACAGGCTGAGGCACAGCCTTCATGCTCTCAATGGCTCCCTGAAGCAGGGCACAAACCACCTGGCAGCTCTGCAGGAGGGCTTCCAGACGCTGTGAACAGAGGCAGGCATGACCAGCACAGAGCACAGGGCTGGTCCCAGGCATCTTGGATCCTAGGCCACTGCAGCCAGCTATGCACTGCCCAAGCCAGCCCAGGGGGAGCTCCTCTGCTAACCATATTGCCTGCCCATCCACCCAATGCCCCACCCAGTGTACTGACCATCCGGAAGTCCAGCCAAGCTTGGTGACAGTAAGGCAGGCCTCCTCCTAGTGAAGTGAGCAACTCTGAGGTGGAGATGTGGGTCAGCAGGCTTTGGTGAGAGGATAGATGCTCTATCTGCAGAAAAAGGTGTAGTGGACTCGGGCCTGGTGGGGACTCACCCCATCTCCACCCTGACCAAAATGGCTCAGTACCTGAAGCCCTGCAGGCACTTCCTCCGGCAGCTTTCCCACCAGCAGCACACGGTGCACTGATCCTGGGACTGCTTCCTGCAAAGAATCTGAGCTCAGGCCTGATCCCGACCCTACACGAAAGGAATGGCTAGGGGGAAGAAGGGAGCTACAATCCTGTACTCACTTGCAGTTGGCTGAGCCCCCAGAATATGGAAGAGCTTGGGGAACAAATCCGGGCGTCCACTAGCACGGTCAGTCCCAAGGTCTGTACTTTGGGCCTAAAGGAGCAGGCTTTTGTTGAGTATCTATTTCCCCAACCCTACCATCTCCTGGCTCAGGTTCTGTCCCCCAACCTCCTCCCCCAACCTGGGGATGCTTTGCAAGTAGAGCAGGAGGCGGACGAGCTCATGGCTGTTGCACTTGGGGTGATTCCAAGCTGAGTTATGGGCACACAGAAGCAGCACTGCCCGGCCTTCTACATCTCGAGTCCCTGTGGGGGAAAAGGCAGTGAACATCTGCTCAATCAACCCACCCCACCTGTACCGCCTTTAGTGTCTCCCAGCTAGCTACCTGGCAGGGCAGCCATGCCACTGGCAAGTAGCTCCCAGGCAATGTCTTGGGCCAGGAGGTAGTCAGTGGACTTCAAGAGTCTGGATCTGTGGGAGTCTTGGCGAGGAAAACCGCTTGGGTCTACACTGGGCAATCTACCCAGAGACCCCCTATTTGCACCTGGGCTTTAGCCTGAGTAGGATCAGAAGCCTCCCCACCTTCAGGTACCCTCCCTTCTTCCCTCCCAAGACTTCCCTGGCCCAGCCTTCGTTACCTGCCTCCAGTAGCTCTGACGATGTCTCAGATAAAAGACCTCCATGGTTCACAGGGTCACTGTCCAACACTTCAGGGTCCAAGCGGACTGGCATGACCCTGCCTGAAACTGAGTCCCCTGCCAAGTCTCCTCCTTGGCTGTCATTCTCACCCTGTGCCAGACTAAGGTGGGAAGACATTGGACTTAGGAGGATCTTCACTCCAGAGGAGGCTGGTTCCTTCATGTGGACAGAAGATCCTCTTAATGTGCCCTTCTGGCCATGCCCCGACTCATCTGCAACCATCTGTCCTGTGGGTGACTGAAGTTCACCAGGCAGAGGGCTGCCCTGGAGCTCCTCCCCCTGGGCTGCCCCTGCTGGTGGGCTTGGAGGATGGGGGTTCTTAGCCTGCATCTGGGGAGCAGGTTCCCCCTCATCCCAGGCATCTCTGAAACTGCACACAGCAAATCTCCAGTCGGTGGCATGGCCCTGGGACTCTGGAGACTCATCCCCATCCTCCAGGGGCCCTTCCATCACCCCTTCCTTAAGCGTGGGCCTGCTCCAAGCAAAAGGGAGAGGAGCTAAGCCCTCGGTGTGAACTAAGACCTCAGCTCATCCAGGAAAGACGTTGAAGATGGCCGGGTAGAGCTCGGCGGGTGAGGCAGGCAGAAGGCACTAGGCCGTAGGAGGCACCAGTCTTGGTGCCCGGCACCGGGAGCACAGCGGCTGTCGCAGTTGAGGCCTGAGGAGAAGGGAGAAAGGCTGGGATCTCTCCGTCCAGCTCGGGACCGGCGGTGCCACGCTCCCGTGGGCTTTCGCCCGGAGGGCCCCACGCTGGGGGGCGGCCTGCGCGAGTGCAACGCTCACGACGAGGGCGGGGCGCCGCCTCGTGCTCGCGCTCAAGGCGGCCCGGCCGACCTCGGCCTCGCCATGGGCTCGCGCGCCCGTTCCCCCGCCCGCCCCCGGGTCACGCTCACAACCCCAGGACGCGCCGACGGGGAACCGCAAACCCAGGACGCCAGGCAGCCGGAGTCCTCGAACGTACCGCACCGCTGCCTCGACGACTGCTACTGCGCGCAGCCTCCAGACCGCGGGGGCGGCACGGGCGCAGCAGGGAACCCGGCGGCGCCGCACCGCCCCCTGGGGGCCGGAGGACGCAGCCACCGCCCACCCCGCCGGGCCCGACGGCAGCCGCCCGAGCCCCAGCCGGCCGGAGAGCGCCGAGACGCCGGCTCTCGCAGCGCCCCCTGCCGAGCCGCCCCCTCGCCCTCCGCGGGCCGGGACGACTCGGCTTCACCCCCGGGGCTTCCAGCTGACTTTGACTTGGCTTCTCAGCCCGCCGGTAGGGGCAACGACCAGCGGCCTTCCCACGGCGCCCACTCCCCTGGCCTGCTCTGCGCGCCAGAAGCGCTCCCCCGCTGGGAAGGCGGCGTAGGTGCGCGAGGGTGAGTGAGCCAGGGGTCCGCCTGGGAGTGAGGGAGGGGGCTGGCGGAGCGAGGCGGGGAGGCTTCTGCTCTTGAATGCACTCAGGATGGGGGGAGTACAGCCCCAGCCTCCCTGGGCAAAACAAGGAGCGTTCTGTCAGCCTGGAGACCCCTAGGAAGAGAGACTCCGGAAGCCCAGACTAGCTACTTGGTGCTGCTGGCAGCCAGTAGGGGTATCTTCATGGAGGGAGGGGCCCTTCCATTGCAGCCCCTATCTTCCTTTCCAGTCCTCAGGCCCAGGCACTGAGAGACAGCTTGTATGATCCCATGATGGGACGTGGGGGCCTCTGTCTGGGCTAGAGGAAAGGAGGGACCTCTGTAGTGGGTGCTGACCCAGATTCGCCAGAATCCACCAGGCCCGGACTCTCCACTCCCTTGCGTTCTTGGCACTTCTGTCATATACACCCTCTCCCCAGCTCCACATCCCCTGCCACAAAATCCAGCCAAAGAGGCTGGAACTGAGGACAGGATTCTGAAAGCAGAGGGCCAGGTGTGCCCTTCCACTTACCTGCTAGGTGAGCTCCTGCAACTTAGTGCCTCTTGAGCCTCATCTTACTCACCTGTAAAAGAAAGAAGGAAAGTCGTTCCTTTCTCCTGGGATTCCCCCCTGAGAACTAGGAAAGACCTGTATGTCAGAGGTCCACTTGCTGCCAGCTCTTGGGCTGTGTTGGAGCCCTGCCCTTCATTTCATGCTCGGTCAGAGGATCCTGAACTGGTGAAAGTCACTTGGACAGTTGACCTGTAAGATTCGTTCGGCTCTGAAGTGTGAAGTCCCTTTGGGGACATGTGGGTCTGGACTGACACTCCCCCAAACTTGTGGGAAGATTATAAGAAGGTAGGCTATGTGGCCAGAAGAAGACACTGTGCCCCATAACCTTATTCAGGCCCTGGGTTCCTTGTAGAGAGAGGGCAGTGGGTACAGTGGCTTCCCTGGCTCTAGGGTAGTCACCTCCTTCAAGAAGCTGCCAGAGGAGAGAATCAGGGCATCAGAAGGAGCACCAGCAATCCTCCCCTCCCCACCGTTCCAGCTGCCACATCAGCACCAAGTCAGCCTCCCAGGAGCCTCCTTCTTCAGGGGATGTGGCTGCGAGTAAGGAGGCTTGGGGTTACCGTGCTCCATCCCCAACCCCCCGCAGGCCCTCTCATCCCACCCTCCTCTAGCTTCAGCGAGCATCAGGACCAGCCTTGGCTCCCTCCCCAGCTGTTTTAGAGCCGCCCCACTGAGTCACTGCCTCCAGCTCCCTCCCTCCCCTTCTGCTGCCCACTGTCTGCCCACCCCCACCCTAGCCAGGCCCCCTGTGAGCCCGAAGAGCTGGTTAGACCTGCTGGCCGACACATGTACCCCTCCAGAGCCAAAGACAAGAGGCCTCAAGCCACAGGCCATAGCTGACCCCAGCACCCCTGGGCACAGGCAGATAGATTCAGGGGCAGGGCCAGGCCTTGGTTTAGTCACTCTGCACAGAATGGGCATTGTAAGCCTTGTGAAGACAGAGACCATGTATTGCCCACTTCTGTATTTCTTGTATCTAGCACAGGGCCTGGAATAAATATTGAGGGGTGCCTGAGACTGGTCACACCAGCCCTGCCCTCCTGAGACTCTCCATTTATGAGCCAGATGTAAACCAGAGTCACAAATGGAAGCAGATTCAGAGGCTCAGTCGGAGAGGGCCACAGAAGAGGCAGAGAGTGGCAAGATGCACAGCCCCAGGATGGCAGAGAGACAAATAGAAATGGGGACAAACTGGGCCTAGTGGGGAACACTGGGGGCTGGGCCTGGAGCCAACCTGAGCCACTGACCACAGCAGGGTCTGTGGGCTGAGCTTGCAGGACTGAGCAGTGACTCATGGGGCCCAGTTCTGTGGCTCTCCTGGCAGCAAAATGTCCTCACAGCAGCCTTTTCCACTGAGATCATGATATGGGGATGGGCCTCCCTCCCCTGACCCTTTGCCAGCCAGCTTCACATTTCTTACCAACACGAGCCAATCAAAAATGGAGTGGGAGCTCTGTGCTTCTGTGGGCCTAGTGTTAAGAGAACCACAGTCATTGCCCTCATTCCACCCCAAACCTTCCCCTCTTCAGTACTGCCCTAGACAGCGAGGGTGACAAATACCCTACACCTTCCAGACCTCTCACCTCTAGCCTAAATAAGTTCTAAACTCCTTAGTGTGGCATTCAAAGCCATCCAGAGGCATAATCACAGCCTCCCTGTCCAGCTCTTACATAGGCCTGGAAAACTCACCTGATCACAAGTCTTGTCGCAATATGTCTCCCTGTTCCTGGAATGCCCAGGTGGCACAGTGGTAAAGGATCTGCCTGTCAATGCAGGAGACACAGGAGATGTGGGTTTGATCCCTGGGTCAGGAAGATCCCCTGGAGGAGGAAATGGCAACCCACTCCAGTATTCTTGCCTGGGAAATCCTATGGACAGAGGAGCCTGGCGGGCTACAGTCCATGGGGTCACAATCAGACACGACTGAGTATACACACATACACACACCTGGAATGCTCATGCTCATCCCTCCAGGTCAAAACCCTTCCTCCTTCAAGGCACTGGAGGTCATTCCCACCATCCTGCCTGGTCAGATGATGACTCATTTGCTCTTCTGCATCCCAGATGCCTGCCTCCCCTGGCTTTCTCACCCCCAGTCTGCTCATCTCTGACCAACCATTTTCTTGGAAGTCCCCCCATTCTTAGTCACCCAGCTCTAGGCCCAGGAGCCCCTCTGCACCCCTTTCCTACACTATCAGTTATGGATTTCATTTCTGAACCTTCCTAATCTAGTAATTTTTGAAGGATGTGGTCTCTGGGCCATCTTCTTCTGGAGAGCTGGTTCAGATTACAGATTTCTGGGCTCCCGTAGACAAGCTGAGTCAGAACCTTGGGGTAGGCCCAGGAATCTGTGTTTGACAAGCTCCCAGTGGTTCTGACACCAGAGTCTGAGAATAGCTGCCGGCTGTCTCCAACACAAGCACCTTCATATCCCTGGGCCTTCCAGCAGGTCTTCCATCTCTGGCCTTTCCTCCTACTGAGCTTTCCTCCTTGTGGGCTTTCAACCATCCTCCCCCCAGCACCAGCTACATTCATGCTCCCTACTGCGCATCACTGCCCACACTCTCTAGGTCACAATTCTCCCAGGCTGCCACCTCCGAAACTCGGCAGGGTCACCCCACCCAAGCCTTTGTGTCCTTGGCTGGCTCTCCCCAGCATGTCACCCCCTGCTCCTTGCTTCTCACTGTGTGTGCTCCAGATGTCTTTTATTCCTGCTGCTCTTCCCACCTGAAATGCACCCACATAGCTTCACCCATGCTGTCTGAGCCCCGTCACACACACACACACACTCATACCCCTCTCAAAGCTATCCCCCGCCCCCCCCCACTAGATCTCCTCGGGCCTCACAACACTTTCTATGCTCTTGGGCTTGTAATGTAACACCAACAATGACTAACATTTATAATCCTTTACCACGGGCCAGGCTGTGTACTAGATTCTTCTCATTTCATCGTCTAATCCAGACAGCTGCGGTATGAAATAAGCATCCCACTTAACAGATGAAGACACTGGAACTCGGAGAGATTATGTAACATGCCTAAGGTAACATCCTTAGCAAGGGAGGGCTGGGACCAGCTGCTCAGCCTTATCACAGCTGACTGTAAGCCGTGTGAGGGCAAAGCCTGAAAGTCATTCTTCCTTCTCTTCCCACATTCCCCAAGCATAAGTCAGAAAATAAGGCTGACTAAATGTGTAAGCATTGCAGTGTGTTCAGGGTTTCAGATCTGTAAGGATGAACGACAAATTGGTGATTACCTAGGGCTCAGCAGAGGGTGAGGAGTGAATGCCGACAGTACAGAGTTTCTCTGGGAGATGATGAAACTGTTCCAAACTTAGCTTGTGGGGAGGGTTGCACAACTCTGTGAATATGTTAGAAAACCACCAAGCTGTACATTTTAAATGGGTGAATTTTATGGGGGGTGTGTGTGTGTGAGGTATCAATAGAAAGGCCCAGTGGAAACTGGGTCTGCTGTCATCAGGGATTTCTATCCCTAGATGTTTCTGGACCCCACACTCTCCAATTTGTATCAGAAACAGTCAGGGTAACCAGCTCCCTTGAGATTGTTCTCCCACCCACCATGTGTGGAACACATCTTTTCATTTGTCCTACCCCTCCCTCCTGGCATTGGAGGAATGTTTATCTGGTGCCAGTGTGTGTTGGCTGCATCTTTGGGTACCTTGGCATCTGACCTCTGGGGTCTTTCTTTCTGCAAGTCATTCCCATTTTGTGGACTCCCAGTTCTGTGACCCCCTGCACAGAGAACAATCCCCTGGACTTGCTGCAGGCTTCCTGTAAGGTGTTGTAGTGGGAAAGAATGGGAGCAGAGGGAGGGAGGGCCGTAGGGCCTAACACTCCTGCCCAGGACCTCCTCCCCCCACCCCCCACCACCCATATCTGGGAAGCCCTGGGGCATGGTGTAGAAAGTTTCCATCTCCCTCACCACATGCCCTCTTGCCCCCTTCTCACACCTCAAAACACCCAGACACCTGGGCGCAGGACACACATCCATCTGAAAGATGTTTAATGTATCTTAGGTCCAAGGTACACAATTCGGGGCAGGTGCTAACCCCAGGAAAGTCACCTGCCACCCAGTCAGCCCCCTTTCCATTATAGTCAGGCCTCCCGTCCCAGAGCAGTGGAGCAGTGATCCTGGGATACCTAGCTCCTTTCCTGTTCAGGAAATAACGAGACAGTGCAGAAGGCCAGAGGCCACCATCTCCCCTCCTCACAAATCTCAGACCCAAGGATCTGAAAGGTCCAAAGCCAGACGCAGAGCAGCAGATCCCCAGAGTGATGCTGGCTAGGAAGCAGCCGTGACCCGAAGCCTGGCCCAACCCTGTGGCCTCAGTCCTGGAAATGGAGGAACTATTGCCCCAGAGACTGGCAGCAAAGGGAGGAAGATAAAGCAAGGAGTGGAGACAGATTCCCACTGCCCCAAACCAAATGGCTGTGGGTAGCTGAGCCAACAGGGCAGCAAAGCCTGCTGCACCTCCCAGCCCAGTCCCTCTGAGGACCAGCCCCTCGTGGAGCCTCACTGCCAGGGTACTGTCCTTTAGCTGACGCTGGGGCAGGGTGGAGTGCAGGACAGCCCAGTGTCAGCTGAGGAGAGATGCCCTTGCTTGGGGGACAGGAACTGCTCCCAGGATGACCCGCTGGGGAAGGGGCATCAGCTCCCCTTGTCTCTGGGCCTTGCCTCTAAAACGTCTAGACTGGGTCTTGAACCAGAGTTAGGGCCTTATTGAAAGGGAAGGTGGCAGGAGTTTAGGAACAAGGAGGGTGGTGAAAAGGGTTCCTGTGAGGACCAGCCCAGGAGACCCTTCTGACCCGCCCCAAGGGAGCCCAGCTGCTACTTTCAGTCCAGGCTCCTCTAACCCCATGTCCGGTTGAGTGGGCTCCTCCGCTCATTGTGCAGGGAAGACTTCCAGGGGGTCTCTGGCCCCCTGCTCCTCCCCAAGTGTCTGGGCTACAGCCGGCCGCCTTTGTTGAAGTGGATGCACCAGTGGGAGTTGGCGGTGCCCGGGCTGAGATGGGTGTGGTCCTCGTGTCCCATGAGGGGCTGCAGCTCCTGCTGCCGGGGGATGTCAGCGCTGCTCTCACTGCGAGAACGGCCCGCCTTGGCCAGGCTCGGGGGGAAGGCGAAGCAAGAGCGAGGATCAGAGGAGAGGGGCAGCTTGAGAGGGGCCTGGGGCTCTTCTGGGGCCCGTGGGCGGGGAGGCAGGCGGGTCATCGTTGGGGCCTGAGTACATGGCGGGGATGCCAAGCTCTCCAGGGATGAGATGCTCTGGTTCCAGCCTGTCTGCATGTCCACGGGCACAATCTTGGTGGTTTCTGAGGACACGTAGACGGCCAGGTCCCCCTGTGCACTCTTCCAGGGCAGCTCCTTCTCCGCACAGGTTGGGGATGGGGGGATGATGCGTGGGCTGGGGCACACCTCAAGGCTCCCTGGGGACAGAGCACACACGCACTCATTGCCAATCCAGTGGACACTGTCTCAAGTATAAGCACAGAAGTTCATTTTGCAGTTGCCATGCAGCATCCATTTGTGCAGTTACTGGATGCACGCCTGGCCAAAGGGAAGCACCACAGCTGGGTCTGCTCCCCACTGTATCCCCAGCACCTAGCACAGGACTGAGCATGTAGCAGTTTCTCAACAAATACCTACTGAACAAATGAAAACAACTAGAACAAGACAAAGCGAGAGCAAGGCAGGAAAAAACCCATCTATGATCAGCCCTCAGCCAACTTGCAGTGCCAGGCTTAAACCACATCCTGCTGGGCCCCCGGCCCAGGGTGAGGAAGATCTCGAGGCTTGGCCACTGTGCTCCTTGCCTGAGTTCCTACCACAGCCCTTTGGTGGGACAGAGTCCAGGAGTCTGAGCTCACAAAAAATTAATAAATAGGCTAAAGCTGAGCCACAAATGGGATGCCAGAGCACAGAGGATGTGAGCCGAGAATCCCAGAAGTGCTGGCAGCCATAACGGAAGGCTCAGCCACAGCATTATAGAAAGGCTGAGGCTCTGAAAGAGGAAAGCAGGGAAGAAGCAGCCCTCTGGCTATCTACCACCCTTTGATCTCCAAAGTCAAGCTCAGTACCTTGCATATAATAGGTGCTCAGTATGTGTCTGCTCACTGATAAAGTCCTGAGCAGTCCTGTGAACTTGACTTCAAATGCTCCATGTTATGAAATGTATTGATGCTGTGACTGAGAGTGAAACTACCTCCCTGGAATGCTGTATTAAATTTTAACAACAAAAAAACTTCAGTGTTCACCTTTAGAGGATGCCAGGTAACTATTGGTCTGAAAACTGATAAGGGAAAGGAAAAATTCAAGCATTTATCCATTCTTCCCTATATGAACTGTACCTCAGACTGACTAAGTAATTGATGAGGGAAGGCTTTTTTTTTAATACAAGAATTCCTGCTAATCAATGCAAACAAAAAATAGACATAGAATATCAGCATTGCGCAACCTGGAATGAACTGTTGGATGTGGCAGTGATGACCAGTGACTGCAAGACCACCTGATGAAAAACTGACAGGGACTTTGATAATGGGTGGCTCAGGCTAACAACAACTGAAGCCAATAGTCAATACTAACCTACAAAAAGAGAGACAGCCAGATGGTGTATGCTCCCTAGTGAGATGCAGTGGGAGGTATAACATCACCACCTATGGAGTATGCTTATCAAGTCTGATCTAGGTTTAATTACTGATTTGAAGGAAATATAAAGGTCAGTGAAACAGACATATTAAATGATGCTTAGGGGATGCAATCAGCAAAATCCAGACAAGGAAAGACGGGGACAAATAACCAAGTTATTTCAATAAATACAGTGCAAGGAAAGAAAGTATGGTGGGGGGACCTGTAAATCAGGGTTTTTCAAACTTGACACTGTCACAGGTAGGAGCAGAGACTTCGCTGTAGGGAGCTGTCCTGTGTGTTGTAGGGTGTTTTAACAACATCCTTGGCCTCTACCCACACATCACAGAGGTACCCTGCCCGCTGTGACAACACAAGATGTCTCCAGACAGTACCCTAGGGCAGGGGTCCCCAACCTCCAAGCTGGGGACCGCCACCTCCTGTCAGATCAGCAGCGGCACTAGATCAGAAACAAAGTGCACAATACATGTAATATGCTTGACTCATCCACACCCATCCCCCGTCCGTGGACAAAATGTCTTCCATGAAATCAGTCCCTGGTGCCAAAAAGGTTGGGGACCGCTGCTCTAGGGGACAAAATCACTATTACTACCTCCTTAAGAATCAGTGTTATAGGTTAAAAGAGACTTACCCACCAAATTTCATGTGTGGGTCTTTGTCTGGATTTTTATTTGAACAACCTACTGTAAAAATAAATGAAGACAATCAGGGAAATTTGAACACGGACTGATACCTGATAACAAAGATTTTGGATATGATAATGGTATTGTTATATTTTTAAGAAGGATCCTTATCTTTTAGAGATACTTGCTGAAGTATTTAGCAATAAAGTGGTATGATATTTGCAATTTGCTTCAAAAGAATCCAGTGAAGAGAGGGGCATAGTGAAGGTGTAAGTGAAATAAGATCAATTAGGAGTAGGTAATTATTGAAGATGGGTGGTAGAGAGATGGGAGTTTATTCTACTATTCTGTCTACTGTTTATTTTGAAATTTTCTATAATAGGATGTTTTTTAAAAGACACCTGAGAATTCTTGAGCCAACTGGCAGTGGAAGTTAGCATTCTGAGTTCATTAGGTCTCCACATACGGAAGCACATATATGTTGGTTTTTATCTACAGTAGTGCCATTTTGATGAATGCAGGCTCCTCTCTCAGGTCCAGCTGCCACCCTTACTGGGGGCTGTACCTGAGGGCTGGTGTGCTGAGCATGGGTCACAGCGGAACCTGGTGTTAGGTTTGCTTGTCACCTTGTGTCTCTCGCCAGAGTGTAAAGGGAGGCAAGTGAAATGGCTGTGAGCTTTGGAATCAAATTCTGGTTCTGCTGATTTCTAGACAAGTCCCAAGTTCCTCTGAGCTCAGTTTCGCCATCTTGATTGTTGTGAGGATTGAATCAGATCATAGATGTCAGATGTCTGACATAAAAGAAATGCTGAGTAAATGCTGGTTGATGAATGAATGAGCAGATAGGTGGAGTGACTGTCTGGAGTAAAGGCCATCAGCAAAGGGGGAGGAAGCCAACTGCGTAGCTCCAGTTTGCTCCAGAGGGAGGCAGGCAGGAGGAAGCCATTACCTGAGACCTTGCCCTCTTGGAGAACCTCACTGGTGGCCCGAGCCACAAAGATGATCCCTTCGTCATCCTCCTTCTCTGTCTCCGAACTGTCGCTGTCCTCCTCCTCCTCAGACTCCACGGTTAAGATCACAGCAGCTAGACAGGGACAAGAGCTGAGTGGGATTGGCCAGTCCAGCAGCTGCCTCTTTGTACCGCCCGGAGCCCAACCCCTTGTCCATCTAGGCAGAGCCCCACTGTTGGTACAGACACCTATTTTGTCCTGTGGCTGTTACAGCACGGGCCTAGGGGGGGTGGGGGAGCTTGAGAGGAAGGGGCGTGGGGCTCCAGAGCCCCAGGAGGCAACGAAAGACAGATCCTCAGAGGAAGCCATCAGGGAATCACACTTCCCGGCACCTTCATCTTCTCTCAACCCCAGATCCCATTGTCAACTGGAAGCATAAACATCTGGAAGGCTGGAAGGCCCATCAGCGTGCAGCTCTTCTAGGCCCCTGGTTTTACTGCAGGGACACTGGACCCCAGGACCCACCCATCCTTCAAAGCCCAGACCAGGCTCCATTTATGACACATTCTCTAGGTCCTCAGGGTCTGTAGCCTGGAGTTAACTCTCAGGTGTCACAGACGTCTAGTAACTGCTGAGACCTGTCCATCTAGTTCTAAGGGGAAGAGCCCCAGCTCATGACATTGAGTGCTGTGCAGAGGAGGTCCTTCAGGCTTCCAGTCGATGGGCCCCTGCCCTTCCCCTCCCCATCCCATCCTCACCACCACCCCACTCCCTGCTTGCCTGTGTCATGGAAGCCCAGGTCTCGAGGAGGTTTCCCGTTTGTAGCCTCAGTGTTAGCCACGCCATCCTTCTAAGGACCAAAAAAAAAAAAAAAGTCCTAAGCCTCTTGCCCTGACTCCAAACCCCAATCCTGTCATCTGGTGGGGTCAACAAGAAGACAGGTCTTCCTGATGCCACACAGAAGGGAATCTGCGTCAGTTACAGTGGTTCTATCATCCCTTGACCCCCCACCCCCAGCAAGTGTTGTAGAGTCTGATGGCCCCAGCAGAGATGCTCAGTACATCAGCCTTGGCTGAATAAGAAATTCATGGAGTCCCCGCACCCCTTCCCCAACAAGGAATCTGCCTTTTTCCTGCTCACTCCACCTCTGGTAGGTGGTCCTGCTGCCTTGGGCAGGTGACCACAAGAGGCTGCTCTCCCTCTGAAGGCTTCACCTTCCCCTCTGGGGATCCAGGAAGATGCAAAAGAGAACCCAAGCGGCTGCAGCCCCCAGGTCCCTGAGGCTGGATTCCAAAACCTGTGAGCTCAAAACTACATGCCATCAGCCTGCAGCTGCAAACAGGAGTCCTAGAGAAAGCACATGCCTTCTTGCGGCTGGCCTTGCGGGGTCGTGGCTTGCTCTTGGTGAAGCAGATGTTGTGCTTGGTGGACTTAAAGGACTCCAGCCGCCGCTTCATGTTCTGCTGGAAGACCTCCTTGTCCTGGCGCTCCTGCGCGTCCTCAGAGATGAAGTGGCGGCTGCAGCTGGCTTTGTACTGGCAATGACAGCCCCACCTTGCCATGAGGCTGGATGTCCTGCCTCCCACAGGAACCCCACACCACAGCCCCAAGTTCACCATTGCTCCTACCAGCCCGCTGTTTCCACAACTAGCCATGGAGTGAGAAAAAAAAAAAAAAATTAAAAATACAATAGAGACCCAGCCAAACTCTATATTCTCAGTTCTTTATCCCAGAACCTACTCCCTCAAATTTGGCTTTTCTTATCCCCTCTTGCCCTCTCCCAGTTTTCTCAGATGTGAAGTGACAAGACACAGGGGATCCTGTGTCCTGTCCTCAGGGCTACCATGAAACCAAGGCAGGCTTTTCCTTCTTTGCACCTCAGTTATCTGAGCCTAGTCCACATGCCTGGCCCATTTGCCTTGTGACAACACAGGACTCTGTCCAGCTGGCCCTCCCCACTTGGCCCTTTCTGCAGCTACCGCCATGACTCCTCAGGCTGCAGGAACTTCCGTGACTATCTCTTGTGCCCAGTTCAGTACCACTCCCATCATCTGCTCTTTCCAAGCCTTCCTCCTGTAAAGACCAAGCCCACTACACTCTCACCTAACCTGTCTCCACCTCTGGCCGTGACTGCTTAGCAGCCTTTTCATTACCTCCTGGTAATTTCCCGAAGTACCACCCATGTATTCCCAATCATTCTTGTCCTGCGGCACACCCCCAGGCTGGACTCTTTCCTTTACCCTTCATATTTTCTGCTTCCCTGAGCCAGATCTAAGAATCCCCTCTAAGTCTCCTCCCAACTTCCCTCTTCTACACACTGATGCAGGGTGGGTGGGTGCAGAAGCCCAGCTCCTTCACAGGGCTCCTCACTCCCCACTCCCCACCTCCATCAGTTCCCTTCTCTCCATCAGTTCCTCCCTCCCAGTCCTCCACTCTTGCATCTTCAATCTTTCCCTGGCCACCAGCCCCTGCCTCTGCTTTTAGACCTGTTCCTGCCCTTACCTCCTTGAAAAACGCCTTTCCATTGACACCATTGCCTTGCTTTTACTGCTAAACCTTTACACTTACATTCTGACACTTCCCCTAGTACCCATTAATTCCTTGAATGTCAGAAATACAGCTGGGATGGGAGCAAGGGGGGTTGCCTGACTGCAGCACCACTGTGCAGCTTTCTGACCAGTCATCAGTACCTTGGCCTCTGGTTAGGCAACATTCGTGCAAAGTCCAGCCCTCCTCTTGCCCCAGGCCTCCGAGACAGCTCTGAAGGGCATCAGCTACTGCCCCTCCAAGGGCTCCTTCTCTCTCCTCCTCTGCTGGCTCCCCTCCCTTTTCTTCCATGTGCATTCCCCAGCATTATCCTTGGCCTCCTCTCTCATCTCAATGCCCTCCCCAGTGAAAGTATCAACTCTCTCAGCGCCAGCCAACCCAGTGATAAATCTGTGCTTCCCAGACACCAGCCATCAGACCAGCTGCATTTCAACCCCCTCAAGGGGCTTATTAAGAGCAGATTCCTCATCCCACTCCACTAGTCAGACCCTGCAGGAGGTGAAGCCAGGAATATGTATTCTAGTAAGCTCCCCAGGAGATTCTGATGTAGCCAGGCCAGGAAACCTCTGCTGTAGATTGCTTCCAAATCTTTTTATCTCCAGCCTGTCTGTCTCTTTTAAACTATAATCTTGTGTTTCTAACTGTATACTAGACACTTCTGTCTCTAATGATATTTCTGTGAAGAACATGAGGAATTATGGATTGCGTGCTGGCATAACTAAGTGGATTTAGAACTGGTTGAGTAACCATACCCCCAAAATTCTTGATCCAGGTCAGTCTGGAGGAAAGTCTTTAGTAGCAGACCACAGGGCTCTGTCCTCAGCTCTATCATGTTCATTTTTATGTTGATTTTGATGAATACAGAGTTAACAGGTTTAACAGAATTTTATATGATGGGAATCTGAGGAGATTTTTGGTGACCAACATGGGATCCAAACGATGGAATGATGGGCTAAATCAAATAAAATGACATTTAACAAGGATAAGCACAATCATAATCCAGTTTTTTTTTTTAGTCGACTACACAAGAACAGGTTGGACCAAACCCATTGACCAATCTTACATACACACACACACATCAACAGCCCGCCAATCATTAGGTATCAATACTTCCTAATGTAATATAATAAGAAATACATAGCACAGCTATCAAATGTTCCTGAATACAACCAGGCCTCTCGATTGAACTACCAAGAAATACAGGGTACCAAGGATAACATGTCAGATACCACCTCTGGAATACAATCAGCAAAATTGGTAAAATGGAGAATTTTCTAAGACGATCTATCCAGTTTCTTTAGTAAATAAAAAGGAGGGAAAAAAGGAAGAAGAAACTATTACAAATTAAAAAAAAAAAAAAGACATACTTACTAAAAGTGCAAAGTGTGGACTCTATTTGGATCCTGACTTGAACAAACCAGATGGAAAAAGATATGTATTGAACTCTGGCTGGATATTTGAGGTGATGTGAGAAGGAGTCACTGTTACTTGTTGTATGTGGTAATGGTACTATGGCTTTTTTGAAAAAAAAAAAAAGAATTATTGCCACCTAGAGATACATATGGAAATATTTAGAGATAATATGCTGTCTGGAGTTTGCATTAAGATTAAATAAAGTGTAGATAGGGTGTAAGGGGGAATTATTGGAGCTGAGTGATGGTTAAATGAGTTTCTTTATTCTCTCTAGTTTTGTGAATGACTGAAATTTTCTATAAGAAAAAGTAAACAAAACCAAAAAACAAACAAAAGCTCCACAAGTTGGATGAGACAGGGTTTCACAGTCATTAATTGAGGAAGACATGGGGAGTAGGTTGCCTGATTGTACGAACAGTGTGAGGTCTCAGGGTGATGAGCCAGAGCTGGAGGGATCCTGGGCTGCGAGAAGAGAAAGGCAAGTTCCATAACTAGAAAAGTTAAAGGTCCCCTGTGCCTGGTCCTGGCCAACCACAACTAGCATAGCACCTCCATCTGGGGCCTCTTTGGCCACGGCAGTGAAAGCCTGGAATCCTAACCACTAGTCCACCATAGAATTCCTAGGGGCCTCATTTTTAACGGCTGAAGAAGACACACCAGGGACAGAAGCTGCTGGCCTGAAGGCAAGAAGGCCTCTGTGTGGAAGGAAGCTGTTTTGACATCTTTGCAGGCTTTTGCTCTGCAGAGGTGCAGAGAGTCAAATCAGGCCCAGAGGGAGCAAATTAAAGGGAAAGAATTCCCGTCTCTGTAGAAACGGCCTTGACTGTTAAAGCTGCCAAGAATGGTCACAGCTGGCTTCTCATTTCAGAAAGGTTCAAGGTAATGGCTTGCTGCCCCCTTGCGGGGTTGCCACGGATTCCTGCCTGGATGGGTTGGGCCTTTCCAACCCCGAGGCTTCACAACCTGAATGGGACTCACTCAAGTTACCTAAACTGGATGTCAGCCTCCCCCAGGTTAAGCTGCACCCACAGGCCTCCTTGGCACTCCTGCTTCTGTCTGTGACCCCCATCAAGCCCTCTATACCTCCTCTCCCCTTCCTGGCAGATTTCACAGTCCTCTGTGCCCCTCTTCCTTCCAGCCACCCAGCTCTAATCCGCAGTGTTTCACTCCAGCTTCCCAACTGGCTCTCCCGGCCTCTCAACTCACCCTGTCCAATTAGATCTGCTCTCTGCTACCAGAGAAGACATCCTTAAACCATCCTTGTAACAGGCCAACCTTTCTCAAAACAACAACAAAAACAAAACTAAAGGTTATAACCAACAAGATGAAGCCCATGCTCTTCAACCGGGCATCTACAGCTCTCCACAAGCTGGTGCCAGTTGCCTCTTGAGTCTTGGATCGCGGCCTCCCCAGACCTCACTCCCCCTCAGGACTCAGAGGCCCTGCCTGCTCTCACCCTGCGGCGCGGCTTGTAGAGGCCTCCGCAGAGCAGATGGTGCATCACCGCGTCCTCCCGGTCCCGGCCACTACGCACTGTGTCAATCACCTGCAGATCCAGACACGCTCCACTGCCACTCTCCCTCCTGCGGGCGGTGGGAACACGTGTGCTGGGGAGGGGCTGGGAGGCGCAGGCCAGGGGAAGGGCAGAAGCAGAGGTGCTCAGGGTCTTCCCCAGAAAGGATTCAGAGAGAGGGCCCAGTAGGAAGGAGCGTGGGGAAGCGGGAGAGGGCTCCAGGACTTACAGCAGGTTGGTGACGGAGGTCTCTGCCACAGAATTTCGGCTGGGCATGGAGGGCAGAGTGAGCCCAGTGGAGGACAAGACATGGCCTCCCTGCCGGGGCCATGTCAGAGGTCAGATGGCAGTCAGATGAAGGTGGCGCAGACAGAGGGGAACAAAAGGAGTAACACTGGTTAACACACTTTGCTCTCGATGTTCCAGGGACTGCGCTAGGTGCTTTTTTGTACTGCACCCACAAAACTCTGTGACAGAGGTACTCTTACTGTCGCTTTCTTTCAGTTGAGGAAACCGAAGCTCAGAGAGGATAAACGACTTACCCAAGGTCACAAGCCTGAGATGATAAGAATCTGAACCACGTCTGCTGACGCCAGAGTCCAGCTGTCTCCCACCTTTCTGCACTGCCCACTAGACTCTAAATGTCAGCGTCAGGCCGGGCTCGTTCCTGTAGCTGCCACTTCACAAGTCCATGGAGTCTACTGGGAATTTCCAACTCCCTGCTCAGGGCCTGCCTGCCTGCTTCCTGCCTTGCCCTGCTGGCCACCCACCCATTCTCCATTGTCTGCTGGCCCACCTGATCCACGAAGCTGATGGCGTCCCGGATGTTGAGTCTGTAATACACATCCCAGATCTGGTCCCGGATGCGGTAGGCTGAGCGACGCATCAACAGCTGACTCAGGTACTTCTTATCAAACTGCTCCCACCTACAGAGGATGCCAGGCCCCGTCCTGAGTGCTGGCCCTTCCTCAGACAGGGCCGGGGCACCGCCAGTGCGGGGCCCACATCTCTTGATGTGGGCATCGGTCAGGGAAAATCTGGAAGCTGGTCCCTGCCCTTACTGAACTGACAGCGCCTGACATTGACGAAGTTATGACATGTAACTATAAAATCGCAACCATGACAGGAACTACAAAGGATAATTATAGAGTATAATGGGGATTTGTCCTAGTCAGGGAAGCCTCCCTAAGGACATGATGCCTGTGGTAATATCTGAAAGATGAACAGAGAGGTTAAGGAGGCAAGATGGAGGGGAGGGAATGTTCTAGTAGAAAGAATAACGTGCAGAGGTCCCAGTGGCCAGGGCAGGGGGAGCATAGTGGGTCCTGAGTTTCTAAAACAGGGTTCATTTCATTGGCAGGCCGAGAGTCAAAGTCACAGCGGACCACAAGGCGGCTGGAGTCTGGAGGTGCCAGACCACGCAGTGCAGGGCCGGGCAGGCCTCACTGGGGAACCTTATCTTATCCTAAGAGTACGGGGACACCAGCACTGCCTGAGGGGCTTCAGGGACAGGTCACCCAGCCTGCGCCTTGATGTGACCCTTCTCAGAAGTGTGGCATGTCCCCCATGCTGCCCTGGCTGGGGGTGGTGGGGAGGGGGTGCTTCTGCTGCTGCTGAAGGAGCCTGGGGGCAGCTCCCTCACCTGTCCCTCCAGTAGTGATAGCCATGGTGCCCCACAACGTCCTCCACTGCAGCCAGAATGTGGTCAAAAGTCTAGAAGGGGGGTGGGTAGGGGGACCGGATCAGGACTCTGCTCAGAATAGGAGAAGGGAGAGAGGGACAGGTGGGGGCATGGGGTTCTGGTACCCACGTGCTCATGCAGCTCCTGGTTCAGGGTGGGTTTGTGATGCTCACTCCTCTTCACCTTCAGCCACTTGACCAGTGGCTTGATGGTCAGGCCCTATGGACAGGCAGCCGGTGAGCCCTGCCCTGGCCAATTCTCTGCTGCCTTTCTCTCCCTGCAGTTAGGCTTCAGCTTCCATATCTCCACCTCACTGCCCTCAGAGTCTGGGAAGTCAAGCCCCTGCAGCCCCCAACAGGAAAAGGAGCCCCTCTCCCATAGGCTCCAGGCCTCCCCAGGGCCTGCCAGACCCTCTCCCCATCCAGCCTCCTGGGTGCTCCCACCTGCACGATGACTGTGAAGAAGACCACCACAATTGTGGTGGCTACAAAGTAGTCCTTGGCAGGGACCTTGGTCCTGTCCAGGAGGATGACGAGAGCGAAGGCCACAGCCCCCCGCAGGCCCCCATAGGACATCACCACCTGGTCAATCTTGTCCAGAGGGACCAGCCGGAACTGATTCAGCACCCACGTCTGCAGGACTACGCCTACAGCAGGAGGGAGGCCAGTGGGAGCAGGGTGTTGGGAGTGGAGGGCACTGGCTGCAGCTGGCACCCAGTATCAGGGCTCAGGTCTGAAGGGCTGGGAGGGCTGAGCAACACTGGGAGGACAAGGATGTGGACTCAGAGGGCGAGATGAGCTGGGGTGGGGGGCAGGGGCAGGGGGGATAGGAAAGCAGAGGGTTCCAGCTATACCGAGGGCTCGGAAGAACAGGATGAAGAAGAGGGTGCCCAGCACCAGCCCAGAGTCCCAGGCCCACTTGGAAGAGTCCACGGCCGAGATGCCGAGCAGCATGAAGATGACGGTCTCCGCGCAGCTGGCTAGAGTCTTCATGGTGTACTTGACAGCTGTGCGGGACTTATGGGAGATGTTGGCCTCCACATACTTCTTACAGCCCAGGCCACACATAGTCACCCTGGGAGAGGAATGGAGAGTCAGGGCGATGAGGAGGGGCCGCAGGAAGCACAGCCTCTGGGGTCTGAGCATGCACAGGAGAGGATGCCCGTCACAGGATGTCAGACTCAGAGCCAAAGTGCAGCGAGGCATGGAGCCCGTCCCAGGCTGGTAGTGGTAGTCCTGGGCTAAAAGGGTCGGAATCGCCAGGCTTCCCACTCAGTGCCTTCTGGAGGGGAAGGCAGGGAAAACATGATCTGACTGGCACAGACTGCCTGAAGCACCTTTCAGAGTTCTGTGACCACCAGAGCCATGGCACCAAGCCTCAAAGTCCACGTTTGGCTCAGCCCACACACCCCAGAGAACACTTTGCTGCTAAGTCGCTTCAGTCGTGTCCGACTCTATGCGACCCCATAGACAGCAGCCCACCAGGCTCCCCCATCCCTGGGATTCTCCAGGCAAGAACACTGGAGTGGGTTGCCATTTCCTTAGGCACGGGAAAAATGGGTTCTGGGGGCCCAGGACAGTTCTAGAAGTGGGTCCTGTAATGTTCCCTGAGGTTTAGTGTCTCCCCTGGGAAATTTGAAGCTCCCACTCAGGGAAACCTATAGACTTCTCAAGGTCCTGCTTCTGTCTGTGTGAAGGGCAACCATCTCCAGCGCCCCCTCCCAGCTGCCTGCGTGCTCGGCGCCCACAGGACTCACGCAAGAATGGCAGAGAGCGAGGCCATTTCAGCGGTAAGGTAGGCTGCGTAGGCGAGGAGGAAGACCAGCAGCGGCTCGATGATGCGGACCCGCTTGGTGAAGCGTGTGGTCAGGGCCAGGAGGAAGGCAAAGACTAAGCCCACGGCTGCCCCGCCCAGACTGACCACAAACAAGGAGGCTGGGGGAGGAGTGGGTTGTCAGCATGACCCCTGGCTGGGACCCCTCCCGGGCCAACAAGACTGCTGCCTGGCGGGGAGTGGAGAAGGATGCCCACCATGCTCCCCAGGGGTCAGGAGTGCAGGAAAGCCCCTCCTTCTCGGGTTCTCAGGGCCCTGTTTCTCCGTGGAGGAGGGAAGGGAGGAATGAGGCACCCCAGCAGCATCCTCTGTCCAGACGCAGTGGGGGAGGGGCTCAGCAACCCGAGGGAGGCAGCCTCCGGCGCCCGCCGAGAAGGGGGAGATACTGACCGACTCCCTTCAGGTAGTCAGTGGCCCGCACGTTGGCAGAGCCCATCTCCACAAAAGAGTTGCAGACCTTGTACAGCACCTGAGTGAGAAGTGGTGCATCAGGAGTGATGATGGGGGAAGGCGGAGACCAGATTTCTTCCCCAGGGGATCTGGGGAAGGGTCTGAGCCTGGTCAAAAGCATGGCAGCGTGGGGTCGAGCAACGGCAGCCCACTGTGCACTCTCACCACGGTGACTGCATCGTTGAGCAGGGACTCGCCAAAGACGATGATAAAGAGGGTCTCGTTGACATGCACCTCCTCAAAGACAGCCAGCACGGCCACGGGATCCACTGCTGAGATGAGGCTCCCAAACAGCAGGAAGTCCAGCAAGCCAGCCTGCACTCTAGGGGCTTTCGAGGGACAGCAGATGGTGAGGTACTGAATTGCCTACAGCAGCCCCAGCAACAGGCCCAGACTGTTGAAACAAGGATGCCCTGAGAGGACTTGGGACGGTGAAGAGCGCGTCAGCCTGCAGGTCAGGAGACCTTAGGTCCTGAGCCTAAGGACTGTCTTTGCCACTTACCCGCTCTATGACATGGGCACTGTCACTGCCACCTGACTTCTCATAAGCCATACCTCCTCATATGCCTGCCTGACAAGACTGCTGCAGAAATCAAGCAGGGAAATGGCTACAAAAGCTCTGTGTAACCTGGAGAGTTAAGATGGCACTGACAAGAAAAAACTGAGCAACAGCAATAATAACCACCATCAGGTGGAAATAGGCTGCTGACTGGCTTTATTAGGAGAACAAAAGAGTGCCTTCTCCCACATCGTAGTTCTCAGCCTAAGGAAGGCAACATGCACAATTTTTAGCAGGAGCGGGAGGGGCTATCCATCCATGACGGCTGAATCAGTATGAAAAGCACCCACCACTGGTGGGACTCGAACATCCCGTGCAATCTCTGTGAACCTCAGTTTCCATTTCTACATACTGAGAATAATCATAATGTCTACCTCAGAAAGTTCCTTATTTAACCAGTGCCTAATACATAGGCACAGAGTCGGACACGACTGAAGTGACTTAGCAGCAATACATAGTAAGCACTCAGTAGTTATTACCTATTACTAGGATTACTATGATTATGGTCTGATGTTCTCCCCTCCCTTCCTGCACCCAAAGAGTTCACTGAACCCATAGAAAAACCAGGTTGGAGACCTGAGTGGAAATTGCAAACCTCCCCTTGCCCCTGGGAAGAAGTCTGAATTATCAACTTTCAAGGTTGAATGGATTTGGGGCCCAGAAAATGAGAAAGAAGGGAGCAGAACAGGGCAGCCTGAAGGCAAAGAGCTCAGTAAAATGACCCTCTCCTGCTAACCTTGGACCTGATATCAAATGAGTTTAAGGGCCTCTATTTCCTTGTCCATTAAATGGGATAAATGATACCCCCAGCAAGGTTGATATGAAGAGCCAGTGGGATGAGCAAAGAGAGAACACCCAGTGTAGTGTCTTGCATTCTGCAGACATATGATATGTATTTATTAAAATAATAAAAACAGAAAACCACCCTGATGTGACCTGGGCAGAGCCCTCAAAGGGATGTTGAGCTGTGCCTCAGGGGAGCCAGGCTGGCAGTGTGGTAACAGAGGGCAGGAGGAAGCAGGTGGTAATGCAGGCTTCCCAGCCTTGGCAGCCCATGCACAGCTGGGAGCCAGGCCCCTACTCAGCTGTCATCTGCAGAAGCCCAGAATCATCTGGCAGGGACCTAAACCAAGGCTGCAGGCCCATCTGGAGCACTGCCCCGTTGGGAAGGACCTAAGATGGAGGTCTCAGGGTATGGCTCTCGTCAACATAGGATCTTCAGAGCTGGAGGAGAAGGGAGCTGGGTGAGGAGTCTGGCAAAGCCCCCCACGGCTGGTCCACATTTTAGAGTCACTCACCCACAAGTCCAGCCTGCTGCAGGCCCCAGAGGGCAGCACCCGTTGTGAAGGCATTCCAGAGTGTGCCCACCACGGCATAGGTGAGGATGGCACCCAAATTGTCAAAGAACAGCCGGCTGGGCATGAAATAGCCCGAGTCCAGCACAATAGGAGGCAACAAGAAGAGGAAGAAGGTGCCTGGCTCCAGCTGGTACTCCGCTTTCTTGGCCACAGCCAAGACAATGCCCCCCAGTGCCAGTCCCAGCAAAATCAGCAGACAGCTCTCGGGGACCAGAGACGTCACCTTCCGAGACAAGTGAAACACTACAACACAAGAATAGGGCGGGAGGTGTCATCAATTTATGAAGCGCGCACACACACACACACACACACACACACACACGCACTGGCCTAAAGCCTTCCAGTCTTAGATATTTATTCAAGGTCAGGACCCCCAATCCTGGGACCAAGGAAGAAGAAATTCAGGACTGCTAGAATCTCCGGCCTCCAGAGCTTCAAACTCTCCACTGCAGCCACAGTTGTCTGTTTCTTAGTGCTCCTGTCATGGTAACCTAGGTCTCTGCTTACTTTTTCCACTTCTAAAAATACCCCATCCTCTCTACTGTCATCCTCAAAGGACCTCACCTTTTTCTGCTCTCCCTTATCCATTGTCGTTATTTGAACCTCAGCAAATAGTAGGTACATTTTTATGCATAACATAGTTGTAAAAATCAGGGCCTGTGGAGTCAGTCTCCCTGGGTTCAAAGCCTAGCTCTTTCATTTACCAGTTCTGTGACTTGGAAGCAAATATCTTCACTTTTTTTTTTAATTGTTGGGCCGGGTGTTAGTTGCAATATGCAAAATCTCCAGTTGCAGCTTGAGGGGATCTAGTTTCCTGACCAGGGATGGAACCCAGGCCCCTGACACGAGGAGCTCGGAGTCTTAACACTGGACAGTCAAGGAAGTCCCAGTCCCTTTTTGACTTGCAATTTTTTTCATCAGTAAAATGAGAATAAAGACAGTACTGATCTTGTAGGGTTGTTGCAAGGTTTAAGTAAGACGATCTGCTCAAAAGCAGTTAGCCCAGCGCCTTGTAGTAAATGCTCTATAAATGTTACCTTTTATTCTATTATTGTGTCCTGCCCTAGACCATAATGCATATTATACCTCCTAGGAGTACAGCAGATCTCTTAGCCCTGTGTGCTTTTTCATTATGTAGGCTCACTAAGGGCTCAGTAGTTTTACAAGCAATAGACTTAGCAGTTAGACCTCCAGTTCTTCTTGTGGCTCCATCCTATCCTAATTGTGTGATCTCAGGCAAATTATTTAAATTCCTGAACTTCAATTTCTTCTCCTGTAATATGGGGAAGAATAACCTTCACAGGGTGAGGATAAAAATGATATAGTGTGAATGTGCCTAGCAGAATGTCAGACACATAATAGAATCTCAACAAATGTTAATTCAATATGATTCTGGGGGAAAGTAATAACATATCTGACCCTTGGAAAGAAGAGGAGGTATGGAATGATTTTCTAGCACTATCACCACTCCTATCTTTGCCTCATCATATACTCTTTGGGCTTTCGATTGGGCCCTGGGCCAGGTGAGCTCTTCTCCCCAGACAATGCTTGGAGTGGTGGGTAGTGAGGGATACCTTGGTGTTAGGCTGTATGAGACGCAATGCTAAGACAGTGCCCTTTGGAAGCTGTACCCAGAGAGCCTAGGACAGTGCCTGGCCTGTGGTGGGATCTACCTAAATATTTGGTGAATAAAAGGGAAAGAAAAATCCTAGCAATGAAGCTGGGGGATGGTATTTCTGAACATTCTACCTCTCTCTCCCCACCCCTAATCCCTAGGATGTTTTTTTCTTTTTTTGGTTGATGAGAAAAAGGCTCTCTTCAACCTCTTCAACCTCCATAGGAGATGTCATCCAAGCTAGAAAAAGAACTATGATTTATGGGGAAAACTACAGCCATTGCTGCAAACCCTAAATAAGACAGGAACTCTCCACCTGGCAGACTTCTCAGCAGACCCAATTTTGGTTCCCAGATCTGAGGCTCCTCCCACCTTGCTCTCATTGCTGCCAGGCCCTAAGGTGAGCTCAGCCACAACTCTCCCCACACTCAGCCCTACCTTTGGTCCCCCTTTCCTCTACTTCAGGGACCTTATTCCATCCTTATCTCCAGAGCATGCATTAATCCCAGCACTGCCATCCAAAACCCTTCACAAAAGCCTGTTCTCTGACAGAACTAGGCTCCTTGAAGGCATTTCAAGCCCCGTTTTCCATTATTAATGGGCTGCCACGGCAGAGTGGAGAGCTCCTCTGTTCCTGCCCAGCCCCTACTCCCAACTGTGTCCCTGGGGGAAGGGGGGCAAACTCTAGACGGTGCGATTCCTATGTGAAGACTGTACTGGTGAGACTGGGAGTACAGGCTGTGCCAGCTTAGATGGGGAGTGAGTAGCAACGGCTCAGCTATAATTAGTCACCCCCACAGCGCAGTCTGCACAACAGGGAGAGGGAGGAGGGTCTCTGGTGGGAGGAGGGACCTCTGGCTGCTCAAAAGTGGGGAGGAAAGGGCAGAGGCAAGGAAAAGCAGCTCTATTCAAGAAAAGGAGTCTGAAGCACAGCCCTCAGTACTGTGCAGACTGAAGGAAATTAGATGTGTGAAAGCCTCTAGGGCAGGCAGCACATAGTAAGGCCCAATAAATGGAAGTTTCCCATACCCTGAAGTGGGAAGAGGTAGACTTGAATTGGAAGCGGGGGGGGGGGGGGGGGGGGGGGGACAGCTGGGCCAAGAAGGAGACATCTTTAGGGGATAGAGGTGGGTAGAGGAAAAGTGACATTTTAGCATCCCAAGAGAATGGGCATTTGGAGGTGGCCTGCAGGGAAGGCTGCTTCCTCGGGACCAGGATGCTGGGGTTTGCCAGAGAATACCATCCCCTCAATGACCCACACGCCCTGACTGCTGACAGGGGCTGGGGATTGGTGCAGGGGAGCCCAGACCAAAGAGCTGACTGCAAGAAGAGGGGAAAGAGAGGGCAAAGTAGGCTAGGGATAGGGTTGGAGAGCGCTGGGGCGGCCCTCTGAGAAGGCAAATCCTCAGGGCTCCCACGCGAGAAGGGGAGGAGGGGGATCCACAAGAGGAGGCGCAGAAACAAGGTGAGATCCCGGATTTGCGGAATCGGAACCTAAAGTCGGGGCACTCTGCAAAAATCTGGCCCGGATTTGGGGACTAGGGGTTGGGGGCGGGTCCGCTGCCCGCCGCCGGCCCTGGCGCACGCACACACGCACTCACCGATTTTAGCCAGGCTGGCCACCAGGATCCAGAGGGCTACCAAGTAGGGCGCCTCCACCTCGTGCCACTGCCAGCGGAAGAGCGCCAACCCTGGGGGAGGCTCACCCGGCGACCCCGGCTCCTGGGTGGGCTCTTCGGTTGCTCCTGCCCCCGCCAGGGGCAACCCGAGCAGCGGCAGTGCGGCGCGCAGCATCCTGCCGCCTGCCTAGCAGCCCTCCAGGCACCGCACGGCCGCCGGCCCCGTGTCGCCGCCGCCGCCGCCGCCGCCTACCGGCCTCCCCCGCGTCACAGGCACGTGGGGTCCGCTCCCCCCAATCCCGGCTCGGATACCCCCAACCCAGGTCCGGACTCCGAGACCCTGTCCCGGGCGGCCGTAGTCCGGACGCCTGCCCCTCCGCTCTAAACCAGTCTCGACTCTGGAAATCCCCCAGTGCATCCCTCCCCCACAAGCCCTGCAACCTAGTCCTTCAAGCCCGCTCCCTCAAACCCTCCCCAAATCTCCCCCGATCCGTATTCAGAGCTGTGAGCAGCCACAGTCCCCAAGGGGCACCGCCGGGTCGCACCCACCAGCGGCGACAGCCAGTCGCGGGAGTGACGGGGGTCTTCTGGATGGCGGGGTTCAGGCGAGAAGAGGGCGGCCCCGCCACCGAGAGTGCGGTCGGCGACTGGCAGACGGCCAGTACAGAGGCCGCGGACCCCGACGCTGCCCCGTGCAGACTGCAGGGGGCAGTGCGCCGTCGCCTTCAGCTCAGCCCTCTGGAGCCTACGACCCCTGCGGGCCCCGCTCTCAGACCAGAGCTGCGCACGCGCACTAGGCCCTTTTTAGAAAGCTGTGAGGGATAACTGTCCCCATCGTCCCCAGAAACCCCAAGGTCCAGATTGGGCCGAATTCATCTCAGGCTGAGGAGGACTCTCCTCCTCTTCATTCACCAAATCGAGGGGCAACCGCCCTCCCTTTCCCCTAAATCAGTGAACTCTTCTCACCCTTTCCATGAGACAATGAAGAGAACGTTTCTTCTTCCCTAAACTACGAAAACCCCAGCCTATCGATTCCCTTCAAACTAAAAGGAATTCACTCAACCTTTTTCCCTGAGGGGGCATTCGGCTTATCCCGCCCTAAACTGAAAAGGACCGTTTCCCCTTTTCATTGAAGTATAGCCCATCCCTGTTCTTCCCCCAAATTGAGGGGAATCGGAATCGATTCTAGCTAGTGTTCTACCTAGCGGCCAAACTGAGTCATTCTATCCTTTTCCCAAAATTAAGAGCACCCGTCCCTCTTTCTTCTCCAACTAAGGGTAAATCATCCCACCTCCTCCTTTGAATTGAGTGTAATCTATTTTCACTTCTTGCTCCAAACTGAAAGGGACCCATCTCCTTGCTTCCTCCAAATGAAGGACGCCCATCCACTTCATACCTCAGCTGAAAGAAATCAGGACCTTCTAGTCCCTAAACCTAGGCGGACCTGGCGGGCCACGATCTGAAGAAACTTCCACCCCATCTTGCCCTAGCAGTCTCTCAAGAGAGCACAGCCTCACCGCCCCCAAGCCCAAAGAAAGCCTCTCGACGCTCTGCGCGTTCTCGCAGTGGGTGGGGGGACGCGCGAGCTCGGGTTTTCCCGGGACTAGCCTGTGAACTAACGGGACCACGATCACGCCCTCTGAATGATTGGCTGCAAGCTCCACCAACCGCAGTACGGCCCTCGACCCCGGGCGTCCGGAGACTAGTATTGGCTCCACCCCCTTTCTCGGCCCCGCCTCCGTCTGGCCCCGCCCCTCTCCCTCGGCGTCCTGCCCGGCCCCGCCTAGACAGCGAACTAGTTGAGTAGAAGCCGCGGCGCGGCCCGGACCCGCCCGGAGGCAGGCAGTGGCGGAGCCATGGCGGGCGAGGAAGACCGCGGGGACGGGGAGCCTGTATCACTGGTGACCGTGCGGGTGCAGTACCTAGAGGACACCGACCCTTTCGCATGTGCCAACTTCCCGGAGCCGCGCCGGGCCCCCACCTGCAGCCTGGACGGGGCGCTGCCCCTGGGAGCGCAGATACCCGCCCTGCACCGCCTGCTGGGGGCGCCGCTCAAGGTGAGGGGAGCCGGAGAAAGATTGGGGGCGACTGATGGTTCAGGGTCGGCTCTATGAAAGCTTTTGGGAGCCTCTCGAGGAGAGGCTGAAGCAAGCGGGTGCGCTCCTCCGGGAAAGTTTTGGGCTGGGCACCCAAGGTACACGTTGCCTGGCCGGTGGGAAACGCCTTTCGAGTTGAGGGAAACTGAAGAAGGGAGATGAAAGCTTGTACTCTGCGGCACCCAGACTGCCCTTCGAAATGAGGCCCACCTGGGGAGGCGCTCGGGGTCCGTTCCCTGCCTGTCTGCTCTGCATGGGGGTAGCGTGGGCGTTTGGGTGGTAGCGGTCCTAGAAGACGCAACTGAGGATGGACCAGCTTTCACCTGCTTTAGGTGAGGTGGGGGCGGGACCATGAGGAGGGGCGGGCCTGGGGCGGGCCACCAGAGGTGTCTTGAGGCAGGATTGGGTCCTGCCGGATAGAGTATTGTCAGTGCTGGGTGAGGCCCCGCTAGGGAGTGCCGGCGGAGGTGAGACCACAGGGTGAGGGGAGTTCCCTGGAAGCGGCCTGGCCCGGGACATCCTGAGCGCGGGAGGCTGCACTGGTGGAAAAGCCCTTTAAGTCACCGCCCCCACCATCTCCGCAGCAGCCGCCGGCCGGGGGCTGGAAGGGAAATAGCGAGCCGGGCTCATTTTAAACCGTCGGCCTGCCCTAGTTTGCCTGCACCCCAGAGCCTACTCGTGCACGGTGCCGGGAGAGGCCCTTTTGCAGATGGCCCGCCCTACCTCCCCTCCTGCTCGCCGCGCTCAGCCCCCCGCAGGCAGCCCTTTCCGGCGCATTCGGTTTCCGGGCCAGGACTCTGCGAGGCACACCACCACCTCCCGGGGTGCCTCGCCAGCCCGTCGGCACCAAATGGTGAAGCGAGAGTTGGTGGAAGTGTCCTCCCTTGCTCCCAGGCTTAGCTGGGCGCCGAGTTGCGCAAACTTGCCCCCCGGGCCTGGGGTCTCCCCTGGAATGTGCCCCAGGCGCCAGGCCCCCAGCCTGCATTCCTAGCGCTGCGGGCCTGCCCCGCCTCTGAGCGCGGGCGGGAGAAGCGCTGAGACTCGGCCTGGGGAGTGGCGCGTGTCTGAGCGGAGCTCAGGCTTCAAGGACAAGGATTGAACATAGCAGCGCATTGCCCTCTCCAGACTTTTGATGTTACCCCTCCTTGTTCTGCCCTGTTCAAAGGAGCATACCGAAGTGGACCCAAAAGAAGCACATCCAGCCAGAAGCCACCTCCCATTCAGAATGGGCGCTGGGGAGAAAGGGGTGCTGAACTGAGGCCAGGTTCCTGCCTCCAGACTCCTGGAACACCCAGTACTGAAATAAGCCTGGAGCACGACAGGGAACATAGTATTCCTCCCACCCCCCGCCTCTGGAGGACACAGCTTAGCCCTAACACTCCTTCTCAAATCAGGGGCGAGTTTGGGAGGATCATCATTACCCCTTACCTCTCCCTCTCATTTAGGGACTCATCACCACCACCGCCTCACCAGGTGCTCTGCCCTCTGTTCTCTGCTCCCTAGCTGAGAACTGGGATTGATATATGTGTGTGTGCTCAGTTGTGTCCAGCTCTTTGCGACCTCTTGGATTGTAGCTTGCCAGGCTCCTCTGTCCATGGCATTTTCTAGGCAGGAATACTAAAGCAGGTTGCCATTTTCCTGCTCTAGGGGATCTTCCTGACCCAGGGATCCAACCCTCATCTCTTGTGTATCCTGCATTGGCAGGTGGATTCTTTTACCACTGCTCCACCCGGGAAGGAAGCACCAGGATAATATGTTAAGTAACCCCCACCTCAGTCCTTTCTGATCTCCCCACTTTCATGATTTCCCACCTGGTCTACCTGAGGACTGCCATATCCCCTACAGGCAGGATAGAGGGGCCCGGACACTGGGTTACCACTGTGCCTGGAGCCAGGACTCCCTGGGGCTGGCATCTCTGCCAGGAATGGTCAGATGCACTGTGATGTGCATATCCCAAATATAAACTGTGACCACAGCCCCAGAATAGAAGGCCAGAGGAAGAAGGGCTGAGAATAGGGTAGGGGCAGGGACGTCAGAGAGCAGGGCTCCTCCTTGTAGGAACTGTCAATGACTGGTCCCTCCCCTAGTCCTGGAAGTGGTGCCCCAGGGGCACAGACATGACTCAGGCAAGCTTCCACAGCTCTCTAGAGGGGAGAGGTGGCCCCAAAACCCAGGCCTCCCCATCCCAGGCTGTAGAGTAAAAATAGGCTCACTGCTTCATCCTCTGCACAGTTGTCCAGCAGGAGAACAGTTCACAGCCAAGTGACCTCTGCTCCCATCCCCCCAACTCTGGGCACTGACCCCCTTCAACCCTGCAGACCCTGCCAGATCCCTGGGAAAGGACAGAGGCCCAACCCGCTTTCTCTCTGGGGCTCCACCCCACACACCCCATTGGGCTGTGGCTAGCCTATAGAGTTCCCTGCTGAGGGCTTCCTTTTTAAATGTTCAGAGTTTTCAGATCTGAGAAGGCCTTGCTCATTTCCTCCCAGTCTAGGAGGAAGCTCCTGGCCACAGCCTCTGACTCATCTCCTGGCCCTGGGGAGGTGGAAGGTGGGGGTGTGTCCGGGCAGTGCCTTGGGTCATGTGTAGTGTCCCCAGGGGATCTGTCTGGAGACAGGGGCCCCTGCCCCAAGGGAGAACCTCTGGCCCTGCCCCGTCTTCTTTACCCAAAGCTGCCCAGTCCCACCCTCTTTGCTACCCTTTGCCCTTCTGGGCCTGCCTCTGGAGCCCCTCCCTGATATCCCAAGGCCCTGCCACATCTGGGATGGCACAGACTTCCTTCTCCCTGGGCTCCAAGCAGAGGGACCTGGGTACTGCTCTGACCCTGATGCGAAGGCCAAAGGGGCCCCCATTCCAAGCAGCAGAGATGGCCCTAGAAATCTGTTCATTCCCAGCAACTTTGTTTCCCCAGCTGTGGCTAAACATTGCAGGGGAACAATTGTGGTACTTGTTTCCTGTCCTTGCCCCTCCCTACTCCAGCCTCAGTTTACCCCTTAGGAGCAGCTGTGGCAAAGGGGCTAAAGTGTGAACCTGACCTTCTGGGACAGGGACCATGTGGCAGGGTCCCAGAGGATTCTTAATAAGATGGGGTGCTCTGGTGATCAACTGAGCCCTTTGGAGATCTCTGGGAGACTGTAAAAGATTTTGATGTGAGCATGAGTCATGTTCTCCCCCCAGCTTTCCCTGGGGCCAGCATGTCCAATTTGCTGTTCATTCTGGGCTGCAGCCTGGTAAGGGACCCCATGATCTTGGTCCTGGCAGAAGTTGGCCCTGTTACCCCAGCAGGTACGATGTGCGAGTGTTCATTTGTGTTCCCTAGCTGGAACTGGGAGGACCAGTTTGGGGTATTTGCACAGTTCAGAAAGCTGAGGGGCATTCTCTAGCCCTTGGCAACCCCACAGGCCCCAGCCCTCACTCCACCTCCCGCCCAGGATTCCCTGGAGCATTTCCAAAGTCCGTGAACCCAAGATCAATTCAGGGAGCCCTGGTCCCATTCCTGATTGTGCAACCTGGAGCAAATTCACAGAATTTCTGAGCCTTGGTTTCCTCACCTATAGAAGGATTATCAGGAGAATCAAGGCACCAGGCAGCCCAGTATGTGGCACAGAGAAGGCATAACAAATGCGGGCTTCCACCCTCAAGGCCCATTCATGTCATCTCATTCAGGAAGCCAAAGTCCAATTGGAGACCCAAGATAAAAGGGAGGAAAGAAAATGACAGGTCAGTATTGCTGATAAACATAGATGCTAAAATCCTCAACAAAATGCTATCAAATAGAATCCAACAACACATTAAAGGATCATGCACCACAATCAAGTGGGGTTTTCCCCAGGGATGCAAGGATTCTTCACAAATCAATCATGTGATACACCATATTAACAAATTAAAATAGAAAACATGAGAACACAAGGTCTTAGGAAAGGAGAAGAAACAGTTAAATTATTTCCTAAAACAAGAATCCTTCAGCATGTAATTCTTCACTTTTCTCCATCTTCCTTGCCCCTGGCATTCTCACCCAATTATACTGTTATGAAAAATATTGGGGAGTAGACACCATGGTCCCCTAAGCTTGCCCTGAATGTAAAACCACATGTGACAAGTTGGTTTGAGCTGCCAGAAAAGCCTGAGTCCAAGGAATGAAGAGAAAAATGGGCAAGACAGAGGTAGGAAATTAAGAGGTACAAGCTGCTATATATAAAATAAGTTACAAAGGCTTCCTCAATGGCTCAGATGGTAAAGAATCCTCTTTACCTGGGGGATCGATCCTGGGTTCGATCCCTGAGGCAGGAAGATCCCCTGGAGGAGGGCATGGCAACCCACTCTAGTATTCTTGCCTGGAGAATCCCATGGACTGAGGAGCTTAGCGGGCTATAGTCCATAGGGTTGCAAAGTGTCAGACATAACTGAGTGAGCATGCATGCTTGCATGCACAAGAATATATAGTACAGCATAGGGAATATAGCTAGTATTTTATAATAACTTTAAATAAAATATCTTTATTTTTTTTTATTTTGGCTGCACCACACGGCTTATGGGATGACCAGTGGCTGAACTGGGGCCCTTGGTAGTGAAAGCTTGGAGTCCTAACCACTGGACCACCAAGGAATTCCCAAGCATAATCTTTACAAATTGTGGACTACTACGTTGTACACCTGAAACTTATACAATATTGTAAAATCAATACCTCAATAAGAATAAGCAGATAAATAGAGAAAAATGAGCTAGAGCTGGGAGCCTCCACCCCAAGGCAAACATCAGAGAAGTGAGGAAGACAAGAGCCTGGAGGCAATCCGAGATATGGGCCTATGCTTACCCTGTGCTGACCCCAGGCACTGTCAGCAGGGACCAGAGTTTGGGCTGCCTCCAGGCTGGCCCAGCCCCAGGGTGCGAGAAACAAGGCCCAGAGGGTTGGCGCTCAGAAGGGTGACCCCAGGAAGGGGCCAGGGCTGTGAGGGACAAGCAGCACCCAGCTGGCAGGAAGTCTCCACTCTTTGCAGCTTGCCTGACCCCGGCCCCCACTCCATCTCCCCAGAACAGACAGCTAGAAGTGAGGGGAGGGGAATCATCCTAGAGGCTCTGGACCTCCCCCCAAGAACTGGGGCCTAGGCAGAATAAGATAGGCAAAGTGGCTGGAAAAGCCATGGCTACCATCACAGAGAGAAAGGGGCTCATCTGAGGAGGCGGGGGGTGCTGGAGCATTCAGTCTTCAGGACCCTGCCCCAAAGGGACGTGGGCATCCCAGGGGTTCTGAAAGGAAAGGGCCATTCTCAGCTCACAGAATTAGAGCCTGGATGTGGGCCTGCAGGAGGGGAAGAGAATGTTCTGTGGATGTGCTCACCTGTGCACAGCCAGTAGCATGTGTATGTGTGTGTGTGTGTGGACCCTGCCTGACCATATACTTGGGTGTGTGAGCTGCTACCAGGCATACTCTGCTCACCCCTCCAGTGTTTACCTTCATAGTCTCCTCTCAGCACCCGAGGCTGTGCTTCTACATTTATTCGTGACCTTTTTCTGAGTCAAACCTGCCTACCTCCCCAACAGAGTTGGAAGACAGGGAAGGCAAAGGCAGTAGCTTGTTCCCTGTTGTGTCCTGAGCACCTAAAACTAGCCAGGTTCGTGAATATTTGAATGAATGAGCTCTTCTACATGTGTGTGACTTGAGGGATCTCTGAGCGAGGGTTGTGGCTTTGGGGTCCCAGAGTCTTCCAGTCCAAAGTGGAAGGAGATGTGGCTGTGCCTGGCTGGGGGTGGAGTAAGGTGGCTGCTGAGTCACTGTGTGGGAAGAGGGATCAAGAGAAACGCGGGACTGCCCTTAGCTGAGCTGGCCCCAGACAAAGTTCCTCAGCCCTGGGGCCTTGCCTCTCTATCGCAGGGCCCATTCCCAGTAGGCCCTGGAGAGGATGACTCTGCTCCCAGGGAGGGGAGAGAGGCCAGGCCCGCCCAAGGCGCCCAGGGGAGGGCAGGCAGCCAAGCAGGAAGTGGGACAGAACAGGCTGGAGTGTTTGTCCTATGTCCTATGTCCCACGCAGGAACCCAGGGAGGGGGGGTGTCACCCAAGGGCCTTACAGGCTGAACTGCCAGGAAGGAGCCGGGTCAGGCTCTCAGGCATGAGCAAGAATACTAAGCGGAGGCAGGACAGGGGCAGGAGCCGGACTCCCTTAACCCCATGGGACCGAGGGCAGCTGGAAACCTTGGGCTGGGTCCAGAGAAGGGCAGGGCTGACAGAACAACAAGGCACATGTTGAGGTTGACTTGCCCAGTAAGATGGAGACCAGAAGACGCCCTGCCTCTTCAGAGGTGGGCTTTCCCTGGGCCTCTCAAGTCAAGAGAACTTAGCTGAGCCCTGCACACTGGCATGGTGCTGTGGAGGAGGTGGCGAGGAGAGGCACAGTGCTGCCCTCAGACTCTCCGGAGTCACCTCAATAGGCTTCTCTACCGGCATTTCTCAAGGGGCCAAGCATCCTGCCTGGTGGTGGTGGTGGTGGTCCCAGTGGTAACTGTGTGGAGCCAGGCTTGGGTGGGTGGAAGGCATGGGCAGTGAACTCATGGATGGAGCATGTACTTACTTGTTACACTTCAGGTTCCAGGGACCCACTATAGGCTGACTATGAAAGTGAAAGTGTTAGTCGCTCAGTCACGTCCAACTCTTCGCCACCCCATAGACTGTAGCCTGCCAGGCTCCTCTGTCCATGGAATCCTCCAGGCAAGAATACTGTAGTGGGTTGCCATCTCCTTCTCTAGGGAATCGTCCCGACCCAGGAATTGAACCCGGGTCTCCTGTATAGTAGGTGGATTCTTTATCATCTGAGCCACCAGGGCAGCCCTCAGTAGGCTGACTGAGTTACACTCTAAAATCTGGTGCTCAATAGGCCTCTTGGAGGCCTCTGAGGTTTAGCTAGGACCGTGGGGACTGTCTGAGTCTTTGCATCAACTGAGCAACTAAATTGAACTGTGGGGACTGTAGCCATTTGGGGACAGAGCAAAGACTCTCAGGCCTGGAGGGACTGGGAGCCCTTCTCACTATCTTGACTTGGGGTGACACTCATCCTCCCCGAGCTGGGTTTGCACCTCCCAGCATTCTTTTTGTTTTTTTCTCCCAACATTCTTAACACTTTGTCCTTGGACTTGAATGCTTGTGGCTGCAACTTATCACCCCACAGAGCTGTGAACTTCCTTGAAGGCAGGAACTTCCTCCTATCTTGTCTCCATCCCCCTTCCTCATTCATGTGCATTGGCTCAACAACCATTTAGGGAGCATTTGCTGTGCCCCAAGTGTGTGCTAGGCTCTGCAGATGTCGTATGGACAAGACAGACATGGTGCCTGGACTCAGAGTAATCACAGTGGGGAGGGATCCTAGTGCCTAGGATGTGCTGATGCCATGTGGAAGGCCTCAGAGGAGGGTTCACATGAGGGCTGGAGGGATTTGCATAGCAATGGCTAGAGGAGTCCAAGAAGGCTTTGCAAAAAGGCATTATCTGATAATTCCCTGGTGGTTCAGTGGTTAGGACTCTGGGTTTTCACTGCCGAGAGTGCAAGTTCAAACTCTGATCAGGGAACTAAGATTCTGCAAGCTGCATGGGCACAGCCCCCCAAAAGCATTATCTAATCAGAAACCTAAAAAATTGGGTAGGTGTGAGCCACGAGAAAGCTCTTTGCCTGGGTTTTGCACAGAGTAGGCCCAAGAGAACTGACTGCTCAGGGAATGCATGGCTGCAGTGCAGGCCTCTGCCAGTACCCTGGGTGGGGAGGTAGGAGGTCATGGGCTCTCCATGCATAATCCTGCCACCTCTTCCCCAGCCCTGACAGCTGGTCCCTTTGCCCCCAGCTCGAGGACTGTGCTCTGCAAGTGTCTCCATCTGGATATTACCTGGACCCTGAGCTGTCCCTGGAAGAGCAGCGGGAGATGTTGGAGGGCTTCTTTGAAGAGATCAGGTCAGAGCGGATGGGGTCAGGAAGGCGAGGCTGGCTCCCACCCTTGCCGCCATGCTGGAGGGGCTGGCTCAGGGGTCAGCGGCCAAGATACCTGATCTCTAGCCAGGGCTGTGGGTCACCTCCTGCTGCCCAGGGGAACTGTGCCAGGGGAATCCCAAGGCCTGGCCAGTGTTACCTGCTGCCTGGGATGGGAGTGGGGGCTCACCCACATAACTGAGATGCCTGTGTTTGCGCAAACCCTCCTATCTGAACAACCCCTGGGCTCAGAGAAGCAGCTGGTGATGAAGGAGCTGGGCCAGGGAGGGTTGGCATGCGGGGAGGTCTTTGGCTGCCTTGGCATGAATGGAGGGACCCCAAGGAAAGGGCTGGGAACTGCTGACTGGGCTACTTGATTCCAGCAAAGGGCGGAAGCCTACTCTGATCCTGCGAACCCAGCTCTCCGTGAGGGTCAATGCCATCTTAGGTGAGTGTGTGAGGATATCAGCATATCCAGCAATTATACCCTCTTCATACACCGCGCTTCCCAGTTGGCTCAGTTTCTTTCAGGCCTGTGCTGGACAGTGGACAGGACAGATGAGAGGCAGGATGTGTTTCCCCTCCTATTCCTGTCCTGACCCCTTCTCCCAGGGCCAGGGCAGCTGCTGGACTGTGATAAGTGTTGCCCAGAGTCAGGGAGTTGTGATTGTGTCCCCTTGAGATTTCCATGCCCACCTACCCCTTGCAGAAAAGTTGTATGGCTCCAGTGGCCCTGAGCTCCGCCGCTCCCTCTTCTCACTAAAGCAGATCTTCCAGGTGAGGCTCAGAGGTGGGCCGGGGGTGGGCATCCAGGCTGAGCCCCACCCCACTAAACCCCCCTTGGTGCCCCCAGGAGGACAAGGACCTGGTGCCTGAATTCGTGCACTCTGAGGGGCTGAGTTGCCTGACCCGCGTGGGCGCCGCTGCTGACCACAACTACCAGAGCTACATCCTCCGAGGTCAGCCCCACCCCTCTCCCATGATCCCTGCCTTCAGTGACCCCTTCCTGACCTCTTCTTGTCCCTGTGTCCCCAGCCCTAGGCCAGCTGATGCTGTTTGTGGATGGGATGCTGGGGGTGGTGGCCCACACTGAGACTGTGCAGTGGCTGTACACGCTGTGTGCCAGCCTGGTAAGTGGCCTTCCACCCAGCCACGCACCCTTTTCCCACTGCCTCTCTCTGGCCCTTAGTTTCCTCAGCAAAGTGGGCTGGAATGGAGTGGGTCTGTGGCCCCTCTAAGCCTCAAAGGCAGTTCAACACCTGGTCCTACAGATGGCTCTTTCTGCTTAGACTGTCCTCTCTGGGTCCAGCCCCCCCGAGCCCTTTCTCCTCCCCACCAGGAGCCAGCACAGGTCTGGCCCCAGCCCCACTCACACGTGGTGACCCCTCCCCCCAGTCCCGCTTGGTGGTGAAGACAGCCCTGAAACTGCTACTGGTGTTCGTGGAATACTCTGAGAGCAACGCACCGCTGTTCATCCGTGCAGTCAACTCTGTGGCCAGCACCACGGGTCAGAGACTGTCCCTCCCTCCACCGCTGGGAACCCTCTCTCCTACTTGTTCCCACGTGAACTCTCCCCTTTCTGGGTGGCAGGTGCTCCTCCGTGGGCCAATTTGGTGTCCATCCTGGAGGAGAAGAACGGCACTGACCCCGAGCTGCTGGTGTACACTGTAACCCTCATCAACAAGGTGGGATGTGGGGAGCCAAGGGGGAACCCAGGGCCATCCTAGGCCGCTCAGTCTCTTGTCCTCTGATCTGCATCAGCTTCAGCCTTGCCCTCCTATCCCCACCCTCCAGACTCTGGCAGCCCTCCCGGACCAGGACTCCTTCTACGACGTGACGGATGCACTGGAGCAGCAGGGCATGGAAGCACTGGTCCAGCACCACTTGGGCAAGGCGGGCACTGACGTCGACCTGCGAGCCCAACTTGTACTCTATGAGGTGGGCTGGGCCATCAGGGCTGGAGAGAGGAGGGGAAGGAGGGGCTGAAGGGGAGAAAAGAGAGGGGGCGCCATTATCCAGGGCCCCACTCCATCGAGTTGGGCCTCAGCCACTCCCTTCTGGGCCCAACTCTGCTAGAACGCCCTGCGGTTGGAGGATGGAGACCTCGAAGAAGCCGTCACAGGTGGGCGGCGCACCACCCGCCGAAAACCTTCCTCAGAGGAGGGCAAGAGGAGCCGCCGATCTCTAGAAGTGCGCTCCCCAGAGCCTGGGTAAGAACAAGTTACCTCGGCGCCTGGGGAGGGGTGGATCAGCCAGGAATAGCCCCGCCTCCTGACAGGCCACACCTCCAGCTCCACAGGCCCCGCCTCTCCGGTCGTCTCCACCTCCGCTGCCAGCCCGGTCCTGCCAACCAGCCCCACCTCCTGCCCCGTAGGCCCCGCCTCACCTCCAAGCCCCGCCTCCAGCCCCGTGGGCCCTGCCTCTGGCCTCCATAGCACCTTGAGACTCTTTCCTAGCGTCTCCGTGGCGCCCTCATCCGACAGCTCCTGTGAAAGGAGCGTCTACAAGTAAGTAGGGAGATAGAGGCTGTCGTGGGAGACTTCTCTCCATCTGTCCCTCCTCTCTGCGCCCTTCCACGGGCCCTCCGCCTCCTCTGCCCGAACTTCTCTGCCAAACGCGTGCTTTCTCTTTCTTTCCAGACTTCACCAAACTGCTCCTGTTTGGTAAGTGACTGCTGGGGGGTGGGGTTCGGCTCTGACTGGACCTCGTCCTTCTGCGGCTTTTCTTCATCTCTTTCTGGCATTCCACCTGTATTGTCAATGTCATCTGTCTCTCTACCCCCTTCTGTCTCAGTTTCTCTGTCACTGTCTGTGACTCTCTCATTTCGCTGTCTTTGTCTTTTACTGCACCCTGTCCTGCGTCATGTCCGTCTCTCCTCTCCATTTCCAGTTTCCTCGCATCACGCCTCCCCCACTCCCTCCTATTCCCATTGTGACTGGGAAGGGACCCCTGATATCACTGCCCGGCTCTGTGTGGGTGTGAGCAACTGGGCACTGTGGGGTGGAGCAGGCACCACAGTTACCATTTCTTCCTCTCATCCCCCCCGACCCAGGGCCCCTGAGAGCCCACCTGTCCCCCAGGTCCCTACTGGGGAGGCCAGGCTGGAGTAAGTACAGAGGCCAGCCTGCCAGGCCTGCCATGTGCTCAGGGCTTCAGCATTGCTTCCCCCAGCGGGGGTTCCATGTGCCTGATGCAACCAGAGCTGGGGGGCTCTCTCAGACTTATGCCTCCTCAGATACCCAAGAACTAAGCACTGGAAAACAGCTCACTGGGGTCATAGAGGTCCCTGTGCTTTAACCGTGGCACCTTAACAGCTTTGACCAGTGATGAGGATGTGAATTCCCAACCTGGAGCTGATTCTGGATCCTCAGCCCAGGATTAGTGCTGGGAGGGACCTAGGGTGCTACGCAGTGCGGAGGTGGAGGAGCAACCTCTGTCTAAGGGCAGGACAGAGACTGAGTGCCAGCAGAGGCTGGAGGGGCCAAAAGAGACGGGATCACCTTCATTATGTCAACATAAACTGAGCGCCTGTCATTTACCAGGCCCCTTTCTAGGCATCGGTCATGGCTCTTGGAAGCTGCCAGACCTGCCAAGGGAGGGACAGCCTGGTGTGGCCATTGGGACAGCTAGCCCCTTCCCCTGCTCTAAGGGTCCTTGTCTAGAATCAGAACAGTGAGCATGAGCATGAACAACAGCAAGACTGCAAGTTAGATGTCACGTAAAAGTTTTCCCATTTGTTGACCTAGGAGTACTGGGTTGGTAGCGACCTCCCCAAACGTGGAAGACTGAATGGGGACTGGCCTTTGGCAGATCCTGGTCTGCTCAGCGCATGGACGGTTCCCTGTGTGTCTGTGTGTGCCTGCAAGTAGGGGCAGTGCCCAGGGGCCCAGCAAGGCATGCGCACCACCCTGGGCTGGGGTATGTCAGACACCTTCACTGACAAGTTCCTCCCCCCAGAGCCCGGTTCCTGGAGAATGTAGCAGCAGCAGAAACAGAAAAGCAGGCTGCGCTGGCCCAGGGCCGGGCAGAAACATTGGCCGGTGCCATGCCGGATGATATGGACGGGTGTCCAGGTGAGTGGGTAGGTGGGCAGTATCCACCCACGTTGCCCTGTTGCTCTAGAGAAGACATGACACTGACAGCTGCTTCCCTTTGTCTAGACACCCGAGAATCAAGGTACTCTCAGGAACCCACCCTTGCACCCAGGACACCCCAGAGTGCTGCCCCCCGAATCCTGCTGTGTGCCCAGCAGAGCCTTGAGCCAGAGCCCAGGGAGCCATTGGCCCCACCAAGCCCCAAGGCTGAGCCTGTGTGGGAGCTCCCTGCCCGTGTACCCAGGCTATGCATTGGGGACCTGGACTTCTCAGATCTGGGGGAGGATGAAGACCAGGACATGCTGAACATGGAGTCTGTGGAGGCGGAGAAAGGGATCCCACCCCCACCGCCCCCCCCACCCCTGCTCTCTGGAAGCCTCCCACCTCCTCCACCTCCACCTCCCCCACCCCTCAAAAGCCCCTTCCCACCAACCCCACCCCCACCCCCTGCTGCCCCTCTTCCCCACTCAGCACCTGATGGCCCTGCCCTCCCCACCAAGAGGAAGACAGTAAAACTCTTCTGGCGGGAGCTAAAGTTGGCTGGAGTCCGTGGAGGCTCTGGCAGTCGCTTTGGGCCCAGCCCCACCCTGTGGGCCTCACTAGAGCCTGTCTCGGTGGATACAGCCCGGCTAGAACACCTGTTTGAGTCCCGAGCCAAGGACATGTTGCCTTCCAAAGTAAGCACATCCTCATCTGTGGGGTAACCCCAGGGGAGAGGGGAGGGAGCCAGAGCTCAAGGGTCTGAACTGCTGGGGAAACTGAGGCAAAGAAAGGAGGAGGGACTTGTCTGAGGTCCTTCAATGAGGGTTTAGCCCATCCCTAACTAGCATCTAAGCCCATCCCAAGGCCTTGCACATCCCAGAGCCCTGGCTGTGGGGTAATTGCACCATTTGGGCTACTGAGAGTGGGGCCTTGGTGTGCCCTCTTAGGTTGTTGCCCGTTAGACCCTTTCCCAGTCTTATACTGCCCTTCCCACAATGTCAAAGAAAGCTGGTGAGGGCCGCCGTACAATGACCACAGTGCTGGACCCCAAGCGCAGCAATGCCATCAACATCGGCCTAACCACACTGCCACCTGTGCACGTGATCAAGGCTGCCCTGCTCAACTTTGATGAGTTTGCTGTAAGCAAGGATGGCATCGAGGTAGGGATACACAGTGAGGGGTGTGGGGAGCTGGGCCCTCTCCTTTGGTTGGTGGCCACTTCCTGTCCCTCCAGTGGTGGGCATGGGCTTGGCATTTCTGCAGAGCAGTCCTCAGACTCTGGGACTGCCCCAGATGACCTAGGGAGGAGTCAAGGTCAATACCCAAGGCCTCAGGCCAGCACTGAGTGGCCTCTGTGGGATGGTGGGTGCATTCTTAGAAGCTACTGACCATGATGCCCACGGAGGAGGAGCGGCAGAAGATCGAGGAGGCCCAGCTGGCCAATCCCGACGTACCCTTGGGCCCAGCCGAGAATTTCCTGATGACTCTCGCCTCCATCGGGGGCCTGGCTGCCCGCCTACAACTCTGGGCCTTCAAACTGGATTATGACAGCATGGAGCGGGTACTTGGGTCACGGGATGGGACAGGCAGTAGGGACATAGGAGCATGATGACCGTGTAGTCTGAGTCCCTGATCTCCCCTACCAGGAAATTGCAGAGCCACTGTTCGACCTGAAAGTGGGCATGGAACAACTGGTGCAAAATGCCACCTTCCGCTGCATCCTGGCCACCCTGCTGGCTGTGGGCAACTTCCTCAATGGCTCCCAGGTGAGTTGATAGCCTGTGAGGGTGGGGACCGGGACTCTGGAGCCGCCCGGGCCCAGGCTCAGATGGGGTCATTTCAGAGCAGCGGCTTTGAGCTGAGCTACCTGGAGAAGGTGTCAGAAGTGAAGGACACGGTGCGCCGCCAGCCCCTGCTGCACCACCTGTGCGCCCTGGTGCTGCAGGCCCGGCCTGACTCCTCCGACCTGTACTCGGAGATCCCCGCCCTGGCCCGCTGCGCCAAGGTCAGCACCCGACCTCTACTCAGAAATCCCTGTCCTGGCCCGCTGCGCCAAGGTCAGCACCCAACGGGCCTGACTAAGGCTGGCCATGGCGCAAGGGGTACCGCTTCCCTCCCTCCCCCCGAGTGGGCTGCCGGGCCAGGGCTTGCTCAGGTTCCAGGCTTGTGTGTGGGCTCTGTCCTCTGCCAGAAACACTCTTCTCTTAGCCTGGCTACACCTACTCAGTTTTGGGTCTGTTTAGCTGCCACTTATCCCAGGAAGGGGCTTCCCTGGTGGCTCACATGGTAAAAGAATTTGCCCGCAATGCAGGAGACCCAGGTTCGATCCCTGGGTCAGGAAGATCCCCTGGAGGAGGGAATAGCAACCCACTCTAGTATTCTTGCCTGGAGAATCCTATGGGCAGAGGAGCCTGGTGGGCTACAGTCCATGGGGTCAAAAAGAGTTAGACATGACTGAGCAGCGAACACTTTCACTATCCCAAGAAACCTCTATTCCCTACTGTATCACATGGACTTGCTAGTCTCTTGCAGGAGACTGGGAGCTTTTGGAGGGCAGGGGTCGGATCTGCTGTTTGCTCAGGACCCAGGCTGACCATCCCAGCACAGAGGTAGCCTTAGGCAGTGTCTTTCTGTGGGGGGATTGCATGTTTACCCCTTGCTTTTCCAGGTGGACTTTGAGCAGCTGACTGAGAACCTGGGGCAGCTGGAGCGCCGGAGCCGGGCAGCTGAAGACAGCCTGCGGAGCCTGACCAAGCATGATCTGGCTCCAGCCCTGCGTGCCCGCCTCACCCACTTCCTGGTGCACTGTACCCGCCGTGTTGCCATGCTGAGGGTCGTACACCGCCGTGTCTGCAACAGGTGGGGGCATTGCAGAGAGAGGCAAGACCGCCACCACCATCCCTCAGACCCCAAGCAGGACTCAGACCTCCTTCCCATTCCACCCACCTAGGTTCCATGCCTTCCTGCTGTACCTGGGGTACACGGCAGAGGCAGCCCGTGAGGTCCGCATCATGCAGTTTTGCCACACGCTGCGGGAGTTCGCACTGGAGTATCGGACCTGCCGGGACCGGGTGCTGCAGCAGCAACAGAAGCGGGCCACATACCGTGAGCGCAACAAGACTCGGGGACGTATGATCACTGAGGTGGGTGTGCCTTCCAGTCTTGACTGCCACCCCCGTGGTTTTCTTCTTCTACACCCCATTCACCCCTTTCCCCCTCTCTAGACAGAGAAGTTCTCAGGTGTGGCTGGGGAAACCCCCAGCAAGCCATCTGTCCCTGTGGCTGTGAGCAGTGGGCCAGGAGAAGGTGATGCTGATAGTCACGCCACCATGAAGAGTCTGCTGGCCAGCAAGCCTGAGGATGCCACACATGGCCGTCGCAGCAGAGGTGGGACCAGTGGCTGCTGGGGGCAGTGGGCTCTGGGGCCACTCTAGCCTGACCTTTTTACCTGGCTCCCACAGGCATGGTCCAGAGCAGCTCCCCAGTCATGCCTACAGCAGTGGGGCCCTCCACTGTACCCCCGGAAGAACCTCCAGGCTCCAGTTTACCCAGTGACACTTCAGATGAGATCATGGACCTGCTGGTGCAGTCAGTGACCAAGAGCAGCCCCCGTGCCTTAGCTGCTAGGGAACGCAAGCGTTCCCGTGGCAACCGCAAGTCTTGTGAGTATTCCCTGCATGCCCACTGCCCGCCTTAACCCCATCAAGCCCCACCAACCCTGCTCTGTCTTGCAGTGAGACGGACGCTGAAGAGCGGGCTGGGAGAGGATCTGGTGCAGGCACTTGGACTGAGCAAGGGTCCTGGCCTGGAAGTGTGAAGATGCTGCCTCCGGGACCCCTATCTGGGCCACAGCCCGCAGTGCAGGAGACTACAGTGAGGAGGCACCAAAGCAGAATTCTGGGCCTCTTCTCAACTCTAGGGCCACTCTGGGCCTGTGGCCAGTGCCGTAAGCAGTATTAGCTGTGTGTGCCTGTGTGGATGTGCGTGTGCATGTGTGAGCTCCCCGGATACATGGAGCACAATAAAGTTTTCCTAGCCAGTCAAGAGTCTTTTTCTTCCTTCAGGGTGCCCACCACGCTGGGCCCGTAGCAGAAAAGAAAATTCCAAAGAACTGGCTGTTTCTGCCTTAGCTCTCTCATTATCACCCACAAAGCCATTAGCCACATTATAAGCCATTTATTCAACAAACCTATACCCTAGACTGCTTTTGGCCCCTGGACTAGGCCCTCACTGCTCCTGGCATGGGGACCACACAGCCTGATAGAGCCACTCAGGGCTCAGAAACCCGGGGCCATAATGTCAGTGGCTATAACCGCTTCATCTGCCGCCGCTCCTGTCGGCGCTGCCGTTTCTCATTGTGCTCTGGCGCTGGGGCGCCACTGTCCGCTGTGAACCAGGGGCCCAGGACATTGACCCACAGGAGGTAAAGAGCTCTGCCTGGAGCCTAGAAGAAAAAAAGGTAACTTGAAGCCAGGTGCAGGAAATCAAAGAAGAGAAGGCTTAGATGCTCCAGCTCCTCCTCGGGAGCCCCGCAACCCACGTACCAGGAGCCAGAAGGACCAGATGTAGAGGGAGAAACAGCTGAGCACCTGCACAATAGCTGTCAGTAGGATCACATCTTTAAGGTGCCTGTGGAGAGAAGGGAAGCTGCAAGGGCCAAAAGTAGTAGCTGGGGAATTCCCTCTGGTCCAGTGGTTAGGATTCCATGCTTTCACTGCTGAAGGCCTGGGTTCAATCCCTGGTTGGGGAACTAAGATCCCACAAACTGTGCAGCACAGCCAAAAATGTTTACATAAAAATAAGAGATGGGCCCTAGTTCAACTCCCTTCCACCCTCTTCAAGTTGCTGTGGGTCTTGGGCTATCTGGGCCCCAGCACCCCAGCCCTGGCGCTGCTCACCTGGGCTGACAGCGGGGGACACTCACTCTGCCATGCCCTGCTCCATGTTGAGATCCATTCCACCATCCACCAGGGCCCCATCCTCAGAGAAGGCTGCCCTTGCCATCGAGCTCATAGAGTGGTAGCTGGCCCCGTATACTGCCAGACTAAAGAGCAGGGCCATCTGTGGAACAAGAATGGGGGTGTTAAAAGGGCAGCCACTGACCCTATGGGCTTCCCATTTCCCAGGATGGGGGACACTTACCCAGGCCCAAAATGAGGCAGATGAGTAGAAGACGACCAAGGTCACAAGACAGTAAATGGCCTGTAAGCAGACATGGGTCAGGCTAGTATCAAAAGCTTACTTAACCATGGACCTTCCTTGACTCTGACTCTAGACCAGGTGATGAAAGGAGACAAATCGTTACTTACAGGGTTGGGGGGAAGAGATCTGCTCCCAGAATATCCAGACACCCCTGACACAGGAAGGAAGCCCCTGTGCATTTAGGATGGGAAAGGCTCAAGTCCATTTGAGACTTACACCCTCTTTTTGCTTTTGTTTTTCGTTTTGACTATTCAGCACTTTCTCTGCACCAGGATTCTTTCTCATTTACTTGGCTGCACTCGGTCTTAATTTTAGCATATGGGATCTAGGGAGTCTTAGCCACTGGACCACCAGGGAAGTCCCTCCCTCTTATTTTTAATTGGAGCTTTCTTCTGGAGCTTTGGCTGTCACACACCCCCACCACTCTACCCCACCAAACAGAGCTGAGGACTATGGAACCTTGGGTGGGCACAGAAGCAAGGAGGGAGGCACTTACATTAGCCCCCAGTATGATTCGCAGGTAGAACTTCAGGGTCTCTTTGTTCTCCTCAAATATCTGCTTCTTCCCTCTCGTGCCCACTTTTCCTTTGGGCTGCAGAGAGATAACGAGATACTATCAAAATCCTCAGCAGTCAGGATCTTCCTTAGCCGCCCCACCATTCCGGTTAGCTGAATGGGCTTGACTGGGGTCCCTCTCCGGCCTCTGCTGGAGTAAACCCGATCTGGGCTGACGCTATCCTGCCTCACGCCCCTCAGATCTCTAGCTAGTCCTGATACTGTTCGATACCGACGCCCATCGCCCTCAGGCCCCTCGATCTCTGCAGCCCTGGTACTGTCTGCTACAGACTCCCAGCACTCTCTGGCACCAGCTGTGGTATGGTCCTGGATGGCCACTGGATGGCGCCCCACTCCAGTGGGGGGCGGCCACTGGATTGACCCATTTCCCTTGAAGCCCTTCCTCTGATTTCAGTCTCCCGGCCCCGGGAGCGTTTTGCCACGGGGACCACGCCCTACTCGCCCTCCTTACCGCCATAGTGAGACGCAAATACCCAACCAAGGAAAGAAGGGAGAGCGACCGAAACCGCACTCAATTGGTACCACATCGGCAGCACAGGCACTTCCGGTGCAGATCCAATACGTCACACCTGGGACGGAAGTTGGAGATCCACTTCCTTCCCAAGCTACGCCTTCCAGAGCCAGCGGGACTACACTTCCCAGAAAGCCTTGCGCGGGGGCGGAGGCGGCAGGGATGCGATGGCGGAGTCGCTGCCGCTGGAGGTGAGAGGAGGCCGCCCTCAGGCCTAGCTCGGGACAGGCCCCGCCCTCGGGGTCCCAGACTGTGGGGAGGGGCTGTCAGACAGCTCTCCCGGCCCCGCCCGTCTGGCGGAAAAGACCCGGCCGGGAGATCCCTGGACCTGCAGGCTATGGGTAACGGCCCCGCCTTTGGGCCACTCTGTCTCCTTACCTTGGGGGACCATCCTCTCCTCCCCCATCGGCCCCAGGAGGTAGCTGCTGTCACCTCAGCGAGGACAGGGCCTCTGCCTACCCCTGACCTCTTGAGATGGCCGTCCCTCCCTCTCAGTTCTGGAAGATGTCCGCTGCATCCCATCAGCCCCGAAGGGTAACCGATCTTACCCCCATTGGTCCCTTGGAATGGTCGCTCCATTCCCTTCCCTTCGAGAGATGGCTGCCCCTTCCCCTGGCGGTGGAAGACAGACTGCCCCTTCCCATCAACTTGGGGCATGGTCTCTGAGTTCCCTCACTGAGGACAGGCCTGCTCCCCACTTCCTCAGCCCCTAGTGATGGCCATCCCTGCCTCCTTCACCTTCATCCTTCATGGGATGTTTGCTCCTTCTACTTAAATTGGAGCAAGATCACTCTGCCGCTGTTGTCGCGAGACAGATAAGTTTTGTCCCAGTGGCCTCTTGGGATGGCCTCTCCATCCTGTTTGCCCAGAAAGTTGGCAGCCCCCTCCCACTGCCCAAGAAAGACAGGGCACCCTTTCCCCATCGGCCCTTGGAATGATGTTCCACACCCAGTGAGTCCCCTGCGATGGCATCCTTTCCCCCTTCTGCCCCAGAGGATATCTGTCCCATCACCGTGGATCACAAAGATGACCAGTCATATCTCTAGTAGCCCCTTGGAATGGAGTTCCTGGGATGGCCACTCCACGCTTAGCACTGCCTCTTCTGTTTCCTCTAGAAAGGCTTTCCCCCTTCTCAGCTCAAAGAATCATGCTGCCTCCCCTCAGTGAGGACAGATTTGTTGCCCTCCTTTTGCTCTGTGGGTTGGCTGCTGAACCCCAGAAGACAGGATGACCACTATCTTACCTCAGCTCAGACAAGTTTTCCTGCCTGCTCTTGGGGATCAGAGCGTGGTCAGTCCCAGTCCCCATCAAAGTTCTCTTCCCCAGGCCTAGCCTCTCTGGCCCAGAGGCTGTTCTCACCAGTCATTCTCCTCTCGGTAATGATCTGTTTTATCTTCCCACCCCTTCCTTGAGCAAACCTTTGGTGAAAAGAGAGGTAAAAGACAGTCCATCCTTATTTAATTCAATCCAGTAAGTACTGAGTACCTTCATGTACTAGCAATCAGGGAAGGGAAGAAGAGACCAAGTGGGCTGGTGAGGGTCAAGTTTAAGGGCATTCCAGGAAAAAGGTCCACATAGGCAAAAGAAAATAAGAAAATCAACATGCTGTGTTTGTAGGACACTGAGAAGACTGGCTTGTGGAAGCTCTGGGATCAGGGGTCCAGTCAGGCATGGAGGCCTGGCAGTGCTGACCCAGGAGAAGAAATTTTGTCTTGAGGGTATTGGCGAACCCCAAAGGTTTTCATCAGGAGTGCACTGAGACTGAAAGCTGTTTCTTAGGAAAATTAACCTTGTTGCAGTCTGTGGAATGATTAGCAAGGATGAACCTGGAGGCAAGGAGATCAGGTGGGAGACTTGGAAGGAACCCTGGTCTGGGGTGATGAAGATCACTAAGGTGGAAAGGTTTCAAAGGTAGAATTATTAATAACAGCAATCCAGGAACCATTTATGGATCATCTACTAGGTGTGAAGCATATTATATCTATTAAATATATATATATATATAATTTAATCCCTGTCATAAGACTGTGAGGGCAGCTGGTAAAGAATCCTCCTGCAATGCAGGAGACCTCAGTTCGATTCCTACATTGGCAAGTTCCCCTGGAGAAAGGAAAGGCTACCCACTCTAGTATTCTTGGGCTTCCTTGGTGGCTCAGACGGTAAAGAATTCGTCTGCAATGTGGGAGACCTGGGTTTGATCCCTGGGTTGGGAAGATGCCCTGGAGAAGGGCATGGCAGCCTACTCCAGTATTCTTGCCTGGAGAATCCCCATGGACAGAGGAGCCTGGCGGGCTACAGTCCACGGGGTTGCAGAGTTGGACATGACTGGACGACTAAGCACAGCACATAAGACTGTGATCTAGATTTTTTTAATAACCCCATTTTACAGGTGTGGGTTGAGGTTCAGAGACATCACATACCTTGCCTGAGGTCACACAGCTAGGAACTAGTGGAGCTGGGATTTGAATGAGTCTAAGTAAAGCCTATGCTTTACACCTGTATCTAGAGTAAGGGACAGAAGAGCGTGAGGAGTATAAAGTTTTATCAGGATCTTCAGACAAGATGCTCTGTTGCCACTGAAGCTCGGGGGCTGGAAAGTTGGGAGGAGGGGCTGCTTTGGACTGAGGTGAAGGTGATGGTAAAACATTTGGATGAAGAATCCTGTGGACAGTTGGCAATACTAGACTAGCACATGAATGATAAAACAATATGGAATACTGAATTGTTGGTTTTTCTTATAGAGGTAATTGTTAAAGCAATGCAAGTGAATTTATTATCCTAGAAAGTGAACAAATTTAAAGACTCAGGTCTGAGCCCTGGGAGCCACAGAAGAATCTAGAAACAGGGCAATTGGAGTGGTGAGTGGAGCCCTAGAAAACACAGTCATAGAAGTCAAGGAGGGAAGATTCCAGAAGAAAAGAATAGTTAATATCAGATTATTCTTGGTCTCACAGGCAGCTCCCTTCCCCAGTCCCTAAGAAAGCCTCCACCCCCAGCCTCATAGAGCATAGGTGGAGTGAGGGCCTTAGCCTGCCAGGATGGGTCTTGCTGAGAATTGTAACAGCTGGCTGAGAAGCCAAGTTGGCAGTGAAGAAGATGGACGAGTACAGTCCCAGTGTGACTTCCTGAAGATCAGCACTTGCCTTGTTGTGTGCAAGACACTTTACCATGATATTTAACCGTCACAGTAACCCACTTAAATCTCACTACAACTGTCTTTTTATAGATAAGAAAAATAAGGCTCAGAGGGGTCAGTTGAGAGAATAAGGATCTAAACTAGGTTCATCTAGTCCCAGTGCCCAGGCCCTTTTTATCAAATTGAGCAGGAAGTTTGATTTTTATCAGAACAAACCTGCATCCAGATGGTGCTCAGGAAAGGTTTGTTCCCAGTAAAGATACCTGGAGACTGGAGAGGAGAAGTGAAGACTCTCTGAAGCTTAGGATCCAAGATGAGCTAGAAGCCAGCACTCTAGTCCCCTCTGACCTACCGTGCTGCCAGAAAGAGAAGATTTCAGAGGGCCCCACCAGCACTAACAGCCCCGATGCCCTGTCTTTTTCCCTCAGATGGTCACATATATTCTGAGCTTCCTGCCTCTGTCAGATCAGAAAGAGGCCTCCCTCGTGAGCCGGGCTTGGTACTGTGCAGCCCAGATTGCCCTTCGGGAGGTAAGGTGCTTACCCTCACCCAGCCCATTCCCAGTGGTCTCACTTCAGCTTGCTCGTGGCCCTGCTCATACATCATCCATCCGTTCATTCCTGCATATTTATTCATACATACTTGGCTCTGGGTCCGGTACTGGGACTCTACAGATGAACCAAACATAGTCCCCTCTCCTGAGAAACTCATAGTCCAGTGAAGGAAAAAGACAAATACGTGAGTGATCATGATGTTGTGTGCTCAGGGCATTGGCATGAAGGGGGCCATGGGAACATGAAGGACACGGAAGGAGACTGGCAGCATCAGGGAAGGCTTCCTGAAGGAACAGGATGAGAAGCGTGAAGGTTGGTCTTCAGGACTCATAACTGCACAGGCGAAGGCACCAAGGTGTGAAATAGTTCTGGAAACGACCACCCAGGTTCGCTATGACTGGAACTTGGGTGTGTGGGAGAGAAGTGGTGGGAGATGAGGCTAGAAAGGGGTCAGACAGCCAGACAGATGTGGCAGGTGGTATTGCTAGGGTTTTCTCCTGGTTACCATCGTGGGTAACGAGGTAACCCATGGAACTTTAGGAACATTAAAGGAACATCAGGCAGGGGAGTGACATGCATTGATTTATGTCTTAGATCTCCACAGTGCCGAGTGGACTGAGAGGTGAGTCGTAGGGAGACAACCCGCTAGGAGATGAGTGCAGGCATTTGTGTTAGTTTGGAAGGCAAGCAATGAGTGCCCTTTGTTTCAGTTTTGACTGTCACTGAGGTTGAACAATTTTCTCATTAGCGGACCATTTATATTTCCCTCTTTTGTGTATTTCTGTTCCTTGTCTAATTATTGGGGTCTTAGTATTTTTCTTATCGATTTGTATGAACTTTTTATACATTAAAGAAGTTAATCTTTTACATACTTACTGAAATATATTCCTCATATATTTGCCTTTTTAAATTTGACTTGTAGATATGTGTTATTTATGAGATATACAGGGATTAAATTTCTGGGTTGTTGACTCTGAACATCATTTTCTTTATTTCTGCCATTGCTTTAGAGATACTTTGCCTCTTCAAAGATCTGATAAATATACACTCATATTTTCCTTTTATTTTAAATTTGGATTTACTTCTTAGATCAGTTTTAGGTTCACAGCAAAACTGTTTTATGGCTTGAATTTATATATATATATATATATATATATTTGGTGTAATTTATTTTGACTTATGCTGTAAGGTAAGGAGCTAAACTGATTAGTTTTCAAGTAGCCCAAGTACCATTTATGTATAATGGATTGGAAGCCTCCTCTGTCAAATTTTAAATGAGTGTTTAAGTACGGTCTGTTGTTGAGTTCTCTCTCCAGTGTCATTGAGCCTAGTTTCTAAACAAATTTGATTTGAACTTGTTGAAAATTTGAAGTATAAAACATATAAATGATGAGATCCAGTTGGTAGTTGGACTTCTGAGAGAGGAATTCAAGGGAAAGATCCGGGTAATAAATATAGGTGAAGGTGTCATTCTGAACAGGCGGAGGTTTAAGCCTTGGATCTCAGTCACTTTCCCTGGGGAGAACAAGAGGAGCCAGAAGAGCAGGCCACAGAGACTGCCCAGGAAGGATACCAGTCCAGAGGCAAGCAGAGGAGGAGGGGCCTGTAGAGAGGCCTCCCTCATCTGGATGGTGATGCTACCTCTGTGCCCAGCACTGTGCTAGGCCCCAGGGCTGGGGCAGACACAGCACTCAGAGTTAATAGTGAGAGAGAGACAGCACTGCACTCAAAATCTTAAGAAAGGTGCATAGACGCATACCAAAGATGCAGAGAAGATTCACAGAAGACTTCATGGAGAAGGGGATGCTTGTGTTAAATCTTAAGAGAGGATACATATTTTGTTAAGGAATAGGTGAGAGGTCAGACCACCCCCCCCCAACCCCCAGAAAAAAACAGGTGAACCCAGGTATGGAAGTATAAGACAGTGGTCTGAAATTAGCATTCCAGAGCCAGAGTGCAGAGCAGGCATGGGAAAGCTGGGGCCGAAGAAGTAGGCAGGGGGCTGACATAAAAGGGCTTGAATGCCAGCCAAGAAGCTCAGCTTCCATCCTGTGCAGTGGTGAACCATCAAAGGGCCTGAAAAGTGTGGTCAGCTGCCTTTTGTCAGGATCACTTACCAAGAGTAGACTGGAGCCAGAGAGACTGAAGGCCAAGAGGAAATAGGAGATGGGCTGGAAAGGACCTTGGGCATTGTGGATATGAGGGAGCAGTCTAGGATGATTACCAGATTTCTGACTTAGGTGATTTGGTAGAAGGCGCTGAGAGTTTGGGAGAAGCGGGGATAAGGCAGTAAATTCAGATTGGGCCATACTGCATCCTTGTATCTGGAGAGAGGTCCATAAGGCCATGGCTCCCAGTATCTGGTGCTCAGGAAAAGGTGTGGGAAACAGAGTAGGTGGAATGGGATGAAGTCTGCTGGGGTGCACGTGGAGGGAAACTGTGTGTGTGTGTGTGTGTGGTGGAATGGAACAATTCATGGAGAACCCACTGGTCCATGGGTTGGGTCTTTCTGCTCTTTGATGACCCCAAATGGGGAGCAGGCTAGAAGGTAGGAGAGACAAGAGGCCAGAGTCTCAGAACCCCCAGTAGGAGAGAACACCAGGGAGACAGGCCATCCCGAGTAGGCACCATGGTGCAGCAGAGAGGAAGGACACTTGTGGGAGGTCTGCAGAGGAGCCCTCAGGTGTTGGTGACCTTGATGGAGAGGGGCTGTTTCTGGGAATGAAGGATTCTGTGGGGACAGTGGTGGAGGGATCAGTGGGCAAAGCTATGGTCAAGAGGTGGCCGCCGTGGGTGTGGGCACCCATGTGCTTCCAAAAAGCATGATGGTAAAGGGGAGGGGCGAGGGGGGTTGCAGGGTCAAGGGAAGCCTTTGTTAAGACTCTGGGGTGTTTGTGGACTCTGAGGAAGGAGAAGTGGAAAGGCAGAGATTTCGGGGTTCACAGAGGAGAGGGTGGGGACAGGCTCAGTAGGCTGGGAGAAGGGGGTCTCCTTGAACCCAAGAGCAAAATAGGGAAGGAGGTTCTGATGAGTCCTGCCAAGGATGGGCTGGTGGATGTGAACAGGGCAGGAGGGCCTTCCCACCTAAGGGCTTTGGTTTCTATTTGAAACATCTCTGAGAAGGCTGGAGTGAGGGCAGGGAGCTGCAGTAGCATCAGGGGCTTGGAAAGAAGTCTAGGGGAGTGAGAAGAGAAGGGGGCTGTGAGGAGAGGGGTGCCACTGCAGACAGGAAGGGAGGCTGTGGCTTCCTCGGACAGCACATACCCAGAGGCAGCCATGGTCTCATCATCCCTGGCTGGCAGAGGGCACAGAGAGCAGGTGCACCCACATGATGGGCAGGGCCACGGGGGCCCTCACGAGAGGCCATCAGCCAGGGAGGCTTCTTGGAGTCTAGCAAAGAAGCAGGGTGCAGAAGAAGCCAAGTGGGCAGTCAGGCCTAGGGATGAAGGTGAGACTGGAACAGGAGTGAGGGAAGGAAGAAGAGGAGGAGGCCGGGGTCAGAGTTTGGGATCCAGAGTCTACCATTTTAGCACTGGAGCTTCTCCAGTGAACCCTGAGCTCCAGATAGAGCACTGACAAAGACCCATTCGGTGACTCTGCAAAGCTCAGCCCCCTACTCCACCGCCAGGACTGGGAGCCCTGGGAAGCCAGGCCACAGATACCTGGGCATCTAGGGCCGACACCACCGAACAATCTCTGGAGCCCTATTGGCAGGAACCATCTCCCAGGGTGCAGCGGGCTGAGGAGGTGGTACCCCAGCTAGTAGATGCTGTGGAAGATTCTGGCTCACCAAGGCCAAGCTGTGTGGCTCCAGGCCAGGCTAGGATGCTTGACTTGGTAACTTCTTAATCTCCTTCACCTGCCCCCACTTAATTCCACTTTTTCTCAAATAAGCAGACAGACAAAGGCAACACCTGACATACACCTGGGCTCCGTCCATACCTGGGACTGGGGTGGAGGTGCTGCCACCGGGCTGGTCACTGTGAAGATCTCAGGATGGCTCCTGCCCCTTGCTGCCTTTTCCTGCCTGAGGTGTCTATAAGAGCCTCTAGATATGAGCCCCAAAGTCTTATTCCTCTCTGGAGACCAAAGCCCCTAGGCGCCAGGACATAGGCTTCCTCAAGGTCCTTCTGGAAAACAGGCGTGCTAACTTTGGATTCCTGTGCTGGCAGACAGGAGGGTCATGTCTCTCTCAGATGGTTTTCCAAGTCTGCACACAGGCCTGCTGTCTCAGCTCAGGACTTCAGTAGTTACAACAGAGTCCTGGCCTCTCACAGTCAAGGGACATGTATTGCTTTTAGCAGGTTTAGGGCATTTTCCAAATGAGTCCGCATTTACTCTTAAGATGCCAGCATTAAGAAGGGAGGAGACCGGGGGGCTAGTTGGCCCCTCTGTGCTGAGGCAACTGAAGCTGGAGCAGGTACCCGTGTTGTACTCCCTTGGGGCTTTAGAAGCATCTTCCCAGGCCCTGGGGAGGGGCACTTTCCTACACTGGGGCAAAGACCAGAACCCAGAAGGCTGCCGCTTGGCCCCCACAGAGAGTAAATATCCCCAACAGACCGCTCCTGGACTTCTGTATGAGTCCCAGGTAGACCACCTGGGTGATGGCTTAGAGGCTGTCTTCTCCCCACCAAGAAAAACTGTGGGGAGCAGGGAGGTGGCCTCAAAACTCACCTGGCCCCATAGTTGGAAGTCCTTTAGGCCAGGCCCTGCCCCTTCACTAGGTAGCTCTTGGGGCCACCTGCCAGCCCTGCACTTGGACCTGGGCTGTTCGTTTACCTTGTGTATAAGAAGGCAGTGGGAGAGGGAAGAACACTGCTGGCAGCCAAGGCTCAGGCAGATAGGGAAAGAAGGAAGACTGAAGGCAGCTGGTGCTGGGGGCTGCGGGGTGCCATGTGACTGGTGGGGGCAGGTGCTGCCTGGCAACCAGCACTGCTCTACACTCCCCCAACCAGAGTTCATTCTACTCATCATGAGACTGGCTCATCTAGCACTGCAGGGCTTTGAAATGGCTGGAGGCATGCTTTACCGTTCCTTTCTAAAACCTTTTCTCCTTGATTTTTTCAGTACGCTCCCCAGCCTCACACACTGGTATCTTCGCTAGCTCTCCTTCAATCTGAGAGAGGGACCCAGGTCTGGCGTCCCCACTCCCCACTCCCCACTGTCTCCTGGTGTCCACGGCGGGGATCTATGGGCAGAGCTCCTCTCACCTGAATTGACCATGGGGTCTGAACTGGGCACCTGGTTTGACTCCCAGACTCCCATGAAATTGGTGGGAGCTGGTCTCCGTCTAACCACAGGCTCGTTCCCGGGACGACAGCCCTCGGGGGCTGCTTCTCTCTGGGGCAGAAGCCAGGTGGGGTCTCCACACCTGGAATGAGTTCCACCTGTCTTCCTGGAAGAATCCTGTTGATAAGCATCTTGCAGGGAGCGCATATTACGCATCATTTTGACCTTTCTGGTTCCCTTTTGATGATTTTCTGTGGGGGACAAGCAGGGAATGTCAGCTTGTTCTTCCTGTTACTCACTGGACAGGTTTCTGGGGGAGCCTGCTTGTGAAAACAAGAATCTATGAGTATCACTTGCCTGCAGCCTGGGCGTTGGTGGGGGTAGAGAAATGGGGCTAGGGTTTCAGAAGCCAAGCCCTCTTCTCCCTCCCCCACAGACCAGTTCCACACATTCCTGTACTTTCTGTCCTTTGGCTCCCTCTGGCACAAGATCAGGGAAGCTTCTCTGAAAACAACTACTGGCGGGTCCTCACACTCCTAAACAAGCCAACCCTTCCCCACAACTAGCCCTGAGCTTGCCTCCCCGCCCCACCGGACTCCAGCTCTGTGCTCCCCAAGCTCCCCGGTTCCTCTCCAGTAGAGCCAACTTCCTCCCTGCCTCTGAAATTCGTTCTCTGAGCTCCTGTCCACAGAAATAGTACACTTCTCCCTCCTCAACTGCAGGAATCAGACAGACCCTCCAGAGATAAGACCAGGGATCACAAGCGCATCTCCAATCTCCAGCCTAAAGGGCCTTCACGTGTGCGTATACACACGCATCCACGCATGCGCACACCACACTTACATGCGTAGGCACATTTTTCACTTACACACAAAAGCCAGGTTTGCAAACATTCTTGTGGCCGAGACACTGAGGCCACCAGGGTACCTTGGCCTCACTGCCTGCCCCAGATCTCTGGCATCTGGGCCACAGGGCGTTGTGGTGAGCGACACCTGCCGTTGCTTCTTCCCGCCTTCAGCTGCTCTGAGGGCTATTTATATGCTCTTGAGAAAGTGGGGGAGGCTGATTGCTTAGCTAAGACTAAGCTGAGGCCCTGGATTTGGAGTCCATGGGTCCCAAGGCCACCTTCTGGAAGTCCCCAAAGTTGGAGTCCAGAATGCTTTGTCCTCCTGCTCCCAGGGGCCTTCGCTGGCTCTCTTCCAGGGCACCCCCCCAGCCCTCCTGTACCCAGCATGCCAAGTCCCCACTCTGGCCCAGCCTCTCCATAGGCGCTCAGCCCCGGCCATCACTAACTTTCTGTCCTCCCCTCATAGTCCTCCCCCTTGAGCCCCAGTATGACCCGTCCTCCCTGCTCCCACGTCCCATCAGCACCCCCTCAGGCACGTGACACCACAGTGGGTCCCCATTGTAGAAGGGCCCTTCCCTGATCTTCCCTCAAACTCTGGCCAGCAAATTGCCACCAGACTCAATGGCTGGCACACTGTGAGGCCAGAGGGCTAACCCCAGGCCCGCTGCTGCCTTGTAGGCCAGCGTGCAGTACAACATCCCCGTGTCGTCTGCCTCCCTTCCGGCCATCAAGAGCCTGGGTCTCAGGGGCATCACCTGCATCAGCCTGACCAACCTGGATGGCTCGCCGGCTTCACTCCAGGTGCTGCGGTCTGTTACCCACCACCTGGGCCCGCACCTGCAGAGCTTGTGCCTTGGTGGGGGCAGCCCCACAGAGGCCTCCTTCGTGGCCCTAATCCTGGGCTGCCCGGCTCTGCGTATCCTAGACCTCAGTGGCTGCAACAGCCTCTTCACGTCAGGCATGCTGCTGGCTCAGCCTGAGACGGCGCAGCAGGTCCAGCAGGCGCTGAGCGGCCTCCGTGAGCTCAGCCTGGCTAGCCTTCGGGACCTGGCCGACCTCAGCTTCAACCGGCTCAGCAGTTGTGCCCCCTGCCTGGAGCGCCTCTCCTTGGCCTACTGCCACCTCACCTTCCAGCTAGGCCCAGCCTGGGGCACCATCGGCCCCCAGGACTCCTCCCCCTCCCAACTCTCCTTCCGCAACCTGCTGCGATTCCTGAAGGAGCGGGCTGGTAGGCTGCACGCCCTGGACCTGAGCGGCACTGGTTTGCCGCCCGAGGCCCTGCGGGCACTGGGCCAGGTGGCCGGGCTGCAGCTGCAGGAACTGAGCCTGCATAGCTGCCGGGACCTCTCCACAGAGGCCGTGGCCGCCCTTTGCCACCAGCAACCAGGCCTTACCTCCCTGGACCTCAGCGGCTGCTCAGAACTGGCTGATGGAGCAGTCCTGGCCGTGAGCCGGGGCCTGCGGCACCTGCGGCGCCTGAGCCTGAGGAAGCTGCAGCGGCTGACAGATGCGGGATGCTCAGCCCTAGGGGGCCTGTGTGAGCTGCAGAGCCTGGACTTGGCCGAATGCTGCCTGGTGAGAGGGCGGGAACTGGCCCAGTCCCTGGGCTCGGTGTGCGCAGCTCCACCCCCACTGGCCTCCCTCAGCCTGGCCTACTGCTCCTCACTCAAGGTGAGCGTTCCACCCCTTCCTTCCATCCTCACCAGGGCCAGGGATTGGGGGAACTGGGAGCCTGGCACCAGGGAGGTGCCCTGTGTTTGTGTCCAAGTGAACTGGAAGAGGAAAGGTGCCTAGGCAGACAGTGCTGCTGCCCACACTCCTCCCTGCAGCCCCCGTGGTGGGTCCCTGCAGAGGGAGGTCCCAGAGACCAGAGGGGCCCACCCACGAGGTGACCCACACCTCACAAGTCCAGTGCTTGGTGATCACTGCAGTCTCGGGAGGGGACTGAGGGCGGGTGTTCGCGGGGCAGGGGTGACAGAACCAAGCCCTGGGGGATGGGGCACCGAGGTTACACAGCAGTAGTTGCTCAGGAGGGGCCCTGGGGAGGCCATGTGACAAGGGAGGAAGAGGGTCATTTCTTGGTTGATGCTGGTTACTTCAATAGGGCTCAGCCCTGTCCCTCTGGGTGGTGTCCCTGTCTTAGCAGTGTCGCCCTCTCCCTCTTTAGCAGATTATTCCTTCAATCTATGGCTGTGCCCAGAGCATTCCCCACCTGAAAAGTGTCTCAACATTTTCCCCCAAATGCCTCTCTTTTGCCCTACTCCATCCTCACTGTGTCGATCGTGTGTCTCTTAGCCATTCTTTCTGGAGGCCCATGTTCCCATGTCTGCATCTCTACAAAGCAGCTTCCTCTGTCCTGCCCTTAGTTCTTGCCCCCCCCATCCCCCAACTGCTCCTGGCAGGTGGCAGCTCTGCCATATGTCCCCCCAGTTCTAGAGGGAGCATATCTGATTGGTGCTGGGAGCACAGAGAAGGTGAACGCCTTAGAGATTTTCACCTGCATCCTTCCTACACCAGCCAATCTAGGTATTTGTCCTTCTCCCTGGGTCCCCCTTCTCAGTCCACCACGTCCACTGTGACACACAGCACAGGAACACTGATGCACCCTTCCCTGGGCCCTGTGACAGTCTCCTGTTGCCTGTGGGGCTGTAATTTTGGGCAGAACCTTCCTAGGGACCCCTCCCTGCCTGAGCAGCAAAGGCTTCCTCCTACAGCCCCACCAAGAGCTGGAGCACTGGGCCTCCAGGCCCAAGGACACCTCTTCCTGGCCACAGGGCCCCTGTGGCCATGCTGCAGGCCCCGTGGGAGCTGGACCTCACAGCCTGCCACGCCTCGTGACACAGGCAACGGGCACCTCCCCATCACCCGCTCCCTTTTCCACTTCCCTCCTAGGACGCCTCGGTGCTCTCCCTGATCCCAGGGCTGGGCCCACGCCTCAGGGTGCTAGACTTGTCCTCCTGTGTGGCCCTCACCAACCAGACCCTGCAGGCCATCTGTACCTACCTCACCCGCCTCTCAGTCCTGCGCCTGGCCTGGTGCAAGGAGCTGGGTGACTGGGGGCTCCTGGGGCTGGGGGAGCCCATCCAGGCGCCTTCGCAGGAGCCTCAGGTGCGAGACCCTCAAAGTCATGGCGGGTGGGGGGTCCCTGGGCTCAGCTGCCCTCCTTCGTCCCTCTCCGGCAACAGTTGAGGGCCAAACTCAGGAGGAACCTGAGCAGGAGCTTCCTCCCACAGCCCCACGAAGAGCTGGAGTACCGGGCCTCCAGCCCCAAGGACCCCTCTCCCCAGCCACAGGGCCCCTCCCTGCTCATGCTGCAGGCCCTGCAGGAGCTGGACCTCACAGCCTGCAGCAAGCTGACTGATGCCAGTTTAACCAAGGTGTGAGGCTGGGGGCGTGGATAGGCTGAGGACCCCAGGGCTAGAGCTTTTTGCTTGGAACAAGCCCTTTTCTTATGGGCTTCTGCTAGATGTGGCAGTTCCTCTGGCTGGGGGTAGGGAGCCGGAAGGGCTCCAGGGCCTCATTACCCTCCCTGTCCCTACTGCATCCTTGCAGGTGCTCCAGTTCCCCCAGCTGAGGCAGCTATCACTGAGCCTGCTGCCAGCACTCACAGACAAGGCCTTGGTGGCTGTGGCCAAGGGCTGCCCCAGCCTGGAGCGCTTGGCGCTAAGTCACTGCAGCCTCCTCAGCGACCAGGGCTGGGCGCAGGCGGCCAGCTCCTGGCCGAGGCTGCAGCACCTCAACCTGTCCAGTTGCAGTCAGCTCACGGAGCAGTTGAGTGTGTCAGGGGCTGCCCACGGTGGGGGCTGGCTGGGCTTGGGCTGGGTCAGGTGCTCACTTGGCGGCTTCCCTGCAGAACTCTGGATTCCGTCGGGCAGGCGTGCAGGCAGCTGCGGATGGTAGATGTGGCCATGTGTCCCGGCATCAGCATAGCCTCCGTCAGGCGCTTCCAAGCCCAACTGCCTGAGGTGATCTGCATCCAGTCCCGCTTCGTGGGAGGGGCGGACCTGACCCTAACGCTCTGATGCCAGATAAGTGACCGGTGGCTCAGCCTCTGTCACCTCCAGCATCCCCGGCCCTGGCCTCTTGACCTGGAGTTTGACTCAGCACCTCCTGCCCCTCTCTGTTACATGCCCCAGAGGGCCTTCCCCAAGCTAGAAACCCCTTCACTGGGTCTGAGAGTGGGATGATACCAGGACAGCCCACCGGGCCTCTTGCCTGCCTGCCACACAGCCCACAGGAACCTTCTCCAGCTACATGGCACTGCCACAGGCCCCCGAAAATGCCAGATCCTGCTCGCCTGTCCAGGCATGGGTCCAGAGGCCAGGCCATTGGTGGGCTGGGTCTGGTGCTAGAAAAAGTAGACCCCGGTACCTTTTGTTCCACCCACTTCTCACACTAAGGCCTGTGCCCGGCCTTGTTCCCTACAGCTCTCCCAGCGCCCCCACCAGCACTGAGTTTTAGCAGCTAAGCCACAGTCTTTGTTGTATACCCAAGATTAAAAATTCCAGATCTTTCTTCCTTGTCTGAAGTTCTCAGACCAAAGGGCCCCTCCCCACCTCAGTGAAGCAGCCCGGCCCGGCCCAGCCCAGGGACAATGTGTAGGAAATGCCAGAGGGACAGACAGCTTCTTTCTCACACCTGCCCCAACAAGTGCCCCAAGCAGGTCCTAGCTTCTTCCCCACATAGTGGGAGATGCCAGAGGCTTCTCCCCAGCACAAGCCCTGGCACATGTCCCACAGCAAAGCCATGTCCATGTGAAGATCCCAGGAGCATAGTCATTAAGGATGGCTGAGTCAACGGGGTTGTTTTTCAGCATACACACATAAGACATGAGAGAGAGAACATCTCTGGGTAGGAAAGGTCATTAGAGGTCCAACCTTCTAAAACAGAGAAAGAAGCTCCTGGGCCTGGGAGCCCAGGGGAGCAGTAAGCTTAGCCTGGGAAGTCAAGGAAAGTGAAAGAAGTCAAGTCAGTGAAAGCAAAGGGAGGAAATGGGACAAATAAGCAGAAGGGACCAGGGAGGTGCAGGTGGGCAGGCCAGAGTTGGCGCTGGGTGGGGGTAGGGAGTTCCCAGCCCCCAAAGTGAGCAGGGAGGATGCCAGCTTAGACAAAGCATCAAGAACTCTGTAAGCTGCAGGCACGCTGTTAAAAGGGGTAAACCACGGCATGTCTGCATCCCAGCTCAGTTCTGTTCAGTCATGGCACCATGACCATTATCCGTGGACAACAGGGAGACACGGGAGAATACAGGAGGGGGTGATGTGTGTGTGTAATCAGGTCAGTTTCCTGTTTGAGAAAGCAGTTGGAGTAGGTGGTATTGAGAAGGCTGGAGGGGCAAGACAGGAAGCAGGAAGTCGGGAGGTTCTTGCCAAGATGATGGTGGCCTGAACGAGGGACTGGAGACATTGAGAAAGAACTGAAGGTATCAGGAGATGTAAGTGCATCTGGGTGCTCCATTTTCACCTTGAACTCAACAGGGACTATTCTCAGTGGGGTGGGAAGTCTGAATACAGGGGTGGTCACATGGGGCCCTAGATGCCCAAGTAAGAAGCATAGCTAGTGGGTGGGAAGAAAGCTCCCCCGGAACATTCTTCAAGGGAGGTGCCATACCATCAGTTTCTAGGCAACGTGGTGATGGTTAACACTTAAAGATATTTTGAGGAGACACTGGGAAGGAGAGGCAGTGAGAGGCATGGAGATCAGAGGGTGATGGCCAGCAGCTTCCAGCCTGTCTGTGGGTCCTGGGGGTGGGTGTGCTCCTCTCTGCCTCAGAGGCTTGGGGTCCGTGACCACAGCCTCTGAGCTTCGCCTCCAGCTGGCCTATCTGTGGCTCCCACCTACCCATGCTGCTGCAGATGAGTTTTAATCAGAATGCAGGCTTCCTGCACTGAATTCCATCTTGTCGGAATCAGCCTACATCCTCCCACTGGCCTGGCGGACATCTACCGGAACCCTGAGTTTGCCCTTCAGCACGAAGCATACCCAACTTCATGTCTCTCCCTTCAAGTCTCTCGAAAGCGGGCCTTTAGGACCCACAGAGAAGACAGGGGAAGGGCCAGGCAGGGTGGAGAACTAAGCTCAGACTGTCCGGAGCCTTCTGGAAACACAGCTCCCAAACTAGGCCCCTGCTAAAATTGGGGAAATACTTCCCACCCTGCCATCTCTCCCTCATCTGGCTGGCTGCCCCGCACCTCTCTCAGCTGGCGGCCCCCAGACTGCAGTCCATTCTGCTCTTTAGAGGGTGGGCTGGAGACTCACTCTGGAGAAGGGTAACAGGGCCAGCCTGTCCTCACTCTCCTTCAGAACACCAGCCCCGCAACTGGAGTTGCCCAAGTTCATGGCCCCAAGCTGTGGCCCTGGCCTGATGCCCCCTCTCATTTGCCAGCCAAGATGGAAGGCAGGTTTAGCCTGCGAAGTTCAGAGCTGGCTCGACACACATCTAAGAGCCAAGCAGACTTTTATTTCTGCCACAGCCTCTGCTGGTCAAGGCGCCTGTGCTTCTCCCCCTCCACCCTTTGCAGCCACCATGGTGGCAGCAGCTGTGGCCCTTGGCCAACCTCACTGTCAAGGTTCGGCAATGCTGCAGTCATAGCAGAAGTTGAAGTTGGTGGGGGGCGGGGGCACAGGGGGTGGTTGCTCAGGGATGGGCACATTCTCCAGCTCCAGGAGCCGCAGCTTGGTCTCCATGGTTAGCAGCTGCTCCAGGTCCAGCCGTGTCTGCTCACTGCCCATGGGATTGCCCAGCAGGGCGCTCAGCCCATCTGTCCACAGGTGGAACTGGGGATGGGGCCAGCTCCATGAGGGCCTCTCCATTTCTCCCCCTGCCCGTCTGTTCCCCTGCCCGTCTGCTCAGCCTGCCCAGATACTCACCTCCCGTTTGGACGGGGCAATGAAGTTGAGGTATGCCTCTTCCTCCCCATGGTCATAGCTGACTGAGAAAGCTAACTCACAGACGTCCTGGAGAAGCAAGGGAGCCAGGAGCGCTGAGCAGGGGCCAGTGGGAAGCAGCCCTGGTGCCCACTGAACTCACCTTGTTTTGCTTCCCAGAGCCTTTCTCCCGGACGTGGGGACAGTCCTTGCCTGTCAGCAGTGCCCTGATGTCGGCCACAGGAACTGCAGGAAAAAGGCTGGGTTGACCACTGAGACCCCTGGCGGCCCCGGGGTGGGGCGGCTCGGGGCAGCACATGTCTGCCCGCCCCAATGCCCTCCTCACGCTGCTCGGGCAGGCTCTCAGGGGTCGGTGGGCCTACTCCCTCCTCCACGTCCCCGTACTGCAGCACTTTGTGGTTGGGAGACAGGCAGCAGAACCACAGCTTGTCTGTGGGTGGAAAGGGTGGCGGGGAGCAATGAGAGGGCCTCCCCAGCCCCGCCCAGCCGCCCTCCAACCCCACCACCGCCCACACAGTGACCCTGGCGCCGCCGGCTGCTGATCTTGTGGAAGAGGGTCCCCTCGCAGAGGCGGAGCAGACGCTGCTGGCGGATCAGGCCCATAAGCTCTGGCTTCAGTTTCTCCCGAAGCTCCCTGGGTGCAGGGGAGGGGGTTCACTGAGCTGGACAGCTGGGCCTGGGCAAGGCAGCAGGGCAGGTGGGCACTAGGCCTGGGATCTACCCCCATGACTCACAGAATTGGAGGGGCCAGCGTGCCTTCCTGGTGCAGCCGCTCCGTCTGCCGCAGCCGAAGCACCTCCCCGTAGGTGAGTGCGTTCACCTTCGTTCGGAAGAGCTCCAGAGAGCTGGGCTTCAGGGCCAGCGTGCGGGCCAGCTGCTCCCGCACCACTTGCATGACCTGGGGCCATCCCAAGCTGAGCTCAGGGCCTGAGTTCCGTGCCCCAACCCCAGAACCTCTGCCCTGGCCTGGGTCTCCCCACTGCTGCCCTCCGCACCTTGTCAAAGTCCTCCTGAGTGGCCCGCATCTCCTTCCAGGTCTTATTCAGCAGCTGGATGCTCACACAGAAGAGCTCATGGAAGCTCTGATCTTGGCCAAAGAACATGGGTGAAAAATCCTGGGCTGTTTCGGAGCCTGGAGCGGGGGGGCAGGAGGGGCTCAGGGAGATAGTGTGTGCTGCCCCTGGCCCTCTCTGCCCTTCCGTCCCCTGTTCCTGAACACGCTGTGCCCAGCACCACTCACAGGGCTCCCCAACATGGAGCAGATCACACAGCAGCACAGTCAGCTGGATGCTGCTCCGCGCAAAGGGGCACTCGTGCTTGTCCTCACGGCTGCTGTTCTCTAGCACAAACTGAGGAGGCGGGAGCACAGGATGGGCTGGGGAGTCATGACTAAGCCCCGGGAGGGCCTCGCTTAGGTGCCCTGTACCCCATTCATCCATACCCCACCCCGCCCTACCACTGACCCGGCTGTAGGCGCTGGGTGCCTGTCTGGAGAAGTAGAGCATGTTGTCCAGGGCCAGCAGGCCAGGGGGCACGCGCTCCAAGTCCTGGGCAGGGTTGCTGTTCTGGGGGGCAGGAGAGAGGAAGCTGAGGAAGGTCCCAGCCCTCTGGAGCAGTAGCAGCAGCCCTGGGTAGAGGGAGGGGGCAGGGGGCTGGGTAGGGGTCACTCACAGAGAAGCCCAGTTTGCGGAACTCGCGGGCACACAGGGAGCGGCGACGGTCAGCGCTCAGCCCGGCGCCCACAGACTCCCCCTCCGGCTCAAAGGCAGCTTGGCGCAGGGCCTGCAGCTGCTCCCGCTGCTCCTGGGGTCATTGTTGGAGCGGTGGCAAGATTGAAGATTCAAAGCCAAGCTCCGGCCAGCCCCAGCCTTCTGCGCGCTCAAGGCACCTACCTGACTGTAGGGGTCCAGTGGTGTCCGCATGCGTGGCTCCAGCAGCCCCAGCATCAGGGCCTGCAGTACGTACAGGTGGTGAGCCATCTCGTCACCCAGTGGCGCTGCACTGTGGATGATGTTCTGAAGGACAGCCAGTCCACGGCTGTGAGCGTGGGCTTCCAAGGAGGGGAGTGGGGAGGGGTCTGCCAGGCCTGGTCCTTCCTACCTTGTAGATGAACTGGCGAAGGTTTCTCTGCCACAGGTAGTCGAGCATGTGCTGGTGGGTGGGAAGGGGGCTTGAGTGATTTAGCCCCACCACGAGCGCCTATTTTTTCGGCCCACTGCTCTGAGCACAGCACCCACCACCTCCTGCCCACCCCATCCAGTCACTGGATGGACGCCCACCTTACGTTCTGCAGGGGTGGCCCCCTGGAGCAAAGCTGTCAGCAGTGCCATGGCCTTGGTTTGCAGCTGCTGGTTCATCCTGGGTGAAAAGGAGGGCTCAGCCGGCCATCCAGGGCCCAGTCCTGCTCTCCTCTCTGGTCCCCCACCTTCAGACACTTACACCTGTAGGTGCACCAGCAGCCTGTCTAGCGGCACCTCGCTCTTGACCAGCTGGCCCAGGGTAGGGCTGCTCAAGGTCACATTCTCCAGCAAGCCCAGGGCCAAGGGCTGCACAGAGGCATCCATCAGGTTCATGTTCACGTAGCACACCACCTTTGGCGGAGCAGAGGCTGTCACCACCTCATCACCGTGGAAGGCCAGGCCCTGACACCTCTCCACCACCCCCACCTGTTTCCCCGAGAAAAGCCCACCCACCTTCCTAACAAAGGGGATGCTGAGTGTCTCCCAGGACACCACGCCGTGCTCCATAAGCTCCAAGAAGGCCCTCAGTGCAAGGGCCAGCACCTCTCCTAGGCTGGAGGGACATCGGAGGCTGAGCAAAGCCAGACCAGGATCCGCGGTCCCACTGTGTCCCCCGCCCACCACAGCCCTGGGCTCACTCGTCCCCATCCTCAATGATGGTGCCCAGTCTCTGAAGCCCATCACGGCTGATGACTTCCCGGGCGAAGGTCAGGTCCGGGGCCAGCAGAAGGAGGTGCCGCAGGGCTTCCCGGCGCCCTTCACGACTTTCGCTCTGCAGCCCCCGCAACAGCCGCTCCGCCTCGCGGTCCTGGCGGGGTGGGAGCAAGGGCAGAGCACAGGTGAGGAGGTAAGGAGAGGGAAGTGGGGGTGTGGGGACGCGGGTATCCGCTAGGTGGGGCACTTCTGGGCTGGAGCTGGGACTGGGCCCCCGGTCTCCAGGTGCAGAAAAGAGGCACAGCAGAGGGGCAGGGAAGGAGGGCGGGGTCGGAGGGGCATTACTGGGGCCGTGCTGAGGCACAGGATGCTGCCATTCTTGATCTCCATGCGGTTCTGGAAAAGATGGCAGAGAACGGAAAGAAGTCAAGAAGAGCCCTAAGGACTGGCTAGTTGGGGCTGTCAAGAAGGGAGGATTTGGGAGTCAGTAAAAGATCAGGTTGCAGAGAGTGGGACGATGACTGCAAGTCGGAGCCAGAGTTAGAAGGGACCACAGGGTGGAATGTGGGGCAGAGGGGAGGGGACTCACGTTCTCGGTGATGTATCTCCGGTGCCCATCCGCAAACTGCAGGGCATAGCGCTCAGAGTGAGGCAAGCTCCACCTGCAGGCAGCAGAGGCTCCGTGAGGCAGGTAGGGGGCGCCCTCTCCCTCCTGCCCCGCCCCATCCCCTACTCCTCGCCCCCGCGCGACCCGCACTCACGCGTCGCACACCTCCTTCAGCACAGCAGCCAGGGGTTTTGCCTACAAGCGGAAGAGTCACTCACAGGACGGGAGTGAGAAGAGGTTGCGGAGGAGCCTGGGGAGGGGTGGGGTGGGCTATTCGAGGGGAAGGGGGCGACCCGAAGGTAGGTGGTGGGGTGGATGGAGGCCAGCCAGGCCTAGTGACCTGGTCCAGCTGGATGAGCTGCGGGATGGCGTCACGCATCTGGACGGCGATCTTCACCACATTCCGCGGGGGCGCCATGGTCTAGCCGTAGGGGCTCTATACTTTCCAGATGTGCCACCTCCGCTGAGAGCACACCTGGCCTGGGGCCCCTGGGAACGAAGGTGTTCCTCAGCCCGAGGCTTGGCTCCCGTGGCTCAGGCTCCCACTCGCAACAAGGTGCCGCGGCCTTCCCTAGGGAGCCGGATCCAAGGCCAGTTCCGGGTTGGAGTCCAGAGAATAGGAGAGCGCCTGCCCCGCCCCGCCTCACCAAGGAGGCCCCGCCCCGCCCCAAGGTGCGGCAGGTGGGGGTGCGGAGGGCGGGCTGTCAGCACAGCCACACCTCCTTTTCCAAGAGTTGACCCACCCAGTTCCACCAACCCAGCACAGTCCCAGGGAAGGGCCCTGAAAGAACCAGACCAAAGATAGCCTTAGGCACGATCTTTATTCACTTGGACACTGTACAAATATTACAATTTCCTTTTGTTGCAAAAAGTATAAAAATAATCTTTATATAGGAATCCATCCGTTACTGCGAATCTTTCTAAATCTCTGCAAATGGCTCTAAATGAGGGTAAATGAATAAACAAGAGGGGGGCTATGGGGAGAGGGAGGCTGGGCCAATCCTTAGGGACTCAGCAGCCCAGATTCTTAGCTAGAAATCTCCATTCCTTCCTGTTAGCACCCCCATGTCAACAGGTCCTCAGGGCCAAGGGCCCAGCAGAAGGGGGGGCACACAAGAAGTCCAGGAGGAGGTTTGTGATCGGGCATGGGGAGAAGTTAAGGAGGCCAGGGGTGGTGCTGGCATGTGCCCATCCCCACCCCAGACTTCCTCCTGGAAGGGGGAAGGCCTGGCAGGTACAGGGCAATGGGAATGGACAAGTGGCCCTGTGAAGGTGATGGAGGGTCCTTGGTTCTGTGCCACTGGGTGGCAGCTGAACCTGAACTCTGGGAGGGCTTGAGGAGGATACCAGGTAGGGTAAGGCCCCCCAAAAGGAGAGGCAAACACTTTGGCTCCATGGTGGAGGGGGCTATGCTCCTTTCCCCGGCTCTCCGAGCACAGAACAGGTGGACTTGCAGGAGCAGGACTTGGGGCCAGAACTGTGCAGTGAGGGAAGGCTGGGGAAGCCAGAAGTCTGCGGCTCTCAAGCTGTAGGGGAGTGGGGAGAGGTCCCCAGGCAGCCCCCAGGTCAGACAGTCTGTGTCCCAGCCACAAAGGGCATGCTCCTGTCAGTCAGAGGTTGAGAACAGGCACATCAAAGAGGTCACAGACACCTTCACTCTCGTCCAGGTTGTAGATGTAATCGTGGTCTCCAGGGGGTGGAGAAAGGCGGAGGAGGGGTGCAAACACTGCAGAGAACAACAAGCTGAGGCCCCACAGCCGAGGCCCCACCCACGGCCACCCAAACTCTGCCCACATACACTTACCCCCTACCTTGCTGGGCCACCTACCTTCTGAGGACATCAGTTCCTCCAAGAGCTCTGAGCTCATGCATTCTGGGGACAGAGGGAGAGCTCAGTTATATCCTGGCTCCCCCCTCTCCACCCAACCAAAGTTCATGAAGGGGACCACCGAACCACCCACCAGGAACTGAGACCCTTTGCCCAGATAACAGACACAACCATAAGGTTCTCAGAAGGGCAAGAAAACAGCTCTAAGACCCAATGAACTGTGCCCCTTACCCAGCCCCCGGGAGGAACACAGCCCTACCTCGAGTGGGATCAAAGATTTCTGACAGCTCTTTCGGGAGCTCCAAAACTGAAAGACAAAAAAACCATGATCAAGGGCACAGAGGTCCATCCCAGTTCCTCTCTAGCCCTTGCTTCCCCAGATCCTATACCACCCACTCAGGGGGTGCCATACAGCTGAGATGTAGGCCCCACCCAGGCCAAGCTGGCACTATCAGTAGAGGTGGTGGCAGTGATCCTGAGTGTTAGGATACATGAGGCCATCCATGGGGAATATCTGGGAGAGAATTCATTTAGCTGATGTGGGGTGGGGAGCAGGAGAAGGAGGGAGCTTGAGTGACACCAGGGTGTCAGATCTGAATTCCTCTGCGCCAAAGGCCCACCGTTAAGTTATTGGTACAGTGCTTCCAACTCAGTGGTTCAGCAAGACAACACACCCCGCTTTCATTTCTAGGTCCAGAGTGTATACCCTGTCTGATGGAGGATGCCCTGTGTGATGAAAGGATGTCCTGTCTATCCCTACCCTAGCTAAGTACCTACTTGTGCCAGGCTGAGACCACACCCCAGGCCAGGTCACTTGGCGGAGAAGGAGGCACTCTTAAGTAGGGAACAGTGCTACAGGGTGATGATGCTGCTACAAAGGTCCAACCAGGACACACATGGGAAACAGGGAAGAAGTGTTGGAGCCTGGTCAGCAGGGATTTCATATGCCAGGTTTAGGGGCTCTGGTTTTATCCAGTATACCTGAGGAAGCTGTTAAAAGAATTTTTGTAAATAGAGAAAAGCCAGTCAGGGTGTGTTTCAGAATCAGGCAGGGTAAAGACAACAATGTTGAAGAACTTAAGACAGAGGTGGTAGCAGTGATCCTGAGTGTTAGGATCCATGAGGCCATCCATGCGGGATGTCTGGGAAAGAATTCATTTAGGTGATGTGGGGTGGGGAGCAGGAGAAGGAGAGAGCTTGAGTGACACCAGGGTGTCAGGTCTGGGTGACTAGGGCCAATGGTTGGGTACTCACAGAGATGGAAAAACAAGTTCCAGTTGAGGACACATAGAAATGAAGTGCCCATTGGATGTGCAGAAGGCACATGGACACAGAGGTAAGGTTCAGGCAAAAGAATTCCGAAAGACGGAAAGACGAAGGGTGGGATTCACCTACCCACAACTGGGGCCCTCCACAAGTGTGACATGGGCCAGAGATCTGGGAAGCCAGATGTAAAAAAATGCCAGGGAGAGGTCAGAAGAAGAAGTCAATTAACAGAGAAGAGCCAAAAGCTGACATTATGGATGCTAAAAAGGGAAAAGAGCATCAACACAGAAAAAGAGAGGACCAGAGTAAATCACCGAGAAACCCACTGAAGCTAGCTGGGCAGGGCTGGGTGATTGATCAAGAGCAACACTAGTATGGAATGGGGTGGAGGAGTTAGGGCTGGGGTCCTGACTGCTGCAACCTGAAGCTTGACCAGGGAACCAGAATATGGAATAGAATGGAGATGACTATTTCAAGGAGTCTAAACACAGAGATAACAGGGAAGGCGAGAGAGAGAGACACAGAGGATGAAGTGTCATTTAATGAAAGACTTTAACAGTGCTTGAGGGCCGAGAGAATGAGTCCTGGAAAAAGCCAACACTCAAGTCACAGGATGACTTGAGTGTTAGGATCCATGAGGCCATCCATGCGGCTGCATGACGAGGGGACACCAGACAGATGACACTGTTTCTCCTAAGACACTCACTGCCCCACTTTGGGGCCTGAGGGCCATACCACAGCTCATTCCCTAGGAGAGCGCTCCTGCCTTCATGAGACCTGAGTCCAAGGGGTGGCAGGCAGGGCTTGAGAGAGGACCAGGAAAGGGGACAAAGGGGCACCTGCACCAAGCGAGAGGCCAGGCTCCTTGCCTTAGCTGGCAGAGCTCTAGCTGATGGCAGGGGGCTGGCCAGCTTTGACAGAGGAGATAGGAGAGTTCGGTTCCAAGCCTGATTCTATTGAACTAGGTCTTTCTGAGGCTGGGTTCTTCCTGCTCCCAAGGGTACAAATACTCACCACCTGTGGGGTCTGCCTTGATGGGCTCAAAGGAGGTAGAAGGATTGGGTCCAGATGAACTGCTGTTGCTGCTGCTGCTGCTGCTGTCCAACAGGGCAGAGGACTGCAGCGGCCGGGTGTCCAGAGCTGCCAGGCCCAGCGGGAGGGAGCTGAGCTCACCACTGTCCTTGCTCTCGGTTCCATGGCCTCCACTCACTGCAACCACATCCCCCAAACCTGGTCACTCAGGGACAAGAAGCAGGATATTGAAGCTGGCCATGCTAGAATCCACAGCCAGGATGACTACAGCCCTGTCCTCGGCCCAAGGAGACTTAGGCATGCTCACCCTCCCAGGAAGGTAATATGAAAATCAGTCACTGAAGGAGATGGGGCATGAAGCCCACAGGAGGGAGACTCACAGATGACTGCTGCAACCACACTTCAAGAGGGGTGCCAGGGCAAGTGAGACACAGGCAGACCTGGTGGAAAACTGCCACCACTAATGCCCCTTCACACAGTCACAATGTCCCTGTTAAAAAGGGCTCAATGGCTGCACCAGCAAAGAGAGGCCAGCGGGGTGGGGGTGGATGGTTAAGATAACCTCTACAGGGTCTCATTCAACTCTGAGAATTTCATCTTGTCACAAAGAAATATTGCTTCTTGGGTCCCTGAATCCCTCATTACCACATACCCATTGTGCCTCACCTGGAATCTCAGCTGCTGGACCAGCCACCCCCTGGGCCTCAGTGCTGCTGGGGACAGGGTTGGGGGTGGTCGCCTGGGGACTGCTCGGGCGTGAGGCATCCTGGGGCTGGGCCAGGGAAGGCTTGGGTAGAAGCGGAGGGGTGGAGACAGCAGGCGGGTTCTGGAGCAGGTCTTCGGGTGGTGGCACAGGCACTGCCACAGGCGGTGAGCTCCATGCCTCCTTGTTCACCAGAAGCACCTCAATGGGGCCGCTTACACTCTTCAAGTGAATCTGGTACTTCTTCTGCCCATTGAGGCCCTGGAGGTGGGGGTGGAGGACAGGTGGAATTGGAAGCAGATTTGGCTCCTGCCTGACCCTGGGCCAGGGACAGTATCCTCTCCCACCCTGGGCTGCCCGTTCTCCTAGATAACTTCAAACCCTAGGCCTCCCCTTACCTGCCCCACCCGCGACTTATCGGGCTCCACAGCCAGCACCCGCCCTCAATCCACCCTACCCGGCTGGGCTGAGCACCCACCTCTGGGATGGGCACCTCCAGGCTGGTGCCCGACGGGGCCCGGATGGCAAGGAGGGTGTCTCCTAGGATGACAAAGAGGATGGATCAAGGCCCACGGGCTCAATTTGAACTGGGAATGGGGTGCCTATCCCTCAGAACAAGGAAGATCATAGTCCCAGAGGGGCTGAACAATAGGCTTCACTCACTCCCTATCGAGGATGGGGGAGAGAACTAAAGCTTTTCTCTCCTAAGAACCCAGAGGTCAGTAACCAGAAAATCTGGGTTCACTCACGTGCAGCAAAAGATTAGTGGCCATGGGCACCTCATTCAATTGATGGGGCTGCTCCCTAGGCAAAGACGTTCCGGCCAAGGCCAACATCTCTTCCCCAGAAACAGCCTGGGAGATGCAAGATGGACAAGGAAGAGTTTCTGTACCTACAGTGCAACTAAACTACAGGTTGGAAGTGGGTACCACTGCCCCTTGCACACAAGCATACACAAACAGGCATACACACTTTCTCCCCTCGTATGCTCCTGCCACACCTGAGAAGCCAAACCTAGGGGGCAATGCAGGTGGTGGCTGACCCAGGGACCCAGTCCAGGCTTCCTGTACCCTCTCAGCATGGTTAGCCTCCATAGGGTCCCAGAGATCCTCAAATCCAGGATTTACTCTGTCTGGATCTTCTTTGAGCAGGCCCCAGGAACCCTCTTAAGAGACCGAAGTCTCTCAAGCACCGAGTCCACTGCTCAGGGCTGTGGCTCAGCCCAGTCCCACCCCCATTTCCCCCTACCCAGGCTCTGCTCACCAGCAAAGCATCTGCAGATGTCCTCATGAGTCACGTAGGCCAAGGTGTGGGGGTTAAGGAGAATGGCTGATGCCCTGCCTATGGTGACAGACAACTGACACAGCGAACACCCAGCTTTGCAGTGGAGGTCTGACATACACGCTTACAAAAAAAGCCCTGAGGCCTGGGGTCTACATGGGGGAGGGATCACAGGCCAAGACTGTGGGTGGAGAGGCTCCGAGGAGGGAACCCGAGGCTGAAACCTGGCCAGGAGCTGGAGGACCATCCTCCCAAGCGGGACAGAGACTAGGGGACCACAGAGCAAACCCAGCTGGACTAGAGGGCCCATCGCCCACTCCCCAGGAGCCAGGACCGCCGACAGGAGGATATCAGCTGTTGTGCACGTCCTCTGTGACGTTCCGGATGCTCTGCTGCACCCACACCTTGTGCTGGTCTAGCTCTTGCTCCCGCTGCTGCAGCTCCTCGATCTCTGCCTTGAGCTCGATCAGCTTGTCCGCAATCTCCCGGGTATTGCAGCCAGGCCCCACACCCCTGAATCCAGGAAGGAGAGCTGAGGCGGGCTGCCTGGCACTCTGGGTCCCACGGTCCCTGTTCTCTCTGACACCCTCCACCCCACACCCCTGACACTTCTGGGTAGGAGATCCCATTGCCGTCCCCGGTGCCCCAACTCACTTCCACTGGATGCTATTCTTGGATTTTTTCTCGATCAACCCGATACCTTCCAGTACGTTAGTAATGTCATATATCCGCCGCTTCTGGCGCACAGCTAGGGTGTCAGCTGCCTGGCAGGGAGAAGAGAATGGAAAATGCTCAGTCCCACTCTCACGGGGGACTCGGTCTGGAGTAGTCTGAAAAGCGGGTGGCGTGAATTCTAGCCCTCCTCTCCAGGCACTACAGCAGCTCAGGACTGTGGGGCGGGAAGGGGCCAGACGAAGCCTGAGCTGATGTTCCGATACTCTTTTCCCCACACCTGCTGGAGAGGGCCACGAGGACTAGCACCCGCAGCCCCAAGCCTGGCACAAAGCTGACATCCGATGAACAGCCTCAGCCGAATGAATGAAACAGCTCCCGGCCTCCCGCTTGTGAGAAGCACATGTATGGCGGCCTGCTCTGAGGGCTCAGCTGGGCCGCCCCGGGGGTTCCCTCTACCGGCTCAGGCCTGGTCCACCATCCCCCCTGTCGCCCCTTAGCCCGGGCCGCACCAGCTTGAGGTCAAGCACGCCGTCCTTGGCTTCCTGCAGAAGCGACACGAACTTGGTAGTGAGAAGTCCCAAGCTCTTCTCGTGCCGGCTTGGGGTGCCTGGGGGCGGCGGCGCCTGTGGCCCGGCCTCCGCCATCGCGCCCGCCCGCCGCCTCCCCTCAGCCAGGCCAGGCCAGGCCGGCGCCGCCGCCACTTCCGCTTCCGTTCCTGGCCGCTCGGCCGCCGGCGCCAGCCTCGCTACTTCCGCTTCCGCTTCGTTCCCTTCCAGGGAGTCTGTCACAATTCCTCTCAGCAGACATGGCCGAAAAACTTCAGGGACCATCAACAAATGTCCAACCGCCGAAGAGGACGAAAATAACCCCAGGATCCCGGAAGACAGGTGTGGTCGAGGAAGCATGTTGAGGAAGTCGTTGGGTAGCCCCAGGAGTAGTAAGGAGGGATCACTGGAACCTTCCTGGCTGGCCCAACTCCACTAACTGTGCCCCAACCCTCATCTCAGGAGAGGAGACCCTGCTGCCTGATGAACCCAACGTGTTTTCCCAAACCTGCTCCCCATCGTCTTGGGATAACCTACCCTATTCCTGTCCTTCACTTCCTGCCAAACAGCAAGCACTAATTACATCTAGCTTATCCACCTGTCTGCATCCCCACTTTCTTCCCCTGATCCCACCTTCACCTTTCTCTTGTCTCCACACTACAGTGCTCAGAAGCCATGGGATTAAAACCACTTTTCAACCAATGCAAACATATTTCAGTTCAATTCAGTCACTCAGTCGTGTCCGACTCTGCGACCCCATGAATCGCAGCTTGCCAGGCCTCCCTGTCCATCACCAACTCCTGGAGTTCACTCAGACTCACGTCCATTGAGTCAGTGATGCCATCCAGCCATCTCATCCTCTGTCATCCCCTTCTCCTCCTGCCCCCAATCCCTCCCATATGTGTAAATATATGTAAAGACCTTAGAGCCGTTTCTGTCATGTGGAAGGATTATGTGTTTGCTAGTATCATTTTGTTATTTTAACACTGTCATTTATTATAGTTTATTTTAGGTCAAGTTCTTTGGAAAACAGTCTTTGAGAAAGAGATGTGCCGGCAGGAAGTTTACTGAGAAGCCACACTTGTAAGGAAGTAATACAGGCCAAACAGGGCAGAGAAGAGAATTAAACTGTGAGGAAGTTAAAATGGAGGCCTCTGTCCTTCTAGGAGCACTGAAACTGGGGTACTCCTTCCAAGGCCTACCTGGCCTTTATACCCTAATACGGACCAAGAGACTCAGATCTGAGACCTCATTAGCCTACATTTCAGGCTAGAGGAATGAGTGTCTTTGTCCTGAAGGGTGGATTTGGGTGGTAGCCAGTGTCCACTGCATTATTACTACCTAGTAGTCAGTTCCATTGGAGGAGGGCATGGCAACCCATTCCAGTATTCTGGCCTAGAGAATCCCACGGACAGAGGAGCCTGGCAGGCTGCAGTCCATAGAGTCGAACAGAGACACAACTGAAGCAGCTAAGCAGCAGCAGCAGTCCCTTCCATGGCTCCTTTTATCTCCAAGACAGACAAGCTTTCATAGCTCTTCCACCCCTCTCTGCCATCTCCCGCCACACACCCTCTTCACAACAGCCTATGGTCTCTTGCTCCTCTGCAGAGGCATACCTGCCTCTAAGGGCCTGTCAACACAGTTTTCACCCTGTGATGTTGCCTGCATCCATATCAGCACACCTTCCTCTCCAGCCAGGTTCAGGCCATCTAGTTCCTATCTTTGCCCTTAGCATAGGAAGTCCTGCCTAGGCTGCTCCAGACTCATTGATCACAGGGAGGACACCCCCACTTCCCCCAAGGAAGCGGCGCCCAGCCCTCCCCACTCTGTCCCTCAGTGCAGATGCTCTTTCCTGTTGGGAATAAAGTACCAGAGACTCAGCTTCCTTCCTTTCTGCATGTGGCCTTGGAGAGGGCGGGACCTGGAGGGAGGAGGGGACTCCTGAGGAGGGAGGTGGGACAGAGGCTTCCTTGGGGTGAGGAATTCTGCTGTGGCAGGCTGAGGTGTGGGCCTCGTGAGCCAGTGGAGGGAGTATCCATCTCTGCCGGGACGGCCGGGGGAGAGGGCCCTCCTCAAGGCCAAGGCTCTTTGCGGAGGAGGGAGCACTGGACGCCTGGTCAAGCCTGGTGAGCTCCATACCACACTGTCCTCTGCAGCTCAGAGAGGAGCAGTGCCCAGCGGAGGCTCCTGTCTACCCTGCCCCACTTCCATCTGGGGGGCAAAACCGGGAAACCTCATCGACGAAGGTATCTCAGGTGCCTCCCCATCTTTCCCATCTCCCTCATTTCCTGAGGGAACCAGAACCTTCTCCTTCTCAGAGGGGCCTAGATGAACACAGTAGCTCAGAGGAGCGCCCACTTTGCCTGCTCTAACCCGGACCTTTGCCCTCACTCCACTCCAGCTCCTCCAGCCATGGACTCGGCAGCCAGGGACAAAACGCAACCCGCACTCCCCACTGGTATGAGCCCTTCTGGGTAGGCCAAGGGAGGGATGGTGGCAAGAAAGATGGGGATGGTGAGTTGGGGTCTGACTGGAGCTCTGTAGGGCGGGGAGAGGAGTGGACCGCCCTAGGGGACAGGCCAAGGGGTAGGAAGGGGAGCAGATTCGGCAGCCACTTCCTGCAGGCCTAGCCCAATTGATGCAGCTGCCCAGGCTCTTCCTGCCCAGGGCTGGAGTGGCCGGAGCAGGAAAGGGCGGAGCAGCTGGCCCGGGGTGCAGCACTCAAGTGGGCCTCGGGCATCTTCTACCGGCCAGAGCAGCTGGCCAGGCTGGGTCAGTACCGGAACCGTGAGGTGCAGCGGACCTGTTCTCTGGAAGCGCGCATCAAGGTGGGCATCAGGCAGGAGGGAGGAGTGCTGGGGGCAAGCTGCAGGGCTGGCAAGGCCTCACTGCCTACCTCCCTCCCACAGTCGGTGGTGCAGTCATACCTGGAGGGTGTGAAGACCGGGGTGTGGCAGCTGGCCCAGGCCCTTGAGGCCGTACAGGGAGCCCGCGAGGCCCTGGGCCAGGCCCGTGGGCTGCTCCGGGATATGGCTGAGGCTGCACAGACCCTAGAACCCCTGCGGGAGCAGGTTGTGGAACACAAACAACTGCAGGCCCTGTCTCAGCTGTTGCCCCGGCTGCGAGCTGGTGAGTGTGCCTGGCCCTCGGCCTCAGTCCTCTGCCAGCCGGTTGACAAGCACCAAGGGGCTTGTCGCTGATCAAGGGGCTGGGACACCAGTGGGAAATTGCATGGAGGGACACATCGGGGACCTCCCAGAGAGTAATACAGGCTTCAGATGACGTATGAAGCACGGTGCCTGTTAGCTCATTCTGGGGTTCCCAAGCGTGCAAGGGCTTCCCTGGTAGCTTAGCTGGTAAAGAATCCACTTGCAATGCAGGAGTCCCTGGTTTTATTCCTAGGTCGGGAAGATCCCCTGGAAAAGGGATAGGCTACCCACTCCAGTACTCTTGGGCTTCCCAGGTGGCTCAGTGGTAAAGAATCCACCTGCAACGAGGGAGACCTGGGTTCAATCCCTGGGTTGGGGAGATCCCCTGGAGGAGGGCATGGCAACCCACTCCAGTATTCTTGCCTGGAGAATCCCACTGAACAGAGGAGCCTGGTGGGCTACAGTCCATGGGGTCACAAAGAGTCGGACATGACAGCAACTAAGCGCAGTACAAGCATGGGATGTCTGAGTCAGGACTGACACCTGTGGCTCTGCCCAACTTGGCTCTTATATACTGAACTATTTCCCTAACAGGGTGGTCAAAGAGCCACTGGTATGACTCCCTCCCCCAAGTCCCTCCCTTCCTCCTGTTTCATCAGCTCAAGGGTTTACACCCTAACCACCATATAGGCCCTTCCCTGGGTCTTTTCAGGTTGGCCAGTGCTCTACTGTACTGATTATTAAATCTTTTACACATCACCCCAGCCCAAGGCATCAACATCCACTGCTGTACCCACTGCACAGGTGGAAAGGTTTAGACTCAAGGCTGTCTCTTCTCTCTGATTAGTGCCAGCTGCAGTGGCCCACACACAGACCCTGATTGATGCCCAGCGGCTCTTGGAGGCCTATGTGAGCCTTCGGGAACTGGAGCAGCTGCAAGAGGAGACGTGCGTACCTCTTGGGGGCCTGGAGTTGCCAGTCTTTGAGGGGCTGGGCCCTCTGGCTGAGGCTCTGGGCCAGGCTGTGGAAGCGGCCGCAGGGGCTGCAGGGCAGCTGGCCCGGGAGAACCCAGCCTTGCTGGTGGCTGCTGTGCGTGTGGCCGAGGTGGATGCTGGGTGCACCACCTCCCTGGAGCAGGCTCCACGGGACTGGCGGCAGCGCTGTCTGCGTGCACTACAGCAGGGCTTGGAGCGGGTCCACTTCGGGACATCTCTGCAGCCTGGGCCTGGGGAACTAGCAAAGTGGCTGGAGGCTCTGCGGGTGGCTCTGCCAGCTGAGTTGGCCATGGCTGAGGCTCTGGTAGCACCCTGCTGCCCACCACACTACAAAGTTGTCCAGTTGTGGGCCCACACCCTGCATGGAGGCCTGCGGCGCTGCCTGCAGCAACTCCTGGAAGGGCCTGAGTTGGAAGAAGCCGACACCTTCACCCTGCTGCACTGGGTGCTGCATGTGTACCAGGGGTCAGTGTCTCTGGGGCAGTAGGGCATGGGGACATCAAAGGCTGGGGGCTCCGTGTAACACTGGGCCACCCACCTCCAGGCCAGAAATGATGGGGAGCCTGGAGTTGGGGCCTGAGGCTGACGTGTCTGATCTGGAGCCCCTCCTGACCCTGGAAAACATTGAGCAGCTGGAGGCAACATTTGTGGCCAAAGTCCAGGTGAGTAGTTGGAGCCCAGGTTCAGAGCAGTTCTGCCGCCACCCGTGGGCCTGTATCTGTGGAGTCGTGCATCTACCCATCTCTAGCAGTGTCAGTGCCCTGCTACATCCTGCTGCACCTTGCCCCCTTTCCCCAGGCAAAGGTGGCCCAGTGGCTGCAGAAGGCACTGGATGGGGAGGTAGTCGAGTGGGGCCGAGAGCAGGAACCCGACACAGACCTGTCTGGCTTCTACCACTCGCCATTGCCAGCCATCGTGCTGCAGGTGGGTGAAAAGTGGCAGGGGGCAGCCCTCACAGGGAAAGGGAAGGAGGGCAGGACCAGGACCCCGCTAATGGCTGCCCATCCCTGCCTGTAGATCCTGGAAGAGAACATTCGTGTGACCAGAATAGTCAGTGTGTCACTGGAGCAGCGGGTGCATGGCATGGCACTATCAGAACTGAGTGCCTTCCTGAGGAGGTCTGACCCACTCCCAACTCCTGGCCCTGCTCCTGGGCAGCCCTAAGGGGTTCTGAGTGATCAGACACACCCATGGGAAAGGACTCCTTCAAGACAGGGCCTTGGGTATCTTGGAGGTGGGGCCAGAGTACTAAGGACTGGGGTTGTATCAGAGTGACAGCAGGTACCGGAGCCACCTCTGCTCTTTGCAGCTTCACCGATGCTCTGATCCGATTCTCCCGAGACCATCTCAGGGGGGAAGCAGTGGTCCCTCATTACGTGCCCTACCTACTGGCCACCCTCAACCACCAGTTAGCACTCAGGTACCAAGATGTGCCCACAGAATGCCACCTTCACTAACCCCTGACTGAACATCTATTCAGTATGGATCTAGCCTACACTGGGCCTTTAGGAATTTTAGACTCACGTAACCCTGGGGTTCCAATCCTAGTTCTCCTAATTACTAGCTGTGTGACCTTGGGCCAGTTATCTAATCTCTCTGAATTTTGCTTCTGTCGTCAATAGTATATGGGTGGACCTTCTGAGACTCAGGTGAGATTACAGATATAAAGTACCTACCACAGTACCTGGCACAGAGTGTCAATTATTCATTCATTCAACAAATATTTATCAAGGCCCTATTCTGTGCCAGGTAATGTCTAGCGTTACCGCTGTGAATATAACAAAAATATTCCCTTCCTCTAGGGTCTTATGTTCCCTGGGGTGTGGGCAAGAGAGAACAAACAAGTTAATGATGATTTTGACTCCCTCCTGACTGGGATTAACTCTCTCCTCTTACCGAAACAAACTGAAAGACATAACTTGTTCAAGATCATACCGCGAATTAGAGGCAGGTCCAGGTGGCATGTGTGCCTTCTAACTCGCTGAGCCCACCACTTCAGCCTCAGCTGTGTCCACCCTTTCAGAAGTGCAGGGAGCCGCCCTTCTTGTCCCCTCAGGCGACACACTTGTGCCACTAGGTGGCGCCCGAGTGGCTAGACCAGAGAGGACCTCTCGGGCCTTGGCCTTGGTCCTGAAGCCGTCCTTTCGGTCGGTCCAGCTCCTCCGTATCCGTCCTGCAGCCCAAATGGGTGGTTCCCGGAGTCTTGGCTCCGGTGGAGGCAGAGCTGGACAAGTTGCAGAAGAGGATCTGTCGCCTGGTGTTGGAGGCGCTGCTGGCGGAGCTACAGGCGAGGCTTCAGGGGGAGATGGGGTTGGGAGGAGGAGATACAGCGTATGCATGGGGGCCTCTGCCGGGGAATGCTGGGTCTGAATCGTCGCTCCAACTACGTCTCTAAACTCCGTTCCCAGCCCCTATTCGCGGCTCTGCCCTCGCGTCGCTGGCTCTCAAGCCCAGAGCTGCTGGATGACGTGTGCAAGCGGACGGCGCGATTCTGCCAGAACTTTCAGCACGTGCGGAATCCCGCGGTCCAGGTGCATCTGCGGGGAAAGGCTGAGGGCGGGGGGCGGTGTCAAAGTGCCCATGGGAAAAACATCCTGGACCCATTTGATCGCGATCCCTACAGCTGTTGCTGGTCGAGGCGGAGCGTACGGTGGTGCTGCAGTACTTAAGTGCGCTGATGCAAGGCCGCCTAGTCTGCCGCGGTGCTGACGAGAGGACCCAGGCGGCCGAGCGCATGCAGCACGATGCGGCCCAGCTTCAGGAGCTTTTCCTCGGTTTGGTGAGAATTCGCTGGGCGAGAGGATGGGCGGGAGTCTTAGTGATTTGATAGGGGTCGAGGACTGGAGAAAGACCAACCCCTGCGTGCTCAGGGCCTGGAGGAGAGCGTTCAGTGTGTGCCAGTGCTGCTTGCATTGAAGGAGCTGCTGAACCTCCGCGACCCCACGCTACTTGGCCTCGAGGTGGCAGGCTTGCGGCAACAGTTTCCCGACGTGAGGTGCGAAGACGGGCCGGGAAGGGAGGAGACCCAGGAGCGGCTGGGCGGGGCTAACGCACCCGTCACTCCACAGCGAGGATCACGTCTCCGCCCTCCTGGACCTGCGCGGAGACGTGTCCCGAGAGCAGCGCCTGGCCGCACTCAGCTCTCTGCGGGCCGGCCCGCAGCCCTCGCCCCAAGCTGGTCGCCGAGCACTTTTCAGCCTCGTGCCAACACCTGCACCCTCGCTGGCCTCCTGCTTCCCCTCAGGGTCCTGTGCCTGACCCCTGACTGCCCGCAGAATAAAGTCACGTCCCCGTACGCCTGAATTGTACGTGTTGGTGAAGGGTGGATGAAATAAAAGTGCCCACGAAGGGCAGGGGGTCCACGTGCAGTGACACACCTAAGGTATCCTGGTTCCAGTTCTGATATATGGCTGCGCCCCACCTATCCCGGTACAAGACCTGTATGTGGGCTGCTTTCCCAAGTACCCGGGCTTCCACAGTGTGCGGATTACACCCTTACGTGTGCGCGCACCCGCAGAGAGCTAGCGTCTCCTACGCCAGAAGTCAGTCAACTGAGGCAGAGGGGGCGGCCTTAAGGCAACACCCCACCCAGGGGCGTGACCCGATGGCGGACACCTCCCCCCTGCTCTGCCTGGCCCCACCCCAAGCCGTGTCCTCGTGCTCTTGCGGCAGCAGAGATTGACGCGAATCCGCGCTCTTTCGTCTGAGCGTGCGCGCGCCCGAGCCCGTGCGTCACCAGCGTCGGCTCCCGCGGGCTGGGCAGCCGGCGGCCTGTGTTGCGGAGCGGGAACAGCGGCGGCGAGAAGAGGATTGAACAGGTGGGGGCGCGGCACGCGGATGTAATCCCCCCACCCCCACGAGGCCGAAAAGGCGTTCGACCAGACCCCTCCTCATCTACCTGGGAACCCCGCTCCATTGTCCACTGGCCCCGCCCTCCATTGGGCACGCCCTTTGCCCCAGCCCCCGCCACTTATTGGCTGTAGGTCACTCCCCTCCTCGATTTCCTAGTACCCATTGGCTCCTCTTCAATGTTATCTTCTCTCGGAGTTTCTTATTGGCGCAGACCACACCCGCTTATATATCACCAGACTCCGCCTTCAGTCTGGGCTCCTCCCACAACCATCTTTCATTCATTCTGCATCTGGGTGCTGGGTACTTTGGTCATGGAGGTGAATGAGACCCGTCCCTGCCCTCAGGGAGTTCAGGGGATGATGTGGGGGGACGCGGACCTGAGCTCCAACAATGACAGCCTAGGGTGGTAAAGAAGCCGCTTGGGCACTGGGAGTCTCTAAGACGCTGGGAAGGCTTCCCGGAGGAAGTGAGGCCCAAACCGAGTACTGAAGAATGGTTAGGAGTTTGTTACAGGGAGACATTGGGAGGGCATTCTTGGCAAAAGGACCTGAGACATGAAAGAAACAAGCGTATCCTGGTAATTCCAAAGAGGTAGGTCAAATGAAAGAAGGGGAGATAAAGAGGATTGGTACAAGTAAGAGGCCTAGAGAGCAGTGAGGAATCCAGAAAAGTGTATGGTTAGTTGAGGGGAAGGAAGCCTGAGTCCCGAAATCATCCAGCAGCTTGTCACTAGGCAGAATGCTGGGAAGAGGGGGAGGGGATCAGAACTAGCTGGGGAAGCCAGGTGCAGGGAAGGAATGATTCCAGTTCTGAGAGGGACAAGGGCTCTCGGTTTCATTCCTTTACTGAACAACTGTTCTGGGGACACAGCTGTGAACACTTAGAAGGAGAAAACATAATAATCACATATACTGTACTTCAGATGGTGATGACTGCATTGGAGGACAATATTGTGGAAAAGGTGAGGTTCTGGTGGAGAGGGTTTAGAGGAGGTTTACTGTCTTATAGAGGGTGTGTCGGGAAGGCTTTTCTAACAAGATATTTGTACAGAAATCTGAGGAAAGTGAGAGTGACCCCTGCTGTTATATGAGGGGAAAGTGTTCCAGACAGGGACATTTTCAGTTTGAGATGCCTGTAATACATTCAAGTAAACATGTTGAATTGAGAACTGACAACACAGTTTGAGGGGCTTCCCTGTGTTTCAGATGGTAAAGAATCTGCCTGCAATGCAGGAGACCTGGGTTGGGAAAATCCCTGGTGAAGGGAATGGCAACCCACTCCATATCTAGTATTCTTGCCTGGAGAATTCCATGGACATAGGAGCCTGGTGGGCTACAGTTCATAGGGTTGCAAAGAGTCGGATACAGCTGAGCAATTTACACACACAGAACACTAGTCTGAAGTTTATGGAAGAAGTTTAGGCTGACATATTTAAAATCATGAGAGTGGATGAGATCACCCAGGGAGAGAGCATAAATGGAGAAGAGAAGTTTTCAAGTCCTAGACATTAGAGTTGTTTTTTTTTTTTTTTCCAGGGGAGGGGCGGGTAAGGAAGGATTTATTACTTGTAGCAAGTTAGGAGAACAGCAGGGATCTTTCCCAAAGCAGTGTCTCCACATTATGGTGTTAAGAGGTCAGAAAGATAGGGATGACCAGCAAGGAAGACAAGAACAAGCCGCTAGTGAGATGGGAGAATTATGTCCCAGTGTATTTGGGAACCAAGTGGAAGATGTGGCCAAGCTGAGATGAAGTCATTAACTTTGTCAAGTTCTACTGATCAACATGAAGATCATTGGTGACCTTGGTCAGGTCAGTTTTGATAGAGAGCAGGGGCCAGAAGCCCCTACTTGAAGTGAAATTTAGGACAGAACAGGAAAGAAGGAATTAGATAGAGACTGAGTATAGATGACTTGGAGTGTTGTGTTACCCTGAGAAGCAGCTGGAGGGAGATGCAGTGAAGCTAGAAGACTTTGGGGTCAAGTGAGAGTTTTGTTTTTTAAGATGGAGAAATAACAGCATGTGTTTATACTGACGGGAAGAATCCGACAGAATGGAAGAGACTGATGATGTAGGAGGTGTAGGAAAAAGGAGAGATGCTGGAATTATGTCCCTGAGCAGACAGGAGAGTTCAGAGGATGGAGCCTTTGGTCAGTCTCTGGGGAGAGACTGGGTTGGACTGAGCCCTGGTACAGAGTTGGGATAACTGTCCTAACACTGGCCTTGGATGACCACCAGCAAGATGGCTCTGATAGGAGACACCCAGGGATTGGCTTGGATTGGCTGAGCTTTCCCTCTGCTTACAAAGAGCTGGTTCTAATTTAGATTTGAACAGATGGCCCAGAGGGGAGAGAGCATTCCAGGTGGAGGGACTAGCATAACCAAGGGGCAGGTAGGCCCAATGGGCTGGAGGAGGTGAATGCAGCTGGGTGGGAGGGGCGGAGTGAGACTGAGAAAATGCCAGAGGTAGAAGGCAGATAGAAGGTAGTGAGACCCCCCTCACCTTTCATCCTGGCAGCTGAGGCTACACTGTACCAAATTCCCAGTCTGGGCGGGCGCTGAGCACAGAATCATGAGTGGGGGGCTTAAGGCTTACAATCAGAAGCTCATGAGCTAAAGGGATTTGAGGAACCACCATCTACGTGGATGTAAGAGACTTCCTCCTGCTTTCTCCCAGTCCAGGGAATGGACTAACTAGGGTGGAGGTGAGGGGGCATAGGGCCTGCTAGCCCTCAGGCCATACCCACTCATTGCTGGCCTCCACATCCTTCCTGTGTCTGCAGAAGTCGCCGGTGTGGGGAGCTGGAGTGACCCGGCCGGATGTGCCCTCCAGGACAGAATGGTGCTGGACTCAGGTGCTCAGGTGTATGAGCAGGCACCCCCCAGCCCGCCAGCCAGCCCCTCCTCCTTGGCCCATAGGCCGGGGCCCTCAGACCAAGATGGGACAGCGCTGTTCCCCTGGCCTCAGTCCCTGGCCCTGCCCCTGGCTCTGTCTGTCCCCTCAGCCCTGCGGCCCCGGGCGGAGAGGCAGCCCTTCTCAGAGCTGCACTTGGGCCGCCGTGGACACATGCGGCGCAGCGAGAGCACCTACACCGTGAACAGTACTGGCCGGCGGGGGGGCAGCACCCAGAGTTGGGCCCCGCCTGGACGGGGACGGGACCCAGGTGGGGGCACCCTGCGGCCCGCGGCCTCCCTGCCTCACATCGCTAAGGCTCGAAAGGAGGCAGGCCGTGGTGCCAGCAAGAGCCCCTGCATGTTGGTGGCTCTGCGGCCAACCAATATGGACCGCGAGCGGGACAAGTTCTTCCAGTCCCATTACACCTACAACCCACAGTTCGAGTACCAGGAACCCATGCCCACGGCTGTGCTGGAGAAATACTGTGAGGCCTCTGGACAGTTCATTCATCAGGTCAGTGCAGACTGCCCGCCTCACCCCAGCCCGGACCACCTGAGCGGTCCAGCTTGACCTGCTGCTGCGGCCCTCTGTGCAGGCAGTTGGCATCATCGAGGCTGTCCTGGAGAAGTTTGGGACCTATGAACACTTTGAGGCTGCAACGGGGGGCCAGCTGCTGACCAAGTGCCAGATCTGGTCCATTGTGCGCAGATACATGCAGAAGGAAGGCTGCGTCGGTGAGGTGAGCTCACACTGCCAGTGATGCCCCTTTTCCACCTGCTTCCAATCAGACTGCCCAGTGGGCAGTGCCAGGCCCAACTCTGTTCTGGTGGAGCTAGTGACCTCAGGCCAGCCCTGCTCCCGTCCCTGCCCCAGTCAGGTGGGAGCTGGCTCCAAGCGGAGGTGGGGCAGGGTGGGTGTCGTGGCCAAGTGTCCGGCCTGGCTCCCCTGTGGCATCAGCAGGTCCACCTCCCCACTGGCCCCCGGGGTTGGTGGCCATGACACGTGTCTCTGCCACCCACAGGTAGTGGTGCAGCTGAGTGAGGACCTGCTGTCCCAGGCAGTGATGATGGTGGAGAACAGCCGACCAACGTTGGCCATCAACCTGACTGGAGCCCGCCAGTACTGGTTGGAGGGCATGCTGCGGCACGAGATAGGTCAGGGTGTGGTAGGTGGGTGGGCTGGGATGAGAGGGGGCTGGGACATGGGGGCAGGGCAGTGAGGGGCCCCAGTAATTCCACCCCCTCTCATTTTCCCCCTTCCCTTCACCAGCAGCCACCTCCTCCCTCTGACTCACAGAGGTACGCCAGAACATGCCAGCCCACTCTTTGGGCTCACCCTTATTTCCTGTTTCTTTTGGGCATCTTTTCCTCCCTCAGCTTCCTCTCTGATTTCCCTTGTCCGTGGGGCAAGACTGCTGAGGCCCGGACAGGCCAGAGGGAGAACCCTAAGGGCCCCACTAGTCTAGCCAACAGTACAGGCCTTCCATGGTGGATGCAAGTTCAGATTCTGGGAAGGGAAATGGCTGAAGACACAGCTGGATTTAGGAGGGGACTGGCCAGGCTGGAAAGGCAGGCATAGGACACGAATTACTATTCTTTCATATCTGTCACTCCTCGTCAAGAATCATGTTGCTCTGGGCAAAAGGTGGTTTTTGCTGAGTATGTTAGCATGAAATGGGCATGCAAGGGTGTGGGGACCGGGTGGTGTGTGAGTTCCCGGCCTCTCTAGGGGGCTGCAGAGGGTGGGGGGCGAAGCAGTGTGAGTTTGGGAGAGTTGTGTGTGTATAGTCCTAGACGGATGGGGGAGGATTCATGTGTGTGAGCCTCTGGGTCCTTGGGTGTGAGTTCACCTAAAGATGGTCTTGATGATGCGTTGGGTGAGTATGGGTGTGGGGTGGAGAGGCTTGTGTGAGAGCCTGATTTTAGGGGCATAAAGCTATGTGAGTCACCAGCTAGAGGTCCAGACGGGCAGAGCAGGGCCTGGATAGGGCCAGGCAGGAAGACCCCCTGGATGCCCAGCCCAGCCTCTTCTTTGCTGTCCCTGCAGGTACCCACTACCTTCGGGGCGTGAACAACGCGCGGCAGCCGTGGCACAGCGCCGAGGGCCGGCAGCAGTACGGGCTGCGGCCAGCAAACCCCACGGAGGAGGGCCTGGCCAGCCTGCACAGCGTGCTGTTCCGCAAGCAGCCCTTCCTGTGGCGCGCGGCGCTGCTCTACTATACGATACATCGTGCAGCACGCATGTCCTTTCGTCAGCTCTTCCAGGACCTGGCGCGCTACGTGCAGGATGCCGATGTGCGCTGGGAATACTGTGTGCGCGCCAAGCGCGGCCAGACTGACACCTCGCTGCCTGGTGGGCACCAGTCCCTGCGGGTTGGCGGGGGAGTGCCTTGATCTGGGGCGGGAGGGTGAGGGTGGGGCTTTGGACCTAGGGCTTACGGCCCTCCTTGCCCACAGGCTGCTTCAGCAAGGACCAGGTATACCTGGATGGCATTCTGCGCATTCTGCGGCATCGCCAGACCATCGACTTCCCGCTGCTGACCTCTCTGGGCAAGGTGAGGGGCCACAGGGCCTTCAGAGGTCCCAGCCAGCTCTCCCCCTCACTGCTGTATTCCCTGAGCCTCTGGTTGGAACTCCACTGAGGACTGGGTGCCAGGCCTCTCGTGGTGGGAGCGTGGGTGGAGTGAGCACAGGAGATGACGTGACAGTCCGGCAGCCAGTATAGGTGCTTTTTCCAGCCCACAGGTGTGTGTGTAGACACTGCAAAGGAAGTGAGCATTCCAGGCCAGGAGAGCAGTCAGGAAGGCCTGCAGAAGCAGGCTGGAGAAACAGCCAGGGATCAAGCCCTTGGCACTGGGTATCTGTGCCAAGCTGAGGAAGTTGAACTTCATCCAAAGCAGTGGGGAATCCAAGGAGCTTCAAGCAAAGGGTGGCACAGATGTTGGCTTTAGAAGGCTCTGTGTATCATACGGAAGGAGAGGCCTAGGGAGGGGAGTGCAAGGGGAAGAGGAAGAGGCCTTTCTCATCTCTTCTGCAGCATGGATGGTGGTCTGGCATAACCCCACAGTGGCCGTGCCGTTGGAGAAGGGGCAAGCTGGAGAGATCTTCAGAGAGTGGAATCTTTTCAACTCAGTGGCCACTCTGAGTGGGAGGGTGACATATTCTAAGTCCCCACCCTGGAATCTGACCTAGGGGCTCTGACAAGGGTCGGGCTGCATAAGCTGGCACCCAGGAAGGCTGGCTATGAGGCGTCTAACACCTGGTATCCAGGGAAAGGTGTTCAGAAGGCAGTTGGATACCCAGATTTGGAGATGAAGGGGGGAAGCTGGACTGGATACAGGAGTGGGGTTGTAGCACATAGATGTTAGAAGAAGGTTTTGAGAGAAAGAGCAAACACCCAGGATGGAGCCACAGGGTACAGAACGTTGGGAGTGAATCAAAAGGGGAGTGGGAGAGGTTCTGGGAGCAAAGGGCTATGGGCCATTGGAAGAGAGCTGGGACCAGCTGCCTGAAAACCAGGGGACCCTGCACTGAGGCCCAGCTTTCTCCCTGCAGGTTTCCTATGAGGATGTGGATCACCTCCGGCCCCACGGGGTGCTGGACAACACCCGGGTGCCCCACTTCATGCAGGACTTAGCACGCTACCGGCAGCAGTTGGAACACATCATGACCACCAACCGGCTGGATGAGGCAGAGCTGGGCCGCCTGCTGCCTGACTGATACTGGTTGAGGGCTCCAGATCGGCCCCCAGAACACGAAGCTGGCTGCTCTGTGCTTCCACAGCCTGGGTGTTTCTTGGGGCCTGGGGAGGGCAGAAGCATTTCAGGAGGGAGGAGCGGCAACAGCAGAGAATTTGTGCTAGCCTCCCTGGACCCCGAGGGCCAACAGCAGCATGTCAGGCAGACTAAGTCTGCCCTCCTGTCTCCAGCTGTCTGTTGAGCCGAGGAAGAGCCTGAGGACAGGAGGGAAGCTGAGCGTGGATGGGCATTGGGGGGAGGGGTTGGGAGTAGAAACTTGTTCTTGCATGAGATGGCTTTGGGTGTATGCGTACTCCAGTCTTTTCGTCCCCCCACCTGGCCCCTTGGTGCTCCTTCAGCTTTCACGCTGTCTACCTCTCACTGGGTCCTGGTGGGGATCTCCCTTCTCCTGGGGTGACTGCCTGAGCCTGCCGTCCTGGCTTTCACACAGACTCAAGGAGCAGGGATCCTGGTAGTAGAGACCCAGCTGGGCTGGGCTGTGCTTTCCAGCATTTTGCCTCTCCCATTGTCGTTGTGTGTTTTCCCTATTTATGTGCGGTGTGTCCTGGGCTTCTGAAAGTTCGATGGAGGGAATAGGGCTCCTCTGGAAGGCACTGAATGTTCCTAGCCCCGCCCTCCCTCACACATACACAGGCCTTGTGAGTCAAGCCGAGAGCTCCCCTGGCCTTGCCCTCAACCTCTGCACTGGCCTCTGCTGTCCCTGTCTTTGCTCACACCCTCGCAGCTGGTCTCTGGCAGAGGTTGGCATAGGCTGGCAGCATCCACAATCAAGCCTGAGGGGCAGGCCCCTAGTGGTTCCAAGTTCTGAGCCTCTCCTCAACCAGGAGAGGTGCCAAGATGATTGTTGCTTCTAGTTTCACCTCAGACTCAGCTGTGTGAGGTTGACCCAGCCCCGCTCCCACCCTTGGCCTTAGTTTTTCCATTCGAAAACTTGGACACACAGCTGGAAAGTCCTTATTCCTTTAGTCATTGAATATGTGTAGAGCACCTTCTGTGTACCAGTTAACTGGTCAGAATCCTCACTGAGCTCCCAGTCCTGAGAAAAGTCAATTAAAACAATTATAATGAAGTGTGTCGGCTTCATCTACTCACGATCACTTCCTCTCTTAATCTCCCTTCCCAAGCCCCTTTCCTGGCCCTTTGTGCCAGTGCTAGGGGCTTTCTGGGGTGGGGCTGGTGATGACACATGTCCCCAAATGATAAAAGGGCCATGGAGCAGGGCCCAAGAATCTGGCCCTTGTCCCACTGGGGACCTGGGTCTGGGGTCTCCAGGGGTACAGCTTGTACTGTTGAGGACAGAAATGGGCTGAGGACTGTGCCACGGGCACAGGGCTGCCCAAAGACTTTGGGACTTAGAGGCACACATCCACATCCTCGTTCCTGGGCAAAGAGCCACAATCAGAGTCCAGGCTGACCCTCCAGAATTTATTCACTTTCAGTGGTACTGGGCCAGATGGAACATTGGTGGCGTCTGACCCCACTTTGGCAGGATCCCAGATCACATGCTGCTAGGATGAAGAGCGGCCTGTCGGTGCTATGGCTTTCAGGAATCTAGAAATAATGGAGAGGGCCTGGTCATTCAGGTGGAGCCCCGCCTCCTCCACCTCCCAAGCTATGCCCTCCCGCCAGATTTGGGCAGCCTCACACCTTCAGACTCGTCTCCAGCCTCGAAGTCAGGCTCCGGCTCTGGCTCTGGCTCCGCCTCTGGCTCTGGTTCCGCCTCTGGCTCCGGTTCCGGATCCATTTGGGGGTCCAACTCCGGTTCAGCCCCTTCAGAGGTCTCGGCTTCCAGCTCTGGCTCAGCTTCTTCGAGGGTTCCGGATTGTGCTGCCTCGGAGTCCTCAGGACCCCGGGCCTCGTCGGATTCTGGAGCTCTGGGCAGCCAGGGGCACGTGGTTCCTGAGTCAGCAGCCCCGGGAGTCCAGTGGCCTGGGCATGGAGGGTCATAGCTTCGTTCCCGGTAGCCTACGGCGGAGGTAGGAGTGTCTCAGGCTCAGTTTATCCTCGGTGGTTTCCTCTGCACATTTGCAAGTCTTTGGGGAAGACCATGGATCGATGCCCCCATGCCACGCCCCCTCCTCTGACCTAGGGTCCGCCTCCCCCGCAGGCTCTCACCGGTCCCCACGTGCTGCCAGTCCCAGGTGGGGTCCGGCGCCCGCACAGTTCGCTGGGCGCAGCTCAGCAGCTCCTGGCAGGCAGCCTCGCCCTTGCTCTGCACCAGCAGCAACAGGCGGCGCACCCTGCGTTCGGCGTCAGGCAGCGCGTCTAGCGCCTCGTACTCGGGCCCGGTGAGCACGCCCCGTGCCAGCAGCGCATCCAGCAGCAGCCCCGAGTCCGCCTGCAGCGTCTCTACCAGGCGTTTCCGCTCGCGGTCGATAGTCTCTGATGGCCTTTCCTGGGTGTTGCCCATGGTAGGGGCTGCATCGGAGGTGAGGGGCGAAAGGTAGTGGGGGCGGGAGCTCCCCTGCTTCTGACCTCTCTCCCGGGGCCCCAATGAACATCCGTGGCTGGGGTCTAAGTTCACCTGGATCTCCGCGGTCTGTCAGCCCCGCAGCGCAGCACCGATCCTGCCTCCCTGACCTTTTCTATCTTATCTCTGCCTCGGGCTTCACCTTCGGTCCCTAAATGTTAACTGTGGCACTCCTCTCCTCCCCTAGCTACCCTAGGACCCTCATCTACTCTGACTGCTCTCCCCAAGCAGGTCCTTCCTCCTGAGCCCCTGCCACCATAGACACCGCGATAGATTCAGACCTAGTTTATCCAACCTAACTTCTCTTTCCTAACTTGCTTCCCCAAGGTACAGCTAGTCCTGATAAACCACACCCAGCCTGCAATCAAGTTCCTTTCCAGTCTATCTGCCGAATACTTCTGTCAACTCCACCACTGAGTCTAGTCTCACTTCCAGCCTAGACCCTGCAAAGCTCCATATCTCCCCTCCCAGATCCCAGTGCTGAGAGTCTTCCTGCTCCTCTCACCTACTGGAGGAAGTCCAGACCCTTATCCTGACCCTGAGGTCCATCCTTCCAGGACAGGCCCCTGCCTCTGCACCCCCTCACTGATACCACCACCATGTTGGAACCCCAATGTGCTTTCCTGGCCTCTTCTGGTTCCCTAATACCTGAGTAGAGATACCTGAGTCCTCTTGAGTCTTAGCTCTGACCAAGATCTTCTGACATCACCCGAGACCAAACTGTCTCCCTGCTGCCCTGGGAATGATTCACAGCCATCATCTTCAAGCATCCAGGACTCAACTCATAAAAGCTACCAGCAAATGTCAAACGTTCACCATTTTCCTCAGTGGATCCTCCCATTTTGAGAGGCTGTCACCACCCCAACAGCAGGCCTTGGGGAGAAATTAATCTGCTTTGTTCACTTATCAACAGCCAAGGACAATGGCCCATCTCCTCTTGGGTCGCCTGACCCAGGCAGCAAGGTCCCTGGCATTAAGGGGCAATTAGGTCAGGCCCTGGGCCACTCCCTTTCTCAGTCCATCTCCCTTGGCCTTGGCTTTGTCCAAGGATTTCATCCTCTCTTTGGGGTCCCCCCTTTACCTCCTTACTTGGCTCTAGGTCTGGGAGAGAGGATTTGGTCTTAACCCCCATCTCTCTCACTGCCTGGTGTCATGCTATGCCTCCCTAGTCATTGCACCCCTCCTAGCCATACTGAGGTGTCAGCCCTTCCCTCAGGCCATGAGCAGAGACCCTTTGCCGTTCCCTTTCCCTTCATGTCCCATCTGTGACAAATGCTGCTCCTCCCCTGACATCTCAGAGAGAATTGGCATCTCCCTCCACCCCTCATCTCCTGTAACAGTCTCTCCCAGCACCTCTCACTCCTGTCCATCACCCTACGGAACAGTGACTTTGACAACTCTCTAGGGTAGGATTATTGTGCCCATTTTACAGATGAGGAGACAGGCTCAGAGAGACCAAGTGGCAGAACTGGAGTCTGACTTGCTCCAGCCTGAACTATGAGGTGTCTGGCCAAGCAGAATGCCAACCATAACAACCTTCCCCTAACCCTCATGGGACCACCAGAGAGAATCCAGACTATCTATTCACTTCCCAGCCCCTAGATAGCAGGCTTTCCCCCACTTCCCTCAACCATTCAGTACCGGCACTTCCCAAACTTTGTAGACACTCTTCCCTGGGCCTGGAATCCCCTTTCTTCCTCCCTTGAAAGATGGACCCATCTTTCAAGACTCAAATGTCTCCTCGTTTACCCCAATGCTGGAGTGTCCCAGAGGCAGATACGTTCCTTCTCCTCTGTATCCCAGTGAACATCATACACCCTCACTAGGCTGACATCACTGGGCTGTGTACCATGGATCCTCTGCCCTCTTACTTGAGGTTTCCAAACTCTGTCCCCCCGGTCAAAAGTGCAGGAAGGGAGGGAGGGCAGAACCCACTGTCCACAGGTGCAGAGAGGGAGGGGACATACTAGGTTGGCCCCTCCTTTTTTCTCCCTCCTCCCCAAATTATTTTCATGTTAGCTTCCTCCTCTAGTTACCTCAAGTCCTGCCTTTTGTCCTGTCTGGAGAGCAGAGACCCCAGCTAGTCTGGATCCTCTGAGATTTAATGCTCAGAATATCGAAATTATGTCCTTCAATGGTCACAGCCCAGATTCTTCCCAGAGGACCTGGCGGCTCCAGTTAGCACGCGTGGTCAAGGGTCTCTGCCGCCCTCCCCACCTCGCTCCCTGCGCGTTCTTTGGCTAAGGAGCGAAGGTGGTGGGCCACCGCGGAAGACGTCGCGCACCTGCGAACTCAACATCCATCCCTACACCCAGCCCCAGAGATAAGAGTCCTGCGGAAGGGAGGGGAAGGAAGGAGAGGGGAGGAGAGGGGCGGGGCTCACAGACCTTCGCGCACGGCTGCTGGTGGTGATCGGGCGCGGATTTCGCCCAAACTCAGTTTCTCTTCCCTCCCCCAGCCGGAGGGGGAGGAGTTCGGTGGGGCTCCCGGTCCCTGCGCTCCTGGCGGCCCCACTCACGGGTCGAGCCTCAGCAGGGCAGGAGATGACGAGGCAGAAAGGGCCAGGCAGGGTGGGGATGGGAGCAGCAGCTGCGGCGGGGGCGGGGCGGCCAGGGCTGCCGGGAACCGGGAGGGGGTGGGGAGAGGGGGCCGTTCTTCTCGGGACGCAGGGAGGCCGCCCGCAGAGGTCGAGTACCGCCTGGCTGCGTTTTCCCTCATCACCCCGGGCGCGCCGGAGGAGTCAGGGTGGGGACCGTTAAGCCCGCGGACCCAAGTACCCCAGCAATTCCCATGCGTTTTACACCCATTCTCTTTGCCTGCACAGAGAAGGCTCAGAGAAGGAGCCCAGCTTACTCAAGATCACAGAGCGGGTGCACTGCGGTTCTGGGTGTGACCCCTAAAAGCCCCCGATTCCCGGAGGTCATAGTGGCCATGCGCGAGCCCTGGATTCGCACCCGGAGGATGGGGCCTAAGCAGGAGAGCTCGGCCTCGGAGGCACCTCCGCTCTCCAAGGGTTCCTCGATTAACATTAAAGCCCTGGGATCTGGACGTTTCTATGAAGGCAAAGGCGCCCCCCACCCATGACTTCTGTGCTCCCTGGTCGGTAGAGGAAACAGAGACCAGAAACAGAAAAAAAATTGCGGTTTTATGCAGGACTCGGGAATGGACAGGGGCTGCCAAGTAAGTGGGGCTTCACTCAGCGTCCACCAGGGGGCTCAAGGAAGCCGAGCAGGGCGTGCTACTGCCGGCCAGCCCCTCAGCAGGGCTGGCTTCGGAGTGGAGGGGGTTTCAGGGTGAGGGGTTGTCTCCCGCGCCCAGGTAGGAGGCCCGGCTCTCAGGGCTGCTGTAAATGGTTAAAGCTCCGGGCAGGCTGAGGGCTGGGCCTCCTAAAGCCGCTGGGATGTCCAGCAGGAGTGGTGCCCCGAGTGTGGAGTCCTTTCCTAGGAGAAGCGGGGCTGTACTCAGCAGGGAGAGACGGTCATCTCCTTTCTTCGGGGAAGGAGAGCTTCACTCGCCTTGCCCTCTGGTCAGTTGCGATGAAAGATCCACTCTCAACCTCCCCCTCTCTCCCAGCCTGGGAGATTTCCCTCCAAAACATCGACTGCCCAGCCCACCCAATCGTGATACCTCAGGCCCCTCAGGGTGTCCCCCAGGTCCCTGAGTCACCACATATATTACCTGGGCCTGGAGAATTTAACCCCTTAACCGCCAGCTCAGTCTCACACTTCTCTGGAACCAAGGGCTGCAACTGCAGAAGAGAACCCCAGGAAGCAGCTGGGGAAGGGAGCTGGGGCTTTGGCAGAGGGAGAACAGTGGTGGACTAAAGGGCTTGGCTGAGCAACTCTCAGCACCCACCCCCGCCACTCTCCCCACCCCCATCTTACCAGGGACAGCTCCATGTCTAAGTCCATCAGAGTCCATTCCCGCCCTTGGAGGCTGGAGCCCAGCACCTGAGGGGAGCTCTGGGTCAACGCTGTCCTCCCCAGGGTGCCCAAACAGCTGGAGCCCACCGAGCCCTGTGCCCCTGCCTCACTGAACGTGTACTCACATCCAGCGGCCCTGCGGGCTCCACACTTTCAGGGGGGGCCCGAAGCAGCATTGGAGGCAGCAGACTGTCTGGGCTCCGGCCTCCCCTCTCCAGGTCCAGAGGGCCCCTGTGCACAGAGAACTGCTGTTGGCCACTCCTTGCTTTAGGTTTCCAAGGAACCTGGATACATCAGGATCTAATCTGACAACATCTAGAGTGTTAGAAGAGGACCTCCCAACCCACACACACAGAAGGGCACAGAGAAAGCACCTTCTGCCTCCTACCTTTGGCCTGAGGTTTGGGTCGTGTGCCTGCCCCCACCCAGGCAGTTATCAGTAGCAGTGGGTCCTAAACTGTTATGTACTTTACAATCTTTACAATCACCCCAGTGGTGGCATTTAAAATGCAGACTCCTCAGCCCTGCCACTGAGAAGTTTCCACTTTCCAGGGGCCTCTGAAGCTGGTGCTCCTTAGAGCAACTCTGCAAAATCAGGTCAGATCATGGCTGCCTCCTCAGCCACCCTGGGGCAGACAAGGCTGGGAAGTTTCAGGACTAGCTAGTGCCGGTCTAGCGGCAAAAGTGGCCCATGGGGTTTATAATCACAAATGGGCTTTCTGCTCACCTGTCGGGAACCTCCCTGGGGCCTCTTGGTTCAGGCTGTTGGGCATTCCTGGGCCCCTCAGGGCTGAAGCTCCCCTTCCCCTCCAGGATGGCCTGCACCACAGCCACAGGCAGCGGTGGGGGTGCTGTCACGCAGAAGTCACACTCGTTTGGGGCCAGGGCCAGCCCGGCCTCGCCTTCCCCCCCTGGGCTGGCTGGCTCTTCTTTGAGCAGTGCCAGGCCCTTCTCCCTGCACCAGAGAAAAGCTTCAACCAGACCCTGGCGCTGACCTCTCCCCCTATCCCCACAGCCATCTGGGCTGCCAGGCCCACCCCCCACAGCTCCCCAGAGGGCAACCCCTGTCCCTCTTACCTCCTGCCACCACTGGAGGGGGAAAGCCTGGTTCCTTCAGGGGAAGGAGAGTCTTCTGGGAGGTCGGAGATGATGGGGCCCCTGGCCCTGTGAGGGCTGCTGAGGCCCAGCGTGGTCTCCGGGAGGGGCTGTAAGTAGAAGACGAGGTTGAGCCCTTCACCTAAAGTCATAGGGTGAGCCGGAGCCTGACTGGTACCACATGGGCAAGACCTAAGGGGGAAGGCTTGAGGGGGGAGGCTTGGTCCACGCAGGGTCTGGTGGGAGGGAGGCTAGGCTCTATCTTCTCTTCTATTTCTTTTTTTAAAAAATCTGTTCTTTTAGGGGAATGGAGAAAGGGAACAGGCTCTCTATGGAGAGATGAGAGGAGAAGCAAAAACCTACCGACTGGATAAAGTAGGGGTCCTGCAGGAGGGCACCAGGTAAGGGGCAGGTGTTGAATTTGGCTGGCGATGGGCACCCCTCATCCAGCATCAGCGACCTGTGCAAGGTGGCCAGGGGCACAGGCAGGGGGCTGGGCAGGTTCATCTCCCAGGCCCCTCAGCCTGCACCACCGCCCTCCCACAGGCCCCAGCAGCCACGTCAGCAGAGCTGAGGCCTGTTGCCAGGGCATCAGTCACATGCTGGAGGCAGAAGGGGCTCCCCCCACAGAGATGGGGGCCCTTTGGGGGCAGAGGGGAGGGAGGAAGCCTGGTTTGGGCCCCAGACCCTCTGCTCTTGGGATGCTTTGGGGTGAGGGGGAAGGGGATCATGGGGTGGAAATACAGGGTTAAGGTCCTGGAAGTGAGGGGTCTGAGAGTCAGGGTTTTGGTGGTAGAATTAGGGGTAGGGGGAAGCCCTGGAATGGGGCTTTGGGGGAGATGGCGATGGGGTGGGGAAGACGGTAGTGCAGGGGGAAAGGCAGGTGAAGGGGTTTCTGAAGGAGAAGGAGTCCTGCCAGGGCTCTGGCAGGGGGTGGGGGCGTCTCTGGGGTTCTCACTCACAGCTTCCTCTTAGCTCCTGCGCTCCCAGACCCAGCCTGAAGTGGCCCAAAGAGGCACTGGATCAGCTGAAAACAAAGGGTTAACTCATCTTTGGGGCCTTGCCCCTCACTCTAACAAGACACTTCCAGGGGGCTTCCAGGGCTGGGCGTTGGGGGGATACGTTCAGGAGTGGGGTCGGGGCAGAGGAACACCTTGCCGATGACCCGATGCTGTTGACCGTGGCTCTGCCGCAGGGTGACCACCTCCCTCCACAGGATCTCGTTCTGCCTGGGGAAAAGGCGTGGGAGGGTGCTGAGGCATCTGAGAGTTCGCGGGGTCACCACCCCCACCCCCAGAATGGCAGGCCCGCGCCCGCGCCCACTCGGATGATCGTCCATCCATAGTCAAGAGACTGCCACAGCTCGGCCCACTGGTCTTGGAGGAGGCACCGAGGCACAAGAGAGAAAGGAGCTGCCCAGAACCGTCTAGAAGCCAGTGTCCTCGCGCCCAGAGCCCCCCTTCTCCCTCCCCAACCTCCTCCGCCCCCTCCCCCCGCACTGCCTGAGTTCCCGCAGCCGCGCCTCGGTGCTCTCCTGCACTCCCCGAAAAGCCTGCACCTCGCCCAGCAGCCGGCCCAGGTCCTCGGGGCGCCAGCGGCCGTCGTCGCCGCGCAGCGCGGGCACCTGCAGGTGGGAGGCTCTCTCAGGTAAGGGTCGCACGAAATAGCTGTCCCACTTCCACCCAGGTTCGCTGGTCACTGCTGGCCGCCCCTAACCTTGCGGCGCACGCGTTCCAGCAGTTGCTCTCGGCCGCGTACGAAGCTCGGATGCTGGAACTCGACGTGATCCCGTTCGGGTCTCAGCAGGCCACCCTGCTCGATGCTCACCACCTTCCGAAAACCGTCTAGGGAGCGGGGCGCGGGAGCGTAAGTTGCTAAGTCCCCGCGAACCAAGTCACCCACGCTCGATTCCCACTAGGCCCTAGGGACTCACACATATTGAGTTGCCGCACGAAGCTTGCCATGTTGCTGTGCTTGAAGTATTGGGGCAGCACCTCCTTGGCGAAGCGGCTCTGGTCGCTCACGAGGAAGCTGGTGCCGCTCTGAGGAGAGCACCGCCCGCCCACTCACGGTGCGGGCGGAGACCAGACGACACGGTGAGCGGTGCCCGCCCACGGCCAAGCCAGTGGTCTGGCGCGCGCACACAAACTCACACTCACTCTGGAGACCGAGACTGTCATTCATGGGGACGTGGGACGAGGCCGGGCCGGAACCAGCTCTAAGGCCTATCCCGGGGCGACCACAATGAACCTCTACCCCAGCCCACCCAGACTCCCTACTCGGTTCTCTAGGAGGAGGCGCAGAGGCCAGACTTGGGTTCCAGACCCGGATGGCTCCCCGACCCGCGTTGTGACTCTGAGTTAGAATCAGACCCAGCCCTTCCCTTCTCCTGGTCTCTGTTTTCCCATCTGTCTGATGGGATAGGGTGGGAACTAGAAGACCTCGAAGATCCTTCGGGTGCTGGGTCTCCTTCAGAAGGCTCCTACCCTTTCCTCTGCCCGAAGGAAGTCGCCTCACCTCCATCTCCAATACCACAACCCCCGCCCAAGCCGTCGCCTACCCTAGACGGCTGAATCAAGGGACCCACAACCCCGTCCCAGGCAGGGGTTGATGAGCGTGGACGTTCACTGACGTGGAGGAATCCCGGGGACCACTGAGGAAGTCGAGGGGCCCCAGCCCTCACCGGGCTCCAGCGGATCAGGTGGTCGGTGCCCGGGTCGCCCACCAGCGCCCATAGCTTGCCGAGGAAGGCAGGCACTGGGCTGGGGCCCGGCTCCGTGGGCAGCGCGGCCGGCGCTTCCTGCATGGCGCAGTCTCGGCCCCGCTAAGCGCTCGGGCCCGGCCGCCGCGGGCTTGTCAAAGCCGCGGAAAGTGCTGCGTTTGCCGCCCGCCCCGCCCTACTCCGCCTCCCGGCGCCGGGTCAGGCGGGGGCCACGTGCGAACTGGCGGGGCGGGGCTCTGGCCGCGGCCACAACACCAGCGGACCGAAAGGGCAGTATGGGATCGGATGTGCGTGGGGGCAGGGTGCAGGAGGGAGGGAGACCTGAGTTTGAGTCGCACCCTTCTCAGGCCCGCTGTTTGCTCCTGTGTTCTTCGGGAGAAATAGAGCGTACACAGCCTGATGTAGGCTGGGAAAGCGATGGAATGGGCACAGCCAAGCCTCGGGGAGAGTGGCAGATAGGAGCAGCGACGGTGGGGAGGAGAAGCAGATACCCTCCCGCGGAACTTGGGACGCTGTCATTCCGAAGATGTCAGGACCCCAACCCTGACCGATGCAGCCGCACCGGTAGAAATGGACCTTGAGGTCTCAAACCCTCCCTACCCTTCTTCCAGCCTCTGTCAGTTCAGAGCAGACCCGGCCTTTCACAGGACGCAGAGATAATGCTTGATTTATTTCACACTCACTCCAGAGGCACTAACACACATCCCCCTGAGGCACAACTTGAGCCAGTGCCCTCCCTCCCCCCACGCCAGGACCGCCGAGCTAGCGACATGTTTGCAGAGGACTGGGATTGGAGGAGGGTGATCCCTGTACTGTGGGGACAGTGGGTGTCTGCAGATGTTGAAAGCAATGAATGGACTCAGGGCGCCCTGGACCGGTACCGACGCCACTCCATACATAGGCTCCAATCCTCGAGAGGGACAAGAGGCAAGAGTCCCAAAGAAGAGGTCGAACAGCTGGCCCGCCCCTGGGCAAACCCACGCAGCATTTCAGAGGACACACGTCCGCAGGGAGCGGAAAGAGCGTTTGTCCCATCACGCCACAAGCGTGGGCCGCCAGGGATGCGGCTCCCGCGTTACCTTGAGCGTGTAGCTGCGCAGGCGCGGGCAGCGCGCGCGGAAGGCGTGCAGCACGGAAGGCCGCACCACGCAGAAGCAGTGCACCTCGCGCAGGCCCGCGCAGCGCGCTGCCAGCTCCTCCAGTGCGGCATCCAGCTCGGCCGAGGCTGCGGCGCGCACCTCAAGCGCGCGCAATGTTGCGGCGTAGTGGCGCGCCGCGAAGCGCACTGGACCTACGGTGTCCCCAGAGAGGCTGAGGCGCAGCGTAGCCACGGGTACGGCTGGCTGCAAGACGCGCGTCACGCTCTCTGCAGGCAGCACCGGCTCTAGCTCCAGCTCTACCTGCAGTCCCGGGTGGCGGAGGCTCAACGCGGCCCAGGCTTCATCAGGCAGGGGGGGCGCGCGTGCGTCTTCCGGACACGCGCACCGCAGGGCGAGGAGCTCGAAAGGCGCGCGCTCTGGCGCCGCCAGTGCCTCAAGCGCGGTGCGCGACAGGCTGGCCAGGTGCAAGCCAAGGGCGCGCAGGCAGGGGCAGGCCTCTAGTAGCTCGAGCACGGAGCCCGGCCCCACGCTGCCCACCAGCGTTCTGTTATCTAGAAAAAGGCTGCGGAGCTCCGGACAACCGTGTGCCACCTGCAGCACTAGCGCGTCGTCCAGTGAGAAGGGCAGGCGCCGCAGGTCGAGGTGGCGCAGCGCGCTGGCCGCCCCACAGAGGGCGTGCACCGCGTCCAGGACGTCGCGGCCGGCGTCGAAGAGCGGCTTTTCTCCGCGGCATTCCAGGCACAGGCCTCGCAGCCCAGGGGTACGGCCCGTCAGTGCAGTCAGTAAGTCCGTGGCCGCCCTGCGACTCGACTTCCTCGACGGCTCAAATTCCAGCCATAGATTCTGAACGTGGTCCAGGCAGGCGGACAGATACGGCGGCAGCATGCCTTCCAGCTCACAGTCGCAACTTGGGGGTAGAGTGGTGGAGAAAAGGCGTCGGCCGGCCAAGTCCCTGCGACCTGGCGAGAGGACTCTAACCCACCCCTCTCTCTGGGTTCCGGTTACCATCCCCACTTCCTGCCTCCTACCCACACACCTCCTTGGTCCGACCGTGCCTGGTCGCTCCTAGGGATGCTACGAGGGAACCCTGTCCCTTCCTTCAGACGCATCTGCCGCCAGTTGAAACCGTGCCTGAGAAAGCCAGGATATTTTAGAAAATGGCCTTTCTCATTGGTCTTCAGGAGGCGGGGCGGGGCCTGTGAGCTGCGGCATTCACATTCTGCCTGTCACTTCTCAGCTGAGTGAGGAAGTAATTAAATCTGTCTCAATTTTTTATCTGTGCGATGGAGATAATAATACTTACTATCCGTCCATCACATAAAGTGTTTGTGAGGATTAGAAAGATTGGTATACGTAAGGCCCTTACAACAATGGTTGGTACACAGTAGGTGGCCAATGTTAGAAATGACGCTTTTTAATACGGAGAAGAGTCACTGCATCGCCCCAACCTCTGACTCTACCAATACTGGGAGAAGGTGGGAGGGGGGAGAGCCTGCTCACCTGATGCTCGTGTCGTGCCACACAGCGCTGCAGGTGGCAGCGGCAGCCCAAGCTCTGCAGACCCTCGCTGCAGCAGCGCGGTCGGGCAGGGGCAGGTGGCGGAAGATGAGCGCCAGCACCTCCTCCGGCAGCTGCTCTCCAGGCTCGGCCATGGCCAGGTGGGGGCCCCCCTGCAGGAAGGCCACAGTGTTCAGGGGAACACTTGGAGCATATGTGTAGAAATGCTTGGGGCCCAGGATCCGCTATGTAAATTTGCAGAGCCCAGTGCAAAATGAAAACGTGGGTCTCTCTGTTTAAAATATTATCGAGGATTTCAAGACTGTGACAGCAGAGCATTTAACCAAGCTATTAAACCAAGCCTGGAACTCTGTACACAGATCTCAGACCCGTGAAATCTGCCTGGGATGCCGAGCATTTCTGATTCTTCCTTTAAACTATGTTCTCACTTGTTGAACGAATCCACGTTTTATAATACTCTATTAGAAGGAACTCACCACAACCCGTGCACCAGGTTGATAAAGCCAAATACCTGGATTTGGGACGATGCTGTCAGATCTTTCTCCTAGTCACCAAAGTCTCTGAGGAAGTTGGAGGGCCATTGCCCAGGCCCTGACTCCAGACCACCACGTCTTCCTCAATCCCTCGCCCCAGTCTCCCTCTACCGCACCATCACGGCGGCCAGAGAGCCCGGACTAGTCTTATAGAGGTCACTGAACTGCTTGCCTCCCAACTTAGACCCTGAGTACTTAGGGAACGATGGAGCCCAAACACCAAGGGCCATTGAAATGGCTTCTAAAAGGGCTCTGGGCAGCAGAATCACCCGGACATTTGTTTACCTTACAGATTTCATGGCCCCACCTACTAAATCAAGCTCTCCTCAAACAGTAGGGTCCAGGAATATGAATTTCAACAAGTGCAGGTGTATGCCACAGGTCCCAAGTTGAGAAACCTGGTCCTAACCCCACCCGTCACTAGAGAGTGACGGCAGGGTTAATAGGGCGGGAACATTAAGGAAAACTTTTAATTGACAGGGACCAGGAGCCAATCAGGAAGCAGAGGTGCGGGTCGGGCGTAGCTGAATACGCGAGGAGAAGAGAGGCTCCTTCCCCCACTTCACTGGGGGAGACAACTTGGGTTCTTCCAATGAGAGGCCAGGGAGGCGGAGAAAATCTTGGGGTTATGGGGGCCTGAGGGACCCTGGATTCAAATTCCGATCCTGAACCCCGAGCAGCCCAGGCACCCGTTGGGCGGTTTAGGCTCAACTGGAATTCCACAGACCCACATCAGAGCGCGGCCTTTGTTGGAGACTGTGCGTCCTTTTTGAAGCTGCCAATTTTAGTTTAAGGTGCTTAAAGGTTTTCGTACACAACGTTTGACGCCACTGGCCAATTTTCTATTTTCCCATATTTTCTAGGCTAACGGTCCCTGCTGGAATTTATGTCTCGAGTACCCGGGAGTTTCTGATACCCTCCGCCACTGTTGAACTAGGCACCCAGTTCAGAGTGTCAGGTAGAATCAGAGGAGCTCGACCACCCAGAAGGGGACGCCCCCTCGTTGCTCCATCCTTTACGCGCTGGAGAAAGAGGATCGGCTCTCACCCTGGGGCCCTCCGGTCTCGTAAGAACCGCAAGTCCTCGAAGTCCCTTGCCGCGGGCAGTTCCGCCTGCTGTTTGACCTCAGGCGCCAGTGTCTTACCTGCGCAGCGGATCGGGTGGGCTTTGCCCAGAGGCTGGGGACTGGCCGCAGAGGACAGTGGCGGGAAGGAACCGCGGGGAACCCGGGGGGCGGGACGCCGGGACGGACGGGGCGGCTCGGACTGGGGTGCCGCCCCTGCGCTCCGCGCACACCCGGAAGCAGCGCGAGTCCAGTGGAAGCCGGCGGGCGTGGGAATCCAGGCCGGGCCCAGGCGGCCAGGTTAGTGCAGAGGGTGGGTGGGCTTTCCGTTGCCGGCAGGAGCCGAGGCGGGTCCTGACTCAGGAGCACAGGCGCGGTGCGGTTCTCACCCGCGGCTGCTCGGGTCAAGTGGTGGTGGTGGTGGCCTATTGGGCTGTTTCCGTGGGAGGCTGGAGTGAGGGTACCGACGCTGGCCCCTGCGAGTGCCTTGTCCCAGCTAGGGGCTTTCAAGGGGCGGCAGGGCCCTGTGGGTGAGAGGACGGGGTGGTACTGGTTCTGAACAGACATTCGAGAGAAACCCCTTGGCCGGTCAGAGTCAGTTGCAAACGCGAAACTCCAGCAGGAGGGTGGGCTAGTGGGAGGCCGGGGAGCTCCCCTCCAGAACTCTGAGAGGCTCTACTTGAGTAGATGCTGGGACTCGCAGCTTTTCAGTCCTTGAGAGGCCACCCCTGCAGGTCGTCACCGCCTAGCCGGCCAGAAGTGGAGCTACTCAGGACTGTTATTGTTCAGTCGCTAAATCGTGTCCAACTCTTTGCTACCCCGTGGACTGTAGCACGCCAGGCTTCCCTGTCCTTCACCATCTCTCAGAGTTTGCTCAAACTCATGTCCAGTGAGTCAGTGATGCCATCCAACCATCTCATCCTCTGTCAGTGTTAACAGAGCGCTGCGCCGGCTGGCTACCGATGGCAGGGGCATATTTTCCTGAGTCGGTACCCACGTGTCCCTTACGATCTCAGCCCAACTAAGAGTTCCCAGGACCCCGGCGGGCCCCGCTGGTAGAGAGGCGGACTCCAGGTGGGTGGGGCGCGGGGCTTCCCGAGGAGGGGCTTCTGTGAAGGGACACAAGAGTTCCCAAGGGGGCTTAGCGAGGCAAGGCCCGCCCCTCACCCCGCCCCACCCCTGCCACTTTTCAACAGTTATCAGGCTGGTTTGACTTCTCCTGTTCCAGTCCTAGAGAGTATGACAGAGATTCCCCCTCCTCTTGGTTTGCAGTGTCCTGCAGGCTGGCCAGTTGGGCAGAGGACTGTCTGGTCCTGCCCTTACTTACCCACCCTATGGGGTCAGCACCCTTCAGTCAGGGGGCTAAGAAGATGTGAAAGAGGAAATGTTTTGGGGCCAGGTTCCCACTTCTCCACTCTGGGCCAATACCCCAGGACTTCCCACTTGTCTCCCTACTGCTCTTGGTCCCACTTGTCATCTACCCCGTTTTTGTTTTGTTTTGCTTTTTAAGAAAAACAAATATGCCTTTTTAATACAAAAGAAATCTCTCTTTCACATAAAGTAGAATATTTAAATAAAATGAAAATAAAAACCACCCCAATCTCCCTCTTCCCCAAGAGAAATAAACAATGCTAATTTTTTGTTAATTTCTATTGTTTTGGATAAACACACAAGTATTAGTAAGTTTTCTACCAAAAGATTATGGGGGGAGCTGGTCAAAAGATATGTTCCCTGTGCTCAAACTCAGGGTAGGGTTATCAGGTATCATTCTTCCTGCCAGGTCTGGTGAAAGTGGAGGGTGCCATTTCTCTTTTCCTTTATTATTACTATTTTTTAAATTTGCCAGCTGCACCGCACAGCTTGAGGGATCTTAGTTCCCTGACCAGGGATTGAACCCAGGCCCTTGGCAGTGAAAGCACTGAGTCCTAACCACTGGACCACCAGGGAATTCCCTTGAACCCATTTTTCTAGGAAAAGGGTATGATGTTGCCTCAGGTAAGGTCTGAAGAAGAGGCAGGGCAGTTCTCCACCTGTTGCTCATAGTGCTATAGCTGGGAAGCCACTGACAGGCCAGTGCCATGGTTCCCTGAGTGAGAATTTTGCTCCTTGATCTAGAGCTAGGATTTTGTTGAAGATAGATTAGAGGAGATGCTAATGTCAAGGGCCCTGACTGTGTTTGGACAGAGAAGGAGCCTGTATCAGAACAACTTGAATGGCATCAGACAAGAGACTGTCTCCAAAGACTTGAGACTAAAAAGGAATGATTTAATTCACATAACAGAAAAGTCCAAGATGCAGCTAGAGCCGGGGACATGGTGTGGTTAGGGGTGCACTTCTTCATCTCTTGGCTCTGTAGCTTTCTATGCCAGTTTCATTCTCAGTCAGGCTGAGAATGGCAAAGGAGACCTACCCTTCCTTCTAGCTCAGCTTCAAGATAGGAAAGGGAAACTTGTTCCTCTTTCCTATTGGTTTAGTTGCTAAGTCATGTCTGACAGTCCATAGACTGCAGCCACCAGGCTCCTTCCATGGAATTCTCCAGGCATGAATACTGGAGTGGGTTACCATTTCCTTCTCCAGGGGATCTTCCCAACTCAGGGATTGAACCCAGGTCTCCTGCATTGAAGGCAGACATTTTACTCACTGAGCCAACAGGGAAGCCCAAATTGCAGGTTGATTCTGATAGGTCCAATATGAATCCTATGCCCAACTCAGAACAAACCATTTCAGGAAGGTGAATGGAAGATGCAGATTGGCTAGGCTGGACGTCAGGGGCGAGGTTGGTCCTTCCAACAGGCCTGTGGATTGAGAAAAGGGTAGAGGGAAGTCCCCAGAGGTCAGTCAGGACTGGGGTAGAGAATCTGGGCAGGAGCAAACTACAGGTGTCCTTTGAAGTGAAGCCAGGAGGTACAGCAGGAATGCTGGAGAATAAACCTAAGTGGGGGCTCTGAGATCCCTGCTGCTGTTGTGTTCGACTCTGTGCGACCCCATAGAAGGCAGCCCACCAGGCTCCTCTGTCCTTGGGATTCTCCAGGCAAGAATGCTGGAGTGGGTTGCCATTTCCTTCTCCAATGCATGAAATTGAAAAGTGAAAGTCGCTCAGTCGTGTCTGACTCTTCACGACCCCATGGACTGCAGCCTACCAGGCTCCTCCATCCATGGGAGTTTCCACGCAAGAGTACTGGAGTGGGGTGCCATTGCCTTCTCCTGCAGGGATCCTCAAATATGAACTGAGGGCATACCAGGACATGAGTCTGGTTGTCCTGTGGGGGTGGGCACCATCCAGGAGGAGGGTGTCTCCAGTCAGCTTTGAAAAGAAAGACACCCTGCCCTGAGGAGGGGGGCAGAACTTCTTTGCTTTTACTGCAACATTGTCCCTCTCCTCTCCCACCCCTGTGACCCTGGGCTCTTTCTGAGAGAAGGCAGTGGAGGGACAGTCCTGACTACAACTCTTAGCTGAGCTAGGACCAGAAGCAAAAGGAGCTGCCTAGGGGATTATGAACTTACCTTCAAAAGTGTGCCATCTGGGTGGGGACAGCTGGGCCATGTGGGACTGGAAAGCTGTCTCCAGGGCTGGGCCGGGGGTGATCTGAATGCTTATCTCTGTCCCCAGGAGCAAGATGGCGGCTGGGCCAAATGGGCTTGAGGAGTGGGTGGGCAGCGCATACCTGTTTGTGGAGTCCTCACTGGACAAAGTGGTCTTGTCCGATGCCTACGCTCACCAGCAGCAGAAAGTGGCAATGTACGGGGCTCTCCAGACTGCCCTAGCAGGTGTGTGGCTGGGCAGGCACTTGGGGAAGAAAGGGCGGCCTGGGGCTTTTGTGGGCGGGGCCAGGGACTGAGACCCCCCCAACCTCTTCGACTCTGTGGGCTTGTGCTTAATCACTGGTTTGAGGAAAAGATTCCTTGGGGATGACAGGAGGAGGATGCCTGGTTATGTAGGGTCTTTCTTCTCTGGTACGCATAAGTGCCCTTCGGTATAGACTTGTGTCCCTGTGTCTGTGTGTAGTCTACCTATGTGTGCACTAATATTCCCCTACTCCATGCCCCTCCCCCACTCCCCGGATCAGGCCGCTTGCTCACTGCTTTCTACTTATCTTACATTACACTCTCTCTCTTCTTTTCCTCTCTCACTGCAGCACTCCTTGCCCAAGACCCTTCCCCAGTACCTCCCTTTCCAGCCTACTTTTCCCATCTGAGGGCAGAGGCCACAGGAGGTTGAAGCTGGTTGGGGGATCTGGCCCCAGCCTCAGAACAGCGAGAGCCCCTCTCCTTGGGAGGGGGGAAGCAGTACTAGGAGGCGGAAGACCTGAAACCTCCCGCCCACTGCATGGCCAGCTGCCTACCCAGAGGTCTGGGGTGCCCAGGGCAAACGCCCCTTTCTACTCTGCAAAGTCTCTTCTACGTTCCTTTTGTCAACCCTCATTTGAGGCTTCAGAGTGGCACCCACTCCGTCTCAGGGTGATCCTTGTGATAGGTCCTGGCCTTTATTCTGGGTTGTTGCTGTTTGCCTCATCATTCGGCTTCCCAGCCGGGAACTCTGGAGTATACCTGCGCCCCTAGGTGTCTGGGGGTGGGGGGGCGTCTCATCTCAGGCTTCATTCCTTCTCCGGCCTCATGGAGCATGGCCCCGCATGGCGCCTGACTGCCCGCCTCCGCAGAGAGTGGCGGGAGCCCCGACGTGCTGCAGATGCTCAAGATCCACCGCAGCGATCCGCAGCTGATCGTGCAACTGCGTTTCAGCGGGCGCCAGGCGTGCAGCCGCTTCCTCCGCGCCTACCGCGAGGGGGCGCTAAGAGCCACGCTGCAAGGGTGCCTGGCTCGGGCACTGGCCCTGAACTCGGTGCCACTGCAACTGGAGCTGCGCGCTGGCGCCGAGCAGCTGGATGCCTTGCTGACCAACGAGGAGCGCTGTTTGAACTGCATATGCGCCCAGAAGGTGCGGCCGGGCTGGGGCCAGGGTGGGGTGGGGCGGGAATTCGCTGCGGAGACCCCCACCGACGCCGCACTCTCCTCTCTAGCCTGACCGGCTCCGGGATGAGGAACTCACCGAGTTGGAGAATGCGCTCAGGAATCTGACGTGCGGTTCGGCGGGGGGCCAAGGAAGCGACGTGCAAGGCACTCCAGCCCCCTTGCAGTCTCTGGCACCTTCTCCGCCGGAGGAAAAACCGCCACCACCGCAGCCTGGCCAGACTTTTTTGTTCCAGGGTCAGCCCATAGGTGAGACTCTCGGAGAGAGGGAAAGGCAGGATCCTCAGGAGGATGAAGCTTGGGGAGGGGCGAGGTCTGGGCCGGGTAGTTGTGGCGGGAATGGAAGGGTATCCCGAGCTCACTCCCTCCCCACTCTCTCTGCAGTGAACCGGCCGTTGAACCTGCAGGATCAACAGAAGTTCGCCCGCTCAGTGGGCCTCAAGTGGCGCAAGGTGGGGCGCTCTCTGCAGCGCAGCTGCCGCGCGCTGCGGGACCCGGCGCTGGACTCACTGGCCTATGAATACGAGCGCGACGGGCTGTACGAGCAGGCCTTCCAGCTGCTGCGGCGCTTTGTGCAGGCCGAGGGCCGCCGCGCCACGCTGCAGCGCCTGGTGGAGGCGCTCGAGGAGAACGAGCTCACCAGCCTGGCGGAGGACTTGCTGGGCCTGGCGAATCCTGACGGCAGCCTGGCCTAGGCCGAGTACCAGAGAAAGGGGAGGTCGGTCAGTTGCCCAGCCAGGGTTTGGAGCACCTGGATGACCGTAGGTCCCTTCTGCTGCTACTGCTGACCTCTTGTCCACCATGCGACTCTGAGACCACACTTGGCAACCCCACTTAGCTGAGCTGCTGCGCAGAGATGATGGAGGCCCTCTCCAGGAGTCAGACAAGCACCCACCATGTCTGCTGGGGTGCCACTGGGCGTTGTGTTCTAGATACTAGGATAGAGACAGAGTGAATGGGTCTCTACCCTAGTATCTAGAACAGACCTGCTGCAAGGTCTGCTTCACCTTCTCCCACCCTAAAAGAAGGGCTTTCAGCCAGACTTTACCTCTTCATTCATTATTATTCATTAAGGACCTGCTGTATCCTAGGCATCATCCTGGGTGCTGCAAATACTGTGGTGAACAAAACACATGATTCTTGTCCGTTGTCAGTTCACACTCAGTGTGGGACTCTGAATATAAAGTAATAAAATACGACCCATTTTTTGGATGTGAAAAATACAAGGGGTTGTGGGAACAACTGAGCAGGGGTCTAACCCAGGTTAGGGGTTAGGCTTCCTTGGGGAGAAATGAGTGTGAATATTGGGGCGGGGATGGAATGAGAGAAGGGCAGTATTCTTGACATGGCCAGCCTCAGGTGAAGTCTTGAGGAAGGTGAGAGGGAGGGGTATTAGAACAGAAGGTTTACAGTGGCTGGATCTAGGGGTGGGTGGATTTGCAGAGACCCATTGGAGAGTGGGGGAGGCAGAGGCATTTTACAAGAGTTTGGATTTTATCCAGAGGCAAGTGAGAGGCCTTTAAAGGGGTTTGACAGTTCAGGCTGGGAGTGAGGATTCAGAGGGAGAGAGAGTACAGTCCCCAGGCTGAGGCAGTTGGTAGCAGAGATGGAGGAAAAGGATGAACACTGAGAGCTGTTTAGGACAAAGGACAACAGGCCTGGTGACACTGAATGAGGAGAGAGGTGGGAGAGGACTCCAGAGTTTTGCCAGTTAGATGGGAGGAGCGATCTGCTTGGTGAAATAGGGGCCCTGGGGAAGGTGAAGCGCTTGCTCTGTTTGGGACAAGCTGGGCGTGATGTTCCTATCGAACACCAGGAGTTCAGGGATAGCTAGAGCTGTAGTTTGAGTTCAGGAGAGGGTCAAGGCTAAGGACTCTGAAATATACAGGCGGGAGTGGCTGGGACAGCCCAGGGGGAGGTCCTGAAGGACACCAACTGGAAAAAAAGAGCAACCCAAAGAGGAAGGAGGAAAACCAGATTGGAAGCCAGAGGAATGGCTCTACCTGCTGTGATGGAGGCTGAGAATTTGTGAAGGCCGAGGAGTGTCCACTGGAGTCAGGGAAAAGGTTACTAGGTGGAGGCTGTTTCTGGGACATAGTGGGGACAGCCTGATACCAGACCACAGGAGGGATGGGAGTGGAAGCAGTAGAGAAAGCCACAGATAGGAGAGGACTCCTGAAAAGTCTGTGAGCAGGACGGTGAGGCCCAGGATGGAGGGTTTATTTTGGAAGGCAGAACACTGGTGGGAAGAAGTCAGAAGGAGCAGTCATAGCCACTGGGAAAGAAGATGGCGCTGGGCAGCAGTGCTGGTTCCCTAGTCTGCCCTCAGAAACTCCGGGGTGGGGTTGGGGGTGGGGTGGGGTTGTCTACTCCAGGCCCCACCTGGAGGCTCTGAGTTCCAGGGAGAGAGAGGTGGCAGCATAGCTGGGCAAGGTCTGGCCTCTCAGTCTTCACCTCTCTGCCTGCCTGGGTTCCGATCAAACCCTTTGCACACTGACCTACTTCTGGAGTTCCCCAAGCTGAACCAATCCCTGCCAGCCTGTCTGGCCTGCAGTGGGCCTAGGCGTGGTTATTTCCTCCTGCAGGAGGCTATGCTGGCCTGGGCCACCAGGGACTAGAGGACTCAGAACTGCCTCTGCAGAGATAGATTGAAGTGCTCACCTGTGAAGTTAAAGAAGACAGGGTTGGCCCCCTCTCCTGTATCCCTGCGGATGGGTAGGGAGAGGGGCAAGGGAGGACAGAGGAGTCCTGGATGGAATTCCAGAAGTCCTGGGCAGTGCTCTTACCTTCTGTCTGTCTGATCCTGGGCGAGTCACCTGACTCCCTGAGAAGGAGTACCCCCATCTGGGCATGACCCATGACAGCTGCTGGCAGAGCTGTGAGAACTGAGCAAGCAGTCGTCTTGGTCCTTGTGTGTGTGGTGTGTCTGCTGGCGGGCATGGCAGAACCAGGAGAAAGGAGACTCCATGTACCTGGGGAACCAGGGCTCCTGGTACGCAGAAAAGAGGCACTTCCAAGGATGGCCTGGGAGGGGCCAGGGGATGACAAGCCCGCCTGCGCTGCGGCTCCTGCCAGCCCAGGCCCTTCCGGCTCCGGAGAGGCAAGGGTGGGGAAACTAACCAAAAAGGCCAGTGCTTCTTCCTGTCCCCTGGAAAGGCAGAATTGGGCAGTTTTAAGTCAGAACGAAGACCAGAACTCACCTCTTGGAGCCTTCCGGAGAAATAGCTGACCGTGAGGATCCCTTTCAGGGATTAGTCTCCACTTGGAGACAGCTTTCCCGCGGCGCCAGGGCGGAGCTGAGCTCCAGATGTCCAGGCGTACACAGCTGTAGGGTCACGTGGCAGCGGCCCTGGCCCCCCTTCCTGCCAACGTTGCATTTGGCCCAAGCCCCGTCCATGGCCGCCCTTGGGACCCTGCGTTGAGCCCCGGAGGCCCCGGCATCCGGGGCCGCGCCACTCCCAAGGGCAGAAGGTGTGTCAGGATCCCAAGGACCGCCGTGGTGGGTAGGGATGGTTGGAAGGGATTCGGCCTCGGCGCGGGAAGGGGGTGGGGCCGAGGCTCCGCGTCTCTCGCCCCGGCTCTGGGGCACTGTCCTGGGCCGGAGCTGAGAGGGTGGCAGACGACTAAGAGGAGGAACCTCTTGTCCTTTCAGGGTGTCTATCCCAGTGGGGGAGTTAGGGTCCAAAACAGGAGGACCCCGGAGGGGGGTGAACGACCAGTAGCCGGAGACCCCTGGCCTGTGGCCTCCCGCGGCCTCCCCTCCGGGAGCGCGGGGCGGTAGCCCCCGCCGCTGTTAGCTTCCACGTCGCGAGCCCCTGACTGAGTCTCTCCGCAGGGGGCGCGAGCGCCGGCCAGGCTGACATGAGGCGGAGGCTGCGCCTACGCCGAGAAGCGTTGCTCACGCTGCTCCTCGGCGCCACCCTCGGCCTCCTGCTCTACGCGCAGCAAGAAGGCGCGGCCCCGACGACGAGCGCGCCGCGAGCACAAGGGAGGGCGGCGCCGGGGCCCACCCCAGGGCTCCGTGTATTTCAGGCCCCGGACACGGGTGCAGCCCCTCCGGCCTACGAAGGGGATACGCCGGAGCCGCCCACGCCCACGGGACCCTTTGACTTCGGCCGCTATCTGCGCGCCAAAGACCAGCGGCGCTTCCCTCTCCTCATTAATCAGCCGCACAAGTGCCAAGGAAATGGCGCGTTCCCCCGCGGACCCGACCTGCTCATCGCCGTCAAGTCGGTGGCGGCGGACTTCGAGCGGCGCCAGGCCGTGCGCCAGACGTGGGGCGCTGAGGGGCGTGTGCAGGGGGCGCTAGTGCGCAGGGTGTTCTTGCTGGGCGTACCCAGGGGCACAGGCACAGTCGCAGGTGAGGCGGAAGCGGGCACTCAAACGCACTGGAGCGCCCTGCTGCGTGCCGAGAGCCGCGCGTACGCGGACATCCTGCTCTGGGCCTTCGACGACACTTTCTTCAACCTAACGCTCAAGGAGATCCACTTTCTGGCCTGGGCCTCCGACTACTGCCCCGACGTGCGCTTCGTTTTTAAAGGCGACGCCGACGTGTTCGTGCACGTGGGAAACCTGCTGGAGTTCCTGGCGCCGAGGGACCCGGCGCAGGACCTGCTTGCAGGTGACGTGATCGTGCAGGCGCGGCCAATCCGCGTGCGGGCCAGCAAGTACTACATCCCAGAGGCTGTGTACGGCCTGCCAGCCTACCCGGCCTACGCAGGCGGCGGCGGCTTCGTGCTTTCGGGGGCCACGCTGCGCCGCCTGGCCGGTGCCTGCGCGCAGGTTGAGCTCTTCCCCATCGACGACGTCTTTCTGGGCATGTGTCTACAGCGCCTGCGCCTCACGCCTGAGCCTCATCCTGCTTTCCGCACTTTTGGCATCCCTCGACCTTCAGCCGCACCGCACCTCCACACCTTCGACCCCTGCTTTTATCGCGAGCTGGTTGTAGTGCACGGGCTCTCAGCTGCTGACATATGGCTTATGTGGCACCTGCTGCACGGGCCGAACGGGCCAGCCTGTGCGCGTCCATGGCCTGTTCCTGCTGGCCCTTTCCAGTGGGGCCCCTAGCCTCCTATCACAGCTCTAAGCCCCCCTCATTCAGACCCAGTATATAAGTGGGAGGTAGCTTGAAGGGTAGGTTCCCCAGGTGGGTTAGTGCTGTGTATGTGGTTCTTCCCCATAAAGGGGTATCCAGGTGTCTGTCTGCAGAAGGCCCAGGGAATGAAGACTGAGCTTGGCTCCTGCTGACCCTCTCTACTGGGCCATGACCTGGAACCAATCCGATGGTGGCACTTTTGAGATAGCCAGGGCTGAGGTGGTGAAGAACCAGGCTCTTTGCCAAGCAGGTGAATATGCTTGGTCCTCCGAGCAGGGATGTGTGAGTGTATGTATGGGGGGAGGGGTGGCGGCAGAGGCTCATGAAGTCTAACCATGCTCCTTAGTTTAGAACCCCTAGAGTGATGCCAACAAATGCAGGTCTTTCTCAAGACTGGACCCCACAGGAAGGGATAAAAGGCCTGGCCTCAGTCCTCATGGAACCGGCAGCGATTCTGCCACAGCTCAATCTGAAAGTAGGTGTTTTGCTTCCTGTCTGCCCCTCCAGTTTGAATTGGTCTTAGCCCTGTCTAGGTCTTTAGATCTGCTTTCCTGGGGCCAGCCCCTCCTGAGCCCTGGACTAGGTGGAACACCTGGGATGGAGGCACACGGACTGGGCACACTGTCCTACCTGAAGTCTCTCCCCACCTCCAGCTACCCACAGGAGAAGAACCTACACCCATGTACCTATGCCAGTCTCCCACTGGAGTCTGTGCTGCCCCCTTCAGAGAAGCCAGGGAACCTCTTCTAAGATGATATCAGCTGTAAAATTCCCCATCTTCAACCACCCCCTTTCTCAAAAACAAACAAACAAAAAACACCAATGCCCCCAGGCTTATTTAGTACAAACATCCCAGCATCAGCACATGGGGAGCTGTTGCTGAGGGCACAGGTCTTTTATTGGAGGAGGGGTATGGGTAGGGCATGAGGAAGATTCCCCCATTCTAGGAGGATGGGAAGAGTCCTGGCTGCTCCACAGTGGGATGTGTGGGGGTCTCTGCCCAGGCCACCATCCACACGGGAAGACACTAATCAGTCACGAAGTCATGGGAACATCACACAAGAGCCTGGGGCTGGTCCCCCGCACATTCATTGTTAAACTATACAGGATGAGGCTGTACATGAATTAATTACAAAAGAGTCGTATTTACAAAAATATGTACACACATTTGAAAAACCTCACAAAATTGTCATCTATGTATCACAAGTTGCTAGACCAAAATATTAAAAATGGGATAAAATTATACATTTCTCTTCTCAATTCTTTTCAAAAGGATTAATATTTTTAAAGCACATATGCTTCTTTCCTTAGCAAGTCCCATGAAGAGGGAGCAGCCCAGCCCTCCACGAGCCCCAGAGGCCTTGAGCCGTGTGAAAGGGCCCGGCCGGGGGACACTGCCCAGAGTCAGGGCAGGAGAGCCAAGCCCACAGTGCAGAACAGAACGCTGAAACACACAAAAAAGGAGCAAGATGTCTTTGGCTAAAACTTTGGCATTAAATAAAACAGGCAAACAGAATGGAAACATGCAGCCCCACCAGCAACGTTGGGGCAAAGCAGGGGAACAGGTGACCTTGAAGGCTTGCTCCAAGACAGGTAGAGCCAGGTCTGGGCACATACCTTGATGGTAGAAAGTTGTGTTTCAACCACTTGGGTGTGCCTACTGGGCTTGGCAGGGAGCGCGTGCAAGAAAGAAACAGGGAAGGGCAGGTGGGCCACCTTGGCCACAGCCAGCTCATCAAGTAACTAAAGTGGATGTAGTGCAAAAGTCGCAACCAAGTACTATGGACAGGCTACCTGCTTGCCTTAAAGGTCACGTGGCAATGTTGGGCCAAAGGCAGGACCGTGTCCTTGTCTGGGTGCCTGTGTTCTCAGCCATAGAAAAGTCCCAAGTTTTCCCAATGTGTGTGGGACAAAGAGACAGAACTCTGTCTCCTTACATGTTAGTTGAGAGCTCCTGGCTCCAGGTATCAAGGCTCAGAGTTTGTGCTTCTCTTTGCAGTCTGTGTCCCCTGTTGGCACCAGCAGGCTGAGAACGGACTGAGGAATATCTGGGCCTCTTACCCCATGGCAGAGTGCCCAGCCTGAGCCCCACCTCAAAACACAACAGCCCTTCCACACTGGCAAGATGTCCAAGAAAACCCACGGGGTGGCCCACTGAACAGGATGCAATGCACAGTTCCACGGGGCAGAGGGGCAAGGGTCATGACGTTCCTAGGGGAGCTCCGCGGTTCTCAGGTGGGCACCAGGTCTGGGGGGGCCATAAAGGGTCACCGAGGCAATGTGGTTGTTCTGCATGACCTGGCGTAAGAAGAGGACAGTGAGGCGAGGGGGAGGAGTCGAAGGGATGTAAGCACAGCAAAACTCCCACAAAACCCCCAGTGGGATCAGTCCTGCGCTGTTATAGAAGAGAAGGCACGTGAGGCAGCACCTGTGTGTGCAACACACTTGCACATGGGGCTGGACTGACCCCTCCACACCCCCCAGGCTTGTGTTAAGGGTCATCTCTGCCCTTGTGTCTACCTGTTCCTCCGGGACACATAAACCTCACCATACCCATCTGTCCAGCCCTTCTGGAACTGCTAGGGGTCTGCTGAAGGTATGGCAACCAGATGGGAAAGCAGGGGCACTCCATTCTTCTCCCAGCCAGTGGGGCCTCAAGAGCCACTCGCCCCACCACACATTCATTCATATGGCATTTAAAGAACCCCCCCAATTCCTGCAGACAGAGCCCCACTTGCCCTGCGGTTCCCTTTGCTATTGTACTCATGTTTTCAAATATAAATGTGGGCTCCCCATTTCCCCTCATCTTGTTGGATGAGCCTGCCCAGCAGGCCCTTCAGGCCCTTCCCAATCTCTCTCCCCCATCACTTGCCTGTCCTTGACATGATCACCAGCCACTCAACCCCCAGGGCTTACCTCAAAGATCATCCGCTGAAGACCAAAGCAGAATGTGGAGCCAAAAGGGTTGGTGTTGTTTGGGGATGAGGACCTGAGGCCGGGGAAGCCAGAATTAGAGGGGCAGACAGAGACCTAGGCCAGCTGGGGCATCCAGTTCCCTTTGGGGTAGGGGCTGTTAGCCAGTGGTCCCTCGGGGCTCTGAGTGTGTTTCCCACACGGGTTCTTGAGGTCCGAGGCACAGTGATTGATCTCCCTCAAGCACCAAATCCTATGCAATCCAGCTGGCACAGAAGGGTATTATGTAATTGGACTGGAGTGTACAAAGTCAGGAGAGAGAGGGCACCTCAGACAGCAGGGCAACCAGTTACTGGGCTGTGAACTAAAGCAGGTAGCAGGTGTGATGGGGACAGCTAGTCAAACTGCCTCCCTCTCTGAGTAACTGGAGGTAGGAGGGAGAGGGGCAGCTATCCCAGGGGCAGCCCCTCTGGTTGCAAGTAAATGTGCAGAACTGTTGGCTGAGTTCTAACTCACAGGGCTGGGGCAGGAAGCATGTGGCAACATCAGAAATTCCTGCCAGTTTTAAGCCATACCCACTGCTAGGGTTCCCGGTCATTCTGAGTGGGGAGGAGGTGGGTGGGGGGATCAGAAAGTAACCCCCACTCACCTGTGCAGGACCACAGGCTTCTCCACAGGGTGTCCCAGGAGCTCCTGGATGTTGTCCCACTAAAAGAGGGATGAGGGTGACAGGGGATTAGTAGGGACTCAACCCCACTATGACCAATGGCTGGCCCAAAGGACACAGGCACCCAGACTGTTGGCAGGCTCATACCCTCCTCATTTTCAGACTGTCAGGTGGGAAAAATAGCAGCTCACCTTGCTGTAGGTTGTGCATGTTTCTGTCTGACCCTCTGTGTTCTCTGAAAAGAGAACACAGCATGGTTGGTAGCTGGCCTGGCCTGGATTCAATTCCACATCTGCTCAGATAGATGGCTCAGCCCACCTGCGACCCCAGCCCTCGCCGCACTATGCACTGGGCTTGAAGTTTGGAAACCAACAATCCCACAGGCACAGGATAAGACCTTAAGGGCTTCCAGAAGACTACAGACCAAGAACCACGTGGCCCCCAGAACCAAGAGCCCAACCCAGAGGAGCTGAGGCTCTGAGGAGAAGCAGGTGGGCAAAGAGTCCTCACATCCAACCACTGCCACCCTCTCTGCTTGGATCATCATCTCTTTGAAGCATGAGAGACTGACTCTAAAACCCTTTCCTTACCCTGAGTACACTGACTACTCACCTCTCTTTACGGTTAGGGGGATCTTGAACTCACAGCGGTGATAACTAGAGAGAGAAGGGAGACGGGTAAAGGTGGGACCCCTTGGGAGACCTGACCACCCCCACATCTCAACTCTGCATCCCAGGAAGAACAGGATCGAGCACACCTGCTCAAAGCCCTGGAGAGGCCAGATTTGGGCCCTAGAGTCAAACCAGAAAGGGCACAGCCGGGGGTCTCTGAAGACCCTATCACCTCAGATAAGAGGCCAAGCTTTCTGAATCCATTTCTCTATTTGTGAAATGGGTATAAATGGAGAGATATAAGGTAATGGACACTGTACCAGGAACAGAAAACACTCACGAAATCGTTTACTTTTCATGAATTAGCAAACATCCAAGGCCGCAAGCTCTCTTTCCTGGAGGGGCAGGTGCAGGAATACTCACATATTAAAATTATAATGTCCAGGGTAATTGGTATGCAGGACAAACTTCTTCACTTTGTGTGTATTCGCATCAAAGAGAATGTCCTGGGATAGAAAACAAGGATGCTCAAGTGGGTAAAGTTATTGAGGCGGGCAGGGTGCTTTCGAGGACATGTCCTACTCGAAGACACCCACTCCACAATGGGGATGCCCTTGGGGAACAGCTCTGACCCAAACAACAACCAAAGGGACAGCTGAGGCCTAGCACAATGCGACGATGACACACACCCAACCATCTCCAGGCCTCCTCATTCCAAACCTTGTACCAGTAGGCCCCACAGGCAGAGGGCTACAGCTCCCACTGCTTGGGAACTCAAACATGGTCAGGGAGATCTTCCCTGACAAAAAGCACCAGATTAAAAATGTAACTGAGCACAGATTTTGCCTTAAAAGCTAATGAGAAGATTCAGGGCCCCCCTGACTGTCAAGGGGCTCAGGGAAGCTGGTTGTTCTGAAAGCCAGGACCTGCCAGATCCTTCTGGCTTCCACAGGCCAGCACAGTTAAAGCTGCAAGTGTACACACAGGCCTGCCCAGCACACTGCACACCCCCAGGGAAATGGAACAGTTCTCTAAGGAATCACAGCTTACCACTCCAAGAGTGAAGTAGTTAAAAAAGTAGTCATTGCACTTGGATGGAACTTGCTTATGAGGAGAAGGAGAATGAATCTTCATCTGTTGGGGAAAAAATAATAATGAATTAAAATCCAATCCATTAATACAGCTCTTGGATGAAATGAGTCTACAAGTTGTGTTTCTTGTATGATAGTCATCTGTTGGGTAAGCAAGAGCATGAGAGTCCCTGATGCTGGTGCTGAACAACCCAGACGGCTTCGGTTGACTATAGACTGGGCCCTGGTCTCCAAGGAAAGGGAGAACAATCTGATCAACAGGGGTCAGAAGACAGCTTTCAATTTACTTCTCCATCAGTTTTTTACTTTTTTTCCATTAGCTTTAATAGAACAGGTTCTATGGGAAAACAGCAGTTCATATTTATTCACTATTAAGTTCAAGTTGATTAAATAAAAAGAGCAAGATCACCTATTCACTTTATAAACACACTTCCCCTACCTTATCTTCTGACTTGTAGAAGACCTTGTGTGGAGAGCCAAGCATGCTAAGAACATCTTGACAGGAATCACCAAAATACACTGAGCGTTCAAATACCCGCATCTTGGCATCTGCTAGCAGGCCAGGTCCACAACCTGCAGAGAATAAGTAGAGGTGGTCAGGTTCCCAGTCAGGGCATGGAACCCTGCGGCCCAGGGTCCGGAGCCCCAGAGAGGCCAGTGGCTGCATGCTGCATTACCAGGTTTGGCTGAGGGGCAAGACCGCATGTAAGTAGAAATACCAGGTCACCAGTACTTGAGATGCTACAGGAGATCACTCTCTACTCAAAATAATGCCAGAGACTCACTCAATCCCACAGAAGTAACATGGAGCTCTGGAAATGTCACTCACTGACTCACCTAATATTTAGTCATTGACACCCTGGGCTAGGACAGACACTCTGCTAGATGCTAAGGGAACAACGGTGAGAAAAGCAGGTGCAATCTCTGCCCACGTTGGAGCTCACGGTGTAAAGGTTCACCATCACACAACTGTGGTACAACAAACAGCAGCATAGGTGCTATGGAAATATACACATGGGCGCCATTATCTCCTGCCACTTTCCGGTTCCCAACAAGACAGAGGATTTACGATAACAAGTACTTCTCAGTGGTAACCCCCAACCTGAGACTGGACCGGAAGATCACTCTATAAAAGAGCCAAGAGCTAAGCACCCATTAACTTACTCCCTAACTCTACAAACACTAACACCCAACAAGAGACAAACCAGGAAAGTGGGTGAAAATGGAAAACCTGATTTGCCAAAGCTTTCTTCTTTGGGAACAATCTTTAAACTCTGACTTTGTCTAATACATTTAAAAAATGATTCTAGTTAAATACACACACACACACACACACACACACACACACACACACGTGGTTGTGGAATAGCAACAAACATACCAACAGTAAAATTTCCCTCATTCTGTGGATGGGAAGACAGAGTGTTTTGCCCAAAATTATAAAAGGAAGCTAAGAATCCGAGGAGGAATAATTTCTGGTACCATGATAATCACCACTATCACCTTACTCTGCATAGGGCTTTACAGCTGACAAAGCTCTTTCTTGTACAATAAAAGCTGTTTCAAATCCCACTCCTCACACACACAGACAAAGCTGTGTGTAAATCAGGGGAAAAAAGCATAGTTCACATTAACTTCCGTGTATAAATCCTGCAAACAGGAGACGGCAAGAGTTAACATCAACATTCTAGGAATCAGTGAACTAAGATGGACTGGAATGGGTGAATTTAATTCAGATGACCATTATATATACTACTGTGGGCAGGAATCCCTTAGAAGAAATGGAGTAGCTATCATGGTCAACAAAAGAGTCTGAAATGCAGTACTTGGATGCAATCTCCAAAATGACAGAATGATCTCTGTTCATTTCCAAGGCAAACCATTCAATATCACAGTAATCCAAGTCTATGCCCCGACCAGTAATGCTGAAGAAGCTGAAGTTGAACAGTTCTATGACGACCTACAAGACCTTCTAGAACTAACACCCAAAAAAGATGTCCTTTTCATTATAGGGGACTGGAATGCAAAAGTAGGAAGTCAAGAAACACCTGGAGTAACAGGCAAATTTGGTCTTGGAGTACAGAATGAAGCAGGGCAAAGGCTAATAGAGTTCGCCAAGAGAATGCACTGGTCATAGCAAACACCCTCTTCCAACAACACAAGAGAAGACTCTACACATGGACATCACCAGATGGTCAACATTGAAATCAGATTGATTATATTCTTTGCAGCCAAAGATGGAGAAGCTCTATATAGTCAGCAAATACAAGACTGGGAGCTGACTGTGGCTCAGATCAGAACTCCTTATTGCCAAATTCAGACTGAAATTGAAGAAAGTGGAGAAAACCACTACACCATTCAGGTATGACCTAAATCAAATCCCTTATGATTATACAGTGAAAGTGAGAAATAGATTTAAGGGACTAGATCTGACAGACAGAATGCCTGATGAACTATGGATGGAGGTTTGTGACATTGTACAGGAAACAGGAATCAAGATCATCCCCAAGAAAAAGAAATGCAAAAAAGCAAAATGGCTGTCTGGGGAGGCCTTACAAATAGCTGTGAAAACAAGGGAAGCAAAAAGCAAAGGAGAAAAGGCAAGATATAAACATCTGAATGCAGAGTTCCAAAGAATAGCAAGGAGAGATAAGAAAGCCTTCCTCAGTGATCAATGCAAAGAAATAGAGGAAAACAACAGAATGGGAAAGACTAGAGATCTCTTCAAGATAATTAAAGATACCAAGGAAACATTTCATGCAAAGATGGGCTCGATAAAGGACAGAAATGGTAGGGACCTGACAGAAGCAGAAGATATTAAGAAGAGGTAGCAAGAACACACAGAAGAACTGTACAAAATAGAGCTTCACGACCCAGATAATCATGATGGTGTGATCACTCACCAAGAGCCAGACATCCTAGAATGTGAAGTCAAGTGGGCCTTAGGAAGCATCACTACGAACAAAGCTAGGGGAGGTGATGGAATTCCAGTTGAGTTATTTCAAATCCTGGAAGATGATACTGTGAAAGTGCTGCACTCAATATGCCAGCAAATTTGGAAAACTCAGCAGTGGCCACAGGACTGGAAAAGGTCAGTTTTCATTCCCATCCCAAAGAAAGGCAATGCCAAAGAATGCTCAAACTACTGCACAATTGCACTCATCTCACACGCTAGTAAAGTAATGCTCAAAATTCTCCAAGCCAGGCTTCAGTAATACGTGAACCGTGAACTTCCAGATGTTCAAGCTGGATTTAGAAAAGGCAGAGGAACCAGAGATCAAATTGCCAACATCCGCTGGATCGTGGAAAAAGCAAGAGAGTTCCAGAAAAACATCTATTTCTGCTTTACTGACTATGCCAAAGCCTTTGACTGTGTGGATCACAATAAACTGTGGAAAATTCTGAAAGCGATGGGAATACCAGACCACCTGCCCTGTCTCTTGAGAAACCTGTATGCAGGTCGGGAAGCAACAGTTAGAACTGGACATGGAACAACAGACTGGTTCCAAATAGGAAAAGGAGTACGTCAAGGCTGTATATTGTCACCCTGCTTATTTAACTTCTATGCAGGGTACATCATGAGAAACGCTGGGCTGGAGGAAGCACAAGCTGGAATCAAGATTGCCGGCAGAAATATCAATAACCTCAGATATGCAGATGACTCCACCCTTAAGGCAGAAAGTGAAGAGGAGCTAGAGAGCCTCTTGATAAAAGTGAAAGAGGAGAGTGAAAAGGTTGGCTTAAAGCTCAACATTCGGAAAACTAAGATCATGGCATCCGGAGCCATCACTTCATGGGAAGTAGATGGGGAAACAGTGGAAACAGTGTCAAACTTTATTTTTTGGGGCTCCAAAATCACTGCAGATGGTGATTGAAGCCATGAAATTAAAAGACGCTTACTCCTTGGAAGGAAAGTTATGACCAACCTAGACAGCATATTGAAAAGCAGAAACATTACTTTGTCAACGAAGGTCCATCTAGTCAAGGCTATGGTTTTTCCAGTGGTCATGTATGGATGTGAGAGTTGGACTGTGAAGAAAGCTGAGCACTGAAGAATTGATGCTTTTGAACTGTGGTGTTGGAGAAGACTCTTGAGAGTCCCTTGGACTGCAAGGAGAACAGTCCATCCTAAAGGAGATCAGTCCTGAATATTCCTTGGAAGGACTGATGCTGAAGCTGAAACTCCAATACTTTGGCCACCTGATGTGAAGAACTGACTCATTTGAAAAGACCCTGATGCTGGGAAAGATTGAGGGCAGGAGATGAAGGGGACGACAGAGGATGAGACGGTTGGATGGTATCACTGACTCAATGGACATGGGTTTGGGTGAACTCCAGGAGTTGGTGATGGACAGGGAGGCCTGGCATGCTGCGGTTCATGGGGTCACAAAGAGTTGGGCATGACTGAGGGAGTGAACTGAACTGAACTGATAAATCCTGCACTTAGGTAAGCATGGGTGACCTATGGAAACCACTGAAAGTCCTGTCAAACTAGACTGGGTGCCCAAAGTCTGCAAGTACCAGATCCTTGTGAATGTCCACACAGGGCGGTACGGGAGGCACCCTTCTTGTCTCACTTTCTTGTCTCACTCTATCTGAAGTCTCCTCAAGTAAAGGTACCCTTAGTTTCTCAGGGAGACTATTTTAGTTTCTGATTCCTTTGAGTGAGGGAATCATTACTGTGGGGATCAAGACAGTTGAATGGCATCACTGTAGTCACTCTCCACAGGAACTCTTAGTGAGTACTGGGTGGGATAATAACTTAGTGAGGTCTTGACTTAAGGTGTTTCCCCCACTGATCTTGTAGGCAGTGTGATGTGACTGCTGGGACTGTCCTGTCAGGGTGGTGGTCAGAACTGGCTGAGACCCCCTACTCTCAACAGGCTCCTCTTGCTGTCACCTGGTATACTTACACCACCCTTGATTACCCCACTGCTTCAAGCAGCAATCCTCCTGAGACGACCTCAACTTCTTTTTTGAGATGCCACATCTCAATTCTTTAAAAAACTATAGTATAAGCACAATGCTCCTTTAAGTAGCTGGTGTTCTGCCATGGCTAGAAAACCACATTTTAAGAAATTTATAACCTGGAGTCTTTGAACTGTCTAATTGTTCAGGGGAGTGAGTTTACAATTTACTTGCTAGATTATTAGCAGTTGAGAACTGATGCCCCAGACACTGAGGGAAGACCCCAGCTTATAAACAAAGGCTGGCTAGACTATGAGCTCCATGAAGGCATAGGCTCCTTCATGGAGCTCACAGTCCCCAGGTCATCTTTACAGAGGCAAACTCCACACTGGATGATCTTTGTATCCCTAAGCATAATCCAAAGTTCGAAGGAGCTGAGACTGTCCACACAAGAAAATCACAGGATGAGGTGTGCATCCTAGAGAGACTGGCTACTGAAGGCAGCAATTCTTTTTGTTTGCTATCAGCAAAACTGAGCAGGGTATGGCCAAATCACAATTCAACAAGTTCCTCTTGCCAGTCTACTCTGTGAAATGAGCACAAACGGTGGAAAATGAGAGAACACGCAACACTGAGCCTGTAAGATACACCTCTAGGACCCGGGCACCACTGCAAAACTAAGTACACAGAGACTGATGTACATGTCAAGGGAAGCAGTTTTACTGTCATTTATAAGACCTGCTCAAAATAAAACTATGTCTTATTCCTTCACAAACAAACTAAAACTTCTAACCATAAACGTCAGCACCATTTGTCTTCTACCAACTATCCCTAAGGACGTGGGATTTTAGACCATCTCGACAAGGCTATAATGGAGAACCCACCACCCCAAAGCCAGGAACTGACCTGCGGCAAGGAGGCGGAGTCGTAAACCTGAGGGTCCAGTTCCATCCCGGAGAACATCCACACTCTCAGCATACACGTTGCCCAGGAAACAGCTCAGGGGCATCACGGGCGCCCTGGGGGCAGGCACAGAATGAGCAGAGACTTTGTCCTCCCTCCCAGGGAGCCCATGGCCTTAGCATGAAGCCTGTGCTCCCCCACACATACTTGGTATCCTGTAGGCTGTTCCCACTGTAGATATACATTCGTTTCACAGTTGCTCCGTGGGGTATCTGAAGAGAAGCCAGACCATGGGCAAAATTGGGCTGCAAACACAGGATAAATGTTTTACTAAAAGCACACTGCAGGCCCTGGCATTTTCCCAATACTCATGGTCTTCGAGAACTGGCCAGTCACCAAAGTAGGGAATTTAGAAGAGGAATATCTCAGTTTCAGACACAACTGTACTACTGGTACTTCCTTATTTGGTATGCATTTTCTGTATCCATTTTCTCACTGGGTATTGTTATCTGCAGTGTGGAATGGTTTCTGAGAAACTTTGAAATTTGCTCATTTTATTTATCAAGGTATTAAAAAAAAAGAACTGGCCAGGTCAAAGCACAGTCTGATCTGTCTCCAAGTCAAAAAATTCACTAAACCATGCAAGTTCACCTTTAATTTTACTTAGTTTTCCTTTCCTTCATCAGGGAGAAAATGTAGAAATGCCTTCTTTAATAAAATATAAAACTTACAAAAAACTATCATTTCATAACACTAAGGATGCCATTGTCGAAGGATGAATTCTCTCAAATTCTAGGCCACTGAGAAAAACTGTGGTGATTTGGAGTTTTAAAGCACACGACATAGATTTCCCTCTGAAGAGCGAGCTCGACCTCACTTCAGTTGGAAGCGCCCTCCTCCTGGGAATGCCAGCCTGGGCTTTGTTCTGTCAACTTCACCCACTGTACCCCCAAGTGGCCTCTGAAGACCTCAGAGATTAAGGGAACCAAAGGAAGGGTACCTATCCAGCCTCCTCCAATGGTACTGTCTTCTGCCCCCTATCACCGGGGCACTGGGCAATAAAGATAAGGGAAAGAAAAAGGCTAACCTCGTACTTGGGAGCCTCGGTCCAGGAATCTAGCTGAAAAGAGAAAGACAATCCTCTGAAGTTGAGGTGGAAGAGCTGCTCAGCAGAGTTGTACACTGTGGAAGTGGGGAGAAGAAAATGACAAGGTTGAATGGCATCCGAAGCTGTGAACACAAACCAGCCTGACAGGGAATAATGACTGGTGGTGACTGGCAACACTTTCATTGTGTCTCATTTCTGAACTGACTTACTTGGCTGAAAACCATGGGAGAGAGCTTTCCTTCACACCCAAGTACCGGCCCCCAAATCTGATAGGAGCTTTGAGGTTGGGGCTGGCATGGCACCACTTGCCAGATTTATTACTATTGGCTGCCACAGATGACCAGAGGAATCAGATGGACTGGGCTTACCTCCAGGATGGGTTGCACCAAAAGACTGGTCAATCTGCTCAATGGTGGGAGCTATGGCTTGAGAATTGAAATGCACGCCACTGAAAAACAAAGATGCTTTTTAATACCAGGCTTGTAGGATGCACTCACAGGTCATTAGAGATGGTGGCTGGAAGAGTTACTCTTAAAATACATGGGAGTTGAGTTTATAATTATATAAAAATAAAGGTTTAACTATAGAACTTTTAAATAAGAGACAATTAATGAGGTCAGAAATAGTCAATTCTCCTGAGGCTGATACAGAGGATTAGCCCTCTAGGACCTCCCAAGACATCTATGGTGACCAGACCCAGTTCAGAAGGAAGTAAATCCAGCCTTAGCCCCATGGCATTTGGACTTGGATAAGGAATAGTCATAGAAATAGACATTGTTAATGTGTTTTCTCAGAATGCCTATGAGTAGTTTGTCTTGAAAAGGAACTTTCTTAAAAGGGGGATGAACATTTTAAATGTAGGATACAGCCAAGCAAGGCAGCTTGTTTTCCTAAGAAGCAGAAGAACCAGCACTCATCAGCTGGGTGAATGGGTAAGTGGATGGGGAGGAATGATCCCAAGTAAAGGAAAAATAGCTGGGAGGGGGTGGGCTTGGGAGCAAAGAGGAGCATATGATTTCAGATGATGAGCACGAAGATAAGTCATTTCTAACTTTAAGGAGAATGCTTAAAGGTTAAGAATATTTTTTAAAAAAATGAGTATCACTTATGGAACACCTCTTCATTTTAAACATGTTATTAAGTATAGTTAATTTACAATATTGTGTTAATTTCTGCAATACAGCAAAGTGATTTAATTATATATATATATATTCTTTTTCACATTCTTTCCATTATGGTTTATTACAGGATATTGAAAATAGTTTCCCATGCTACACAGTAGGACCTTGCTGTTTATCTAGTCTGTATATAACAGTTAGCATCTAGAGCACCTCTGTTTTTAACCAGGCACTGCGCTATATGCTTTATCAGCATTATCTCATTTAGTTTTCCTAACTCAGCAGCCAGATGTATGCTTTCACTTCTCTGATGAAAAAACAAGCTCAAAGAGGTTAAGTGACTTGCCTAATTTTGCAGAGTAATAAAATGAAGTCATAACTCAAACCCAGGGCAGCCTGACTCTTGACCCCTCGCTTACCCACCAGTGACTCTTAAGAAGGTAAAGAGAAGCCAGACCTTGAGGTACGGAACGCCCCATCAAGACTAAGAGATAACCAGAATTTGTAGGGGTCAGTGCTATTATGCATCTGGTTTATCCACTTCTCTATCGGCAGATATTGCTTGAAACAATCCAGGAACTGATCCCTTTGATATCCTCAAAAAAGGAAGCTTGTTAACGAAGCTTACTGAACAGAATATTCTAGATGCCAGCACAGCAACTTACCATATGGGGGCTGAAATATTTGTGCACCATAGAGGCTATTCCCATTTTCATTCTAAAAAGCAGATTTTGCCCCCCTACCTCGCTCCCCTTACAAATAGTGATCCTTTCAGCATTCTCTAGCATAGGCCTCAGAGGCAGCTATATCTGGTTGGTCCCACCTTTGTTGGTCACGAAAAGGTAAAAAGGTGCCAAAAGAAGCTGTGCAGGGAACGGCAGCTATGACCCTGGGGACAGTCACAGACTAAGGTCCGGCTTTGTGGCGGGATTAAGGAAACTGACCCAAATGGAAAGTGCTTCATACACAGTGTGTTCTGAATAAGCTTTCCTTCTCTTCCCCAGGAAACGGAGTGGACTTGGAGGCTGCCTGAGGCAATCATGGCAACCGGCTGTAATCCCAGAACTGTTGAGGATAGAAATGAGCCCATGTGTGCCAAGCCTAGGACACAAACCAGGAGAAAACTTACCAGTATTTTAACTTTACTTTAGTCAAGTCATATACTTCAATCACCTAAAAACAAAAAACAAATGTTTAAGATCTATTAGAACTCTGCAGTTGAAAAAGGTTAATTAGAAAAGACATTTATAGAGCAGTGAGGAAAAAAATAATCACTAGCTGAAACTGTCCTGAAGCACTACACATTTTGTCTGTCTTTATTTTTAAATCTGGAAGAAAAACCCATACCACACACGGCATAAACTCATCTTCCCCCTCTCTCTAGAGGATGGTTCAACAGATGTCCGTGGACACTCTGGGTCAAGTTTTTGTATCTAGTCTACAGCTGGGTCATACATAAGACTGCACATACCACGCGACAGGACAGTAAAACCCTCCACAAAAACAAATTCAAGCAGCTTGTGACAGTTGTAACCTGTAAGGGGAATATTGAGCCCCTTTTCTTTCATGCTATACTTTGTTGTATTATAAAAACCCAAATCAAGTCACTTTCAAAAACAGTTTCGAAATATTGTGGTTTACCAAAAAAAAAAGACCGGGGGTGAGGGGGTAGAGGGAGGTGGTCTATCTTATTAGAAAACAAGTCATTTTATTAGCCTAGGTCCACTGTGACAATATTGCTATATCCCTAATGAAGAGCATCTGGTCCAACCTGGAGAACCTCAGGACCCTTGTGAAGTTTCTAAGGGTTCAGCTGATGAAATGCCAAGAACTCAGGGAGGAGACAAAGGAAAAGGCATTGAACATCCAGCCACTAGTGATGCCAAGTAATCCCCATCTGAAGTCTTTGATGTCCATGGCATCAAAGGCTAGATGTCTAGCCAGTAGCATAGCTGACTGAGGATAGGCGAACCATCTGCTTTCCCCAGCTGGGAGATTTGGCTCCCACCGCAGAAGCACAAGCAGAGCTGGTTCACTCTGTTTGCCCTGACAACCAGGGCTTCATTCTGGGAAGGACTGTGGACACTGGGTGACGGGGCACCTGGCACTGTCACAGGAACAGAGACATAACAGGCAGTTCACTTGTGGTCAGACCTGTCCCCAACTTGGAAAACTACGAGCTGGGCTCTTCTTAACTATAAGGTGCAGCTATTCTGATCCTACATGCTGCTAAGAATCACCATCTCTGCTGGGCTGTTGGAGCATTTCCATCTACCCTTTCCTATGCTACCAGTATATGCCGTTCACTGGTTCCACCGAGTTAGGCTCTTTGAGGTCTGGCTCATTAGTTTGCACCAAAGGGTACACAACACATGTCAGGGAGTCTGCCTGGGATGAAGCTAGCTAACGGTAATATGAAGCTCAAAAACATGCAAAGAGGTGCTGAGGGAGGTCATGCAAGGGTAGAGGAATAGTTGTGATTCATGACAATATCTTCAGAAAGCTGGGGCATGGCAGTATATTATGCTAAATGGGTATGCCATTTTACTGAGGTCAGGGTCCCAGGCTGCCAGAGGCCTCCGACCCTCAGCCAGAACCTCTGCTCGTGCAGCAGGAGTAGCACTCTGCCCCTCTGACTGCTACCACTATGGCTGACCAATTGGTCTCCCAAGGGCTGCCCATCACTCAGCCGGTGGGCCTCCAGAATATTCTTCCTGTGACACTATGGCACGAGTGACATGAAGGACTCCAAGATGGTCAGCACTCTGGGTCCCTTGCCAGAATCAACAAGCAGATTTTCGCCTATAGATGCTTGCTGAACCATAGGGACAGATAGCTAGGGAAATCTGAAAGCCATGGTTTTCTACCCTCTGGGCTGGAAAAGACCTTGATTTCTCCAGAGAAGTTATGGCAGCAGACAAGATAGGAAAGGAAAAGACAGGTGGCTGTACAAATTGTGACTTGTGAAGCTTCATTCCACAGGGCTCTCTCACAGTCAGGGAGTGAGAGGATAGGGGAACTGCAGGGACAGCAGTGCGGAGAGGCGACTTCTGAAGCCCTTGTATGGTGGGGCAGGCAGACTGGTCAGGTCAGACTTGGTACCTGAGGGATTGCTTCCTCAGTTTCCATACTCTCAGGCAGGGCCCCAGCCCTCCCTTCACAGGGACTCACAGAAGGCAGAGAGATGGTTCTACTCTTATCTCTTTTCCCACTCAAGGGTACTTTGAATTCCTTGCATTTCTGCATAGTATGCTCACACACTTTTATCCCATTTATTTCCCACATTCATCAACAGAACCTAAGCCATTTCTATTCCCAGCAGCCAGTCGTTATGCTCTAGTAATACAGAGTTAAAAGCCTGGTGTCAGGTAGACTGCTTATCTTCTGTCCCTCTGTTGTCTCACAAGTAAGCCATACCACTCATGGGCTTGTTAGGATTAAATTAGGAAATGCATGGGAAGCACTCAGCCACATGACTAACAGGTACTAAAGTGAAGTTGCTCAGTCGTGTCCAACTCTTTGTAACCCCATGGACTGTAGCCTACCTGGCTCCTCCCTCCATGGGATTCTCCAGGCAAGAGTACTGGAGTAGGTTGCCATTTCCTTCTCCAGGGGAACAGGTACTAAGTGCTCACTAAATATATTTTCCTCACCATGCTGAAATTCTGCCATAGGCTGCCTATCTACCCTCCGCTGTTGCCCATTTAGATTCAGTTCAGTTCAGTCACTCAGTCGTGTCCGCCTCTTTGCGACCCCATGAATCGCAGCATGCCAGGCCTCCCTGTTCATCACCAACTCCCGGAGTTCACCCAAACTCACGTCCATTGAGTCACTGATGACATCCAGCCATCTCATCCTCTGTCGTCCCCTTCACCTCCTGCCCCCGATCCCTCCCAGCATCAGTCTTTTCCAAAGAGGCAACTCTTCGCATGAGGTGGCCAAAGTATTGGAGTTTCAGCTTTAGCATCAGTCCTTCCAATGAACACCCAGGACTGATATCCTTTAGAATGGACTGGTTGGATCTCCTTGCAGTCCAAGGGACTCTCAAGAGTCTTCTCCAACACCACAGTTCAAAAGCATCAATTCTTCGGCGCTCAGCCTTCTTCACAGTCCAACTCTCACATCCATACAGGACCACTGGAAAAACCATAGCCTTGACTAGACGGACCTTTGTTGGCAAAGTAATGTCTCTGCTTTTGAATATGCTATCTAGGTTGGTCATAACTTTCCTTCCAAGGAGTAAGCGTCTTTTAATTTCATGGCTGCAATCACCATCTGCAGTGATTTTGGAGCCCCCAAAAATAAAGTCTGACACTGCTTCCACTGTTTCCCCATCTACTTCCCATGAAGTGATGGACCAGATGCCATGATCTTAGTTTTCTGAATGTTGAGCTTAAAGCCAACCTTTTCACTCTCCTCTCTCATTTTCATCAAGAGGCTCTTTAGTTCCTCTTTACTTTCTGCCGTAAGGGTGGTGTCATCTGCATATCTGAGGTTATTGATATTTCTGCCGGCAATCTTGATTCCAGCTTGTGCTTCCTCCAGCCCAGCGTTTCTCATGATGTACTCTGCATAGAAGTTAAATAAGCAGGGTGACAATATACAGCCTTGACGTACTCCTTTTCCTATTTGGAACCAGTCTGTTGTTCCATGTCCAGTTCTAACTGTTGCTTCCCGACCTGCATACAGGTTTCTCAAGAGACAGGGCAGGTGGTCTGGTATTCCCATCGCTTTCAGAATTTTCCACAGTTTATTGTGATCCACACAGTCAAAGGCTTTGGCATAGTCAGTAAAGCAGAAATAGATGTTTTTCTGGAACTCTCTTGCTTTTTCCACGATCCAGCGGATGTTGGCAATTTGATCTCTGGTTCCTCTGCCTTTTCTAAATCCAGCTTGAACATCTGGAAGTTCACGGTTCACGTATTACTGAAGCCTGGCTTGGAGAATTTTGAGCATTACTTTACTAGCATGTGAGATGAGTGCAATTGTGCAGTAGTTTGAGCATTCTTTGGCATTGCCTTTCTTTGGGATGGGAATGAAAACTGACCTTTTCCAGTCCTGTGGCCACTGCTGAGTTTTCCAAATTTGCTGGCATATTGAGTGCAGCACTTTCACAGTATCATCTTCCAGGATTTGAAATAGCTCAACTTGAATTCTATCACCTCCCCTAGCTTTGTCTGTAGTGATGCTTTCTAAGGCCCACTTGACTTCACATTCCAGGATGTCTGGCTCTATGTAAGTGATCACACTATCGTGATTATCTGGGTCACGAAGCTCTATTTTGTACAGTTCTTCTGTGTATTCTTGCCACCTCTTCTTAATATCTTCTGCTTCTGTTAGGTCCCTACCATCTCTGTCCTTTATCGAGCCCATTTTTGCATGAAATGTTCCCTTGGTATCTCTAATTTTCTTGAAGAGATCTCTAGTCTTTCCCATTCTGTTGTTTCCCTCAATTTCTTTGCATTGATCACTAAGGAAGGCTTTCTTATCGCTCCTTGCTATTCTTTGGAACTCTGCATTCAGATGCTTATATCTTTCCTTTTCTCCCTTGATTTTTGCTTCCCTTCTTTTCACAGGTATTTGTAAGGCCTCCTCAGACAGCCATTTTGCTTTTTTGCATTTCTTTTCCATGGGGATGGTCTTGATCCCTGTCTCCTGTACAGTGTCATGAACCTCTGTCCATAGTTCATCAGGTACTCTATCTATCAGATCTAGTCCCTTAAATCTATTTCTCACTTCCACTGTGTAATCATAAGGGATTTGATTTAGGCCCATTTAGATTACTTCTGGCTTTTCATTACTATGAAAAGCCCTGCTATAAATACCTGGCAATATTACCTTCCCATTAATCTTTTTGGGTTAAGTTTCCTACAGTGGATTTACCAAGTTAAAGACAAATGGTTCTTTGTAGAGGTGCTTCCAGATTAATTTCCTCCAATCTGTGATGAAGCCACATTGAAGACCAGCTTCTACCCTTTCTCAGTGTGGGGCTTCTGGTCAGTAGGCCAGGTTGACTGAGCCTATAAAGAGAGGCAAGGGTGCTGTGGGGATAAGAGTGTTCACATCAAACTCTCCTTTTTGAAAAGGCAGCATAAACGAAGAATTCTTATTCCATATACAGGTTATTTTTCCACGTGCTCTCTGAACTCAGCAGCTCACTTGAGATGAGATGGTGAGAAGTAGGAAGTACCCAAGCCTTCTAGAAAGGCAGCTCCATAAGCTAAGCAGGACGACAGCTCTGGCATGCCACTGCCCAGAGCCACATTCAACCTTGTGACTCTGAGGCATGAGTCGGATGTCATGTGACTAACCTATCATGTCCAGGCATTTGTAAATAGTACATTAAAAACATCCTGGTCTGAAATAGGTGCTAGTAAACTGTACTTGAATGCCAATTAAGATGTACCAGCAAGTTGTTTGTTTAGATTTCTTTAAAGGGATTTAAGAATCAACTCAGTGCTGGTGGTGTTAAAATCCAAGCCCTCAGTATTTTAGGAAGAATGGTTCCATTTTTCATCTTCCAAGTCTTAATTGTTTGACCCAAGAATGAAGTAAAACAGTAAGATACAAAAATCTGACTAAAGTCTTCCAGTTCTATTCTGCAGTTAGGACCCATTTTAAAGACTCAGGATAATCTATGTCAAATATTTGCCTCCTCTCATTTTTCTATTCAACACAGAAAAGCCTGCTCCCTACAGCATGTTCTTTGTATCTTCAACACTCTTTCCCCTTCACCTCTGAGCCCAGAACTGAAGTTCCTCCCAGCCTTTTTCCAACCATCCCAATCTACCCCCAGCTTCTCTCTTTAGGAGGACAGGCACAGCTTCAGTCTCCTATATTGTGGCTGTCTCTGAACCACAAGCTTACTCCCACTCAGGAGTTTCAGAAACATTCCACAACTGCACACATTAATCAGCCTGACATGAAACTTCAGTTGTTATTTATAGTTACCTTAAGTCTCTGATTGAAAGCATCAAACAGTAGTTTGATCCCGTCCTGAGTCAGGTTAAGGATGAGGTCATGGCTTAGAGGAGACTACAAAAAACAAAATAATAAATAAATACACACTCTGAACAACTAATAAATAAATACACACTCTGAACAACTAAGTATACTCATCAGCACCAGGTGAATTTGAAACCTTACAACATAAATGCAGTGCACAGGGAGTATCTAAGTGTAGACAGCTGACAGGTTGGTTTGTGAATTCAGTGTCCTCTACTTCCAGTCTGCAGCTGTTGCTTCATAATATTGGTTGAAAAGAGCCTCTTTTCCAGGCTTTGAGTTATTACCTGGGAGAAAAGTCAAAATTATGTGGGCATATAGGCCATTTTCTTTCACAGGTCCAGGGTCTATATTTTTAGCATGGGTTTATTTACTGCTGTCAAAACTACAGAGTAATTGATGAGAAATACAAGCCTTATAAAAGGATCCAAATTCAGCAAGTAATGGTCAGTGCATGTTAGCTGAACTTATGTCCCTTCACTCCCAGGCTGTTTGTACCACTCAAAGGAAATACATGTTATTCTTTGACTCTTTTGCGTCATATTCTGGGACAAAGAAGTGCCTTGTGATCTGATTATGTATGAGATGACACTCTCATTCCCCCCTTGCCCAACACACACCATCCCATGTCACGTGCGCCTCTTTCTGCAAAACCCCATCTGAGATTTAAGGAGTCATTTCTTTATTTGCCCCTTCTGAGTCCTGGGGGGAGGGGAGCAGCAGCAGAGCAATGGACAGAGCTGGCCCTGAGACTTGGTGAGCTGGTGACCTTAAGTGTTTCTCTAAACTTCTGTTTTTTCATGGGAATACCGTCATCCCTACCCCTCCAGGGTTGTCATGAGGACAGAGACAGTAGACCAGAAAGCACCAAGCACAGCACTCAGCATATAATACTCTTTCCTAGAATCTGTCCTACCTGCCTGTTTCTGCTGCAAAGCAATCAATTCAAAGTCTGAAGACTCTTTATTGCCCTGAACCATGCTGCCCAGCAGTAGAAGAAAAACACCACCATTCAAAACCCTGTCCTTTCTTAAAACTGGCACATAGCTGTCAAAAAGATTTAGAAAAGTTTCTCTCTTTATACAGCTTCTTAAGGTAGGCCCAGTGATTGAAGGTGGTGCCTGTCAGAGATAGAGATATAGGCTAGAAGGCCAGGTGCTCCTGCTGGTGTGGGCCTCACTGGAAAAATTCTCTATAAAGAGCTTTCTGAGATTAGTTTATACTGTCTACTCCCCTCCACCCCACTAATCTTCACAAGATAGTAGGCCCAGGTGGCTCCATCATGCCTGGCAAACATCAGAAGAAAGAATGTTGTAATTTTCCAGTCGGTCTGTATGAATGTTTTTCTAAAACCAACAAGACTCAAGTAAGATAATGGAATAATAAACCTCACCCTAGGTCACTATCCTCCCTCTATTTCTAAGAGGGCTATTCCACGGAGGTAAACAGGATGAAGCAACATTTCAGCATCTTTAAAGACCTTTGCTCGGAGTATCTGAATTTCTTTACACACTTCCAAGATCTGATCGTTTTTCCCTTGGCATTGCTACAATTTAGGACATAACTAAGCAGTATTCAAAAGCAAGCAAATCATCCTCACAATCAATGTTTTATTAGTACTTTATATCTCCAGAACCAAAATCACATGTGCTATGTGGTGTTTAAGGAGGTCCTTCCAGTTCAATAAAGCTGTCTCTGTTACTTGATAACATCTCTTCCCTCTCAGATGGGATCTACTTGACATGCACATTTAATTTCCAAGCTGTGATCTGCTGGAAACAAGATATTTCTGAAATGTTTACTGGGGTCAAATGATGAAGCAAAGAGACAAATGGGAAAAGAAGGGAAGGAGGGCAACAAGGAAAGGATCCACATTTAAGAAGCACCATATCAGAGCTCTGAGAGGCCACTTCCTCTTGATCCTCATAAAAAGATTATTCTATTATAAGGAAACCATCTGGAGAACCAGACTGGTTATTAACTTGTCACAGCTGTACAACCAAGAAATGGGGAAAGCATGGATCTGAACCGAGGTCTGGATTTAAAACCCTGTTGTTCCAGCTGCTTAGAAGACATTGGGGGAAATTAGCTTAATTAATGCCAGAACAACTATTTGTACCCAAAGACTGGAATGACAGACAAGATAGTGATATAAGAAATAAGCCTCATTTTAAAAATTGGTTAAAAAGTTTAAAGACTACTTTCAACTGTATCTAATCCTGGGTGCCTAAATCTGATTGAACTAAATGTACAAATGGCTACAATCAAGCAGCAAACCCATTATCCCTGTTTTGATGGCTGCTACTTGTCATTGAGTAATTCCCTCATGGTCTAATGCTGAGAGTCAGATTAGGTTAGGTATGATCTGATTGCAAAAAAGAGGAAAAGTCACCATTCTTCATTTTTCTTCAAAGAGAAACCACTTTGGCACTGTGGCTCCACAAACCTCTGCCCACTCCCACAAGTCCTGTGGTTGGCACAAGAATTTCCAAATACTTGCTTGGAAATTAAGCCTCCTCTGTCTCAGAAGGACCTCTCACATGGGCCTCACTAGGCTGTCAGAGGTGCACAATACTGTAAAATGTAATGTTTGGGTATAGGTAACACACTCAACTCTGACACTAAGCCAAATGTGGAAGCCACATAGAAGTCTCAGTCACCTTCACGTCAAAAATAACCTGCCATTTGCTTTAGGATCAGAAACTAATAGAAACAAATGGAACTAAAATCATCAAATGGGTACTTAAAAGGTCTCAGAAAAGGACTGAGAATATCTTGTAGCCTGTGTAGGATCAAAACTATCCCCCAAGGTTTATGACACACAGAGCACCACAAAGGCTGCTCCGTAGGGCAGCACAACGTCTGTGTCCTAGAAGAACCATGGATTCCAAAGAAGTGGTATTTTTAGAGAGTTAAGAAGAATCCTATTTCTAAAGGTCTATAAAAACGTTTGCAACTTTACTTATAAAACCCAATTTAAAAAATCCTGGTATTCAGAAAGTTCTGCACCAGTGCTAACCTAAAATATACTCTTTCTAGAAACTGAAAAGGTCTTTGTAGGCATGTACATTATACTATAAGGGTAGTTCTTGGCACAACATTTAATAAAGATTACCATATGTCAGACAAAAGAAATAAGAATAAAACATGTCCATTAATTTGAAACCAATGTTTTGCAATTTTCATATTATCAGATCATTCTTATTAAAAGGGTGAACTATACCTGCTTCTTTTCAAGTCTGGGATGTTCTGCTAGCTAGAAATCTGCACTGCAACAATCCTGAATGCAAACCAAAGCAATCAACAAAGCAGAAAAGACTACTTTAAACATGAAAGTGGAAGGGAAGTACCCTAGAAGACCAGACAATCCCTGAAGTGACCTCCCACCAAAAAATCCCCCTTTTAAGGGCCTGCAGGTAAGTCAAACATAATCAAAAAGCAAGTTTGATTATTACTGCTCATCTAAACTTCTGGCAGCACTAGATGATCAAAACTACAAATGTTTCAGAATCAAAGAAAATGTACTTGGTAAGTGACTAAGTGTTGAAGACACTCCCATTCAAACACATTGACCTAGGAATCCCTGCCTGTCAGTATCTCCCAGAGCATTAACCTCCAGAGGTGAGTCACTGATTAGGGATGCTATTTCAGTAAACAAATCAGTTACTACTTACCTGTTCACTGTAGAGAACCTGAACATTTTTTATGATGCGACAGTGCTTCTGAAGAATGGCCACCGCCTGAGCCAAAGGCATTCCTGAAATAAAGTAAGGACACCTGTGTGGTTACTTGGGCTATCCATTTACTGACATCTATCAGTGTACTAGGCATTAGTCCTTGCAGTAAAGCCAAGGGTGAGAATGGGAGCCACTAAGGTCTACTGACATACTGAGTAAATAAAAGTTTAATAAGCCCAATAACCAGTAAGACCTAGAGAATAAAGTTAACAGCAAGCACTAATAGAAAAACTGGACTGTATAAGGAGAAGGAGTAAATAAAAAGACTTCCTGGAAATTGGGACTTCTATGCTGATCCCCAAGCAGGCAAAGGGGTTGGAGAAAGTCAAGTCAGTAGGAACCAAAAAGAAAGAAATGCACTGACTACATGACTCTGGACACCAAGATTCTGATTCTCACTCTGCCATGATTACGTATAACCTAGGCAAATCCTTCCTCTTTTCCTTTCTGATATTTGTCTCCTCATTGAGTCACCAGGAGCAGATGATTTGTAAGCGCTCATTTATAAAGTGAGGAATCATACGTCTACCAGAATCACCTTATTTTACCAAGAATTTCACTGGATTCTCACTTATCAACCCACAAACATCCTCTAAATCTTAACATTTGATTTTTTAACTTATGGCCCATTATAAACAAATGTATATATGCCTCCCTGCCCCAGTTTAAGAAATTGAAATTCCAATGACACCTCAAAGATTCCAGGGACTCATGTGTACTTAGTTGCTCAGCTGTGTCCAACTCTTTGTGACCCCATGGACCACAGCCCACCAGGCGTCTCTGTCCATGGGATGCTCTAGGCAAGAATACTGAAGTGGGTTGCCATGCCCTCCTCCAGGGGATCTTCCCAACCCAGGGATCGAACACAGGTCTCCCCCGCTGCAGGTGGATTCTTTACCATCTGAGCCACCAGGGAAGCTCAGGGACTCATGGGGAACAGTAAAAGTATGTTTTCACAGAGTGCATTATGGTCCAAACAAGAAGAAACTCGCAGAAACGATCCAAAAACAAAGTTTCATGAGTGCAAGGACAGTGTCTGTGTTATTCGCTGTTATTCACCACTCTTTGGATCTCCAGCACTGGGGACCCACATAGTGGCTGTTGAATAAACATTTATTTAGTGAGACTGAAGGATTATGGGCTAGGTAATAAGAGAAAGGAAGAGAGACCACCACATGACCTTGGGCCAGGACAGTGGCTCACATTCAAGGTAGTTTACCTCTGTTTAGAGGAGAGATGTGCAGAGAACTCACAGAGAAAGTAGTAGGTTAAAAAAATGTGTGGCCCATCTACATTTAAACGATAATTCAATCCTCCCTTTATTCAATGGCCCATTCTACGGTTTGAAGAAAGTTGGAGTAAACCAGACCTTAAGGTCCTTCCCAGCACAAGGCCTGGAACATAGTAGAGACTTAAATGTCCGTTGAGAATATGAACAAGTTGATGCATTCATTCCTCAGCGTTGGCATTCCAGAAATAGAGGAGCATCTACGCTGTCTCTCCCAGGGGAATGGTAAACAACCATGTGGGCAAGAGAGATAATCTCAGGTGCTGAGAAAGAGAAGACCACATGGCACAAACCAGTTTCTTGTGGGAGAGTTCTTTCACACCTAACCACATCAAATTCCTGGCCTTGGAATCTTGGGTCCTGAGTCATTCAGGAGTAACCCACCTGGAGGAGACAAAGCAGCCACCGATGACCAGTTGTCACACAGCTGCTAGTAAAGGAAAGCTACAAATGGCCTCTAAAAGGAACCAACTGTGTATATGGCAAAGAAACCAGAGAACTGTTCTAGCTTGAAGAGTTACCTAACCACCCAAAGGGTGTGGACTATATGGTCCGTCTTCTAAACTCTACAAATCCTACACCTTACTCATTATTAGCCTGCTTATAACCCTCCATTGGTTTCCCATTACAGGGGGGATAAAACCCAAACAATATGCCCTCACCCAAGAGCCCTGAATACTTTGGACCTTGTCTACCTCCATCATTCCTTCCACTTCTCACCAAGCCTCCCAGCACACATCAAGCTCTTTTCCACTTTAGGCTTTTGCATTAACTCTGGACTCTGCTGGAATGTTCTTCCCATAGCTAGCTCTTCTCACTCTTCAGGTCTTGGCTCACACTTCACTTCCCTGACTGCCTTATCTAATCAAACCTCCCATCCCATTTATTTATCTGTAAGTCTCACCTTTATGTCTCCTTGCTGATATAGAGCTCTCTGTCTTACAGCTGTATCCTCAGCACTCAATTATCGTGCCCAACACCACAGTAAGTGGTCCTATGTATCTGCTGACCTCTGAATGAGTGAAACAAAGCAATGAGGTATAATACCCAGATCCTCTAGCCCTTGTGACCACCCTCCCTCTCTGAGAATTCTCATCCTGTCTCCATCAGTATCTCTCTCCTGCTGCTCCTCTGACTTCCCCAGGTCTCGATATCAGATAATATTCCCTTCTGCTCATCCCTCGTGTACCCAACCACCTAGTTTCTGACTCACATCTTAATCTGTTTTCTGTATAAATCAAAGGCAAATAAAAAGATGACAGATAAAAAAGCAACTTTTAAATTTTCTTTTCATTCTACCCTCTCCACTGTATTCTGGATCTCAGTATCTCTAACATCTACACAGTCACTCAAGCCAGAAACCTCTAGATTCCTCTTCCTTACCCATCTCTCCAAATTTTCTTCTTAAACCCATGCCCACAACACACTACTAATAGACATCCTTTCCCCCACTGAACAGAGTCTCTCTGATAGTGTCCCAGGAAGGTAACTAAAAAACAAGGAATCTGGGGAACTGATCTCCCACTAGTACATCATGCTCTAATTACAATACCAAATTACTTGCAGCTCCCACCACCCCCCCCCAACCCCCATCTATCTTCCCACTTAAAAAAAAAAAAAAACTGACTGGAAGATATATGTCTATGGAAGTGTAGATGAGAAATCTGGCAGCAGACTTCTGACAGGGCCTTCCTGGTGCTCACTGGCTCCAGGAATAGTACTGGCTCCTGGCTTCTAGAGATTGATAGGAATCCTCCTCTGAATTCTCAGGTCAGGTCAAGTCTCTTCCATAAAATAAACTATTTTTTAAATAATAAAATGAACTATTTCTGTAATCCTTCCCCTCCACTAGACTAAGTTCTTCAGGGCATATGCCTACTTCTTCTTACTCAATTTTCAATGACTGTAAGCTGAGTCCACAGAATGAGCCTTCAACAGAGTAAGCCACTAGTCTCTCTGGAACAAGGTGATCTCAGAGAAGGCTACTGTCCACTCACTCTTTATTTATTTATTTATTTTTTCACTCACTCTTTAAATTTACCCAGCTTGGGCATCTTCACGATGAGTTAAAAAAAAAAAATTATTGGCGTATAGTTGATATAAAATGTTGTGGTTTCTGCTATACAGCAAAGTGAATCAGTTATATATGTATCTCTCTATATATCTATCTATAGCCATTCTTTTAAAAATTCTTTTTCTCATATAGGTAATTACAGAATATTGAGAATTTCCTCTGCTATACAGCAGGTCTTCATTAGCTATCTATTTTTTAAGATTAATTTAAAAACAAATTTAGAGCTATGTCTCCACGCCAATACATTCTGTAAGTCTCACTGAAAACACTTAAGTTTGCACTGCCTTTACTCCACCATTGGTCAAGCCAGGGTGGTACCTGCAAAAGATTCCTCTCTGCCTAGGCTTTCTTATCTCTGTGTTGCTCCCTAATCTCCCAACAGTACAAAGGTCAGGAAGGCAGCCAAAAAGCTGGATGCAGCTCTTCACTGTGATGCCAGGCAGATGAAGGCAAGAACTGGATAATCTGCATTTGCACAGATGCTAAAAAGAAACCTGGAGACTAAGTTGAGCCCATTCTCAGAAAGGCAGAGCAGTGAGAAGCAAGAAATCCCTACTAGGCTTCTTTTTATCCTTTCTACCTTTCTGAGCCTGTTCCTCACCTGGAAAATAGAGGTAACCTCACAGGGTTGTGGTGACTTTAGCCTAAGAATATAATTCTAAAGCACAAATTCACTTCTTAGGCCTATCCCTACCTATCAGCCTAAATTTCAGCTTAAATGTGGTAAGGACTGGTAAGACTGAGAAAGAGGGAAAATTACTTTTTAATAAAAAGCTTAGGGAAGTTAAATGACCATCTCTCAGGCAGACATAATACAAAAACGTGGATTTTTTGGGCCATGTTGCACAGCTTGGAGCCTCTTAGTTCCCCAACCAGGGACTGAACTCCAGCCTATCGCAGTGAAAACGCCAAGTCCTAACAACTAGATCACCAAGGAATTCCCCCTAAGTGCAGACTTTCAAGACCCAAAAAGGAATCATCAAGGCTGATGATCATCTGGCTTATTCCCTATATGAGCTTTCCCTCAAAGTTCAGTTCTAGGCCCAACATAGAGAAACGCTCTTTTCACTATTTGTGGTTGGTATTCAGACAGCCTGAAAGAACTACCCAAATCTTTGATTCCTAGAAACTGACAAACTTAGGAGTAGGGGTTAAAGTATCAAAACAACAGTTGATAGAAGCAACCTTACTCTCCCACCTCATTTTTTGCAAATCTCAAATGATACTCACTACTTTTGACCCAGAGACTATAGTTGTAGATACACAACCTAGTCACACCATCAAGCACAGTTTGAACCTATAGTCATAGTTTTCACTTTGCCCTGTGAAGTCCTGGGATGAGAAGCTGTGTTTAGGGGAGGTTCTTTCCTAACTAGAAGCCAAACAGCATCAGCAAAACAAATAGGCCTGGAGGCAATAATATCATTAGCCTCTCAATCAGGTTCTTGGTGCTTTACAAGAAGCTGAAGTGTTTCATACAAGTTATGGGAGAAGGGGACTGCAAATCCTCAATAAAACTGGCTCCTACAACTCAGAGGCAGCTTGCTGTTCAGTTCAGAGACACTGAGCACCAGTAGAATCCTACCAGCAAATTTGTTCTGCAGTTTGTCACCTACCCTATCTCCATAGACAGGAGTCTTCCAGATTCAAGGATAAACTATAGCCCAATGGAGCAGCTGACTCAGTCCAGTAGCGCAAATTAGTGTGACAAAAGTTCAGGCCTGCACAAACAGCACAAACACCGGCTCCCCACCCCCTTTTCCCAGTGCTGGAACATAAAAGTAAACACACTCTGGGGTTACTGAATGCAAATACTTGTATACAGAAAGGTAGCGACATTGAGGAAAAGGGGAAAACATGGGCCAAATCCCACAATGCCCAACCTGCATTTTAACAAACCAAATGTTACTTTACCCAAACTCCTATTTCATTCAACCTTTCACTCTCTCCGCTAAAGTCTGGGTTTAGGATTACACCACGCATCGACCACATTAAAAACGAGAAGGAAGCTAGTCAGAAGTTGCTTTAAAACACAAAAACTCTCCTCAGTTCCCTTGACCAGCTCCCCAGTATGTGACGATGGGAACGGTGCCTAGGTTTCTCCTTCCGGAGAGGCTACACAAGGTCCAGAAAAGCAAAGGGAGATGAACTACTAGGGCGGTATTTAAGGGTGTCAGTCACATCTTAGCTCTTTGGTCTGTAAAACGGGTACAGAAATAACAATCTTAGCGACCCTCAGGCCTCCTCGGAGGCAACCCGATATAATTATGCACTGGGGAACAGGGTCAGGCCCTGGGTAAATGTTTGGGGCGTGTCAGCCATTGTTATTGTTATTATTATTGTAGCACTGCCCCGGGAGGGGCCCCGCCGAGGCCTAATGCAAGGGCGTCAGGCCCGGCAGAGAGACAGGCTGTCAGGTCGGGGCCGGTATCTAGTGACTGGAGTCCCGAAGAGTCAAGGAGCCGCGGGCTCAGGGGAGTAAGGGGCAGAGCCCAGAGGTGGGAAGGGCAGGGAAAGAAGTAAGGATCAGCGAGAAGGGTCGTGCGGGAAGACCCCACACTCACCAAGCGCGAATTCCCATTGCTCGTTTCCCAGAGAGCGCTCGGGCACCACCTCCAGATCCAGCATTGGTTCGGCTCGCCGGGCCGGGGCGGCCTCCCTGCGACAGCTCAGACGGGACCGGAGCTTAAGAAACAAAGCAGCAGGTGACTCACCACCCTCGCCGGCCCTCGCCGGCCCGGCTCTCCACCTCTATCCTGTCGCCAGCGCTACTGGCCCCACACCACACCTCACCTGACCTCACCTCACCTCACTTCACCGGCAGCAGTCTGGGGCAGCGGCAGCACCAGGAGCGTCTGCAGCAAAAGTGGCGTGCGAGGCCGTAAAGTGTGGCGGAGGCGGGGCGAAGGCGGGGTTTCAGTCGTGGGGGCGGAGCAAAGGCGGAGTCACTCCCGCGCAAACTCCGGATAGGCGGTTGCGACAGTCCCGCAAAAGCACAAAGGCCTGTGAGTACCTTCCGGAAGTGCGGGAGCTGTTGGAATGAGGAGCATCACACTCCGTGCGCCCAGACATCCGCACACCACAGTGAACACGTTTCACAAAAGGGTGCGTGACCACGCAACACATACATGTGATATGGCTATACAGAACCTGTTTACCGTCTACATGTACGTCCCACTCACAGTCACTGAACGCAAAAGGCGAGTTCCGAGAGCGCACCGTCTGAGGCCCAGCGGGGAGGGAGGATGTGGAGCCTCAAAGCTCAAGACGCGCCAGCGCCCTACCACTCCCGGTTGGGGCCGAGACTGATGCTGCCCGCAGCTGCCTCTAGTTGTCCAGGAATGATTCCTTCTCCCTGCAGCCCCTGGGGCTTGGGTCGAGCTCAAAGCAAGCGAGGAGTGGGTTTGAGTACTTGTGTTGCGGTGGGACGGGGGTGGGGGAGTTGGGGGAGCGAACTAGCTTAGAGAGGTGCTAAGTAGCCGACCTCCCGCTGTGCACAGGCCGGAGGGCTGCAATCCGGACTGCTGGCAGCCGCTCAGACTGCCGGAGCACGGGCTTTGCCGCCAGCGCTATGTGGTTTTCGTCAAACCTCTGGTGCTTTTTGTGCCTGTTTCCTCATTTACAAGTCGGGAGTAGGGTGTCCTCCAGCTTGTTCAGCCTGAGCTTCTGGCCAATGCCCTAGGGCACTCTAATACTGAAAGACAACCAGGTTTCTTCTGGAGCTGACCCTTCATGGACGGAATCTCTGGATTCTCACAACCACCCTGGGATGCAAGATTGGTCCTATCTCACTTTACAGGCGAGGGGGTAGTGGGTGGGGTTGGGGAAGAGGCCCAGAGAGGCTGGAGGCCTTTTGGTTCGAGGGAGTAGAATTCAAATTCTTTCCATTATATTGCCCCGGAGGAATGTTTTTAGCAGAGTGACACGCTGAATTCTTAAACTGGTTTGGTAGGAGTGTAACATGGGAGATTCTACCAAAACTTGAGGTCATTTCTACTGACAATAAAATAAACATGGAGAAGGCTATCCATTTGCAACATCCTCTGCCAGAAGAATAGAGCTGAGTCATTAAGACGTCCAGGCTTCCCTGATAGCTAAGTTGGTAAAGAATCCACCTGCAATGCAGGAGACCCCTGTTCAATTCCTGGGTGGGGAACATCCGCTGGAGAAAGGATAGGCTTACCCCTCCAGTCCATCAGTAGAGAAGTGGCTAACTAAGATATATATGTGTTAACAGGATGCTCCCTTTTAAAAAAAATTGTAGTTGCTTTACAGGGTATTGTCACCCTACTTATTTAACTTATATGCAGAGTACATGATGAGAAATGCTGCGATGAAAGAAGCACAAGCTGGAATCAAGATTGCCGGGAGAAATATCAATAACCTCAGATATGCAGATGACACCACCCTTATGGCAGAAAGTGAAGAGGAGCTAAAGAGCCTCTTGATGAAAGTGAAAGAGGAGAGTGATAAGGTTGGCTTAAAGCTCAACCTTCAGAAAACTAAGATCATGGCATCTGGTCCCATCACTTCATGGGAAGTAGATGGGGAAACAGTGGAAGCAGTGTCAGACTTTATTTTTGGGGGTTCCAAAAGCACTGCAGATGGTGATTGAAGCCATGAAATTAAAAGACGCTTACTCCTTGGAAGGAAAGTTATGACCAACCTAGATAGCATATTCAAAAGCAGAGACTACTTTGCCAACAAAGGTCCGTCTAGTCAAGGCTATGGTTTTTCCAGTGGTCATGAATGGATGTGAGAGTTGGGACTGTGAAGAAAGCTGAGCGCCGAAGAATTGATGCTTTTGAACTGTGGTGTTGAAGACTCTTGAGAGTCCCTTGGACTGCAAGGAGATCCAACCAGTCCATTCTAAAGGAGATCAGTCCTGGGTGTTCATTGGAAGGACTGATGCTAAAGCTGAAACTCCCAATACTTTGGCCACCTCATGGGAGGAGTTGACTCATTGGAAAAGACCCTGATGCTGGGAGGGATTGGAGGCAGGAGGAGAAGGGGATGACAGAGGATGAGATGGCTGGATGCCATCACCGACTCGATTAACTTGAGTTTGAGTGAACTCCGGGAGTTGGTGATGGACAGGGAGGTCTGGCGTGCTGCGATTCATGGGGTCGCGAAGAGTCAGACATGACTGAGCAACTGAACTGAAATAAACTGATGTCCTTTGCCTACTGACAATGTTGCTATAAGCCAATACACGCAATTTAAAATTTTCTACTGGCCACATTAAAAAGGAAAAAAGATAAAGTTACTTTTATTTAACCCAATATAACAGTGTATATTTTAATATGTAGGCAAAATAGTAAATTAAACCTTATTTCTTTTGTATTAGATTTTTGATATTTGGTATTTTACAGTGTACTTCAACCTGGAAACAAGATTTTCAAAGGTAGTCCTCCCCAAAGTTATAACAGAAAAATATTTAACATTGCTTCAGTTTTTAAATTAGAAAGTAAATTCAGTTTCTTGGTTTTAGTAGCCACATTTCAAAAGCTCGATAGCCACACTTGCTTAGCGTCTACCGCTCATGGATGTACATTATCTTCTCTAACCAAAAATTTATGCCTGTATCTTATCTTCTCATATTTCCCAATGTTTCTAAAACCTGAATAAGGCCAATAATGACTTTAAGTTGCTTAAATTATTCTAGCCAAAAGTTGAGGATCAACTAACACAGTAACTGTTTTTGAGTTATCTTACATTTAAACGAACCAAACTGCCACTTTCACCTACGATCTACTCTACAAATTATAGTTTTCTACTTGAATATTTTTGAAATGCCGTGTACATATATGTGGTGGTGATGGAGGAAAGGGAACTGATGCTATCCAAGAGAATCATGCCTTGAAATACACCCACAAAATGACTGCAGTCTTAAACTTTAAAAGAATGTTTGCAACATCAAAACACCAATGTTGTCTTGTAAATACTTACACTCATGTGGCAAAATGACTGTGGTGGTTTTAAAAACATGTTCAGACTCTGACACCCCACCCTTCACGAGATGAAGCTCAGTACTTCTCCCTTCCAGTGTGGGCCTGACCCAGTTACTTAACATATGGAGTATGGCAGCCCCAAATGAGGTTATTAAGATGTGCCTTTCATCTTAGGCATGCACGCTTCCTTGATCACTCTCTGGGAAAGGCAGCTACCAAGTCATGAGCTGCCCGATAGAGACACCCATGTGCCAAGGAAGGAGGTCTCCATCCCCCACACCCCATCAGCCTGCAAGGTCATTCATCCAATGACCACGAGTGGGCTTGGGAGGATCTTTCAGCCACAGTTGTCTTACATAGCCCAGGATGACAATCTGACTTCAGGAGAGACCTTGGATCAGACCACTGGACCTACCTGCTTCTCTATTTCCGACCCACAGGAACTGAGATGGTGTTTATTGTCAGCTGCTAAGTTTTGGGGCAATGTGTTATGCACCAATGGATAATTCACACAATGGCTTCTTATAGCTTGAAAAATCTCCCTAGTGCCAAATGAGGCATAAATCAAGTAAGGCATTTCTTTTCCGGTAGCCCCAAATACCTGTTTCTAGAGGTAATTACTGAAATTGTGATGCTACAACTAAAACAATTTTTGAAATTAACTCTCACAGTATGAATCTAACTCTTTGGAATTTTGCTTCATGATGTCAATTCAGCATTAAAGGTATTTATTTACAGTTAAGTCTGGTGGTGAATAATTATTTTCTTATGATCAAGCTTAAGGTATGCTTCTAAAGTAAATGGTTTAATTTTCTGGTGTAGGAAAATGCCAAGAAAAGTCCTAAGAATGTCTGATATGACACCAGCACAGTCAAACTGAATTTTTATTCCTAAAATGAATAGTTTGAAAGATGGCAGTTACTTGGATGTGTAACTTTGGAATTCTTCCTTCCCTCCAATGTGACTACTCTATAGTCATATCTCACCAGCTGGGTAAATCAAGGCAGATTTTTTGAAAACTATAATATACATTGGGAAGTTAGTATTCTGTTATCTACATTAAAGGTGCTGGGAGCCACCACAGGAGATCCCACCCATGACAAAGGTCATGTGGAAGAGACCTGACAGGCAAAGGCAGATCAGGCCTCAAGGGACCCCCTGGATCTGCTCGAGCATATACCCCAAAACCAGAGTCTGTCTGTCTATTTTGTGCCTTTCACCAACTCTTCTGACATTAACAGGGGGCTATCCCCGACCACCTTTCTCTGGAAAAAGTCAACTTAGGGCTCTAATTAATAAGTCTCCTGGACATGATAGTGTTTCAATTCAAACCCCTCCGATGGCTTTCTAGCTTGCCTGACAGGTTTATCCATACTCTTGCAATTAACACACATGACTGTTCACAACTCCCCAACCTTGAAAGGCATATGGGAAGCCAGAACATTCTAAAAGTCCTAATGAGCACAGAGTCCTTTAAGGGATGAAAAATTATTAAAATAGATAATACTGGTAAAGGGTTTCATTGTTGAGCCAATGCTTGCTGCCAAGTGCCCATATCCCTTATCCATTGTGTACCTGGGAGTGCATTAGTTAACATAGTTGAAATGTAAAAAAAACAAGCAACAGCCTTGAAATTAACCACATCAGACCTTTGACCTAATTGGTTCTTTGCTGTAACTCACTGCACCTTTGCTCCATGAAAATGTAACTCTGTTTAGCACTTGCTGAGGCTGACATAGATTAGAAATATAACTTCAAGGGAAAATAAGTTTTCTGGTTGAGTAGCCTTTATCAAAAAAGGGTCATAAAATGTCCACAGGCCTCCAAGGCCAGAAGATATTGTACACAACATTGTTTATGGGAAAGGTATGCAGAAAAAATCCTGGTTTTGATAAAGACAAAACAGATGTAATGTTTGGGCTGACTCTGTATGACTTTGTATCTTTCATTTCCCTCTATGTACAAGTCAAGGTACAAAAGTTCCTTTTGAAAATAAAGTTATGGGCCTCGCTCACTGAAGCTTGGTCTCCTCGTGTCATTCTTTTTTTCCTTTTCCCTCCTTTTCTCTCTCTGTTCTTCTTTCAAGATGACTCCTTGGAACACAGGAGCTTTATTGGCTTTCTGTGTTAATCAAAGAAGATCAAGCCTCTTTCTCTTCTCTTTATTCTTTCTCCTTTATTCTCTTATCGTTCGACCCTGGACTATCAGGTTTAAATCCATTATAAGACCCGTGTCATCTCTCTCTCGCCGACGCTGTCTTTCCTGAGGGTACCCTAGGATCCTGCTGGGGCTGGACCCCGACATAAAGGTTTTCTTTGGAATTAACAGAAATGACCACTAGATGCCACTGTTGGGTTTTTTTTTTAAGGGTAAATAGGATGCAAGAACAGTTCAGATACAAAATCAATTTTTGTGCCATAATGAACACTGGAACAGAAACTGCTGGATTATTGTTAATGAAGAACCAAGACCCAGAAGTTCACTACACAGAAGTTTATTGTGAAAGTAAATTAAACGTACAAACACACAATATGGCTAATGGTGGCAAAAGCAATCTGGTAGCTTAAGGCAAGTTTTAATGGAGATGAATTTAGAAAAGATGATGCAATGATGTAATTTTGTTTAAATACAGATTATGGAAAAATATCAAATTGCATCAATAACTTAATAATAAAAGTTTTGAAAGCCTGCACTACTGGAGAAAAAGGGCTCATGATCTTAATGCCAGCATTAAGACAGATGGAAGCAGTACAATGCTAAATGACAAGAACAATCCCGTATTTACAGAAGGATGGTAACATGAACATTTAATAACGTTTGATCTTAGTTACTGGTGGACTGAAAGCCCTTAGCTAGAAGCAATAGAAAAAATGTGCCATCATCATGTTTTTTAAAAAAACAAAATTTAAGTGCAGAGTCAAAAACCAAGGAGCTCTGTGATAAAGTAACCTTAAAACAGCACTGGAAGGACCATTTAAAAGGCGATTCCCTCAAGGGAAATTAGGGCACTGAGTGTGTAAACATGTGAGCTGCACAATATCAAAATCCAACCAATTCATTCATAGTACTTAGTTACACAAGATCAGCATGGTCTTTTATGATGCATATTGTTTATAATGATTTAAACACACTCCTTACCATGCATGACTTCAAATATATAACACATACTTTTATTCTGAGATACAGGATATGTTTATGAATTATAAGACCTATATACATTGAAAGTCACACCTCCCTCATCAGTCAAGTGTATATAATCCAATAACCTTATTCAGACTTCAGTTCATTTTCTGAATTGACCATGTCAGTTTTTTCAAACTCTTTATAATAATGCCATTAAAATACATTTTTGCAAAACTTCAGAAATGTAGTAACATTAAATGAATGTAACCATGAAAAATATTTGTAAGAAGGTGCCAAATAACTTACGTTTTTTTCCAGTTTGTATTAAAAAAAAAAAGCTGCAATCAATTTGACAATGAGCCTATTTTAAAAATATTCTTATACTAATTCATCTCAAAAGGTTCTATTAATAGTCCTTTTGGAAAATACCATATATATATAACCTGTGAATTTTTTCTCCAGAATAATAAATGGAAGAAAATGTACCCTCTGCATAGATGTACATTTTCTAAGACTAATTTTTCATCACTCAGCATTGTTTTTACAAAAGCATGCATTATAAAATACACATAAAAGCAGCTATCTTAAACATGATTTTAATACAATATTACCTTTGTAGCTGATTCATCACTGTCTCCAGTTTAATATGCTGTTACATACATGAAGAAGCTCCAGTATCCCTTTTCTGATTGACTTAAAAAAAAAAATCCCTGAATAAAACAGAAGCCAGCCTGTGACTTCTTTAGGCATTTCAGTAGGATATTGAGAATATCTCCATACAAACTCATGATTATAGAAGAGAATCTAAAATGATCTGGGGCAGACTAGAGTTAATTCCAATTACAATTTTTTTATGTTTAAAAAGGAAAGAAAAGGAGCTGATTATCAACATTTAAAAGGATACTGCAACTTTAACAACTGTAAACTTTGTGTTAGAAGGCATGGCAGACAGCTCTATGCTACAAGGTTTTTAGCTTGTAAATAATGCAAACCATCAGCAGTTTTAAAATGCCATAAACTATAAAAACACAGAAGGAAACGGGAAACACAACAAAAAGCCAAGAATGTTTATCTAAAATGAAGCTGAATAACCAACACATCTAAAACTGAAAAAAAAAAAAAAAAAAAAAAACTAGAGCAACTGATAAGGAGGGGGGAAAACCCTCTGGTAAAAATTTTAATTTCTTGACTTTTTAAAAATGGCATGAACTTTTAAATTAAAATGAAGGAAAAAAAAAAGTTTTACAAGTGGATAGTTTCAACTCACTAAAATAATGCCAACAAGATAAGCTTGCATAGAAAAAAATTTCAAATTATTACTGGCTACATGCATACTTAATTAGAAATGCAGGTATTATAGTGCAAAACCATGGCAGTTTGTGATGTCTTGTTACTGCCTAAGGTTGAGAAATAAACCGTAGTACCTCCAGTTATCACAGTTTCTGGTCTTTTAATTAATTATTTCTGCAGACTAGAAACAATGAATGTGTAAAGATGGGGTCACATCTTTTGTGCCACCAATTAGCGAAGTTTGAGGTCATCACCACCACCTAAACTGGAACCAGGACTAGGGTCTTGTTGTCTTCTTGCCTGCAATGACAAAATTATAATTTAGGGTGAAAATGTGTTTTGAAAATCAAAGTGCTAATAAATATAAAATACAGTAGCACATATAAGAAAAGTTTGCAACTAACAAATTTTCAGCCAGTATTTCCACATGTTAAGAGGAAAAAGAACAATACAGATTATGTATGAAATATTTTGCTATAGTTGCCTTAAAAATCAAGAATAAAAATCTCATTATATGCAAAAGAGCATTATCAAAATATGTACTGTGGATAAAAGATTAATAAACCCTGTATTTATAGTTTTGGGACTAAAAGGTTTAATTTGAACACACCATCCAATCGTCTTAGAAGCAAACTTTCCCATTTTCTCTTTTAATAACAGCAGACATTTTACATACTACTATATAAAATAGATAACCAACAAGGATCTACTGTATAGCATAGGGAACTATGCTCAATATTTTGTAATAACCTATAAGGGAAAAGAATATATACATATCTGAATCACTGTGCTGTATACCTGAAACTAATATAACACTGTAAATTAACTGTTCTTCAAGTAAATATACATATAAATAAATACATTTTTTTAAAAAGCTAACATCCATCGAGCACTAACTATATGTTGGGCACTGTTCTAGGCAATTCACATGGATGAATTAATTGAATTAATTTAATCCCTGCCAATCACCTATAACACAGGTGCTACTGTTTATCCATTTTATGGATAAAGAAACTGAGTCATAAGAAATATATGGCTTATTAATCACATAACAACAATACAGTAGTGAATTTCATCTCCCACTGTATTCTATCTCTGCCATCTGGGTTTTAACCAAAAATCTCTTTACCAAGAAATAAAATTCAGAATTACTATGAATAAAGTATTGTCTCAAAAAAAAATGAGAGTCCTTGGTGCACGTGTTTATACCTGGAAGTATCTTTACAACAATACTAAACAACTAAGAGGCTTGACAATTATAAACATTGAGGATTCCAAGTTTCACTTTAGAATAAACATTTCTACTTAAACTATGGGAAATAACAGAGAACATCTAAGAATGAACATATGGTACATGACACTCTCTGCTAATATACAGTTTTTTAAAATTTATTTTTAATTGAAGGATAATTGCTTTACAGTATTGTTTTGGTTTCTACCAAACATCAACATGAAATATACAGGTTTAATATAAGTGCCCCCCACTTGATCCACACATAATATTTACTTTCAGTCTCTCACAAATTCCAGTGCATCTTTCTTCCATAAGTGTTCTTTAGTTACTACAAATGTCAGTCAAGCACAAACATCTGTTTATAGAACCTAGTTCCTTCAGCAACAGTTTTCCTATGCTAGAGACTACTCCATTTTACCAGCTGTTTAGGCAAAAAACCCTCAACATGTCTTTCTCTCACATCCAACAGCAAATTCTGAGAGCTCTACATTTAAATAAATCCTGAATCTGACTGACTAATTCCTACCACTCTCACCCTAGTCCAAGCCACCATCACCTTTCATCTAGATCTTGTTTTAGCCACCTTTGTTACATGCCAGCAACCAAGACTGACTGCAATTAACTTGTGCCATCTTTAGCTGGAAATTCCATCTTTAAATGGAATCATGTATTATTGTCACCAACTGATTGTCCACTGTCTGTCAGTTTTGGGAAACAACCAAAAATTGAAAGTTCTGATTTCAATTATTAAGATCTAAAATAGCTGTTAGGGAATGAGCATCCTTGACCTTCAGTGAAACATCTCAACAAGTCACACCTGTGCTGTAAAATCATGTTTAGTTGGAAGCTCCAGTTTTGTTGTCATTTCTCAAGAAGGTTATGCTCTTTAGACAGAAATGACACTGCCTTATTTGCTTTCAAACAGATGAAAACCCAACACTAATTTCTATGGTCTTTCTTATAAACTGTGATGTATCCTGCAGCAAACCTTAACTATTTTTACACGCTGACTACATCTTGGCACATTCCTTTCGATTAACTAGTCAGGTTAACGTTATGCTACATGGGTACAGACTGAAAGAGCGATAGAATGCATATGCATCAGAAAAACAAGTTATGTTCTCTACAGAATCAATGCTAAATGTAGTGTAAGGACAGATCAATTCTGCAAAATCAGAGATGGTAATATAAGCATCTGGTTTCAGTCAATGAAGGTTAGAAAGGGGCTGAGCAATGAAGAAAACACTGAGAAAAATCAATCCTAATTATATATTTATAAATCACTACTAACCTACCAGTAATACTTTGTGAAAAAGGTATTTCAGCTTTTGTCTTGGAATAAGAGTAATTTTCAAATTATTTTAATAATCGAGATGAGGTGGATGAACCTAGAACCTATTATACAGAGTGAAGTGAGTCAGAAAGAGAAAGATAAATATCATATTCTAATGCGTATATAAAGAATCTAGAAAAATGGTACCAAAGAATTTATTTACAGGGCAACAATGGAGAAACAGACATAGAGAACAGACTTATGGACATGGGGAGAGGGGAGGAGAGGGTGAGATGCATGCAAAGAGTAAAATGGAAAGTTACATTACCATACGTAAAAATAGAGAGCCAATGGGAATTTGCTGTATGGCTCAGGAAACTCAAACAGGGGCTCTGCATCAACCTAGAGGGGTGAGGTGGGGAGGGAGATGCGAGGGAGGTTCAAAAGGGAGGGGATATATGTATATCTATGGGTGATTGATGTTGAGGTTTGACAGAAAACAGCAAAATTCTGTAAAGCAATTATCCTCCAATAAAAAATAAATATATTTTTAAAAAAATTCAGTGAAGTAAAAGAAAAAAAATTATTTTAATAATGGGATGACTCCAAATGAGTGACAAAAACAGTCATCAGCAGCTAGAGTTCTCTCTACTAGTCAAGGCCGTGCAGAGGTTGCTATGGGTTTATTTGTTTAAAATATATTTTTGGTGAAAGCACGGAAAGAGAAGTTATTTTGCTTTCTGTGTTTTTAATTTCTATTTGCATTGTAAAGAAGGAATGAGGAAGATGTAAAAGAAGACACTATGATGGAGAATCAAAAACTGAAAAAAATGAAAAGAAGTCTGACAGTATGAATGAGAGCAGAAGAGAGAATGAGAGAGCGGGGCGACTGGGAGGAAATTTAATGTTAGAAAGGAAGATGTATGCGCTGTCACATGAAGGAGACAAACACAGACACATTTATGTCCAATGAAATAGATTCCACATGACTGGAATTCAACAGCTGGATACACTGCCTTGAAAAGTGGTGCTTTAAACTGTGGCAGTTTTCTAATGAAGGCTGGATATTTTAGAAGGAATTCTATGAGTAACAAACTAGACGAGATGATGGCAAAGAAACTCTGAACCTGATTATGTTAAAAGCATAAAGCCTGTAATTTCTAGTTTCTTTCTCCCCAGTCTATCCAGATAGGCCCTTGATTTTAACTTTTTATTAACAATATTTCAGAATAGGGTTTTAATATAAAGCAGACACCCATGAGCTTGCTCAGAAAACAAATCTGTTTTTAGTTTTTATAAAGAATTAGTCTAGACATTTTACTACAGACCCCTCACTACCAGTTGCTCTGTTTTCTTTATCACCCAGAAACATGGCAAATCCAGTTTCTAGATGGCAGTCATGGGATGTGCTCAAAATGAAGAGACAAAGACATTCACCAGATGCTGGAGCTTCCTCTGCTCGTCAGAGCCATGCAAAGTAGCCAAGAGCAGGGATACCCAAGTGAAAATGAATAAAACCTGGCTGACTTCCTTTCTTTTATTATCAAGATCATCAAACTGCAGAAAACTCTTCATGAGAAAATGCCCTAATAATTAAAAATAGATCCAAACTTATTGAGTGTATACTACACCAAGATAATGTGCAAATCACTTTATGTTTAACACTTGGCTAAAGGCTGGAACATAGCATGATAGAATTTTAGAGCAGCACTGTGCTTTATAGAGCTCTAGTTCAACTCTTACTTACACACGATACACCTGAGACCAAGAATGTTTCATGGTTCCCCCAAGGTTTCAGTTAGCTGGTGGCAGTGAAAACAAGTTCAGAACGCTAAAGAAAATGAACCTTTACCTTACGATTAGTATTAATGTCAGCCTCCTAAGAAACTGCTATTTCTCCTGACTGCTAAGGCAAGACGAGACACAAAGCAGAAATTTCAAGTCCTAATACAACAGAAAGAAATGCACTTTCTCCAAACTCATAAAAAAGGTAAAAACGAGGTCAGAAGACAATCATTAGTAGACTTCAAGAGCTGGTCTACTCAAGAGCTGGTCTATTTCAAAAAAAAAAATACAGTTCTGATAAAGTATACTTCAGGAAAACTTTTAAAGTGGCATTTTAAAAATAAAAGAGATAGTGGAAATAACTGACATTTCCAGCCTTGGATGGGGCAGCTCTACACTTTAGTAATGTGAGCTTATATAAGTTTCTTCCCCTCTTTCAGCCTCAGCTCCGCAAAAGGGAGATACATCTTCTAAGAGCATTTAAGAATCAAATGTAAAACCAATATTGCAGCATATATTGTCTGGCACATACTAAGCACTCATGCTGTTACTATCACTACAAAGCTGTTTATAACTTCCCAACTTATCTATATGAACTTTTTAAATCTTAAAAAAAAAAAAAACACTGCATCCTGTAGACGAGTAATTTTTATGAATTAAAATAAAGTTGAAATTAAAAGAATTTTAGTAAAATCTACCTCTCCTATGATATCTAGCAAACAAGGCCCTCTCCCTCTGTGTGGGAGAAGGCAGACCTAGCACTCTGGTTCTCCCTCACTAACCCTCTTCTGATGCTCACTCTTAGTCTGAGTTCATATTCCTAGTTCACTTTCATCTACTGTCCAAAATACACCTCAGGAAGGTCCAGTATAGACAGATTTTTATGTTAATTTGTCCTTACATAAAAATAAGTGTTGATAGAGTTAAGTGATGTGAAAACTGAAGTCTGTGGGAATTTAAATAAGAGGCTGAAATTTTTTTCTTGGGACCACACAGAATCGAAGGCTCCAAAAACATACAAAACATAAATATAAAAACCACATAGTCTTTCGCCTGTTTTTATTTCCAAATAGTTTCCACATAAAATTCCCATATGATTTGCTGAACTGTACTAAAACTGCTTATAGCAGAATAAGCAATAATGGTTTACCCATTCTCTGACATTAAAAACAATAATTTATTTGCTAACATTTTATAACCTAAACAAATGAAAGCATTTTCTACATAATGACAGAGAAAATCTCGTTTAGCACCCTGTCACCCTGCAGCTGAATTAAGAGCCAACAGTACTATATCACAGTTTTAAGAGGCCAATCAAGCTGAAGGCAGCCTCTGGACACACTGAGAGTGTGTGTGAGCTGCTAGAGAACAGATGACACAGGTTATCATTCCAACTTATTTATGATCAAAGCACTCAGCCTCTACCTTATGAAATTATTTACTTCAATCTTCTTTCACAAAAATCCTAAAGTAAGGCAATGAAATTACAGTTATAGAGATGTGTAACATGAAAGACTGCCACGCATAGCATGTCAGTATTTTCAAGTCGTGGAAAGACTCTCAGGTAAAGAGGCATGGGGTTTCTTCTATGTGACAACAGTTATCAGTGGGCAGGCACTTTACAGAATAAATGTCTTTGATTACTTTTTCTGTTTTAAAGTCTACTTTTTTATTAAAAAAGCATTTTTTATCTTCTGTACTGAAGAGTGTACAAATCATAAATATATGATTGATGCATTTTCACAAAGTAAACACACCCATGTAGTCCTTAGATAAAGAAATATCACCAAATACAGTAAGTTTGTACCCGCTCCTCATCACTACTTAACCCCAAGAGAAGTCAGAAAAAGGCAAAATTGTTTAGTATTGTTAAAAAAACAAAGAAAGAAATAGCACAGGATACAAAACAGCTTGGCAACATATCTTTGACTTTCACAGTTTATAAAGTTAGGATATGCCTGCCTTTACTGCCACTCCAGATAGACTGTGAGCTAAGATGCACAGAAAGAGGAAATGAATAAAAAAAATATATGAACAATAAATGCTGGAGAGGATGTGAGGAAAAGGGACTCCTCTTGCACTGTTGGTGGGAATGTAAATTGATATAGCCACTATGGAGAACAGTATGGAGATTTCTTCAAAAACTAGGAATAAAACTACCATATGACCCAGCAATCCCACTACTGGGCATATACCCTGATAAAACCACAATTCTAGAAAACACATGTACCACAGTGTTCACTGCAGCACTATTTTACAATAGCCAGGACATGGAAGCAACCTAGATGTTCATCAACAGATGAATGTATAAAGAAGCTGTGGTACATATATACAGTGGAATATTCAGTTCAGTCGCTCAGTCGTGTCCGACTCTTTGCAACCCCATGAATCGCAGCACGCCAGGCCTCCCTGTCCATCACCAACTCCCGGAGTTCACCCAAACTCATGTCCATTGAGTCACTGATGACATCCAGCCATCTCATCCTCTGTAATCCCCTTCTCCTCCTGCCCCCAATCCCTCCCAGCGTCAGGGTCTTTGCCAATGAGTCAACTCTTTGCATGAGGTGGCCAAAGTACTGGAGTTTCCGCTTTAGCATCAGTCCTTCCAATGAACACCCAGGACTGATCTCCTTTAGAATGGACTGGTTGGATCTCCTTGCAGTCCAAGGGACTCTCAAGAGTCTTCTCCAACACCACAGTTCAAAAGCATCAACTCTTCAGCACTCAGCTTTCTTAATAGTCCAACTCTCACATCCATACATGACCACTGGAAAAACCATAGCCTTGACTAGACGGACCTTTGTTGGCAAAGTAATGTCTCTGCTTTTGAATACGCTATCTAGGTTGGTCATAACCTTCCTTCCAAGGAGTAAGCATCTTTTAATTTCATGGCTGCAGTCACCATCTGCAGTGATTTTGGAGCCCCAAAAAATAAAGTCTGACACTGTTTCCACTGTTTGCCCCCATCTATTTCCCATGAAGTGATGGGACCAGATGCCACAATCTTAGTTTTCTGAATGTTGAGCTTTAAGCCAACTTTTCACTCTTCTCTTTCACTTTCATATTTCAGTGGAATATTACTCAGCCAAAGAAAGGAATGAACTTGAGTCAGTTCAAGTGAGGTGGATGAACCTAGAGCCCGTTACACAGACTGCAGTATGTCAGGAAAAGAAAAATTTCATATATTAATGCATATACATGGAATCTAGAAAAACTGTATTGATGAACCTATTTGTATGGCAACAAAAGAGATGCAGAAATAGAGAACAGACTTGTAGACACAGTGGGGGAAGGAGAGGGTGGGCCTGACTGAGAGAGTAGCACTGAAATATATACATTACCACATGTAAAACAGATAGCCAGTGGGAATTTGCTGCATGACGCAGGGATCTCAATCTAGTGCTCTGTGACAACCTAGAGGGGTGGGATGGGGAGAGAAGTGGAAGGGAAGTTAAAGAGGGAGGGGACATATGTATATCTGTGGCTGATTCATGTTGATGCATGGCAGAAACCAACAAAATATTGTAAAGCAATTACCTTCCAATTAAAAATAAATAAAAATCAAAGAGGGGGGTGAAGAAACTAGCTTCCAATGAGTTCCATTTTAAGTGTCAGATACTGAGTTAGGCAGTATCCTGGGAGGTACGGTGTTAGCTCCATTTTACAGATGAGGGTCAAGAATTTAAGCAACTTTCCCCAGTGTCACATAGCAACAAGTAGTAGAGCTAGGATTCAAAACAAGGGCAGTCTATTAGAAGCCTCATCCTCATCTACTACCTGAAAGGTTCTCAAGTTACATTCTGCCAGTTACTGGATTCCCTGAAAACATCCCAGGCACTCCAGAGGGAGACCAGAATACTCCCTCCCCCTGCTTCATCCAGAGCAGTGCCCCCTTTAGCTGTTTTATGCATTAAAGTTCTATGTAAAATTTCAAATGAAGATAGAAGTTCACATTAAAAAAAAAAGTTTGAGAATCTTCTGTTTTCATCATTCTGTGTTAACACAACCAACAAACATTCTCTTAACAGGTAATAGATGATACAAAATTCAAAAGGTATAAAAATGTAATCACTCCAGGAGTTTTAGAACTGGTTTCAGGTTAAAAGATCCTGGGGAAAACCAAAACCACTTGGAGTTCTGCTTCCTTCTGTCAGTAACCTTAACCAGCTACACATACTAAATGCTCATGAGCCCCACTGTTACAGGTTTAGCAAGCCAGGGCTGGAGGCCTCAGAGGTTGTCCAAACAGGGGCAGGACATCCCCAAGCCTCTGTGCTGCCAGGATCTTAAGCCTCCAAGGCTTTAAGCCCAGTGGCACTGGGTGACTGCCACCCACGAGTTTTCCGCTGCTCCTTGGCCCTTGTCTCCAGTCAGGCGTCAGGACCACCCACTAGAACCATTATTATTCTTTTCTTCCTCAGTTTTTTCTTTCCCAGGCAAAACGGTTTCTGACCTCTTCTGGGAGATTTTATTTTTCAACTTAATCATCTTTGTGGGTGATGTGGAAATTCATTTCCCAGTGCTAGGCTGTACTGGTGGAAAACTGCTTAGGAGGTTTAAGTCTTCACGCTTCCCTTCATTAACCAACTACTTGCAAGACACAAAGTCATTTTTTCTCAGAGTCTCAGTTTCTTGAAATGGAAATAATAACTTTACCCAGGTGAATGTAAAAAACCCATTTTCATAAAATTGTTACTTTTTAAAAAACAAAATTAAAAACAAAAAGAATCTTTGATTATATTGTTTAAGATCCTCTTACAGATATCTGAATTACAGCGGGGGCGGGGAAACCACAGTGTTTTCTCCAATGTTCTCCCTTCAGGAAAAAGGAGGTAAACTACAAGAAATAAGCTGACTTCAGGAATCTGTTAGGAATTTTTTTTTAAAGGGAAGAAAAATACACATTCACAAAGTGCCAAAAGACATGATACCCAAAACTCCCTAAGAGACTGCCAGTGCGAGCTCTGGCGTCTCCAGTCCAGTTTTCTAGGTGACAGTTCTCTACAGGAACTGACTTCTTCAATTATTGCCGTAAGGGACTACAGGATCTTAAATCATTGATGGAAACCAAGCCATTTTCTCTACGCTCCAGGTCATAATGCAGGGAAAGTGCCCCAATACACTTTACAGAGAACGAAAAGGATGTTCTTGTTAGCCAGATAACTCAATTAACTGGAACCAGCACTGTGGTAGAGCTTTTAGTGCTAAGAAGTACTTTAGAGCTATTATTTACTGAGAGCACACACACACAAAGTGCCTTATAAGCATCTTCCCATTTAATTCTCACAACAATTTCTCTGACAAAACAGACCTGAGAGAGGTTGGCAACTGATGAACCAGGAATCTTAACTAGCCCTGACTACAAAGCCCATGTGCTCTATCACTGACATAAAACTCACTGGAAACTATCTATCTGAGAAAAAAATTATTTCACATCTTTATCAACAAAAATATCACTATATTTTTGTTCATATACAAACACACACACATAAATTCTCACACCAACATGTTTTTCAAGAAACATTATTTATAAGAATAGTCAAACTAACATTTTAGAGAAGACAATTCTTAGCCTCAATTAATCTAAAATTTTATGTAAAGCAAATCACATACAAAAAAATTCTAATTAACTTCCAACAGCTGTCAAGTCGTTATTCTTCAAATATAATGTAGCTGGGCAGCACTTTTTAAAAAATGATTCTGATGTTCCTTTAAAGCTATGTTAGTTTGTTCCAGAAAGACTGACCCATTCTTTGACATGCTAAGATCTCGTAGTCCTTCACTCCTTTGCACATTGCTCCATCTCTCCAGAATGCTTTCCCCAGCTTGTCCTGCTGGCAAGTTCACATTCCTCCCTCAAAACCCTGCAAGTGACCCCATAGGCAGAGGCAGATGTGAGCGCCCTTCCTCTGTACTGCCATGGCTCAAAACATCAGGGACCCCATTTCACTGGGGATCATACTACAGTGGAGGACAGACAAGTTTTTAATTGTTCTAACATACTGTTCAATAAGAACAGTAATAGAAAGAAGAAGAGCTCTGGAAACTACAAAGTAGAAGGGCTAATTATGATTAAGAAGATCAGAGAAGGGATTGACAGATAACACTTAAGCTGGACCTTGAATACGCAGAAGAGTAAATTCTCAGTCAAGGAACAAACAGCATGAGCAAAAAAGGTTTAGATAACAAATGCATATTACACATTGAAAATTCCTTACTATTACAGAATGAGTACCCTTGAAGAAAATGCCACAGAAAGTTTGATTACAAGAATTGCAAAAGCTTCAAAGAAAAAAATGTACTACATTACATCCCTCCTGTCTTTTCCCCTGGCTAGAAAGTATTTTTGAGGTCATCATCAGTCGCTATCAGCCAATAACATCAATTTACTCACTGACAAAAGGAAATATCAACCATTAAACAATAATTCTGTTTCATACACTAAGCACTAAGTAGACTTGATTTTTTAATTTGTTATATATATATGGCCATGCCACATGGCTTGCGAGATCTTAATTCCCCAACCAGGGATTGAACCTGGGCCCTTGGCAGTGAAAGCACGGAGTCCTAACAAATGGACCACCAGCGAATTCCCTTAGAAAATATTTTAACAAACATATATATGAAGTAATACCAATAATGTCAGCTGACACCTAGTCAGTGCCACATTCTGTAAAGGTGCTTTCACATGTATTAATATTTACTCATTTAATCTTTATGATGAACGTATGAGATAGGCACAATTACAGATGAGAAAACTCAGTCACAGAAAGATGAAACACGTTATCAGAGGTGACAAAGTGGCAGTCAGATTCAGAGCCTGCTATCTGGCTCCAGGGTCTGGGATCTTAACCACTGTCTTTGTGTACACACACACACACACACACACACACACACACACACGCACAGACACAGACACACACACTTTTAAGCTAATTTAAATAGTGTATATATAATTTTGTGCATGGAAAAACAACAAATTTTCTCTGTCATACAACACTAACTTAAAAAATGTTTTTAACATGGAAAAATATATATAAATAACATAAAAATTACACCTTAACCATATTTAAGTACACAGTTCAGTAGTATTAAGTAAACACATTCACTTTTGTGCAACCAGTTTTCAGAACACTTTTAATGCCTGGAAATTATTCTATTTAGTTGATAGTCATATCAAATTTAAGTCCTGGACAAGACTAAATATGAGTGTTTAGGACTGAAGCAGACATTGGTAATAAAACTGTAAAAAGACACAAGGAAGTGATTACTACAAATACTGAGGTAATGATTACTTTTGAGCGGAAAGATACGGTCATAACTAAATGCACACATGGAGGTGGGAATACCTAGGTAAATGTCACATTAAAAAAAAAAATCTCAATGGTTACAGGAGTGTTCACCTTCCAATAATTAAGCTACATATTTTTTTGGTGTCAATTTGGTGTCTATTTCACTTTATCACAAAAAGATTTAAATAAAAATAGTCTAAGTTAATTCCATTCTTTGCAGTAGTTTGAAAGTATTCAATTCTCCTCTAGTAAAGAGACTATACAAAAAAAAAAAAGAGAGACTATACAGAGGACTGAAAATTAAATATTACAATATCAAGCCAAAATATTTACAGAAAAGTGGAAAATGATGTTTTTCCCAAACATTTTAATAATGTTCTAAAAATACATATTCTATGATAACATGATAGTTTTTACACAAACATCTAAAAGATATTTAAGACAAAAGAAGATATTTGGATCAATGAATAGAAAATATACGTTCCAGTAAATGATTTTTAGGAAGACCAATAAACGAGGAATTCATGTACAACCTTAAAATTAAGACTAAAGTTTCTTTTTAGCAATTACATTTAATAAACATGAAGTCACAGAGCATCACCTTTTAAAAATGAAAGACGTTAAACTACTTAAAAACATTATGCACAAACATCACAAATAGAGCCTGAGAGTTTGGGGGAAAGTACTAACCAGTTACTGCCAGCAGCTGTGAAACTCTCACCTCCATTTCCTCCCGATGAGACCTGTCTCGGTCTTCAAATTCACGTGTCCTTCTTCGGGCCTCTTCAAAGGCCTGTTGTGCTAAGGCATCCTCCTGCTGTCATAAGAAGACATGAAATGGGTACTTTAATTTTGACTTATAATCAAAACATTAAAATTTGGGGGGGGGGTGTTTTATTCTTTCAAAGAAAGGAATAACAGAGGAATTCCCAAAACATCAAAGCCATAAAAAAAACATTAGAGCAACTTCTCCAAGAAAATCTCATTATTTTCGTGTGCTAGTATAACATCCTGGAAATAGCAGTCACGTTCAATCACATTCTAACAAATGAAAATGCTCTTCCCTTTTCTGTCCTTACCTCATCCTATTCACCAAAATAAAATCCTAATCAAGTCAATATTTAAGACATGGAAGTATGAGGAAAAAGAAATTAAGATACTTCTACAGTGTGGGGATAAGACAGGCTGGATGCTCTAATTATAACACTGAAGCCAGAAATATAAAGAGAGTATTAACAGAATTGATTGTACAAATGTTAGAAACTTCTAGGCAACAAAAAGAAAATTCCAAGGGATATTATCAAGGAAAATTATTTGTAATATGTAACAAATCTACCTGAATCCTTTCCCAATGGATGAATAAAGATCTGTACATGAAGGAAACCCAGATATCTCCAACTTCTTGTGTCTAAAAGGCAACCAATTTAAACTCACCCTCTCTACTTTAGTCTGGATGGTACCACCACTCACTCATTTCAGCTGGGAACCTGAACTGCCTTTGACACTTTACTCTCCTCTTATCTTCACAGACCCAATCAACCACCAAATCCTATCCACGTGACCTATTTTTTGAATCACTGTAGTCTCCTTTTCATTCCTTCAAACATTTTGCTAGTTCAGGCTCCTAAGAACTCTCACTGAATTACTGCAATTACTTACTGCTTCCATTCTATCATCTCCCAAGCCATAATACAGCCATCAAAGCATGCCTTCTAAAGCACAACCTGACCATAATAACCCCCAACTTAAAGCTCCCTCACTGTCTACAGCACATGATGCTCAATGTTTGCAGCCACATACGTCTCAACCCTAGAACTTTCAATGCACAGTTGATGAAATTAAAATATCAAAAACACAACCCAGAAAGTCAATATTCAACTGCCTCAGTTTCATTGCAGGAATGGGTGGCCAGGTAACAATGCTCTAGCCAATGATACAGAAGTGTAAGTCACCCGATAGGGCTTCTAAGATTCATTTAAGAGACATGTCACCTTTCCTTCTCCCTGGGAACTGATGCAATGACCAGAGATACAGCATCCATCTTGCACGCATAATACTAAGCCATACACACTGAGCACAGTGCAGCAGGAAAAATGAAAGGACCCACAGCCCCCAGTAATATGTGCTATACCAGGCCTGAACTGCATACCGCCGTTATCTTATTCTGCGTGCTAAATCCTTTATTTGGCTATGTTAGTAGGGTTGTTCAATACTTGTCATTTTCACTGACTAAACAAAACGGATAAGTGTGAACAAGTTTCCACTCTTATGATGCATTTACTAGCTTTGTGACCCAGGAGTATTTCATTTTCTAAGCCTCAGTAAACTCTCACGAAGAATGCACATAGCCCTAATGCTTCATGAGATTAAATAACATAAAAAAATTTAAGTGCACTACCTGACAACATTCAATAAATCCTATTCTTTTATAAGCATTTGTGGACAGATAAAATTTATACATGTGACTACACATTACTATATATACCAACTGTATTCTCAGAATGTAATGTATAAGCCAAAGACACCCACAAAAGAACACTATTCCCAACTCCTCAGGGCTTTCTCTTAGTTAGGTATCAACTAGGACATGTCTGCTGATAACAGGATATCCCTTCTGTTCTGTGTATTCATTCACTTAATTTCATTTATTCCACAAATGTCCCTGAGTCTTTATGATGCCCAAGTCACTGTGCTGGGTGCCACGTATACAATGAGTGGGAACAATCAATGCTTTTCCTCACAGTTTCTGGTCTAGTAGGGCAGATGGACAATGAACAAATAATTACAAAAATCAATAAATAATTACCAGTTGTGACTGAATACTTGAAAGATAAAATGAGAGCATGTGAGATGTAATCTAACTCTAACAAAGTTATTAGTCACTAATGTGTATTTTAGCAAGGATCATAGGTTTTTACCTTATTAAAATAAAAAGAAATTATTACCATTATTTATAGTAAAAAAAAGCCAAGAGAGATTTGGTAGCTCTCTACCTACAATTCCAGCTTCGTCTTTTCTAGTAAGATGTGAAATGTATGTGCAATGAACAGTGTCTTACACTTTAATAAATGGTTAAACTGAAAGACAATCAGCGACCCAATGTTATTTTGATCGTCTCCTGGTGGGAACTTAAATAACACCTCCCTTTCAAGGATAGTATAAAGAGTACTTGCTGAGAGAACTACACACTCACCCATCAGGTACGCTAAAACAGATAGGGCCAACTAACACCAGCCAGACTCAGGCAGTCGTGGAAGAGGCTTTCAGCACTCCGGTCCCCCCAGCTACCTGCTACACTAATCTGCTACTCCAAAGTCTATACCACAGTCTGCACTAAGCAGTCAGGTGGGGTCATCATAAAGAGTGGTTGGGTGTTTGTGAAACCCACATGGGAAAAAAGTCTAGCAGTGCTCTCGCAGAGCATACAAATAGACTATTCTTAACCATTCTTGCTATGCTGATTTTGTCTTTATTGTATAGCTAAATCTACAACTATATTTATTTTACAGTTTGGTAATACTCACCTTCCTGTGCAATGAATTTAAAAAATAGATGTATGTATTAAATGAAAAATTAAGAATCAAATTCGTATCCAAGAAAGCTGATGATGAACGCATAATCTGTACAAAATAATAGCATTTCCTATTCTCTGTGGGGACCAGGATGATTACCACTGATCACATGAAAACCAAAAGAAATAAATCTGCTGAAGAAGCATCAACATATACTTCAAAGACGACAATTTAGCATGTGCAGCTGCAAACGGTACATTTAACACCACTCTGTAGAACATAACTTTATTTAAATCAAACGACTCTTCTAAATTTTCACTCACATTCTTGTGCACGTACAAAAAGCAAAGCTGTTTGCATGTTGGCTTTGCTGGAAGAAAAACTCTGAAAAAAGCTTTAGGATACCAGTTTTACATCAATGTCATCAGATACTTTAAATAGAAAAATTTATTCATCCCAATAACAGCTAAATTTTTCTAACCTTATTATAGAATCAAAATAGAACTTTTGGAAAGTCATTATATTGAAGGTGAAACATTTTTGTGACTGCTTAAATTAATTTAAAAAGTACAACAACGAAGATAAAGCTGTTAGTTCTTAAACTGATAATACAAATACAAACAGTGCAACAAACATTTAAACACTGTATAAAGAATAATATTCTTGGTGAATTTTTAAAATGATTAAATAGAAATTTACTAGGAATTAGTTGTGGTACACAAGTAACTCATAATTGTTACCCGAACAATTCTTTACCAAAGTAGTGAGGAATTCTACCAATCAACTGGACATCAGAGTCGCATAAATTACACATATATCCATGTATTCACAGTTAAAGTGGCTGAACTATAAAATCTGTGACAAAGCTGATGCTGAACACAAAAAAAATTCACATGACATTACACAAGCACTTTGTATTTTAAAAATTTGAGCCTTTGAAGAACTTCTCTGAAATCAACCTAGTTCCTAAAATGGCATTGATTTTGTTTCCTGTGAATGAGTCCTTTTAGCTATATTTTGTTCAAAATTAGCTGGAAATCTCTGATCAAAGTACACAATGGTGAAGTGCCAAATTTTTCAGTTTTTCCAGCTTTCAAAGAATTGCAATTATTGAAAATCAAACATAGGAAAACACTGAAATTTACCTCTTACACATTACAGAAAATGAAGTGAAAATACAATCAGCAAATATGATTCAATTGTGAGTTTATACAACTGTACTCAGAAATATCTTCATTGTGGGAAACTTTCAAAACACTTTACTGAAGTATATTACAAACACAAAATAGTACATATCTTAGGGCTGTGTTGTCCAGTAGCACAGCCTCTAGCCATTTGAGTACTGCATACCTGAAATGTTGCTAATTTGAGTAAGTGGAAAACACACTGGGTTTCAAATAGTTACTTCCAAAAAAAGGTAAAATGTCTCAATAGATGTTTATATCCATTTTATGTTCAAATGATAATATTTTGGATATACTGGGATAAATAAAATGCAAAAGTTACTAATTTAAAAAAGCTTTTTAAAATGTGACTTTTAGAAAAATTTAAATTACATAATGTAGCTCACACTTGAATTCTACTGGACAGCACTGTCCTAAAAGATAGCTTGATGAATTTTCAGAAACTGAACCTGCTCTGTAACTAAAACCCACACGAAGAAACAGAGCATTACCAGCATCTTGGAAGTCTTCTCCTCCATTCCAGGAACTAGCCTCCTCACCCAAGGATAAATCACTACTGTTCTTTTTAACACCATGTAGTATTAGTTTTACCTATTTTTGTACTTTAATATATTTGTGAAATTCACTCATTGGTGGGCTAATTGTAGTTTTTTATTTTCATTGTATTTCTCTGTGTGAACATGCAATTTACCGATTTGACTGTTTAGTGGGCATTTGGGCAGTTTATATAGTTCCTGGCTATTAACCAATAATGCTGTTACAAATGTCCTAGTATGTGTATCTTGATGAATACATACCTACACACACACACACACACACACACACACACACACACACACACACACACTCATTTCTACTGCATACCAAGCCTCAGAAAAGAATTACTGGATCACGCATACACGTATGTGCAGTTTTAGTATTTATTGCCAGTTTTCCAAATGTTTTGTCAACTTTATGTAATCAAACAATACACCAACTGTTTTTCCATATCCTTGCCAATGTTTGTCAAAGATACTATGAACAAAGGCAAAAAGACAATACCTGTGAAAATATTTCAGCGGAAATACTTACACAATTTAATTTTTAAAAATGCAGTTGTGACTATTCTCTGTTTATCTCTTAGCTTACCAGGTACCTCAGCAACTGTTAGAGAATTTTGTTCTCACATGGCAGAGAGAATAAGCAAGCTAGCTCTCTTCTGTGTTTCTTATCAGGACACTAATCCTATCATATCAGGACTCCACTCATTGGACCTCATTTAACCTTAATCAACCCCATAAGGAGGCTTCACTGGTGGCTCAGTGGTAATAGAATCCATCTGCCAATACATGAGATGCAGGTTTGATCCTGGGGTCAGGAAAATACCCTTGAGAGGGAAATGGCAACCCACTCTATTCTTGGCTGGAAAATCTCACAGAGGAGCCTGGAGGGCTACAATCCATGGGGTTGCAGAAGAGTCAGACACAATCTAGTGACTAAACAACAAGAACATACTCCATAAAGGCCCAATCTCCAAATACAGTCATATTGGAAGCTGAGGCTTCAAAGTACTAACTTAGGGGTAACACAAACATGCTGTTCACAACAGCTGGTAAGTGGTGGGGCCAGGAATCACAATTCTATGACCATGAAGCTCCTACTCCTAACTTCTATACTATATTGCCTTTTTACTTTTATTATCTTCCAGAAGATTTGGGATGGTGAAAGCTCCAGACAAGTGCTGATGGTTGGCATCCCCTGCTTTAAAATTTTTATATTATGAAAGACCTATTATTATATTAGTTTTCTATCACAGTAGATGACACTTTATAGCAATAAAACCCAATCTGTGGACCAGGGCAACAAAACCTGGGAAATTCTAAGTACGGAAAATACTATGGGTTAAACTTAAAATTTTTTACCTATCATTTTATATTTCAGTTTTAGACGTCAACTTAATTCCCCCTTATATAAATTCACTCTGCTGTTAATCACTTTTTACAAAAACAGCCTTCTAAATTGCCATTTACTACTTTCCTGAAAGAATTAAGTATTCCTCATCCCTGTGGAAATCAAAGTAGCAGAGATTCTTTCCTAAGAATTTTAACTCTGAATCTGAATTTTTTTACTAGGAAGGTTTAATTTTTTTGATCTCTTACGGAGACAATTCCTACATTTCTATATATGGACAACAACATGGAAAGAGATAACAGAACTAACAAAAAGAGAGCTCCTTTTATTCATGCCATCATTTTAACTTCATTAAGTGGATTAATATTAAACAACTGAAAAATTAACACCATCTAATAATCATATACTCTGACATGTTCTGGCCCCCATAATTACAGAAGTCAGTCAGCTGTTAACCTTACTGCAACTCACTTGCACGTACTGAGGCTTCCCTTTTGCAGGTTTGGCTATGATGTATCTAGGTGTGGATTTCTTTCTGCTTATCCTTCTTAAAGTTCATTCAACTTCTTGGACATGGAGATGAATATTTTTAATCAAATTTAGAGATTTTCAGCTATTTCTTAAAACACATCTTCTGCTCCTTTCTTTCTCTCCTCTCCATCTCGGATTTTCATAACATGTATGCTGTTCTGTGGGCTGGCGTCCTACCGTCTCTGATACTGATTGTTTTTTTCCTTCTGCTTTCTGTTCTTGAGGCTGGATAACCTCTGTTAACTTGTGTTCAAGTTCACTAATTCTTTTGCCAGCTCAAATCCTGAGTCTGTGAATTTTTCATTTCAGTCATTGTACTTTTCAAATTCTAGAATTTCTATTTGATTCTTTTGAAAAATTTAGATCTCTTTATTCCTTAAAAAAAAAAAAAAAATCTCTTTTGGCTACACTGCACAGCACATGGGATCTTAGTTTCCCAACCAGGGATCGAACCCACACCCCCTGCATTGGCAACAGAGAGTCTTAACCACTGGACGAGGGAAGTCACAAATGTCTTTATTAATACTCTCTTTGAAGAGTCACTGGCAAAAGGAAGAATTTTTCCTTTAGTTCTTTGAATACACTGAAAAAGAAACTGCTTTTTTTGTTACTAGGAACCATCATTTGCCACCGAGCTCTCTCCAAGTTTCTATTGCTTGCTTTCCCCCTGAATAACAGTCACACTTTTGTGCTTATTTTCGTGTCTTATAATTTCCTGTTAAAAACTGGGTGTTTTAGATGAAATACTCTAAATTAGTAGCAAATAGAAATTCTGACCCTGCCTACAGCTTCATGTTGCCTGTTTTCTGTTTGTCCAGTTAGTGACTTGCCTAATTTTCTGGAATCTGTTCCCCCATCAGTGTCCAAACTCTGATGTCACTGCTTTTTTTCACCCCTTCTTTTTAAGCCTTGCTTTCTAGGGGGCTGTCCCAGGTCAGCATAACTTAGTGGTCAGCCAATGACTGGTCAGAGGTTTTGCTTCAACACCTTGAGCCAGAAGGCTTTCAAATCCTTTGCCATGGGGTCTGTGTGTGGCTTGGAGGGATACTTTCAAAGTGTAGGGAGTTTATCAGTCTACCCTGCATTCAGTCAGGGGCCAGTAGCTTTCAAGGGTTCTCTGTCCTCTCCTGAATAGGTGCGGCCTTGTACATGTACACAGCCTTTTGGACCCTAAGAGCTAAGTGTGATATGAATAGTAGGGCTCACTTTAGCTATCTCTTTCCCTAGATTTCCCTGATAAATTTCTGCCCAGTCTGCCATTTTCTTCTTCCCTGCAACATTAGCTTTCTAAGACTGTCTGACACAGAGACTGCTATTGTTTTCAGTAACAGCCCTGGGCTTGTGTTTTTCCAAGTGCTGCTCTAAATAAAGTCAGCTCCCTCTGACAGGACAACAGAGCTGCCAGTCCTCATGGTGTGCCCAGAGTAGAACTTGAGGAACCAGAGCTGAGGGAGGAGATGGGAGCATCTCCTAACATGCTAGACCGTCATCACTGTTTATACTAAAATTCACTAGCTTTGTTCGAATAAATGCCTCTCAATATTTGTCCTTTGGTTAACTTTCAGAGACCTTAAATGGGTTTTTGCTTGTTTGTTTACAATTTTGTTAAGTTTAATAATTGCTTTTTTGGAAGGAAAACTTGCCAAGCTCCTCATTCAGCTGTTTCAAAACTGCTGCTCTTACATTTTATTTTAAACTGCGTTCCCTCCCCCCAAAATGTGCCAAAGATCCAGAGCAAATATTAAACAGAACCATCTATTACACTTTGAAGTGCCCCACTAAGCACACAGTGGTAGTCCGATGCAATTTAAAACCACTGAAGGAAAACTTTCCCAAAACTGGGACCAAATTCTGGGTCTCAGTCTCTTCAGAATTCCTCAATATTATGAGAACATGAGACTTTCTATACTTAAAAAAAAAAAACTTCCAAATTTACTTGATAATAACAAACTGTATATACAAAGAGACAAGGCAGGCAGGAAGGCCCTGGATCTCCTGTTCTCTGCTTTCCCAGGCTCTCCCCACCCCTAGGCCCCAGGAGGGACCACTCCCTTCCCATCCTGTGGTGGAAGTGGGGATTGGAAGGTATGGAGATGATGTGTGTGTGTATGAATGTGCATATGTGTGTGTGTGTGTAGCGGTATGGGGGGCAGTGTGAAGAATGGAGAAGAATCAAAAATTAGAGAGAAGGCCTTCCCTCATCCCCACCACCCTGAGGAGGGTTCTTAAGGGAGCTGCCTCAGATGTGTCTCAGCCTATGAGACAGTAGAAGATCCAGCATCCAAAAGTAACCCAGTGACTGGCCCAGCTGAGCTCTGACCATTTGTGGACAGTGTATGCCATGCCGTAACCCTGCTCCTCTGTGGTGTCGTCCACATCAACATCAAAGAGGGAGCCCAGGTAGGCCAGGTGGAAGATGGCCAGGGCCCCAAAGAGCAGATTTAAGGCTCGCACCCCCAGGCCCAAACGATACTGGTGTGAACAGTCTGATGGACACCTTCTCGACAAGATGCAGGCACTGAGGATCCGAGCCAGGCGCTTTCGGAGGATGTGCTCCACATAAGTGATAAACGCCAGAGACAGCAGCACTGCAGCCAGGTGGAAGCTAAAGCCGTGCAGGAGGGCGCTGGCTGTATAGGTGACCAGCACGGCTGAGAAGGTCCCCAAGTGGAGAGCATTCTTGAAAACATAGTTATTTAGCCAGCAAGACATGGGCAGGTTCCAGCTTGTGACAACTTCCACCATGGACCGGGGCAGCTCCACGTTCAGTGGCTTAGAGACCGTCAGGTCCCATTCCAGGTGATCCTTCTCCTCGGTGAAGCCGGTCCCTGCCAACGTGGCTGTGGCCTCAGATAGAAAGCCCACAAAATAGTTGCTAAAGCGGAAGGAGACAGCACTCTCATAGGCTCGCAGCCACTTGCGAAGGAGGTGGTCACCATCGAGGGGGATGAAGTAGGGGAAGAGATACGGGCCCACACAGGTGGACAGCACCAGGCACAGAAGGGCCAGCAACAGGCTCTGGGCCACCTTCTGCAGCCACCGGCAGCTCAGTGGGCGGCCTTGGACGGCCTCTAAGTACCTGTGGAAGGATATCCAGGGCCCAAAGATGACAGTGCCCACAAAGCAGAGGTAGCCCATGAATTCCATGGGTGACGGCACCATGCTCACCTCACCCCGATCCAAGTCAAAGCCCAGAGACACTGCCTTCATGGCTACAATCATCTGGGCCCCTCGCATCCTGTGCCATGCCACAGTGTCCACCATGTACATCTCACCCATGAGCAGGTAGGTGAGGATGGTGATGGAGACGAAGACACCGCGATGGGAGGAACGTCGGCAGAGGAACAGCACGAGGTAGCACAGAAGGCTGAGCAGCATGACCCAGACCATGTGCAGCTCGAAGAAGTGGTAGAGGCTGAAGAACCCACCCACCACAGTACTTGCGTGCTTCAGATAGGACGGCAATCCAAGCCTCCAGAGGAGGCGGCAGGCGAGACAGATGGCAAGGAGCAGCCAGATCTGGTCAAGGCCCTGCTGGGCAGTAGGCAGGAGACAGTCCTGCAGGAGCTGCTGGAAAAATTCCTGGCGGCTGAAAGTGGCCATTGTGGACTGCCACGGATGGATGAACAAATAACTTGGCAGTAAAGAAGCTGCAGTCCAGAGGGCCAGGGATACACCACTGCCACCACTGGGACGCCTTCCCCACCAGCTGCAAGGCTGCGACCACTGACGCTCCCAGGGCAGCACTGTATACTTACTCTTAAGGACTGGGTAACATAGATCTCCAGACAAAGGCAAGATTAGGGATAAATAAAGGGACCACAGTCAGTAAAGCCTGAAGTCACCCTACCTGGGCTCGCTCCTCATCAAACTCCAGGCAGCCCATACCATCCAGTCTCTGGAGATCAATCCAGCCTTTCCAGATAACACAGACTCCATTGAGAATCATGGGAGCCTTCAAATATACCTAAGACACAGAAAAGAAGAATGAAGATCCATGCTGAGCCATCAGACACATAAGAAACAAAGGATAAACTTACTTATGAAAACTGGTTTTCTTTGGGGGGGGAACTAAATACAGTGATAAAATTAAGAATTGCAGGAACGTATACAAAGCACAGCCTCTGTGTTCTATACATTAAATTAATCTGGCTTACCAGGAGTTTTTATTTCTAGTCACAATTTTTCTAGATTATTTTTAAAAGGAAGTTTCACAGATTTTGTAAAAACTGTTTGTAGTTAAGATGATGCTTGAAGTAGACATCATTTCTCTTGCAGCTGAAACTGGGACATTCAGGTACTTTGCCTTCATTTTTGAATCTTGACTAGAAAGACATGTAGATGTACAACAACTGGAATTCACTAACTCCTGAAGAGAATGCACTGTTTCTATCTGGATACCTGAAGCCACCCAGGGTCAGGCTCTTCTCCTTTCCTTTCCATCTTATGACCTACCTCATAGACTTCTGTTAAGTAATGCTGCTTCTTTTTCCTTCTTTTTTTTAAACTTAAGTTAGCCAGAGTTGATTTCTGTTGCTTTTAGCCAAAGAACCTTAACTAGCACAACACTTACTTATGCATGTAACACATGTTTCAAGTAAATAACCCTTGAGCAAAAGTCACTTTAGGCATGACTTCCGAATTTGTCACTTTCATTTTGGATCACCAAATCAATCTTCATATTGCCTGAAAATATAATTGTTCTCAAGCAATTAAGGATCCACCAACAAAGGATGGATCATCTTGATGAAAGATGGATGATGCTATTATCTTGAGGTGAGTATTTTACTGTGATACAGTAAGAAAAAATAAAGGAGGAAAAAGCTGAAAACACCTTTTTCTTTAATCAATTCAGCAGTTTCTTCAACAAAAAAATCTTGAGGCACTCTTGTTTTTAGAGAGGTTTAGTAGGACTCTCAGTACCTATAAATATGCAAGAAAAATGACTACTGAAGCACCTGTAAAATAAAACCTAGAGGACTTATGCCTTCTTAGTACATATTTATGTCATTTCCCTCCACTACTAAACACAACTATTTTTCCTGTTAAGGGCCCCCATAAGCCATGCTGAGTCAATTTCTACTGATATTGGAAAAAAAGTACAAAACATTAGGTTCCATTTCTCCTCCCATGTGGACCAAGGGAAACAGTCTACAGTTATAGCTGAAACCGTTTAACCACACATTTCCTTCTGTTCCGATAACTGCACATTGTGAATTCCCTTCCACATTGTGAATTTAAAACTCCAGTGGTGTGCACCTAATTGAACAAGTGACTGTGACAACCTCATGCGTGATACCTCACTAAATCTACACTAACTCTCTGAATTGCCTATCAGTATAACTTGACTTACCACATTTACTAATCGAGATTCCCCTTACTCTTTCCAAGAGAGAAGAGGGTACTACACAGCATGGCATTTCAACTGTCAATCTACCTCATTATTTTATTTTATTATTTTTTTACCTCATTATTTTAAACTCTCACACTAAACATAAAGATGATTCTCATTTAACAGGAGAGAAAGGTCAATTTTATGATCAGATTATATACTCTTTATCAATGACTTACATCTTTTAAATTCAAAGATTCCATAACCTAACTTATTCAAATTAACTTCCATCATCAATAAATATTTTCCTTATGAAATTACCAAATTTTTTTAAAAAGCTGATTTATTACTCTTTTGTAAAAGTTCTCTCATGACTAAGAAAACCACTGATCTGCCTTGGAAAATTCCTAAATGAGTTCAGAAAATGGCTACAGTTCATAATCAAGACTAGTGCCTAGAATTGTAATTTAAAATAATATTTAGATGATCCTGTGATTTATTTAGATGTTCACATTTAAATACAGTTTTATGTGTAGACCTTCAAAGTAAGTGTTTGGCATTTCATACATTTATGAATAACAAACCTCAAAGTACGAAGAAAATAAAACTGTCAACAGTTTGGCATCTTGTAATGTAATTTAATAATGTCATTTAAACATTCAGACATTTTTTTTACTGAAAGTAATGATGGTTCACTTCAAACTGTGAAAAGAAAATGTATTAGAATATGACCTTGGGTTTAAACCACTGTCCTAGAATAATTAAACGTTTTATATAAAATGAATTCTGTAAAGCCTTTAAAATGGGTAAATATTCAGCTAATCACACACAAAAATAACAATAGCTTGCTTATCTTTCCAAAAGTAAAATATCAGGAGGATATGCTTAAGACTTCACAGAAAGTTAAAAGTGACCGCAGCCTCACATTTTGCATTCTTTTGGAAATAAGGTAAAAGTATTACAATTATAGGAAATGGCAACCCACTCTACTACTCTTGCCTGGAAAATTCCACGGACAGAGGGTGCTTGGGGGCTACAGTTGGTGTCACAGAGTCAGACAGGACCGAGCATAAGCACAAAAGTATTGGACATTTTAAAAAATCAGCTTAAGTTCTAAGTACCAGTATTTCTAACGCTATTTCAATTCAAATTACACATGGTATCACTTAATTTTCACATTCTATAGCTTTAAATTCCACATCACTGTAGCAGTAAAGCTTCAACAAAAATATGCACGAACCAACCATGGCATTATCCATTAACAGAATACCACTCAGCCATTAAAAAGGAATAAAGTAGTGATACACGCTACAACATAGATGAACCTTGAAAATATTATGCTAAGTGAAAGAAACCAGAAAAAGGCCACAAACTACATGATTCCATTTACATGAAATATCCAGAGTATGCAAATACAGAGACAGGAAAGATATCAGTGGTTCCCAGGGGCTAGGCGGCGGTGGAAATGAGGAGTGACCGTTAATAAGTACATGATTTCTTTTTAGGGTGATGAAAATGTTTTGGAATGAGAGTGGTGATAGATGCACAGTTCTGTGAATATGCTAAAAATCCCTGAATTTTTCTTTAATTTAATGAAGGGTAAATTTTATGCTCTATGAATTATATCTCAATAGAGTAACATAGTCATGGTTAAGTTTTATTATCTGTTACACAGGCGACATCTAAGATATGTGAACAGTGATTTCTGGGCAGGCAGTTGCATGTGGGATTTTGGCACTCTGGGAAGAGATACTGGTTGAAGATACAAATCTGGCAGCTATCAACAGGGCTTCCCTAGTGGCTCAGATGGTAAAGAATCCACCTGCAATGCAGGAGACCCAGGTTCAATCCCTGGGTCTGGAAGATCCCCTGGAGGAGGAAGTGGCAACCCACTCCAGTATTCTTGCTTAGAGAATTCCATGGACAGAGGAGCCTGGTGGGCTATAGTCCATGGGATCACAAGAGTCAGACATGACTGAGCAACTAACATACACACAGCCATCAACAACACTGTGGTGTTTCAATTCAGGGGTATGGAAGAGATTACTCAAGCAACCGTAAGTAGGAGAGAAGTGACCCATGAAGAGACCTGAGGCAATTCAACTTTTTAGATGCTATGTAGAAGAGAAGAATCCAGCAGAGCAGGCTGTGAACAAAGAGGAAAGCATGCAAAGAACCTAGTGGCTAAAGGTTAAGTTACAGGCCTCCCCGTAAAAATTTCTCCTTTGTTGGCCACATAAAACTTCAAAGTATCATGTTACAGGACCTTATGTCACTCATAACTTTTAGCAATGCTCTTATTTAAAGCAGGAGTTTAGTCTGGAGTCCAGACAACCTACATGAGTTTGGATTTACGGGTAAGTTTCAAGAAGACCAGAAACATATCAAAATTCTGTATAAAAATATATGTTTGTGTCCATGTGTATTTTTCTAAAGAAGTCTAATGCTTTCACCAAATTCTTGAAAGGATGTATAAGGGGAAAAGGATACAACTATGATAGTAAAAATGCAACTTCCCCTTCCCCCACAGACACCAATGTCTCTGCAGCACACAGCTTACGAGATGATAAATCTCATTTCCTTTAGTAAAGGGACCAAACTACTTCAGTAGCTAAACATTAGTTACCCTGGGTTTTGAAATGCAAGAGTCTGAGTAAGGATATGAGAGAACTTAAGGTACCTTTCCATTTATCAACCTGTATAAAACTGTTCTATCTGAGAGTCTGGAGTCTCTTTTCTGTGGCTATCTAAACTTGGAATAAGCAGTGGCAACTTCAATTGTCCTTTCTTCTACAATAGCTCCTAGGTAGCCAGAGAGGCAACAGAAACAGAGAGTACAAAGCAGAGTGAGTTCCCTCTGTTGAGTATTTCTAAAGAATGTAATTTCAAGAAAATTAAAACAGAATAATTGTAAATTTGCAAAGATTTCCATGCACACCAGCACTGAGCTGTAACGTAACATCAATATACATGGAAATCAAGTATCAAAGCTATTGCTAAAGCAAGAAGCAGAAAGTTCACCCTCAAAAAATCCATTTCAATTGGAAAGAATATTTCACTTCCTTGTAGTAAACTTTCAGAGCTCAAACACTGGTGACTTTGGTCTATAAAATCAGATGTTAGGGAAAACAGTGGAAGAAATGATCAGCACTCCTTAGGCTCTCAGTAAATAACTGAATGATGATTACCAGAAGAATAGAAAGATAGCTGGAATTAAGAAATGCTTTTCTTATAGCTTCCTTATAATTTCAATTTGAAAAGATTCACCTATTCAACAGATGTTTATTACCTGTCATTTTGTAAAGGGTAGTTATCATAAGGTTAGAGGGAAATACATGATGAATTTTTAAAAATTTATATCCTACCACCTCCCTCAAAAATTCCAACACCAGTTATCTTAAAGTCTGTAATAAGGAAAAGCTGCTGCTACTGCTATGTCACTTCAGTCATGTCCGACTCTGTGCGACCCCATAGACGGCAGCCCACCAGGCTCTGCCATCCCTGGGATTCTCCAGGCAAGAACACTGGAATGGGTTGCCATTTCCTTCTCCAAAGGAAGAGCTGAATATATACAAAAAGAACTGTAAGAATTAAGACTGAATTCAGCTATTACATTTAAGTATGACTTAAATAACTCTTAAGATTAATGGAATGTTCCACTGACAGTGATAAAATTGTCAGGAGGTAGATCCAGGAGCTTTGCAATCTCCTTTTAAAGACCACAATTCTAACAAAGTGGACTAGAAATACAACCAGGACATAATATCTGAAGATTATCTACCTGAAAAATCTATAATATTTAACAAAAAAACCAAGTGAATTAATGTGCTCAATAAAATGACTAGTTATAAAAAATATACAAAATCCAACAACTTTCCTATGTTGCAATAGTAACTATTTAGAAAAAATTTTAAGTCTTTATTTTAAAATAGCATTAAAAGTATCCACTAACAATAAATATAATAAGAAACAGGTAGATTCTGTAAGAAGGAAATACCTAATTTTTAAAAAAAATTTTATTATTTTTTACTTTACAATATTGTATTGGTTTTGCCATACATCAACATGCATCTGCCACGGGTGTACACGTGTTCCCCATCCTGAACCCCTCTCCCACCTCCCTCCCCATACCATCCCTCTGGGTCATCCCAGTGCACCAGCCCCAAGCTTCCTGTATCCTGCATCGAACCTGGACTGGCAATTCGTTCCTTATATGATATTATACATGTTTTAATGCCATTCTCCCAATACCTAATTTTTAAAACACAGAAAAGGACTTGAAAAACAAGATGTCATCTTTAATGTAAGAGTACCAATGCCAATTTACCTCAAAGTAATCCTTATTTTAACCAAATTCCAGGATAATCTCAAAGTAATGTTTTCTGGAATTTGAGGGATAAGTCTATAATGCACACAGAAGAATTAGACTATCCAAGAAGATATAAGGAAGTATTTTCTGCCCTTTAGATATTAAGACATGTAACAATGCAATCAATATACATGAAGTAGTGCTGTGACAGCCAGAAACAACTTAATGGAATAAGCAAAACAAAAATTAAAAACAAATCCAAGAATACGAGGATTTAATAAATAAAAAAGGCAACACTGCAAATCAATGGTAAATTGGTATTTTACTTAACAGTGGAGACTGGAAAACTGACTACCATGTGGAAAAAAAAAAACAGTTTGAAACAAATAAAATGGCTAAAAATATTAAAATAAAACAATATAACTATCTTTAAATGAAAGAAAAAAAATTTTTAAATAAAAATTCTAATAATGCGTATGAGGAGAGATACCAGGTTCTAATACATTGGCAGAGGGAATGAACTGGCTAATAATTGGGGGAAGGCATTTTTTTTAGCAGTAAGTATGAATTTTCCTCTTATAAACAGGTCATGTGTTTGCAGGGACTTTACAGAAGACAACTACCATAAATTAGGAGAATCAACTGTAATTATTTTTTAAAGAAAAGGAATATTATCACTATGCTTAACTCCAAGTCAGCATGGGAAGAGTAAAAATTAAATGTGCTTTAGAATCAGATAAAACCTGGATTTAAATTTTAGTTTTAACAGTATATTTGAGATAAATAATTTAAGATTATGAATAAGTCTACCAATTTCTCACATATAAAATCAATAATCACACCTCTTTCACAGGTGACAACAAAAATTAAGCCAATGTCCATAAGCTTATGAAACATATAAAGCACCACAGAAACTTAAACAAAATACTTCCACTAAAATTTTACATAGTGTTCTCTTTCCAAGGGAAAGAAACAACTTTTTTTTTTTTTGAGACAATGAATAGCTGACCACACCAATAGCATCAGCAGATAACCTTTAATACTGGGATGGCCACAGGCACCCAGGAAAACAAGATACTTCACAAAGGAAGTATGTATCCCTTGCTTGTTAGTTGTAATCATTTATGTAGTCTATTTACAGATTCCTTTAGAAGATACTTGGTTCTGACTCATCCTCCTTCAGTCACATGTTCCTCTCCATTTAGAAATGCACAGTCAGCTGCCTGCCTACTGGATAATCATTACAGACAGTCATTCAATCTCACTTGCCTCTGAATCATACTTGGGTTGCATGCAAGTGTTAAAAAAAACAGATTCTTCTATAGTGATTAATGTAATTTACCAATCTACTTTTTACAGTTCACACAGAAAACAGTACATCTTATTGAAACCATAACACGGATTAATATAGAATGTGCCTGGAACTTAAAAGATTAAGCAAGCAAACGTGTGCATGCACACACGCAGGTGCACACTCAATAAATGGATATTTAACCAAACAGAAAATTCCATCCTAAAAGTCATATGGAAAATGGATAAAAATACATAAAAAGAAAGAAAAAAAAAAAAAAAAGTTACAGGGACCTGAAAAGCCAAACAATCTTGAAAGAAGATAACTTGAGGACTCATACTTTCTGATTTCAAAACTTACAACAAAGCTTCATTAATCAAAATGCTATAGTATTGGCACAAAGACATACAGACTAATGGACTAGAGTAGAATGCCCAGAAATAAACCCTCACATGTGTGGTCAAATGATTTTTGACAAGGGTACAGAGACCATTCAATGGGGAAAGAAGAGTCCTTTTAATAAATGGTGCTAGGAAAACAGATATCCAGAAGCAAATGAATGAAACTGGACCCTCACCTAATACTACATACAAAAATTACTTCAAAACAGACCAAGCCTAAATATTAAGACCTAAAACTATAAAACTTTTAGAAGCAAGGATAAAAGCTTCATGACACTGGGTCTAACAATGATTTCTTGGGGATGACACCAAGGACACAGATAACAACAATAAAAATAGATAAGCTGGACTTCATTAAAATTTTTAAAATTTGTACATCAAAAGATATCAATAGGGTAAAAAGGCAACCCACAGAATGGGAGAAAATATTTACAAATCACATACTTATTAAGGAATTAACATCCAAATCAATACTGAGAACTTCTAAAAGACAAATAATGTTCGTACAAACACTTATAAGAGCTATTTAGTCAAAATCACAGAGAAAGAAGAGTGGCTACCAGGAACAAGGGGAAATAGGAGTCAAGGAATAGAGAATTACTATTTAATAGGTATAGAGTTTGTTTTATAAGATGAAAAGAGTTATATGTGTGCGTTAGTCGCTCAGTCATGTCTCACTCTTTGCGACCCCATGGACTCTAGCCCGCCAAATTTCTCTGTCCACAGGATTCTCCAGGCAAGAATACTGGAGTGGATTGCCGTTCCCTTGGCTCAGATGGTAAAGCGTCTGCCTACAAAGAGGGAGACCAGGGTTCAATCCCTGGGTCGGGAAGATCTCCTGGAGAAGGAAATGGCAACCCACTCCAGTATTCTTCCCTGGAAAATCCCATGGACAGAAGAGCCTGGTAAGCTACAGTCCACGGGGTTGCAAAGTGTCGGACACGACTGAGCAACTTCACTTTCACTTTCTCCAGAGAAGAGTTATGGAAGGATATAAAAAGGAGGCAGGTCATGGCGAGCCTAAAATCAGAGAATATAAAGCAGCCTTAAGTTAGAAAAACAATTCAAGAAAAGTTAAACATTGAAAGGAAAAAGATGGAAGTTAAAGGTTGTTCTGAAGTCATCAAAATGAGGTCAAAAATGGCCATGTTAAAATACTGACTCTAATGGGAAGAATAACTTGGTGGGCTAAAGTAACTTTTGAAGGTGATATGTGAAGTTTCTAGCAACTTACCTAATTATTATTAGCAGCAATGTGGTAAACTGCAAACAACACAGACTCTTGGGTAAAAGACCTGGGTCTGGATGCTGGCTCTTCCTAGGAGACAGATTACATGACTACTGAAGATTTAGTTAGCCTCTCTGGGCCCTAGTTTCCTCAGCTGTGAAATCAAGCTATCACCAAATGCATTCCAATATCAAATAAAAGACTTCATTCACTCTGGTGCAGGATTAAGTAAATTACTGAGGATATAAATCATATGGTACTAGTGGTGGTGATCAAGATGAAAACTAGTTTGCAGAAGGTCAAAACATATTTTAAACAGTTCAGAGTTCTGAAAATGTTCTGAATTTGATAGTGGTGATGAAGGTTGTACTCTGTGTATATATTAAAAACCACCTAATTGAACAGATGTGTAAGATGGTGAATTCTATATGAATTTACTACAATTGGAAAAAAAAAAAAAGCCCAGCAGCATTGTTCTGGATAGCAGAGGAAAGGCAAGTCAGGACTGAAAAGCTGGAATAAGCAATACCCTCCAAAAATTTAGAAGGGTTCTCCTGAAGTCCCATTATTTAAAACAATATTCTCCAAGAGAGGCAGACATTATTAAAAATTGTCATTTAATATGGGCAGAATATTTTGTTTATTTGAAAACATCTAAATTCTCCTAATGGAAAAGCTGAAGTCACATTCCTAGGCTATACTTCTGTTTTAATCTGAAGATTAATCTGCCTTCATATCTAAAGTTTTAAAACACAAAAGGGCTTATGTTGACTGTATACATGAAAAAAATGTTTTCCCCCATAAAAACAACCTGTCAATCATTCCCAGACTTGGCCATTTTCTTCTTAGAACATACAGTATGGCACAGGAAAGTCATATTGAAAGTCTGAAAAGCACAGTTTCACTGCCAAAGGCACATTTTAAGCAGTATTTTAAATTCTTTGTTCCTAAATATACATCAATTTGGGAAAGCCCAGCCTAAACTGGAAAGCTCAGAGTAGATAATAATTTCTAACTACTTACATTGTATACCTTCATAAAAGAAGGTAACAATAATTAAACTCCCCAACAAATCACTGTCTCTAGCATGAGGCAGTTAGCTGGTCTGTGGCTTCTACTCTTCTGTAGAAAACTAAGTATCAAGGAAGTGATGTCAGAGAAATAAAGTCTCAGAGCCTGCTCAAACTAAGTGGCATTAAGACTTACAAATGCTTTCCTACCAGTAAAAAAGGAGATAATAAAAGTATCTGTTTTTGTATCAATGAAAACAGTACCTGGCACAAAGCCAGTGCTACAGAACTGTTTGCTATTTCTGTTCTAATTCTTAAATGAGAAAATGACAGTACACAGTAGCAAAGGGAGTCCCATATACTCAGAGATAATTAATAAACATTTTCTGCCCCCTAAAATGCCTGTACTAGAAAGCTCAAAGTTTTCTGTAGGAGAGATTTTTCATATGACTGCCATGTGTACAGTACTGACTGTCTACTGTTTTCTAGATCTGCAAAGGTTTCCTAGATCTGCAAAGGTTTCCTAGGTGAATGAACACTGCACGTGTGCTCACTAGATACATCCACATCCATTATTTCTTACTTTCTTTTTCCAAGAATTAACACTGATAATCATTCTGTTGCTTCTCTCTTATACAAAGGTATCTATTTATTGCTGATTTTTCTATTCCTAAAATCAATTATTAATAAGATATGCAGAAAATCTGAAGATAAAAAGTTAATGCCATATCAAATAGAATAATTTTGCTTTACAATTTAAATATACACAGAAAAAATAAGAATGGCAATATAACAAAATGTTAACAATGATTCTCTAAGAGGTAGGTTATGGATGATGATTCCACTTACATGAGGTACCTAGAGGAATTAAATTACCAAAGACAGAAAGCAGAAAGGCAATTGTCAGGCGCTAGGGACACAGGAGAAAGGAGAGTTAGTGGTTAATGGGTACAGAGTTTTAGTATAAGGAAGATGACAACAGCATCAATTTTAATATACTTAATGATACTGAACTGTATAGTTACAAACAGATAAAATGGTAAATTTTATGTGATGTACATTTTAAACATAATAAACAAAACAAAACAACAAGCTCAAAAAAACAAACACCCAAAAACACATCAAGGGACTTCCCTGGCGGTCCACTGGTTAAGACTCCAGGCTTTCAATGCAGAAGTGTTGGGTTCAATCCCTGGTTGGGGAACTAAGATCCTACATGCCACACAACCCTAGTCAAAAAATTTTTGTGTTTAAAAATTAAGATATTTTTTAAGTTGAGAGGCACAATTGAAGGAGGCCAAAATTACTACATTAGAGGCAGTTTCGACAAAAATTTGTATTTATACTTCCTAATATGTTTTATATGCAGTCAAGGCTATCTCTACTTTAAATGTGACTCATAATAAAACTTCAATTGCAAAAATATCTGATAAAGCAAATGTATTTAATACATAAAAAAACTCCTACATCTCAATAATAATTTGATATCAAAAAATAGGCAAAGGATCTGTACAGACACTGCCAAATGGCAAAGATGCACATAAAACATACTGAACATCAAGTCAACAGGGACATGCAAATTAAAACCAAAATGATACCACTACAAACTCACAAAAAGGGCTAAAATAAAAAAAGACAGTACCAAGTATTAGTAAAGATATGAAGTAGCTGAAACTCTCATAGACGGCTAGCTGGAATGCAGAATTGCAAAGCCACTTTGGAGAAGTTTGGTGGCTCAGACAGTAAAGAATCTACCTGCAATACAGGAGACCTGGGTTCAATCCCTGGGTTAGGAAGATCCCCTGGAGAAGGGAATAGCACTCCACTCCAGCATTCTTGCCTGGAGAATTCCAAGGACAGAGAAGCCTGGTGGGCCACAGTCCATCGGGTTGCAAAGAGTCAGACAGGACTGGGCGATTAACAATGACAGTTTCTTAAAAAGTTCATATTCATGAAACTAACTAGCCAGCAATTTTAGTCCTATGTATCTATCTACCCAAGAGAAATGAGAACTAATGTCCACATAAGAGACTGGGGTATAAACATTCAAAGCAACATAGTAGCCAAACCAAGGCAAAATAACTCAGATGGCCATCAACTGCTAAATGGATAAAGGAAATGCAGCAGATTCACACAATGGAACACTGCTCAGTAACAAGAAAAGATAAGAGACTATGTAACAGAAAGCAGACAATGGGTGCCTGGGCTAGGCGGGAGGACTGGCTGCAAAGCACATGAGGGCACCTTCTGAGGTTACGGAAATAGTCTGTATCTTTATTGTGGTGGTAATCACAAGACTGACTGCACACATTTGTCACTGAATTGTACATCTTAAATAGGTGAATTCTACTGTATATAAATCATATCTCAATAATGACAACTGAAAAAAATCAATTACAATGGGAAGCAGTAAAACTGGGACATAGCAGCCCACTGATTTCTTTAGTTGATAATGTCTTAATCCTTGTAGTGTTTGAATTAATCATTCAAAAATACTGGGGTCGGAAGTAGAAATAAAAAGGGGGAAGATTAAGGATGTTTCTCTCAGACATACTATTCTGACTTTTCTAACTTGGAAAATATAACTGAGATATGGCCAAGACTACACTTCACACTAAAAGGTAAATCCAGGCAAACAATGCAATTCAAGAAAAGGGGAAAAGATGAGGGCTGTATATCAATTCTATCTCAGTAAAACTGGAAGAAAAGAGAGAAGAGGGGAAAAAAAGAGTATATTATCTTCATATACTTCAGAGGGGCATTTATCATATATGTAAATTAATCTAACTGGAAGGTACTATGACATTCTAATTTTTAAATATTATTATTTACTCATGAAGTTAGTCAACTCTTCCTGGATTTAAAATTTGTTGAAATAAAACTTTTTTAAAAAGCCCAGATTACTTATTTCAGCGCACTAAATCTAGCACTAAGTGCTAGAAAATATACTTCATATTGTAGTTGAATTGAAGCACTTAAAAGTCTATATCCGACAAGCTAGTTGTAAAGTTGCCTCAGTTTCTCTTGGGGAAAACCACATTCCAAAGCGTTACCACAGATCTCTCTTATTTGGAGTGACTGCACTGTCTTAAGAGGAAAAGAAACTTGCTTCTGCGCTTGAATAGGAATTTCTCAAAGCTAAAGAGAGTGCTCTAAACTCTGCCAAATTGTGGATGGTATATAAACAGACACAATATTTATTTTGGGACAAAGATTCTGCAAGCAAGTAAGCAAACCGCTCCAGAAGCAGGAGTTACAGAACTCTGAAGACATTTAAAGTTAGAGTTTTTGTTTTCATTCATTAAATCAAAGGGTATTAAACTTTGCTTTATTATTTTATGCTGATGAAAACGAGTGATAAAAAGATTTTTAAGTATGAATGTTCAGAAAAGAAAACTAAGTAAAACACATAACTTATCAAAAAGTTTAAAAGTTAACTGCTCTACTGCCACTTAATAACTACTCCCAATGTCTGCTATTGTTATCTATCAATTAAAATTGTAAGTAATAAATAGCAATGCAAAAACCATAGAAAGTTTAACCTCTTTTTCTGGGACATGTCTAGTATATCTAGATAAAACTAGATAGTATATTCAATTTCCATAGAAAAAAATGGAAAACAAACAATAGCACTATAAAGTTAACTTCTTCAGTTTATAAGATTTTCACACCCTCTAACTTCATGCTCACAAACTAAGATTATGCAGTAAGCATAATCATTAATTTTAAAATCTAAGGAGGCTTTAAAAAAAACACAAAATGCATACAAAAACCATTAATCTGACCACTCAAGACTAATAACTATGGTCAACCATAACCATTTGCATTTGTTTGAAATAAAAATTAATTGGAAATAAGTTCCAAGAGGAAAGATCAAAGGAACAGGGTGTTGCTTGATCCAACAAAAATTTCACACAAGAATGATTTAAATTCTGATCTGTTGCATTCCTTGTCTTCTGACAGCTAAATGAGAGGAAAGCAGTTTAAACTAAGAGAGAATTATGAACATTTTGGCAGTCTAGGTTTATAAAGTACCAGGAAGGACCACTGGGGAAAGATGTAGTCTCCTAACACTATACTGCTAAGGCCCCTATAGCACTGAAAATCCTTGATTATCTACGATCTCACTCTACAAACCTATCAAATAGTCTAGCTTTGGATAGGGCTTGACAATTAAGAAGGCATTTTCACATATTCTGGTACTTCATTTAATCCTCACATGAGGTTTATGAACAGGGAAGACATTCTGATTCCCATTTACAGCTAAGGAAAACAATTGTGTTTGTCTTCTGACTCATATCTAGAGCTCTCTCCATTATACTGCATTATTTTAAACCTTTTCTAAGAAAGACCCTTAATTAAGAGTCAGCTTTATCTGTCAATAGCTCACTAGGTACCTGGGTGTGAAATTTTTAAATATAATTGAAAGGCAGACTATAAAAGTGTGTGCTCTGACTTGATGGTCAGTTATCCACTAACAGACCTTTCTTACTGAAGACTCTAGGTTTGAAAATATTCCAACAAACACAAAGGCAGAAAGAATGAATAAAAAGACTAATTTTTGTGAAGCCCATTTTCTTAGATTATAAAGCCATATTTCAAATCTAAGAGAATATGGAACTTCTGTTTCCTATTAGCATTCTAATTTTTTTCCTGAATTCATCAGATTTAAGTGAACACTGGGAGCCAGCCTCTAAGATGGCCCCAATGATCCCAGCCTCCTCCCATATATGTGAATAAACCACCCCCTCCCTGCTGAGTGTGGGCTAGACATAGTGACTCGCTTCTAATGAACAAGAAGAAAAAAGTGATCAGAGAATAAGTCATAAAAAGCAGGATGACCTCATTCTTTTTCTCTCTATGGAAAGGAATATATGACTAGGAATTGAAGCCACCAAGCAGAAGTCATGTGAGTGAGTTTGCAAGGGGATCCTTTAGCTCCAATTAAGGCTTCAGAGACTGAAGAGCCCCAACAGCTGGACTGCAACCTCATGGGAGACCCTGAGCCAGAACCAATCGGCTAAGCTACTCTCAGATTCCTGTGAAAGGGCACAAAGGGATGAAATATTATCTGGACTGTGGGTGGTGTTTACATGGGTGTGTACATTTGTTAAAACTCAAATTATACACTTAAAATGGGTGCATTATTTGGTAAGTAAACTATACTTTAATAAAGCTGATTTTTTAAAAAAAGACACTGAAATCTTGAGATAAGCAGACAAAGGGTCACTTAGGAAAAAGCTGTGCCATCATTTAAGAAGTTAAGGGTGAGTGTTGAAAACAGAAGCTGCAACAAGCTACCACCACAAACTCACGTGCCCTTAACTGCTCAAAATTGCTCCACCCACAGCTTTTCTCATCTCAGATGACTGCAATCCCATACTCCCAGTTGCTCTAACCAAAAACAGTTGGCGTCATTGACTCTCACACCTCACTTCCAATCTATAAGCAAATCCTGTTGGCTCTATCTCAAATATTCCTGGACCGACTCCTCACCGTGTCCACTGCTACCACCCTGGTCTCTCACCAAGATTACTGCAACAGCCCAACAGGTCCCCCTGCTTCACTCTTGCTTGCTAAAACTGCTGTTAACCCAGCAGCTAGAGTGATCTTTTCAAAACTAAAGGCAGATCATATAATTCATCTGCTCAAAAAGCAGAAACTACTCTCCATTCCACTCAGAATAAAAGTCCATTGTTGTTCCCATGGCCTCCCACAGTCATATAAACTGGCTTCTTGCTATCTCCTTAATCTCTTCTACTACTCTCCTCTTTGATCAGTGTACTCCAGCCGCACTGGCCTACTTATTGTTTAACAAACACACTGTGCAAGCTCCCACTCCAGGGCCTTTACAAGGCTGTGTCCCCTGTTTGGATCACCTTTCCCTCAAATATCTGCATTGCTCATCATTCCCTATCTTCCTTCAGGTCTCTGTTCAAATATGACCTTCTTTACCCAGTCTATCCTGTTTAAAATTGCAGACATTCCCGTTCATTGATGAACCTTATTTTATTCTAATTTTCCTTTTATCTCCCCAGAGCATTTATCACTTTGTAACACACTATATAACTTATATACTATGCATACTGCCTGTTCTTCCATTCCTTCCATACAACAACCAGTAGGGCAGGATCTTTGTTTTGTTTATTCATATATCAAGCTCCTAGAACAGTGCTCACTAAATTACATAATAGGTGTTAAACAAAGACCTTCTGAATGAATGAATTTTTGAATAACTCTGCCAGTTACTGAGCTAAGCACTTTATATACACTATTTTATTTAATCACTAGGGCCACCGTGGGACACATGCATTAACCTCCTTTTATTGAGGACCATAAAGATTAAATAACTTGTCCAAAGTTACAGAATAAATGAAGTAGTATATGAAGCCAGGACTTAACTTCAATTTGTATGTAACTCTAAAGGCTCAATTTCTCAAAGTTGGGTTTGAATGGGAAGAGAACTAAGCTGCTTTAGGACCTAACTAGGTTGAAAGTATGTGGAAGAAGAAACACTGATTTTGGATTTAGTATAAGGAGCAGAGGCAAATAATTAACATTTAGGGAAACTGCTTCAATTAGTTTTGCTTCTAGTCCTATGGGGACAGAAACAAACGTTAATGGTTATCAGAAGAGAAATAAGAGACCCCACAGCCTGAGCTCTATGGATGAGAAAACATGGGTTAGTATCTTTCCTCTAAATTCATTGCTATACTTATCCCAGTGGTAAACAGCGAAATACTAGCAGGGTTTTGTTTTTTCCCCCTTAATGTTGTTGGTTTTTTTTTTCATTAAAATGCTTTCTTTTTCCTAGATTCTACTGGTGTAGAAAGTATTGGTAAAATCATATTTGAGAAATGTATCATCTATACACAAACATTTACCAATTTAAATCTGAGGGAAAGATACAGATTTCTGCCAGTATTACCATCCTTGGAACACAGCCACGTTCATTTGTTTACACATTGTCTATGGCTCCTTTCACACCGAAACAGCGAACCTGAGAAGCTGCAACAGAGATCGTATGCCTGCAAAACTGAAAATATTTACTCTGGCACTTTACAGAAGAAAATCATAAAACAAATATTAATAAAATATAAGTTTCCGTATTTCTTGCATCAGTTCTATCATTTTTCTTGATATATGTGAAAACACATTCTCTAAATTCTAGAACAAGCTATATAAGGTTTTTGTTCTTGTTGATCATATAACTAAAAACATCTCAACAGCTTAAGTCCAAGGAAAACATGGTCTTCAATCTACTAAACAGATATCATTAATTCAAGCAAACATATTCTAGTAGAATTAACACCCATTCACTAGTTATTAAATACTAGAAGATTTTAGTAACATTGAGATGTCAGTCATGAAATCCCAAAAGAGTTTAGCATAAAAGTTGAGAGGAAAGCAATTTTTTGATTTATGTTTTTAGTATCTGAGCTAACAAGTTAAACTTTAAGGAAGTGTTTGGAACAAGGAAAACAACAGTCACACATTCACACACCAAACAGACAAAAAAGCAATAATCGTACACTGTCATTACCTTCCAATTTCTCCTTTATATATTAATTACCAAGTAGTAAAACCTGGAACATGTGCTTTTAATCTTCCAAGCAAACAAGTCTAATACATAAAAAAGCAAACTTCTAACTTATTACTCATTTTAAAATTCTGTAAGCTATTTTCCCTCTCCCTGTCAAAAGATTAGTTGGTTTGTAACTCACAAAAGATCAAACTTTGTTTCACAAAATTAAAGGAAAAAAACCCACAACTCTTCATTGTATATATACAAGATATGAAAATCCTTTTCATAATACAGCCCAATACAAAAATCTTTTAAGTTCCTCAAAGGAATATTTAGATGTTCCTCATGTTTCGCAAATACAGTGATAGGTTATACTATTCAGAATGACACTTAGAAAAGAATTTTAGCAAGTGAATAAAAACAAGTATAGAAACATGCTGCAAAGGAAACAGGAGAAAGACTGAGTACAAAATGAGGTAAAAAACTTTTTTTCTTTAAATATTTTATTTCAAGAAGTCAATTTCTACATTAAAAGATGAACCAATCCAAGACACTATTCATTAACATTTCATCAAAAGCACATAATTCATTTAACTTAGATTTTAATAGGGCTCTCAACTTAAACATCTCTACCTACATTTTTCACATCTTTGATCTAAAACTTCCTACATAAAAATTTTAAGATATTTGTTTCCCAGAAGCTTTTCCTCAAAACAAAAAAATATTTCCGGGTTAACGTTTTCATATTTTCTCAAAATTAAATTCGCTACATTAAGAAGTGGAAACCTATCCATGAATCATTTCTAAATACTATTAAATTTTAAGCCTAAGTCTTTTCCCATTTTTCTCTAAATTTCATTAAAAAAAAAAAACAAAACACTATAGTCACACACATTTTAGTAAAACAAAAAATTTCTTGTCCACACTTTTGAAGGAATTAGGTTTCAAATGTTACATATAAGAAAGCACACTACTCTTTTTAAGGGTGAGAACTTTCTGTGGCAAACAACATAAGCACGATATTAGCAATGAAATTATATAAAACACTTGATTTTTAAAAATTGTATTATATCTTTTTAATATGGAATGAAAGCAAATCTGATCACACGTCTATAATCAGACCTGTGATCTCTTTCTTAAAATATCAATCATCAGGTAATCTCTAATAGTAAAACAATCCACAGTATTTCAACTTGCAAAGAAATGTTTCCTACCTTGCCTGCTTCTCTTTCGAAGTCGACATACTCTCGGCTAGGTGTTTGTCGCTGTTCTCCCTGCCAGCTGGCCGGAAAAAACTGGAGAGACAGATTGGTTCCTGTGGCCACAAAAGCCTTTTAGAAAAATCAATACAAACAGGATCAGGAGCAGGACATTACATAAATTATGCAGGCAGTCATTTATTTTTACATCAGTTTCTGTCTTAAGCCAGGCAGCACCAAGATTACTTAAAAGTAAAAAAACATGCACTCATCATTTTTCTTAAGTATTAAGTTACAAACATCTGATTCCATTTTGAGGACATTTGCCATTGGCTGCTTAAATATAAAATCAGACATGGAATCAATACTTTCTTTCAGGTCGTTTTTTGCTGACGTTAGTACAACGCACTGCTAATGTCTAACCAGAAGTCCCCATCACTACATTTAAGAACTTGTATTTTTAAACGTAAAAATCACTGAAGAGCTGAATATTTTGAATTTTAAAGCATACCACAATTTAAAGTTGTATAAATGAGACACTTGAATTTTTCTTGATTTTCCGTGCTCAAAGAAACACTATGCTTCAAAAACCATGCTAAAAATGCACTCGGAGATGACTGGAAGTGAAAATATCTCCACGATATATCACATTGGGAGGATCTCATTATCATGAATAAACTAACCAAATATCATTTCCAGTAATTTTTAATAACCAAAATTTATAAGATGAAGACAACATCCTCCATTATGGTTTTCAGTAGAACTCACTCTCAGAGACAAAAATTTCAGTTTCAGCAAAGGCTCAGCTTAAAAAACACACACTTTTTCATCCCCATAGGTGTCTATTTTATCCAGAGTTTCCCAAATTCCAATCACTTGCACACTGACTATAAATAAATGTTAATTAATTAATAGCTCACTACTGAAAAAAAATGCACTTGGGACTATCTCTCCTCTGATAAACCATACATTAGCATGTGATATGACAGTACTCATCTCTCTAAAACCTTGGATGAATTTTTTAAAATGTGTTTTCGAAAATCTGACTTTAGGAAAACTGGATCTGACAATAACAAAAGCGTATTCATCTAATATTTATAAAAGATTTGGATGGCACAGCTCAACAGACAGAACAATCTAAAACCATTTCAATCAAGTGTCATTCTGTGTAGCCCCAGAGCAATTTAACTCTATACTTTCCCTGAGTTAAAAATGGAAGTAGCACTGTCCCTCTTTCCCAGGGAAATTCTAAAAGAAATACATAAAAAGCACTAAAAAAATTCTGCTTTTTATCATCTAAATGTAAACTCTTTGTTGAAATCAGAAAACTTTTTGTTTTAGGTTACTAATTAAAATTCTAAAGCATGATTTGTTTCCAAGTATAGAGTCTTCATCTGAAAGCTGGGGTTCACATTCTTGGGCAATTTGTTGAAAGCATTAGCTGATTCAGCTATCCACTAGTTCCCCCAAAGATAGGGACTTAGATTCTTTACAGATAAAAATTACAGCACTTCCTATTTCTATAATTGATACTAGAAGGTGCAGTGGTCAATCTAACTGCTAAATCTCTATAGATACCTTTAATGGCATTTCCCTAATCACTGGGATATCTTTTCTTGTGGTAAATACTTAAACGAATAGAGACTGAACATTGATATTACGATATTAACCTTAAGAACTTTGCCAACTATTAGCGTAAGTTTAAAAAAACCAACCACTGAAATGAAAAGCAGACTCTAGGAGGCAAACTGCCTAGGATGACCTGAGGCAAATTACTTCACTCTGAACCTCAGTTTCCAGAACTTGTAAAGTGTTTAGAACACCACCCAGTAAATGCTACATGTATTTGTTAAATACAATGAGAAGTAATTCTTAGCTGAAGAAGACAGCCAACTCTTTCGGTCTCAGACAATGAAATTCTCAGAGCAGAGTGGTAACAGATAAGAGATCCTGTCCATAAATGAATACCCTGCCCAAATCGGGCAGCCATGTTTCTTCAGCAGTCACCTAGTAACAAACCCTTCTGTCACAGTGTATCCCAAATCAGCTCTGGGCTAAGTAAAGACATTCTGCAACTCTTATTACCTCACCACACCTCCCGCCTGAAGGCCAACCTCAGAACAGATTTCCTGCTTCATCACTTCATGTCCATTATCTCATCAACATACCTCTCTGAGACCAGAGAAGTGGTAAAAACAGATCACACTCTAGAATACCATTTCTCAAATTTGACCACAGAACTCTTTTTTTTTAATGGAACATCTACAATACATAGGAGTTGGGAAAATTTTATTTGAAAACATAAAAATCCACAATGGTAAAAGTGGTTGTATGGAGAATTCTCAGAATGTCCTGACTATATTTTATGAGGTTTCATTAAATTGTAAAATAGCCAATCCAACATACATTTTATTCTTCCATCTTCAAGATTAAAAAGATTTTACCACTTTCACAGTAGTCACCATACCTCTCATAAGTATTTTTTATTAATCATTAGTGTTGAAGATATCTCTTAATGCTCTTACTATAATACAAGAGCTTATATAAGGAATAAATCTGATTTTACCAAATAGATTCTACCCCTCACCTATAATCACGCTTATCTCATGCTATGATATAGAGTCTTGTTAAGTTTTATAGCTAAGAAGAGATGAGCATCACAGCCTTATGTTATTTTTTTTACATCTAAATACAAAATAAATTCTTCATTAACCTCACTGATAAGGAGGTGTTCATAATAAAAAATAAATAAAAGGGGAGCAGGGTTGGACATAGTTTAGAGAACTATATACTTTTATCATACATGGCTGCTATTAAAATAAAAGCAAAAAAAATGCCTTTCCCCACCTATTTTCCACCACCAAATAAGTAACAGCCACAGCCTGTTTACGAGTTGTAAGATAAATTTGGGGCATTAAATGAAGTAACCTTTAAATTCAAATAATCAAGCGCTTATGATACAAAAGATACTGTGCAAAACCCATACAAAGGGGGCATATATGAAATTAATGTGGTCTCTATCCCCTAGAAGCTAAAACTCTGTTAATTTAAGTATGGCTAACATTGAATTAAAGGGAGAAAACTGGAGAGGAAAAAGTGAAATTCCTTCCAAATACAAAGTTATATTATTCAACACATTAAACTGTGCTGTCTTAATTACAATTCTTAGATGAAATTCAAACTACCTATCTTCTTTAACTTAAATACTTGTCAGAAATTAAGAATTTATTAAAATTTGTAGGACCAGATTTTTGGAAGAAGAGAAGGCCTAGAATTAGAATGTCTGATTTATCCCTGAAGAGGAATTTATAACAAATACAAGCAACCTATAATACTGCTGTAACAGTAAATTCATGTTATATATGATACAGTAATTCAAATATACTATGAATTCATATATATTCAAATACACTTTATACTTCCAATTCATAATCACATGCAATAAAATTTGATATGACAGAAAATACCCTATTAACTATATTTCCCTAGGTTTCCCCAAAAACCTCAGCTCTAAAAAATTACAATAGCATTTTATAGCTCATCTTTTATACTTACATCAATTACTTCCAAGAAATCCATTGGTTGGGTATACCATCCACCTTTTCCAAAAGGAAATCCAGACAAAGGATGATATAATCACTGAACCAACTAAGTAAGGAAAGATTCTTCTACCACTTAGTGCCAAAACTAAAAACTATTTGTCCTATATATCTGAATCATATTAACAATTACAACTACTCAAGGAAGTGGGCTAAAAGCTAGACATTTTCTTTTATAATGTGCAATAACGACCAAATATTCTAGAGTTCCTAGTTAAGTTGGCCCTATCTTCTCATTATCTGTAATACAATTTAAAAAGCCTTTGTCTTAAACATCAAAATATTTTTAAAAAATAAACTTTATTTCAGTGATGACAAGGGAGAATTTTATGATATGTGAATTATGTCTCAATAAAAATATTCTCTCCTGTACCGGGAATGGGAGAAGCAAATGGTCCAACAAGTCTTGCTATTGTTAGCCTAAATTCAAACTGCGCCTGTAGCTTCAAGTGTGTGAAGATGCACTGGCCCAAGTCATGGAGCAGATAATCAGATTCCATTATACAGTGCCTCAACTTCTTAAAAAATTAACAATCAGCCTCTACTCTTTAGTTTTTTCCGATGCACTTTTTGGCTCCATCATTCTCTCCTCATTAGCACCTCCAATAGGACAAACAAACCAAAAGGAGATGAGGGGAACTAGGATACTTGAATTTTTTTTCAACATAACGTTTGGTGGAGGTAAAGCACCAAATCCAGCATCTAAAACAGGGCCTCAGATCGACTATGGGTTTTGCAAATCCATGCGATTCTTTAAAAACTGCAGGCCTAAGCGGGATATGTTTTTTTAGGTTTGGAGGGAAAAAAAGGTTTCCTTCCGATTCTCCTGAAGCTTAACATGCGAAGAAAAGATGGCACGTTTTAGGGGGCTTCTTTTTTTCTCTCTTAGGACAACAGATAACCGGATTTACCCTCTGATTTATTCTCAGCTCTACTGAAAAAGAGATAGCTTCACACATAGATTTACGCAAAATCTAGCGTTAAGAACCAAACTATCGCCCAAGAAACGATTTTGAACGAAACCCACTTCTTTTTCCCTACGGGTGTTTTCTTCCTACTAATATCCCCTATTAATATTCCGACTCTTTCTGTAATCAGGGTCACAGCCTATAACAGTGACCTTTCCTGGTTTAGTTGGGCTCGGGTTTGAGATCCACTCGCGGCAAAGTGTCCGCCGAGTCGTGTGGGAAACATAATCCACCCGCCGACGGCCACCGGGAAGCGTCTCCCCGCGAGGACGCGGCCCGCCAGTGTCTGGTTTCGCATTTTGAATCCCGAGTAGGAAGTGAGACGGCGCCCGCTCAGTTCCGGGAGCCGCGGCGTTCGCGGCGCCGTCCGGAACCGGCCTGGGCCGCGGCGGCCCCCGTGCAACAAGTGACCCGCGCGCGCCCCGGTCCCGCCGACTTACGATTTCCGAGCGGCCGTCGCGGCAGGCGTTCTGGAAGCGCGCCTGGCGCTCCTCGTGGGGCCGGTCCCTGAAGCCCGTGTACTTAATCTGCAAGGCAGAGACGGCCCGAAATCAGGAGCCAAATCCGCGACGCCGTCCGCCCCGCGCCGCCCCGATAAGGGCAAGCAGAGTCAGCGGGCAGACGGCTGCCCGGGCGAGATTGCCCCTCAGCGGGCGCGCCGGCGCGGGGATCCCCGGGGCCGCACCGCCCAAACTTTTCTCCTCCCGGGCCCGCTCGGGGCGCGCCGCGGCCTCCCCGCCGCCCGCCTGCCTCACCTCACATTCGCGGCTCAGCTTCCTGAAGAACTCCTCGTTCTCGAACTTGCTTCTCTGGTCGGGCACGACGCGCGGCATCTTCCCGCCCTGAGGCCGCGCCGGCCGCCGGGCTCCAGGCTTCCGCGGGCACCCGCTGGCCGGCTCCGCGCTGACCGACTGACCGCCCACCCGCGGCGCCCTGACTCTCGCTTCCCTTTGTTTCAGGCGCCCGCCCGCGTGGGCTCCCGCGCCCGGGAGTCTAAGGTGCCGCCGCCCGCTCGAGCCCAGCCCACGCCGCCGCCGCCTAAGCCGTTGCCTACCGCCCGCGCTGATCCAACATTCGCCGCCCCCGGCCGCCGCCGCCGCCACTTCCTCTCGCCGCCCACCTCGCTAGCCCGCCCGCCCGGCCCCGCCCCGCCCCCGTCGGCCCCACCCCTCCTCCTCGCGCGCCCGCCCGCCCCAAACTCCGGCAAACAAAACGCACCATTCACAACTCTGCGACCCGCGCCGCGCATGCGCCGCAAGTCCGCTTGCGGTGCCGCTGGACTGCAGCGAAACCCGGCTCCTCCCGCGGCGCCGCGCGGCCCCTTTTCTCCTGGCCGGCCACTTCGTTCAGTGGGGGATCTGCCCCGTTCTTGGAGATAGGGAGCGGCCCGCGCGAGTCCTTCCTCTACACTACCTGGAACTTTTGGGCTCCCCAGAAGCGCGGAGTAACCCCAAATTGTCACCTGAACGCCAGGAAACTTAAGTCCTTGGAGACTTTGAAGGAGACTCCAAAGTCTCCTTTGGAAACTTAAGTTCTTGGAGATTCCGAAAACCGACCAGGAGGGGTGCAGGCTGTGCACATCAAAGACTAACGGTGGAAAGAGACTAAAAAGATCCAACTGAACCCGCATCATGGTGGAAAGGTCTGAGTTGTTGGAATCAGAAGGGCCTCAAATGGGACCTCACTCACTCCCCTGCCTGCTGGCTGGGGCCCTTAGATAGGCACTGGACCACAAAGCCTCAGTTTGCTTTTTTCCAAAAATGCAGGCACTCACAACCTCGCAGTATTAGCTGGCATGAGAGCTTTTATGTAGTTTTAGCACATGATGAACACTCAATAAATTTAGGTTTACAAAGAACAAGCTGAATTAATAACCCAATACCGGTTCATATATTTACACAAATGTACAATCCAATCCTAAAAAACCAGATCCACAAGTTCTAGGGAAGTCATTTAGCTCAGGCTGGAGACAGCCTGACATGGGATTTACAGCAGAGCTTTACTTAAAGTTGGTCCTCAATGAATTCTGACCGTTAAAATCTCAGCTTGTCAGAAACTCAGTCCGAGTATGGCAAATAGGTGCCAGTTTTGACAGTAGCTGGTCTTACAGCAAAGGATTGTAAGAATGCACTTAAACTTACAGGAGTTAGTGCCAAGGGCAATTGGCAATGTCTGCCTGAATGCAGGATTTGGCAGACTTTCCCAGCCCTTTCTAGTCTAATCCAATCTCATTTTTACAGATACAGAACTGAGCTAGGATGATGGACTATCCTGGTTTTAGCAATGGAAGTCCCATGTCCCAGGAAACCACTCAGTTCCTGGCAAACTGGATTGGTTTTTCACTCTAAGGTCCAGTAGTGATGGATTGCCCAAGGTCAGAGGGAGAGTTTTCAGCAAAATCAAACCTGCAGGCCAGTGGTTTTAACAAACACACACTTTCTGAGTAGCAAACATAGAATCAACTTCTTCCAAGGGCATGCTCCCTGGCCTACACCAAGCCTGTGTGAATGTAAGTATGTACACAAACAGAAAGGGTATACATAGATATGGATGTCACCAACCACTTTTGTTGGGTCTCCAGGTATCTCAGAATCTTTCCCTTGGGTGCTTTTCAGTTGCAAATGACAGAAAACCAATTAAAAAAAAAAAACCTTAAAGCTAAAAAGGTGTCAGTTTTAAGTAAACGAATCACAGAGAGGGACTTTTTCCTTTCTCTGTTTCTTCTCACTGCTAATTCTCTCAGCCTCTCATCAATGGCATTCATTTCCTGACAAAGGATGGAAACATCCACTTCTCTGTCTCCAAAATTTCCATCTCCCGGATTGGCCTAATCTGGGTCCCACACTCTCCCCTCTGCCAAATCACCATATCCAAGCAAGTGTGATGACATCGGCCAGCTTATGTCACATGCTGTCCCATTGCAGACTGGGGGCCTGCGATTGGCAACTTCAGAGAAAAGCCAATGGTTGAAAGAAGGGAAGAACAGTTTTCCCCGAAAGGAGGGAGTAAGAGTACATGGTGGGCCCACTGAGCAGTTTGTATCAGCTACATCTGGCAAAAGGTGCCATTTATTTCACTGTTTAAATGTTCCAGTGAAACTGAAGGGGGAAACTTCACATCAGCACAAAGTGCAGACAAAACCAGCCTTAAAGTATCTGCACTTTATGTTAAGAGGTAAGTGAGGCAGCCTCTACCCCAGTTACCAAGGCAGAACCAAGCCACTCACAAGGAACAGAAGTTTTCATCCATCTGCTGCTTCTCCCTTACATCTTCCCAGTTCAGCTAAGAAGATCTTTGGGCACCAAGACAATACAATCATTGTTTGAACAAGAGGAAGATGATGAGTTTGCTGTCAGTCAACAAGGACTGTGGTCAAGGAAGCAGAATTTCTGCTGTTGGCTTCCATAGTAGGAAAAAAGGATATCCCATGTGATACCATGCAATGTCGCCATATTCTGTTTAGGTAGATACTTGTGTAAAACCCTTCATTTCTGTCTCTGATAGATGCTTCACAAGGAAGCACTCTTACTCCACAGTGGGTCCAGGTAGGGCTCACAGAGCTGCAGGTGACCTTGGTGTCTGGACTCCAGCAATAAATTGTTTTTTCCCTGGGAGATGTGGAATAAATAAAAGTTGAAATCTCACTAGAGTGGCCTAGATGCTCAGACCAGACATGAACTGTTTGTTGATTCTGTTCCCAAGTTTTATTCGAGGACTCATACAGAGGGGCTTTCCTGATGGTCCAATCGCTAGGACTCGCGCTCCCAGTGCAGGGGGGCAGTTTGATCCCTGGTCTGGGAAGTAGATCCCACATGCCGCAACTGAGAGGCGGTGAAGAAAAGTAAACAAAAAAAGGTTTTTTTAAAAAATTATATAATATTATATATATATATTACATATATATATAAGAACTCATACAAAATATTCCAGATAATTGAGTTTAACCTTCAAGTTCCTCCTCTTCTTGAACTTGACTAATCTGGAAGTAACGCAATTTCTAACTTTCTTTGCTGTTAACAACTACAGATAACCAATCATGTAGTTGCTGTTGTTTAGTCACAAAGTCATGTTACTTGGACTGTAGTCCGCCAGGCTCCTCTGTCCATGGAATTTCCCAGGCAAGAAAACTGGAGTCGGTTGCCATGCCCTCCTCCAGGGGATCTTCCTGACCCAGGGATCAAACCCAAGTCTTGTATGTATGTCTCCTGCATTGGCAGGTAGGTTCTTTACCACTAGCGCCACCTGGGAAACCTATCATGTAGATTATTCTTCTGCAAATATTTTTGGTGAGATATTTCAAATACCTTTTGGAGAAAGGCACCTCAGACATTACAGTAGTCCTGCTCTTGCTTCTTTTGACTGTAACAACCCCTCCACCAAGATTCTCAGCTTTTCCATTCACTTTGATTCTCTCCTAAAGAAACTGCTCAAAATTGGCAGCATCTATGATGCTACCTTTTACAGGGTAGGTATAGTCAAAGGTAAAACTTCAGAACCAGCTTCTTTTTTTTGCCCTTTGCCACAAGCTTTTTCACAGGAGCCATGGCAGCAGCTGAGGCAGAAAGCCACCATGAATTTTTTGACAAAGGTGATGGTCAAGACATATCCCTTCTAAGCTCGAGGGAGCTGGACTGGAAGCAGTGGGAGTACAGAGCAGGACAGAGTACTCTAAGTGTCAGCCTCACAGAGGTGGGGAATGCCGTCTGGAGGGAAAGGGATGGGAGAGTCTGCCAGGTGGACCCAGAACAGCAGCACCACAGACAGCCTTTGGCAACTCCAGGCCACAGGGTAACCCACATTCGGCATTGTCTGGCATCCAAACAGCCAGGACAACCGGGAAATGAGCCGCAGGCCAAAGGAGGCCATCTCCTCGGCTGAACTCTGTATGCCTTTTTTTTTTTTAATGGTTAATTTTTTTCAATTATTTTACAAACTGGATTAAAGGAAATTAATAAAAGAAAATTTCACACACATCACATATATTTAGCTCTGTGCTTCTGTCTGATGGGTATGGATTGGTTCAGGCACCACCTCATGAAGGAGTTTGCTACCAGCCAGCTCTAGTAGGGCCCACAGATTGAAGCCTGAGGGTGACTGTTCATTGCCGAGAAACACCCTCCCAACCCCATAAACCTGGTTGAATTCTCTGAAGTCCTACTGCTTGGAGCTTTTCGTTCTTAAGGATTCAATCAGTCCAGGGCCTTCTCTCTCCTACTTTCCCGAGTGGGCAGCTGCTTCCACTGATCTTGAAAGGGTGGGCAGTAAATGGACGATACTGCTGAGCAGGGTGTGGAGGGAACTGTTAATTGTCTGGTTCAACTGTGAACCTCTGAGCGGGGTGCTTTTTATACCCCTTATCTCAGTTAATTCACACAACCACCTCCTAAGACAGGCCTCCTTGTCCCTATCTGAGATGAGGAAAAGGAGACCCTGAAAAGGTAAATAGGTGGCCATAGGACCCAGACAAGACCCTGACCCATTAGAGTTAATGAAATGGCTAAGCACTGGGGGTATATCCTTTGTTCACTCCTCATGATAACCCTGCAAGTTTGTTGTTATTGACCCTATTCTACAGATGAGGAAACCGAGGTTCAGAGGGGCTGGGGCTCTTAACCATTCCATTCCAAGGCTTCTACTGGTAAGGATGCCCAGCTTGTCTCCTTCACCAAACTGCGTGCAAGCTTGTAGAGAGCTGGAGTCACTCCCCTGAAGCACCCTACCATGCTCCCAAAGGGGCCCCAACAGGTTGGGTGGAGGGGTCTTACTATGGGCCTTGTGGCAGGATGTGGCTTTTGCCCTTGATGGTTGAACATTCCTGTCCCCTGAGCCCAACTGTTTGTCCCTCCTTGGCTTGGTTGGTCAGGGCCTAGACATCCTGCCTCCCAGGTCCAGCAGAAAGGATGGCTTTATCCAGATCCAGTGTCAGCAGCCACCCACATCTGTCTCTCCTCAAAGTGGGGGTGAGGTCCTCCCAGGTCCCTGAAACTCTGTGCACTTTTTTCTAAAGAAACAGCATCCATTCAATTACTGAGGAAATAGTGTACCATCTTAAAGCTGAAACAGGATCTGGAAGCCACAAATGAACGTCGAGGGGGGTGGGAGAGAAGGGGAATTAGTGGTTGGCACAGAGCCATCAAAGCCTAGCTCTACTCAGCTTCTAGTCTTTGGATGGAGATGGGCTGAAGTCCAGGATGGGGTATCATCCACCTAAATGAGGCAGCTTCCTGAGCCTTAAATAATTTTTTTGAGATATAATTTACATACCATACAATTCACCCTTGGGCCCATAAGAATTTTCCCTCTGGGAAGTTCTCCCCCTTCTTAACTGCCCTGCTACCACCGCCTGCCCCCCCCCACCCCCAACACTCCCATCAGTTCATCCATCCCAGAAGGAGAAGAAAGCAGAGAGGAGCAAATTTCCCCAGAATAGCATTTCTTCAGTGTTGGGATCAATAAACCCGTTTGCTTAAAAGGAACCAGATGATTTCATCCTTGTAATTACAAGGTTGACGTTTGCAAAATCTTGCCCAGGCACCAAATGAGCCTCTTTGTCATGGGAGGTGAAGGGGTTTGTCTGAGTGGCCGGAGGTGGGGCCTGAACCTGGTGTGGTGGGCAGAGGGCCAGGCTGGGGTCAGGAGGCCTGGCTGACCATGTGTGAGGGCTGCTGGATGGCTCCCCTTCCCCTGCCCTCCTCTCTGAGTTTCTGGAGGGTGATGGCAAACAGACTAGACTAGGGAACTGGAGAATGTAGAGCTCTAACCACACTGTCCTGCTGCTTGAAACCCTCCCCCAAGCCCCCGATTTGCCTATGGCTGAGAGGCAAAGGCCCTCAGCCCAGCTTATGGGACCCCCTGACAGTCATTCCGTTCCTTCCCAATCCCATCTCCCATTGTGTCTCCCTACGGCACCCTGCCATCTGACCACACTGGCCTGCTTGTGCTTCCCACATGCCTCAGGGCCTTTGCTCTCACTGTCCCCTCTATCTAGCCTGACCTCCTCCCCTTTCTCTTATGGGGAAACTCTTATTTGTTTTCTTTCCTTTCTTTTTTAAAATGTTTATTGATTTGACTGTGCCAGGTCTTGGTTGCAGCATGTGGGATCTCAGTTTCCTGATCAGGGAGGGTCCCCAGGCCCCTGCGTTGGGAGTACAGAACCTTAGCCGCTGGACTGCCAGAGAAGTCCCTCATGCTTTTTCTTTAAATAATGAGTTCAGGGGCCTTTGACTGCTCTCTGCAGAGTGACTGCCCTGCAGTATCACCTCATCCTGTCAGTTCTGTCCATTTGATGTGCCAGGGAGATGGTCAGCAGACCTAAGACATAGCAGTACCCTGGGTTCTAGAAGGAATCAGCTCCCTACTACTTTGTGCTTATTTTACTCTTGTGCAGACACCTCATATGAGTGTCTTTTGCTCCATCCTTACATTTTGTTTTAATTATTTAAAACTTGTGCATATTGTAGAAAATTTAGGAAATATAGGGGGGAAAAAAGAGAACCCTGTCACTTGAAGACAATCATTGCTAACATTTTGGTATATTTTCTTTGGCCCTTTTCCATCCACATTTCTTCACACAGTTATGACATTCTGTATGTACAGGGTTTTGTGGGGGGTTTTGGCCATGCTGTGCAGTTTGCAGAATCTTTGTTCTCTGATCAGGGATTGAAATCAGGCCCTTGGCAGTGAAAGCACACGGTCCTAACCACTGGACCACCACAGAATTCCCCTATGGGTACAGTTTTGAATGCTCCATTTTGACCTAATCCTATGGCATAAGTATCTCCCCATGTAATCATATAAAACTCCTAATGACTTCTTGGCTGATCCTTTATTGTCGGACATAACTATTTAGATTGTTTCCCGTTATTCAGTGCTATAAAATAAGGCTTCTGTGAATATCGTGATGCTTGAAGGCTGTTTCTTAAAAGTTTTGGATAGTGTTTTTAGGGTCAATTTCCAGAAAACAGATTCACCATGTCAAAAGATACAGGCATTTTAAGGTTCCTGATACCTGTTGTCAAATTTCTCTTTGGCCTTGCCTCTTCTCTCTTCTGGAGTCTTAAAAACCTGTTCCTTTCTTCTCTCCATTTCTCTTCCCACTGTCTCAGACACAGGAAATGCCAACCAAGAATAAACCAAGACCTGCAGATAGAGATCAATGGATCAATAAAGGAGGCTGAATAATTCAACAACCACTTCTGGCTCATTTATTGATGCCTGAGTCCAAATGCATCCTCTTTTATTTTCTCTCCTTTTGTCTCCCTGCTGATACCTTGAAACTTGGCCTTGTTCTTGGATTCTTTCCCCAATTTGCTGAGCTCTAAACCATCCTTGCAAGCAGGGTTTCCCAATTGCTCTGTAACACTGTCTTAAAAATAGGCCAACCGAGTTACTAGCCCATGGCCACCTCACCAGCCTGGAAGGGATTCCCTGTGGTTCTGGGGTCTGCTACATCCATAGCTCCTTCGAAGGATTCTGCTTCAAATGATCAGGCTGGCCTGGTGGCCAGACCAGTTCTGGGAGCTGAAGGCAGCCATGGACAGGCTGGAAGAGGAGGGGGCTCTAAAGACCACCCAGTGTGGATGTTTTGGGTGAGATGGTAACCAAGAGATCCCATCAGCGGCTTCTCTGAGGCATGGGTGGTGTAAGCATGCATGTAGGTGGTAGGTCGAGAGTACAAAGGGCGTGGAGTTCAGGTTACATTTTGGGGCTCGTTCACACTGTAAGCCAGGTAAACAGTGCTCCCTGGAGGGGTGTCCTGCAACAGCTCTTCTGCCTGCCGTAATACCTGGCAGTGGGAGGGAGGTAAGTGCCACCCTAATAATGAGTTCCACATCCAGACTGTTTTCCTGCTGGACGGTCCCTCTACCGAGAATTGTTCTAATATGGTTCCATCCTCACTCTTCATGAAAAATTATTCTTTTCCCAGGTGTACTGAGCATTATGGGCTTCCCTTGCAGCTCAGGTGGTAAAGAATCTGGCTGCAATTCAGGAAGGTGAAACTGAAATTGCTCAGTGAAAGTGAAAGTGTCCGACTCTTTGAGACCCCATGGACTGTAGCCTACCAGTCTCCTCCGTCCATGGGATTTTCCAGGCAAGAGTACTGGAGTGGGGTGCCATTTAAACCTGGGTTCAATCCCTAGGTCGGGAAGATCCCTTGGAGGAAGGCATGGCAACCCACTCCATGCCTGGATTCTTGCCTGGAGAATCCCATGGACAGGGGAGCCTGATGGGCTACAGTCCATATGGTCGCAAAGAGTCGGACACAATTGAAGAGACTTAGCACACATGCACTGAATATTATAGATGTATTGGTCACCTAGAAGGTAGGCAAGGTCAGAATTCCTTCTGGCAGAGAGGATCAGAGAGGTCACCTGAGTGTCTGAGATCACACAGCAGTTGTATTCAAACTCAAGGCCACTATCTATCAGCAGCTTTTCCTAGCACTGTAGAATCCCATGATTCAGGAACCAAAAAACGGATGATGGTGCCCCTCCCCCCATCAGATGCTGAAAATCCCAGTAAAAGGTACAGTGTTTTGAAGTTTTGGGTCTGGGGTCTTTGGAAGACTCTGGAAGCTACCAGTCCTGCCCTCAGCCCAGAAGAGCTGTTCCTTAGGTAAGAGACATGAATCAGCAGCCGGCACTTCTGCCAGCTTTTGATGAATTTTCCTGCCACTGGGGCTAATTTCCTGAAAGGCTTTTCTTCCACCTTCAAGCTCCCCTTTCAAAGGGTCCTTGCTCCTTCACAGTAGAAGATACATAATGATCACCCAGTGACTCCTTGGAGAGGTCATGGGTGTGCTCCTCCATAGCACCTATGGATGAATAGGCTGAGAGTACACAGGAGTCCTGGACCATAGCTGGAGGAGAGGGAGGCTAGAGCAGTGTCCTACCCCAGAGATTGCTCCCAGTGCACTGGAGAGTAGAAACCAGGCCCAGATAGGCAGTGGCCCGCCTGAGGACACACACACAGAGGACAGGCCCAGACAGGAACACACAGCTCCCAAACTCTGCCTAAAAGAGACAGGTTGAGCTCTGTTCTGTGAGGCTGTCTGCTCTTAGCTTCTGAGTTCTTTCAGGGCTCCAATGGGCCTTCCTCCCCTTCTGATTTGCTCCACAAAGAGGCCCAAACTCAACCCCTCATGGCCATGGAGCTATCATTGCAACGACAGAGGGTCAGCGGCAGGAGGCTACAGTACTACCTTGATTAGCTTCTGGCGAGGGGGGTCAGAGGGGAGGAGCTCCCCCAGTAACACCTGGCCTTCCAGGCTGTGCCCCCAACCTGGGCTAGACACCCTCTTGGGCCTTTTCCTGGGCCCAGGCCCTAGGGCGGCTTCACGTGAGTTCCGAGGCTGGGTGGAAGAGCTCTGAGCCAAGGCTCAGAGCCTTGGCAGCCTTGGCTGCCACCTGTGGATGGCAGTGGGTGGATGCTCAGAGCTGACCTCCTGCCTTGGCCCAAGCAAATGGACAGAGCCAGGGCAGTGCTGGGGGGTGTCCTGGAGAAGGGCACTACCTGGGCACTTAGAAGAGGGCAGAGAGCAAAGGATCTGTTTCTCATCCCACCTAGGAGTCTCTCTCAACTTCCACCACCCCTCCCCTCCTCTGTCACCAAGTCTTGCCCATCTGCTTTATGAAGTTGTTTGCTCTGTTCTCTGAAGGACTCACTTCCAGTTCTGTACCACCCTTTCCTGGCTTCCCTATTTCTCCCTTCTCCTCCTCCAGTTGCTCCTTCTGGAAGATAAGCCTAACCAGTGCCTGTCCTTCCCACGGCTCTCCAGTACCTCAGGGTAGGGGCCGTGTTCCCTCCCAGGCTTACAGGCCTGGTACTCCAGCTCTGGGCTGGTTCCTCTTTTAATCTTCCTGTGTGGGCCACGCTGATGCACAGCTGCTGGGATGGAAGAGGCTAATTCCTGCCTCCGGGCCTGGGTTCCTCCCCTTCCCTCTCCACCTCCATCCCTCCACTCTTTCCTACTGGTTCTTTCAGGTCCTCCTCCTGGAAGCCTTCCCCAACACCCCAACCTAGCCCAAGACAGGTTCATCTCTGTGCTCCCACAGCCTTTCCAGATGACCCTTCTGTCATGTCCCAAAGGGTCTCAGTGGTCAGACAACTGGGATGAGAAACAGATCCTTTGCTCTCTGCCCCCTTCTAAGTGTCCAGGTAGTGCCCTTCTCCAGAACAGCCCCCAGCACTGCCCTGTCTCGCTGTCCATTTGCTTGTCTGGGTGCATGTGCGCCTGCTTCTGTTTCTTTTCTCCACCCTCTAAGTTTCTTGGCAGATGGTTCCACTGTCTCTGTCACCTATCTCCATACCTTCCCTCATGCTTTTTTTTTTTTTTTTTTCATTCATTTATTTACTTGGTTGGCTGTGCCAGGTCTTAGTTGTAGCAGGATCTTCTGTCTCCGTTGTGGCAGGCAGGATCTTTAGTTGCAGCATTCGACCTCTTAGCTAGGGCATGTGGGATCTAATTCCCTGACCAGGACTGAATCCAGGCATCCTGCATAGGGAGCACAGAGTTTTAGCCACTGAACCACCAGGGAAGTCCTTTCATGCTTTAATGCATTGTCATCTCATTCCACAAAGGACCCAAGGTGGTATATCTGTCATGGTCTCTCTTCCTTACTCAATCCCCACACCCACTTTCTCACTGTCTTCCCCCACCCTCTCTCCATATAGCTAATCACCTTGGTACGTAGAAAGGGGGAATTCTCATTCCCTTAGAAGTGATCCTTTCTGCTTCACAGGAAGTCTGGTCCAGAAGGTTCTGAGTGAGGTTCTAGGGCACAAGGCAGGCCCTACCTCACTTAGTAGGGAAGCGCCCTTCCCTACTAAGACCAGACCTGAGTGGTGTGCATGCATGCATGCTAAGTTGCTGACTCTTTGTGACCCCATGGACTGTAGTCCGCCAGGCTCCTCTCTCCATGGAATTCTCCAGGCAAGAGTACTGAGGTGGGTTGGCATGCCTTCCTCCAGGGGATTTTCCCGACTCAGGGACTGAACCTGCACATCTCTTACGTCTTCTACATGGACAGGCAGACTCTTTACCACTAGCACCACTTGGGAAATAGAAATAAGGCCATTCTGAACCCCAGGACACTGCCTGCAGGACTGGTCAGAGGTCCCAGCACCTCTTACCCGGCCCTGTGTGGCACAGGAAATGGGAGTCTCGTACAGCGCATCTCTGGTGAATCCCATTTGTGAGCCTTTCCACTAAACCCTTCTCCCCTGCTTCTTCCGTTCCCCAGCCTCATCCAGACTGTGTCCTGGGCATAGGCCCACCCCGCCCCCCACTGCAGGGCCCCAGTGTGTCTGGTCTGGGCTAGAAAGGAGTCGGCTGGGGAAGGGGAAGCCTTGAAGTGGCGGTGCCGCCTCTTTCCTTCACCTGAAGCCTCCCTGGACCTCAGAGTCTTCATAAGCTTGGGATCCCAGCCAAGTCCCTGGAGCTTCTGTCTAGCCAGCCTGTGGGCTCCCGGAGTACAAGACTGATCCCCCTTGGGTCTCAAAGCCTATAGGTGAGCAAGGCAGGTTGTGCAGGGCTGGGACCCAGGGCAGGAAGTCCATGAATTGGCTTATCAGTGCAAAGGTTTCTTTGGTCCCGCACTGCCCACCCACCCGTCTGCCCACCTTGCCTGCGGGGGGGAGCTTTATCAAGTGCAAGCCCAGGGTTTCTCAAGCCAGGCCCTGCTAAGGCCGCCAACAGGGAACTGCTCTGGGCTTGGCCACCCTAGGAAGAAGCCTTGGAGGTCTCCAAGGCTGAGGACCGTGAGGCTGTAAGAGGAACCCCTCCTCTTACCCCCTCCCACCACTGCGCCCCTGCAGCCTGCCTGCAGGCGCCAGGCGCGAGCCGTCGGGGTCGCAGGAGTCTTCACGGGGAAGGAGGCCCCATTTCGCTCGCCCCCACCACCCAGCGGCAGCAAGTTGCAGCTCCCGGCGCCCTCTCGTCCGCCTGGGCTCTGGCCCCACGCCAGCCTGCTGGATCCATCACAACAGTTGGCGGGAGGCCGGACGGCGCGTCCCCCGGGGTTCCCAGGCGGCTGGCGCTGTCTGCCGGTCAGGGAGGGCGGCGGCGGCGCTGCGGGGGCTGCGGTCAGCGCGGGCACAGCGGAGGGGCTGCGACTCCCGCACTAATTGGCCCTTCCCCGGCCGCCTCTGCCGGTAATTGCAGCCTTGGGGGTAGGGAGCTGGGGGTGTTGGAGGAGAGGAAGGGGCCAGCTGAACCCCGCCTGTGAGCGCCGTTCCCAGGCCAGCTTTGCAGCGGTGCGCCTTTGTGTTCACAGTGGCCCGGGCGATCCGAGGTAAAGGTGGGGAAAAGCCACAGAAGCGCCCTGGGATCTTCACCAAGATCTAATCAGTTCTTAGAAGGGCTCCCTGCGACAGGGGATTTAGGAAGGACTCTGGGTGGCCATCGGGGGATGCCAGCGAAGGCATGAAGACAGGATGGAGACAGGGCAGTCCGTTGCCTTCTCCAACCCCTTCATCCAGCAGTGACATCTGAGAAGAGCAGGCAAGAAGGGAGGATATGAGGCAGGGACTTTGGGAGGCAGGGGCCCAGCCCACCATCCAGGTTGCCCATCAGAGTTCTCGCTGGCTTGAGTTCTTAGAGAAGGTGCCAGGGTTCTCGGAATTCCTTTATGATCCTCACAGCTCCTGCAGCTGGCTGAGCCCTCGCTCTGGTTCAGCTGCTCTCCCTCTGATTTGGAAGAGAATACCCTATGGGTGGGTGGCTGTTTCCATAAACTCCCTTCCCAGCCCTGCATGAGAAGCCTGAGGAGGGAAGAAATGAGGGAGCCTCAGAAGCAGGCCTGAACCAGCCTGAGGTTAGGCCTCTGGATCCCCAGGGCAGGGTGTCCCATATAGGCATCCTTCGTGTGTGTGTGTGTGTGTGTGTGTGTGTGTGAAGCCCAGCTAGACCGCAGCCAGCATCTGCTGATTTCTGTATTGGTTGCCCAGGACTGCCCTCCAGGGGGCTGAGCTCCTAGTCCTCACTCTGGCTCTCACTGAGAAATGGCTATTTAGTCACCCGTTCCCTGGTTAGAGGTAGACAGGGACTTCTGGCTATTCCTCCCCTGAAATTGGAGCTGTCACACCTCCTTTGGGGCCACCTTCTCTCAGGGGTTGTTCCAGGTCTGGATAGAGGTGGCAGGGTGAGTCAGACAGGCCTGGATCAAATTCCCACTCTGCCACCACTAGTTCATGACCTTGAGCAAGGACTTTTATGTCTCTTGTCTCAGTTTACTTGTCTGTAGAAATGGGATAATAAAATCTATGTGCCAGCATTGTCGTGAAGATAAATGTTTACCTGAAAGGGGCTCTTCTCCCTCCTCCAACCATCCCTTTGTGTTGGGGGCTTAGACGTGAGGGTATGGAGGATTGGGTGTCCCTCACCCCATGGGGCTTTGCAGCCTCCAGTTGTCTCAGACACTAAGGAAACCCTCTAGGAATAAAGAATCTAATTGACATTATAGTTTATGGCACAAAACCTGTGGGACACGACACTCATGTTCAGAGAATTTTTCACAACAGCCAAGAGGTAGTAACAACCCAAATGTTCATCCACAGATAGAGAAACAGAATGTGGTATGTACATACAATGGAACATAATTCAGTCTTAAACAGGAATAAAATTCTGAAATATGCTACAATATGTGAAGACACGCAAAGGAAAAAAGCCAGACATGAAAGGACAAATACTGTATGATTCCGTTCACACGAAGCTCCTGAAATACTCAAATTCATAGGCTAGGAAGTAGAATAGTGGATAGCAGGGTTTGGGTGCATAGGAAGCTATTGTTAAATGGACGTTGAGTTTCAGTTTGGGATGATTAAAAAATTCTGGAGATGGATGATGATGATGATAATATAAATGTACTTAATGTCACTGAAATTAAAATGGTTAAAATGGTAAATTGCATGTTGTGTATATTTTCCAAAAATAAAAAAATCCACAAAATATTCCCAAATAAAACAAAAAACCTGTGGGATCAGTGGCGGTATGCCCAGGTTGCAAGAGAGACCAGAGAGTGAGGAGTCTGAATGCAGCACCAAGACCTCACCCAGTAGACAAGTGAGCATGGCGTGTGGATGTCCTGAGAGGTGCACTAGAGACAGTGAAAAAAAAAAAGCCAGGTGTTCTGCAGCCCAGGCAACTTTGTAGCAGCTCTCCTTGACTGAGTGAGCAGCGCAGGCTCAGCCCAGCAGAGAGAAGCCAGAGTGCTCCCTCCCTCCAAGGACTCAAATCAAGAAACCATCCACTTCACCCAACTGTTTCACAGATGGACACAAATTCAGGGCAAGTCAACGTGTCTTTATTAAGGACTGTCTCTGTGGCCAGGCTTTGAAGGGGCCCTGGGAAAAATCGGTATGGAAAGGGGAGAAGATCCCCAGCTGTCAAAGCATCACTCCTTATAACATATAACCTGCCCAAGGCCTCAGTCCAATGTGAAAAGGCATAAGGTTGAGCAGGATGAATGACGAACGGCAAACTGTTTGCAATGGCGGGGCAGTGGCAATCTGGGTGGACTTCCCATAAGAAGTGGCTTGAAGTTGACCTTGATGGGTGGGAGGATTTGGAGAAGGAAGAGAAGCATTTATTCTGAGTCTGGGTAGCTGGGCAGAATCTGGCAGAAAGGGCCTGGACTAATCCAATGGTCAGTGAGATAGCTGGACATCATGGGATGTCAGGCTGAAGAGGGTGATTCTGGGCCCCAAACAGGCTAAGGCTCTGTCATGGAAGGAATAGGGACCCTCTGCAGGACCTGGACTGGGGAGGGCCGGATGCTTGTCCCAGATATGTCCATGGCCAGTCTTCCCAAAGCCTGAGTGGTGGGACAATCCCTAAGGCTCCTTCCTGCAGAGCCACCCTCAGAATTGCCTGGCTTTTCAGGTCCTTAATTCTGATGCAGCCTCTTCCAAAAGGCCATCTTCTCCTCCCTGAGCATCACACCCACCCTTGTGGTTAAATCCAGCTGCAGGTACTTCTCATCCTTGTTGTAGCGTGGCCAGTAGGGCAGCTTCCCACCATTGGGGTTTCTGCCCGGGAGGAAGGAGAGAGGATTATTTGAGCTCATCTTCATCTTGCCTCCTTCTGTTACTTTTCCCTCATTCACTTTCCCTTTGGGAGGTAGGGTTCAAGAAGGCCTTACAGAGATGATATTTAGACAGATCTTTAAGAAAGAGGAGGAAAAGAGTGGTGGGAGGGGACTTCGAGGCAGAGGGAACTGTATGTGCAAAGGGTTGGAGGTATGAAAGCCTAGGGCTTTTGGAAGAAAGCACAAGTACAGGGTTAGGTGAAAATATACAGTGTGTGAAGAGAATAGGTGTGGAGAGGAGATGAAACAGGAAGGATTTTGAAGACTTTTGTTCCAAGTGAAGGGGGTGGGACTTTACCTGGGAACAAAGGGAAGCCATGAAGTTTTAAGTGGGTGATTTGGTCAAATGATATTTCAGAAAGATCCCTTGAGTGTCATCAGGAGGATGGAGAGAAAGGAGAGAGAATGTGGAGATGGAAACTAGTTGCAAGACTAGCCAAAGCTCAGCTGAGAAGTCATCTCTGCCAGGAAGCCACCCCTGCCCACCCCAGTTGGTCAGACACCTCCTCTATGCTCTCATAGTGCCTTCTGCTCCCCCAACACAATTCTCATCATGCCAGATGGTAATTTAATATTTTTGTTAACCATTAACAGGCCACTGGCAGATGGGGATCATGTCTATGATACCCTTGAATTCCAGCTCCCAGTACTGAACTGGCCACATAAAAACACATTGACTGTGGAATGCTTGAGTGAATGAAGGATGTGGTCATGGGACAAAGAGAGGTACATTCTAGGGACATTTAGGCCCGGGTGCCTTTTCTATGGGACACACAAGGACAAATATCTGAAACAGCTGACCATTGGGTCTAGCGCTGGTAGGAAGACCACCCGCACCTGTTGGGGGATCAGACTCACCCTGTGCGAGCAAAGTTGGCCCAGTATTTCATCATCTGGAGGCTCAGTGCCTTCTCCTTGTTTGAGGAATGGCCTGGAGGCAGAATGGAAGGTGGTGTTTAGAACAGAGCATGGGGTGGGGACATCCCACCCCACTGCTTCCATGCTGGGAGGCTTTCATTTGGGAGAGCATTCCAGATTAAGAATTTGCTAGCTAACTCCCTGTGGTCAGCCAGGGGTCAGAACACAAAGATGGAGAAATTAGACACCCAGCGGGGAGTCACGTGGGGCTTAGGCACCTTTGGAGAAAGGACTTCCGAAGATGAAGCCGATCTCATCTCCGTGGTCTGCCCCATCAGTGCGGGGTTTTACGATAGTGCCAGGAGCGTAGTGCTCAAACTCATACAGGTAGACAGGGAAGCCAGCATCTAGGAACAAGGAACCCAATGAGGGCTGCTGAAAAAGTCTCAGCCCGGGCTTCTCATTCACCCCACGCATCCCACCCACCTGCATTAAGCAGGGGAAAGAGCCTGGGCTTCAGAACCCAGGGAGCAGATTCGAATCCTACCTACACTACTCATTAGCCATGTGACCTGGGGCAAGACACCCAACCTCTCAGAGCTGCAAGTCCTCATCTGCAGACTAGGGACGGGAAAACAGTTCATGGGATTGTGGTAAGCCTTCCTCTTCCTTCCACTGAACCTCTCCTCTCTCTATTTGGCACTTAAGGTTCTTCAGTGTCTACCTTCTCCAGCCCCTCCTTTGACCTCTCACCCATGTGTTGCCCAAGCCTGAGTCAGCCTAGGAAGGATCTCCAAGATACCCCTATAGAGGCCTGTCCTTGCAGCCAGGAGACCTTCCCTGACCACCCTAGGCTGTTTCCTCTGGGCTGGCCTTGGCCTTGGCCTTGCCCTCCTCAGCCCTAAGGAACAGCCTCTCTTCTCTGCAGTTGACAGTATGCTGCCTCTTCTGTGGCCACTTGGAATTCTACATCAGCCCAGAGGTACAGAGAGGGTGAGTGAGTGATTGATCAGCCCAGTGGCAAGCAGCACCAGTGGACAGGGTGTGGCCACTCTTGAGGACCCCACATACTGTGGTGGTAGTGGGCAGCCTGCAGTGTGGAGTACACAAAGGTAGCATCCGCTGCTAGGTCCATCACATGTTTTTGTAGCATCTTCTGGTCATGGTCATCCACATCACGCAGGTACTCCTCCATCACCAGTGGTAACTGCTCCTTGGTGACATTCTAGGTGGGGAAGTCACACCCACCCTGAGGTGTGGGGTGTCAGCTGGGTCAGAGGTAGGCACACCGGTGACTTGAATCTAGGCTTGGAACCCCCAGGAGTTTTTGGCCTGGGTGTGGGGGGATGAGGAGCCTCCTGGGAAGGTCTCCCCCTTTGACAATTCTTACCCCAGTGTTTTAGCTGCATAAGAACTGCCTGCTGTGTCCCAGAGGAAGTCTGGAGAGCCTTGCCCAGCAGCAGCCACCTGATCCCATGCAAAACCCCATGCCCCCTCAAGGAATATCTCTGTCCAGGCTGGGAGCCCTTTGTGAAGAGCAGCTACTAGGTAAAAATAGGGAGGCTGCCTTGTCCTACCAAACAGAGCAGACGTGACAGCACGGCCCCTCACCAACAGGGTGCTGGTACTCCAGAGCAGCTTGGCGATGGTTTCTTTCCTTAGATGGCTCATCGGGAACTTCATGATCTGCTCCACAAGGCAAGGGCCCAGGTGTAGGCCAGGCCCAAACATTAGGAAGGATTCCAGCTGTGCTACATCAGGCCCCAAGGCTCTTCTCAGAGCAGAAGTGCCCATGACCTTTTCCCACACTCCTGCTCCCAATGTCTCCTTCGCTAACTTGGTTTGGAGCTCCAGTGGGGGCTGGGAGGGCCCTCCTGTGCTCGGGCATCTGCCCTGATCCACCCAGGGAGCAAGGGAGGGACCCAGGACGTACAGCCACCTGGAGGGGAACGAATGGATATGAGGACCCATTCACACTATGAGCTAAAGATTTGGGGCCCCCAAACCTCCAAGAGACTACACTTCTCTCCCTCTCATCATTCCTGTACAGTTCTCACTGCACAGGGACTGCAGGAGGCTCCAAGCTCTTGGGCATCCCCAGAGAGACCTCTGGGATCTGACCTGGTACTCAGCACTGCTCAAGAGGCATCCTCTCCTACCCCTACTGTGATGGGCATCCCTCCTCTTCACTTACAAAAGGCAAGAGCCAGTTGAACTCCAGATTGTTGACACCCAAAAGGTAAGGCACAGGTGCAACCTGCCCTTGAGTCAGAAGCACAATAGGGTTGTCTTGGAACACTACACCGTCCACCACGGGGCTCATGAACCACACAACCTATAAGGCAAGGGGGTTTCCAGCCAATCCTCTCACTTACCCTCCTAGGACCCCGTTGGTCTAAGACACCAGCTCAGCAAGTTCCAGAAATTACTCTAGCTATATGCGCTTTGACTGGGAAAAGGCTGGGGCTTAGTCAACCTGGTGTGAGAGAGGACCAGCCACAGGCAGGACCAGGCTACTCAGACTCAGGATTCCCCCATTTCCCACCCCTCAGCTGACACCAAGAGGTATTCACATAGCGCATTCTCTCATCTCTTGAAAATCTTTGCTAAGACTTCTCTTTTCCTTCTATTTAAAATCCTACCCTTCCCAACATGCCCAACCTCCTGACTCTCCTCCTTTTGTTTCCATTAACTTATCACCTCCTAAAGAAGTGACTAATTCATTTATTTATAGTGTTTATTGTCTGCCCCTAGTGGAACATCAGCCCTGTGAAGGAATTTTGGCCTGAGTATCCTAAGTGTCTGGCTCACAGGAGATGTTCAGACAGAATGGGGTCTGCTCACCTTTTGAGGGTCTTCCTGGGAGTGCAGTTTGAAGAATCTCTGTGGGAAGAGAAGAGAATGGGACTAAAGGGAATCTTCTGAGGCATGGTGCCTGGGGCGGCTGGGTACCAGGTCAGAAGGATGCAGGCAGCTGGATCAGAGGCCGGAAGGAAGTTCTACCTACCATCTTCTGGGAAACACGCATCACCTCAGCCCCCGATAGTGTTCTCAGGCAGTCTACCAGAATCTTTGTGCTGTTGTGATTGCAGCCTGCCAGCTGGGCAATCTTCTGTGAAGAGAAGAGGTGCTTGAGTGTGTGCCCATCCTGCCTCCCTTGCTGAACCTTAGGAGAGAGGAGACACTCACCTTGGCCACCTTCAGTGGATCAGGAGTGATGAAGTTTTGGAATACTGCAGTGCCACTCTGGGAAATGGCCCGATGGAAGAGACCCCGGGCTAGGGATGATGTCATCTGCAGGGGTGGGGGGAGTGGCAGCCATGACATGCACAAATGGGGACCACTTGGGCAGTTTGGGGTGCCTTTCTGGCCTGGCTAGGCTGCTTGAAGGGGCCCAGAGAGGGCAGAAGCAAGGAGGGAGACAGGAGTTCTGGGTTGGAGTCCTAAATCTAGAGCCTGTGCCTTCTACTCTCTGGGCATCCATGTCCTGGTCTGTGGAATGGCCCCAGGGTTCCCCCAGGGCATCTGGTGCTGTTGCAGTGGTTCTGTTGTTGTAACAAACCAAAAGGGCCTCCCCTCTGCTACTGGGCTAGGAATATGGGAAGGGGACCCTATGGTTCCCATGACCCCAATTACCTGCACTGATAGCTCTTAGCTTTCCCCTGCTACCCAGGTTGGAGAGAACAACCATATATGGGACCCCCATCCTATCCCCTGGGCACCTCAGACTTCATGTGCCCCAAACTTGCTCCAGCCACTCCCCATCTGGGTGTTGTCCCTTACCCACATCATCCACCTGGGCCTTCCCTCTCTCCTCCAGTCATCTGCATGCTGCAATTGGCCCTGTCCTGACTATTTGACCTCCTGCATTGCTCCTCTACTGTCCATCCTTCCTGCTTCTTTTTCAGAACTAGCCCCCATTAGATATAACATCCCTCACCCCAAGGTGGACTCCAAGCCTCTGTTTGTGCTTCATTTTAACCCAGATCCAGCAGACAGAGCCAACTCTAAAGGCACATCTGATTGTGTCACGCCCCTGCTTAAAGTCTTTGCCTGCTCTCCAATGCATTTTCAATAAAGTTGCTTAACTTCTCTGGGCCTCACTTTCTTCCTCTGTAGAGTGGAGAACACTTCTCTTTTTGTAGAGTGCAGAAAGGGAATACTCCCCTTTTTGGATTGTTGAGGTAATTCAGTGAATGAATACACGTTAAGTGCTTAGAAAAGTGACTGGCACACGGAATGTGCTCAAGTGTTTGAGTGTTATTACTGTGGCCCATGAGGTCCTGTGTGATGTGGTCCCCGCTGACTGCCCAGCCACATGACCCTCACAGGGCACCTGACCTACCCTCAAACTCTAGGTCAGCAGTACCCCAGAAGTCAGGGGCAAAGCCCAGTCTCTAACCTAGGCCTGACTCGTATGCCTGATCTGTGGCCCCAACCCTGCCCAGAGGGCACATAGTGGTCTCTGTTTCGGGCATAGACCTCTGGGGGAATGTGGAGAGGCAGGAAGTGCTGGATGATCTTTCTGGCCCACCACATTCATAGACTTAGCATTGCCCTTTCTGGGCTGGCTTGGTTTCCTCCCTGAATGGAACAGATATCCTTGACTGTGAGGCGTGGTACCCATGGCAGTGGTGAGGGCAGGTCTGTGGATTGGAATGTTCTTGTATACCCAAATCTGCACAAGTATATGTGCAGAACCCGTGGGCCACGCGGTCCTGCGACTGTGCTTAGGTCTATCTGGGCATTGCACTCACCAGTCCCGAGATGCACATGGCCCCTGATGACTGGCCGAACAAAGTCACACAGCCTGGGTCTCCACCGAAGGCTTCGATGTTCTTCTGCACCCAGCGCAGAGCCGCAATCTGGTCCAGCAGGGCCCAGTTCCCGCGCGCTTGGCTGTCGCCAGTGCTGAGAGCGCGGGGCTCACTATCAGGGTCAGGAGCCCCGCGCCTTGTTCCGCCCTGTCCCTCAGAGACTGGGTCTAACCACCGCATCTCCTTCCTTATAATTGGGCGCCGCCCCCATTGAGCGGTAGCGAGCACCTACCTGTCTGCTCCAAGCATTACACCTGCCACGCCCCTCACGAGGACACGCCCCCATAGACCACGCCCCTTTCTTCCACCCAATCCTCACCTCCTCCGCCCTTAGCCCAAGAGCCGAGGAGGCCCCGCCCCTGATCCCAGGCGTGGGTTTCCGGTCCCGCCCACCTGAGGAAGCCCAAGATGCCGAGCCTGTGCTGCAGAACCACGACCACCACTTTCTCCCGGGCAGCCAATTCGGAGCCATCGTACGTGGAAGCGGAACCCACGAGGAAGGCGCCTCCTGGGAACCAGATCATCACCTGGGCGAGAAAGGCTGAGGCCTGAGCGGGACAGTGGGGTGCTTGAATGGTGGGTGGTTGAAGGCTGAGTACTCACGGGCTGCAGAGGGTCCCCGCGCGCTCGCACTGGCGCGTGCACATTCAGGTACAGACAGTCCTCACTGAAGTGCAGCCATTTATATCGTTTGTGTGTGTTGAAATACATGGAAGTGACCTGCCCCCAGGACTCCTGGAGGCACCTGTGGACACGATGTGAGTTGGGGTCCGGCACCGTGGTGATACTGGGGAGATTGGTTTCAACCCAGGTTCCAATAGTGAGGGACTAGAACCCAAAACAAAATTTAGGCAGTGTGTGTGTGTGTGTGTGTGTCCTTGTCCTAGCAGTCTCCACTAACATTAGGTCCAGGGGTGAGGGGCAGGTTGGCATTCCCTGCCTTGCGCCTTGGTGTGCCTCTTCCCAAGGAAGGAAGCAGTTCCCTGCTCCTGTTGGAGACCTGTTGGTGCTGTCAAGCTAGAAACCTGGATGCCCTGAGCAAACTCCTTTCTTACCTGCCCTGTCCTCCCCTCAGTCTCTATTCTGACTCCAAAACAGCTTTTGAGTAGGCCCCCTCTGTTCACTTCAAGGCTGCTGCCCTGTGAAAGCCACCATCACCCTGGCCAGGACTCTGCCCCTGCCTCTTCACCTCCCCTCCAACTCATCCTCCACTCCCTGGCTGGAAAGATTGACAGACAACACAAATCTGACCATGTCACTCCCCTCCTTATTACCTTCCCTAGTTCCTTCTGCCCCCAGGATAAAGTCTAGGTTCACCCACATTGACCTAGGCTCTCCTTCCCATTTAGTCATTTCCTCCCAGTCACTCTTTGCTCCAAATACAGAGGACCTCTTGCCTCCCACCTCCTAGCTCCCATGCCTCTATTCTCTCTACCAAATGCCTTCTCCTCTGCCCAGCAAGCTCCTACTCACATTTAAGGTCCAGCTTATGTGTGTCTCTGCTGGGCACTTTCCCCTCTGGGCTTCCCAAACCTCTATACACCACTAACTACAATACTGGCCTGGAGTAATTTTGATTGGTTGTTTTTGCTTCCAAAGGGTAGGGATGGAGATGTGTTCATCTGATTCCTGGCACTTGGCCCTGTGCATATGCACTGTATAGATCTTGGGCTGTCAGGCCATCTTGCCTTCCCTCCATGCTGGCCCAGCCCTGGAGATGGCTATTCTTATAACAGGTGGGGCTGGGCGCATTTGACTGGATGCAGGAACCCTGTCTACCTACTCCTCTGTTCCCTTCTCTTGTCCCAGCCTGTCTTCACTATGTGTATGTGAGTTTTTGTAGGTGTAATTCATCTCCACCTCCCTAACCCTAGATCATCACCTGTTCCTTTTCAGTCCTTCCCCACAGCACTTCAACATACCTTGGTCCAAACCTATCCTCTACTACCCACCTTCTCCAGCAACTAATCTCTCTCTCTCTTCCCCTCAAGGCCAAACTTTTCAATAGATTTTCTTTCCCTCCACACCTACCACCTTGTCCAAGATCACCAGTAGGCAACTTGTCTCTCTCTATATAGATTGTCTTTGCTTGACTTCTCAGCAGCAGCTAATGTTGGTGTTAGTATCAGTTCAGTTCAGGAGCTCAGTCGTATCCGACTCTGCAACCCCATGGACTGCAGCACGCCAGGCCTCCCTGTCCATCACCAACTTCCGGAATTTACTCACACTCATGTCCATTGAGTCAGTGATGCCATACAACCATCTCGTCCTCTGTCGTCCCCTTCTCCTCCCGCCTTCAATCTTTCCCAGCATCAGGGTCTTTCCCAATGAGTTGGTTCTTCACATCAGGTGGCTAAAGTATTGGAGTTTCAGCTTCAGCATAAGTCCTTCCAATGAATACTCAGGACTGATTTCCTTTAGGATGGACTGGTTGGATCTACTTGCAGTCCAAGGGACTCTCAAGAATCTTCTCCAACACCACACTTCAAAAGCATCAATTCTTCAGCGCTCAGCTTTCTTTATGCTGTCCAATAAATCACATCCAGCATCCCAGCAGGAAGGCCAGGGCTCTTAGAGCCTAGAACTGGGGTTATAAGCATTTGAGGCCTCTGTCTCCAACCTGCCACTAAAGCCATTCCTGTCAAAGTCACCAATGACTTCCATCTTGCTAAATCTCTCCCATCATCTTACTTGCCCTGATAGCCCCTCTGTATGGTTGACCATTCTCTGCTTCTTCAGAGCTTTCCTTCTCTGTTGTGGTTCAGTCACCAAGTCATGTCTTATTCTTTGTGACCCTGTGGACTACAGTACCTCTACTGTCTCCCAAAGTTTGTTCAAATTCATGCCCATCGAGTCGGTGATACCATCCAACCATCTCATCCTCTGCCACCTGACTTCCTTCTCTAGGCTTCTGCAATCCCACTGTCCTGGTTTTCCTGCCACCTCATGGGTGACTCCTTCTCTTCTTTCTGGCCTAAGTAGGACAATGCCCCAGGCCTCAATCCTCATTTCTCTTTTCAGTCTGATTTTTCTTTCCTGAGCTGATGTCCGTCAGGCCTAGGGCTTCACACCACTGACATTCTGATGACTAGTCTCCTTCCAGCTCCCTTTGTCCAAACCATCTATTCCACATCTCCACATGGATATCTATTAGACATGCCAAACTTAACATACCCCAAAATGAACTCTTGTTTTGCCCAAACCTGCTCTTGCCCTAGTCTTCTCCATTTAGGTAAATTGTGCCTCTATTCGCCTTGCTACTCTGCCCCCAAACTAGTCATTATCCTTGATTATTCTTCTTTCCTTGTGACTCACATCCAATTCTCCAGAAAATCCTGTCAGTGTTACCTTCAAAATAAATCTGGAGCCTGACTCTCCCACTCACCTCCACTGTAACTACCCTGGCCAAAGCCACCATCTCTGCAAGACCTTTCTTTCTCCCTGTTCTCCCCTTAATTACCACCCCACAATCTGTTCTAAGTTATCCACAAATTTGTACACCTGGCACTCTGTGTTCCAAACAGCCAGTGGCCAATATTCCCACAACTGACACCCAGATGTTTATGCAAGGGACACCCCAATCTCAAAACTCCTGATCCTCAGTGTTCCAACAACGGTTTTTTCATGTTCTGTCACCTGATCCATGGAGTTCCGAATAACAGTCACACAATGTTCAGAATGCCTAGGCTTCTCTCAGTGATGGCCAGTAGTTTAACAACCAACACCCCAGTGTTCCAGTAACAGTAAATCATGTTCTAACAGTGGACATCCTGTCTTTTAACAACTAGATACCCAAGTAGTTGTAGTTTTTTATATCACCTGACACCCAGGTTCTCATAGTAGACATTTTTCTAAATCCAGTAATTTATCCAACCAATGCTGAACAGTGTTAATGTTCATCATAGAATGTTCTGGACAGTGTGTTACTCAATGGTCTGAGTGAACAGTAAATATATTTGTTCTTGGTAAACTGCCAAGCCCAGTGCTTCAAAGGGCAGTCATTGTCCCAACATGCTCATGTGATTCAGGCCCAGCTAGGGGTTGCATTAAGACCCTGGGACATTGAAACTGCAACTGAGTCCAGGTTTCCCCATATTCTGCAGTGAAGGGCTGGGGGTGACATGTGGGCTTCTTAGGCTCAAGCACCAAGGAAGAGGGAAGAGCTCAGGGTTCTCTGTGTATGTACTGTTCCTCACACACATTTAGGAAAACAGCTTCCCAGTGGGTCCTGGGGGCACAGTCAGTATGCACCTCCTCTTTGCCTGGAGCTTTCCCACAAGAGAATAAAAAACAGCCTTATCAGTGCCTTAAATACCATCTAGACCAGCTGCTTCATTATATAGGTTTGGAAACTGAGGCCCAGAATGGTCCCCAGGCTTGCCTGTGGCCACACAGTGCACTCTTCAGTGAGTTGTTCAAACCCTGGCCCAGAAGCGGGCATGGGTTCACTGCCTTGCTTGGGATCTGCCCACCACCCAGCCCACAGTCCTCTGGTTCTTACACAGGGGCGTAGGTGGTAGCATCTCTGATTCCTTCCCAGGGCTCTGGGGGTTCTGGGGCAGCGAATCTGTGGGCACCCACAGGAGGTTTGGAGAAGGGAACTCCTAGGAAGACATTGATGGGCGTCTTCCCCACGTGTATCTGCTTTCCTCGGAGTGTCCCATATTTGGTATCCGCTAGAGGCTCCTTGGTGTGCAAGGCACCTAGAAAGAGAAGAGAAGGGTCACCCTGGACATCAGAAACACCTTGACCCATCTGCCACAGCACCAGCTTGAAACTTTTCACTTGTGTCATTGCCTACTTCTTTTGTGTTCCTCTTAGGAATTTTATCTAGTGTATTTGATTTAAGGTATCAAAGCTATGTTTCTTTGTTTGTTTTTCCCCTTCCGGAAGCACCCCTGTCATTTCTTTCTCTTCCGCCCCCTTTATCAAAACTAAATTTTTCAGGAATTTCCTAATGGTCCAGTGGCTAGAACTCTGTACTCTTACTGCCAAGGGCCCAGGCTCAATCCCTGGCTGGGGAACTAAGATCTCACAAGCCACATGGTCAAAAAACAAAACAAAAAGCTGAATTTTTCTGTGCCCTGGTTCCCTGGGGGCTCACCCTACGGAGATGACAGAAAGCAAATCTAATCAAAATATTATCGAACTTGATTGGGCATTAGAATCCTCTGGAGAAATCATCAGGAAATTCAGATTCCTAGGTCCCATTCTACATCCTCTGAAAGATAATCTCAGGTGGCATCAGGAAATTAGATTTTCAACCCCTTCTAGAAGATTTTGCTGCAACTCATTTTTCAAATAGCATTGATACAGCTGAATGCCAAAGAATTGATGCTTTCGAGCTGTGGAGCTGGAGAAGACTCTTGAGAATCCCTTGGACTGCAAGGAGATCAAACCAGTCAATCCTAAAGGAAATCAACCCTGAATGTTCATTGGAAGGACTGATGCTGAGCTGAAGCTCCAATACTTTGGTCACCTGATGTCAAGAGCTGACTCATTAGAAAAGACCTGATGCTGGTAAAGACTAAAAGCAATAGAAGAAGAGGGTGGCAGAGGATGAGGTGGTTAAATAGCATCACTGACTCAATGGACATGAATTTGAGCAAACTCTGGGAGACAGTGGAGGACAGAGGAGCCTGGCGTGCTGCAGTCAGGCAGCAAAGAGGGATGGAAAAGAGTTGGACATGACTGAGCAACTGAACAATTGGTGTGATAAGAACACACCCTCACACCCCAGCTGCAGGTGGCCTCTCTGCCCACGTACCCAGGTTTTACATGAGCAATATCTGGGCACAAAGAACTGGCTGCAATAGTGACCCCTCAAACATGGAGGTATGCCAGTGGGGGCAAGGGACCATCTCACACCTCCTCTGTGTGTGTGTGTCGTCCCTTGCAACTTACAAGGCCCTTTCACATGGTCCTCTCATGTAGGCTTCTCAGTGGCCCTTGGAGGAGCAGGGTGGGGCCTTGAGGCCCAGAGATGGTTAGTGACCAGCTTGAGATCTCATAGGACAGAGCCAGGAGGTCAAGACCTATTGTATTACTCAGATTTGCCCTGAATTATGGGTCCACTCATGATTGAATAGCTGTTGACTATGACTGACTGATCTTTTATTATAGCTTGGCACTCTGCCAAACACTTTTATGCTCTCTCACCTCATCTGCCTAAAAAAATTTATGAGGTAACTGTTTTGTATTTTCCTACTACACAAATGTGGAAATGGAGGTTCAAAGGGGTATATAACTTGTCCAAGGTGACACAGACTGTCTCACATCAGAGCTCTGCTTTAAACAATAATGTTTTACTGTCCTCACTCCAGCCTCTAGAAGCACCTAAGCATGTGACAGAGTGCTCTAAACCCCTGAATCAGAGCTGACGAGGAGTGCTCCCGGTCCTAACTCTGCTACCCCGAGGCAATACGTAAGCACTTATGAAAACAATATTCCATGTTTTTAGAAGTCATAAAACACTAATTAAAACCAAGAGTTACAATTTCTACCTAATAAAAACAATGGCACCTCGACTTCCCTGGCAGTTCAGTGGTTAAGACTCTGTGCTTCCAATGCAGGGAGGTGTTGTTCCATCCCTGGTCAAGGAACTAAGGTCCCACATGCCTCGCAGTCAAAAAACCGAAAAGATGAAACAGGAGCAATATTGTAACAGATTCAGTAAAGACTTGAAAAATGGTCCACATCCAAAAAAAGAGAAATCTTTAAAAAATGATAGCACCCAATTCTGGCAAAGATGCAATGAGAAGGACACTCTCATATGCTGTTGGTGGAAGATAAATTGACACACCACCTTGAAAAAATAATTTGGCAAAATGTATAAGAGGCATAAAATGTTCACATGCTTTGACTCAGTAATTCCACTCTTGGTCCACCCTTATGAAAATAGTCAGAAATGCATTAAAATAACGACTTTATGAACCACAGTCATACTTGCCATAGTGAGGACAAGAAGCATTATTTGTATCTGGGGATCAGGAAAAGTAAATGTAATTATGAACTCAAGTTATAAACTGTTTATGCACGACCTTAAGTGAAAAAAAAAAGAATAAAATTGTTTAAGTGCTTATATCACAACTATATACAAATATGCAATGAAAAGACTAACAATGTGCCAGAATGCCAAAAGTTGTTTTAGCAAAGTTTCAAGTTAAAAAAATTTTTTAATGTGGGGACTTCCCTGGCGGTCCAGTGGTTAAGACTTTCCACTTCCACTGCAGAGGGCTCAGGTTTGATCCCTAGCTGGGGAGCTAAGTTCCTGCATGTAACGAAGAAAAAAAAATTAATGTGTTAATATGGGCAAAACTAAATTATGATAGCCATCAGAATGGTGGTGGTTATTTTGAGGATATGACTGGGAAGGTACATGTCAGATGTTGGAAATATTCTAGATCTTTTTTTGTTTTTTTGGCCTTGCCTCATGTTATGTGGGATCTTAGTTCCCTGACCAGGAATGGAACCCACCCCATTGCATTGTTGCACAGAGTCTTAACCATTGGACCACCAGAGAAGTCCTGAAATGTTCTAGATCTTTATCTGGCTGGTGGTTACATGATGATTTTACACACACACACATATAATAACATATATATATACTAATATAGTAAGAATTTTAAATAGTATTAATTATATAAAGAATATAAGTATATAGTCATAAACATAAAGTTACATAAATTATAAGATATATTTTATAAAAATGTAAATATAAATGTCCATGCTCCCAGCTGCCCACCACCCCCATCCACCCAGATCTCTAAATGTCCCTACACTGCTATGCCCAGGAGAGGTTGAATTGGGGGCCTGTCCCTATGGCCTATGTCCCTCTTGAACCAGGGAAGGATGGGGGCTTACCCCAGGCTGTCTGCACCACCAGAAGGAGGGTGAGGCTCAAACACAGAATCCAATTCATTCTCCAGCCAGCCAGCTCCTGCCACAGTCTGGGATGATGTCTACCCCGCAGATGTCAGATGGCAGGTGAGTCTGCGGCGAGCTGGGCAGTCTGACCTTTATCTTCTTTTAGTCATGAATAGAAGGTGAGAGGGTGGGAGAAATTGTAACCAGCTCTCCCATCAGCCCACAGCCTTATCTCTGCCTTGGGGTGATAAGTCACTGTCAATGATCTTGGCTCTTCGAAAAACTGACGAGCCTGTAACCCCTTTGCAGTATGCTCATCTGTGCAGTGGGCTTAAAGTTGAGGTAGTGTGAGTCAAGCACTGAGCACCAGTAGGTACTAAGGTTGGAGCGGAACACCTGAGTGCTTAGTTCTTAGTCCCCAGGTTTCCTCCCTGTGGATTTAAAGGCCTCACTCCCCGCTTCCCCTCCACACATACACAGAGGCTCCCCTCTGGTTTGTGCAGTCTCTTTTACAGACACTCCCTAACCCTTCTCACACATGCTGACTTTCTCAGCCAGGACCATGTGGGTCTGGAAGCAGTCATGATGTGGAAGTCCAGAACTGGGTGATGGTGGTCAGGGGCCCAGGGTAACCAAATAAATATTCAAAACAAAACAAAACTACCCTATCCTTTGACCGAGAAATTTGGTCTGGGAGACCATCCAAAATACACAAAAAAATTGTTTACAGGATGAGTGTCCTATAGCCTTGTTGACAACAGCCTCACCCCAGTAAGACTGTAGGGGATGGGTGAAGAAGGATGTTACACCTACAGAATATAATTTATGCTACACGGTCAGTAATATCATGTTCCATGAGACTCTAGAGTAGCCGATGATTTAGCACTGGTTATGAGCCAGGCTACTGGGCTTGAATCCCAGCATTGCCACTTACAAGCTGTGTGACTCTTCTGGACTCCAGTTTTTCCATCTGTAAATTTTGCTCAATAATAGTACTTACCGAGTTGTAGTGAGGGTTAAATGTGTTCATGTAGGCAAAGCAATTCAAACAGGGAAAACCCATTGTCAGCTGTCATCATTAGTCCTTGGGGAAAAGCTGATGTGGTTTAATAACTTGAAAAAGGTAGAATCTGAAATTGTATATTGAATATGACCATGGAAAGTACATACCAAAATACTCCAGAGATGTCTAAAGTAACAGGAAGGATTGATGCCAAAATGGAGTCTGTGGTTGGCTCTGAGTTGCAGAGTCATCAGTGACCTTGATTTTTTTTTTTCCTTCTTTCTCCTTTCAATTTTCTGTAGTTTCTATGTTTTCTTTGGCCAACATTATGGAGAATGTACTATCATCGTGGGGTTTAAAGAGTCAGGTATGGGAGGGAACAGGGAAGGCAAGATCAGGGAAGTATGGGTTACCAGCAGTTTCATCTGGCCTGGGCCACGTTTCTCTTTCTGGATCATATTCCCCTTCTCATTACTTCATCTGCTGGCCTCCCCCGTGGTCCATGTGTGGCCACATCAATAGGAGTACGGAGCCTGGTTTGAGGGAAGTGACACAGCCACTTGTTTCTGCTTCCCAGGCTGTGACAAGGTTAGTTTATCTGTTTGTACTAAGCATGTGTTACTGAAAGGAAGGGCCAAGCTGGGAGGTGGAGGGGAGTGTGAGTGTGGAGGACAAGGGAAGTGAGTGGTGGAAAAGGCAGATGAGACTGTGAGTCTACCTGCCCAGCAGGCCTGGAGGTCAGTCACATGTAGAATCCCCAGCCCAGCTGTGCAGCAACTTGGCCCGCTCTGTGTGGGCCTTAAGGACCGGTCCTGCCAACAGCTGGCTCCATTCGTGCCACCTCTCCCTGGGGAAGAAACAACCTTTTACCTGGGCCATATAAGTGGGAGTAATGCCAGGCCAGGCTTCTGACTGGAGCACCTAGGACTCAAGTGGGTCCCATCCAATGCCCACATGGGGCACAGGGAACATTGAGTAGGGCGCTGGGTCAGTCAGGTGGCTCTGGGAATACATTATCTTAGGGGTAAGAACCTGAGATTCTGACATGTAATGCTAGGTGATCTTCTCCTGGGTCACCCAGCACCCTCTGTTTTTTGAGAGAAAAGTGAGGCTCTATCAAGCCTGGTGTGCTGCAGTCCACAGGGCTACAAAGTGTCAGAAACGACTGACTGAACTGAACTGAAATGAGGCTCCATCTGGTTCATGACTGGGCTACAAAGATGCATGACAAGTGGGGTGGGGTGTCCTTAGGGGCCAGATCACAGGATGAAGCCAAGCTCCTGATAAGAGGAGCCTGTGCCTGGAGCTCTGCAGACCCAGTCAGTGCGGTGCAGTCATCTCTCATCTCTGTACTGCCTGAAGTATTGCAAAACTCCCCACTCTGGGCCTCACTTGCTGACAGTGCTGGCTATTGGAATCCATCTGCCTGCATAACCCCTTAGACCCTGACTCCAGCAGCTGGAAAGCTCACTCTAGGCATGAGGGCACAGTCTGGAGGGAGACCCACAGTACTGGGAATAGGTCCTGGCTCCATCCTCACTCTCTGTGTGGCCTCAGGCAAGGTGCTTCCCCTCTCTTATCCTCAGTTTCTTCCTCTGTAAAGCAGGGATCCACTCAGGACCCCAGAGGACGGTCCAAAGGTCCTATAAAACTACTCAGGACCCCAGAGGATGGTCCAGAGCCCTGAGGGAGAGAAAGGATGTGGGTGAATTTGAGCACAGAGGGAGCTCAGCAAGGCTACTTGGGGGGGTGAGACCTGGCCCTCTGATTGCCTGGTGCCCTGGGCCCTGGTCAAGACATCCAGAGTCAGAAGAGTCAGCTCAGGGACAGTAGGGACGGGCAAGGCCACCTCAGGAGAGGCTCCAGTGGGCAATGCCATCTCCAGACAAGGAATCTGGGCTGATGGGAAAGGAAGCCCAAGGGCTGGGGCAGAGGGAGGAGGGATGTGTGGATGCCACTATTCTCCAGTAACAGAGCTGGTGTTCCCCTGCCAAGTAGCTTCCTGTTCTTGGAATGGTTTTCCCAGGGCCTAGGCAAGCTGGGCTGGGAACTGGGGTCCAGGGGGACCAGAGGGCGTACAACTAAAATCCAAAAGGAGGGACTGCAGGTAAAGTGTGGGAGGGGCTTGGATGACAGCTTCCCTGAGACCCTCAGGGAAGGCCAGAGACTCATTCAGAACATCACAAGGCTCCGCCTGCCACCCCTTCTAGGCAGACACAGGCCCAAGAAAATTATTTCAAAGTGGAAAAGCCTCATAGTTTATTGTGGAAAATTCTTAAAGAGATGGGAATACCAGACCACCTGACCTGCCTCTTGAGAAACCTGTATGCAGGTCAGGAAGCAACAGTTAGAACTGGACATGGAACAACAGACTGGTTCCAAATAGGAAAAGGAGTGCTTCAAGGCTGTATATTGTCACCCTGCTTATTTAACTTCTATGCAGAGTACATCATGAGAAACGCTGGACTGGAAGAAACACAAGCTGGAATCAAGATTGCCGAGAGAAATATCAATAACCTCAGATATGCAGATGACAGCACCCTTATGGCAGAAAGTGAAGAAGAACTAAAAAGCCTCTTGATGAAGGTGAAAGAGGAGAGTGAAAAAGTTGGCTTAAAGCTCAACATTCAGAAAACGAAGATCATGGCATCTGGTCCCACCACTTCATGGGAAATAGATGGGGAAACAGTGCAAACAGTGTCAGACTTTATTTTTGGGGGCTCCAAAATCACTGCAGATGGTGACTGCAGCCACGAAATTAAAAGACACTCCTTGGAAGGAAAGTTATGACCAACCTAGATAGCATATTCAAAAGCAGAGACATTACTTTGCCAACAAAGTTTCATCTAGTCAAGGCTATGGTTTTTCCTGTGGTCATGTATGGATGTGAGAGTTAGACTGTGAAGAAGGCTGAGCGCCGAAGAATTGATGCTTTTGAACTGTGGTGTTGGAGAAGACTCTTGAGAGTTCCTTGGACTGCAAGGAGATCCAACCAGTCCATTCTGAAGGAGATCAGCCCTGGGATTTCTTTGGAATGAATGATGCTAAAGCTGAAACTCCAGTACTTTGGCCACCTCATGGGAAGAGTTGACTCATTGGAAAAGACTCTGATGCTGGGAGGGATTGGGGGCAGGAGGAGAAGGGGACGATAGAGGATGAGATGGCTGGATGGCATCACTGACTCGATGGATGTGAGTGTGAGTGAACTCTGGGAGCTGGTGATGGACAGGGAGGCCTGGCGTGCTGCGATTCATGGGGTCGCAAAGAGTCGGACATGACTGAGTGACTGAACTGAACTGAACTGAACTGAACATTATGATGGCACCCCTAATGTCCCCCAGTTCTTCTGTCTTTGAACTGTGGTTGAAGGAGCCATATGATTTTCTCAGACAGAGCAATTGAAATCTGTGGACACACCTATACCAGGGGGCAGTTATTGAGCACTTGCTGTGTGTCAGGCACTATTACAGGCACTTTACAGCTAATTATCATTCAGTCTTCATAGCATATCCATAAAGGGAAAACTAAGGAACAAAGAAACTAAATAACTTGCTCATATGTATCTAGTAGTTGCTAAGCTGTATTGGGACCCTATTAGTGAGGGTATATGCGTGTGGATGTGTGTGTGTGACTAGCGCTGGGTATGTACACACTTGTCTGCATCTACTGGGAGTGTCTACCAATCTCTTATCAGGTGGCTGGGTCCAGGTGTGCATGTTTGACCCTGCAGTACCCCCTCATGCTCACACACTCACACGGCTCACTGGGTCCTTCCCGTCACCCTGCCTTGGGGAGGCTCCCTGGGTCCACCAGTCCCTGCCCTGCAGGGCCTGGTCCTTCTGAATTTATGGGTGCCCCTGGCTTGCTCCCTTCACTCTGGGTCCTGGGGCTGGACCATCGGTGGATGGAGGATGCGCTGCTGGCAGGGGAGGGGAGTTCCGTGAGTAGTGGCCCAGGGAAGTGAGAGTAGAGAAGCAAGAAGACTGGAATCCTAGGAGCACCCCCTTGTCTGGCACAGCCTCCCCCTCGACCCCAAGCCACTGGGACCATGCCAAGTCATTCCTCTCCCTCCCATGGACAGAAAACCCCAGAAGTTGGGGGAAGAAGAAGAAGGGAGGAAGTTGACCTGGGACACGGTCTGATGCCTCACCAGCAGGCTCCCCTACCCTCCTTGGAGCTTTCTGGCAGTGGTGACACCGAAGCTGGTGTGTGTCCCCCCAGCCCGCACTTCCCCACAGCTGCCAGGTGTGGTGTGCCCTCAGACCTGGAGGAAGAGGCCTGTTTGTAACTCCAGCAGGGTCTAAACCGACCCCTTGATTCCCAACCCAGTCCTGCTCACCCCCAGGCAGCCCCCCACCCTCCAGGAGTCTTCCTTCTCTCACCTTCTTGTCCCCTCAATTACCACGTCAGCCTGTCACTTCTAAATCTAGAGCTCACCAGTGCCTTCTGTCCCGCCCTGGAAGCCCGCACTGGCCCCCTTCTTGCTCTCCCTGTCCCCTCCCTCGTCACCACCCCCAACCTGTTCATGTCACCCCCCCACACCCAGTTAAACCTTTCCCAGGCTCTCTGTCACCCTCCAGGCCAGGCCCCCAGTCCAGCCTCCAAGGCTGTTCCCAGTCTACTCTTTGCTGGCCTCTCCAGATGTACAGAACTGTTTCCTCAGCACATCTTAACCTCCAGGCCTTTGTTCCTGCTGTTCCATCTGCCAGGAACGCCCTCCTCCCTGCTCCCACCACTCAAGCCTACCCTCCCTGGCCTGAGCCACTTCTGCTGGTCAGCCTAGATGTCCTGCCTTCCCTGTCTCCCAAGTCAGGCCAGTCTATGCCTCTATGTTCCTACAGCTCTTTGTGTCTCCAGTAACACACTGTGGAATTGGAGGCTGTTTACCTGTCAGACTCTCTTACCAGCTTGTGGGGACATGGGGATGATAAAAGGAGGCCTTCAATGCTGTGTAAAGAGCTTGAACTTGCTTTGAGGGTGGCAGGCAGCTTTAGAGTAGCCGAGCAGCATGATTTGGAACCTCTCTGGTTTATGACTCTTTTCTGCCCTAAATGGACTTCCCAAGACAGAACTTCCCAGGTGGCACAAGTGGTAAAGAATCCTCCTGCCAATGCAGGAGACATAATAGACATGCGTTTGATCCCTGGGTCCGGAAGATCCCCTGGAGGAGGGCATGGCAACCCGCTGCAATATTCTTGCCAGGAGAACCCCCATGGACAAAGGAACGTGGAGAGCTACAGTCCATGGGGTTACAAAGAGCTGGACATGATTAAAATGACTTAGCATGAGTGCACAAAACAGAATTGGTCTCAACTGCAAGTAGTTTTCATTCAAGCAGCAGCAGCCAGGAACTTAGTCTGACTGAGGAAGGGTATATGTGGGACCAAAGTTGGTGGGACGAGATAGTGGGGGGAGGGGAAGTCATTGTGTTTGTATTAAAATCCAGATGTCTCAAGGGAAGGGTATATTGATCCTCAAAACCAAACAAAAGAAAGAAATGTGTGCCCCACTCAAAAACCTCTGGCTGCTTTTCACCTGTTGTTGCCTGACAGGGCAGACCTTGTCTTCTCTCTGTGACAGCAGCTTGACTGATGCACTAGTCCAGACACCCACCCCCAGCCTGTTCTCCCATGTCCTGGTGGTGCTCTGAGAACTGTGCAACCCCAGAAGTCAGTCTCCCTCAGCTGGGGGGAGAGGAAAGAGCCCAGGCAGGCCATAAGTGGGTGAGGTACTAGGGCTGGGAAGTTTGCATCTCACGTCCAAGGGTGGGAGCCCTGGCCCTGCTGGACTCTGCTCTGTCTTGTGCAAGGGCCAAGACTGGGCAGCATGGACACAGGGACCTCCCCCAGCCCTAGTCAGAGGCCTCTGAGGTCGGTTGTCCGCTGGATCCCCTGAAGCCGCAGGACCCACCCTCTCCAACCCCAGGTCTCTGCCACCAGAGTCCACCCACCCATCTGATCAGAGAGGACAACATTTGTCCAGAACTAAGCAGAGCTTTGCTGCCTAAAGGGCCTGGGTTCACATGCAACAGTCCCCATCCTCATACTTTCTCAGTCTCTCACTCAGCAAGCATCCTTTAACCCCAGGTCTTGCCTGATACTGGTATGGGAGATGCAGAGTGGGTCAGGCTGATTTCCAGTCTCAGAGAGCTTCTGAGAGGGGAAGAGGAACACTGAAACCAGCAGTGCCAGCCTAGAGTGGGATACACTGTCATGGACAGAGCTCAGGCCAGGCCCAGAGAAGGCAGGGAAGGCTTTCCGGAGGAGGATCCTCTGCGGAGCTTGAGGTATGAGCTGGAACTTTCCTTGGAGCAAGTGGGAAGAGGAGGAAGTTTGGGAAAAATCCCCCTACATGAGAAGCAGGCAACATTTCACAGGAGTCACAGAGGGGCTGATGCTCTAATGCAGCGAGCAGTCCCCAACGTTTTTGGCACCAGCGACTGGTTTTGTAGAAGACAATTTTTCCATCGACTAGGGAGGAGGGAACGGTTTCAGGATGAGTCAAGTGCATTACATTTATTGTTCACTTTATTTCTTTTATTATGACATCAGCCCCACCTCAGATCATCAGGCATTAGATCCCGGAGGTTGGGGACCCCTGCTTTAAGAGACATGACTGCCCATCAGCCTGGTTTGGGTTAAAGTCTCTTAGCAGTGAGGGAGGGCTTCCTAGATGGCACTAGAGGTAAAGAACCCCCCTCCCCATGCAGGAGATGTAAGAGACCCTGCTTTGATCCTTGGGTCAGGAACATCCCCTGGAGGAAGGCATGGCAACCTGCTCTAGTATTCTTGCCTAGAGAATCCCAGGGACAGAGGAGGCTGGTGGGCTACAGTCCATGGGGTTGCAAAAGAGACACAACTGAAGCGATTTAGCACATAGCACAGCAGGGAGAGAAGGAGGCTGCCCGCCTGGGATGTGGTCACCCCTAGGGCTGAGCTCCAGCCCAGAAGTCTCAGGGCCTGCCTCAGAGTTCCTCCTGGACCTTCTTGCCCTTCTGCTTCTGCTGCCACTGCCCAAACTTGGTGGGAAGTATCTCTGCCCAGAGCTGCATTCTGGCCTCCCTTGGCTTCTGGTTGACCCGTGGCACCAGGCTGATTTCCAGGTATTCCTCCGCATGGTTGAACGGTGGCCAAAGAGGCAGCCCCTTGCCATTGGGGTCCCTGGGTGGGAGGAATGAATGAATGAAGACCAAGGCCTCCTGTATTGCTCCCAGGCAGGCAGCTCTAAGTAGTCCTAGGCCCAAAGCCAGGCAGGCCTGTTTGCTTACTCACCCTGTCCAGGCAAAGTTGGTCCACTGGGCCATCATGGTGAGGCTCAGTTGCTTCTCCTCCTCTGTGGCTTCTGGAAAGGCTGTGGGAAGGACAGACTTGGATCAGGTTCAGGTGGGTCCTGAAGGAGACTCCAGGGTCCCTTATGCTGACCTGAGACCTCTGTTTCTGCAAGCCCCTCTCCTCCCCTGGTGGAGCCAGAAACCTAAGGATCACCGGTCCATCATCCTCACCCAACATGGAGCTCTCATCCGTGAGGAAAGGACCGCCGAACATGAAGGTCAACTCAGCCCCATGATCAGCCTGCACCCAGGCTGGCTTGATCTTCGCAAAAGAACTGGGTCGATGCTGGAACTCATAGAAAAAGATGGAGACACCAGAATCTGTGGAGAGAGGGCTGGATGAGAGATGGTCACCCACAGCCTGATCAGGTACTATCTTTGCTAAGCCAGGCTCATCATAGCACCAGTACCAGTGATAATAATGATCATGACAAAATGATGAACAGCAAGCCTTTCCTGAGTACTTGCTGGATGTTCAGCACCAGTCCATGTGCTTTATGTGTCATCATTCAGTTCATCTTCATAATAACCTATGGGTTAGATCATTATGCATTATGATTGCCATTTTATTTCTTTAAATTTTTATTTATTTGGCTGCACCAAATCTTGTTGTGGCATGTAGGATCGTTAGTTCCCCCCGACCAGGGATAGAACCCAGGTCCCCTGCACTGGGAGCCTGGAATCTTAGCCACTGGACCATCAGGGAAGTCCCTACTATAGCCAATTTAGAAATGAGAAAATGAGCCCAGAAGGGTTATGTATCTGCCCAAGGGGTCACAAAGACAGGAACTCGGAACTGTTCTAGGACTATGTTAGGGTTTAGCCACAACAGGGGTCCACAGCCTCCAGGATTGAATGCCTAATGATCTGAGGTGGAGGTGATGTCATAATAAATAGAAATAAAGTGCACAATAAACGTAATGTGCTTGAGTCATCCTGAAACCATCCCCCTCCCACTCCTGGTCTGTGGAAAAATTGTCTTCCATGAAAACAGTCCCTGGCGCCAAAAAGGTTGGGGACTGCTGAGCCATGAAGCTTGGAGGAAACAAGACTTCTCCCAGGAGGAAGGCTGAAAGCAGGAAAAATCACTCATGAGTCAATTGAATCCCAGAGAATTGGTGATAAGCCCTTCTGAGTGACCTCTGACAGGTCACTGCATCTCTCTGTGCCTTGGTTTTCTCCTCTGCAGAGTGTCCTGCCAGAGTCACCTCTCATTGCTGTAACACTGCATCCCGGAGAGGAAGTGGTGAGTGGGGGAAGCAGTGGAGCGTGAGGCTGTGTCACCTGTGATAGCTCAGGTCCTGGGCTCAAGTGGGAAGGGTGGGACAGGTTAGACAGTGATAGGCTTACCTTGGAGGTCTCTCGCAAATTGCAACATGGGTAAGGTTATGATAATGTCACTTAACAATTCCTGGAGGGCCTCTCGCTTGGCTTGTCCATCTGAGCTGCTGCCTAGGTATTCCTTTATGATGGTGGGCATCACCTCAGTGGGCACATCCTGGGGCAAGAGGCCTTGTCAGATCCCATAGCCATGGCAGACCCTTCCAAGAAGTCCTGCATCCTCCTGTCTGGCGTTTTTCATATCCCAGGGCTCATGTGCCAGGAGGCTAGCCACCTGCCTTCCTTGGGGGTTCTAGATGATGTCTGGGTGGGAAGAGGTCAAATCTGGAGTTAAATGCTCGCTCTGCAATCATTGCTTGGCTGTGTGACCTCAGACAGGTTGCTGAACCTCTCTGAAAGTCACTTCCTCCCTGTAAGGTGGTTTGGCAGCCTATGTGAATCACAGAGTTCTGGCCTAGAGCAGGCACTCAGTTGAAGTTTACTAGGAAGTTAGTGGAAGAATGAATCATGGGACTTCCCCCAGCTCCAGAGAGCAGTGATGAGGTTGTGTGAGTGAGGAGGGACTAGAGAGTCTCAAAGGAAGGAAATGTACATCGATTGAGCACCTCCTGGATACCAGACTCTTCCAATACAGCATCCAGTATCTTTCTTAAACAGCTCACACGGGTGGGAAGTAGCATCCCTATTTATGAGTGGAGAAATGGAAGGTTAACTGTGGACAAGCAGCCAGGGTCAGAATTTGACCCCAGATCCACCAGGTTTCAGGCATCCCAGGAGGTGCTAGTGGTAAAGAACCTGCCTGCCAATTCAGGAGACTTAAGAGATGTGAATTCGATCCCTGGGTCTGGAAGAGCCCCTGGAGGAGGGCATGGCACCCACTCCAGTATTCTTGCCTGGAGGATCCCAGGGACAGAGGAGCCTGGCGGGCTATAGTCCATAGGGTTGCAAAGAGTCGGACAGGACTGAAGCAACTTAGCACGCGTGCACCACCTGGTTTCAGGTCTGGCAGTGCCATCTTAAGCTCTGGGATCAGATGGCTGGCACAAGCTCTGCCTCTGCCCTTTACCTACCACGAGGCCTTGAGCCTCAGTTTCCTCATCTGTAACATGAGGATAATGAAAGTCCCTGCTTCACAAAGTTGTAATGAGGATTGGAGGATTTGAATGCCTGTCCTAGTGCTCAACACAGCACAGTCCCTGGCAGAGAGTGTGTGCTCATTACGGGTAGTCTGTGATGAAAATGATGTGGTGATGCTCTTGCTCTGAGAACCATGTTGTGTCATGTCCAAGGGGATTCCTAGACAGAACTAAAATCCAACAGTTGCCCCCCAGGCTTGGTGGCAGGTAGGTAGCTGGGTGTTGGAGGGTAGCGGGTAGAGACTGTGTCGGGTTCAGCCCCACTGGACTACCCTTTCCTGCCTTTTTCTCACCATATTGGTCAAGGAGGGCCTCAGGATGGCCAGCATGTCCTCCAGGCTCAGTTGATCCATCTTATCCAGGAAACCCCAGCCCTGTGGAGACACCAAGGCCCTCTTAGTGCAGCCTCATCACGGCCCATGCCCCTCACCCTCACCTTCCCAGCCAGCTCCCAGCTTGGAGCAGGCCAGTGTTCACAGCCCTGTGACCATGAGCCCATTATGGAGCCAAGTGTGGCCAAACCCACTAGCCTGAAGACCTCCCTAAAAATAAACTTCTAATTCAGGAGGGAGGGAAAAGCACCAAATACAACAAGCAAGGGCTTAGCAGCAGTCTCGGAATTTGTTCAATATTTTCATAGAATAACATCAAGACCCCCAGGTCCTGTAGCAGGGGTTACAAAGAAAGTTCAAATGTTGTCTTTAAAATTAAATGTTGACTTCAGGAACTTCTCTGGTGGTCTGGTGACTGAGACCCTGCTTTCCATGCAGGGGGCCTAGGTTCGACCCCTGGTCAGGGAACCCACATGCTGCAACTAAGAGTTCGCATGGCGCAGCTAAGACCTGACACAGCCAAATAAATAATAGAAATAAAATAAATAATTCAAAAAATGTTGGCTTTGCATGTTACAGTTTTAAAAGCTGGGTCTCTGGTTTAAGTCCCAGCTCCACTACTTACTAGGTACATAACATGAACCAGTTACTTAAACTCTCTATGTCACAGTTTCTTAATCTGTAAGTGAGTAACAGTTGCTCAGTCATGTCTGACTCTTTGCGACCCCATGGACTGCATAAGTCCATGGAATTCTCCAGGCCAGAGTACTGGACTGGGTAACCTTTCCCTTCTCTAGGGGATCTTCCCAACCCAGGAATCGAACCCAGGTCTCCCACATTTCAGGCGAATTCTTTACTAGCTGAGCCACAAGGGAAGCCCAAGAATACTGAGCTATGAGGGAAGCCCCTTTTAATCTGTAAAAGGAGGAACAATATCTTACCTCATGGGATTGTTATGTGAACTGGGTTAATGCATAAAGGCCTTGACAGAGTAAGCAGGATAGAAAGGTTAAAGTTATTAAAGTTATTTTCATGGCTCCCAGACTCTTGGCTAATCTTTGTAGTGGCAGGAACAAAAAATTCACAGATAAACAAACACAAAAAGTGTATACCCAAGAGGAGACGTTAATCTTCACTAGGAATTAAGGTACTAAACTAAAGGCCACAGAAGCTAAAGTAGCAAAACTTTTTAAACAGTTGTTCTACAAGATCAATATCCCAATTGCTCCTATACACTAGCAATGAATAATCTGAAGGTGACATGAAGAAAACAATTCCATTTACAATAGCATTGAAAAGAATAAAATACTTAGGAATAAATTTAATAAGGGAAGTACAAGACTGTACATTAAAAACTAGAAGACATAATTGAGAGAAATTAAAGAAGACTTAACTAAATGTGAAGATGTTCCATGTTCATGGATTGAAAGACTTAATATTGTTAAAATGACAATACTTCCCAAATTGAACTAGAGATTCAGTGTGATCCAATCAGAATCTCAGTTGCTTTTTTTTTTTCTTTTCAGGAATGGACAAGCCAACCACGATTCACATGGGAGTGCAAGGGACTCAGAATAGCTAAACAATTATGGACTGATTGTGTCTCCACATAAATACACGTGGAGTCATAATCCCCAGTACCTCAGAATGTGATCTTGTGTAAAGATGAGGCCATTAGTCAAGTTCAGTTGATTACAGAGGTAATCATTAGGGTGGGCTCTAGTCTAGTATCAGCTTCCCTGATGGCGCAGTGGGTAAAGAATCTGCCTGCAATGCAGGAGACACAAGAGTCGCATGTTCAATCCCTGAGTCAGGAAAATCCCCTGGAGAAGGAAATGGCAACCTACTCCAGTACTCTTCCCTGGGAAATCCCATGGACAAAGGAGCCTGACAGGCTACAGTCCATGGTGTCACAAAGAGTCAGAAGCAACTGAGCACAGAGCACTGTCTAGTGTGTCTGGTGTCCTTGTAAAAGGGGGAATTTGCACAGAGATAGATAGGTCAGAGGGAAAGCCAGAGAGAGAACGCCATCCTTAAGCCAAGGAATACACGAGGCCAACGGAAACATTAAAAAGAGGCATGGATTCTCTCTCACAACACTTAGAAGGAACCAATCTTGCTAACATCTTGATTTCAGACTTGTAGCCTCTAGGACTGTGAGACACTTAATGTCCATTGTTTAAGCCACTCAGATTGTGGTTCTTTGTTATGGCAACTCTGACAAAATAATATAGCAATCTTGAAAAAGAAGAACAGAGTTGAGGAATTCACACTTCCCAATTTTAAAACTTACTATAATACTGCTGTAATCAAGATACTATGGCAGTGGCATAAGGATAAATGAATAGAGTAGAATTCAAAGTCCAGAAATAAACGCCTTCATTCATGACCAGCTGATTTTCAATAAGGGCACCAAGACAGTTCAATAAGAAAATAATAGTTTTTTTCAACAGATCATGCAGGGACAAGAAGATACCATGTGCAAAAGAGCCCTAGCTCACACCATATACAAAAATTAACTTGAAATGAATCTAGACCTAAATATAACAGCTAAAACTATAAAATTCTGAGAAGTAATCATAGAGGTAAACCTTTATGACCTTGGATTTAGCAATCATTTCTTAGGTATGACAAAAAAAAAAAAGGGCAAACAACAGAAGAACAGATAAACTTCATCAATTTTTTTTTAATTGTGTGGCAAAGGATACTGTCAACAACGTGAAAATACAATCCACAGAATGGGAAAAATATTTGAAAATCATATACCTGGAATATACGAAAAATTTTACAACTCAACAATAAAAAGACAAATAATTCAATTTAAAAATGGGCAAAACAGAAGACAGTTCTCCAAAGGAAATATTAAAATGGCTGATAAGCACATGAAAAGATGTTCACCATTTTAGTCACTAGGGAAGTGCAACTCAAAACCACAATGAGATACCACTTCACACCCACTGGGATGACTACAATCAAAACAAAAGATATTAACAAGCATTGGCAAGCATGTGGAATAATTGAAATCCTTACACACTGCTGGTGGGAATATAAAGTGGTGCAGCTACTTTGAAAAATACTTCAGCAGTTCCTGAAATGATTAAGCATAGACTTAATCCATGACCCACTGGTTCCATCCCTGAGTATATAACCAAGACCAATTAAGGCATATATTTGCACAAAAACTGGTACACAAACGTTCATAGCAGGGGAATCCATAAGAGCCAAAAAGGTGGAAACAACCCAACTGTCTATCAACTGATGAATGGATAAACAAATGTGGTGTATCCATACACTGAACTACTACTACTACTAAGTCGCTTCAGTCATGTCCGACTCTGTGCGACCCCATGGACTGCAGCCCACCAGGCTTCTCCGTCCATGGGATTCTCCAGGCAAGAACACTAGAGTGGATTGCCATTTCCTTCTCCAATACATGAAAGTGGAAAGTGAAAGTGAAGTCGCTCAGTCGTGTCCAACTCTTAGCGACCCCACAGACTGCAGCCTACCAGGCTCCTCCATCCATGGGATTTTCCAGGCAACAGTACTGGAGTGGGGTGCCATTGCCTTCTCCCATACACTGAACTATTCAGCCATAAAAAAGAGGGAAGTACTGATATCCACTACAACATAGACGCCCCTTGAAAACATTATATTAGGTGAAAGAAGTCAGACACAAAACCCCAAATAGTGTATGATTCTATTATATGAAATGTCCAGAAGAGGCAAATCCATAGACTTGACAGAGAGTAGATCAGAGATAGAAAGTAGATTCATGATTGCCAAGTGCTGGGGTGGGGGCCATGGGGAGGGATGGGAAGTGACAGCTAAATGGGTATGGGCTTCTTTCTGTGTGATGGTGAAGCAAATGTTCTGGAATAAGATATGGTGATGGCTGCACAGCTTTGTGAGTATACTAAGAACCACTGAATTGTACACTTTAAAGAGGTAACTTTTATGCTATGTAAATTATATTTTTTAAAAGTTGACATTTAAAAAATTGTGCTCTGCAAATGCTGGTAAGGTTGCAAGAAAGCCTGTAGATTCCAGGGACTTCACTGGTGATCAAGTGGTTAGGACTCTGTGCTTCCACCACAAGGGGCCTGGGTTTGATTCCTAGTCGGGGAACTAAGATCCCCCAAGCCTCATAGCAGTCAAACGAAATGAAACAAAACAAAACAAAAAACCTGTAGACATTGCTGGTGGCAGCTTGAATCAGTGAAGTAATTTCAGAAAGTGCGGTACCAATAGCAACATGTAAGAAGTGGAGAGGTTTCCATTAGGAATACAGATTACTTTTCATGGCTAAAGCTTTCGCCGTGGATACTTAGTAAACATCTAGTTGGCTGAAAATGTTATGGTTGTGCTCCTATGGAGAGTGGAAGGAACGCCTGCACTAGTGATGGGGTGAGCAGCCCGCTGAGTCACCAACCTGAGAAATATCTTTAGCTACAAAGTCCTGGGCACAGCGTTCCACACCAGACAGGTTTGCCTATGTCTTGGGAGCCAGCCAAGTCGGCTGTCTTTCACTTAACACTCACAATTCAATGTTGCAAGTGTGGGGGCAAGGCTGCCTACCAGAGTCCAGGGCACTCTTCTGCTATTACACACACACACACACACACCTGGACTGTAAACTCCTACAAACTTCAGTGAGTGTCAACATTGCTTAAGGCTTTCATCTAACAAGCACCCAAATGTCCCCCTGGGAATTAAATCCAAGGAAATAAGTCAAAGGACAAAGCTGTGGACATGAAGACATTCACTGCAATATTAGCTTCAGTGATTAAAATGAGAAGCTGCCGAAGCAATGAAATGAAGGAAAATTATGAGACGACCCTTTCTTTGTGGAAGGTTTTGCAGGCATTAAATTCATTCATTGTGAAGATGGGTGGGAGAGTGAGAATGAAATATGAGAAGATGCTTAGAAGGAAGGTATGACGGTGACACTGTGTGGGGTGTTCTGTGCACCTGAAAAGGACTGGAAGGCACGTGGGCCATGATGTCTCCCAGTGACTTGACATTGTCAGAAACCTGGGAATCTTGGGGGCTTGGTCTCTCAGGTACAGAGTCACACAAACTAGTCTCATAGAGCCTGATTCATAAACCAGACACCAAGGCAGGAATATGCTATGGATCAGTACTTCCTAGAAAGTACAAAAATGTGGTCCCTAAGAAGGAAATATCTGCTTTGAGAAAATGAAACTGGGTCAGCCTCTGCTTCCTCACCTATGAGACAGAAGGGTCTGAGCTCACAGCACATGGAGATGATGTCGGGGTGGGAGAGAACCACATGGGGCAGGGAGGGCCTTGAAGGGCACACTCACCCTGGGGATGAGCCAGCCAAACTCATGGTTGTTGAAACCGAAGAGGAAGGGCACAGAGGGGAACTGCCTCTCCCTCAGGAGCTCCTCAGCGCTCTTGGGAAAGAAGGTGCCGTCGATGTTGTACGAAGCTATTTTTTTCTACAGGAGAAAACAAAGCAGAGAGCCTCCCAGTCAGGCCCTCAACAGATGGGACCCTAGAGATGCCTTGGCTGCCTGCCTGGGTGGCTGAGCCTTAAGGAGAAGAGAGGGGATGAGATCACCAAGGTGAGAAGACTGGAGGGAGTTGGGAGACCAGGCCCATGATGCTTTTAAGCCGTCTTCTTTGCTAGAAGACCCTCAGGACTGGGGTGGCCCCCCTCTTCATGCCCCCAGACCCTTCACCTCCTGGGTAGCTGCCTCACCCTGCACTGATGATTGGCCCTCTGCTCCTGCAGGCACTGGACAGAATCCCCTCTGTGTCACTGCCTACTGCCATTCCCCAAGAAGTGAGCATACCGACTTGTAGGCGAGGATCATCTCCTTGATCGTCTTCTGCCGAAGGCACTGCACCATCTCAGCCGAGGAGTCAGAGTTGCAGGCCAAGGAGTCTGCGAGGGTCTGGGAAAGAAAAGTGTCTTGACTCCCTCTCGCCCATCAGTGCCCACTTCCAGCCCTCTGCCTCCCACAGAGGACAAATTTGTAGGAGAAACGGGTCAATGATGTAAGAGACAGGACCTTGACACTGGCCAGAGATCCACCACCAACTCAGATAAGCTTTCCTTGCCCACCAGCTTGGGTGGTCCCCAGGCACTCCATATGTCCCCCATTAAGTCATTACTGTCACTATCTGTGTGTGTGTGTGTGTGTGTGTGTGTCTGGGTCCCCTCTACCCCTGTGAGAACAGTGTCATTATCTAATTAACTCTAGTCCCAGAGTCAGTGGGCTCAAAAAAGTTTTATGGAGTAAGGGAAGGAGTTGATGCTAGTCATAAAGAACTTGTCTGCCAGCGCAGGAGATGTGAGAGATGTAGGTTCGATCCCTAAGTCTGGGAAGATCCCCTGGAGGAGGGTACAGCAACCCACTCCAGTATTCTTGCCTGGAGACTGCCATGGACAGAGGAGTCTGGTGGGCTATAGGCCACAGGGTCCCAAAGGGTTGGACACAACTGAAGTGATTTAGTATGCAGGCACACAAGGAAAGGAGAGAGGGTTTAGGTGGGGAGGGAGTCATGTGTGCGCTACTCTGGCAGGGAGGGGACCGTGGTTGGTGCTGAGGCTGGAGCAGGGTCAGGTAGCCCGTGAGGCTGGAGGGATGACTTCAGGGACCATGTCACACCCTAGGAGCTCTGGCGGTTTTCCCTGAGTTCTCACTGGTCATGTGTTTCCTTCAGCCTAGTGTGTCCCTCTCTGCCAGCAAGGAGCTGGCTACTGGTTAACACCTCCGCCCTGGGACTCCAAGAGCAAGCATAGGGCAGGTGTACAGGGGGTGAGAGAGTGAAAGAAATGCAGACCTGAGCCAGGAGCCAGGGGTTAGGATCCAGTAACCCCGGTACGGTGATGATTCCACTCTGTGCTATAGCTCTGTGGAACAGCCCTGCAGCCAGCGGGGACAGGACCTGAGGGCAATGTGGAGGACAGATGGCTGTCAGAGGAGGGCAGAAGATCCGGGAGGTCTGGGACCACAGGAGATACCAATGCTGGCTCCCTCCCTGGGGTGACTCACCAGGGCAGAGACGACAGAGGCCCCGCTAGATTCACCAAAGATGGTGACAGAGTTGAAGTCACCCCCAAAGGGGGTGATGTTCCCCTGCACCCAGCGCAGAGCAGCCACGACGTCGAGGAAGCCCCAGTTGCCAGGAGCGTGCTTGTCCCCAGTGCTGGCAGTTGGGTGGGGCAGTGGTTAGGGCCGGTTGGATCCCTTGACAGATCTTCCTCAGCCTCTGAAGTTTTGCTCTGAATCAGCCCCTGGGATGCCCCACCTTCCCTTGCTCCTCAATCTGGCCTGGCTATGAGCGACGCCCAGTAGCAAGATTCCCAGTATGTGGGATGGGTGGGCCTGGCTGGGCAACCCGCCAGCTTTGGCTCTCCTGCGGCTTCTGGAATGTGTTGTTCCTTGACCCTACAGACTCTGTTGACCCACAGGCCAGGAGCCAAAGTCTTGTGCCCAAAGGCCCAAGTCAAACCCTGGCTTTGGCTGAGCCCCTCCCCCAAGGGAGTGGAGCCTCAGCTGACTCTTCTCGGCCCAGCACCCTGCTTGCCTGGGACCCGGTCTCGCTTCGAGTTCCGGACCCTCACCCTATGCAGTCACTGCCCTCCGCCAGGCCTGCTGCCTCACCTGAAAAAGCCAAGGAAGCCCAGGCGGTACTGGACTGTGACCACGACCACGTCCCCATAGGCGGCCAGGGCAGACCCATCGTGGGAGGTGGCGGTGCCAGTCACGAGAGAGCCCCCGTGGAACCACACCATGACCTGCAGAGACGGCCGTGGGTCAGTGATTGTGGCTGCCCATTGACTGGCTCAGGGCCTTCTGGGGACTCCTGGAGCACTTTCGAAGCGGGAGTGGGGAGAAATCAAGCCTGGCCGCACTGGCTGGGTGGACAGGGCCCTCTAGGCAGCTCACTGGCCTTCCTGCCCCCGAGGGGGCCTCAGCCGGGCTGTATATGTTGAGGATCAGGCAGTCCTCCGAAATGGGGAAGGTCTGGTGCTTTCCGTCCAGCGTAAATCTGCTGTTGTTCATTCTCTCCGGATCCTGTGGGCACCTGTGGTGGAGGAGGAGCCCGAGGGCCAATGGGTCAGCCCCACCAGCCCAGGTAGCTGGACCCCTGCCACCTGCCTGCCTGCCCACCTCCGCGGGGCTACTCACACGGCGTGGGCCCTGCTGGCATCTCGCACGCCCTCCCAAGACTCCGCTGGGCGCGGGGCCGAGAACCGGTGGGGCCCCAGGGGCGGCTGGGCGAATGGGATGCCCAAGAAGACGTTCACAAGATGGTCTGTGCCCTTCACGCCCACCTGCCGGCCTCGCACACGGCCCAGGGGTGTGTCCACTTCAGGCTGAGTGACCCCCGGCCCTGAGGGCAGGACAGAGGGGCTGTGGGTGAGTGTGCATGGGGTGGCAGATGGACCCACTAGTCTGCTCTCTGAGCACCTCCTCTGCCAGGCCGGGTTCTGAGCACTCTGATGAACTGCCCCAGCCTACCTGTGAAACGGGTCTTGTGACTACCACCTAAGTCCTCTCCCCACCTCTTCTCCAGATTGAGTCAGTTCCCCGTAGTGATCAAGCTAAACTACCCTGCAACCCACAGACCTGCCAGGTGGGCAGTGGGTGGTGGGCTTGGGCCGGCCACTTGCCCTCTCTTAACTCTCACCTGCTGAATAAGGTGTGACAACCTTATCTTTTTGGTTTCTCTGTTCTGATAATTTGACATCTGGCTCGCTGGCCTTGCCCTCCCAGGGCTAGCCAGTTCTTAGAGATGGTAAACCACTCACTGAGACATGTGCCCTTCACAGTCCATCCAGAGGCCATGCCCCCGGCCCCCGCCACCTCTGGGCACCCTCATGCTCCTGGCAACTAACCACCTGCCCTAATCAATGCAAGGCCAAGTCCCGGACAACTAGGGACAGCCCCGTGCCCCAGAACCTACTGAAACCATTCCAGTGAGCTAACCCAGACCTACTCTGCCTGTCTCACCTGTTCCTCCCACAGGAAACAATGAAAGCTCTCATCCACATCCCTCCCCACCCTGCTCATTTCCTCTGCCTCCTGAGGGACCCCTGCTTCCCTGAGTGGCCCTGTTTCTAGGGAATGGCAAGTAAACTTTCTTTCTCATGATAATCATTTCTATGTCTGTGTCTTACTGATTAAATGAAATCCTAGGAACTCTTAAAAACATGACAAATTGCACTTAAAAATGGTCAAAATGGTAAATTTTATGTTTTGTATGTTTTATCATAATAAAAAAAAGAGGTGGGTAGCATTACCCGGATGGTTGCCCCTGCCCAGAGAGGATGTTCAACCCTTGGCATTCCGGTGAACAACTGAACAGAACAGAGGGCTCCTTCTCTGAGCAGGCTGCCCACCTTCCCTGTCCCTACCCAACTCTTGCCCCTTCCTCCAAGTCCTCCCACCAACCCAGAAGCTCCCACCTCTGCAGGCCCTGCGGGTGTGTCTTACCAGTGTCTGTAGCAGAGAATGCCAGGAGCAGACAGGCCACCCCGACCAGGGCCCTGGACCCGGTTCTTACCACTGTGCCCATGCTTCTTACTCACACTCAACTGTGGGCAGAAGTGGTGGAAGGTAGAACAATGTCCCTGCCCTTTGGCACAGCCAATCTCTAAACGGTTGTTAGGAAAGCCTCAGCAGACCGCCCCAACCTGACTGGTGGCCAGTCCAAAGACCCAGAGTCTAGCACCCAGGTTGGGGGAGGAGGGAGGTGGGGCTGGGAGAGCAGCCCTGCCAGCAGGAGCCTGGGTGATATGACAGCCCTAGGCAAGGGAAGGTGCTCTACAACCCTGGGTTCAAGTTCCAGCTCTCCTGACACCAAGACTTCCAGAACACTTTGTACACTCACTGCAAGACACACATATCACCTACCTGAGTGAATAGTGGACATGACCCCGGTGCCAGTCCTGCTCTGAGTGCACCAGCTCACTGGGGTGGGGGCCACTGTCTGGTCCTACCTGCTGGAGGGGCACCTGAGCTCTGCAGCAGGGTAGAGGGAACTGGGGTTGACGCCCCCTTTAAAAAAAATTATTTATTTTTGGCTGCATCAGGTCTTTGTTGTGCAAGCAAGATCTCCTGGCTCAGGAGTTGGGGGTGCTCAGGCTTAGATCCCTGGAGGTATGTGGGATCTTAGTTCCCCCACCAGGGATTGAACCCTCATCTCCCTCATTGGAAGGCAGACTCTTAACCACTGGACCACCAGGGAAGTCCCTTTTTTAAAAAAAATCGAGTCTTCCCTTGTAGCTCAGTCGGTAAAGAATCTGCCTGCAAGGCAGGAGACCTGGGTTTGATTCCTGGGTTGGGAAGATCCCCTGGAGAAGGAAATGGCACCCACTCCACTATTTTTGCCTGGAGAATCCCAAGGACAGAGGAGCCTGGCAGGCTACAGTTTAGGGAGTCTCAAGAGTCGGACACGACTTAGCAACTAAACCACCACCAAATTCACATTACAATGAACCATTATAAAGTATACAATTCAGTGGCATTTAGTGTATTTGCGATTTCGTGCAATCTTTCTAGTTACAAAATTCTTTCATTACCCCAGCAATATATCCTACCCATTAAACAGTCACTCTCCATTCCCACTCCTACCCCCTCACCTTCCATGCCAATAACCCCATCCCCTGAGGAGCCGATAACCATTAATCTGCTCTCTGACTCCATAGATTTACTTATTCTGGATGTATCACATTAAAGCAATCATATGATATGTGACATTTAGTATCTGGCTTCTCTCCCTCAGCATGATGTTTTGGAGTTTCATCTAGGGTGTAGCACATATCAGTACTTACTTTTTATGGTCAAATAATATTTCACTGTGGGTGCAGCAACATTTTTTCTACCCATTCATTCATTGAAGGGCATTTGGGTTGTTTCCTCCTTTTGACTCTTATGAATTACACTGTTGTAAACATTTGTTTATGAGTTTCTGTGCGGTCCTATGTTTTCGTTTCTCTTCGCTGTAGAGCTGGGAATGGAACTGCTGGTAGTAGTTCTGTGTTTAATGTTTTGAAAAACAGACAAGCTCTTTTTCATGGTGGTTGGATGATGCCTTGGGCCCGAGCAGCCCTGCTGAGGGGCCTGTGCGCTGAGGATCCCCAGGGTGTATGCTGGGGATAACTCTCAGGTAGGCTGACTCTCTGAAAGTGGCCTCACGTGGCAGCGGTGGAGGCAGGGCACTACCCTCCACTGGGCCTGAGACTCCTGGGCAGGGATGATGGAGGAAATGGGGCAGGAAGACTCCTTGTAGCAACTCAAATCAACGTGACTTCAAATCTGAAGCAACGTGATTTCAGAGCCAGCCCTCCTGCCCTGAGATCCTGGCTCTGCCACGTGTCAGCTGTGTGACCTGGTACAAGTTACTTCACAGTTCCAGGCCTAGTTTTGTCTTCCATTAAACAGTGATGATAAGAGGAGCCACCTCGCAGGGTTCAAGTGAGGTTACAGCACGAAAACATGAGGTATGAAACCAGAGGCAAGGGGAGCCTGTTCTTGTGTCAGAACAGGATGTCCGGCTCTCTGCTGGCTTGGGAGACCCCCACCCCATGGGCCCCAGTGTCAGGAACATGACTGGCTGGGAGTGAGAGGTGGGGGGATGGGTGGAGAGTACAATGCACTGGCAAATATTTGCTAATTCGAACAGCTGAATGTGCTGTTCATTGAGGGACTGGGTGAAGGTCATGGCTGGACTGGAAGCCAGATCCTCTCCTGGAGTTCCAGCTCACACCTCAATTTGGAGAGCCTGAGGACCAAATTTCTCTCCTGCCAGAAACAACCAGGGCAGCTTCCTGAATCCTCTTTGGAAATTTCCCTGGTGGGGCCATTCCCTCTCTCAGAATCCCAGGTACATGCAAGGGCTCATGAGAGAGAGACTGAGAAAGAGGAAGGTGGGTGATGGAGGGAGGTAACCAGCCACAATGAGATACCACTACACATCCATTAAATTAATCAAATGTAAAAGACTGATAAGACGAGGTGCTGGTGAGAATCTGGAGTAATTGGAACTCACATATATGGCTAATGAGTATGCAAAAATGGCATAGTCAAGTTGGAAGGCAGTTTGACATTTTCTTTCAAAGTTAAGCACACACTTTCCATATGACTCAGTGAATCCACTGTTAGCTATTTGCATGTGTGCTAAGTTGCTTCAGTTGTGTCCAACTCTGCAACCCTATGGACCAGACTATAGCCTTCCAGGCTCCTCTTTCCATGGGATTCTCCAGGCAAGAATATGGGAGTGGGTTACCATGCTGTCCTCTAGGGATTGAACCTGTGTCTCTTATGTCTCCTGCAGTGACAGGTGGGTTCTTTATTGCTCCTGCCACCTGGGAAGCCCTAGCAATTTACTATTTATGAAATGAAAGCATATGTCCAGGGACTTGTCTGAAAATGTTCATAGCGACTTTGTTGAAAATAGCCTAAAAATGCTCAGACGCTTCAGTCGTGTCCGACTCTTTGGGACCCCATGGACTGTAGTCCACCAGGCTGTTCTGTCCATGGGATTCTCCAGGCAAGAATACTGGACTGGGTTGCCATTTCCTTCTCCAGGGGATCTTCCTGACCCAGGGATGGAACCCATGTCTCATGTCTCCTGCATTGGCGGGTGGGTTCTTTACCACTAGCACCACCTGGGAAAAAGGAGAAATCACTCAAATGTCCGTCAGTGGATGAATGGGTAAAATGTGGCGTGTCATATATGGAGTCTTCTTCAGCAAGAAAAGAGAAAAACTACTGGTTGAATCTCAAAAACATTATGCTAAGAGACAGAAGCTGGTAAAAAAAAAAAATCAATTTATATGAAGCTTTAAAAAAGGCAAACTATAGCAACAGAAAGCAAGTTAGTAGTTGTGTGGAATCAGGTTCGGGGCAGTGCCAGGGTGCACAAAGGAACTTTTCTGAGCAATGGATGCATCCTAAAACTTGATGTGATGGTGGTTGTACGTCTTATACATTTATCCAAATTTATAAAACATTTCACACCTAAAATGGGTGAATGTGTATGTGAATTATTCCACAATAAAGCTGTTCAAAAAATCAGTTTACCTAAAACTAGTCCTGGGAGTCCACTTTTGGGAAGTACACTGTGCATAGAAGGACTGAAAAACAGAAGCATGCATGCCAACAGATGCTTTCAGGATGCTGGGGAAGCATTAGAACCAGACAGTGTTCATGAGAACGGGCTTCCCTAGTGGCTCAGTGGTAAAGAATCCACCTGCCAATGCAGGAGGTGTGGGTTCAATCCCTAGGTTGGGAATATCCCCTGGAGAAGGAAATGGCAACCCACTCCAGTATTCTTGCCTGGGAAATCCCATGGACAGAGGAGCCTGGCAGGCTACAGTCCATGGGGTCGCAAAGAGTCGAACAAGACTTAGCGATGAACTAACAAGAACAACAAAAGAAAAAAAAGAAAGAAAAAAAAAAAACAAACACCAAAAGAAAGTGTTCTTTAGAAAGAAGTCTCCTTTCTCATCCAGAGTTGGTCATCTCAAGCTCAAGGGTGTACTTGTGTGCCACCTGGTGTCTATAGTGGGCAATGCGTGAATCTCCATCCTTCAAGCCCAACTTCAGGGGGCTCTGACTGGGCTGAATACAGTGGGTAGAAAGAAGGGGGACATTTCTCCTGGGAAACCAGGTACTCAGAGGGTCAGAGGTAGGGAGTCCTGGATCTATGAGAAGAGGGATACAACCTCTTATTGATATAAAGAAAGTGCTTTGGTGGAACAAAGAGGCAGAATGAACATAATTGGTGCTTTTGCATATTGAGATGAAATATAAGATAGGGTTTTGGTGGGGTGGGGTGCGGGTGGGAAGAGATGGTGAAAAGGAATTAAAAGTTTAGGGAGAATGAGGTCCATAGGAAAACGAATCATGTCAATGCCCACAGTGAGTTGGGGAATGCTCAGCAGAGGGGATGGTTGGAGGTGGGGGTCGGCAGTAGCAAGGGGGATTCTAAAAAGCAAAGGAGACCTCCCTGGATGAAGAGGCCATTGGGAGCCAACAGACAAGTCTCTTCTCCTAACATCCTAGATCTTCTGATGCCTCAATCCTGCTTCCAGGAAATATCTCACAGATAAACCTCTTCATGGATGTGCTGCGATCATGTAAAGTCTGGGCCCTACAATGTCTGCAGAATCACTGAAGATAAAGACAGGTTCAGGAGACAGTGACTGAGGAACCCGCCCAGTTCTCCTGGCCACTGTGCAGCTGGCCCAGGCTCCAGCAGCCCATGGACAAGCCCAATTCTGCTTCCTACAAAAAAAAGGGTCAATCACCTCTGTGGGACACTAAGTGAAAGAGAAGTTTGTTTAAAGGTCAACAATAGATGGCACTTAGTCTAGGAAGACAATGGGTGGGGATAGGGACATCGACATTCTGAGTAATGGGTAGCCTGGGTGGAGGGTGGGGCTGAGATCCTACACTCCCAGGATCCTAGTGTCCAGGTTTCTGATTGGCCATTTACAGACGGAGAGCATGGGGGCCTTGCTGAGAGCCAGGTGTGCAAGGTTCCCCAAGCACCTTCCTTCAGAGGTAGAGGAGAGAGAGGCTGGGGAGGCAGTGGAAGTAAGGAAGGGAAGACGGGGCTCAGGGTCCAGTGGAGTGCTAAAGAAAGTAAACTTCCATTAGTGTTTGCTCACGCAGCTTCCTGGGAAGGTTTATTGATTGTGTCTGAGAAGAGAGGACCCGTGGCAGGCTTGGGAACATCAGGCAGTTGGTTCTTCAAGGTTTCCGTGAGGATAGATGGGTAGAAGAATCAATGAATGAATGGCTGTGTGAATGAAAGAAAAAACTGCTGGCTCCTCACTGGGCATGTGTGGGCACATCTGGCAGAGCCCCACCTATACTCAAGCCCCCAACCCCCCACCCCCAGATGCAGGAAACTATAGTTCTGTGTGCTTCTCCTTGGTCTCCATTAGCTCCTGTGTCTTCTGGGGTAGGGTCTTCATCCAGAACTGGAGCCTGTGGGCCTTCAGGGCCCGGCCCACTGCAGGCTGCGTGTTCAGCTGCATGTATTGGTCCTCCTGGTCGAACATCGGCCAGTGGGGCAGACCCTCACCATTGGGGTTCCTGTAGACATGAGGGTCACTCTGAGTCCTACCAAGCTCAGATCCAAGCACCCTGACAGGTCAGGCAAGGCAACCAAACAGGGCTTGGGGAATGAGAGGGGAGGTTTCTAGAAGTAGGAAAGAAAGAAACCACCTCCCACTAGAGCATCAGTTCTACAGGAGGCAGGGCAGCCTTTGTTCCTTCCTGACAGAGGGAGGTTCTGTAGGTAACAGCACTGTCACCGCCCCTCCCCCCACCATCCAGGTCACCCAGAGATGGAAAGAGTGTCCAAGAGGATCTTGGAGCTGGGGAGGGGGCCATGCAATGAAGGACACATACACTCATGAGTCACCGTAGACAGATGAGGGGAGCCCCAGATGGATTCCAGGCCCTGCCCTCCCCACCATGGGGTTAAAGTAGGGGTGTGACATCTCACTGATTTCGAGCAAAGTTGGCCCAATACTTGATCATCTTCCTGCTCAGCAGCTCCTCCTCCTCCGTGAATTGGACTACAGAGCAAGAAGACAAGGGTCCAGGTCAGGGCAGTTCAGTCCGGCACGTGGGTCATTCCCCCGTCTCCCCACCATCCCAGGCTCTGTCCTGTCATCCCCAGCCTTCAGCTCTGCCCGATCCCCAGGCCCTGTCCTTGCCCAAGCCCCATATATTCATCCCGGCCTCTGGCTGACCCGACACTGGGTTCAACCCTGACCTAGAAGGCTCTCTTCTTCTGACACTGGAAGAGATTTAAAAAATAAATAGGAGGGCTTCCCTGGTGGCTCAGCTGGTAAAGAATTCATCTGCAATGAGGGAGACCTGGATTCAATACCTGGGGTTGGGAAGATCCCCTGGAGAAGGGAACAGCTACCCACTCCAGTATTCCGGCCTGGAGAATTCCATGGACTGTATAGTCCGTGGGGTCACAAAGAGTTGGACATGACTGAGTGATTTTAAAAAATAAATAAATAAATAGGAAAAAGAAGGGTAGGGAGGAAGGGAAAAAAAAAGAGAGAGAGAGAGAGAAAAATGCCTTTGAAATATGTTCTCTGCACCCATGCCAGACACCTAAAATCAGGGTGGGGAGAGATGGAGTATAGGTTCTGGTCTGAAGAGTCCTGGACTCCAAGCTCAGTTTTTTTTTCCCTTTCCTTTTCTTCTTCGTCTTCTTTTTTAAAATTTCCTTTTCTTTTTTGTACCTGCAGCATGCGGGACTGTAGTTTCCCAGCCAGGGATTGAACCTGTGCCCCCTGCATCAGGAGTGTAGAGTCTTAACCACTGGACCATCAGGGAAGTCCCTGGAGCTCAGTCTTTCCATCTGTCAGATCTTGGACACCTGATCCCGTCCTCTCTCAGAGCCTTAGTTTTCTCATGATTGCCCTCACCCAGGGTCTCAGCGAGCATCCCACATCCTGGGAACAAGGAGCCCCACCCAGGATGACTCACTTTGCTCATTTCTGAAGAGGAAGAGAACCTCATCTCCATGGTCCGCCCTCACAGAGCTCGGCCTGACATCCTTGAAGAAGCTGGACTGATGTTGGAACTCGTAGAAGTAGACGGGGGCGTGGGAACCTGGGGAGGTAGGGCAGATGGGCCATGACATGGCAGCCCCTCACTGGGAGCCTTCCTGCATGATCCATGGTGATGACATAGCTAGGTCCAAAGATGGTTGGAATCTGGACAATGGGGTGAGGGAATCCCAGGCTGGAGCAACGGCAGTGGGAAGGGCCTGGGTTCAAATCGTGGCCTTGGAACTTCCTAGGGTGTGGTCTTGGGCAAGTCACTGAAGGTCACTGAACTCTTTTCCTCTTCTGTAAAATGGGATAAATGTCTGTCTCTTAGACTAGCCATGAGGATTTACCGAGATGAAGGATCTCAAGTGCCTGGCACCTGGGGCCCAATAAATATATATGGGTGGGGACCTGGACACTGGTAGACCTCCCCTGACACCTGCAGCTCCAAGCTGCCCCCCTGCCAGTCTGGCTTTAGTTACAGATGTACTTACGATGAAACATTGCTACTTGGAGTGCAGGGATCACAAAAAGGTAGTCCCCCATAATCTCATGGAGCTGGTTTTGGAGGTTCTGGTGGTCTTCACTGTCCTCTATGTACTCCTCCATCAACAGCTCACCAAACTCAGGAGGCATAGTCTGCCCCAGGTGGATGAGGGAGTCAGGTTAGGCAGGCTGGCAGGGGCCGGGAGGCAGCAGGGGCAGAGGTGGGAGATGGATTCTGGGTTGGGATTGGGAACTGAGGACAGGGACCAAGCTCTGGTGGGGGTGGGGGCAGGTATTGCATAGACAGGATATCTGGGTGATGGGTTCCCCGTGCCTTGGGATAGGAAAGGAACCCCTTCCCATGAGGGCAGGTCCACAAGAACCTCACCGTCATTGTTGACAATTCCTGCAAGGCATTCCTCACGGACTCTCTGCTTATTTCCCTCCTAGTGTCAGAATTGTTCACGCTCTGGGTGGTGGGAGAGACTCAAGTTGGAAATAGGATGGGCCCAGAACTATGAAGCCCTGAGGACTTCCCATTGGATGGGCTCCCAGGCACCTGGAGGCTTGGGAGTGGGCCTCACCAAGGGGATGATCCAACCATACTCATCATTGTTGACACCAATGATGCTGGGGACAGGTTGAAAGTCGTCAGAGGCCAGCAGCTCCAGGGGGTGCTTGGGCAGGAAGATCCCATCCACCACGCCGGGGATGATCTTGACGAGCTAAGGATCCTCAAGGTCAGGTCGCAGACACTTTCTGATGCCACAGACATCATGCACCCCTTCCTGGTTCATCCCAGGATGCTCACACCCACCCCAGAAGGTCCTACATCTGCCTCAACATGGCCTGGTCTCAATTCGCACCTCATCTCCTGTAAGGGAGGCTTACAGGAGGCTCCTGTAAGAGGGCTATAAGGACACCACAGTGTGGAGCTAGAAAAACTTGCCCGTGACAGTGAAGGGTACCCAGGCTTGCCTGCCGCACACCTGATTGCCCCTCCCTTCAAAGCCACATCCATTCAGCCAAACCTTGTTGATGGCCAGAACCTCCTCTTCATTCTTGTGCCGCAGGCAGTCCACCAGGGCCTCTGAGTCAACCTGGCCACAGGCAGACAGGTTGGCTACCACCTGTGAAGAGATCAGGCAGTGGTCGGCTCATCCTTCCAGGTAGGGGAGAGAGGTATGCCCAATGCCCCAGGTGCAGGCAGGTGTACCCCCAAATCTCACAGAGTATTGTGAATGGATTTCTACAGGGTTGAAATTGTCCCAACCTCCCTGTTGCTCAGAGGACTCAGCTGGGGGGGGGGTGCCATCCCACTTTCCTAGATGGTCCTGCCTCTGATGGGGGTCCCAGGGCAGAAGTTCTATGGGCCACGGAACACACTCAGCCTCTGAGCTGACAGAGTCCTGTGAATTCTGACCCCTGAACAATCCCCAGGTAGATGGCTGTTCCCAAGGTCCTCTGATGGCAGGGGAGTCCCTGTTATCTCCACTTAACAGACAGCATAATGGGCTGAGGGCTAAGAAATGCAGGGAGCAGGTCTGGGCTTTCCACGGGTGAGGGCACTTACTTTGGCGACCTTGTCAGATGAGTTGATGGTGAGGCCAGGCAGCAGGGCCACGCCACTCTCCATGATGGCGCCATGGAAGAGTCCTTGGGACATGGGGGATATGACATGCAAAGACACGCTTATGCCACCCGCAGACTCGCCAAAAATTGTGACACGGCCAGGGTCGCCTCCAAAGTAGGCGATATTCTGCTGGACCCAGCGCAGTGCGGCCACTTGATCCAGGTAGCCCCAGTTGCCAGTTGCGTGCTTGTCTCCAGTGCTGAGAGGTGGCAAGGATGAGGGTCATGGGGCTGTCCTAGCTCCATCAGTCCTCGTTGCCCAGCCCAGCCCAACCCCAGACTCACCTGAAGAAGCCCAGCAAACCCAGGCGGTACTGGATAACGACCACCACCACGTCTCCAAAGGCTGCCAGTGCAGAGCCGTCATACATGGACGCCATGCCCAGGACAAGCCCGCCACCATGGATCCACACCATCACCTGGGGAATCCGAGGTATAGTTACCATGTGGCTCCCACCTGGCCCTAAACCCCACCAGGGCTGCTACCTAAACTAACCACCACTTTGACTCTGCTCACCTAACCACATGGACAGAACTCTAGCAAGACACAGTAGTGTCTTCATTACCTGGACTGAAGGTGACCCATGTTCTATCAGGAAAACCCACCTCCCACATGTAAGGCCTGTCCCACTTACCAGAGCCTGGCTCCATTTCCCCCAGAACCCTCTGAGGTGGAAAGAAAAGGAGTGTTTCTCTGATCACCTTACATGCATGCACATTAATTAAGAGTACTCCATTCTCACTGGCCCAATGGATAATCCAAGACTGGGGTCTCTGGCCACCTCAAAGTGCAGGCCTTAGGCACCTAGGTACCTGACTGGGTCCTGGGTATGAGTTGGTTGGGTGAGTCCACTGTCCCTCCTAGGGACACAGTTTCTGACCTCTGAGAGCAGCCAGGGTTTTGTGACCCTGTGCCGAAGGGTCAGCCATCCACGCTGGGTAAGAAGCACTCAGTGTCTTAACAGGGTCCACGTGCAGTGGGGCTCAAGCTGATCTTGTCCTTTTCAATCTTCTTGCAGAAGAAACATCCTCCCACCCCTCACCCAGTTATGTCCTGGCACTCACAGGCAGATTGGAGCCCTCATGGGAATAGGCAGGTGTGTGGATGTTGAGGTACAGACAATCTTCAGACATGGAGGTAGAAGGCAGGGTCACATTCCATAGTTCCATGCTTTTCATGCCGTCGGCGTCCTGCGGACACCTGGTGGTGGCAGGCAGTTAGTCCTGGGGCTGTGCAGTAGCTGTAACCAGATTCTGGGCCCCGATTTACTCCCAGCTACTTGGTCCAACTTTCTCTGATGCCCCACTTACATGTGATCCCTCCTTAAAGGACCTTTGCACCAGGTTACAGTCCACAGACTCTGGGAAAGCTGGAATGGAGCCCCGTCTTCCAGGGAAGCCTCAAGTTTATGAGGGCCTTGGATACTATCCTCCTGAGGCTGAGAAATCTTGACTCTTGAGGGCCTCTATGAGAACTGTTGGTTGCCTGTGTTGACATTCACCACCATATCCCTGTACTCACACACACCTGGGACAGGGGAGTAGCCCGTACACATGTGCTGCCAAAATGAATGGCTTAATTTCTCAAGAGAAGAGCAGTGCAATGTCCTTTAAAAACCTCAAGTCAATCTCTCAGAAAACCTCATCTCTCCCTCAAAGTTTCCAGCTGCAAGAACATTCACACATTCCTTGGTCAATTCCTTGAGCTCTGGGCCAGGTTGCAGTTGTGGCACCTGGCCCTGTTGGTTGGCACAGTGACTGTGAAGACTCAGGTCTGCCACTCCTTGGGAATCTACAGTATGAGCTGCTAGAATCAGGAGCTCCTACAAGGGTCAAACCTCTTTCAGAGCCACTTTCTCTGGTGTCAGAGATCACTTGGTATGATTAAAACTTAGGGAGTTACATGTCTCTGCTTGTCCCTTCAGCATGTAGATCTAATGCTCTTTTGAGTGCTAAGTCCTCAATCTGGGAAAGTTACTTTGCTCTTTCAAGCTTCAGCATGCTTATCGGAAAAATGCATTCGAATATCCATCAAACTCAGAAGGAAAACTGGCTGTGGCTTAGATGAAATAACAACTGCAACCTGGCCCAGAGCTCAAGAGTACCCTCTATACCAGGGCCTAAAGTTCCCAGACCTCCTGCTTACTTGGCTGGCTGGGAAGTCCCATCCTTTACACCACTCCAAGATTCTGGGGGCTCCGGGGGTGCAAATCGCAGCGGCCCTACAGGTGGCTTGGCAAAGGGAATTCCCAAGAAGGTGTGGACCCCCACATCAGCATTATTCACGTAGACAAGGCTCCCCTGTACCTTCCCTGTGTGTGTGGTTCGGACAGGGCGGGTAGAGTCCTGGCCTGTGGGCAGAGAGATGGACATCAGGGTTGGGTCTCCCCATTCAGCTGCCCTCCCAGACTGTTGATGTTTTCACCTCCTTCCTGTCCTCAGCTCAGCTCAAGGGACACTGATCTACCAATACTTGCTTTACAGACTCCCTGCCTGTAATTCTGCCCTGCCCCCACTGCCTTTACTGCTCCAGCCTTTTCCATCAGGCTCAGTGTACCTCTCTGGGGCTTGGCATCATGGTTTAGCCCCAGGAGCCTCAAATAGCCATATGAGCTTGATGGGGGTGAGAGTGTCCCTTCCACTCACTGTGTGCAGGCCTAGGAGCAGCAGGAGAACTATAGGAATCAGACAGACAAGATTCTTGTCCTTAAGGATCTCACATTCCAGGTGGCAAGAATGACATAAAGTATTCCCCAAATAAAGAGTGATGTTATGAGGAGAACTACAGAGGAAAGGGCAGCTGTGTCTAGAACATTAGAAAGCACAGCCCGCCCTGCTAAAGGGATCTGGCAACCAGGAAGAGATTAAGAGTCACCTAACACCTTTGCCTCATTGCAGCCAAGAAAGCAACATGGGCCACCAGCAGCTCTATTGGATCCATCAGAGAAAATTCGGCCAGAGTTCTCGCTCTTGCTGGGTCTGCTCAAACCACCATGGTCTGATCCAAAAATACGGCCTCAAAATGTGCCACCAGCGTTTCCACCAGTATGCGAAGGACATCAGCGTCGTTAAGTTGGACTAACTGGACTTGCTTAAATGGATCGTCCAGCACATCTATCTTATGCAGAAACAATACTAGCTCTTTGAAAATAAAAGTTTAAAAATTTAAAAAAAGAAAGAAAGTCACCTAACAGTTGGGGAGCTGAAATTCCTAATAGATAAAAAATTCTATAAATAAGAAAGATGACAGCAACGTACATTTGGCAAAAGAACATGAAATGGTGAAAGTGCATATTCAGATAGAATGAGGAATACCAATAAATAGCTTTTACACAAATGAGGAGATATTTGTCTCAATCATGCTAAGAGAAATGCATACTGAAACCTGAATGTGATGTCAGCAACTTATTTTGTCACAGAAAGCAAGACAATCAGACATTGTATGTTTTCTATTGGAAGTCCATTGTACTGCATATGAAGCAGTCTTGACCCTAAACAAAACAAAGCAAAACGTAAAATCTGAATTTGATCGAGACTCTAGAATATAAATACAAATTTACAGGCACACAGGGGGCAGAGAAACAGTTAAAAGACACCATACCAGCAAAATCCAAACTCTGTTATATATAGAATTTAAAAAATGATACAAATGAACAAAACAGAAACAGATTCAGGGACACAGAAAACAAATTTATGGTTACCAAAAGGAAAAAGGGGGGAGGAATAAATTAGGAGTTTGGGATTAACATATATGCACTGCTGCTGCTGCTGCTGCTGCTGCTAATTCGCTTCAGTCATGTCCGACTCTGTGCGACCCCATGGACTGCAGCCTGCCAGGCTTCTCCGTCCATGGGATTCTCCAGGCAAGAACACTGGAGTGGGTTGCCATTTCCTCCTCCAATGCATGAAAGTGAAAAGTGAAAGTGAAATCGCTCAGTCGTGTCCGACTCTTAGCGACCCCATGGACTGCAGCCTACCAGGTTCCTCCATCCATGGGATTTTCCAGGCAAGAGTACTGGAGTGGGTTGCCATTGCCTTCGCCAATATACACACTACTATATATAAAATAACCAACAAGGGCCTAGAGCCCTTATACAGCACAGGGAACTCTACTCAATATCTCATAATAATCTATAAGGGAAAAGAATATGAATATGTTTATCACTGAACCACTTTACTGTACACCTGAAACTAACTTAACATTATAAATCAACTATACTTCAAGAAAACAAACAAAAATAACCCAAATCCCAACTCTGGGATCCTCTCCAGAATAAACTAGTTTCTTCAACACAACAACAAAATCACAAGGAAAACAGAAGCGAGGCAGAGAAGGAATCTGAAGATTGAGCTTCACGAAATACTTCAAAAAGACAGGCAATAATAAATGTTGGAAAGGATGTGGAAAAACTGGAACCTTCGTACATTGCCAGTGGGAAAGGAAAATGGTGCAAGTGCTTTGGAAAACATCCTGTAGTTCTTCAAAAAGTTAAACATAGAGTTACCAAATGACCCAGCAATTCCACTCCTAGGTATAAACTCAAGAGAATTGGAAACATGTCCACACAAAAACTTGGGTATGGATGTTCATAGCAGGATTATTTATAATAGCCAAAAAGTGGAAAGAATCCAAATGTCCATCAACTGATAAATGGATTGATAAAATGTACAATATCTACACAATAGAATATATTATTCAGCAATAAAAAGAATTACCAAACATTCTACAACACAGATGAACCTTGAAAATATGCTAAGTGAAAAAAGCCAGTTCTAAAGCACCACATATTGGATGATTCAATTTATACAAAATCACAATTGGGATATTCATAGAGAGAAAATGTTGGGGCAAAGGGAAATCAATGTGGTAAACTCCATAAATATACTAAAAACCATATTAAAATGTGTGTTTATTTATTTTATTTCTTTGGCTGTGCTGGGTCTTAGTTGTGGCATGTGGGATCTTTTTTAGTTATGGCATGTGGGATTTAGCTCCCCGTGCTGTGCTGTGCTTAGTTGCTCAGTTGTGTCCAACTCTGCGACCCCATGGACCGTAGCCCGCCAGGTTCCTCTATCCATGGGGATTCTCCAGGCAAGAATACAGAGTCGGTTGCCATGCTCTCCCTCAGGGGATCTTCCCAACCCAAGGATCGAACCCAGGTGTCCCTCATCGAGGGCAGATTCTTTACCATCTGAGCCACCAGAGAAGCCCAAACATACTGGATTGGGTAGTCTATCCACGCTCCTGGGGAATTTCTTGACCCAGGAATCAAACCAGGGTCTCCTGCATTGCAGGCAGATTCTTCACCAGATGAGCTACCAGGGAAGTCCCTAGTTCCCTGCCCAGGGATCAAACATGTGCCCCCTGCATTGGGATCATGGAGTCTTAGTCACTGGCCACCAGGGAAGTCCCTACAAACCATATTAAATGCTATGTGAATTATATCTTAAATTTGCTATTAAAAAAAGAAGCACAGCTACCAGTTCTTAAAGTATGAATCTTATATAAATCGTGGTTTTAAAAAATGTCATAAATATCATGAGATAACATGAAAAAACAATGTTTGACTAGATGTTTGATTACATTAAGAAATTATGAGAGATATACACCTTTTATTTTAGTAGGACATGATTAAAAAAATTTACAAGTGATGTGATGTCTGGGATTTGCTTCAAATAATAGTGCAAAGGAGAGGCGATAATCCAAACAAAACTAAGGTGCCCAGGTCTTGATAACTGTTGAAGGCATACTGAGTCTGCTATATTATTCTCCCTACCTCAGATGGGGAGCCCTGCAGTGCTATGTGACCTCAGGCAGTCCTGACCCTCTCTGTGCCTCAGGGTGCAGGGAGGTATCCAATCAGGCTCCCAATTCCTCTGGTGCTATCTCCACCGGTTCCCACCTCCTTGGCGCCTTTCCTCCTGCATGCTCAGGTTCTGTCTGCAGAATTTGGCAGATCTGAGCCTGGTTTCATAATAAAAAGTGTTCATTTTTTTTAAAAGAAAGAAAACAAAAAACAGCCTCACGTGACTGTACTACCCTATACCTATTAGATTTACACGGATTAACATGTTTGATAACACATAGTGTGGGTGAGGCCAGAGTCAGCAGCTATTCTCACGCTCCACAGAGGGTAACTGAGCAATGCCTTTTCAAGTCAGAAGGCCCACCATTCTCCCAAGGAACATGCTGCTCTCTAGTTCCTGGTGGGATGGAATGTCTATCCATGTAATTCACTGCCTCCACCAGCCTCTAATGCTGGTTGTTTGTTATAGCAAAGGACAAAACCTGCTAAAATGTTCCTGATCAGAGGCTGGTTACATTGAGGATGCTTACTTCTTGAAGAGAAGGCCTTTCATTAAACAGGATGAAGAAGTTCTACCACGATGGGGTGTGGAAGTCACTCCTGGGGTCAGGAAGTGGAAAAGCCGGGACCAGAAAGGGAGGCAATGGGTGACCATTTAGGTGAAAACCAAGGATGCATGCACACACCCATTCTTGGGTGAACTCCTGGGCAGTGTGTGGAAAGCCCTGGAGATCTAGATGGTCCCTGTCAAAAAGCTAGGACTTGGTAGAACAGGAGAGGGACAGACCCATCACCTGTACTTATCAATTCTTCTGCTCTGAAAGTGGGTCCAATCCAACACAGCAACATGTTTAAAAAGAGGCCTCAGCCAAGCTTAGCAGATTGTGGTGCTGGAAGATTCCGGGGACCTCCTAGAGTCTGGTCAGCAAGGGGTCAGGGTGGAAGCCCAGTGGGGTGGGCCACGGGGGAGTCATGAGTGTGTGGACCCTTCCTGGGCAGATTGGACTGGGAGGGGACAAGATAGTCAAGTGTCACAGGCAGAGAACCTCTGAATTACATGATCATAGGGTTCAAGAGCCGGAGAAGGCAACGGCATCCCACTCCAGTGCTCTTGCCTGGAAAGTCCCATGGATGGAGGAGCCTGGTGGGCTGCAGTCCATGGGGTTGCTGGGAGTCGGACACGACTGAGCGACTTCCCTTTCACTTTTCACTTTCCTGCATTGGAGAAGGAAATGGCAACCCACTCCGGTGTTCTTGCCTGGAGAATCCCAGGGACGAGGGAGCCTGGTGGGCTGCCGTCTATGGGGTCGCACAGAGTCGGACACGACTGAAGCGACTTAGCAGCAGCAGCAGCAGGGTTCAAGAGCAGGTACAGGAGCTGGGGCTGTGCTCGGGTACTGTGCCCACATAGCCTAAGCTACTTATCAGTAAAAGCTACTGATAAGGGCTGGCACAAAGAGCTATTACCTTTGCCCTGAAGGCTAAGGCATACCCTCACCTCGGGTGGGTGCATGGGGTGAAGAGGATGTGGCAGTCTCTTCTGCTAGATGTAGCTGCTGGGGATGGGGGCCTCTGTAGCCTGAGCCAGTAACCTTGCCTACAACTCCGTGGAGAGAGATTCAGAGGCTGTCAGGACGTCCCTCTGGCCAAGGTTGCAACGCTCAGAGCCAAACGGTGGCAGGAAGGTTATTATTATTGTTGATGCTATCACCGATCAGCTCCAGCTCCACCACGAACACTTAGAAGGGAAATGTTCCAAATAACTTCCCACCCCGCCCGGCTGCGTCTCACAACCTAGAGCCCGTTTGCCCCTCAGCGTAGCTAGACCTGGGGCAGGCCAGACTTTTTCTCGCCTCTGGGGACGCAGAGATGCGTGGGATCATGGTTCTGTTACTGTAGCGCTCCAGCGGCTCCCACCTCCCGGACGCCAGTACCCGCTCTCCCACCCCCACCTCCATCCCCACAGCCTCTGCAGAATTTGGCCAAGTCCTACCCCGGTCCCTATGTTGCCCTGCGCGGGAGCCTCACCCTGGCCCGGGACGAGGAGAAGCAAGAACCCGAAGGCCACGGCCCTCAGACGCAAGCGAGGCCCGTCCGGCTTCATCGTGAGCTCAGAAGTCTTTTCTGTACTACTGGCGGGCACACGGCTTTTCAAGAGGCTGCGCGGGGACCCGTCCAGCCAGGACTCGACCAGTCAGTGCCTCGCCCAGGTCTGTAGTTTGGACTGGGCAGGGCGTAGGCGGGAGCAAAGGTGGGTTTGGCAGGAGAGCGGGACTAAATGGGTTAAGCCCAGTGGCAGGCAAGGGCTAGCACAACCGCTTCCCTTCTGTCTGGGTCCCCTTGGGCTTCCTTCGAAGAGGCATTGAGGCTTCCGCAGTTCTCCGCAATACCAAGACCCCTCTCCCCAAACTTGCGTTCAGTGTCCCTACAGTCACAGGCTTGACAAATGTGGTGCTGGGGCGGGGGCGGGGGGAACCGGTGCGAGGAGCGCGGAGAGGGAGCAATAAGCTGTAATTGGGGAAACCGGGAGCGTTTCCTTGAGGAGGGGCACGATCAGAATTCCCACAGACAAGAGATATCAAAACGACTTTCGTTCAGAGGGAAAGGAACCGCTCGAGTAAAGGCAGGAAAACGTGACTGCCAGTCATTCCAAAAACTCCTCCTTGTTTTCAGGGATCGATTTCCTGGGTTCAGCTTCATCCCCTTACTGTCTCTGGTCTGAGGGTCTCCTTGAGCCCCCCGCCCTACTCAGCAAAGGTCCCCCTTTTGAAATGCACACTTGATTGTGGCACTCATCTTAAGGACACCCTCAACCTCATCCCGGGTCTTTCCCTGTCCCCAGCTCTTTCCAAAATCGAGGTCAGTTATTTATCCATTGGACAAACATTTAAAGAACGTCTGCTGGTCCGCGTGCTGGGGACTGGGAGAGCACTCTCGGGCCCCAGGTGCAGATGGAGCTACAGGTGCGTGTCCGGGAAGTTCCGAAACGCAGTGAGCCGTTCCGGGGCAGACAGGCAAGTCTAGGCAACTGCCCAGCCTACGGGGCAGGTTTCTCAGAGGAAATGATGCCTGGCTCGATCTCATTCGGATCTTCAGTGCTCCAGCCTTATCCTGCGGTGCCCAGCACCCTCCCGGCTCGCACAAGTGCTCCCTTCTCGGTGCCGTTGTTGGAGGCGCTCGGTATGTTCCCGGGTCCGGGTGGAGAGCTCATGGTGGCCACCGTCCCACCCATACCCCAGGTGGAGCAAGAGCAGCGCCGCGTGTCCCTCGCGTTACCCCGTCACCACGCCACGCCCCATTCCCGTTCCCCGGAAGTGCGCCGTAGGAGAGGAAGTGCATGCCTAAGGTCGCCGGCAGCGGTTCCGCGATGGTGGGCGGCGGCGGCATGGGGGGCGGTCTCCTGGAGAACGCTAACCCCCTCATCTACGAGCGCTCTGGGGACCGGCCAGTGTCCGCGGGCGAGGAGGACGAGCAGGTTCCAGACAGCATCGACGCGCGCGAGATCTTCGATATCCACCGCTGCCGGGCGCGGGGGTGGAGGGCGGTTTTCGGGGGCATGGGATGCGGGGGATGAAGTGACGTTGTGTAGTCGGTGCAGCTGTGTTAGGGCCGGGCATTCCGGCGGAGGCTTCTCAGTGGGCAAAGGCGCAGAGTCCTCTTTCCTTCACTTGGCACATTTGATTCGCTCCATCAATGACCCGGAGCATCCCCTGACGCTAGAAGAATTGAACGTAGTAGAGCAAGTCCGGGTTCAGGTGAGTCACTCCCAGCGTCCAGCGTAGCGACTTGTTCGGGAGAGCCACGATAGCTCAGCTGTGCACCTAGGGGCTGGTGTGCTTTCAGGACACGGACTCCTCCCTCAGTGGCTCTTTGGAACATTTGCACACCCATTTTATGGATGAGGAAACTGAGGCCCATACTTGTTAGACGACTTGTTTGAAGCAACAGACTAAAAAGAGGGGCTCAGGACTGAACGGGTCATGACTCCTAACATCCCTCTCCCCAACTAGGTGAGCGACCCCGAGAGCACAGTGGCTGTGGCCTTCACACCCACCATTCCACACTGCAGTATGGCCACCCTTATTGGCCTGTCCATCAAAGTCAAGCTTCTTCGATCCCTTCCCCAGCGTTTCAAGGTGAGTTTGAACTTAGCCCTGTGGGTGGGGCAGCTGTGAGTGTTTGTCACTGAGGAGGATATGGGAGCATGAGTCTGGATGTCAGAGAGATCTGGAAGGAACCTGGCTAGCAGAGATGAAATTGGGAGGAGACTTTCCAACTGGATAGGACAAGAATAAAGACCCACATGGAAAGTGCAGAAAAGTAGTGAGGAGTGTGGCAGTTTGGGCAGTAGGGAGCCACAGATAAGGTTGGAGCAGGGGTGGAGGGTGCAGGCAGGTCTTTAAGTCAGTAGCCATTGGCCAGACATTTGGGTAGTGATGTACTGGCAGTGAGTGGATTTGGAAGGCCGGAGTCCAAAAGCATAATTAGGAGTAGGATCAACTGGAGGGGGTGAGTGGGGAGAAGGGGGTAGGCAGGTGTGTGGGTGCTCAGGCCCACCTCTCTCCCTCCCAGATGGATGTGCACATTACACCAGGGACCCATGCCTCAGAACATGCAGGTAAGTGTGGGCTGGTATTGAAACATTAGCCCCGAGGCTTCCCCCTTGCCATGATGGTTTCTAGGGCAAGATTGGGGGTGTGGCACTAGGCAGATGCTTTAGGTGGCCGCCTAAAGCAAAGTTGGCCTGACTTGAGTCTCCTGTGTTTACCATATTCTTTCACTCCTGCCTTCTCTCTCTTCTAAGTATATAGGACCAGGGTGTGCCAGGCCTTATAGTGTAGCAGGCAGACGAGAGTGGCCAGGTGGGAAGGGGTCATAAGAAAGTGGGGGAAGTATGGGCTCAGATGGTTGGGGTAGCCAGATCAAGACTTGGAATCCTGGGAAGATGACAGGAGGGCTTTGTTGGGGGTTGGGGGGGTTAGATATATTTCACCACTCTCTTCTTTCCACCTAGTGAACAAGCAGCTTGCAGATAAAGAGCGGGTGGCAGCTGCCCTAGAGAACACCCACCTGCTTGAGGTTGTGAACCAGTGTCTGTCAGCCCGGTCTTGAGCCTGGATTTTTGCTCCCAGCCCCACGCAGGGCTCCTGGTTTTGTTTTCTTGAATCATTGACAATAAGAAACTAACATTTTGCATTTTGTAATAAACCCTTAACTTATATTCATTTCCCAGGGTGCCTGAGAGTCTTTCATCTCTGTGGGGTCACTCTCGATTTGGGATGGGGGTGGTAGTGAGTGCCTATACAGGATGAGTCAAGGAGGTTTGGTTCATTTAAAAAATTTCTCCCAATGATTTGATTGGGAAAAGTTGCAAGTATGCCAAAAAATTGAAAGAATAAGGTAGCACACAGTCTTGTATACCCACCACCTAGATTTAACAGTTCTTAAGATGTTACAACACTGGCTTTATTTATATGTGTGGAGAATATAAATATACCTGACAGTAAACTGCAGACATACAACCCTTCACTTCTAAGTACTTCATCTTATGTCTCCTAAGATTAAGCCTGTAACCACAGTACTGTTATCTGGTCCCAAAGCAAACAATTCCCTGACACTAATATCTAATATCCAGTCATATATGAATTTCCCCACAGTGTCATTCATAATTGTTTGTTTAATCAGGCTCCAGTCAAATTCCATGTATTGCATTTGGTTGTCATCTCTTTAGCCTCTTCTAGAACTATCTCCCCACCTCCCCACCTTTTAATCTTTCTTGACACTATTTTGAAAAGCACAATGTGAGTTGTCCTGGAGAAGTCCCACAGTCTAATTTCTTCCTTTGCTGTGTTTCCTATAAACTAGGAATTGGTTGAGTTCAGGTTAGTTCTATTAATGAGAACCTTGCCCAGGAGTGTTCTATGCATCCTTAGTATCCACCAGTAGCTGTGTGATGCCAGCTTGTCCCCATCCTCGGTGAAGCTCAGTCTAGTCCCCCGGCCAGGGTAGTGACAGCAGATTTCTCTGTTGAAAGCCACCTGAAGCACTGTCTCCACCAGTATCCTCCAGTTGTGTCACCCCAGGTGCTCAGGTCTGGAGCCTCTGCCTCCCACAGCACAGTTGGTCACCAGGATAGGCTGGGGGGCTTAGCCCTTGGATCAGCCAGTCAGAAGTCATAATGTGATTCCCTGCCTCCATTTCTTTGAGGAAAAATTCAGTTATTAAGAAGACTTGCCAGCCCATCTGGTGGGCAGAGCCTTCCAGAGGCCTCAGCAAGGGGCCTGGGCCCTTGGCACATCTGTTCCTGGGGGCCTTCTGAAGATATTGAGCCTGTCCTGAGAGTGGGCATTGGCAGAAGCCTAGATATGTTAGTACCTAGGTGGCCAATTCTTGAGCCAGCCCTGTGTGGCATCTTTCTTATCTCTATTATGCAGGTGAGGAAAGAAGCTTCTAGAATAAGTAAGTGACTCCCAAAGACCTCCAGTTAGAGTAGAGGTACCTAAGGAGTTCAGCAGGTACTGCTCAGCTGGCAGGGGGCGCTGTTGCCTGGCTGGAGGGGCCTATGCTGTGTTAAGTCACTTCAGTCCTGTCCCACTCTGTGTGACCCCATGGACTATAGACCACCAGGCTCCTCTGTCCATGGGATTCTCCAGGCAAGAATACTGGAGTGGGTTGCCATGCCCTCCTCCAGGGGATCTTCCCGACCCAGGGATCGAACCCTCATCTCTTAAGTCTCCTGAATTGGCAGGCAGGTTCTTTACCACCAATGTCACCTGGTTTCCAGGCAGGAGTGGCTTTGCCACCCAGTGACCAAGATCTGGCAGCTCAGAGAGGTGGAGTCATCAGTTCATGTCACCCAGTTTCTTCATGTGTGATGTGGGAAGTGGTGACAACAGCTCAGGACTGCTCTGAGGGGATTGCAAGTGGATCTAGGACCATTTCAGGTGACCTTCCAGGCAGAGTACCCACCCTCCCATTTCCAAGGATGAGGCAGCTCAGTGCTCCAGAGAGGCAGGTGACCAACCAGCCAGGGTCCCTCAGGCCCCAAGGAGGCTTCCCAACCACCAGTACCCAGCTGTAGATTTCACCGCCTGTGTACGTCTGCAGTGACAGCCCGGATCTGTCTAAGATCTGTGGTGTCTCTGTTCAGCTGGGGGTTGTGGGGGGGTGGGTCACAGGGGAGACAGGTGTCACTGAGTCATTCAGCTGGCCCTCCTGGCAGCCAGGCCACAGTGGATGAGGGACACCAAGCTGCTCACATCCAGCCAGCCAGCGTATCAGATATCCCCTTTTCAGTTTTGACTCATCTGGGCCTGGCCCCCAGCTGCCTGCAGTGACACCATTTGTGAATACTGGACTAATGCCTGAGTAACTTTCTGGAATCCCAGCTGCTATCTGCAAACACGGGGGTAGGGGTAGGGTTGGAGGGTGAGGGGGGAATGAAGTTTCAGGTCCCTGAAGCCCTCCACCAGGTGTGTCTGGCTGTGCTGTTTCTGGCCTATGACTTCTCAGGCCTCGGTTACCATGTCTACAAAATGGGAACAACAAATCATAGCTAAGTGAGACCAACCCAGGGATTAGAGGACACATATGAACATGCCAGGTCTGTCCATTTTTGCTCATCATCCTGCCCAAAGCACAAGGGCCTGGCATACAGTTAGGTAATACAGGTCAGTGAAATGAATGAATCGAGCCTTAGAACAGAACAGAGGAACTGGGGCATGGGAGCTGTGGTGTGAGAAGGGGTGGGGACACTGAAATCCAGCCAAGTTCCCTTTGCAGCATTTTGCTACCCCAGGAAGGGGAAGGGCTTAGGGTCCCACAGAGAAAAGGTGGGTAGTGGGGAGAGGGGAGAAGTATCTGTACCTGCCCCTGTCCTGGGCAGACCACTGTTGTGGACAGAATGGAGCAGGAGCAGGAGAGAACCAGCAGGAGAGGGCCCACAGAGCCACTCAGCCTGTCCTGTCCAACCAAGGGTGATAATAAAAGTGTTCATACTGAGATATCGATATTACTATATGCCAGACACATGCCAACCAGTTTACCTCTGAATTTCATGTTATTTATACCTTTTCTTTCTTCTTTTTTGGATGCACCATACAGTGGGTGGGATCTTAGTTCCCCAACCAGGGATCGAACCTGCATCCCCTGCATTGGAAGCATGCAATCTTAACCACTGGACCACCAGGGAAGTCCTCAGATTATTCATATCTTATAACCACCGCCATGAAGGCACTATTCCTGTTCTACACAGGAGGGAACTGAGGCTCAGCCAAACTAAATGGGAAGAGGTGAAACAGCTAGCAAGGTGCAGAGCTGGGATCTGAAGGCCAGGCTCTCCTGAGGGTGTTCTTGCCTCGGTCTGTTCCTCCTAGGCAGCCAAGCTCAGCCCAGAGAACTGAGAGGACGGAGAATTGGGGGTGTTTCAAGGGCATGTCCTGGTATGGTTCCTGGGGCCCCTGGCCATACTGATGCATGTTGGGGAATGCTTGGGGCCTGAGTGGCCCAGTGTGGATGCAGTTCCCTTGGCAATGAGGAAACATTGCTGAGGTCAAGAGCTTAGATTATCAGAGGGGAAACCCAGCCCTAATTCCTTACATGACCACAGCTACCCCCCCAACACCCACCCTCTGTCGGACATCCAGGGGCTCTTGTCAGCAGCAAGGTCATGTGTAAGGTGGTTAGGAGAGGCCGTGAGCAGCCCAGCTGGGATTCCTGATGGAAAGTGGTTTGCTGGCTCTTAGGACTTTTGTTGTTTGTTTGGGTTTTTTTTGGCTATGCTGCATGGCATGGTGGGATCTTAGTTTCCTGACCAAAGATCAAACCCATGCCCCCTGCATTGGAAGTGCAGAGTCTTAACCACTGGACCACCAGGGAAGTCCCAAGACTTTTGTTCTTTGACAGGAGGCTCAATCCATGACTCCATCTTCCCACTGGACCTGGTCCAGGAAGCTAGAGCCAACATGGGGTTGCCCAGTCCTCCCAAGACCCCCCAAGCCATGTGAAGGACACAAATGGATGGACCACCCCTCAGTTCAGGCCTTGCTTGCTTTGAGGACGTCAAGAACTAGAGGGGCCTGCGTGAACTCTCTAACACTTACCTAACCAGGCCCTGCTCATTCCAAGGCCATTTCAGATATTGCCAAGGAAACTGACACAGCAGCCAGAGAGCCCTGACCCTGGTCTCCATGACAACCTACAGCAGCCCACTAGGATCCATCCATTCGTGATGTCACCTGAGCCCTGAATGGGTGCCCCCCACCCCCATCACACCCCTCACAATCAAACGTCAGTCTAATAGGAGGTCCCTGTTATAAAGTACCTCACAGCTTGCCTGCCCCCAGTCCTCACACACCCCAAACACGAGCAAGGCAATAATAGAGGGGCTGGGATAGAGTAATAGAAGCTGGGAGAGAAGCAAAACCTAGGAGCCTGGGGACAGATTTAGGACTAGAAACCAAGTCTCTCCATTACATCTCCTCCCCTCTGTGCCCCAGCATCTTCCCTGGGTCTGAGGAGGGGCTGATCTCTGGGCAGTGGTGGCACCAAGTGGTGGCTATCCCATTCCCAACCGCCTGACCCCATCCATGTGTGCATGCACACTCAGTTGCTAAGTCGTGTCCAACTCTTTGCGACCTCATGGACTGCAGCCCGCCAGGCTCCTTTGTCCATGAGATTTCCCAGGGAAGAATACTGGAGCAGGTTACCATTTCTTTCTTCCCAATCCCTAGGGTTCTCCCCAACTTAGGGATTGAACCTGGTCTCCTGAATTGTAGGTGGATTCTTTACCACTGAGCTACCTGGGAAGCCCGATCCCATCCATGCTCTATGACTATGAACCTCCAGACCCCGAGTGTGCCTTGAATTATAGGCCCAGTCTGAGACTAAAGGGAAGGAAGAAGACATTGAAGACTCTGACTGGAACCAGACCTGATCCAGTCTAGTCCCACCCCTATCCGCTCCTGCTGGTCTCTGACACCTGCCTGCCAGGATTTCCCTAACTTTGGGCAACCTCCAGGCCAGGAGCCGAATGACCAGGTATTTTTAGCAGAGTTGCTGGCAGCTGCCTGGAGGGTGCTGAGGGGGAGGTGGTGCTGAGTCCATCCTTTTCCTTCTCTGGGCCCACATTCCCTCTTCAAGATTCAAACTTGCACCTCTACCTGCACCACACTGCCAGAGGGCCTCCCTTCTCCACCCCTTCCCCACAGGCCTCTGAGGGCCCCTTTGGGGGCTCAGGTGTCACTAACCCTCATCTCAAAGGGCAGGCTCATCAGGTAGAATCGTCAACTCCCAAAGGCAGGAATCAGAGTGGGTAGGACCTGGGGTTGAGGTTAGAAGCTTGGATTTAGGGCCCCAAAACAAATGGGTGTCATGGGCAGTGAAGGGTGAAGTCCGTGGACCTGTAACTGGTCTGCTTGCTTGGGCAACAGGCCAGGACTGGGAGAGAGGGAAGCGAGAAACCACTTTTAAAGGGCCAGACCTAAGTCAGCCCTAGTGGGGACTTGGCCCACTGGGCTGATAGGGCTTCTTCCCGCCTTGTCCCCCCCACCCCCGCACCCCCCCTCCACCCCGCCCCATCCGTGATGGCACTCTCCACCTCTGTCCCCCTCCTCCTCGTACCATTCACATACACCCTCTCCTTCTTCTTCCTTACCTGCCCTCCACCCACCCCCAATTGTCTCTCACACACACATTCAGACCGGGCTTTTGTCTGCGGGGTCTGTCCCTGCCCCGCCCTAGAGAGTGAGGCAGGGCTGGATGGGTGTGAGGTCCTAGGAGGAGGGTGGGGGATTCCCCTCGGGGGAGGTAGACCGACACGTCAGCCCCCGCATCGCGCAGACGGGGGCGAGCGCGGGGGTGGGGGTGGGGGCGGGGGCGGGCAGAGGCTTAAATAGGCGACTCTGGAGCCTGAGCCCAGTACGGACTGAGAAGGCGGTGGCTGCGACTGGTCCAGTGTTCGCGCCTAGGTCTACGGGTGGACTGTATCCGAGCCTGGTACCTACCTAGTCCTCACCGTGTCTGAGTGGGTGAGTGTCCTGGCAGAACGGGGTTGGGGTGGTCTCACCGTCTGGGATGGACGAGCCAGGAGGGTGGGTCACTTGTCAGGGCGCAAAGACCTTCCGCGGCAGGTCCTACACCCCGAGCATCTTTCCGGACCCGTGGTCAGGCAGGCGTGTCCCGGGTCCAGCCTCCTACTCCATGTCCACCGCGGCTTACGCGGCCACCCGGATTCCCGTTCCCCAGACGGCGTCCGACGCGATGACTCTGAACGGCGGCGGCAGCGGAGCCGGCGGGAACCGCGGCGGGGGCCGGGAACGCGATCGCCGTCGGGGCAGCACACCTTGGGGCCCCGCGCTCCCGCTGCACCGCCGGAGCATGCCGGTGGACGAGCGCGACCTGCAGGCGGCGCTGTCTCCGGGCGCTCTGACAACGGCCGAAGCCGGGACAGGGGCCCAGGGTCCGAGGCTGGACTGGCCCGAGGGCTCCTCCGACTCGCTCAGCTCAGGAGGAAGCGATTCAGACGAGAGCGTTTACAAGGTGCTGCTGCTGGGGGCGCCTGGCGTGGGCAAGAGCGCTCTGGCGCGCATCTTCGGAGGTGTAGAGGACGGGCCTGAAGCGGAAGCCGCAGGTGAGGGACTGGGAGGGACTGTTCGAGGGAGGGGCGAACACAGGGTTAGGACTAGGGGCTGCAGGACTGGGGATCAGGGTTAAAAGCAGCAAATACCAACGGAATTCTGAAGGTGCTTTGAGAATCGCGTCTACCTCCCCCTTTCACAGATGGGGAAACTAAGGGGGAAGGTACCCTAGCCTTTAGTAGGGAAAGAAATGCTTGGAGTAGAAGACCCAGGGCATATGTTTAATTGTTCTGTAGTGTGAGGACAGGATAGCCCCCCCTGCCAGGACCGGCGAGAACACAGCCAGAGGGAGAGTCTAGGAGAGGAGTCCTAGGTAACCAAGATCCCCAGGGCATGTCTGTTCTAACTCAGGCCACTGTGATAAAACTATCCTGGGTCTCAGGCAACAGAAGGGCAGGGAGCCCAGGAATGGCCACCCAGGACATTGCTAGCTTGGGGAAGGGGTAGCTAGGTGGGGGCCCCGGCATATCACGCCCTTCACCCGCCCCCCATTTCTCAGCCCTGTCATTTCCGTTACTATATAGCATCCATCATTGGAGGAGAAGGTTGGGGGGCTTTGGGGAGGAGTTGAAGGGTGTGGCCAGAATAAGACGCCTGATGTATTGGAGGAGGGGGGGCTTGTGGCTGCCAGCAAGTAACCTGACTACTGGTCTCCTGCCCAGGGCACACATATGACCGCTCCATCATGGTGGACGGAGAAGAGGCGTCACTCATGGTCTATGACATTTGGGAGCAGGTAGGATGTAGGCTGAGACCCAGGGCTGGGTGAGGGGTGAGCTGGGGTAGGGACCTGCTGGGAATGACAGCGTTGTAGCTGGGGTGTGAGGACTATTGGGTAAATATGTGTCTGTGTCCCCTAGGATGGGGGTCGCTGGCTACCTGGCCACTGCCTAGCCATGGGAGATGCATATGTCATTGTGTACTCAGTGACCGACAAGGGAAGCTTCGAGAAGGCCTCAGAGCTGCGGGTTCAGCTGCGGCGGGCGCGGCAGACAGATGACGTGCCCATCATCCTAGTGGGCAACAAAAGCGACCTGGTGCGCTCTCGCGAGGTCTCCTTGGACGGTGAGCAGGGAGCTGGGTTGGAAAGGGAGGGAGATCCTGGCTGCACTGTGGTCCACTCAGTCTTGACTCAGCTCGAGTCCCTGGGGATCATCAGTGGCTAAAAATGTCCAGGAAGAAAACTCAGGGAGGCAGGGGGAGAGCTTCTGCCCTCCCACAGGTCTCCCAAGTCCTGAGTCCTGGGGAAGGGACCAGATGCACTAGAGGAGGTAAAAGCTGCTGGACCAACTCAGAGCCCTCCTTTTCTGTCCTCTTTGTCCCTGGCCTGGCTGATGAGGGGTGAGGAGAGTTCAGGGACTCAGGCCAGGAGGCCAGAGCCTGGATTCCAGGCCCAGTCCAGTCTCTGCATAGTCTTGCCCCTGGGGAGAACCCCTCCCCCAACATTGGGCTCAGCATCCTCTGTGACCCTCAGACCTGAACCCCACAGAAGAACCAGCAGTGACTTGATGATGTCCTCCCCCCCAGCACTACCGTTTAAATATCAAACTTCGAATTATTTCAATAAATGAATCTCCTTTTGTGGGCCTCTGTGAGCTCCTTAAACATGGGCAAGCTCTGCAGCTGGGTGACCCAGTGATGCCTGGGCCCCTCCCTACATGAGCCGGGGTTCATCATGTTCCTGGGGAGGATCCAGGACTCCCTTCCCCTTCCCCACGGATAGCTGCCAAGGTGTGGCCAGGGTTGGAGTGGGCTTCTCACCCACTCACCTTTTGCTTACTGATGTGTGCCTGTCTCCCACCCCCGCCACACACACCAGAGGGCCGGGCCTGTGCCGTTGTCTTTGACTGCAAGTTCATCGAGACGTCGGCTGCACTGCACCACAACGTCCAGGCACTGTTCGAGGGTGTCGTGCGTCAGATACGCCTGCGCAGGGACAGCAAAGAGGCCAACGCGCGTCGGCAAGCGGGTACCCGGCGGCGAGAGAGCCTGGGCAAGAAGGCGAAGCGCTTCCTGGGCCGCATCGTCGCTCGAAACAGCCGCAAGATGGCCATGCGTGCCAAGTCCAAGTCCTGCCATGACCTATCGGTGCTCTAGACCCTGGGGCACTTGCTGTATTGTGCAGACAGATGGGCTGATTGGTGGGCTGGCCCAGCCAACCGCCCAAGGTGCCTCAGAGCTGGCTCAGACTCTGGGCGTCCCCCAGCTCACGGTCATGGACAGACAGACAGTGCTGCCCAGGGAGGCGGCTCCCAGTGGCCGTTGAGGGCTGGGCCCACCAAGATGCCTGTGCCGGCCCGTGTGCATCCCAAGCAGCAGGCTGACCCCAGCCAGCCCTTGGGGACAGGCCTGTGAATGGGGAGAGGACTCTGCCTTTCCCTACACCCTGGTGTGCATGCCCTGGAGGGAGGCTGTTCAGTGCAGTGGCTATTTGTTTACATGCAGATTTTTGTAATAAAGACTATTTCCCGATAGGCCAGGGCTGGCAACTTTGTGTTTCCTTTGATTCTGGGGGCTGTAGGAACAGGAGAGTTTCCTTAAGTTGAGGAAGGGGGCTCACTGCCCTACCCCAGTCTGTGGCCTTAACTATTCTAATGTTTGTGCCCAGCTGCGTCCAAGGGGCAGGTGTGGATTGTGGTCTGGTTGCAGGGGTAACAGGGTTGGGGGTGGGGGTCCAAGCAGCAGGAAGAGACATGAATCTCACCCAACCTGTTATTCAGATTCTTCTGTACTGGGGCCTGGCATTGCCCAGCTGATCAAGGGTTCAATCACTGCAAATCCACACCAGTATCCTTGCCTGGAGAATCCTGTGGACAGAGGAGCCTGGAGGGCTACAGTCCATGGGGTTGCAAAGATTCAGACATTACTGAGCGACTAACACATACTGTACGTAAAGGAAATTGAGGCTGCCCAAGAGACCACGTTCTGCCCCCGGGTGTCATGGCCAAACAAGATTCCTGGGTCTGTTTCCTGGGTGGTTGTCTCTGGCCTGCTCCCTCTTGAGGGGCTGGAAAGCTGCTAAGGTGGTGTGACTGTGGAAGACTTCCGAGACTCCCTGGCTGGAGAAGGAAGCAGCTGGTTTGTTAAGGCTGGGGTGAGGAAGGCACAGGGCCTCCCCAGTGGCTCAGTGGTAATGAATCTGCCTGCAATGCAGGAGCTACAGGAGATGCCAGTTTGATGCCAAATGATTCCTGGGTGGGGAAGATCCCCTGGAGGAGAGCATGGCAACCCACTCCAGTATTCTTGCCTGGAGAATCCCATGAACAGAGGAGCCTGGCGGGCTACAGTTTACCAGGTCACAAAGGTTGAACACGACTGAAGTGACAGCACACACACATGCACAAGGAAGGCACACTCAGGTGGACTTGACTCCGTGTGGCTCCCCACCTCCTGGCGGAGGCTGGGTTGCTAGGCAGGAAGTGGTGAGGGGACAGGGAGGGCCATTCTTCTCCCCACTGCGTGGCCACGCCAGAGGATTCCATGCTCGGCATTGCCTAATATAGGAGCAGGTCCCTGGGGCCCTCCTTGCCTGGAATGAGAGGCCTTGCATTCTTGTATAAATGTGTACATCTTTGCTGATAGCTGGAGGTGTGTATCTCCCCACCGCCCACACCTGGGAAGGGGAGACTTCTGGGCACAGGTGCCTGCTTGGATTTACCATTGTGGTTTCAGGAGTGAGCATTCCCATTCAACAATGGCAGATGGGGGACAAAGTACTTACCTGGGGCCCCATGGGCAGAAGTGGCTGAGTGGGGACTGGGAGCCCAGAGGCAGGCAGGGGCAAGGCTGGGGACGGTTTCTGAGAAGGTTCCAGGCTGGGATCCAGATATTTATATATTAGTCAATTTTTTCAGGGCTCCTGGGAGCCCTCAGAACTTGGTTAGAACTCTGCGGTTGTTCAATAGCAGGTGGAGGTTTGAAAGCCGTTCCTCAGGTGTGTGATCCCCGTGACTAACCCATATGCCCCCCAGGGCAGCTCAAAGCTGCAGTCCCACTCCCAGTCTCAGTGTACTTCACCAAGGCAAAGGCGGGCGTGGTTTTCTCAGAACAGGTGAAGGTGCTGAGACCTGAAGAAGATTCCAGACCTCCTGAGCTCTGTCACTTACTGGCTGTGTGACCCTGGGCAAGTCATTCGACTTCTCTGTGCTCCAGTGTGTGACATGGGCACGGTGCCCTTTTCAGAATGGAATGGGTGGAATAATGATGGTATCTGCTTACAGTAGTGCCAGGCACATAGCTGGAGACCCCTCTCATGTGGTCTTAATACACGTGAGACCCTTTCAACATTCCCACGCTGCACTGCTCCAGGCTGGGGTGCCCAAGTGACCTGGAGGCAGGAACTCAGCTTGTGATGGACAAAGTTGGGGTCAGCTGAGGGTCCTGATCCAGCCTTCTAGCCTAAGAGAAATTAACCAGATATGCAATGGGAAGGACTCCAAGGAAACCACAGGAGAGATCGGAGACCAAGATCCCTGACCTTTCCCACCCTCTTCCCACCACTCCACACACTCAGGCCCCAGGAGCTTCTAGGCTACACCAGTGGGGGAAGGGCCTCCCGTCAGCCCTGCAACTCACTCAAGGTCACCTGAACTGGCTCAAACTCCTCTCTCCTCTCAAAGGCACGAGGCGGTCCATTGTCCCAGCCCTGTCTGTGTCCAGGGGCTAGTGTGAGCACCTAGGGAGCTTCAGGGGTTCTCATGGGCTGCTGTCCTCCTACGCCTGCCCACTGGTCACACTGGTGGGTGGTCTGGAGCTCCGAATATCTGGGTCAGGTCATGCACCACTCCCCTATCCTGCACATGGCACCTCCAGCTCCTTATCTTAGTTCCACAAGTCAGTTGGGAGCTGCCAGGGCCAGGCAAGGACCAGGTCATTAATTACTGGGTCCCTGAGTCTCGCCCCAGAGGGCCTCCGAGTCTGATGGAAGAGAAAGCTAATAACAAGCTGGTGCCCTCCTCGTGTTGATAGAGATAGCACGATCTCTATGGCATAGGGGCATGGGTAGGGGTGAAGTATCAGCATGGGAGAGCCCCAAACAAACCTGGGAGCCCAGGGAAGCTTTCCTGGGAGCAGGGACTATTTGAGCTGAGCGCTGAAGCCTGAGCAGGTGATCAGCAGACAGATGAAGGAGTGAGAAGGGCATTCCAGGAAAAAGGAACAGCGTGGACCAAGGCGGGGCTGCAGACACTGGTGCATAAGGGGGAGAAGTGGGAGCAAGTCTGGAGCCATGGGAAAAGGGTCATGTCCAAATCCAGGGGGCCGAGAAGTATCCACTGAGCTGTGTAGGGGTGGGACAAGTACCAGGTCGAAGATCTCCCCACCTCCTGGGGTTGGCGGTCATGGATGCCGAGCAGCCTCCAACTTTTCAAAGTCAATGAGTAACTTGAGGGGCTGGGCAGGGTCAGGCCTGCTGCTGTGGACCCAGGGGTGTTTTCCACTCCTGAGCAAGCGTGGCTGGCCCGCCTACCTGCTCAAGTGTCCGCCCTGCCCTGTTCCACCCAGTTTGGCCTGGCCAGCACTCCTGTAGAAAGACTCCTCTCACCTGGCAGCTGGACCAAGGGAAGCCAGCCTCGGGCATCAGTGGGTGAGGGCCTGGGAGCTGGGACCTGGGACCTGGGTTGGTGGCAGGGCTGAGGCAGGGGTTGGTGGCAGGGGAGGGAGAAACATGCCTTGTCGTCCAGGGAAAACTTCCCGGGAGTGATTGGTGTGGCTGTCTGTGCTCTGCATGCCCAGCACTGTGCTGAGTGCTGGAAAACACTGAGGTGAGGGCAGGGGTCCTGTCCTGTGAGGGCTCCATGTCTGCAGGATAACAGTGGGAGTTAGAACAGTCTTGGAAACCCTGAACCCTGAGTCCTCTGTTTCAGGAAGAATTCTCCTGTGGTCAAATCCTCTGTGACCTTGGTCAGCTCTTGCCCTTCAGGCCTTGCCTACAATGTGAGGCGACCACAGGAGGTGGCCCTCAGTGTCATCAGGGTCTTTTTAGCTTCAAACCTTGGTGATTCAGGGAGACTGCTGGGAAATGAGTACTTTGGGATCCGAGAGCTGGGGAGGCTATGGTGGGAAGGAGACAGAAGTCTGGAGGTGAAGCTCCCTGTGGAGATCCTTGTGGGCACAAGAACCAAGAGATGCAGTGCAGCTGGGCCTGGCGGTCTTGGTGGGCCTGGCCAAGGAGCCAGACACTGCGCTGCAGGCAATGGGGAGCCACAGGCCCCTCAAAGCAGAGGAAGAGGAGGCCAGTCGGTTGTGAAGCCAGGCTATGTGTGTGCAGTAGGCTCAGGCCGGGGAGGGAGGGGGTGGGAGCGGGGTGGGCAGCGTCCAAGTGGTGGGGGAGGGGCTGCTCTGAGAACTGCTGGGGCAGCACAAAACAGGGCACAGGCGGCCTGACTGCCTGCCCCCTAGTCCAGCTGAAGGAGGAGGGGCCATTGTACCCCATGGGGCCTGGGGAAGCTGTGGCCTGGGACTCAGTGGGAATGGGTGAGGAACACTTTCTAGAGGGAGGGTTATGGGAGGGACCCTCTGTGCACCAACCTGGGCTGGATCCTTACAGGCCCATCCTGACCATGGTCGCTGCCTGGCTCTGGCTACTTTGCTTCTTAGTCCCCCAGGTGAGTCAGGCCCTCTCCTTGCCCTCAGATCCTGGCCTTGGGGGTTGCACTTTCACCCCCTACTCCATCTGGACCAGTTGCACTGACTATGGATGGTAGTGTCTGGGGGATGTGGCTCTAGGCCTGTCATGGGGTTAGGAGGTCAAAGGCCAGGGGCGGAGGGATAACGTATGACCAGGCCCAGGGAAGGGGTAGAAATTCCCCTTCTTTGTTGGGTCGTAGCACCCATGGGAGGAAGGTACAGTTTGGTGACGTGTTGAGAATCCCTCCACAGGCTCTCCCTAGAGCCCAGCCTGCAGAGCTGTATGTCGAAGTCCCGGAAAACTATGGTGGAAATTTCCCTTTGTACTTGACGAAGGTGAGTCTGAGAGCTGACTGGGTAGGCTGCCCTCCCCCAGGTCCTGCTTCCTCTACCTCCAGCCTCCCTTTCTCTTCACTGCTCTGGCTTTCTAGAGAATATGTGGTATAGTGTGAATGGCTAGTAAGATTTTCATCTCAGAAGAAAGTAGAGCTTTAAATGGAAGGAGGGGGACTTCTCTGGCGGTCCAGTAGTTAGGACCAGTGCTGTCACTGCCGGGGCCCCAGGTTCAATCCCTGATCAAGGAGCTAAAAATCCCAGAGGCTGCACGGCATGGCCCCCAAATTTTAAAACATAATAATTAATTAGTTAATTAAAGGATGAAGTGATGGAGGAGGGGTTTCAAGCTTCAGGAAGTAAGGCAGAGAGTACAAGGGAGCACCCAACACAGGCGGAAGAGCTTTGGCTTTGAATGTCCATCCTGTTCCTTACTTGGCTTTGTGACCTCAGGCAAGCACAAGCCCTCTCTGAGCCTCAGTTTCCCCATATTAAAAAACGGGGCTATTGGGTGGAAGGGGCATCCCCCAGACTCGCCCCCAGCTCCCTTCACCTCTGTTCTTCCCCCACCAGCTGCTGTTGCCCCGTGAGGAGACTGAGGGCCAGATTGTGGTGTCAGGAGATGCAGGAGTGGCAGGGGAGGGCCTCTTTGCTGTGGACCCAGAATCTGGCTTCCTGCTGGTGACCAGGGCCCTGGACCGGGAGGAACAGGCAGAATACCAGCTACAGGTACGGCTGGGCCGGGGGAGGGGGAAGTCGCCTGGGGAGGGCGGGGCTCTGACCACTCCTTCTTGTCAGGTCACCCTGGAGACCGAGAACAGACGTGTCCTGTGGGGCCCGCAGCCTGTGCGTGTGCGTGTGAAGGATGAGAATGACCAGGTGCCCCACTTCTCTCAGGCCACCTACAAAGTTCATCTGAGCCGGGGTACTAGGCCGGGTGAGTGCCCAAAGCAGTGAACTCACAGCAAGGTCAGGTGGGCACCAATGGGAGAACAGAGAGGAAACAGATGGCCAGAGAGATGGCATAGGGACAGGGCAACAGGGTCCAAACTGCTCCCCTCCCATTTCTGTCTCATCTGCACCCCCCACCCAACTGAAGGTCCACAGGTGAGTTCCATCTACTCTAGGCCTCAGTTTACTCATCTGTGCAGTGGGGTGAAGAGTCATGGCGCACCTTCAGAGTCCTGATATGATGATGGGTATGGAAGGAAGAACCAGGGAGAGATAGGTGAAGCGTGGGAGGCTCTCCCTATGCCTTTGGCCCTAATGGTAAACTCTCTCCATACTCCCAGGTGTCCCCTTCTTCTTCCTGGAGGCTTCCGATGGGGATGAGCCAGGCACAACCAACTCGGATCTTCGGTTCCACATCCTGAACCAGGCCCCAGCCCAGCCTGCTTCAGATATGTTCCAGCTGGAGCCTCGGCTGGGCGCTCTGGCTCTGAGCCCTGAGGGTGAGCCTGAGCTCAATGTGAAAAGGGAGGGACAGGGAAAGCTGGGTTTCATCTGAGCTGTAGGATGGGTTTGCAGCTCAAGAGATAAAAGAGTATTGCAGCTGGAGAGGGTAGCAAGGCAAAATCATGTGTGGAGCCAGGACCATGCACGGAGAGTTAAGAAATGGTGTGCCTGGAAGCAGGGTTTCCCTGGTGGTTCAGTGGTAAAGAATCCACCTGCAATGCAGGAGGACCAGGTTTGATCCCTGGGTTGGGAAGATCCCCTGGAGGAGGGAATTGCAACTCACTCCAATACTCTTGCCTGGAGAATCTCACAGACAGAGGAGTCTGGTGGGCTACAGTCCATGGGGTCGCAAAGAGTTGGACACAACTGAGCAACTAAGCATGCACATGACTGGAAGTGCCTCAACCCTACATTTACAAACCTGGGCCTAAGAGGCAAGGGTAGGAGAGACCTGAGGGGCTGTGGGCCAGAACACTGCTGAGAGACCTTGGGACGGATGGCAAGAGAGACCCGAACCTGGGAGTTCAGACCAAAGAAACAAATTGGGAAGAGAAAAAGAAGCCAATCATACAACTCGCTCATTCACCCATCTACCACCCACCCACATATATAGTCCATCTACCCAACCATCCATCCACAGGTCCAAATCCCCATCTATCTACCCTCCCAAGCCTCCATCCATCCATCTAGTCAACTGTCCATTTATCCAACCAGTCATTCATTCATCTACATATCCACCCATGTACCCCCTCATCCTGGCCATCCACGAATGCAGTACATCAACCATTCATTGTGTGGACAGATGTGCAAGTGATTCTGTAAACTGTCAAGTCCAGGTTAGGTGCTCACAATGGTGCTACAGGCTCCCTTGGCCAAGAGAATATTCTGAACACCTGCCATGTACCTGGCTTTGTTTGGTTCCTTGCTGAGAAGGATGCCCTGGCCCCCTGACCAGCTGACTGCCTTCCCCTTCTAGGGAGCACCAGCCTAGAAAAGGCTCTGGAGGGGTACTACCAGCTGTTGGTACAGGTCAAGGACATGGGTGACCAGGCCTCAGGCCACCAGGCCACAGCCACCATAGATGTCTCTATAGTGGAGAACACCTGGGTGCCCCTAGATCCTGTCCACCTGGCAGAGAATCTCCAAGTCCCATACCCACACCACATTGCCCAGGTGAGTAAATAGCTGTTACAGCTGAAATAACTCCATGGATGGTGCAGCTGGGCCTGAGTCTTGTGGAGATTGGGGTTTGGATCTGGGGCCCAACTTGACCTTGACTCCTGCTCCACCTCTAACTATGCTCCCCCCTCCTCCGTCCCCATCAGCTTCCATGATGCAATGAGTGTTTAAAGGACCAGGCCCTGAGCTCTATGCTCTGACCTCACCCCAGGCTTCCTCACAGAACAGCTGCTACCTCCTTGCTGCCATGGGGATTGTCACCTAGGCCAGGAATGTCTCAGGCCTCCTCGAGGAATGCCCTGGGGTCAGGCTCAGTCCCAGAGGGCAGAGAATAAAACAATCTGGTCATTCAGACACTTTGGGCAGAATCCAGGCTTGAACCAGGGCAAGGCCACCACAGAGTTGCCACAACAACCGCCCTGAACAAAAGGACCCTACCTGGACTCCCGAAAGGACAGTCGCTTGCCTGGAGTCACGTGGCAGTTGGGGCACAGGCTCCCTAAACCGTGAGCAGCTGGAACATAAGGGATAACATGGGCTATTCCTGCCCCTCATCCTGGGGACCCTCATTCTGTGCCCCCCTCCCAGGTCCACTGGAATGGGGGGGATGTACATTATCACCTGGAGAGCCAGCCCCAGGGACCCTTTGATGTGGACACAGAGGGGAAACTCTATGTGACCCAGGAGCTGGACCGAGAAGCCCAGGCTGAGGTGAGATGAAGGGGGAGCCAGGACAGGCTGAGGGGTGTTTGGTCCCTGGTCAGGGGGCTTCTAGGGGTGTCACACCCTCCACAGGCACTGAGGCAGAAGAACTGGAGCGGCCCACCAGAAGAGAAGACCCTGGTCTTCACCTGGAGCCCTCCCACTGCCCACTACAGTACCTGCTCCAGGTGTGGGCTCAGAACACCCACAGCGAGGACTACGCAGCACCACTGGAGCTGCAGGTGGTGGTGACAGATGAGAATGACAATGCTCCCATCTGCCCCCCACGAGGCCCCTCAGTCAGCATCCCGGAGCTCAGCCCCCCAGGTGGGCTATGGGCCCTGTTAGGGGGTTGGGTAGTGGTAAAGTCCCTGTGAACTATGCCATGTGACTCTCCTGTGCTATGGCGCCAGCCAGCCCCAGGCCCCTATGTCAACGTCTGACCCAACCCACACACATACACAAAGAAGAGTAGGGGGTAAGGCCTCCAGGCTTGGCTGTGGTCCCAGCCAAGTGGGTGTCATCTTCGCAGGCACCAAGGTGGCTAAGATTTCGGCAGAGGACGCAGATGCCCCCAGTTCCCCCAATTCCCATGTTGTGTATCAGCTACTGAGCCCTGAGCCTGAGGAGCCGGCAGAACTGAGAGCCTTCGAGCTGGACTCCACCTCGGGCAGCGTGACCCTGGGGGCTGCCCAGCTCCAAGCTGGCCAGAACATCCTGCTTCAGGTGCTGGCCATGGACCTAGGAGGAACAGATGGTGGTAAGTGCCCCAGTGGTGACCGGGGTTCCCTGACCCCTCGGCTCCCACCCTGGCCTCCCCAACATGCCCTCCTCTGTCTCAGGCCTCAGCAGCACCTGTGAAATACCAGTCACCATCACGGACATCAATGACCATGCCCCTGAGTTCACCACTTCCCAGGTAAGCGGGCACAGGGAAGGACCCCTTCAGAAGGCAGTAATGGTGGGCTCATGGTCCCTCGCCATCTCTCCAGATTGAGCCCGTGAGTCTCCCTGAGGATGCAGAGCCTGGGACTCTGGTGACCACACTCACGGCCACTGATGCTGACCTCGAGCCTGCCTTCCGCCTCATGGACTTTGCCATCGAGGCAGGGGATGAAGAGGGGACCTTCAGCCTGGACTGGGAGCCAGACTCCGCTCATGTCCAGCTGCGACTCCTCAAGGTAAGGGGCTAAGGCTGGAGAAGGGGTGCATATACACGCACACATTCATGCATGAGGGCGCCATGCCTTGGCCCACACAGTGACCCAGGTCCCTCTGGTTCCAGAACCTCAGCTATGAGGCAGCTCCGAGCCACAAGTTGGTGGTGGTGGTGCGGAACGTGGAAGAGCTGGTGGGGCCAGGCCCAGGCCCAGGAGCCACAGCCACTGTGACTGTGCTGGTGGAAAGGGTGGTGCCGCCTCCTCAGCTGGACCGGGAGAGCTATGAGGCCAGCGTGCCCATCAGCACCCCTGCCGGCTCCCTCCTGCTGACTGTCCAGCCCTCAGACCCCCTGAGCAGTCCCCTCAGGTGAGCAGGAGCCCAGCCCCTTACCCAGAATGGACCTCCTCTGTTCCTTGGGGATGACCCCCGGACCTCAGAGGGAACTCACATTATTTACAACCTGGAAATTTCCTCAAACCATTGGCTAATATGCAGGTTGTGACTCTTGGGGGCACCAGGGTAGCAGGGAGAAGGGGTGCTGGGACCCCTTGAGAGCTCAGATGATGCCTCCTCATTCCATCCTGTATACCCGGCCCTCTTCCTGCCACCCACCCAGACTGCTGTTCCCAGGCCTCTGGCTCCATCTTGGCCTTTTGTGGGCTGTCCTGGGAATAGTGGAATTAAGTCTAGAGCCCCACAGGCTCTAGTGTGGTCCCTTTCTCAGCCTCGGTGTCTGTGATTTAAGCCCTGCCCCACCCCAAGTCCCTTAAGCTGGAGACAGATCATGGATGCTGCTGCTGCCTTCAAGTCACAGAGGGAATGTTGGACTCGAGCATGTCACATGGCCCTGGAGGTCTCTGGGCAAGACCCCATATACGGTCACTGCCTCCCTCCCCATTTTCTTTGGGCCTCAGGTTCTCCCTGGTCAATGACTCCGAGGGCTGGCTCTGCATCAAGGAGATCTCCGGGGAGGTGCACACAGCCCGGCCCCTGCAGGGCGCCCAGCCTGGGGACATGTACACAGTTCTCATAGAGGCCCAGGATGCAGGTATGGCCAGCCTATGGTGGGGACCCCTGGGAGGGTGAGAGAGCCTCAGACAGACAGATGGGCAGGACCAAGCCTCCTCCCCAGGGCCCTTGCTGGCATCCACTCCGCCCCAGGCAGGAGGGAGGGACAAGGGGCTGGGTACAGTGTCCTTCTCTGAGAATGCCTGGCTTCTGCTCCACCACCATCCTCTTCGCCAGACACTTGTAATCCCCCAACCGCAGCCCTGGGGCGGTTGCGGGGGGGCCTCTTAGGGTGTCAGCTTTAGACACAAACTGGGAGCAGAGGGTTTGGGGCTGGGCGGGAGGTGAGGGGGCAGATAAGGGCCAGGGGTTCTCCCCGGGAGGCGTGCCAGGAGGTGAGCTTGGATGAGGTCAGGTGGGGAGGACTCCAAACACCATGTTGACGGGATGAAGAGCTGGCCCAGGGGCGGGATGTCAGGTTTCCGCTCTGAGCTGGGCTGTCCTGTGATGCAAGACAGACAGCAGGGGTGAGCTCATGTGTAGTCAGGGCATTTCTGCATTGTTGGGCCCTGGCTCCGGGGGCCGGGGTGGGGGTTGGGGTGAGGCAAGCTTTCCATCCAAAAAGGCACAGAAAGGCCTGGCAGGTGTTTGGATGGTGAAGGGGGTGAAGGGCATTGTGAGGAAGAGACTAGCGTGGAAATGCTGGGATAGAGAGGTGGAGGTGGAGGGGAAGGACGGGCACGAAAGGGGCTCAGCCGGGTGAGAAGATGGACTGTGGGGAAGGGGACCAGCCCAGGGACCCTGAATTCACCCCAGCCCCCACAAGGGGCCGAGCCACACCAATACTGCCTCCTCTGCAGATGAACCAACGCTGAGCACCTCTGCGACCCTTGTGATCCACTTCCTGAAGGCCCTTCCTGCCCCAACCCCGACGCTGGCTCCCGTGCCCTCCCGACACCTATGCACACCCCGCCAGGACCATGGGGTGGTTGTCAGTGGACCCAGGGAGGACCCTGACCGGGCTGGTGGACATGGTCCCTTCAGCTTTGCCCTTGGTCCCAACCCCACCGTGCAGCGGGATTGGCGACTCCGGGCTCTCAATGGTGTGTGCCGCGGAAAGCCGGGAGGCTGCGGCCAAGGCAGGGGCGGGGCTTTCGGAAGCCGGACACCCTCTCACCATGAGGGTGGGGCCGGGCCTGGGGGGAGCAGCCTGGTGACTCTGATCGCGGCTTATGGTCCCAACAGGGTCCCATGCCTACCTCACCTTGGGCCTGCATTGGGTGGAGCCTCGTGAACACGTAGTCCCCATAGCTGTCAGCCACAATGACCAGATATGGCAGATCCAGGTCCGAGGTGAGGCCGGGCTGGGGTGCGGCCAAGGTCAGGGGCATGCAGTTTCTGAGGGAGCCACTGGGATGTAGCGGGAGGGACTGGGCAACATGTCTGCAGGCTCATGTGGACAGCATATACCTGTGCACACCTGCACATGTGTGTCTGGGCACGAAGCCACATGCACAAAGGAGCTTGCATCCCACCCCCACACCCATGACACATACACAGGCACAGACGCACACGTAATAGCCAGCTGGGCTGGGCTAAAGGCACTGAGAAGCTGGGAGCCCTCCCGCACCGCCCTGACCTTCCTCTGCCTGTCCTCAGTGATCGTGTGTCGTTGCAACGTGGAGGGGCAGTGCATGCGCAAGGTGGGCCGCATGAAGGGCATGCCTACGAAGCTGTCGGCGGTGGGCATTCTCGTGGGCACCCTGATAGCAATAGGTAACGGAGGCTGGGTTCCTGCGTTGGGGAGGGCAATGGTGGTCAGAGCCACTGCCTCCAGATAAACAGTGCCCCTGTTCCCATGGTGCCCCCCAGGGCTGAGAAGAACCCCCCCAACTCTCGGAATCATTATGCTCTTGCCTCCTCTTTACCATAGTCCAGGTCACTCTCACTGATAACAGCACTTACTGTTACATTGTTACACCTTAACTGTGTATCAGCCAAGCACAGGTTTATTGAGTTGAATCCTCCCACAACCTTGTGATGCTGGCATTTCCCCACCTTTCCAGGTGAGGTCACTGATGCTCAGAGAGGTTAAGTAACTTGTCGGAGTTTACACAGCCAACGTGTGGCAGAGCTCACTCTTCCCAGCCGAATTCCTTTAGTTCAAGCCTCCCTTTCCAGCCCCTTTGTTTCTTTAGCCCCCTAAATTTTTTTTTTCCTGGCTGGTTTTCTTTACTGGTGCTAGGACATTGCTACAGTGTGCCTTCCTCTCAGAGGTCCATGGGGACAACTCACTGGCTCCCAGACATCCCCTTCTCTGTTCCCCAGAGAAGGGGACCTTGGAGGCTGGGGCATTCTGGGGCAGCCTCAAGGGGATGGGTACCTGGTGAGGGCCGGATGAGCCAGTCATGCTCCTTCAGGCACCAGAACCACAGAGTCATTCCCAGTTCAGCCTCAGAGATGCTATCTAGGAAACTGCTTCCTCATTAAATCAATTCCAGTAGCAAGGAGTCCCCAGGGATAGACAGGTCCTACTGCCCTTTCTGAGGGGTGATCTATCCTCTCTGGCTCCTCAGGCATCTTCCTCATCCTCATCTTCACCCACTTGACCCTGGCGAGGAAGAAGGACCTGGATCAGCCAGTAGACAGTGTGCCCCTGAAGGTGGCAGTTTAAATGGTCCAGGCAGCCCCTGCTGGGAACTTGGCATCTGGCTGCATCTGAATCCACTGGGAGACGGCCCAGCACTCCAGATCCACGAGGCCGAGGCAAGGCAAGAAGCCCCTTCACTTGCCCTAGGAGGGAGGCAACATCCCCGGACATGTCTGTGGGGCCTGCACACTGACTCAAGTGCCCGTGGAACCACTTCAGACGGCTCATGTCTGTCCAATAATAAAGCCTCAGAGAACTGGCCATGAGTCCTCAGAGACCATGTGCCCATGCCAAGCGTCCATTTGCGTGTGCATCATCCAAGTCCATCTGCCCCTTCATCCCTTCCCCATCTCCTGCTGCACAGAAAGGGTCTCAGGGCTTGAGGAACGAGCCTGGGGTCCCGTGTAGGGAAAGACGTGAGATCTTGAGGCTGGAGACAAATGGGTCATTTCTCTGGGCATTTGGAGACCACTGGCTGCAGACTCTGGATGGGTTAACTGTCCAGGCAATGGTTGAGGAGGGTGTCCTTGAGAGTGACATGGACTCACAGGTGCTCTTGGAAGGCAACTTGTGAGTGCATGTCCTGTACTCATGTGTGAGTTACACTCGCGTCCCTATGTGTGAATCACCTGCATGCAGGGGTGGGCAGAGGTCCCAAAGTCTCAGGAGGGGTCTGGGTAGGAATGGTGAGGGCCCCATGCTGCTGGAAAGGAGAGGTGAGGCTGGGGATGGGTCTCTCTGCCCCCAAGGCATCTTTGAGTTTTACACTCAGGCTGATGAGGAGTCTGCAAAAAGTCAGAGAATTACTCAGATGGACACCACTGGGGTGGAATAGGAACCCTCGTGGCTCACCTTGCCCCTGCCCCAGGTGAGAACCCTTTCCCCCTGGCCTGAGATTAAGCCACGGCCTGGTGCTAAGCCCTGACCCCATCTCCAGACTGACCTCTCGTCCCTGACCCTTTGACTGACCCCAGACACATAATGATCCCCCCATGCCTTCATCCCAGCGGTCTCTGGGATGGGACTCGTTGTCCCAGGCACCCTGAGCTGATGATGGTAAATCACAGGGAAAGGAGAAAAACAATCTCAGTGGGGCCCAGGCCCTATTTTTAGGAGATAATCTCCTAACTCCTGGCAGATTCTGTGGGATGGAGGCCAAGTACAGCCAAGAGATATGGGGCAGGCATCCTGGAGGGCTTGGGGGAGCCTGGGAAACTCAGCCAGGATCCCCAGCCCAAGGATGGACTCTGAAGCTGATCCTAGCCGCTCTGGGCCCACGTCATCCCTCCCTCCCCCACCTCAAGGGAGGCTCTGCTGACTAATTCGGTCCAAGCAGAGCTTCCTGCCCATCTCCTAGGATCCTCTGCTTGGCCTGCACCTACTCAGAAGCCTTCAAGATACAAAGCTCTTTGAAAGCAGATCTCATTGAATCTTTCCATCAATGTGAGAGGGTGGGTTTATTGGCCCCATTTTTCCAGTGAAGGTCAGGAAAATTAAGGGCTGCAACTGGGAGTCTTAGAAGCAGGGTGGTCAAGGTTTGTGTTACCTCTCCAGCAGTGTCCACAGCCCTCAGCAGGTCTCTGCACCCACGAGATTCCCCCAGAAGAGCTTTAGGGATCAGCCAACTTCTTATCAGGTTGGAAAAGTAAATCCCAAAGAGGTGGAGAAGCCTTCCCAAGTTCATCCATTCAAGGGCATGCAGCAGCTGAGCTGGGCCCCGGGAATTAGCTGCTTTCTGGGTCCTTGTTCTGGATAGGTAGATAGGTTGATAGGTGGGTGAGTGGATGAATGGATGGGTGGGTGGGTGGGCCGAAGATGAATGGGTAGACAGGCAGATAGATAGATGGGTGTGTGGATAAGTGGACGACTATAAGGGTTGGTAAGCAGGTAGGTGGAGCCCCCACAAAGGAATGGGTGGATGACAGGACACCAGGGCTCAAGAGGGCATCTGCCCCAATACGAGGTCTCAAGCCTCTAGACCTCAGAGCACTTTCTGACTGTGGGGCTGACAACAGGGTCCACAACCCCCAACGACACGGGCTCCATTTTCCTGAGCATCTGTAGACATAAGCTTCTCCTGCCATTCTCAGCTCCTTCTATAGAGGAAAGTGAGGGGTGGAGGGGCGTGGCTTCCCCTGGCTCTCTGAGGGAGAGAAACAAGAAACTGGAGCTCTTTTGTGGGCTTGGTGGTAGGTCAGTGAGCTCACTCTGCAGGCGGGGCTTGGACCTTGCAAGGGCAAGGTTGGGGGCGGGGGGGGGGGGTAACTGGTGGCTCAGTGTGGGCAGGACACGTGAGTCGTGCTCTGCCTCCTCCCTGCTGTGTGTTCCCAGGGGAATCTCTTTACTTTTCTGAGCCTCAGTGTTCTTGTCGATAAAATGGGTTTCACTCAAATAGAATTGTTGGGAGGACTACACGAGGTAATCCCTGAAAAAAAAATGTGTGTAGAACAGTGGCGGGCAATAGCAGGAGCTCTATCAGCATGGTTTTCCCTGGTCCGTAGACTGTGGGTTGGGGCGGGGCTCACCTCAGACGCCTATAGTCACAGATTCTGACACCCTCCCCAAGGCCCCTGTGAGGCCCAGGCTTTTGGGAGGGAGTATGGAGAAGGACCCCAACTCCTGCTCCCATGAGGCCCTGCTGGGTGACCCTGGGCGAGACATCCCTTCCAGCCTTGGCTCCTCGCCAGCTCCAAGGCTCTCTCTGGGGGCTGCTGAGGGTTCTCACGGGGTTTGGACTAGTCTAGAGAGAGTTGTGGGGTCCACCCTGGTGGGGAGCTCATGGTCTCCCTCTCCCAGGCCCCTTCCAGAGGCACAGGGCCAGATCAAAGGGACCCAGCACTGAGCATCGGGAGGCGGGCTTGGAAAGAATGTAAACATGAGGATATTTTTAAACTTTTTCCAGACCCAGAGATTAGGGCTCTTGAAGCAAGAGACCCAGAGGTCAGTCTGGCCCTTTGCTCACAAAGAAAAAAACAGTCTTGGGACTTCAGAGACAACCCCTCCTCCAACCCCACTCACACCCACCAAGACTCATCTCAAGACTAGCTTAGGCCTCAGGGCAGAAGTTCTTTCTCTGATCTCATCTCTGAACGTCCTGCTGCTGTGGGATAATGTGTTTCTAATGAGAGGGTCTCAGGAAGGTGTGAGGACCCAGAGGACTGAGGGGTGGGGAGGCCTACCTGAGAGCTAGTTCCGGGAGACTGAGCTTGGAGACCCCATGGCGGCCCAGTCACTCCTTTAGGAGTCCATGTGTGCCTGTGTGCACATGAGTGTGTCTGTGGGTGTGTGTGTGTTAAACACTAGTCTCCGTGGTAAAAGCGTGCCAGGAACCCACCCCAGCCCTTCTCTTCTTTCCCTTCCCTAGCATCCCTGGGCCCCTCCCTCTGGGACTCCTTGGATCTATGGGGGACATGCAGGCAGGGCAGGAGGTAGGGTTGAGGGTCAAGAGAACAGGGAAGATGAGGAGAGCAAGAGGGCTGGGAGGGCTGAGAAGGCTGGGGGAGGGGCTGGGTCCAGGTTTGAGCCATTCAGTGAGTCAGGCTATGAGAGATTCAGGGGCCACAGTCCAGGGGAATGGGGGACTCAGCCTCATCTCCTTTAATTACCTCCAGGTGCCACAGTGACTCAGGACTTGGATGCAAGCCTCCCTAAATCTCCCTGCCTTAAATGTCATGGTGACGCTCACCCTGGATTCCATGACAACAGCCTCTTCTCTCAGAGTGATGCAGCCACCCTTGTGGCTGTTCAGCATACAACAGGCATGTCACAGGCAGACTCATAGAGGGAACTCAGCCACAGCATATGCCTTATCCCAGGGACTCCAATACCCCCATCCATATCCCCTCTGACCAAGATGTCCAAGGGTCAGAGTTCCTAGGGGCATTCAGGAGACAGGCCCACAGTAGGTACCAGGACAATGAAGGGCCCTAGCAAGAGAAGGGAGAAGGCAATGGCAACCCACTTCAGTACTGCTGCTGATGCTGCTGCTAAGTCGCTCCAGTACTATTGCCTGGAAAATCCCATGGATGGAGGAGCCTGGTAGGCTGCAGTCCATGAGGTCGCTAAGAGTCGGACATGACTGAGGGACCACACTTTCACTTTTCACTTTCATGCATTGGAGAAGGAAATGGCAACCCACTCCAGTGTTCTTGCCTGGAGAATCCCAGGGACGGGGGACCTTGGTGGGCTGCCGTCTATGGGGTCGCACAGAGTCGGACACAACTGAAGCGACTTAACAACAGCAGCAGCAGCAGCAGCAGCAAGAGGAAAGGGCTTGCTGGCCATTTTCTATGCCTCAGGAGGCTGCTGGGCCACCTTACTCTGCTTATGGGCCCAGAGAGGGACAGTGTCTGGCTCTAGGTAATACAGCTTGTCAGAGGAGGGCGGGGGTCCTCTTGTCACAGGGGGGCGAGGCCAGGATCTGCACAAGGCAGTGTGCTCCCCTGCAGGTCTCCACCACTGAGGCAGCAGGGGAAGAGGACGAGGCTTGGCGCTGTATCACAAGGTGTGGCTGGATGTCAGGACAATGGGTGGGGGTGGCGAAGCCTGATGGGAAGAGACAGCTGGAGACTTGTCCTCAACCGGAGGGCCAGAACTGCCTGCCTGCAGCCGTTGCTGTGTTGTCCCTGTGTGCCTGCCCACTCAGCAGGGCTGTTACTATTCTTACCCACTTGCTGGTGGCAGCGGGGTCAGAGATAGTGGCTAGGTGGGAGCGAGTCATGAGCACCAGTCCCTTATCGAACACGTTCCCTGGAAACTTGGCAGGGGCTTCCAGGCTCCAGGGGCCTAGGCTGGGCGGGCGAGGTGGTCACAGGGACGGAGAGGGGGGTGGGTTCACTCGGACAAGGCCTTATGCCAGCTCATCTACCTCTCCTACAGGCAGGCAAGGTTCCAAGAGAACCAGCCTGGGGTTTCCAGTGCAATTTCTTCCTGTGTGGTCATTAAGACCCTCAAGTCATCTTCCTAGCCAGTCCACCCCAGAGGGCACCACCTCAGAGCTTTAAGTGCCCCAGAAGTTGAGGTGTTGGTTTCCCCAGTGAGGCCATAGGCCAGGGGCCACCTCTACAGGGAGAGCACTGTACTCTGAGCAACAGGGGTCCAGGTTGACCACTGTTCTGCCCACTTCCCAGCTGTGTGACCTTGGGTAAGTCCTTTCCCTTCCTCTGAGCTGTGGTTTCCTCACCCTCTTCAGGGCTGCTGTGGGGATGATGAAGTCCAACAATCAGGAAGGTGGGCTGAGGGCTGCAAATATGGGTGTGTCTGTGCACATGAGCCAGTGTGCTTGGTGGCAGTGGGGGAGGGGGGAGAGGGAGGCACGTGGGTTCCCCATCTTGGAGACTCCCGCCCCGTGGATTTTCCACTGGCACGTCGGCACCCTCTCCCCCAAAATAGGCCGTACGAGCCGTGTGCGACAGAGCCCAGACTGAGGGGACTTTTTTTAGCTGCCCTTTGATTGTCAGCTCTCGAGCGGCTGCTATTTTGAGCCCCAACGCCTGAAGGAGGAGGGCCAAGTGGGGGTTGGGGTCAGCTCAGTGGGCCTGGCTGGCTCCTGGAAGGCATCCCCGAGGGGGCCAGCCGTGCCCTCTCTGGCCCAGTTCTGCTGGCAAGGAGAGGACAGCATCTCCTGTGTACTGGGCCTGAGAGCTTAGTTGTTCACCTCCAGGGAAGCTATGGACCTGGCAAAAACCATCCTTGTTTATGATGCTTACCCACAGGACATTGGCCTTGGCCATCGACGGAAGAGCATGTTGTGGGGATTAACTGAGATAACACAGCAAAGCCCTTACTTAGCACAGGGACTGGCACAAAACTGGCCCTCAAAAACGGGAATAGCTACTATTATTATTGTCATCACAGCTGTTGTCATTCTTGGCTTTGTTGTTATGGTAACATTTTTATCTAGTTTCCTTCGAGTCTTTTTTCTGTGCATTTATCTTATGTTGTCAAGTTCAGGTCATAAAACTCTTCCCTCCTCCATGCTTGGTTTTAGCAGAAAAGAGCCCCTAGGTCTTCTGGGGTACCTCTATCAGCATCTCTGGCCCCCACTCCCAGGGGTCACCCCTCTATACATGTCCTTTGGGGTCCATGACCTCTGAAGGTTTACTTGACCTTCCAGAGTGTCTGTGGTATACCTACAGCTTCTGTCATCTCCTCAAATGTCATCAACCACTGCCCCACAGGATTCCAGGGTCCTAGAACTGGAAAGTCAAATTTAGGTGCTGGGTCCTCACATAGCCTTTGCACCTGGACTCTAAGACTCTCTGGCTCGCACCTAAGGAAATGGGCTTGTTTCCACAGATTAGATGCGAGAAAGAATTTTCTGGCTGCTCAGGTGCCTAAGATTAGGCAATGGATCATGAGGACAAATGATCCATTTGTCAGCTTCCTGGTCTTTGTGTGTGTTGGATGGGGGGAGGGTGTGCACTGTCAAGAAAGGATGAGGTAGGAAGAAGCTAGATTCTTGGATGTATCTAAGTAGGGTGAGAAAGGGAGCATGGCTGAGCCAGGCTTCCTCCTTCCCTACTGGGGTCATTTCCTAGCAGGGCAGCAAGGTCAGCTGGGGTTGGGGGTCATATGTTTTCCCCTCACCCCAAGTGGTTACTGCACAAGGTGAGACTTCCTTGTTACCCGAAGGACAAAAATAGATTCCAGGTGATGGCCAGCAATCCATGCCCAGAACCATGAGGGTTATTCTGAGAGTGGTAGGCACAGGGCCAGCCCAGGCTTGGTCAAGAGAAGCTGAGCTGGAAGTGGCAGCTTCAGCCTGTCCTTTTGGGAATCCTGAATGGGATAGGGGCACTGGAGCTAAAAGCAGGTCAACAACCCTCGATAAGTGGGCCTAGAATCCTAACTTGGCCATGTGATCTTGGGCAAGGCACTTGGTATCTCCTGGCATCAGCTCTTCTCAAACGATGGGGACCTTGATCTCTGCTCCTCAGGGTGGTTGAGAGAACCCTGTAAAGCTGACAGATGGTGCTCAATAAATGCTTGAATCTCCACTTCAATTGTTCCAGAATCCAGAGAAGGGACTTCCCTGGCCGTCCAGTGATTTGGACTCCGCGCTTCCATTCCAGGGGGCACAGATTCGATCCCGTCAAGGAACTAAGATCCTGCGTACTATACGGTGCAGCCAAAAGAGAAGTAGAAGAAAATCCAAAGAAGATAAGGGCCTTACCTGCACATAGCCTCACCACCAAAATGCCCCTTCCCTGCCATTCTGAAGGAACTGGAGTCAGGCATAAAAGCACGTTTCTGCAAGGGCCTATGGGGATTTTCCAGAAAGACTCCATTCAGCTGGAGAATTCCATTCCTGGCCCTGCCACCCAGGGCTCAGGCTAAGGAGAGATGCTCCGGCTCATTCCGGTTCTGCCCAGTTCTTGCTCCTTGCCTGCCAAACCCACATCAGGGTGTCCCACACTGTAATCTCTTGCTGTTTTCTGTGGAGTGTGAGGTGCCTGAGGATCCAAGGGGTCCCTCAGAGGCCTGACACAGAACAGTGAGGGGCCCTCTCCTGACCCCCCTCCCCATCCCTTCCTGGGCCCTCCCTTTCCTTCACCCAGCATGTTTTAGCATTTTCCCTGGAGCCAGCCCCTGCCCTCAGGGTCACCCTGGATGAACACGGACAAACCAATACAATGGACACTGATTTGGGGCACAGATGGCACCTGACACAGCTTGGGGGTGGGTATGACAAAGGCAGCTGGAGAGGGGAAGTGGAGCCAGCTTGCGACAACTGCCTGGACAGAAGCTCAGAGCTTTGGGATGTACTGTTACGTTTCCGAGAAACTGGAGAACAGGTCTGAGGGAGTCAGATGGACACTGAGGTCCAAATAGGAGCTGAACTGAACTCATGCATTGTATCTACTTAGCTGGAGTTGGACCCCAATTCCCTTCCCACTCCAGCCTCTCCCCTCCACAGCTACCCCCACAAAGGTTTTCCCTGGGTTTAGCCAGAAACAGGAGGCGTCTTCTCAGAAGTCCCAGCTGGCAAATAGGAATCTCAAGACATAACAGAGCATTAGACCTGGGCCCCGGGGGCACCCAACTCAACACATCACAAGGGATATTCCACCTCTGGGATATTCCTGCACCCATGAAATGCATTTTCTGCTCACAAAGACTCCTGGGGAGCAACACTCAGATCTGCTGGGAGCAAAGCACTTGCAGGGTCCCAGCTGGGTTCTGGGGACCCCCAGACCCATTCTGCCATTATATTACAATTTCAGCCCAGCACCTGCACTCTGTCCAGCTTCAGCCACGTCTCTGCCCCTCGTGAGGGGGAACGTGTTCCCCCTCCACCCGTACGCTGGTGCCAAGGTTTATGATCCGGCACAGAAGACACTGAGAGCCACACGGGTGGAAAAAGTTACCCGGTTCTAAATCAGCCAGTCTTTGGATGATCTCATCCCCTTCCCAATATAGTCTCGGTCCCCTCCCCCGCGGTGGCCCCTGGCCAATGGGGTTAGTCATAAGGGAGCTGGTGGAAGGGTGGAGGGGGTGTGTGTGAGGTCCAGGGGGAACAATCTCAACTTGGGGTTTTACTGTGCATACTGTTTTGCAACCTGATTTCCCATCCCCTCATTTACAGTATTTCCATGTAGTGGTTTCCCGTCAAATAATAAAGATCTTTCATCATCACTTTAGTCTTTTGCTATCACTTTAAAGTCCACCAGGATGGATGTACTAGAATCCCTTTGTCCAGTATGTTGAGGAAGAACATGTCCATGGTGTCCAGTTTCTCTTTCTTAGAAACATCGGGTTATGACCATTTTTGTCCAAACCCCCTTGCACAGTTGCCTAATCTTTTCTCCCTCCCTCCCTCTGTTTTTTGTTTTTTGATAAATTCTAACAGGTACTGGGGTGAGAGAGCAGGCTTCACTGTTCATCTGATGAGTTCTGAACTCTCCCTTAAGTCAGAGGTGTCAGACCCAAGGAGGGGATCCAAGACCTCTCCAGGGCCACAGGTTGGGTGAAGCAGGGCAGGCTGTGGTCTGCTGGTCCCTCCTGCTGCTCAAGACCAGCCCCCACCCCCAGCTTCCACCCGCTCTTGCCTACCCAGTCCCATAGGCCAGGCTGCCTGGGGATGCAGGGAAAGGCTGTACTTAAGATCTATCCTGTATTATATCTACACAGCCCCACCCCAGGCACAAGCAAAGGGCCCCTGAGTCCATCCAATTCATGTCTGGCCATGAACTTCCCCCAGCTTCTGCTAGAATGCTTCCATGGACCAAAAACTTACTCCTTCCTCCCAGGCTTTTGGGGAACAGATAGGGCATTAAAAAAAAATCAGATGAGTAGATATTCAACAGAATTGCATGGTCTCTTAGCAATTGCGCAAAATCTATGAGGACGCTTTGGAAACCACCAGCAGAGTTTTGAAATTCAACTCTGCATTTACGAACTTTGTGACTTTGGGGACATCATTTTACTACTCCAAGCTCAGTTTTATCATCTGTAAAATGGGTTTATAATACTTGCCTCATACAGTTATGAGATGATAAGGGATTGACTTGTGTGATAATGGAGGCTAAGAAGTCCCACCATCTGCTGTGTGCAAACTGGAGGCTCAGGAAAGCCAGTGGCGTGGTTCCAGTCCAAACTCAAAGGTCTATGAACCACAGTTGCCAAGGATGTAAGTCCTAATCAGAGTCCAAAGGCCTGAGATGCCCAAGGGCAGAAGATCAATGTCCCAGCTCAACAGGGAGCAACTTTCCTCTTCCTTCCACGTTTTTGTTCTAACCCAGCCCACAGTGGATTGGATGAAGTCCAGGCTCTTCTTTATTCAGTCTCCTGATTCAAATGCTAATCTCTTCTGGAAATACCCTCAGGGCAGAAGTAAATGAAAACTAAAATGAAAAAGAAATGTTTTATCAGTTATCTGGTCATCCTTTAGCCCCATCAAGTTAATACAGAAAACCATCACAGCAATCTATCAGATTCACCAATTATCAAGACTTTGCTGAACATTGACTTTGTCAGTCCTTAGTGTCACTTCTGTTGTATTCTATTCTTTACAAGCAAGCTGCTAAGGGCACCCAGATTCAAGAGGAGGAGAATTGGATCTTACTGCTTGATGGGAGGAGTGGAAAAGAATTTGTGGTCAACCTTAAAAGTATAGCCAGTGGACTTCCCTGGTGGGTCAGTGATTAAGTCCTGTCCCAATGCAGGGGACAAAGTTTTGATCCCTGGTCAGGGAACTAAGACCCCACACGCCGTGTGCCACAACTTCAGAGCTCACGTGATCACAACTAGGACTGGATGCAGCCATAAATTAAAACAAACAAACCACAGCCAGAAGCAAAAGGTGGAGGGTTCTAGGCTATATCCCAGGAGACCAGGGGCCATGGAAGAGGTGACTCCAGCCTTACGAGATAAGACAAAGACCACTTTCTCTTTTCTTGCTCCTTCCTCTGTGTGTGACTGTAGTGCCCCCACACCTGGGGAGGAAGATTCTTCACTTTCTCCTAAGGGTGATGGGGAGCAGTGGAAGGGTTTGGAGCAGAGGAGTGAAGCAGTCAGCTCTGGGTCTGACCAAGATCACTCTGACTGCTGTGTGCTGGGTAGAGTTGATCAGAGAGGGCAGCCGTTGTTTAGGGGTGGAGGAGGATAAAGGTGGTTTGGACCATTCTTGGGGCTGAAGGGAGTAAACCCCAGAAATGCTCTGGGTGGGGGAGCGGGGGGTCGGAGTGGGGGGATTTTGCCGTGGGGACTGGCTGAAGGGAGTGGAGATGGGGGTGGGAAGGATTCAATGGTGTGGGGCAGTCCCCAGAGAAGAACTCCCACATTGGGGGAGACCAGAAAAGGTGGCAGCCTACCCTCTCACCTCTCTTGGGATCCCAACAACCTCTTCAACAGGTAGGGCTGAGTGACTACAGAGAAGGATCCTTCCCTCCTAGCACCTACTCGTTCTAGCCCCAAGGACTTCCAGGGTCTGGAGAGGCTCCATGAAGGCTCTTCCAGGCTGCAGTCGCCAGAGACCCTGCTCTGCCTGGTGGTGAGTCCCAGGGCCTCAAAACTCTGGAACACTTTCCTCCTACTCCTCCTGCAGCTGACGCCAACACGGCCTGATGGTGACACCTAGAGGCAGCACCTGCCTCACATTGCTTGACCACAGCATCCCACAGCAAAGGCCTGTGCCTCCAGAGCTCCACATGAGTGTTCCCTTCATGCCACTCTGGGATTTAGTGGCCAAGCCAATGGGCAGAGCTCTGAAACCCAGCTCCTCCATCCTTCCCTGATAAAACCCAGTGTGGCGTCAGCAAGGTCCCCGGAACCCCAAATCAGCCCATGGATACCCTCCCCTGCCACAAGTCAAGGAGCACATTGGCTTGTTGATGACATTTCCCTTTCCCCTCACCCACTGCTCTGATTTGTTTCAGAGGAAGGGTCATCCCAGCAGCTCAGCATTCACAGAACCAACCTCTCAGCACCTCACCATTTGGGCCCATCCTATGTCCTGAGTCCCATGTGAGAAGATGCAATGACCCTCAGCTTTTGTTGGAGATCTTTTTAGCTAAATGTTCATTGTCATCTATCCACACCCACAGTCTTTTCTGTGTCTGGATATGCCTCACCCCTCTCCTCACTTCCATGCCACCGCTCATTGTTTTCCTCCTACTTCTCTGGTCTCTCTTTTTCTGGTTCCTCTCCATCTGCTCCTTCCTTAATCATCCATCTATCCACCCATCTGCCCCCATCCTTCCTTATTCATTGTACAATCAGCAGAAGAGGGGGCTAACTCTGACATTACAGGGATGAGGGTAGGAAGGGAAAAAACAAGGACAGATGCCCAACAGCACCTGGTGGTCACACTGCAGGGAAAGTGGGGGGATTGAGGTGGGACTTTCTGCGTGGCCCCCACCCCACCTCTATGCTGATGAAGAGCAAGCCATGTCCTCTCTGAGGTCGCTGCATGGCCTTACCTACTTCCCCATCCCCAGAGATTACCCAAGAGGCTCCTTCTTTCTCACTCAGCCACATTTGGCCAGCTTCCTTCAACCTTCTCTACAACTCTGGCCCTGCTTCTGTGATGTCCCTAGAGCGCATCCCCAGATGCTCTGGACCAGCCCCTCCGAGCTCCGTTGTGCCCAGGGTCATGGGCAATCCCTGGACAGCTCTGCCTGCCTGGCCCCGGGGTCACACAAGGTATGTGCAGGTGGACTGGAGAGAGAAGCAGCTTGTGGCAGACCTTACCTCTGTTCATCTGCTGTAAGGAGAATGGCAGGAAATTGCACACCGCAGATGGGACTCGAATACACAGTCTTCCAACAGAAACCACACAACTGTTTCAGGACTTAATGACGCTTCGGTCCTTTACGTCTCAGCACAGAAGTAATTCAGTGAGAGGTAAAGTGACAGGTAAGCGGTAGATTTATTAATATTTTTTGTAAAGAAGTTGCAGGAAAATGGGATGCTAGAAGGTGATCATGTCCCAGGTCTTTGGCGAGTTCCTGGGCCTGGCTGCTGAGTGAAGGTCCTTGGCTTCCTGCGGGAAAGAATTCAAAAGCGAGCGAGCTAGAGAACCATAGTACGGTGAAAGCAGATATACACATTCCACAGGCAGAAGGTGAGAGGGCCCTGAAATATGGGGTGGTGAGTTTCTATGGGCAGTGTAATTTCAGAAGGTAGTAAGGGGAGGGTTATTCCAATTATCTGGGGAAAGGGACAGGGACTTCCAGGGAACTGAGCCACCGCTCCCTTTAAAATCTTTTATTGTCATTCAGTCGCTCAGTCATGTTTGACTCTTTGCAACCCCATGTACTGCAGCAGGCCAGGCTTCCCTGTCCATCACCCTCTCCCAGAATTTGCTCAAACTCATGTCCATTGAGTCGGTGATGCCATCCAACCATCTCATCCTCTGTCGTTCCCTTCTCCTCCTGCCCTCAATCTTTCCCAGCATCAGGGTCTTTTCGAATAAGTCGGCTCTTCATTCTCATCAGGTGGCCAAAGTATTGGAGCTTCGGCGCACTTAGCGCGGGCGGCTGCGACCGGCGCATTTAGCGCGGCGGAGAGGAGCTACTCCACGTCCGAGGTCAGGGGCAGAAGCCGGGAGGACACCATGCCTGAGGGGAGGCGGCCAAGAGGAGTTACCCCGCGTCCGAGGTCAGGGGCGGCAGCTGGGAGGACCTATCCCACGCCTGAGGCCTGAGGCTGCGGCGGGGAGGAGCAACCCCACCTCCAAGGAATGGTGGCTGCACGGGCGCAGGAGGGCCTAGAGGAGCTATTCCACGTTCAAGGTCAGAAGGGGCCGCGGTGAGGAGATACCCCTCATCCAAGGTAAGGAGCAGCGGCTACGTTATGCTGGAGCAGCCGTGAAGAGATACCCCAAGCCCAAGGTAAGAGAAACCCAAGTGAGACGGTAGGTGGTGCAAGAGGGCATCAGAGGGCAGACACACTGAAACCATACTCACAGAAAACTAGTCAGTCTAATCACACTAGGACCACAGCCTTGTCTAACTCAATGAAACTAAGCCATGCCTGTGGGGCCACCCAAGACAGGCGGGTCATGGTGGAGAGGTCTGACAGAATGTGGTCCACTGGAGAAGGGAATGGCAAACCACTTCAGTATTCTTGCCTTGAGAACCCCATGAAGAGGATGAAAAGGCAAAATGATAGAATACTGAAAGAGGAACTCCCCAGGTCAATAGGTGCCCAATATGCTACTGGAGATCAGTGGAGAAATAACTCCAGAAAGAATGAAGGGATGGAGCCAAAGCAAAAACAATACCCAGCTGTGGATGTGACTGGTGATAGAAGCAAGGTCCAATGCTGTAAAGAGCAATATTGCATAGGAACCTGGAATGTCAGGTCCATGAATCAAGGCAAATTGGAAGTGGTCAAACAAGAGATGGCAAGAGTGAACATCAACATTCTAGGAATCAGCGAACTGAAATGACTGGAATGGGTGAATTTAACTCAGATGACCATTATATCTACTACTGCGGGCAGGAATCCCTCAGAAGAAATGGAGTAGCCATCATGGTCAACAAAAGAGTCCGAAATGCAGTACTTGGATGCAATCTCAAAAACGACAGAATGATCTCTGTTCGTTTCCAAGGCAAACCATTCAATATCACAGTAATCCAAGTCTATGCCCCAACCAGTAACGCTAAAGAAGCTGAAGTTTAATGGTTCTATGAAGACCTACAAAACCTTTTAGAGCTAACACCCAAAAAAGATGTCCTTTTCATTATAGGGGACTGGAATGCAAAAGTAGGAAGTCAAGAAACACCTGGAGTAACAGGCAAATTTGGCCTTGGAATATGGAATGAAGCAGGGCAAAGACTAATAGAGTTTTGCCAAGAAAATGCACTGGTCATAGCAAACACCCTCTTCCAACAACACAAGAGAAGACTCTACACATGGACATCACCAGATGGTCAACACCGAAATCAGATTGATTACATGCTTTGCAGCCAAAGATGGAGAAGCTCTATACAGTCAACCAAAACAAGACCAGGAGCTGACTGTGGCTCAGATCATGAACTCCTTATTGCCAAATTCAGACTGAAATTGAAGAAAGGAGGGAAAACCACTAGACCATTCAGGTATGACCTAAATCAAATCCCTTATGATTATACAGTGGACGTGAGAAATAAATTTAAGGGACTAGATCTGATAGGTAGAGTGCCTGATGAACTATGGACTGAGGTTCGTGACATTGTACAGGAGACAGGGATCAAGACCATCCCCATGGAAAAGGAATGCAAAAAAAAGCAAAATGGCTGTCTGGGGAGGCCTTACAAATAGCTGTGAAAAGAAGGGAAGCAAAAAGCAAAGGAGAAAAGGAAAGACATAAACATCTGAATGCAGAGTTCCAAAGAATAGCAAGAAGAGATAAGAAAGCCTTTCTCGGTGATCAATGCAAAGAAATAGAGGAAAACAACAGAATGGGAAAGACTAGAGATCTCTTCAAGGAAATTAGAGATACCAAGGGGACATTTCATGCAAAGATGGGCTCGATAAAGGACAGAAATGGTATGCACCTAACAGAAGCAGAAGATATTAAGAAGAGGTGGCAAGAATACACAGAAGAACTGTACAAAAAAGAGCTTCATGACCCAGATAATCACGATGGTGTGATCACTCACCTAGAGCCAGATATCCTGGAATGTGAAGTCAAGTGGGCCTTAGAAAGCATCACTACGAACAAAGCTAGTGGAGGTGATGGAATTCCAGTTGAGCTATTTCAAATCCTGAAAGATGATGCTGTGAAAGTGCTGCACTCAATATGCCAGCAAATATGGAAAACTCAGCAGTGGCCACAGGACTGGAAAAGGTCAGTTTTCATTCCAATCCCAAAGAAAGGCAATGCCAAAGAATGCTCAAACTACCACACAATTGCACTCATCTCACACGCTAGTAAAGTAATGCTCAAAATTCTCCAAGCCAGGCTTCAGCAATACGTGAACCGTGAACTTCCTGATGTTCAAGCTGGTTTTAGAAAAGGCAGAGGAACCAGAGATCAAATTGCCAACATCTGCTGGATCATTGAAAAAGCAAGAAAGTTCCAGAAAAACATCTATTTCTGCTTTATTGACTATGCCAAAGCCTTTGACTGTGTGGCTCACAATAAACTGTGGAAAATTCTGAAAGAGATGGGAATACCAGACCACCTGACCTGCCTCTTGAGAAATCTGTATGCAGGTGAGGAAGCAACAGTTAGAACTGGACATGGAACAACAGACTGGTTCCAAATAGGAAAAGGAGTTCGTCAAGGCTATATATTGTCACCCTGCTTATTTAACTTATATGCAGGGTACATCATGAGAAACGCTGGGCTGGAAGAAGCACCAGCTGGAATCAAGATTGCCAGGAGAAATATCAATAACCTCAGATATGCAGATGATACCACCCTTATGGCAGAAAGTGAAGAAGAACTAAAAAGCCTCTTGATGAAAGTGAAAGAGGAGAGTGAAAAAGTTGGCTTAAAACTCAACATTCAGAAAACGAAGATCATGGCATCTGGTCCCATCACTTCATGGGAAATAGATGGGGAAACAGTGTCAGACTTTATTTTTCTGGGCTCCAAAATCACTGCAGATGGTGACTGCAGCCATGAAATTAAAAGATGCTTGCTTCTTGGAAGGAAAGTTATGACCAACCTAGGTAGCATGTTGAAAAGCAGAGACATTACTTTGCCAACAAAGGTCCGTCTAGTCAAGGCTATAGTTTTTCCAGTGGCCATGTATGGATGTGAGAGTTGGACTGTGAAGAAAGCTGAGCGCCGAAGAATTGATGCTTTTGAGCTGTGGTGTTGGAGAAGACCCTTGAGAGTCCCTTGGACTGCAAGGAGATCCAACCAGTCCATTCTGAAGGAGATCAGCCCTGGGATTTCTTTGGAAGGAATGATGCTAAAGCTGAAACTCCAGTACTTTGGCCACCTCATGCGAAGAGTTGACTCATTGGAAAAGACTCTGATGCTGGGAGGGATTGGGGGCAGGAAGAGAAGGGGACGACAGAGGATGAGATGGCTGGATGGCATCACTGACTCGATGGACGTTGAGTCTGAGTGAACTCCAGGAGTTGGTGATGGACAGGGAGGCCTGGCGTGCTGCAATTCATGGGGTCACAAAGAATCGGACACGACTGAGCAACTGAACTGAATGTATTACAATGAGCACATAATGAGGCCCAAGGTGTACCGGAAGTGGAATCTTCAGCCATCTTGGACCTAATCGGTTCTGACTGCTTTTCGTCGAGTCCTCAACATCTCAGCTTATGCCCTGCCCCGTTCCCTCTTGTCTCAGTGGGGCAAGTGAGAACTTTCCAGAATCCCAGGAAGGCAGGAAGAGTTAAGATCTGAGATAGAGTGAGGTTTAAAAAGTGCCTCCACAGGCTGCTTCTTTTGAAGGTGAGGGTAAGTAACATTTCCTGGTCTACGGATGTTACTGAACTAAACTGGGTCTGCTCACTGGCCACATGGCAAAACCAATTTACTGATACTGGGTTGTGGTGACAAAAAGTGCAGCGTTGATTTGCAGGCAAGTTGTGTGGGCAGCTTTCATGCTGTAAAGACCCAAACTCCCCCACAACTTCAGAGAAGGATTTTTTTTTTAATTGAAACTTTTTTTCTTTACTTAATTTTGGCTGCTCTGGGTCTTTATTGCTGTAGGAAGGCTTGTCGTTGTGGTGGTTTCTCCTGTTTCGGAGCGTGAGCTCCAGGCATGTGGGGTTCAGAAGTTGTGGTTCCCAAGCTCTAGAGCACAGGCTCAGTAGTAGTGGTACAGGGCCCAGTTGCTCCGCGGCATGTGGGATCCTCGCAGACCCGGGAACGACCCCCCGTTTCCAGCATTGGCAGGTGGATTCTTCACCACTGAGCCACCAGGGAAGCCCTAGAGGTTTTTTTAAAGGCACCATTTAGGGTGAGAGCTGCAGGATGTGTGACTTTCATCTGATTTGTCGGTGGTGAGGTAAGAGGGTAATGTTTTGGTAATCCCAATTATCAACCTCCTGGTTGCAATGGCTCTGAGGTCTACAGTGCTTGTCATCAGCACATATTTTTATTAAGTTTCAAAATGATGGGCTATTGGAATGTATGGGTTATCTATCAGCTTCTTGTCTGAACAACCTACTTCTCCACCCCATCCCACCCACCCTGGGCCAAAATTGTGCCATGAGACTTTCCTGCATTTTCCCTTTCTGAAAACCCAGCATTGGGACAAGTGCATGGGGCAGTGGACTTTCAAATTTGAGCCCTAGTGTAGTGTCAGGAAGTTTTCAAGCCTCTGGGCCTGTTTTTATCATGTTACAAAGAAGGAAACAGCTCCATATTTTCACCTTTCTCTCCCTCAAAGCTGCTCTTCAAGGCCCAGCTTAACCACCCTTTGTTATTATTCAGTTGCTAAGATGTATCGACTCTTTGTGACCCCATGGACTGCAGGCACACCAGTCTCCCCACCCCCGTCCTTCACCATCTCTGAGAGTTTGCTCAAACCCATGTCCATTGAGTCGGAGATGCCATCCAACCATCTCATCCTCTCACCCCCTTCTCCTGCCTTCAGTCTTTCCCAGCATTAGGGTCTTTTCCAATTAACCACACTAGCCCACACTAAAATTACCAACCTAATAGTTGTATTTGCATTTTAAGAAGTACCCACCAGAGCGGTCTTTGTGAGCTGTATCACTCATAGGCAATGAGATATGGCTCAGTCAGTGGAGGTGGGATCAACTGGGCTCTTCAAGTAGCTGGGTAGATCTTTCCCCAAAGCTGGCTCTGAATTTAAAATTAACAAAGAAGCTGGTTTTACGAGGCCAGTTAAATAATGTGAAGTCCCAGCAAGCCTCAGCCCTGAGTGTGTGGAGACCGTCACAACAAAAGCCTCTCTTTTCCTCCTTTTCAGCTCTCCACAAGTTAACGCTAAGCAAGGACTTCCTGTGTGGCTGCTGCTGCTGCTGCTAAGTCGCGTCAGTCGTGTCCAACTCTGTGCGACCCCACAGACGGCAGCCCACCAGGCTTCCGTGTCCCTGTGTGGCTAGCAGACACCAAAAATTGGCAGAGAAAACTTCTTTAGGGTAGCCTTTTTTTTTTTTTTTTTTTGATGTGGAACATTTTTAAAGTCTTTATTACATTTGTTACAGTATTGCTTGTTTCATGTTTTGGATTTTTGGCCCCAAGGCATGTGGGATCTTAGCTCTCCAGCCAGGGGTCAAAACTGCATTCCCTGCATTGGGAGGCAGTCTTAACCACCAGACCAGAGAAATCCCTCGGGTGGACTCTTGAGCAAACTAAAATCTTCCATGGCTAGATACAGGTGGTGAAACAAAGGCTGGCCTAATCTAGTACCCTAAGGACCTTACAAATACAAATGTTCAAAACCAAAAGAAACCAAATCTTATTTTGCCTCTTTTATTTACAAGTTTCACTTAAATATCTCTCATGGTGAGAAAATCAATGTCAAAATGAACATTGGTATACAGTTTACAAATATCAGTAAATATTAAAGAACATGGTTAATTTTTCCAAGTAAATGCTTGATACGAAATATTTCCCAGGAGGTTAGCTAAATGTCAGGTGCCGGAGGTGTCAGGGAAAGAGCCTCGAGCCTGCTCAGGAGACTGTCACACTGCAGGCCTCTGTGTTTTGCACTCGGTGACACACGTGGCAGCTCACAGGACAAAGCAGTGCCACCAGCCTTTATTCCTAGTCCCAAAGCCACACCAGGCCTTCCTGTGCGATGAGAGCCACGTTCAGAGACAAATGAACCACTTAAAATGAAACTAGGATAGCTCAGTTCCAGAATATCCTGGTTTAACCTGGGAAATGCAGAATTCCAAAACTGTCAAATGAAAAATAGGTCACTAGGGACTGATGGATGAACAAGTCAAGCCAGACTCATTCTGAACATTTTCTTGTCGACCTTTTAGGCCAATCATACTTCTGGGGAAAATGTTAACATGCCTCAAAGTTTACACTTTCGTTATAATAAATTAGCTCTAATGTTCCAAATAACATCTCAGAAGACTGAAAACATAACTTGACCTAACATACTAACTTGAACTTAGAACTTCTCTATCCATTTTGATCAATCCCCAGAAACAGCAGAACTGTATTATTTATATAACAATATCTAAAGTATGCCAATATTACCAACATTTCTTACCTAAAATAAATATGCAATTTAAAGGACCAATAAAGCATAGTTTATTCATAAGTGACACCTTAAACAATCTCATTTTTTAGTTCATTTTAGAAGTCTAAATATCAAAATCATTACATACAAGGAATGATACGTATTTCAGAAGACCTGACAAGTATCACCAACCCCCTCTCAAATTCTACTACCCATCCTCAAGTGGTAGCCCATGTGCCTCAGGCCAGTGACACCAAAATTGTAGTCAGGGAGTCAGACACACTGGAGTTAACCAGGAGGAGCTGCTCCTCGAAGCATTCATGGCAGAGTTCACAGTGGAAAAAGGGCAGACAATAAACGAGCCTTTCTTCTCTCTCAATATGCCAATTAGAAAGCAAATCTATTAGGCTGAGAAAAAACACAGACACCCTTGAAGGAATAGGTTGGAAGTCTGTATTCTCTCAGCTGTTCCATAAGTTAATCAGGTATATTTAAGAGCCCATGTGAGGCTCCAAAATAGAATTCAGACACTCTGTAACCCCAGTAAATGCTCTGAGGGTGTGCCAGGGTTTAGCTGGCATAAAGAATGAAGGATTGCAGACAAGTAGTGTTTGGCTCTAGTAACGAAACTTCATGCAAGCTAAATGATAGGGATTCAGGTTTTATTTGAGTTAAGATTTTTCAGAATAAAAGGACAAAGGCTTAAGCACTCAGAAGAGAATTTCTTAGACAAAACAATATCACTAAATAAATGTACAGGGAAACATCCCTAGGCTGTCTCAACACTTGAATGTCCCTTGTCCCAAATATGAAAGTCATATCTATTTTGCTTTCCTTTCAGTGGGTGGCTCAAGGGGGTCAGATGAGGGGAACCATCAACAGGAAGATAGTACAGGAAAATAAAGTCAGTTCTGCAGGTTTATATTTGTTCCATCTAGAGACACACTTCCTGTTTAACTACAGCAATTTCAGAACATGAAATTCATCCCCCTAAAAAAGATCCACATGGTTTAATTTTCCAATAAACATAGACTGTGCAGCCCACAGAAGCTACTACAGGTTACACTGTTTTTTGCGCAACTCTTATACTAAATAAGGCCTAATTACTGAGGAGTAGCAGTGGCCATTTATCCCACTAGTCTATGGGCAAGTGTCCCATCTGAAAAAATCTCCCCCCTCCTTCCTCCCCACCACCCCTGGGGATGCAGCCAGGGAGCCTTGGTTAGCAACTGTTCTCAGGTCCTTCACATTTTTACCTCTCCAGATTCAGGCTGAATCTCAAGTCTAGAATCCATTGCATAAGCCAGTCCTGCCTAAACTGTCACGATTACCACATACAGTCATGAATTTCCTGCTTCCCTGCAACCATGTGAAGTGAGAGCATTCTTTCTAGACAGTATTGCACAGTCAGCAGGGTGAGCAAGTTCAGCATAGCAGTGGGGGAAGGAGCATTAGGAGGAATTAGAGGAATGTTTGAGAAGTATAATCAGAAAGGCTAAGTACTATGAGTAAATCTGTAGAGATTTACTGAACACTGGAGGAAATTTTATTAATGAAGGAAAGACCAGGAGTTAAGGCTCAGACAGAAATTACCTCCTAGCATGGCTCAAAGGTTCAAGGGGTGGGACACAGAGGAAGGGCTTGAAAGCTACACAAATTCAGCTGGTCCAGAGGCCTGGCCACCTTCACCCTCAGCTGAAAAACCAAGAAAACTCATTCTAAGCATGCTCGCTCACAGCACGCCTGTTTGGCAAGTTTGAGGACTCAATTTTAACATAAACTAAATCAGAACTAGAATGCAGCATTACAAAATGTTTTCACAACTAAACACACACACAAGTTAGAATATTGCATAGAAAAGTGTCCTGTAATATGCTTTGTAAACCTAGGTCTTTAGTAACTTCAGAATAAAAAACAAAAACTTCCCTTCATAGTGTAGAAGTCCATGATTACACACAGAATTATCAAGTCTCCAGATTTTGCTGCAAGAGCTCAGAAAATCCTAGACTTCTTCATATTCTTAGAATCATAATTAAATTTACCCTTTCCAGGCTCAGGCTGACAGTTTTAACAGTGTCTTTATAAAAGGACTTGGGTTACACAAGCCCAAGACAAGTCGATCATCTCTGTGCTCTACCCTCCCTGCATAGAAGAGGTGACCAAAACACGCAGGCACATAAAATCACTAGATTTGTTTTTAATCCAAGGATGTTTTTTCCTCACATTAGTCTATAATTAAGCAAGCTGCATCTATCCACCTGCCCTTCAACCATAGAGTCTAAAAGAGCCAGGTGCTGAGTAAGGGAAAATGTCTCAGAAGAACATTGAAGTTAACCGTGGCAACAGGGTGGGAGACTCTTAACTGCCCTTGGAAGATGCACCAATTGAGTCTGAGTTGAAATACACCACGGTGACTGTGATGTCATCCCTGTACATCCTTGCCAAGTCCTCCGGCAACGTCAACATCGCCGACAGCCGCTCAGGCTCCATCTCCCCGTATTCGTTGTTCCCTATGGCATATCTGATCAGACGTGTGGCTGCGTTTTGGTCTGCTGCATGGAGCCCCTGGGCTTTCCTCTGCTGCAGCAGGCTCTGCATGAGTCCCAGGTTGGTGGGTCTCTGGGCCAGGTCTGGCTTGTGCTGACCCTCTTCAGCCAGGTGCTCCACCACCAGCCTCACCACATCCTCGTTGCCCAGCACATCCCACAGGCCATCAGAGGCCAGCACGAGGAACTTATCCTGTGGCCTCAGCCTGTGGTAGGTGACCTCTGGCCTGGCCGTCAGGTAAGGTGGGGTGTAGTAGTGTGGGGGGGTGAACTGGTAGATGTTGAGGGCCTCGGTGTCGAAGCCCCGCTCCAGGACACTGCGCTGCAGCTCTTTACTCCACTTCAGCTGGACGTCCCCAAAGGCCCTGCAGGGCATGAGGACTCCCAGCAGCCTGTTTTCCATGATGACCGTCCTGTCCTCAGACTCAGGATGCTCCCTCTTCAGCCGTGACAGCTCGGCTGGGTTCCAGGCATTGTGGTCCTGGGTGAGGGGCAGACAAGACCACATGCCATTGTCTTCCTGGACACCAAGGATGGCCCGGCAGTCGCCAGCGTTTGCCACGTGCAAGTGAACCCCATCAACGTGGGCCAGGCAAGCCGTTGCCCCTGAGAAAGCAACCTGGAGTGAAAGGTTCCTGGTCATCTCATCTTCGAGGGGGGCCTGGATCTCTAGCGAGATGTCAGAATCCAGTCTCTGGAAGGAGTACATTAATGCTTCCTCAGTGCTCAGCCCCATTTCCATGTGCAGGTTCAGCAGCTCCTGCCAGTAGACGCGGAGGTGATCAAGGTGCACTGACGTGACATCCTTGTAGATACTGTCCCCTGGGTGCTTGAGCCACTGAAGGATGGGCAGCAGGGGCTTCATGCTTTCCATGGCCTCCTCCATTTGCTCCAGAGTCTGCTGGGACATTAGTGACACGGCCACATAGTAGAAGAGCCTCTCGCTCACTGCTTGAGCACATGCGTGGCCACCATGTCCATCGAAGATGCCAAACAGCAGTCCATTGGTCTGCAGGCAGGCGGCTATACCTCCCCGGTCCTCCACCGGGGAATTGGCAGCTAGCTGGTTGCTCTCAAATCGTAGCACTGAATCTGGAGCTCTGCTGACAAGGTCAAGAATCTTATGGGCCGACTCACCAGCTCTCAGCACTTCATTTACCTGCTCTGGGCTGAGCTGCAAGTGGAAGTCCTCTTCCTCCGTTGATGTGTGTCTGTAGGCTTTCTGCAGAGCAATGCCACCACATGCAGTGGCACTGTCTTTTAGGATGGCTTGCCCCTGGGGACAGAGTCTCCATTTTGATTTACTCCTATTTGAGGCATACCTTGAATATAAACGTTGTCCCCCCTGTAATGTGGCAATGGTCTTCCTTGCAGAACTGAGAATCCAGTAGGACACAGTACTTGACATTCTGAAACTGTATGAGTGAATATGTTCCTTCCGCAAAAGGGTTCTTTAAATCTGAAAATTCAAGAGGTTAAGAAATTTAATTTCTTAAAAATAATGACTTCTGCAAACACTTAATCTCAAAATATTTAAGTCTCCACACATCCCATTAAAACATAAATGCATTTCAGAAAATGGCTTTTTAAACACTCTGCACTAAAGAGTTACTGAGGAATTCCCATAGTTGTTTCCTTCTTCCCAAATCCTTTCCCTTGCCACAGACTAGTGCACAGCTCCATGTTCCCTCTCCCAGGCAGGCTGTGTTCCTTTAAATAATACAAGCTCTTTCTTGCTCCCCAGCCACCTTGGTAGCGGCTCTCAGTCAGAGGCCATCCAGCTGTTTAGGCAGGAAGACAGTGGCAGCAAAAAAGACGGAAAAGCCGTTGGAGTCAGATCAACTCTAGGCTCCAACTGGTTATGGTAAGTGGAAAAAGTATGTGCTGGGGTACAAGAGACTCTGAAAATTATAAGACAAGGCAAAGTGAACCTGATCATCCTCGCCAACAGCTGCCCAGCCTTGAGGAAATCTTGCATAGAGCACTATGCCATGCTGGGGCTTCCCTGGTGACTCAGACAGTAAAGAATCTGCCTGCAATGCAGGAGACCCGGGTTTGACCCCTGGGTCAGGGAGATCCCCTGCAGAAGGGAATGGGAACTCACCCCAGTATTCTTGCCTGAAGAATTCCATGGACAGAGGAGCCTGGTGGGCTAGAGGAGGAGTCCATGGGGTTGCAAAGAGTCAGACATGACTGAGCAACTAAGACTTGCAACTTGTATGCCATGTTGGCCAAAAACTGGTGTCCATCACTATAGTGGCAATAATACTGCTGAATTGGACACCGCGTACGGAAAATAACAGAGTATGCACACTAGCTACCATTGATCCAGGTGATGAGCAGAAGCATGCTAGGAGAGAGTGGTGAACAGTAAATCATGCAAAAATTTTCCTTAATAAAACTGGCCAGAGCTTGTTCTACATATATGTAAAGAACACACGCATGCATGCTCTGTAAGTTCAGGAAACACGGCTGCCTTATTCACCAGTGGCTCTCCAGTGCCCAGGCCTCAAACACTGGCTAAACACAGCAATTTCAAGAGGTCCCAAAGCACACTAGCTGTCTAGCATCAGACACACAATGACTTCACTTGCCTGAGTTCCAGTTATCCATCTGCGGAATGGGAATACTAGTTTCATAGGGTTTTGTGAGGATTTTAAAGAAATATAACCCTTCAGCTCCAAAAAAAGATATTATTAGCAATAATCTTTTATTATTAGGTGTATCACTGAGGATTTAGAGGTTGTTTCCACTATCTCCCTATTTATAAAACACCAAACCGCAATGCCTAACGCATCAACATTTTTCCTACTTAAGTTTAACCTACTTATTTCCCAAGGCTAGCATCAGTGGGTCAAAGGGTGTAGACTCATCCTGCCAAACTGATTTCCAAATGGTTCACATCTGCCTCCATAAGGGCATGAAGTAAACCCTACACCTTCAACAGCCTCTGGCGGTATTTTTCCTTAGAAAAAAAATTTTTTAAGTTGCTCTATTTTACTATTTTCTCTGGAGAAACGGGGTGGGGGTGGGGGGGTGTGGAGCGTTTTTTCACTCCACGTGTTTTCGGAATCCCGCCCCCAAGTTTTTCGGTCGGAGTATGGAGAACGCCCACACTCGAGGACCGCCCCGTCTCCCCAGCCCACCTCGCCGAACTAGGGGCAGGATTGGTCGGACCCGGCGCGCAGAGGGCGCCTCCCCGTGCCCCTCGTCCCCACCCCTAGCCTTGCAGAGAAGCTAGGCAGCGTTGCCCGACGCAAGGCCGTCTGCCGCAGACCTGACCCAAACAGTTTCGTGTATCTAAAGAAAACAGGACCCAGAGTCAAGTCTCTGACCCACAGGCTCATAGATACGAGCGCGGCCTCCGGAATCCACCAACCCTATCTCCCTCAAACCCTGGCGCGGCCACGTCCCCGAGTCCCAGCTTCCCAGTCTATAGATAAGGCGAATTAAGTTGCGATGCTGAGCTCCGAGGGCTAAAACAGCTACTGCGGATGTTAGGGCACGCAGCCAAAGGTCCTACGCCAGGCTGCGAGCCCACGTGGCGCGTGCGCGCGAGGAGGGTGACCGTAGGTGTGACCAAGGCTCTTCCCAGTCCCTCGCGGGCCCGCCCCCTCACCTCACTTCACCTCCGCTCTCCACCCCATCACCTGAGCCGTTTCCGTGGGCTGGAGCGGACGCGGGGGGAGCTAGAGGCTTTCACCTCTCACGCTCGCCCTCTTCCCTACCTCGGAGCCACGTCCTCCTCTTACCTGCACCAAGGCAGCCGTGTCCGTCAGTCAATTTCACGCTCGCAAGCCGTACCGCGGGTACCCCTACCCGGGACTCAGCCTCCCGAGAGGGACCTCTCGGGCTTGCTGATCCAGCTGGAGAAGGAAGCATTCTTTTGCCAGCCTTTATTGGTTCATCTGTGGAGGCGGGCCCGTGACGAACAGCGCAATTGTCCAATGGATGAGGAGATTGAGAGGGCGGGCTCCAGATGGGCCAAATCCGGTTCCTCCCCCTCTCCCGCCCACCCCACTCAACCTTTACCCACCCCGCCCTCCATCTCTGTCTGCGGTTAGGCTTGGCCCTCGGCTTTGAGATTAAGCGTACTTGAGGCTGAGCGCTCCCACCACGTGACACCCTGCCGTTCTGTACACCTCAAACAGAGCAGCCTCTCCCATTTCTCACTGTTGTTGGCTTCCTCTCCATTTCTGTCCCGACCAGTTCAGACCCCTCTCCCAGGCGCCACACCCTTCTATATCCTCTTAGACAATCCCCTTAGACGCCTCCCTCGGAGTCCCTGCTGCTGCTAAGTCGCTTCAGTCGTGTCCGACTTTATGCGACCCCATAGACGGCAGCCCACCAGGCTCCTCCGTCCCTGTGATTCTCCAGGCAAGAACACTGGAGTGGGTTGCCATTTCCTTCTCCAGTGCGTGAAAGTGAAAAGTCAAAGTGAAGTCGCTCAGCCGTGTCCGACTCTTTGCGACCCCATGGACTGTAGCCTACCAGGCTCCTCTGTCCATGGGGTTTTCCAGGCAATAGTACTGGAGTGGATTGCCATTTCCTTCGTACACCTTAGACACAGTTTTCCCCGAACTCATTTTTTCTGCTAAACCTGCTCTTCCCCTCCTTCCCTAACCCAGTAATGGCCCCACCACGTGCTCAGAGACCCAAGCCCCAAGCCTGGGAGTCATTTTGACTCCTCTTCCCTCACCCCCACCCCTCTTCTGTCAGTTATCTGATCCTGTTCTTTGTCTCATCTCCTAAATATCCCTCTAATCCAAATATTTGCCTCCAGCTGCCCTACCACTCCGGAGAGGGCGATGGCACCCCATTCCAGTACTCTTGCCTGGAAAACCCCATGGACACGACTGAAGCGACATAGCAGCAGCAGCAGCAGCAGCTCTACCACTCTATACAATCTTATCTGGTCGCCCCACCCTGACTTCACCTTGGCCCTAGGCACTCTTCCTCTATCCCTGGAGAAGGAAATGGCAACCTCCTCCAGTATTCTTGCCTGGAAAGCCCCATGGACAGAGGAGCCTGACGGGCTACAGTTCATGGGGTCGCAAAGAGTCAGACACAGCTGAGCGACTGAGCACACTCTTCTTCTATAGAGCAGGTACAGTGACCCTTCTACAACTTAAATTGCTACGAAAACGTCTTCGTTGACTCCCCACCAACCACTGGGCCTTGAACTGACAATTACATTGGCATGGCCACTGACAGTTATCACAATAGTTAGTGGTTGGTAGATTGAGAAAAGCTGAGAACCAGGATGTCAGATACTCTGTCCGTCCCTGTAGAATTCAGATTATAGCCTGCTGCCTTACAAATTGCTTTAATAGAACCTATCTACAGCCTATGGTGGGCTTCCCAATTTGTTGCTCCGTTGCTCAGCAGTGTCCAACTCTTTGAAACCCCACGGACTGCAGCACATCAGGCTTGCCTAACCTTCACCATCTCCTGCTCAAACTCATGTCCATTGAGTCGATGATGACATCCAACCATCTCATCCTCTGTCATCCCCTTCTCCTCCTGCCTTCAATGTGTCCTAGCATCAGGGTCTTTTCTAATGAGTCAGCTCTTTGCATCAGGTGACCAAGATATTAAAGCTTCAGCTTCAGCATCAGTCTTCCAATGAATATTCAGGACTGATTTCCTTTAGGATTGACTGGTTTGATCTTCTTGTTATCCAAGGGACTCTCAAGAGTCTTCTCCAACACCACAGTTCAAAAGCATCAATTCTTCTGTGCTCAGCCTTCTTTATGTTCCAACTCTCATATCCATACATGACTACTGGAAAAACCACAGCTTTAACTAGACGGACCTTTGTCAGCAAAGTGATGTCTCTGCTTTTTAATATGCTGTCTAGGTTTGTCATAGCTTTTCTTCCAAGGAGCAAGCGTCTTTTAATTTCATGGCTGTCACCATCCATAACACTATGGCTGCCACAGTGATTTTGGAGCCCAAGAAAATAAGGGCTTCCCAGGTAGGTCAGTGGCAAAGAATCTGCCTGCCAATGCCAGAGACACAGATTTGATCCCTAGGTGGGAAAGATCCCCTGGAGAAGGAAATGGCAACCCACTCCAGTATTTTTGCTTGGGAAGACCCATAGACAGAGGAGCCTGGCGGGCTATAGTCCATGGGGTTGCAAAAGAGTGGGACTTGACTTAGCAACTAAACAACAATTACCTACGATAAATCAAGTGCAGTCTTCCCTGGAGGCAGAGAAAACTGGGAGAAGACCAGAAAAGGCCACTTAGAACCCTGAAAATGTGGCCTTCTGGGAGGAAGGCTCACTGGCTTACCTGGGGAGCCTGGCCAGCCCACCTGGATCCAAGGACATGGCTGCCATAAAACAGCTTCTGTCAGACTTGCTGGTGATATGATATTCATACTGCCACTCACCCTTGCCGTTTTTCAGAAGTTCTACCAGTAAGTCAGAATTTGCAATATCTCTCTTCCTGGATATTGAGACAGCTGTTTCCAACTTAAACTAAAAATAACTCCAAAGGATTTGAAATAAATAGGTGCAATTATTATTATTTTTACGGGCAACACAGTTTCTGGGTGCCTACCATATGTCAGGCCCTGGGCTGGTGACTACTGGAGAAACACAGATGGCAGCCCCAACAGCACTTTCCTGAGAAAATTACATCATTCTGCTGTCTGAAATCACTGAGTTTTTCTAAGTTACCACACGTACACCACTTCCAAAGTAAAAATCCACCCTTGAGGATTTTGTGTGCATTGGTACTTCTGTTTAAAGCCTATAGTGAGCTTAGTTGCCCTATATATACATGATGGCTAGCCCAAGAACCCTATTCAGTGTCAAGTCTTCCTTGGCACAAAGTCTTATTAGGGGAAAAAAAAAAAAAAAAAGAAGGAAAAGGACTTATCTGTGCCTTGATAAAGGGAAAGCAGCAGCTCAGCTATCATTTTCCAAGAAAATATGTAAAAAATACTGTCTCAATGAAAACCAAGCAAATGTGAATACTGATGAGTTACTGATTTTTGTCAGTCAAAGTGAAAAACATTAAAACATGATTAATACCTAATGTTGATGAGTGGGTGTTGCCTTCTTGGTAGGTGGAGTATAAATTGAGTTTGCCCAATGGGCAGCTCTTTGATCCACTAATTCTACATCTTTTAATTTTACAGAGACAATCAAAGGCAAACACAGCAAATTTTATACAATAAACATACATTCCCCCATCTTGTATAATCAGAAAAAAAAAAAAAGAAGCAAAACTGTATTTTGCAAGCAGAGGAGTGGTGGGGGTAGGGAAACAAATCTCTTAGATGATTCTGATTAGGTCCCCTGATTCCTTAGCAATGCAGATAAGCCCACCTATGGAATGTTAGGTAAGCTGGATTTGAAGATGACCAGGAGGAATTGAGATGGTGGCAGGGGGGTTTTGTCTGACTTGTCAAAACTGTATCTGGCCTGATCATCTGGGAGAGTTTAGAAAAATGTCAGATGTCTTCTTTGCCAGCACAAGCTTGCCCCTGCAGCGTTTCTGTGGCATCACTGTTGCCCGAGGTGGCTTTAAGCCCAGAAAAGCCTTCTTGCTGATCTGAGCACATCTGTGCTTTGAGTCAGTTGTCCCAGAGACCAGTGCCATCCCAAATCAAGTGATTTAACTTCACCATCTTTGAGCCAAGCAGGTGGCTTTCCCTGGCACTGTTCTCTCCCAGATTGATCACACATACACACGCGCACACCCCACCTTTCTTCCCATTAGAGGGAATGGTTACCAATCCCTGCAGAGCAGCAAACTCAGGGACATATTTAGCCAGTCTTGAGGATGCTTGTGACAAAGGCTTGGAAATTTTTGAAAAATACAAGTCCTGCCTCAGCCCTCTTAAACCTGTTGTGAAGCAACAGCACTGACAGCCTTGCCAGCAGTCTTCAAAAATGGTTATGTTAAGCACCTAGCCTAGGTCAAGCTAAGATTGCCCTTCAGTAGAGGAGGATGGGCAGAGCCTTTTTGGGGAAACACAGCCTGTGTTTCTGTCTCTTTAAGGCTTCTTCAAACATAAGTTAATCTTTTTCAGCTGCTGCCAAGGCTGCGATGATCTAGGCCAGAGGGCACCTTCTTCTGTGAGCCTCAACGAATCATTCCCTTTGCCACTGTCACCCCATACCCATTCTCACTCAGCCCTTATTAACTGGTGAGCTCAGAATTTTCCATCACCCTGGAGTCCCAAGTCTGAGGCCCAGCTCTGACACCTACTTGCTGTGTGATCATGGGCCAGTCACTTTCTCTCTCAAAGCCTCCATAGAACTATTTGGAGAGGGCAGTTATATGGGCCTTGGAGTTGTCATTTGCACTCTAGTTTGCCCATGACATATCCTTTCTTGAAAGTGAATTTGGAGAGGAGCAGAAGAATAGCATGGGCTTCCCAGGTGGCACTAATGGTAAAGAACCCACCTGCCAATACAGGAGATGGAAGAGATGCAGGTTTGATCCCTAGGTTGGGAAGATCCCCCTGGAGAAGGAAATGGCAACCCACTCGAGTATTCTTGCCTGGAGAATTCCATGGACAGAGGAGCCTGGTGGACTATAGTCCATAGGATCACAAAGAATCAGACTGAAACGACCTAGCAGCAGCAGCAGAACAGCAATACGGGCCTAGTGTGGGGAAGACAAAGTTGGGAGACAACTCTGGAGCTCCGAAGAAGCACACTTCCTGTTCTTTCCCTTGAAGCGCCATCCTGTGCTCCCCTGTGAAACAGTAGTTCTCCAGGAAAACTTCCAGTGCCTCTCCCACCACTCCGGTGGAATCCCCACCCCAAGTGCCCAGGGCACCTCTTTGAGACAAGGTTGAGTGAGTGAAGTTGCTCAGTTGTGTCCAACTCTTTGTGCGACCCCATGGACTGTAGCCCACCAGGCTCCTCCATCCATGGATTTTCCAGGCAAGAGTACTGGAATGGTTGCCATAGACAAGGTTAGGAGTGGAGTATCAGCACCTTGGCCTGAGCAGGTCCCTAACACCCAACAAGAAGCCAAGAGCCAGGTTGGAAAGTCCAGAAAGGAGCTATTGTGACCAAGAGACCTCAGATGGAAAAACCAGATTACAACAGAGAGAAGGCGTTTGATAATAACAGCAATTATCTCTGCATTTCTCCCAACCCCTCTTTTCTCTGCCTGCAAAGAAAATTAAGTAGGACACATGCCAGCAGTTAACAATGCTTATCTCTGTAGGAACTTTCACATTCTTTGCCTGTCCATTTATTATTTCCTTTAAAAAAAAATGTTTTTAACAGTCAGCCTGTCTATCCTACCTAATGACACCTGGGAGTGGGAGGGAAGGAGACACAGCACAGGGTGGGTAGGGACTGTCCTGAGGCCAGGGAGGCAGCTGGGGAGAGGGCAGTGTCCTAGAGGAGACTGCTGTTCTAGATGGGGGAAATCAGGTAGGTTAATCTGATAAGACAGGCTTTGGCCAGAGATCTGAAGGGAGTTAGGGAATGAGCCTGGCAGTATCTGGGAAATTGAGATACATTCAACAGAGAGAAAATATCAGGGACAAAGGTCCTGGCCTTGCCAGCCAAGGGAAGGGCTTAAATTTTATGGCTAGGGCTGCCTGTCTCATCTCCAGCCGGCTGAAGAGAACTTAAAGGAGCATCTCCCCCTTCTTTCCTGTCACACGAGTGTATGTTCCTCGGTTCTTTGTCTCATCACAACAAAGATTTGGAGTGACGAACATTAAAGCCCCCTCAGCGTGTCACAGCTCTCAGGTCTTGGATAGACCGTGTTATAGCTCTCAGGTCTCGAAAAGACCATGTTACAGCTCTTAGACAAATCAATGTTACAGCTCAGTGTTACAGGTCTATTTTATTTAGAAAATAGCAGGAAAATCCATCTTCGAGGCGTGAGGGCACTTCGATCCAAAGATGCGAAGAGAAGAGCGCCCCAGCGCTCGGGAGAGAGAAAGAGAGAGCTAGCTTTGGCTCCTCTTTTTATATGTTTACCTCTCCCTGGGCCTGTCCTGTGTAAATTGGGCCAGCCAGGAGTGTTGTTTGTTTTACCTGAGGTCCTCAGTCTGGTCTTCGGACCTTCTTTTGTTCTATTTTCGTGGGCTTTTCCCTTCTTCGTCTTTTAGCCACCGCCATTTTGGACTCCTTTTCCCTATTCTACCTACCTAACATTCCTAAAGTGTGCTCCATGGAACACGGTCTCCGAAAATGTTCTGAGAGAAAAGGGCCACAGCCATACCACTCTGCCCTGGCAGAGATGCATAATAAACAATGGCTTTGTTAGTTAGAATAGGAAACTGGAGTCCAAAATGGCAGTGGCTAAAAGACAAGGAAGGGAAAACCCCGTGAAAATAGAACAAAGGAAGGTCAAAAGAAGGTCCGAGGACTGGAGTGAAGACCTCAGGAAGAACAAACAGCACTCCTGGCTAAGCCCAATTTGCATAGGGCAGGCTCAGGGGGAGGGAAAAAAACATATAAAAGGAGGAGCCAAGTCTCTTTCTCTTTCTCTCTCTCTCTCTCTCTTTCTCTCTCCCTCTCCCTCTTTCTCTCTCCCTCTCCCTCTCCCTCTGTCTCCCCTTCTCTTCTCTCCTTTGGGTTGGCATGCCCTCACTCTTCGAGGATGGATTCTCCTGCTATCTTCTCAATAAAATAGACCTATAACACTGATTTGTCTAAGAGCTATAACACGGTTTCTCCAAGTTTGTGATGTGCCGAGGGCATTGGAGAAGGAAATGGCAACCCACTCCAGTGTTCCTGCCTGGAGAATCCCAGGGACGGGGGAGCATGGTGGGCTGCTGTCTATGGGGTCGCACAGGGTTGGACACGACTGAAGTGACTTAGTAGCAGCAGAGGGCATTAATGTCCAAATCTTTGCTGTGACGAGACAGAACCGAGGAGCATACACTCGCCTGACAGCCTAGTCAGAATTATTGGCTGAATCAAAATTATTCAGTAAAAGGAATTCATCCACCTTCATTGCATCAATGCAAAACTGTTCACCATGGACCTCCTTTTTACCGTAAAATTTTGACACATCTGGTAGAACCTGTGTACTTTGTGAGATGCCATATATCTGTTCTTGGAAGAGCAAAATAGAGTCGGAAGACCTGAACTGATTTCCCCAGGTTGCCCTTTAAGCTTGTGGCTGAGAGGAGTCTGGGTCTTGCTCTCTGGACTCATTGGCAAGCCACATTCCTAGAAGCACCTTATGCATATTTAATAGCCTGAGGGACCAGGTTAGACTTCTTCAAAGCCAGACAAATCCAGAGGAAGACCCCTGTACACTGTACAGGGAAGCTAGTTTTCACCATGCCATGTTTTTCTTTAGCCATCTTTAGGTAAAGACTGTAGCTTAAATAGGCACTTCATCTTCATGGGTGTTAACAATGTGTGTGTCTTGAGCTTGGTCCCCCAGTGGGCAGTGCAGGCTGATGCATTTCAAACACACTCATGGAAAATCAAATATACTTTAATCAGGTGATAGAGATAAGCAAAAGCTCTGTCTGAACACTCCACTTCTTGTAGAAGACTGGGAATCTGTGCATTGTTTCCCTCCCCCGCCCCATAGGATTTTTTGAAATCAAAGTATAGTTTGATTGTGTTGTATGTTGTATTCATTTCTGTTATAAAGCAAAGTGATTTAGATATACATACTATACATTTTTAAAAATAGCCTTTTCCATTATGCTTTATCATAGGATATTAAAAAAGTTCGCTGTGCTATACCGTAGGACCTTGCTGTTTCTCCATTCTGTATGTATAGCTTATATCCGTTAACCCCATCCTCCCACTGCATTCCTCCCCCGACTATCTCCCCCTGTGCAACCTCAAGTGTGTTCTCTATGTCTGTGTGTCTGTTTCTCTTTTGTAGATAGGTTCATTTGTGGCATAGTTTAGAGTCCACATATAAGTGATATCATATGGTACTTGTCTTTCTCTTTTCTGACGGACTTCACTTAGTATGATAAGCTCTAGTTGCATCCATGTTGCTGTAAATGGCATTATTTGTTCTTTTATATGGTTAAGCAGTATTCCATTGTATGTATGTGCCACATCTTCTTTACCCATTCATCTGCTGATGGACATTTAGGCTGTTTCCATGTCTAGACTGTTATGAATAGTGGTGCTATGAACATAAGGGTGTATGTATCTTTTTGAATTAGAGTCTTGTCTGGCTATATGTCCAGGAGTGGGATTGCTGGATCATATGGTAATTCTATTTTTATTTTTCTGAGGAACCTCAGTGGCTGCATCAACTTACATTCCCACCAACAGTGTCATAAACCAGGTATTTTTTCTTCCCTGCTGAGGACCAGTGTGGCACTGTGGTCTTGGGCCTCATTTATGAAGTGCCAAGCCCCACCTCAGTACTTTTTACACCTCTTCCAAAAGAAATGCCTAAGGATTGATGCTTTTGAACTGTGGTATTGGAGAGTCCCTTGGATTGCAAGGAGATCCAACCAGTCAATCCTAAAGGAAGTTAGTCCTGACTATTCATTGGAAAGACTGATGCTCAAGCTGAAGCTCCAATACTTTGGCCACCTGATGCAAGGAGCTGATTCATTTGAAAAGACCCTGATGCTGGGAAAGATTGAAGGCAGGAGGAAAAGGGGATGACAGAGGATGAGATGGTTGGATGGCATCACTGACTAGATGGATATGAGTTTAAACAAGCTCTGGGAGTTGGTGATTGACAGGGATGCCTGGCGAGCTACAGTCTGTGGGGTCGCAGAGCCAGACAAAACTAAGCGACTGAACTGAACTGAAGTTCCAAAAGAAACACACTTCACAGACCGTGTGCAGGCCATCGCAGGAGAGAGTGGCCTCAAAATGTGGTGTGTTAGCTTTTATGGGCTGAGTAGTTTCATAGCCTAATGAGTGGGAGGATTATTCCAACTCTTTTGGGGAATGGGCGGGGATTTCCAGAAATTGGGCCACCGCCCACTTTTTGGTCTCTGAAGGCCTTGGAACAGTCATGAAGCCTGTGGGTGTGTCATTTAGTTTGCTGATGTGTTACAATGAGTCTGTACTGAGGTTCAAGGTCTAGTGGGAGTTGTCCTTCCACCATCTTGGATCCATTTGATTCTAATCAGTTTATGTTGTATCCTTGGGCTCTGTCTTTCTTTCAAAGGCTGTGCCCCTTCTCCTTCCCTTCTGTTTCAAAAGGGCACCCCATGTAATGTGGGAGTTTCAGAGGCTGGGCCAAAGGTCAGGCAGAACGTGAGAACCCCAGCCATCAGCTGGATACATGATTAGGGCCAGAGGCCTCAGCTGAATTTAGAGCCCTGTTTCTCTATCTGCTGAATGGGGGCAGCCATTCCCATGTATGTTGGGGTGAACTCCTCTTGTGACTACAGAATGGGGGCAAGGGTTAGCATATGGGGGTGTTGAAGCAGAGCTGTCCTCCTTTCCCTGGCTCTGGAGATATTTCTGTCTCAAGAACTAGGGCCTGTTACTGTAATCAGGGCACCCCCATCCCCAGACTCTGCTGGAGACTGGGTCAAATTTAATTCAGCTTATTTTCTGTGCTCACTTCAGTCCCATGTAACTACCTGCAGGCCTTTGTCCCTATTGTTCCCCTGCCTAGAACGCCCTATCCTATCCTCCACACCTTTGGGAACAGTGGGGCCACTGTCTCAGCCCTCCATGCATGCCCTTTCCTAAGTAGCCCAGTGGTCTCGGTGGCACTGACCAGCTGCCTGCTCCAGCCAGTGCTGGACCCCAGGGGCAACAGAGGAAGCAAGAGCCTAGGATGTTAGTAAAGCAGGACCACAGACAACAGCAAAAATATTTAAAATATTTCAACAAGTAAAAACCTGCTGGATAGGCTTCCCAGGTGGCACAGTGGTAAAGAATCTGCCTGTCAATGCAGGAGACGCAAGAGACTCAAGTTTGATCCCTGGGTTAGGAAGATCCCCTGGAGTAGGGAATGTATTCTTGCCTGGAAAATTCCATGGACAAAGGATCCCGAAGGCTATAGTCCACGAGGTTGCGAAGAGTCGGGCATGACTGAGCGTGCACACACACACACACACACACACAGCCCACTGTTGTTGTTGTTCAGTCACTAAGTTGTGTCTGACTCTTTGCAACCCCATGGCTTCCCTGTCCTTCACCATCTCCCTGAGTTTGCACAAACTCATGTTCATTGAGTCGGTCCAACCATCTTATCCTCTGTCATCCCCTTTTTCTCCTGCCTTCGATCTTTCCCAGAACCAGGGTCTTTTCCAATGAGTTGGCTCTTCGCATCAGGTGGCTAAAGTATTGGAGCTTCAGCTTCAGCATCAGTCCGTCCAAAGAATATTCATGGTTGATTTCCTTTAGGATTGGCTGGTTTGATCTTCTTGCTATCCAAGGGACTCTTAAGAGTCTTCTCCAGCACCACAATTCTAAAGCATCAATTATTCGGCTCTCAGTATTCTTTATAGTCCACCTCTCACATCCATACATGACTACTGGAAAAAAAAAAAATAGCCTTGACTCTGATAGCTTAGGCTGGATGGTATCAGATTCATGATCTTCAAAGAATATTTAGCTTTGGGACCAGGGACCAGGCTTCATCACTCAAGAGCTTTTGAGTAGCAGAGTTTTACTGAAGTATGAAAAGGCACAGAGAAAGCTTCTGATATAGACATCAGAAGGGGAATGGAGAGTGCCGCCCTAGTTTTAACAAGGGAGCTATATACTTTTTCAATTGGTTATTACAGTAAATCAAAAGAATGTCTCAAGGTTGTAAAGGTCTTACTAGACCCACTCCCACAATATACATTTTAAGATAAAAGGATTAGTCAGAAGGTTCTCAAGAAGGAGAAACATGTCCTCAGGCAGGATACATTTTTGTTATATAATCCTTAGTACAGAGTTTAAACTGAGTTGTTTTGTTGTGTAATCATCAGCTCTGGGCTTAAAGAAAAAAAAAAAAAAAAAAACGTTTTATGTGACTAAGACTAAAGATGTAGGAAAAAAAAGTTTGTTCTTTTCTCCTCCTTGAGAGCCCCAGACCCCACTCTCCTCCTCGGGGACCTCAGACTTCTTATCAGTTCTTATCAACCTACATAGAAATTTACTCTCTCAACTCTACAGACAGTTGTCAGCAAAATGATGTCTCTGTGTTGTAATACACCATTTAGGTTTGTCATAGCTTTCTTTCCAAGGAGCAAGAGTCTTTTAATTTTGTGGCTGCAGTCACCATCTGCAATGATTTTGGAGCCCAAGAAAATAAATTCTGTCACTGTTTCCCCACCTATTTGCTGTGAAGTGATGGGACCAGATGCCCTGATCTTAGTTTTCTGAATGTTGAGTTTTCAGCCAGTCTTTTCACTCTCCTCTTTCATCTTCATCAAGGGGGTCATTAGTTCCTCTTCACTTTCTGCTGTTAGAGTGGTATCATCTGCATATGTAAGGTTATTGATATTTCTCCCAGGAATCTTGATTCCAGCTTGTGATTCATCCAGCCCAGCATTTCTCATGATGTATAACTTCACATAGGAGTTTAATAAGCAGGGTGAACAATATATAGCCTTGTTAATATTTCTTTTCCAATTTTGAACCAGTCTGTTGTTCCATGCCCGATTCTAAACTGTTGCTTCTTATTCCACATACAGGTTTCTCAGGAGGCAAGTTAGGTGGTCTGGTATTCCCATCTCTTTAAGAATTTTCCACAGTTTGTTGTGATCCACACAATAAAAGGCTTTAGCGTAGTCAATGAAGCAGAAGTAGATTTTTTTAAAATTCCTTTGCTTTTTCTATGATCCAACAGATTTTGGCAACTTGATCTCTGGTTCCTCTGCCTTTTCTAAATAGAGCTTGTACACCTACAAGTTATTGGTTCATATACTGCTGAAGCCTAGCTTGAAGGATTTTGAGCATTATCTTGCTAGCATGTGAAATGAGAGCAATTGTGCAGTAGTCTGAACATTCTTTGGCATTGCCCTTATTTAGGATTGGAATGAAAACTGACTTTTTCCAGTCCTGTAGCCACTGCTGAGTTTTCCAGATTGCTGGCATATTGAGTGCAGCACTTTCATAGCATCATCTTTTAGGATTTGAAATAGGATCTGGAATTCCATCACCTCCGCTAGCTTTGTTCATAGTAATGTTTCCTAAGGCCCACTTGACTTCGCACTTCAGGATGTCTGGCTGTAGGTGAGTGACCACACCAAAATGGTTATCTGGGTAATTAAGACCTTTTTTATATAGTTCTTTTGTGTATTCTTGCCACCTCTTCTTAATCTCTTCTGCTTCTGTTAAGTTCTTGTTTCTGTCCTTTATTGTGCCCATCTTTGCGTGAAATGTTTCCTTGGTATCTCTAATATTCTTGAAGAGATCTCTAGTCTTTCTCATTCTGTTGTTTTCCTCTATTTCTTTGCATTGTTCAGTTCAGCTCAGTTCAGTTCATTCAGTCATGTCTGACCTTTTGCGACCCCATGGACTGCATACGCCAGGCCTCCCTGTCCATCACCAACTCCTGGAGTTTACCCAGACTCATGTCCATTGAGTCGGTGATGCCATCCAACCGTCTCATTCTCTGTTGTTCCCTTCTCCTCCTGCCCTCAATCTTTCCCAACATCAGAGTCTTTTCAAATGAGTCAGCTCTTTGCATCAGGTGGCCAAAGTATTGGAGTTTCAGCTTCAACATCAGTCCTTCCAACGAATATTCAGGACTGATTTCCTTTAGGATGGACTAGTTGGATCTCCTTGCAGTCCAAGGGACTCTCAAGTGTCTTCTCCAACACCTCAGTTCAAAAGCGTCAATTCTTTGGCGCTCAGCTTTCTTTATAGTCCTACTCTCACATCCATACATGACTACTGGAAAGACCATAGCCTTGACTAGATGGACCTTTGTTGGCAAAGGAATGTCTCTGCTTTTGAATATGGTATCTAGGTTGGTCATAACTTTTCTTCCAAGGAATAAGCACCTTTTTATTTCATGGCTGCAATCACCATCTGCAGTGATTTTGGAGCCCAGAAAAATAAAGTCTGACACTGTTTCCACTGTTTCCCCATCTATTTCCCATGAAGTGATGGGACCGGATGCCATGATCTTCGTTTTCTGAATGTTGAGCTTTAAGCCAAATTTTTCACTGTCCTCTTTCACTTTCATCAAGAGGCTCTTTAGTTCCTCTTCATTTTCTGCCATAAGGGTGGTGTCATCTGCATATCTGAGGTTATTGATATTTCTCCTGGCAATCTTGATTCCAGCTTGTGCTTCTTCCAGCCCAGTGTTTCTCATGATGTACTCTGCATAGAAGTTAAATAAGCTTATTGTTCACTTAAGAAGGCTTATTTTTTTAATCTCTCCTTGCTATTCTTTGGCACTCTGCATTCAGTTGGGTATATCTTTCAGTTTCTCTTTTGCCTTTTGCTTTTCTTCTTTTCTCAGCTATTTGTAAGACCTCCTCAGACTACCATTTTGCCTTTTTGCATTTCTTTTTCTTGGGGGTGGTTTTGGTCACTGCTTCCGGTACAAAGTTATGAACCTCCATCCATAGTTTTCTGTCTATCAAATCTAATCCCTTGAATCTATTAGTCACCTCCACTGTATAATCATAAGGGATTTGATTTAGGTTATATCTGAATGGTCTAGTGGTTTTTCCTACTTTCTTCAATTTAAGCCTGAATTTTGCAATAAGGAGCTGATGATCTGAGCCGCAGTCAGCTCCATGTCTTGTTTTTGCTGACTGTATAGAGCTTCTCCATCTTCAACTGCAAATAATAGAATCAATCTGATTTCACTATTGACCATTTGATGATGTCCACGTGTAGAGTTGTCCCTTGGGTTGTTGGAAGAGGGTGCTTGCTATGCCCAGTGAGTTCTCTTGGCAAAACTCTGTTAGCCTTTGCCCTACTTCACATTATACTCCAAGGCCAAACTTGCCTGTTACTCCAGGTATTTCTTGACTTCCTAACTTTTGCATTAGAATCCCCTATGATGAAAAGGACATATTTTTTCGGTGTTAGTTCGAAAAGGTCTTGTAAGTCTTAAAACCATTCAACTTCAGCTTCTTCGGCATTAGTGTTTGGGGCATAGACTTGGATTACTGTGATATTGAGTGGTTTGCCTTGGAAATGAACTGAGACGACCCTGGCTGGTGATCCCTGACTGGGATGGACCAGAGATGAAGCTGCTCGTGGCCACCAGGGGGCGTAAACACACTTCAGGAAGCACTTGAGCCTCCCACTTTGCCTAGTTGGTGGAGAGAGAATGTGTGTGTATATGCACACATCCTTCCATAGCGCTTAGCACCAGGAACTGACAGTCAGTGGTGGAGAGGTTAAATGCCTTTTAAGCAATTTAGAGAGTGGTGGCTCAAGCTTAGCTCTGGATGTTGGCCAATCCCGGTCCCAGCAATTCTTGCTGTGTGCCCCAGAGCAAGCTTCTTAATCAGTCTTATCCTCAGTATCTCATCTCCCATATGAGAATAAGAATGGTCCCCACCTTGGACTTCCCGGTGGTCCAGATGCTAACACTCCAATGCTCCCAATGCAGGGGACCCAGGTTCAATCCCTGGTCAGGGAACAGGTTCCTACATGCTGCAACTAAAGATCCCCCATGCCACAATTAAGACCTGGGCCAGCCAAATAAATATAAATATTTTTTAAAAATGAAAGAATGGTGCCCATCTCAAAAGGTCTTGAGTTTAATTAAATGAACCAGTTCATGGGCTGTGTTCACTGGTTGGTCACACCACAGGCATTTGGAGCATGTTCTCAGGGGCAGCAAAGGAAGGTACTTTAAAGCAACTCATTACTTAGTATTGTATTAAAATAAAAGCATAATGGGAAAAATCAGAACTTTGTTTAACTTCTTTATTTTAGTATCAATTTAGTATCATTGTTTTTATATCTAATTACACAGGTGCATATGCACTTAGTCGCTTAGTAGTGTCTGACTCTTTGCGACCCACGGACTGTAGCCCACCAGGCTCCTCTGTCCATGGGATTCTCCAGGCAAGAATACTGGAGTGGGTTGCCATTTCCTTCTCCAGGGGATCTTCCTGACCTGGGGACCAAACCTGGGTCTTCTGCATTGCAGACAGATTCTTTACTGTCTGAGCCACCAGAGAAGCCCCAGTTACACAGGTGAGGGTCCTGTAATCCTTTTGATATATAGCTTATGTGGGGTTTTCATCCCAGGAAGGTCGTTGGAGGAGCTACTGAAGATGGGGCCCCCTATATCTATTAGGGGGTTTCACTTCCTGTGAGGCCCAGAGCAGTTGAGCAGACATGCATGGAGGGCTCAGGAAAGTAGGTCCTGGTAGCATCCTCTGAGGAAGAGTGGGGATGGGTAGCAAGGTCCACATAGGTCCCCAGCCCTCCATCCCCAGAGACCAGCCTCCTACCCCGGAGCTGGCCTTGGGGAGGCCCCGCCTAGGGATCCCATCACTCCTCTCATCCATACCCCCACCTCCTTCAGGCCATGCCCAACCTTCTACCCTGTGCTTCCCTTGCCCCCGCCCCCGCCCCCATGGTTCTCTGACCCCCAGATGACCTCCCCATTTGTCCCCTAGACTTGTGGTACCACCTCAGAAAGCATTTGGAGAATCTGGGGGTAGTTGTCAAATGGTTGAGGAGACCTTGGCTTCTGGGATGGTCAGGGTGCTAGAAGTCCTACAGGACAGCTCACACCACAGAGGATGTCTGAGTCCTGCCCCACCTTCAAACATCTCACCTGGATATTCAGTCGAGTGAAGAAACTTTATCTACATCAGAGGCTACAACCTTGTTCCATTTTATTTGGAAATGCAAAGTAAGGCTTGCACAGGTTTAATATGCAGCAAATTATCGTACTTAGTGTCATTTGGAATTTCACCAGGAGCTGTTCACCAAATAGGAAAATCTCCCCATGATGGCATCAATACTCATGTTCCTCCGCCTGGAATGTGTGTGTGGCTGCCATGTTACAGGGCTTCTGAATATGGGCACGGACACACGGGAAGACTTCTTCACATCCTTGTGCCCCTGTATTTGCATAAGGACACACATGATATTTTTATTGAAAATTACATATTTTATGTATATAAATATATCTTTTTATGTACTATAAATCACTGTCCTTTATATCAGTGGTCCCTAAACTTTTTGCCTCAAGGCACTGGTTTTGTGGAAGACAATTTTTTCCATGGACTGGGCCAGGGGATGTTTTAAGATGATTCAAGTGAGCTTACATTTATTTCTTTTAATATGACATCAGGTCCACCTCAGATCATCCGGCATTAGATCCCAGAGGCTGGGCACCCCTGATTTATTTACAACTAAAGTGTTACATTGATTTTTTGAAATTATGTGTAGATGTTACATTTTCTTCCATTTTCATTGAAGGCTCATAATGGGACGTATGGCATTTGTTATTTTAGAAAGTAAGCTCTGAGAATCTCACAAACATACTATAAGCAAAACATCCAGAAACCATGGATGTTTCTGAAATAAATGACTTTATTTATTTGGAGTTCAAAACAAGACAAATGTAGTTTATGCTATTAGAAGTCAAGATGGTGGTTACTCTGGGGAGATAGGAACTTGATGAGGACTTGAGGGGTTTGGAGTGCTGGAAATGTACTTTTGTTGATCTGGGTGCTGTTTGCACATGTGTGTTCAGACAGTGAAAGTTCACTGGGTGTATGTACTTTTCTGCGTATACCCTGTGTGTGTGTGTGTGTGTGTGTGTGTGTGTTAGTGGCTCAGTCCTGTCAAACTCTTTGGGACTCCATGGAATGTAGCTCGTCAGGCGCCTCTGTCCATGGAATTCTCCAGGCAAGAATACTGGAGTGGGTTGCCATGCCCTTCTCCAAGGGATCCTCTCAATCCAGGCCTCCGAAGCTGGGTCTCCTGCGTTGCAGGCAGATTCTTTACTGTCTGAGCCAACAGGGAAGCCATATATACATTATGCTACCATGAAAAACAATAACGGAAAACAAGGTTAACATCACCAGTAATGGGACAAGCTAGAAAAATCACGCTAGCAAAGTGATGCTCAAAATTCTCCAAGCCAGGCTTCAACAGTACGTCAACAGTGAACTTCCAGACGTTCAAGCTGGTTTTAGAAAAGGCAGAGGAACCAGAGATAAAATTGCCAACATCCTCTGGATCATCGAAAAAGCAAGAGTTCCAGAAAAATATCTATTTCTGCTTTATTGACTACATCAAAGCCTTTGACTGTGTGGATCACAGCAAACTGTGGAAAATTCTTCAAGAGATGAGAATACCAGACCACCTAACCTGCCTCCTGAGAACTCTGTATGCAGGTCAAGAAGCAACAGTTAGAACTGGACATGGAACAACAGACTGGTTCCAAATCGGGAAAGGAGTACGTCAAGGCTGTATATTGTCACCCTGCTTATTTGACTTATATATAGAGTACATCATGAGAAATGCTGGACTGGATGAAGCACAGGCTGGAATCAAGATTGCCAGGAGAAATAACAATAACCTCAGATATGCAGATGACACCACACTTATGGCAGAAAGTGAAGAACTAAAGAGCCTCCTGATGAAAGTGAAAGAGAACAGTGAAAAAGTTGGTTTAACGCTCAACATTCAGAAAACTAAGATCATGGCATCTGGTCCCATCACTTCATGGCAAATAGATGGGGAAACAGTGACAGATTTTATTTTTGGGGGCTCCAAAATCACTGCAGATGGTGACTGCAGCCATGAAATTAAAAGACTCTTGCTCCTTGAAAGAAAAGTTATGACCAACATAGATAGCATTTTCAAAAGCAGAGACATTACTTTGCCAACAAATGTCCATCTAGTCGAGGCTATGGTTTTTCCAGTAGTCATGTATGGGTGTGAGAGTTGGACTATAAATAAAGCTGAGTGCTGAAGAATTGATGCTTTTGAACTGTGGTGTTGGAGAAGACTCTTGAGAGTCCCTTGGACTGCAAGGAGATCCAACCAGTCCATCCTAAAGGAGATCAGTCCTGAATATTCATTGGAAGGACTGATGCTCAAGCTGAAACTCCATTACTTTGGCCACCTGATGCGAAGAACTGATTCATTTGAAAAGACGCTGACGCCGGGAAAGATTGAAGGCAGAAGGAGAAGGGGATGACAGAGGATGAGACGGTTGGATGGTATCACCGACTCAATGGACTTGAGTTTGAGTGAACTCCAGGAGTTGGTGATGGACAGGGAGGCCTGGTGTGCTGCAGTCCCTGGGGTTGCAAAGAGGAAGACATGACTGAGTGACTGAACTGAATTGAACTGAATGAGACAAGTCAATATCATGTGCTGAAGACAATATGGGATTGATGTGTGATATTCTCATGAAAGGTACATAACCTGAGTCTCCATGAGGAAACACTTGACAAAACCTGAGGGAGATACATCAGTATCCCTAGTAGATGTATTCCTAGTACATCACTGGCCTGTGCTCTCCAACATGGCAAGGCTGTGAAAGAAAAACACACGGGGGAGCTGTCCAGAGAGAAGCAGACTTAAGGGACCAGACAACTGAATACAATGCATGGTCTGGGAATTTGGGGGGTTTACAAAGACATTATGGGGACAATGAGCAAAATCTGATTAAGGTACACTGATCAGATAATAGCAACATATCAATGTGAATTTCCTGATTTTGATTCTTGTATTATGTATGTAAGAGAATGTCCTTGTTTTTAGGAAAAACCGCTAAAGTATTTAGGAGTGAAAGCATATCATGACTGCAACTTATTCTCAGAGTTTTTAAAAATGTGTGCATATGAAGAAAGAGTGGGAGAGAGCAAATGTGATAAAACTGAGTCTGAGTGGCTAGTCTATGGGTATTCATTGTATTTTTTTTTCAACTTTTCAATAAATCTTGAGTTATGCTAAAGTAAAATGTTGGGGTTAAGGGGTTCCAGGTCTCATAGCATTGGCTCTTCCTTTCTTTATTCCTATGACCACCTTCTCTATTTCCTTCCTTTCCCTATTCCCAGTTTTCATGGGTGTCAGTGTGAAGAGAGGCAGAAAAAGAAAGAAGTAAAGCCTGGCATTTCCTGACATGGAGGCCAGGGCTGTGTGCCACAGGTGCTGAAGGCCCATCTCTAAATGTTCTAACCTACAGCAAAGCTTAGCAAAGTTGGCTGGGATTGGCAGTTCTTGCCAGCTGCCTGCCATCTGACTTCCCTTCCTCAGCATGACCTCTGACCTCAGGGGACACTGGGATCAAGGCAGGTGCCCCAAAGACTGTAAAGCTGGCTGCTGTGCTCTGACCCGTGCCCCAGAGTTTGCCAGAGCCACCCCTGGCTCCAGCTAAAGCAGCCAGGTTGGCGCTCAGCACTCTGGACCCAGCCCAAGTTCAAAGGATGCATGTGGGCAACTCTGTACGTGGCAGACCTGAGCTGCATGGGCTGAGGAGGCCCCCAGTCTACTTTGCTGCCCCTAGAAACCACAGGCTGAGTGTAGGGGCCAAGGGTTTTAAGGCTTAGCTGCCCCCAAATATTTTTTTAGCTCACCTGGCCCTGCCTGAAATTGTACCATTAGAGTTCTGTTCTCCTAGGAGAGACCATTTCCAAACACTGACTTCTTCTAAAGTACAGACCTCGTGTTATAGGGGGTCATAGTTCATGGACTTGGGTACACACATTGGATGCTTTTATTTTCCATAAATCAGTTGAATCTACCTCTAAGCTCCCATTACATTGGGCTGGGAGGGATTTCAGCACAGGTATTCTCCTGGGTTGATGAGTGCTGATGAGAAAACTCTGGGGGTTTGGGGAGGCTCTTTTGATCATCTCTCCCTGCAGGTTTTGACCCAGAACTATGTCCACTTTCAGTGTAGGGAGTGCCTAGGGTGACCCATATCCTGAAATCCAGAGCTGTCTGCCCCCCAGCTCAGACACAGACTAACTCTCCCCCTGGGAACTCTGTTTTCCCTCTTCTCTCAAGCTCTACCTCTCTCGGGCCTCTCATTGACACATTTTACAAAAGCAGAGACTGAGGCCAAGTGAAGAGACTGCAGAGCAGATGGAGAGGAGGCGGTAGTCATTCCCCCATAAGGTGTTTCTGTGTGCCCCTTCCAGGGACACTTGTCTTTCCTCAGAGGACCATTCTCAGCTGTGAGCACTGTAGCTCAAATGGCAGGATTTCAGGCTCCATGAAAGGTGTGCGTGTATGCTCAGTCAATTCAGTCATGACTGACTCTCTGTGATCCCATGGACTGCAGCCTGCCAGGCTCCTCTGTCCATGGGGATTCTCCAAGCAAGAATATTGAAGTGTGTTACCATGCTCTTCTCCAGGGGATCTTCTCAACCCAGGGATCGAACCCACGTCTCTTATTTCTCCTGCACTGGCAGGTGAATTCTTTACCACTGCACCACCTGGGAAGCCCCCATGACAGGCAAGCAGGAATTATTTGGTATGGGGGAGATCTTTCTGCTAGATTAGGCTCTTGTGATGGGTGAAGAGCATAGCACTGGGAGTCATACATCTTAGATCTCCCACCAGTTCATTTGAACAGACGCTGTTCCCTCTCTGGACCTCAATTGTTCTACCTGTAAAGTGGGGTCAGACCAGGAATCCTCTCAACCTGGATGCTCTGAGATTCCCTGAGCAATTTATTGATCACTGCCATGGCTTCCTCTGGTTGAAAAAGGTGTTCCCCAAAAACTCTACTCTTGAACGCTCAGGAGAAGAAGCAACCACAGCAAAAATTCACATGCCCACCCCCAGTCCCCCTGGAGGTTGGATAGCTGGAGAGACAGGGAAGTGAGCCCTCTGGGGCACCTGTGCCCCGAGCAACAACAACTTGTCACTCAGAGCAGGTGCTGAGAGGAGGAGCAGGAGAGAGAGTCCCTTTTCTGAAGATCCAAGGGTTCTATGGGGGCCCAGCTGAGACCAGGGCTCCTGTGTACCCATGCCTTCCCTGCAGGGCTTTTCCCTGGAGGGCAGCTTAGTGGAAAAGAGCCATCTGCTCACCCTCACATGCCACTAAAGACAGGTATTTGGGTTGCAGCTGGAGAGATTTAGATTAGGTTCACAGACTGCCAAGCCAGGAACTGCCAGGGCATGGGCATGAGTCCATTTCCAGGAGCCCAGGAGGGGGAGTAGGAGGAGCTGATGAATCGCACCTGCCAACATTTGCACTTGAGCCTGTGTTGGGAAGTGAATTCAGGCCAAGATGCCCAGCGCTTTCTGAGCCTCAGAGTCCTCTTTCTCCAATCTGGGAGCCCTTTAGCCCCTGCTCTAGAATTTCCAGTAGCTCCTCTTGGCCCCTGGATGTAAGGGTAGACTCCTGCCTGGCATTTGTGCCCTCCAGAGCCTGGGGACCTCTGTGTCTGCAGCCACACATCTCCCCTATGTTGATTCATGCTGGGCAAGAGCCAGACCTCCCTCCTCTCTGTCTCGTAGGGCTCCCTGCTGCTGAGGCTTTTGAGCCTCCGCTCGGATTCTGACAACTTTGCCCTGGCCTCCTCTTCCAGGAAGCCCTCCCGAACGAATCAAGTCTCCTCAACCAAGCCATGACCCTTCTCAGGGGCACTCCCACCTCCCCCAGTCTCTTGCCATTTGTTCCTTCTTGAGGGTCTTGAATCTTTTTCCCAATGGAACAGCAAGGGTCCTGCAGGGGGTGTCCTGAGACACGGCCAGCCAGGCCTGACTGAGAAAGGGAGTTAGGGCAGTTTCCTAGAGGAGGGACGTCCTGGCAGAGAGAGCCAAGTTGGCATCAAGTGTTCTGAGACTGCCCTTGTCGAGGACAGAGCCTTGGAGCAGATCTGACTCATGCCTGCCATTGCCTTGTCTGGCTCTGGGCCTGGCCAGAGGGCCTGCTTGGACACCTTGCTAGCAGATGGCCCTGTAAAGAGTGCCATCCGTTTCGGGCTGTGCTATCCAGTATGGTGGCCGCTGGCCACATGTGGTCTTGGGCACTTGAAATGTGGCCAGTCTGAGCCGAGATATGTAGAAAGTGTGAAATAAACACTGGTGTTCAAGAATTTAGCACCAAAAATAATGTGAACTATCTCATTAAATTCCTTATATTGATGATATGTTAAAATGATAAAGTATTTTTGGATATAATTGAAATATATATATATTTTATTATTATATATAATATGAAATATATTGAATATATTGTATTATATATAATATATTAATATAATTTATATTATATTAATATATCATATATTTCAATATATAAAATATATTAATATAATATATTTATATGTTAAATATAATATATATTATATTTATTATTTTTTTGATACAAATTAAATTTTATTTATCATTGAGTTATTGAAAACTTCAGTACCAAGAAGTGTAAAAATTGCTTTACATATCCATTCATTCATTAAACAACTATTTATCAAGCACCTACTAAGTGCACAATACTTTTTAAGCATGTGGGCTACATCAGTGAGATTAAAGATAAATAATAATGATTATCTACCCTCGTGTACATTTGATGAAACCAGGATAGAGATCTTTTAACTTGCCCAGGGTCAAGTTTTTGTTTTTGTGTTTTTTTTCTCTTTTTTTTTTCTGTCTTTATGGTATACATGTGTTCCCCATCCTGAACCCTCCTCCCTCCTCCCCCCCCATACCATCCCTCTAGGTCGTCCCAGTGCACCAGCCCCAAGCATCCAGCATCGTGCATTGAACCTGGACTGGCATCTCGTTTCATACATGACATTTCACATGTTTCAATGCCATTCTCCCAAATCTTCCCACCCTCTCCCTCTCCCACAGAGTCCATAAGACTGTTCTATACATCAGTGTCTCTTTTGCTGTCTCGTATACAGGGTTATCGTTACCATCTTTCTAAATTCCATATATATGTGTTAGTATACTGTATTGGTGTTTTTCCTTCTGGCTTACTTCACTCTGTATAATAGGCTCCAGTTTCATCCACCTCATTAGAACTGATTCAAATGTATTCTTTTTAATGGCTGAGTAATACTCCATTGTGTATATGTACCACAGCTTTCTTATCCATTCATCTGCTGATGGACATCTAGGTTGCTTCCATGTCCTGGCTATTATAAACAGTGCTGAGATGAACATTGGGGTACACGTGTCTCTTTCCCTTCTGGTTTCCTCAGTGTGTATGCCCAGCAGTGGGATTGCTGGATCATAAGGCAGTTCTATTTCCAGTTTTTTAAGGAATCTCCACACTGTTCTCCATAGTGGCTGTACTAGTTTGCATTCCCACCAACAAAATATTTAATATATATTTATATAATATATTATGTAATTAAGATAGATTTTATTATATAAAATACATTATATAATTTATAATTAATATAATTATATAATATAATTAATATATTAATTACATTGTATTATAATTAATAATTGTATTATGTTGATTAATATAATTAATATGTAATATATGATTTATAATTAATATATAATTATATATACTATATAATTAATATATAATACATTTTATATATTTATATATAATTTTATATATAATATATAATTATATATTTTATATATGATTAATATAATGTATATAATGCATTTATATATAATTTATATATTTTATATATATAAAATATATGTTGAAATGTATTTATTGAAATATATTATTATTTTGTATATATATAATTTTATATTATATTATATATATATAACTAAAATATAGTATTCAAGTTACTTTATTTTATATAAAAATTTTATTCTTAAATTTTATTAATCTTCCAGCCTTATTGAGATATAGTTGACACACAGCACTATATGAATTTAAGGGGTACAGCATAATGATTTGACTTTATACATCATGAATTGATGGTCACAATAAGTTCAGACAACATCCATCATCTCGTATAGATAAAAATGTAAAGAAATAGAAAAAAAATTTTTTCATTGTGACAAGAGCTCTATGGATTTACTTTCTTAACAACTTTCATATATGACCTACAGCAGTGTAATTATACTTATTGCATTGTACATTACATCCCTAACAATTATTTCTTTATAACTGGAACTTTGTGCTTTTGACTGTCTTCATCCAATTCCTTCTAACCCCATACCCTGCCTCTGGTAACCACAAACTTGGTCTCTTTTTTTGTTTGTTTGTCTGTTCTTGAAGTACAGCTGACCCACAGCATGTTAGTTTCTGGTACCCAACATAGTGATTCAATATTTCTATGCATTTCAAAATGATCACTACTATAAGTCTAGTTACAATCTGTCATCATACAAAGATATTACATAATCGTTGGCTGTTTTTCATATCGTACATCTCATACCTGTGACTTATTTATTTTGCAACTAGAAGTTTGTGCCTCTTGATCTCCCTCACCGATTACTTTCTTCCCCCATCCCTTCCCCTCTGTCAACCATCTGTTTGTTCTCTATATCTATAACTCTGTTGTTGTTTCTTCATGTTTGTTCAGTTGCTTTGCTTTTTAGATTCTACATATATGTGAAATCATACAGTATTTGTCTTTCTTGGATTTATTTCACTTGGTATAATACCTCTCAGCCCATATCCACATCATTGCAAATCAAGACTTCATTTTTTACGGCTGAGTAATATTCAGTTAAATATAAATGAAATTATTTCTTCCATATATTGGCAATTATAAATAATAACTAATGAACATAGGGGTACATAAATGTTTGCTCAGTAGTAATTTTATTTTCTTCAGATAAATACCCAGAAGTGGTATTGCTGTATCAAATGGCAGTTCTAGTTTTGATATTTTGAAGAATCTCCATATGGTTTTCTGTAGCGGCTACATCAATTGACATTCCTATCAACAGTGCAGTGAAGGTTCCCTTTTCCCCACACCCTCGCCAACACTTATTTGTTGTTTTTTTGATAATAGCCATTCTGACTAGTGGGAGGTAATATCTCATTGTGGTTCTGATTTGCGTCTCCCTGGTGATGAGTGATGTTGAGCATCTTTTCAAATGTCTCTTGGCCATCTGCCTGTCTTCTTTGGAAAAATGTCTGTTCAGATCCTCTGCCTATTTTTTAATTGCGTTATTTGGTTCTAGTCTTTGTCTGTGCTGGGTCTTCTTCACTGTGCATGGGCTTTCTCTAGTTGCGGTGAGTGGGGGCTCTTCTCTAGTTCTGACATGTGGGCTTCATTGTCCTATGACATATGGAATCTTCCCAAACCAGGGATTGAACCCATATTCCCTGCAATGACAGGTAGATTCTTAACCACTGGGCCATCAGGGAACTTCTATTTGGGTTTTATTTTTTTTTGATGTTGAGTTGTATGAGTTCTTTTTATATTTTGGATCTTAACCCCGTATTGGATATATTGTTTGTAAATATCTTCTCCCATTCAGTAGGTGGCCTTCTCATTTCATTGATAGTTTCCTTCACTGTACAAAAGCTTTTTAGTTTGATGTAGTGCCGTTTGTTCATTGTGGCTTTTGTTTCCCTTGCCTGAGGAGACATATCCAAAAAGATATTACTAAGACCAGTGTTAAAGCAAGTACTGCCTCTGTTTCCTTCTAGAAGTTTTATGGTTTCAGGATTTATTTTAAAGTCTTTAATCCATTTTGAATTTATTTTTGTGCATGGTATGAGGGCGTCATCCATTACAGTTCTTTTTCAAGTAATGGTCCAGTTTTCTTAACACTATTTATTGAAGAGTGTGTGTCTTTTCCCCACTGTATATTCTTGCCCCTTTTTGTCATAGATTAATTGGCCATATAAGTGTGGGTTCATTTCTGGGTTCTGTATTCTGTTGCATTGATGTATAATCTGTTTCTGTGCCAATATCATATGTTCTGTATAAAGTATACTGTAGCTTTGTAGTATAGTTTGAAGTCAGGGAGTATGATGCTCCTAGCTTGTTCTTTCTCAAGATTGTTTTGGCTATTTGGAAGTCTTTTGTGTTACCATACAGATCTTAGAATTATTCATTCTAATTCTGTGAAAAATGCCACTGGTATTTTAATAGGAATTGCATTAAATCTGTAGGTTGTTTTGGGCAGTATGGTCACCTTAACAGTATTAATTCTTCCAACCCATGAGCATGGTTTATCTTTCCATCTGTTTGGGCCATCTTCAATTTATTTCATCTGTGCCTCATAGTTTACTGAGTACAGATCTTGGATTTATTCCTAGGGGCTTTATTCTTTTTGATGTGATTATAAATGGGAGTGATTTCTTAATTTCTTTTTCTGACAGTTCATTGTTAGTGTATAGAAATGCAACTGATTTCTGTATATTAATTTTGTATCCTGCAGCCTTACCGAATTTATTGATGAGTTCTAGTAGTTTTTTGGTGATGTCTTTAGGATTTTCTAAGTCAAGTATCATGTCATCTGCTATAGTGATAGGTTTATTTCTTCCTTTCCAGATTTGGATTCCTTTTATTTCTCTTTCTTTTCTGATTGCTGTATCTTGGACTTTTTTTACTTTTAAAAATAGAGCTACTAGAAAATTTTTACTTACATATGAAACGGACATTGTATCATTTCCATTTTACAGAGGTGCTGTACAAGCATCAGAGGGCTTGAGTGACGTGTGGTGCAAAGCCCAAGTGTGGAAGTCAGTGAATCTGCTTTAGAATTTGTGAGCAGAGAGGACTTCAAAAGGGTGCATTCCCCAGGCCCTTTGGCTGTGGGACAAACACTAGGACCCTCCATGCTCAAAGAGTCAAGTTCCCCTCCTCCTCGGAATCTTAACCAACCAGAAGTATATTCTGCCTTTGAGGGTGGGCTCGGAGTTGAAGCTGTGACCCGTGGACAGAGGAGGCTCCCCAAGATGGCCAGCCTGAGCAGATGCCATTAACTGACCTGCTTCCCCAGTTCCAACCACAGCGGGCCGGCCTCTGCCCTGCCCCAGGCGCCATCGGCTTGAACCACAGTGTGGGCCCTCCCGGACGTCACCCCTGCCAGCCACTCTGTCGGGTGTCTTGCACCCTCTGCCTCAGATCCACCTCTGTCCCCGTTCCCATAAAACGCCGCTCAGGCCGCAGACCACTTTCCCCACAGTTAAGCATCCTGGCTAGCGGTTGTTCCTGGTCAGCCCTTAAGGGGACCCCCTCCCCGGCCCCTGAGGCAACAGATGTAGAGGATGACTTTGGATTTGGGAGCAAATTCTTGGCAGTCTGGGTCTTCACAGCCACCCCACTTCCTGAGATGGGGTGAGGCCAAGAGAAAGGAGATGCTCTGGAGCCCAGGAGGTGCTTCAGGGGGAAGATTGTGCCCCCTAGCCTGGGCACAGGCTCGGCATGCTGTGGCCACTTGCCTGGGCCCTGCGGTCCAAATCTCTTAGAAGGTCACCCTGGCTACCCTGGGAAGGGGTCTCTGGGGTCTTGGGAGTAAGCATAGCCCATTTTGTCTTGAGTACCCTAAATGTGCCTAGCAGTGCCTCCAGGAGGCAATCTTGCCACAGATGAGGATTCAGGACCCAGTCCTGTGGCCCTTGAGGTCAGGTCAGCTGGAGGCATTTGGGATCCAGCTGGCGCATCCCATTTGCATGTAATAGGGTCAAAGCTTGCACTGTAATTTTAGCAGAAGGAGGCCACTTTTGGTTTTAAAATAGTTTTAAATTTAAAAAATGAATTAAGTGGAAGGATGAAAGGCGTGAGGAATCTTGGCAGCCTTGGCATAATTATTTTAAAACCAGCTCCCATTTCTCAAGTCCTCCGCAGCACCAGGCCTGTGGTGCTGCCATCCCTGGGAGGCTGGCCAAGATCTCTGGCAGGGCCAGTGGTATCAGGCCTATTGTACCGCCTCCAGGTGGCCACCGCTAAGCTCATCCCTCCCTCCCTCAGGCCCAGCTGCTCTGGCAAAGAGCAGGCGGGTTATCGGACAAATCCAGCTTCAAATTCTGCTCGGCCACATGTCTATTTAACCTCCCCCAGACTCATCTTTCTCACCTGTAACATGGGGGTTATGACAGCTCTTGGGTCATAAGGAGAGAGTCAGATACCTGCCCCAAGCCCCTTGCCTGCCTTCCAAGGCCCATTACTAGCGTTACTTCCCTCAAGCTGAGCAAACGCTGTCCTCCAGACACCATCCCTTTAACCATCATCAACGTGGAGGGAGAAAACGGTCCCTAGGTGAGGCCAGGAGTGCCTGCAGGAGTAAAACTGTCTGACCCTGTGCAGGAGCAGCTCTTGGCGAGGGACCTGTGCCTCCTGTGCCCCGACACACTGGGGAGAGGTATGCCCCGAGCATGAGAGCGGAAAGGGGCATTGTCAACAGAGCAAACCTCTCCCTCCCCTGCCTCCCTGGGCTTGAAGCTAGAGGTCTGAGGCCCAATTCCGCCCTCTCCTCATGGTCTCAGCCAAAGCCCAGAAGTGTCCCATGACCTTGGAGTGCCTCCTGGTATAGTGACCATGACAAGCTGCGGCCAAAGTGAGTAGACACAGATGCGCCCATGGCCCCACCAGTACCTGCAGGTTGGCCTCCTCCCCAAGGATGTTCACGCACATCCTGAACATGCCTCATTCCCAGGCATGCCCTGGCCCATCTCTCCAAAAACCTTGACCCTGCATCCCCTCAGCTCTCCCTTCACAGCCTCAGGCATACATTTGCTGTCCCAGTTTTACTCCCCGCCCTACTCTTCAGTGCCCCCACTGTCCACCATCCTCCCTGCTCTGGCTCATCTAGGGTGCAGCGATAGCTGGGTTTCCAACCCTTCTGGACTTGGGCTGGGACTATGTTGAGTCCAGCAAGGCACTTCAGGTGCACGTTTAAGGAGACGTGTACTCTCAACATCATTCAGATGCAGGGCTGGGACCTGAGGGTGCATGCCCCTTTACATTTTGCACCCTGAGAGATCACTTATCCCACCCCAAGCCCACCCTGCCTCAGACTCCTCAGACCCTCCACCTGCCCCCCTCACCTTTCCAAACACTCATTAAGTGTCTCAGACCCCACTCTGTGGCTTTCCCCCTCAGCAGCATCTCTCCAGGGTTGTGCCCTGGTTCTGGGCTGGATCCCTCACTGAGTACCCTCTTCCTCCAGCCCCTCAGCCTCACCTACCACCTTGAATGAAGATGCTCCAAACCTCCCTCCACCCTCTACCTCTCTTCTTGGCTCAGACCCCAACACCTCACTCCTTCCTAGCACTCCTCTCCAGGGCCCCACAAATGCTGTTTGTCCCTCCTGGTCCCCTCTTGCCCAGGCTTTCCTGTCACCTCTCTCTACCCAGGGACATACTCTGCACTCCCCCTCCCCCCTCCCTCATTAATAGATAAATGCTATCTAAATCTCTCTCATTCAGCCCCCTGCTCCCAGCCTCCACCGCCCTGTATTCTTTCTCCTGGCCGCTGACCACCATCTCCCCCTGCTGCCACTCCTGCCTGCCCCCCAACACTCCCCAGGGATCTCCACCTTTGCACATCTGGCCTCATCTTCCCTTTACTCCAGATCCTTCCTGACTCCACTAGCCTTGGAGACAGTCCCAGGCCCTCCCCCAGGGCTCCAGCCCCACTGGTGCTTCTCCACTCCACAGACACCCTGGGCTCTCACCTGGGAGCTGGCACCCCTGCTCTTTCTGCTCAAACACACTGTTCCCATCTCTCTGCCTTGGAACACTGGTTGGAATTTAATCCCTTCACCAGATGAAGATATCGCAGTTTGAGCTCAGTGCCCATGGCCTCTCAACATCCCATGCTTGACTCATCACCATGGCCTCTCCAATGTCCAGAACAGTACTTGATAGAAAACAGGCACTCAATGGGTATTTGTTGCATGAATGATTGAATTTATTAATCAGTGCATGGAGGGATTGTCATGTAGGTGGCTTTGGTGGCTGGGTGGGGATGAAGGGAGATACTACATAAGCTGTAACCAGTGCCTGCCTATGGCAGCAGGTGGCTGGAGGGAGAAGGCCACGTCACCCGCAGCAGGCTGAGTCCCAGTTTTAATGGCCTGGCAGTGAGGTGCGTGCATGGCGGAGGCCCGCAGAAGAGGTAATGCTGAGAGGGCAGCTCTGCCGACTCTTCTAATTATTGCTTGAGTCTTTCCAGGAGTGCCAGCTGCTTGCCCCAGAGAGTTTGGTCTCATCCGTCACAGTGTGAGCTCGGGGTAGGGCTGCTGCCACTGCCAGTGGGGAAGACAAGAGGAGGTTCCCAGGGGCCTTTGGGTCTTGGAGAGCAGAGGCAGCCTCAGGCTTGGACCACACTCGGCTTAGGTCCCTTCCTGTCCCCAGGGCTGCTGAAAGGTGTCCCCCGACTTGAGGGTCCTGTCAAGAAGCCTCCAGCGTGGCCAAGGAGCAAGCCAACTGAAGGAGGGTCCACAGCAACCCCAGGCAGGGAGCCTCGGATGGTTTGGTGTCTGCTGACATGGAAGCCCTTGGGAAGATGGTGCCCCGGTGACTGGCTGGGCAGGTAGACAGCTCAGGCCCGGAAAGAGGCCTTGACCACACGGCCCTTCAGTGGCTGTGGCGGCCGGAAGTTGTTCACCATGTGGATCCTCTCATCCTCCTCTGAGGTGAAAAGCAGGCTCCGGAATTTCTCCATCTTAAGGCAGAAGAGATGCTCAGGGCAGAGTAGGGTAGCTGTGGTCCCCTCTGACCCCAGACAGACACATCATCTGGCATACCCTGCCCAGCCAGCTCTGCCCCTCTCTCCTCCTGTTCCTAGGGCTTGTCCCTACTTCTCCCCACTCGTTTCATGTTTGGGACCCCCAAGCTCAGTGACTTATTCACTAAAGAGCCTCTGAACCTGGGTCCTGCTCGTGTAGCTCCAGTCCCAATCTTCGCTCTAGCTAAGAATCGTCCGCAAATGCAGCATTCAGGTTCTAGCATGCTAGGGGCGGTCCCAGGATCCAGGGATCGCTCCTTCTAGCCTGTGTCCAGGTCCTAATGACTAACAACCAAGCTGACCCCCACCCAAGAATCTGAACATGTATTAGCAAAAAATAGGAACCTTGACGGTGGGACCGCAGGCTGTGGGCTGCTATGGTCATGCTGCCCAGGTGTGCCTGAATGTCACCTCCCTCCATCTGCTCCTCTGGGAGGACTCACCTGCCTCTCAGAGATACGGATGGGCTCCCGGAGCACAATCCAGGTGACGCTCTCGCTCAGCGGTGGCGTCGTCAGGGACCCGGGATAGGTCCAGTAGTGCCGGCTGGCAGGCAGGAGGCACTTGGGGTTGAAGCAGCTGAACTGGGCCTTGGTGCCCTGGGCCAGGGTGGGGGACCCAGGAATCAGCATAGACCTCCCACCAGGATGAGAGCAGCACCCTCCCACCCATTTCTGTCAATAGGATTTAGGCTTATATGGCCCACTGATGCAAACTGTGGGCAAATGTCTGTGATCCCAGAGGCCATCACCCATCCTTTTGCATTAGAAAGCTGTGGCTCCTAAAGCTCTCAGGGCACCATGTTCTCTCCTTTGCCCTTGACAAACCTTAGTGGTGCTGCCTGTCGGAGGACCATTAATGGGATAAGCATCTTATGAATCCTATACCCAACCAGACAGCACTCTGGGCACACAGCGGGGCCATGGACACTGATGATGAGGAGTCAGTCGCAGCGCCCCACAGCTGCGGACCTGCACCCTTCACCTCTGCAAGGGTCTGCTGCAGGATGGAGGAGTGGGAGGGCCCACTCCATGATCTAGCCTGGCCCTCTCTCCCCTCCCAGGCTGCTCTGGATCAAGGACACCGACCCCTGGTCTCACCTTAAACCGAACCATGTAGAGCGCATCTGTCAGACGGTTCATGCTGGGGTGCTCGTCCCCCGTCTGTCAGAGAGAAGGCAGCGTGAGCCCAGAATTCACTATGTTCTGGGACTAGGGGTGGCACCAGGCCTCCCATGGCCCTCTGGGCCCCAGGTAATCCCCTTACCTCCAGGAAGACACCGACCACAGCCAGGCCATCGGGCGCCGAGGCCGCCTCCCCAAAGGTGCTGTACTTCTTGGCGTTCCAATGAACAAGGTGCAGCTACAGGGCAACAACAGGCCAGGCCAGTGCGTAGTACCTCCCAGGGTCCGTGAGAGCTCAGGGCTAGGTTTCCCTCACTCCCACAGGACTCCTGGCCCCCTGCAGGAGGGGCTCCTCTGGGAGCCATGGGTCAAGATAGCATTAACCCTGTTCTAGGTCTGATCCTTTCCTGAGCCCCAAGGGACCAAAGAGCTCAGGCCCTGCCCTCCATGAACTGTGCAATAGATAATGACCATCTAATGTGACACCTCCCTGAGGAAGTGGACCCTGCAGCTGAGGCCAAAGAATCAGAAAAAGGTTACCCAATGGAACTCTCCAGGCAAGGTATTTCAGGCAGAAAGAACAGCATAGGTAAATGCCTAGAGGTATGAAAGAGCCAAGCTTTCCAGGTGGCTCAGTGGTAAAGAATTCGCCTGCCAATGCAGGAGACACAGGAGATGTGGGTTCGATCCCTGGGTCCAGGAGATCCCCTGGAGAAGGAAATGGCAACCCACTCCAGTATTCTTGCCTGGAGAATCCCATGGACAGAGGAGGCTGCCAAACTATAGTCGACGGGGTTGCAAAAGAGTAGGACAAGACTTAGTGACTAAACAATAACAATAGCAACATGAAAGAGCCAGGTGTGGGCAGGGATTCATTACATGTAGGTCAGTACGAGAAAAGGTCAAGGTGAGATGAGGCCAGGCAAAGCCAGGTCACGCAGGCTCTTGAATGCCAGGCTTAATCCTTGAAGGGCTGTTGCAAGGCTGTGATGGGACTGGATCTGCCCTTCAGAAAATTCCTTCTGGACACACAGATCAGCACAACAGTGGGCCAACTTCAGGTGGAAGACCCTGTGCTGAGGGTGGGTGGAGGTCCCCTAGGGACTTCACTCCTTCCAGTGCCCCACACTGGGCACCTAGCAAACCCCTGACTCCCCAGTGCCCCACTCCCTCCCCCATCAGGCAGAGGAGGGTCTTACCTCGCTGGGGAATGACTTGCCATCCACCGTGTGCTCCGAGCCCACACCGTGCTTCTTGCCCCAGTGGAAATGGAACTGCTTAAGCCGGTAGGGCCCATCCAGGGGGCCCCCAGACACCACTGCGGGGAGAAGGGGGACCTGTAGCAATAGCTGTGAGAGACCCCACTAGCATCAGGCGGCAGTACTAGCATCAGGGCAGTGCCCAGAAGGGAGATAAACTTTTCATTTGGAACATTCCTGGGGCTAAATGGACTTGGATCAGTCCCCACGCAGTTCCCTATGCCCTTGACTGGGCCAGGGCAGAAATCCTGGAGGCCTGTAGGTGACAGAGGAGTCTGGTACTGACAGGGTACATCCTTCCATCAGGCTGTCCTCCCCACTCCTGCCCACTTTCCAGTGGAAGCTAGGATGTTGCTTCTCAGACCCCCTTCACCACTAACGGTAGATGTCCCATGCCTGCAGCCCTGACTCAGAGCTGGGTCAGAAGGATTCTCTTTCTTTAGTCTTCATGGTAACTCAGGACAGAACCTATTATTATTCCTATTGTATAAAGGAGGAACCGAGAGACAGAGAGGGCAAGGTCTTTGCCCAAGGTCACACACAGCAAGGCACTGAGCTAAGATATAAGCCCACGTCTACTTCATGTAAGTCCAGAGCCCAAGGCCCTAATCACCAGGCTGTGTTGCCTGCCCAGAACTTGGTGGCTCCCCAGGACCTGATGTCCAGAGGCCAGCTCCTGAGGATCCCTACTCCAAGGGTCAGGCCCCTGTCTTGTCCAGAGTCCCGCCCTCATGGCCTCTTTGGCAGGGGCAATTTATGCTGGTTTTGTGACTTTCCTACTCTGATACCCAGTGAGCAGAGGCCACACACAAGGCTTCCTGGGACTGATAGAATTTCTAGCTGAAATAGATCTAGCAGTGGAGGGAGCCCCCGCCAGGCCTGAATGTGAGCTCCTGGATCAGGTGACGGCCCTGGGCTCAGAGTTCCACTAGGCCCCTCCAGGATGGGTGACTAGGGCGGGGCCCTGACCCCTGTGGGCCCCTCGAGGAGGAGGATAATGGGACAGCCCAGAGGCCCCGTCTCACTGTCCTGCCTCACCTGAGCAGCAGGTCTGTCCATGGCAATGCTGGGTGGTTAACTGAGCCTGAAGATGGTGGCTCTGGGTTGAGGCCCGGTGAGGATGCCTCCATCCTGGGGAGGGCCTACAGACTGAGCTTCTGATATGGACTGTGGAGGCTCACTCTTCCAAGCATGCCCAACCTGGGACTCCATAGTGTAACCTCTTAAACAGTGACCTCCCTCTCTAACCCTTGAGCTTGGCTTCCTCGCCTACTCTCTGCATCCTGACCACAGAATACACTGCCATTCTCGGTGTACTTACTGTGTGTTCAGGCACTCTGCAGACATCAACCCCCACAGTGGCCTAGAGGGGGACACATTGTTACCCCCCTGGCCAGATGTGGCACAGAGGCTCGAAAAGGTAGATCTCTTGCCCAAGGTCACACAGCTGGGAAGTGGCAGAGCCCCAACTCTCTCACTCCTAAGCCTACTTTCTTTCCACTGGGCCCCTAACCCCTCAGGCCTGGGCATTCTATTAAGAAGGGAACCCCAGCCAGGCTAGAAAGTAAGCCCCTGGATCCGTAGTCCAGAGGAATGCTCCCTTGCAAGAGTGGCCTTCACTGAGCTACTTATGTCTGAATCGAGCCCTCAGTGCCCTCTGAAGGTTATTCTGAAGGTCCAGTCACTTGAAAACTACTCCTTCACAAACTGTGATCCTTGGTGCTTCCCTGGTGGCTTAGCGGTAAACAATCTGCCAATGCAGGAGATGCAGATTCGATCCCTGGGTTGGGAAGATTCCCTGGAGAAAGAAATGGCAACCCACTCCAGTATTCTTGCCTGGGAAATCCCAAAGGACAGAGGAGCCTGGCGGGCTACATTCCACAGGGTCGCTAAGAGTTGGACACGACTTAGTGACTAAACAACAACAACAATGCCATCAAGAGCCCCATGTCCCTCCCCAAAGTTCTGGGCGAGAGCCTTTTACTTAGAATTCAGTACCAGGAATGCTGTGTCTCTCTTCCGAGGATCTGCTGAATTTCCTCCCTTCTGCAGCAAGAATTATAACTGATCCTCTTTCCCTTTTTTCCTAGCCTACCAGAGAACTCGGGATTAAGCAAATAAGATCATTCCCATCTGGCTTTCCTCCTCTTGTCTGCCTTTTGATCCTCTATTTGAAACTTGAGTTCCCCTGAGTACTTTCATTGCATGTATGGGGGGCAGAGGTCGGAGACAGAGGGGCAGAGTACCAGTCACTTCCTTATGTAAGGAACTTTAGCAGGTTCCCTCCTTGTCCCCCTCGACCCCTCACAGGCCTGGTCATAAGGACAAAAATCCCTATACTAAGGAGTACTCCCAAGCCTTCTGTCTAGGAATTTATCATGGAGGAACCCTCTAATCCCAGGGCAAAGAGACCCTGGAAGGAGCTGCCACAAGTTCCCACTGGGCTCCCTTTGGTCCAAGGTAGTTGGGATTTGAGGCTATAGGTGGGCTGGAGACTTCGGAGTAGGACCAGGTAGGTTCTGGCCCTCCCCAGCTTACTAAGTTTCTGCTAGCCCATCTTAGAGGCAGGTTCTTAAGAGGAATAAACCAACTGCCTATGACCTTAACAAGTGGCCTGGCATGCAGAACATTTTAGCTCCATTCTCTTTCTGCTGGGATTAACCAGATCACACACAGAGGAGGGTTTGGCCTTAGGCCACACAGCAGGTCAGTGATGGGGCAGGGAGTGGAAACAAGCCCGACCTCAAGAACTGAATGAAAGAGAAGAAAGAGAATTAGTATTTCTTGTGCATCTACTACATGCCAGCACTACAGACATCACTCCAGGTTTTTCATTTTTTTCTCTCTGTGACCCCAAGGAGGGAAACAGGGTCTTAATGTCCCCCATTTTATGCATCAGGAGACTGAGGCTTCACAGCTGGTACAAAGTGGAGCCTTCCTTTCCCAGTATAGCGTTCTGCCCTTCTTGAGCCTGCCCCAATCAGGTTAGGATCCCAGGGAGAAGAGTGGTAGTGGCTGGCAGGGACCACTTACCAGTTCGGTCATCACTGTCATTGAAGTCCACTTGGACAGAGTGGCCATTGTTGGCGATGCTGAGGGATGTGCAGGACTCATAGGAAATCTCCAGTGGCTTCAGGCTGGGCGAGTACACAGCCTGGCTAGATACGATATTGATTGGTGACTGGCGGTCTCCCTGGGCAATGGGATACAGCTTGTGCCAGTGTGAGGGGCCTGCAGATGGCGGGGAGAGGGCAAGGATTCAGGCCAGCCTGGATCTCAGGGCTGTAGACGAGGGCATCTGTGGGGGATGGTCTCCGTGCTATATCCTTTCAGAGGTCAGCCTCTGCTATGGAGTCGCATGGTCTGGAGCATCACTCCCAGCTCTGCCACTTCCCCTCTTAGCCTCCATCTTCTTGTCTGTGAAATGACCTCTCCAAAGCTCTCTACTCATAGCTGATAGGAGATCCAGAGAGCTAACGTGAGGAAGGGAGCGCACAAAAGCTACAGTCTCAGGGGCAGTTTGGGGTAGCAAGTCCTCCCCAACACCCAGCATATGTTTAGAGAGGTCCCCAGGGCCTCGAGGTCCCTGACCCTACCCTACCGAGTGCCTGGCTTCTTCTTGCATCTGACCAAGTTCCAGGCGGTATTCATAATAACAATAACAAAAGCTCACATCAACTTCACTTTGGCTCTATGACATGCATTTGCTTCTCATAATAGCCTTGTCAAGTAGAGACAAGTGTGATTCCCATTTCACAGATGAGGGCACTGAGGGTCACTTGTGCACGTGTGCATGCACACTTGGGTACAGGAGTAAACACACAGTGTGTGCATGCCTTGCCCCCAGCTGCCCTCCCTGGGCATGTGCAGGTCCAGGGAGATTTTCATGTGCGCAAACATATGTGCACAGTGGCCTGAGTTCACCGCATCCAGAGCGGGCAGGCCCGGTAACACATGTGTACAAGTGTGCAGCCCTTCCAAGTATCTCTGACACACACATAGGCATCCTCACACAGAGATAACCCTGTTGCAAACCCGGGTCTGCACTAAGAGACTACAGCAAAACACATGCTCATGCACACACATGCACACCTGTGTGCACACCCACGAGCACCCACCACCTGCCTCCCATAGATTCCATCTGCAGCCGAAAGGCTCGGCATCTCCCTGGGGAACATCCTGAGATGCAGCCTATTTTTAGAGCCACTGCCGGCTGGTGCTTCTCCCCGTTTTTGGCTTCTTAAGTTTTCCTGAGAAAACAGCAGCAGGTGCCGACAGAGCTGTGTCCCCAGTGGATGACTCAGAAGCGTGGCCCAGACCCACTGTGGGTTATTTTTGAAGTCCTGTGAGCATGCCTCATGCCGGCACCTCCATCCTCTGTCCTTCCCGCCCTCACTGTCCCTAGGGTGGGTGACCCAGGACTGGGTGAGGCACAGCAGCTTCAGGGAGGCCAGCTACAGGGCAGAGCTAATGTGATACTGGACATTCAGTGCTGGCGGTCAGGACTAGCAAGAAGGCTAGAGTCAGTGGACTTTGACTCTGGGGAAGGCATCCAGAAGCTGGCTGGGAGCAGAAGCTGGGCGTGGGGGAATCTTCTAGGAGGGTCCTGTCAACCTGCCCCTCTCTGCCTCTCTCTGCATCTCTGCGCATCTCTCTTGCCTTTTTCTGAAAATCTCTTTCTAGCTTTCACATGTCCAAACAGGGTTTTCCCCTTCAAAATATGCTCCTGTGTGCTTGGGACCTCAGAGTGGAGGCAAAGACCCCACAGCACCTCCCTAACTTTCTCTGGCCCAATTGTAACCTCCAGACCCCCAGACTTGGTACCCAGGACCCCCATCCACCCCTCACAGAGTGCCTGCCTCTCTGTAGATAAGTAGGGATGGGGGTGTTCCTCCCACCAGCACTCCCCTTCTCCCCACCCCCACCTGCCTTGCCTGGGTTTCCTCTGGATCTTGGTTCCTCGGGGAAAGCTAAGAACCCTTATTCCACATCCCCACCCCAGCTTGGTAAGAAATAGCCTCAAAGGAACTGCCCTGCCGCAGACCCACACTGAAGCGGTCTGGCTCTTACCGTCTGCCTCTTCTCTCTTTCTCTGCGTCTTAAGGAGGAAACTGAGGCAGGATCGATGAGCTATTCTCCGGGTCAGACCAGGAAGCTGATGTGGGCCACCGGCTCCCTTGTCTCACACCGGGACGTGCTCAGACACCCTGCCAGAGGCAGACACGCAGACACATCCATGCGCCCTTAGATGCTCCCTTCCTTCACATACCTGCCGACTCGAAAGCTTGGACACTTCGACGGGCAAACTCTGCCGGGGACACCGCGCCCTTGCCCACGCGGAGCCCAGCTCCGGGGAGGTCACTGCACACCAGCCGTGCGCGCTCCCCTCACATACACCGCGCAACGCGCTGCGTTCAGCCCGCCCCCAGCTGCCCTGGGCTACCTCCACCCGCTGCGCACTCCAGCGGGGGATGAGAGAGTGAGTGTCCGGCCCAGGTCCCAGCGAGCTGGGTCGTCAGGGGCTGCGCGGAGGAGGAGGCAGGACGCGCTTGGCCGCGGGTGGCTAGCTGGCGGCGGGGCCGGACGGAGAGCGGCGCGCACTTTGCGCCAGGTGCGGGGGAGCCAGGGCTCTGACCCGGCGGGTGGGCCGGGCTCTGGGGGCTGGATGGGAGAAGGGTCCCCGTCTCGCCTGGAGGATAGGGGGCTTGCAGGTCCCGCTGGGTGGGAGGGTCAGGGGCGAGTCCCAGTGGATGGGGGCTGGCTGGGGTTTATGCCTACCGTCGTTCTGGCCGTAGCCCCAGCCGTGGTGGCCGGTCATGCCGCTGCCGTCACCTGCCGGCTCGGCTCAGTTCTGCTCGCTCGGGCTGCGGCTCCGGCCCCGCTCGCTGCTGCGGAGCAGCCTCTTAAAGCGGCGGCAGGCGGGAGGAGCGGTTCCCAGGGGACCCGCCCCCCCCACCCCCTAGTAGGGCGAGAGAGGCCGGCCCTGCCCCGCCCTGCCCTCTCCCACCCACCCCGCAAGCCAGTTGAACCCTGAGTTGAGATGCGGGCTGTGTAGGGGTGTCAAGGGGACCTAAACCCCACCCCCACCCTGACCCTGGCCGAGCTCTGTTCCTCCTTCCCTCCAGCACGTGTACAGCCTCTGGGGCAGGAGAAGCCACCCATCATGAGGGCCGCCTCCGTTTCTCCACACCCCATCCGTCCCCCAGGCTTGTCTCTGGGTGGTAAATCCCACCACCGGAGACCTGGGCTCTGGGCCCCGGAGTCCTCTTGGATTGGGACCCCTTGAAACTGCAAATTGCACTGACCATCAAGTGTCCACGAGTGGAGTTTCCCCTGTTTGGTGAAGGATCCAGGTGCTGGGCCAACCTTTGGATCATTCCTGTTTCCTAACCCTCTCAGCTTTCCTACAACAATGGGTGGTATACTTCCATTAGCCTGATCGCACAGAGCAGGAGACTGAGGCCCAGAGAGGTGAAGTAACTTCTTGCTGCAGATCTTCTAGCTACAGAGTGAGGGCTTTACTCTCAATTTGTCTCACTCCTGGATTCTTGTGCTCTTTCCTACTTCCCCTTGGTGTCGGGGTTGGGGGTGGGGGCAAAGGAGTCCTGTGGTTGTGGGGGTCTGGGAGCCCTGGGGTAGGAGGAGGGCTTAGGCAGAACCAGGGTCTTATAATGGGAGTGAGGAGTTTGAGCTTTAACCACTGGGCATTAAGACAGACAGACCCCAGGGAACTTCCCTGGTGGTCCAGAAGCTGAGACTCTGCACTCCCAATGCAGGGGGCCAGGGTTTGATGGATCCCTGGTCAGGGAACTAGATTCCACATGCCACAACCAAGGATCCCACGTGCCGCAATGAAAACTTGGTGCAGCCAAATAAATACTTCAAAAGACAGACCCACAGAACACCAGCTGGCTCCCGCCATGGAACTAAGTATGAGGCCGTACCTCCACCCTCTGCTTCTCTTCCTTTCTTCCTCCACTGTCCAGGTCTCTGCCTATTTCTTTATAGCTCACTGTTTGTCCCTCCTTTCCTTGCCTCCCCATGACCTTCGGCACACCTGCTGGGAGCTCAGGGCCTCCACCCTGCACTCAATCTCAGTATCTGCCTTGGCCCAACATTTTCCCATCCACAAGCCCTGGTCCTTGCTGTGCCCTCCACCTGGGACGTCCTCTGTCTTCCACCCACTGGCTCCAGCCGGCCCAATCTGATTCATCTGAGGATGTGGCCTTATGCCAAGGATAGGGCTTGTCTCTGGCTAGGCCTCAGCAGGCACTTTTGGGAAGACAAACAGATGGGTGGATGGAAGGAGAGACAAATGATCCCACCCAGGGATTTGTACCCAACCAGAGTTGAAGGACCATTTGTGAAATCTCCGCTGGTCTGACCTCTACCAGAAGGAGACCATTTCAGACCCTGTTGTTGGCTGACCTTGTGAGGGAATCTGCCATCTTGTCTGCCAGGCTCCCCTATATCTCTGTGGCTGTCTTGGTTTCCCTTAGGCCCTGAACCCCTCAGGTCCCCGAGTAGAGTTGTGGAGATTAAGTGACAACTGGTTGGCTGGGCCAAGGTCAGTCAGTCACCTCCCAGCACTGCCTAGACACCTCTCCTTGACCCTGGAGCTGGAAGGGGCCCTTAATAAAAATCTGATTCTAAGACAGGGGGCAGAGGATCATAACAGACATGCAGAAGGTAGCCCCCAAGACTGCCTCTGTTCATCTCCCAGAAGAGCCAGCCACCTTTCTCCTGGGGGAGCTGCAACACTCTCAGGGCCTGGGGTTGGGCCCAAATGTGTCTACTTCATTGACCTACTTCCCCCTCACTGTGACCCAGACATTTCCATATTTATAATACTAAAAAAAAATGGAATTACTTTTATAGCATTGGATTGAGCTTCATTCTCACAGTAGCCCCACTTTGTAGATGAGGAAAGCAGGGCTCAGAGGACTTGAGTTAGGGTGCACAGTGAGTGGTAGAGCTAGGATAAAAACCCGGGGCTGCTGAGTCCCTTTTTCAACATGTCTAAAATCACCAGGAGGGGGGAGGAAGTGGGTTTGAAATTTGATTGTCATTTGTGTAGACAGGTAAGACTTCCTCCACAGTGACTGAAGAGAAGCCAGGGAGAGTGTTTGCCTCCTGGGTGGAGTCTGGTAGCCTGGAAGGGTGGGAGAGGGTGCAGAATGGGAATGGGAGGGACACCCTTTACTGCTCACTCCTTCACAAAGAATTAAAATATTGCCTCTTTAACAACCAAATAAAAGTTGATCCAATTCTTTCCTTCCTGCATCCAGTCTTTAGCAGTTTTCTCTAGGTGCTGGAGAGCTGGGAATTCAGGTAGGTGAGAGGAGATGATGGAGTCTGCCTGTCTGAGGTGAAGCCTCAGTTTCCCCTGTAGCCCACTCAGGTCAACTTGGGAAAGACTGTGCCCCCATTCAGGCACATCCTGTCTCAATTACATGCTGTCTTTAAAATGGAACTGGGGACTTCCCTGGCAGTCTGGTGGTTAAGACTGCGCTCCCAATGCAGGGGGCGTGGGTTCGATCCTTGGTCAGGGAACTAAGATCCCATATGCCATACAACTCAGCCAAAAAAAAAAAAATTAAAGAAAAAGTGGAATCGAAAAAAAAAAAGAATTGTTTTCACTGCTCTGGAGTTTATTCTTTGGTCTCATTGGTGTCAGTGGCCTCCTGGATTTTGCTCTTTATGGGGGAGAGGAAGTGTAGGGATGTGAGAGCTATGATGAAGGGCTGGGGGAGGATTGTACAGCCACACCTCATTCATCCTGACCTTGATCAGATCTCACTTCCCCTCTCAAAGATACAAGTGTCTTTGCTCTACAGTAACAAGGTGATTAGGGCATCATCCCTGCCCTACCCAAACTCATGGGATCCCTGTGAGTTTCAGTTGAGACAGTAGTTGTCCAGTGCTGCACCAACAGGCAGAATCATGCCTGCTCTTCACTGTGTGTTGTGCCCAGGGCCAAAAGGCCAGACTGGAAGCCCTGCGACCTAGAGACTCTAAGATGAAAATTATAGCTTCTCAGGTTTTTTTTTTTTTTCCAAAAAATTTCCACTCCAAGTATATAGAAACAATGGAAACAATGAGACTTTAGTTTCTTGGGCTCCAAAATCACTGTGGATGGTGACTGCAGCCATGAAATTAAAAGATGCTTACTCCTTGGAAGAAAAGCAATGACAAACTTAGTGTATTAAAACACAGAGACATTCCTTTGCCTCCAAAGGTCCATATAGTCAAAGCTATGGTTTTTACAGTAGTCATGTACAGATGTGAGAGCTGGACAATAAAAAAGGCTGAGCCCTAAAGAACTGATGCCTCCGAACTGTGGTGCTGGAGAAGACTCTTGAGAGTCCCTTGGACAGCAAGGAGATCCAACCAGTCAATCCAAAAGGAAATCAACCTGAATATTCATTGGAAGGACTGATGCTGAAGCTGAAGCTCCAATACTTTGGCCACCTGATGCTAAGAGCCGACTCATTGGAAAAGGCCCTGATACTAGAAAAGATTGAAGGCAAGAGAAAGGGGTGACAGAGGATGAGATGGTTGGAATGGCATCACTGACTCAGTGCACATACGTTTGAGCAAATTCCTGGAGATGGTGAAGGACAGGGAAGCCTGGTGTGCTGCAGTCCACAGGCTCACAAAGAGTCAGACACGACTGAGTGACTGAATAACAACAACAAGTATGTGTGTGTGTGCACTCACAAGTGGAATGAATCTGGGCTGTGAACTCAGACAGACCGGGTCCTGGCTCCCAGCATCACTAGCTGTGTGATCTGGGGTGAGTTGCTTCACCTCTCCTCCTGTTTTCTGATCTGTCAGATGGGAACAGAGAGTCAAGGGGGCTAATAGGATGGTCGGGTGGGCATATCTGTGAGAACAAAGTATGTACTCCTCAGACTTCTGTTCTTTCCCCTTTTCCTTAGCTTTTTTGGGAAATTTAAACCCCCAAATATTCATTTTCCAATTACAGTAGTGGCACCTATTATTATAGAAAATTTGGGAGGATCAGAAAAGCATAGTAAAGAAAATTCACTGGTCATATTACCACCCAAGAATCACCACTGTAAACAGTGAAGTGACCATCCTGCCAGGCTTTTTCAGTACGAATTGTGCTCAGTCACTCAGTCATATCTGACTCTTTGAGACCCTATGGACTGTAGCCCACCAGGCTCCTCTGTCCATGGGAGTCTCCAGGCAAGAATACTGGCATGGGTTGCTATTTCCTGCTCCAGGGCATCTTCCTGACCCAGTGGGTTGAACCCATGTCGCCTGTGCCTCCTGCATTGGCAGGCAAGTTCTTTACCACTAGTGCTACCTGGAAAGACAATATATATTAATAGTACTTAAAAAACAATCAGAACCATATGTGGAGTTTTGTGACCAGGTATTTTTCACTTAATGCCCTATGGTAAGCATTTCCCTGCTTCATTAGTCTTGGAGAACTTGACACAATAACTGCACAATACTCTAGTATGTGGATTTTTCCATTTTTCACTATTGTAAGTGTACTGCAGTGGACAGCCTTATTTATACATCTTTGTGTGGGTGGCTGACGATTTCCCTGAGAAAGTGGATTAACCAAATCAGATGATAAACACATGGCGGGTAAGACATTTTAAAATGTAGAAGGCATACTTCCCTGGTGATCCAGTGGTTCAGAATCCACCTTGCAATGGAGGGGACATGGGTTTGATCCCTGGCTGGGGAATTAAGATCCTGCAAACCATGGAGCAGCTAAGCCTGAGCACTGCAACCAGTGAGCCTACACGTCACAAACTAGAGATTCGGTGCACGAAATGAAAGACCTTGCACGAGTCAACTAAGACCCAACACAGCACCCTGGGAGTGTGTCCTACATTGGGATTCATTCCTCCTGGCTGGTTTCCCACAGGTTATAAGCTCTTCTAGGGCAGACCCTGATGCTGGGAAACACTGAGAGCAAGAGGAGAAGGGGGTGACAGAGGATGAGATGGTTGGATAGCATCACTGACTCAACAGACATGAGTTTGAGCAAACTCAGGGAGATGGTGAAGGACAGGGAAGCCTGGTGTGCTGCAGTCCCTGGGGTCGCAAAGAGCTGGACACGACTGAGCGACTGAACAACAAAGGCAAACAACAGGGTCCACTCTTCCTGGCAGCTCAAGGATCCGGGCTCCTCTGGCTGAGACCAAGCAGGATGGGTAACACAATAGACCTGAACTGGGGTCTGGCCAGATCTGTAGTGTGTTTGTTTCTAATCCCTGTGCCACCTTTAAATAGCTGTGAGAATTTGGAATTTTACTCACCTCTCCAAGCCTCTACTCTCTTGGGTATAAAATGGGGTGAATAGTAGTATCTGTTGCATTGGGTGGATACGGTGAGCACAAAATGGTGGTGTGGTCAAGGGTCCACCTGGCTCACGAGTCACAGTAAATGGGGGTGGTGTGTGGGTTTTAGGGCTCAGTTCTCCCACCTGTTCAGTGGGAGATTGGCCTAGGTCGGTGGTTCTCAAACTTGAGCCTAAATCAGAGTCACCAGGAGTCTTATTAAAAGTTTCTTAGGCCTCACACCAGGGTTTCTGTTTCAGCAGGTCTGGAATAGGACCTGAGAATTTGCCTTCCTATCAAATTCCCAGGTAATGTTGATACTGCTGGTCCAGGATCACCCTTAAAAAACCAATGGTCTAAATCAATAAAGCCATGCTTTCCTGATCTGATACCTTTGATTGCCTCTCTTCTACAAAAGGAAAAACTTGTGAGGAGCCCTGAGTGCCCAGGTGGTAGGGCTTGTATTGGGTCAACCTCCATGGTTCCAGCACAGCACCTTTTCACACTGGCTTGAACTAGATCCCCTGCCGAAAGCTGTTAAAGTTTTAATGTCTAGGACCTTTGAGTGTAATCTTATTTGGAGACATGGTTTTTGAAGACTTAATCAAGTTAAGATGAGGTCATGGGTTTCCCTGATGGCTCAGTGGTGAAGAATTTGTCTGCCAATTCAGGGGACATGGGTTCGATCCCGGGTCCAGGAATATGCCACATTCCATGGGAAAAGCCCGTGCACCTAGAGCCTGTTCACAACAAGAGAAACCACTGCAATGAGAAGCTCGTGCATCTTATCTAGAGAGTAGATGCAACTAGAGAGAGCTTGCAAGCAGCAACAAAGAGCCAGTGCAGCCATAAATAAATCTTTCCAAAAAAGTTTTTAGGGTAGGCCCTAATCCAATGTGACTTAGAAGAGAAGAAATACAGAGACATGAGGAGAGAATAGCATATGATGATACAGGTGGAGACTGAAGTGCCACATATGGCTGTGAGCCAAGGATTACTAGCCAACCACCAGAAGCTAAGAAGGCCACGCCAGGTTCTTCCCTTTAAGTTCAGAGGGAACGCACTGCACACTTTAATTTTGAACTTCCAGCTTTCACAACTGTTAGGCAATGCATTTCTGTAGTTTGTACCAGTTTGTGGAACTTTGTTATAGCAACTCCAGGAAATTAATACACTGAAGTATCTTCTTTTACAGGTTGCCACCAACACAAACCTTTTTCAAAATCATGTATATCTTCATAGGCAGTATGACTCCCCTTCGCCAAACTTGGGGATGTTTCTATTCATGCAGTCCATGATTGCACTGAACTCTCACCTGTCATCTTTTGACCTTCCCACATTCCCTGGGTGTATTTTATTATCTATTATATTTCACCTGTCCAATTGGAGGACATGTGACAGAAAAAGCATATGACAAGCTGGGAGAGTCTCCTGCCTCCGTTTCCCACCGGTTGTGTTCCATGGTGCTATGCAGGGGCCAGGGAAGTCACAAGAGGGCGTTCCCCAACCTGATACTGGTGACAGCACCCAGGGGGAATTTTATCCATCATTGCTGCATGGTTACTGTCAAACCATGCCCCTTACTCAGTTCCCACCCCAGGGTGGGTTGGGGTGGAGATCTGTGCTCACTTTCACCTTATTTGAGGTAATCATTAACCTGAAGATGCATGTAGTGTCTGTGAAATAGGAAGGAATCCTCATGTCCCCCTAGTCCCCTCTCTCCCCACCTTCCTCATGGAGTAGCCCCGTTCCTTGTCAGCCATCCCCACAGGGATGGTTCTTTTCAGGAAGTGCAGAGCTTTAAATTCCTCCTTGATTTTATGTTCTCAGTCTTCACAACCTGGCTCCTACCACCTCTGAAACTTCCTCTGAGCACTCCTTGTTGTTGTTTAATTGCTAAGTCACGTCCAACTCTTTTGCGACCCGGTGGTCTGTAGCCCCGCCAGGCTCCTCTGTCCATGGTATTTCCCAGGCAAGGATACTGGAATGGGTTGCCATTTCCTTCTCCAAGGGATCTTCTCGACCCAGGGGTCGAACCCGGACCTCCTGCATTGGCTGGCAGATTCTTCACCACTGAACCACCTGGGTGACCACTCCCTACCCTTCACCTAACTCTACATCACACCAAACTTCCTTTAGTGCCTCAGCCTGTCATACCTTATCTGTCTCCCAGGGATGACACCTGCTGTTCTTTCTGCTTAAAACTTGCCCACATCATGTGAAACATTCCTGGAAGAGGGGAAGTAAGTAGAGTTCCTCTGCTCACCTCTCAGGTCCTCAACTTCCCTCTACCTATAGGAGGGTCATATTGTCTAGGGAGTACTCGTTTACTGTCTCTCTCTTCTTGGAACAGTGAACTCCCCAAGAACCGAGTCCCGGACTTATTCCTCTTTGCATCTGCAGCCAGGAGCAGCTAGCTTTGTGGTTGGAAACACTCCAACCACAACCAGGCGCTCACTGTGGGCTTCTTGCTTGAGAGGATGGAAGAAATGGGTAAATAATAACATAATAATGAAAGTTCTTCTTCCAACAGGATTTTTTTGTGAGTCCTGTGTATTCAAAATCTCACTTAAGGTTAACAGAACTCTGTGACGGAGGCTCATTTATCCCCATGACACAGAAGGAAAAAACAGGATTTGAGAGGTAAAGAGCATATTTCTAAACCAGTGAGTGGTGAAAATCTAAATCTGCCTGATTCCAAAGCCCAAGTTCCCCACAACTACCGAGCGTACAAAGTCACGGATTGGTCGACCAGAAGTACTGCTGCACGGGTAAGGCGCGACCACCTTACCCTTCGTCACCAGACCCGTTTCTGAGCTTTGGCCGCATACTCCCGGGTGTACAGGCGACGCGTGCGCAGTGCAGTGGAGGCGCCCTCTGCCGGCCGCGCGCAGGAGACGGCAGCGGCAAAGGCGCGCTTAGTGCGCCTGCGCGCTCGAGGAGGCGGTGGCAGTTTTCGGTAGTGGCCCGGCGGTTCTCCGTGGGGCGGGCGCGGCCATGGCGCAGCCGGGGAAGCTGCTTAAGGAGCAGAAGTACGACCGGCAGCTGAGGTGAGCCAGGGCTCACCGATTCGGGCGGGCCAGCGGGTTCCTCTGCGTCCGGGCCGGGCCTAAACGAGCGGGCGGCGCTGTTGGGCCTCGGGCCTCCCGCCGGGCTGGGCCGGGCCGTGCGTCCCGTGCTCAGGGTTCCGGCCTGGGCCCCCGGTGCTTCTCGAGGGCCGGCACTCGCCTTCCCCGAGCGGCGCGCCTGCCCGCTCGCCACGCGGTGTGCAGGTCGAGGTGCACCGCCCCCAGCGTCCGCCGGGTCACCGCGGCGGCTGCCGGTTCCCGCCTCGCTGTGCTCCTGGTTTTGCAGAATGAGGGGCTCGGGACTACCCCATCTCGGCCGCCGAGGGCAGCACCGAATGTTAGGTATTGTTCTAAACCGGCGCTGTCCAGTAGAAATATAATGCCAGTCTCATGTGAACCACATACGTAGTTATATATATGTGTATATATAACACATGTATATATGTGTATAGATAACATAATATTTATATTTGTAGTCACATTAAAAAAGGACAAACGGGTGAAAATAATTTTAATACTTCAGTTTATTTTGTTTAACCCAGTATGTGCAAAATATTACTATTTCAACGCATAATCAGTATAAAAAGTTATTAGAGATATTTTACAATTTTTTCATTCTGTCCTCAGAATCCAACATTTTACACTTTTGGCGCGTCTCAAATTGGACTAGCCTTATTTCTAGTGCTCAGTAGCCACATGTGGCTAATGGACTAATGGATATCTACTTAATGGACTGTAGGTCTAAGCCATTGGGCTAGTCGTTGGCTACTTCCTCTCCCATGCCTTGTCTCCTAACACTCCCCATTCCTTATTTATTGAGCATTTTCTACGTGGTTAAAGGGCTTCCATGGTGGCTCAGCTGTAAAACATTCACCAGCAATGCAGGAGACCATCTACAATGCAGGAGACGTTGGTTTCATCCCTGCATTGGGAAGATCCCCTGGAGAAGGAAATGACAACCCACTCCAGTATTCTTGCCTGGGAAGTCCCATGGACAGAGGATCCTGGCGGGCTGTCGTCTCTGGGGTCACAAAAGAGTCGGACATGACTCAGAGACTAAACCACCACCAAAGGCAGCAGAAATAGCACAACCATATGGCCCCCCTCCTTTCTGAAGACCCACAAGCCAGAAGTTACAGTATGTCCCTAAGGACTGGAACTCATTTTCACCTCTGGCTTAGTGCTGTTGTTAGGGGCTTTATGCACTCAATTGTGAGAGCAGTCTTGAAGGCAGATATTCTGTCTCCTTTATAGATGGAAAAACTGACTCTTAAAAGTTTGATAACCTGCCCTGAGTATCCCATGTGTTTGAACCAGGATGTAAACTCAAGCCTTCTGGGTTTTCCAAAGCTGATAAGGTCTGCTCCCTGGGGAAAGGGAAAGGAAAGTTTCTGGGGAAAGAAGCAAGATGGTAGAGACTTTGTAACCAACTTGTGTTCTCTTGTAAATTCTTGGAGATCCTTGTGTTTTGGAGCAGAGGTAACCATACATGACAGAGCTGATAAAATATTTTAGATTACTAAGTAACTGTGACAAAAGAGAGTTTTTGCTGAATCCAGTCCATTTAAGGAACAAACAGAACTATTTATTGATTTTGAAGTGTCAGAGGGAAGCAGGTACAAGCAAGATTGTGCCACCAGCTAGCAGTCAGCAGGCCCTGCCTTCCTTAGCCAGCAAGAGAATGGAGAGGATTGATTTTTGTTTGGGCCATTTCTTGAAACGTATTACCTAGAGATGCACCGATATTCTCTTAGGCTCTTTCTCCAACTACCCAAGTATCCATCAACCGAATATGCCAAGTGTCTTCTGTGTGCCCTACTTTCATAGGAAAAAAACAGAGGTTTCCAGTCTGTCTGGTTCTTCTAGACTCATCCTCCATGCATTTGACAGCTATTCAATGATTATTTATCCTGGGCAAGGCACTGTATCAAGCACTGGGGCTTCAGTGGTGAACGTAGGGAGTGGTTTGTGCCCTTACGGAACTTAGAGTGGAATGGAGAGATGGATGTTCAGCAAATAAAACGCCAGATGAGGCAGTTACAGTTGTGATTTACTCTGGAGGACGTACAGGCTGCATAATAGGAGAGGATATGCTTTAGACAACGGACAGGAAGCAGCTTAAAGTCTCTCAGTCCTCCAGGCTATGATATTTTTCTAATGATTTGGGCTTCCTCTGTGTTTCCTATACTGACAAGAAAAGACACATTAGACTTTCTGGGCAAAGGTAGCCATGTTAGCTCAGCTGTCATGATGCCTGTTTGATCACATATCTTGCCCTGTTAATGATATGCTGGTGTGACAAGATGTAACATGTATTTCAGGTTATAACACATTTCTAATCCTTATTACATCTTTCTGTTTGTTAATGTATGCATTTACGAGTCATGCTGTTAGAATTGGGAATAACATTTTAAAGCACTCCTGTAGAAGTCAGTGTGAAGGCTTTTCAGATGGTACTTCGGTTTTCTTGGTAAAGCTTTTCTCACTCTTGAACATGTCATGGTGGATCAGTATTATGTCAAGATCTTAAATTATACTGGATCCCTGTAACTTAAGGAGAAATAAAATAGAGGATGCATGTGTGCTCAGTCGCTTCGGTCGCTTCAGTTGTGTCCAACTCTTTGCAACCCTGTGGACTGTAACCCTCCAGGCTCCTCTGTCCATGGGATTCTCCAGGCAAGAATACTGGAGTGGGTTGCCATGTACTTTTCCAGGGAATCTTTGCGACCCAGGGATCGAACCCGTGTCTCCTGAGTCTCCTGCCCTGCAGGCATATTCTTTACTCATTGAGCCACCTGGGAAGCCCAAAATAGAGAATGTTGTTGTTGTTCAGTCACCGAGTCGTGTCTGACTCTTTGCGACCCCATGGACTGCAGCGCACTAGGCTTCTCTGTCTTTCACCATCTCCTGGAGCTTGCTCAAACTCATGTCCATTGAGTCGGTGATGCCATCCAACCATTTCATTCTCTGTCGTTCCCTTCTCCTGCCTTCAGTCTTTCCCAGCATCAGGGTCTTTTCTAATGAGTTGGCTCTTTACAGGTGGCCAAAGTATTGGAGCTTCAGCTTCAGCATTAGCCCTTCCAATGAATGTTCAGGATTGATTTTCTTTAGGATGGACTGGTTGGATCTCCTTGCAGTCCAAGGGACACTCAAGAGTCTTCTCTAACACCACAGTTCAAAAGCATCAATTCTTCGGCACTCAGCCTTCTGAGAATAATAGGTTTTAATAATAATAGAGAATAATAGGTTTTAAATCTAAAGTACTTCTCTAATGTTAATAAATATAAAGACTTTCTGTTCTGTAAGTTATCTGACTTGAAAAGAGTAATGAACTAAGAGCTGAAAGACCAAGTGTCTAGTTCTGATTTGACCCCCGCTTTAACCATGACAGGCTCAAGCTCAGGTTACTCAGCTGTGTGATTCCCATAACACCTCCTGCTGTTCCTGTCTCACATGTGTGCCATGCTGCTCACATCAGTTATTTGATGCAAGAACACTTTAACGATCACCATTCAAATAAAGTTGTATTTTCATGGAAGTTTTTAACATGTTAAATTTGTGTCTTCTTTTGTAGGTTGTGGGGTGATCACGGCCAGGAGGCTCTAGAATCTGCTCATGTTTGCCTAATAAACGCAACAGCCACAGGAACTGAAATCCTTAAAAATTTGGTGCTACCGGGTATGATAGTTTTGTGGTTGTAAATTTACTTCTTTAAGGTTTTTAACCAGAAACATATATTCTTGACGGACTCTGTTTTATTTCCCAGGCATTGGTTCATTTACAATTATTGATGGAAATCAGGTCAGCGGAGAAGATGCTGGAAATAAGTATGTTCTATTCTTTTCAAATACATTCTTTAGAGAAGGCAGTGCATTGTCATGCGAGAGCAAGGCCTAAACCCCAGCTTCACCTCTCAGTCAGGGTGACTTGACTCAGGTGGAAAGTCAAGTCAACGCTGTGTTTAGGATTACGGCAAGGATGGAGTGAGTTAATATAGGTAAAGTGCTAGCAAGCTGTCTGGCAAATAGGGTGTTAGTAAAATATAGCCATCATTACTGTCTTTATTGTTGTTATTAATGCAAAGAGTAGTCATTATTCCTTAATTTGTGAAATCTGTATCCTTCCTAAGTCCTTGCATTGATTCCTAGGTATTAGTATGTAATTAACAATAATTATATTTTGGGATTATAAGAATAATAAGAACTGCCTTTTATTTGTGGTGTCTTCTAGGCTTGGTCCAGGTATCTCTCTTCCTACACTACATTGTCTCTATAAGAATGCCATTTTAAAGTTGGCTTGTATATCATTCTTTAAAGATGATCATATATAGACTGTCAGGGCATTCCTGAATTTGGATTTCAAGCTTCCCTTTTCAGGAGCTTGGAGTCTGGGATCTCTCATGTTTGTCAAAAATCAACAACAATGAGTAAATACAAGGGAAATCAGATTTTGGTTCATATTTGGCTTGGTTATCCTTTCTTTGGGTAGAGTACCCTGACTCTGAGAAGCAGACTCAGATATGGGCCTCCGGACATGATAAGGGTATGTGTGGGAGAAAGCCTGAGTAAATCTGTTATAGTTATCTGAAAGAGCAGTCTAGCATTTCCCAAGGGTGGGTCTGTGGAACTTTGGTTCTAGGGAACGTTTATAGCTGTTAAATGGGCATATGGATTCCGTGGTCAAATTATAAAGTATTTCCTTAGTATAAGATTTTAATATTGTGTATTATATATGCTATTAATTTCCAAGAGAGGATATAATGCATGGTGTTTCCCAAACTTTTGAAACTTTCCTCCAGGGCAAACATTTTGGGAAACATTGATTTATTAGTCTGTCTTGCGACCCAGGGATTGAACCCGTTTCTCCTGAGTCTCCTGACCTGGGAAGCCCAAGATAAAGAATGTTGTTATAAGTTTTCACTCAGCTTTCTTCCTCTAGGAAGTCTATTATGCTCTAAAATTAAAATATACTTTGTTTTAAACTATGAATGAAGTGCACCAGGTATTACACCTAACCTTCCCTTTATAGTCCAAGAAACCATTAAAACTTTTTTTTATTCTATTTTAGTTTTTTCCTTCAGAGAAGCAGTATTGGCAAGGTAAAAATCAGTTTGTAATAGAATACAGTTGTATTTGAACACCTAGTGATGTCACTATATCTTGATTGCTTGAAAAGCTTTACTTTGAAAGAGGTTAACTGTTAAATTGTATTAGAATCATTATAACCTGGTTTTTAAAAAGATCTTATTATTTCTCTGAGAAAAAAATTAATTCATTTCTTTCTGATCTTATAAAGATTTATGTGCTTGGTAATTTAAGAACTTAGAAGTTTTATATTGTATCCTGTATTAAAGCTAAATACTAAGTAATGTTAATAGTCAGAAGTTGGGGTATTTGGGTTAAGATTTTTTACCAAGAGTTAGTCAGAATGTGTCTTATTTTTGTATTTCATATTAAAAATCTTACAGAGCCATATTGGTCAACTTAGTGTAGTATTGTGTACTACATAATGTATTATATAGTATTATGTATGTAGTTTCCTTAAAGACTGATCTCTCTCATACAGGATTGTAAATGTGGAAGGTTAGCATAAGTCCAAACATGACTTAGAATATCCCTGCCTGCTACCCAGAGTTTTCTGGTCATTTGCCTAATCAGAAAAGTAGAGTGCAAATCATGTAGTCATGTAAGAATTCTGAATAATGATGGTTTAGCTCTGTTTTAAAGAATATTATGGTTTAGTCTCAGTTTCTAAATTCTATGAAAAGCAGACTCTTCATATCTATGCATGGAGTTTGGGTTGTTTTACAGTCTGTTTGCCTGATCTGTAAATTAGGGGGTTACATTTTAACCAAATTTTTTTCTAATTAAAGTCAAATGCTTTGTTTTTTAAAGAACCGAGCTCAAGCTGCCATGGAATTCTTACAAGAATTAAATAACGATGTCTCTGGGAGTTTTGTGGAAGAGGTATATATGTTATTATTTCTGTACAGAAATATAATTTTTTAGTAATTCAGAGCCCTAGGAATTTAGAATTTTAATCTTTGTATTTTTATGTTGAAAGTTGAATTATTTTAACATTGGAGTCTAGCATTTGCCTCACTTGTTCTAAAAAAGCTTAACCATTTCTGTCATATTTAATATGATTGTGAAATTGTTGGATTTTCTTTCCCCTGTCCTATTTAGAGTCCAGAAAACCTTCTAGACAATGATCCTTCATTTTTCTGTAGGTTTACCATTGTGGTTGCAACTCAGCTTTCTGAAAGGTAAATTTTTAAGTTAATTTGTTTTTATTTTAACCTCTTATTAGATTTGCATAGTTTTGTTTTCTCTGCAGAGTCTATGGTTTTTAAATTCTTCAATTCCATAGAAACCTTTAATTAGAAGTGGTCTAATTAAAATCTCCAGCATTAAAAACATAGGGAAGAGAAAAACACAGAGATGTGAAACTTAGAACGGTTAAATTGAACATTGGTTATTTTTTTAGTGGGAAAAAAAAACAATTAATTATAGGGAGTGCTTGGGGGTAGATAAATAGGTTTTATAAATATTTTCTTCTTTATTATAGAAATGTTTTTCAGTAACATTCTCCCTAATACGAAAGACAAGGCTTTCATATCTCTCTAGTCCAACAGATATACTTACTTTGAAACTGCTGCCTTGTGGACTTGCTTGCTTTTCAGCCTATCTTTATGTAAATATGCTGTTTATATGAATGCAAAAGTTATATCTTTGCATTTATTATTTAGTGAGGAAGTTGCTTCATTTTAAGGCATTTTCATGTTGGGCATCTATCCATTTGCTTATGTTCTTGTCTATTATGCCTTCTTTTACAGTACATTACTACGTTTAGCAGATGTCCTCTGGAATTCCCAAATCCCTCTTTTGATCTGTAGGACATATGGACTAGTTGGTTATATGAGGATCATTATAAAAGAACATCCAGGTAAAAATGTTGCACATATGGGGCTTCCTGTTGGTTGTTTTAGCTATAATTTTAGGAACTTGATAATTTAGAAAGTCAGTTTGAAATCACAAAGTTAATTTATAGCAGCACAACTCTGGTTACAGGTTCAAAGTGCTAATCAGAATCAGTAGGCTTTCATCTTCCTATTTCCTTTACTAAGCATTATAGAAGGATACAAAGCAGGAGATAAAATAGGTACAGCTTCGTCATGTTATTAGGAGGCCTGGCAGCTCGGCAAGTACCTAGCTTTTTTTGCCTCTTAGCCTACATAGGGCATATATGGCTGGCACAAGCAAGAGCCAAGGAATGTGGGTCACATTGATACAGAGAGGTTACACTACCTTTTCCCCACCTGTTTTCTATTCTGTTCTTGTATAGGCCTCAGGCTCCCCCAGTTGAGGTATAATTCCTCACAACAATCAAGGCATGTGACTGACTACTGTTCCAAGGAAACTGTGTTAGTAGGAGACTGAAGGCATTCAAAGGCAGGCTTGCACCAACTCAGGCTCCTTACTTACACAACTTTGATCTTAAATCATCATAGGATTTTCACTCAGGACTCATACATTGCTGTGAGCCAGGTCATCTGTTAGTGCAGTGATAGTATCACTGAAGAGTGATGTCTGCTTGGGAAGCTGGGCAGTGGCTTTTGGGGATAAGCTTTTGGCAGTGGGGCAGGGTCATTTAAGAGTTGTGAGAAGAGTGATGAGGTAAACATTTTGTTTTAAATGGGTCACTCTGAAGCCCGGTGGAGAATGAATGGATTTGGAGGGACAAAGGTTGGAGGCAAGGATTGCTTTTAGATTTTCAGCGGTCTAGGTCTGAGAAAGAGAGAGAGACAAAGACAGAGAGAGCATCCTTGACTGAGGGCAGATGTTATAAGGATAGGGAAGAGGGGAGAGATGATAATGAAGGTTAAGCTTGCTAGCTGTATGCTGGCCTTTATGTGGGTTATTTCATTTACTCTTTTCCAAATCCTTATAAAGTCGATACTATTGTATCTGCTTTTTATAGATAAGGATGCTGAGGCATAGAGAGATTAAGTTATTTGCCTAAGGTCACACAGCTAGCAAGTGACAGAACTGAGCCTCCCTCTAAACACTCACTGAAATTACACACTTTCCCGTACTCTCCTCTATGGAGGGCTGTGTACGAAATGACAGCAGGATGTGGGGAATGACTGATAACTGGGCCATGGAAGCTTGAAGTCAAGGAAGACCATCACATTCCTAAGGAAGAGGTATAGGTAGATGGTGATGCTGTCTGTTGAAAACCATAGGAGGAGGAAGGGTAGGTTTTTGGGTGCTATCTGAACACATTTTCATCTTTTCCGATTATAATAACAAGAAAATTCTGTGCTAAAGGAATCTTTGTTTTATTTTTATTAATACTGTAGTCCACTTACGATTTGTACATTTAGTAAAATATAAGTTTATATGTAAATTTAACTCAGTAATGAACAAAACAGTGAGAAAAAGCTGTAGGCCCTGTGTCCATTTAAAAATTACAGATTTCCTAAGTTCCTGTGATATATATGTTGCCAGCAATATTGCTAAGGAAATAAGTTTATCTTTCGGGATTATTTGGTTCACAGTAATAGAATCTCATCCAGATAATGCCTTAGAGGATCTACGACTGGATAAGCCATTTCCTGAACTGAGAGAACATTTTCAGTCTTACGATTTGGATCATATGGAAAAAAAGGTTGGTGGTGTGTGTGACTTTTCATTTATAAGTATACTGAAAACTTTTTTTTTTAACCTAAGGTTTATGAATTACAAAGTGAGAAAATATAAACCTCATCCAGGTCACACAGTAACAACATTGTACCTAATTTATTTTAAATAAATCTATCTTTCCCCCAAATTTAAAAACTTTTTTATTGAAGAAAAGTACATTAACTGAACATATCTGTGTAATCAACACTCAAGTCAAGAAATTGGACTTTGTGTGTGTGTGTGTGTGTGTTTGCCTGCCATGCAGCCTGTAGGATCTTAGTTCTCTGGCCAAGGATTGAACCTGTGCCCCTGCAGTGGAAGCAGGGAGTCCTAACCACGGGATTGGACACTCACATGTACCAGAAGCCCCCTTCATGGTTCTTTTCTCCTAAACAAAGAGATGTACTTTTTAAAATAGTTTGAATGTGGGGTGGGTGTTTGTTGAAATTGACTCCTGTTGAAACTTATTTTTAGAGTTTGAGAATTACCAAGGCAACTGCATATTTCATTATAGAAATAATGATATTTATAACAGGCCATGTACTTTAAGGCATATATATGTATTTTCCTACCTACACGTTAATTAAAGTGCAGGTATTTGGTTCATCAGCAAACGCAGAAAAGATCCCTTGTCCTTAGTCTAGGCTTGATGTCTGAAATCAAGATGTGAAAGTGAAAGTCGCTCAGTCGTGTCTGACTCTTTGCGACCTCATGGGACTATATAGTCCATGGAATTCTCTAGGCCAGAATACTGGAGTGGGTAGCCTACCCCTTCTCCAGGGGATCTTCCCAACGCAGGAATTGAACCAGGGTCTCCTGCATTGCAGGCGAATTCTTTACCAACTGAGCTATCAGGGAAGCTCTACTTGAGCTTTATTTCTTTTTTTTAAATTTTATTTTATTTTTAAACTTTACAATATTGTATTAGTTTTGCCAAATATCGAAATGAATCCGCCACAGGTATACCTGTGTTCCCCATCCTGAACCCTCCTCCCTCCCCATACCCTCCCTCTGGGTCGTCCCAGTGCACCAGCCCCAAGCATCCAGTATCGTGCATAGAAGTGATCCCTAAAAGTATAGTCTTTGAGCTTTATTTCTGAGTGGCAGTCTCTGAGACTGTTTTCTGAATGTTAAAAGGAACAGTTGTAGTATATACCTGCCTTACAAGGATTAAATTGGACACTGCCTCGAAAAGCTTTGTTAAGCAATTTTTATTAACCCAGTTCATTTTTCCTCCATTCATTATTCCACATATACTGAGAGATGCAAACATGGTGGAATAATTGAGTAAAGTATTGTTGAATTTGTTGAAAATGATACGGTGTAGTGAAAAATAAATGTTAACTAATACGGATATTTTCTTTGATTGTTTTATTTTTAGGACCATAGCCACACTCCATGGATTGTGATCGTAGCTAAATACTTAGCACAGTGGTATAGTGAAGTATGTCCTTTCTTTCTTTTTTTTCCCTAAGATTTATTTATTTATTTGACCGTGTTGGGTCTTAGTTGTGGCATGTGGGATCTTTGTTGGCACACGGGACTTCTGGTTGCTTGTGCACAGGCTTCTCTAGTTGTGGTGCGGGCTTAGTTGTCCCACGGCATGGGAAATCTTAGTTCCCTGACCAGGGATTGAACCCACATCCCCTGCATTGGAAGGCGGATTCTTAACCACTAGACCAGCAGGGAAGTCCCAGTATTTTCTTTCTTGAGAAAGGACATTCCATATGTGACTGTATTTTTTCAGTTTATTATAAAGAATTTCATTGGAGGGAATGGGAGACTGATATTTTTTCCTTATGGGATTATAGGAAAAGTGGATGTTTTTCAGTTTGAATCTAGCATTTTCTCTTTTGATACTGACATTTTTATTAACAAAATGAAATTTGAACAAATGTCATTCTGAAACTGGCAGTGAGGAGTGAATGTAGAGAAATGACCCACACTTTTTGTTTTCTATCAAGTCAGCTGGTTTCACTGAGGTATCGATTTGCTGATGCAATCTCATGTGGATGGGGAAATTGGCAGGAAACTGGACTTTTAATTTCCATATCTTGAGTTTTTGCAACTATATTTAAATTTATTTAACCCAATTTAGACCAATGGACGAATACCTAAAACATATAAAGAAAAAGAAGACTTCAGAGATTTGATTAGACAAGGTAATTTGGGATTTGATTAAACCTCGTATAAAGTTTAAAAAGATTGCTTGAAGCTAATTTTATTGGATTTCTGTCAGCACTTTTGTTGGATGATGCCATCATGAGCTTTTATTTTATTTTCCTCAGGGGAGGTTAGGAACCACTCCTTGTGTAATTTTAAGAATGAATAATGATAAGCTGTATTTCTTCTTAAGGTTCAGTATCCAATCCTCCCTTCTGAATCTGACAAAGTTATTTCCTTAATGTTGGGGAAGGAGAAGGAATGAAAAGAAAAAGGCTGTTCTTTGCTAATTAGTTTCTATTTTAATAGGAATTTTAAAGAATGAAAATGGGACTCCAGAAGATGAAGAGAATTTTGAAGAAGCTATTAAAAATGTGAATACAGCACTAAATACAACTCAGGTATTAAGAGCTACTGAAGTATTCACCAGTGAAAGGTGTCTTCTAAAGTCCTCATAGGTGAAATAGTTGATTTTAGTTTTAATTTAATATTTCTTAAATTGTATAGTTGGTTAGAAATTAATATTATAATACAGCTTTAATCTTCTTTTATTAGATTCTGTATTGTCCTTGTTAAAATGGATGTCAGTGCTTCAGCATATAATAGTTATGCAGTAATTTACATAAATTAATTGTTTGAAGTACATGATTTGTGAGTAGTAAGGGTTTAGGGGTAGGAATTATATAATGAAGGTGTTACTTTGCTAGTCCAAATAGTGTTGCCTGAAAAGTTAAATCTTACTGTGCATTTGCTTTTATTTTTTTGCATTTGCTTTTAACAGTAATTATTTGAATACATTGGAAGATGTTCTTAATAATATCATATACCTTAAAAATTACTTGGAGGACTTTATTGTTGAAGTTTGACCAGTGAAGTTTTGGGGGAACTTTGGAATAACAAAATTGGTAGTTAAAATTTTCTTATAGTTTAAAACAGCAAAAAACGCTACCTTTCAAGTTAGGAAAGCACTTAAGGTGTCATTACAAACTTTTTGGAGACAGTGAGGTTGTGTTGCTGAGTGATTAAAAATATGTGCTGTGTGAACCACACAGTTTTCTGGGGTGATAGAAATTTTCTAATGTCTCAATTGGAGCGATGGTTAAAAGTATATGTATAGTTACAAGAAAGCATCAAATTGTCATTTAAGATTTGTGCATTTCACTGAATGTATAATTTACCCCAGTTGAAAAAAAACAAATAAGGTTCTGTGATTGGGGGACAGTGAGCTAAGCAGACAGACAAATGTACTAGGTACTGTGAACAAAATTAGAGCAGAACAAAGGGGTAGAGCATGAGGGGAAGGAGGAGGTCTGGGATCGGGAGGGACCAGGGAGACTTTGAAGGAGATGTGTTTAAGCAGAAGCCTAAGTGAAGTGTGACATGCAGAGGTCTGGAAGAAGAGGTTTTCAGGCTGAGGAAGTACAAGTACAAAGGCCCAGAAGTGGGATGATGCCTGGCATTTGTTCAAGGATGGGTATGAAAGCCACTGTGATTGGAATGAAGTGAACAAGAGGGAAAGTGGTGGGAGGAGTTTAAGTTTGGAGAGGCAGAAAGGGCCCCATCATAAAGGCAATGCAGGCCACTGAAGTGTTTTGAGCAGAGGAATGAAGTGACCTGATTTATATTTCTAAAAAAGTTATTCTGGCTCTTTTGAGGACAAAAGACTCTAGAGGGGAGTGGAAGCAGAGAGTTACCAGTAAGAAATTTCTTTTTTCCACATAACAGTGGAACCAAAGCCTACAATTTTTATGGTTTTTATAACATATGATGTTCTTGCTTGCATTAAAAGTTCTTAATTTAACTATCTTGCTCTTTTCAGAGTGCTTGTCTTCTTCTACCATCACTAGATAGGGTATACGGGTTTCAGATTTTTTATAAGCTGAAAAAACATGAAGGATTACAAATCTAGCTTGTCTGTTTTCTTCGTTCTGTCTTCAAATATAACTATGAAAAGATTTACTTAGACTCCTTCTTTACTCCATATATGATGTAAGAAAATAGGTCAGTCTTTAAATGCTAACAGGAGTGGACAGGAGGGGATTTTCTTCTGTTCTCTCTTTCCCCAACAAATCTCCATCTGGTGATAATTCTGAATAAAAGTCCAAACAAATCAGAAGTTTGTATTTGAACTTATTTGGAAGATTACAGTGAAAATAAAGGTGGGCAAATTCTTAGTATAGGTTAATGTTTTGTGTTCCTTTATTAGATCCCAAGCAGTATTGAAGATATATTTAATGATGATCGCTGCATAAATATCACCAAACAGGTAACAACCAATAAGTAAAATTAGTAACCCTTAACCTTCAGGTCAAATTGAGATGTCACTTAATATTAATTTTTTTTTCTTTTTTTTAGACTCCGACATTTTGGATTTTAGCTCGTGCCTTAAAGGAATTTGTGGCCAAAGAGGGTCAAGGAAATCTACCTGTTCGAGGCACAATTCCTGATATGATTGCAGATTCAGGCAAATATATAAAACTTCAAAATGTGTAAGTCACCTGTCTTCAAGCTATGTAAGAGAAAAATCAGTCTGTTTATATTAGAGAGGAACATGTTTTATCAGTCTACCAGAAATCAGAAATCAAATGAAAGTTTGTTATAATCTCATTGCTTTAAAAATAAGCTAAAAAACTTAGAGGGCAGATTTATTTTAAAATAAAATTTATTTTATTTTTAAGAATTTATTTTATTTTTAAGAATTAATTTTAGGTTCACAGCAAAATTGGGCAGAAAGTATAGAGAGTTCCCACTTAGTTTCTGGGCGTCAGACTTTTTCTTTCATATTTCAAGATAAACCCAACATTTGAACACTTAATTCTGTGCAATGAACCGGTCTATGTATTAACTAGTTTAATATTCACAAATATCCTATGAGAGAGATACTGTTATTGTCCCAGTTTTACAGGTGAGGAAACTAAGGCATAGAAGAGGTAATTTATTCAGGGCAGGACAACTGGTAAATGGTAAAACCAGGATTGGAATTCATGAAACCCAGATCTGTACTCATAACCATGGCTCTGTCCTCTTTTATCTGTAATTTAAAGCTTTCAAGACTCTAGTTTTTGATAACTTTTTTGTCATTAATGTTTCATAATTTAAAGAGTTCATGACTGTAGACAGACATGTGCTATCCACTGTCATAAGGATGGGTCTCAATAGATATTACCCTTGTGTATCTTTGGGTATGCTGAGGATGAATGCAGGGCCACTGGCCTGGCTTCTTCAAGGGCCAGATAATGTCACACAGAGAAGGTCTTTATTCCATAGACAGATTGTACTCTTCATGTCAGTCATTCTCTTAACAAATCTTTGTTGCCCTAGCCTAAAAGTTCAACTACTTAAAACTTGGGGAAAGTCAGTTGAGAGAAAGAAGTATGACCTCATATCAGAGGTGATCAGCTTAACACTGATCATCTCTACAGGGTGACCATCTCAAGTTTTACATGGATTTGTTAGATGGTCGGTTTTGAAGGGTTTAACTTTCCTTGGACTTGACCAAGGAGATTGAAAAAGTGAAGTCGCTCAGTCATGTCTGACTCTTTGCAACTGCATGGACTGTAGCCTGCCAGGAATTCTCCAGGCAAGAATACTGAGTGGATTGCCATTTCCTTCTCCAGGGTATTTTCCCAACCCAGGGATTGAACCCGGGTCTCCCGCATTGCAGGCAGACTCTTTATCATCTGAGCCACAAGGGAGCTTAAGCATGTTCTTTTTAAAATTTTTTTATTATTATTTTTTAAGCATGTTCTTTTGCAGCATATTTTGTTAGGTCCTCTATCAGAGAAGCATGGATCATGGACTTCTCCAGGAGGGCAAGTTTTAAATTAGGTGCTGTTAATTACTCAGAGATCCTAGGTATTAGGTGAAGTCCCAGAGTCCATCACCAGCCACTAACAGGTGCTACTGGTAGCATTTCCATGGCATTGTCACATTTCATACATTGCCAGATCAGTATTTTTTTCATGAAAGGTAAAGACATTTTTTTGTTTGCTTCATGGTGATATTTAAATCTGGCAGTTTAAATATTTGTTAATAGTAGCTTTTTGTTGTTCTTTTCCAGTTACCGTGAAAAAGCAAAGAAAGATGCTGCTGCTGTGGGTAATCATGTTGCCAAATTGCTTCAGTCTATAGGCCAGGTAAGCTGCTGGGCACAGTGCCTTTGATAGACAGTACAGCTCCACATGGGCCGGATTGCATTGCATAAACCCAGCCAGGAAGGGCTCAGAGAGAGGGTGTGGCACTGGCTCAGACCTTCTGCAAAGGGTCTTTCACTTGCCTGCCTAATGAGAAGGCCAGTCATAGTGACTGGCTTTGTGCTGCACCCTCTGTTGATCTTCTTTTACATTGGAGCAAAATCTGCATTTATCTCTTTACAGGCACCAGAGTCCATTTCAGAGAAAGAATTAAAATTACTCTGTAAGTCACCTTGACTTAAATTTCCTTATTTTGTTTGATAAAAATTGTGACATGGGAAATGTTCCCAGCAATTTTAAATGGTTGAAATTAACATTTTTCCATGGTCTCAGTGGTATCAATATAGGTAATTATTGGGTAAGGTTTTTTTCTCTCTCTCATAATGAAAGGAGAGGGTATTCTAGGACTGATCAGAGATAGGTCGTATCTGTATTGATACACTGAAAATTATCAGTAGTGCAGAATTGTTTTTGGCTTATTAATTTTAAATAACTTGGAAAAGTCTTATCTAAAGAGTTTGGGTATGAAGTCTTGAGTCACATGTACATTGACAAGATTGGTTTAAATACTAATTTTGATCAGTATTTGATCAGACTGTTAGAATTAGGAATTTCGCCATTTAGTTTCGGAGTGGCTAGGCTCCTGGGGTCTCTTTGATAATTCTTCAGTAGGCCCAGAGTATTTAAGAGTTAATTTAAGAATAATAAAGTCTGTTTCATATGCCACCTGGGAGTTTTTCCCCGTAGCTATGACCTCTCGTTTCTGGAAAAGCATGTTTTGTATGTTACCCATTCTTAAAATATATGTGTCCAAATTATCCATTTTAAGATTCTTCAGCAGTGTTTGTTTAGGCTTAGATTTAATGTTTTGTTCCACTACTAATCTTGCGCCTCGTTTATGCATTAGTATTTGTTCTACTACATTATATGATACCAGATTAAAAGCTGGATATTGGGTATTTGAGAGTATTTAAAGGTATTTGGGTAGTATTTTGGTCTCTCTACTGGAATACATTTGAAAATTCTCATAATACAAAGTTTTTTGTTTTTAAAGCCTTAACTTATACCCAGAGCACACTATATATACCACTCTCCTTCAGGACTGCTTATCCAGAATAATAATAAAAATTACCATTCATTGAGCCTTGTCAGGCTTTCTGCGAGGTATATACTTTATACAGTTGGAATTCTGATCCACAGAACAACTCAAAGTTAAAAAATATTATTTCTGTTTTACAAATGAAAACTGAGGCTCAGACAGGTGCTGTCACCCACATACTCAGTGCTGAACTGAATGTAATGCCAAGAACATGAATTTAAGATGGCTTGTGTTGTAGTGCCATTTCTGCTAACCATTAGAGCCACTTCTTCATATTTCTGTGTCTGTAAAGAGAATACACAAAATTTTCTGTTCTTAATCAGGATATTAGTGTATCTTAACCATTTACTTCCATCATGCCTTTCCTGTGTTCAGGCAGCAATTCAGCATTTCTTCGAGTGGTGAGATGTCGATCCTTAGCTGAAGAATACAGCTTGGATACAATTAACAAGGATGAAATTAGTGAGTAATAACCTTTTGATGCTAGGTTATTAATTTTAAGGATATGATATTTTATACATATTGTATGACAGTATGTATAACAGAGTGTATGGTGATAATATAAAGGATAATATAAATATTTATACTCTAAATTTTATTCTGTTAGCCTGTCCAAGTGGTAGTAATTTCAAAATATAAAACTCAATGTGCTGTGTGGTGCTTAGTCGCTCAGTCGTGTCTGACTCTTTGCGACCCCATGGACTGTACACCACCAGACTCCTCTGCCATGGGGCAAAATACTGGAGTGTGTTACCAGACCCTCCTCCAAGGGGTCTTCCCAACCCAGGGATTGAAGCCAGGTCTCCCACATTGCAGGTGGATTCTTTATCATCTGAGCCACCAGCAAAGCCTATAAAACTTAATGTACGTATATATAATCATATTTAGGTTACTGAGTAAGTTGTGTTATATGTAGAAGAGCTAAATTTAGCATTTTACTACTTTATTAGAGATTGTGTGGCCATAACTAACTATCCATAATACCACTGGGTTTTATTTTAATAATATATTTTCCTTTATTTTACTATTATGTATCATTTTCTATTTTATCATTACAAAATATTTAAATTTTGTGATAGAATTACCTTGTATTCTGAAACTTCAGTATATAGTAAATTCAGTTTTTCCTTGTTTTTAAATCATGAATTACCCAAATTACACTGAAATGTTTTTCCTTTCAGTTTCCAGCATGGACAATCCAGATAACGAGATAGTATTATACTTAATGTTACGGGCTGTTGATAGATTTCATAAACAGCATGGTAGATATCCAGGTAAGGATAGCAATTAAATTATCAAATACAGTGAAAATATTTTTTTTTGGCTTCACAGCATGGCTTGCGGGATCTTAGTTCCCTGACGAAGGATTGAACCCAGGCCAGAGCAGTGAAAGTTCCAAATCCTAGCCATTGGACTGCCAGGGAGTTCCCAATAAAATCTTAAATAAGTACTTAAATGGAATGAAATCTTAAAGGGCTCTTGGGGTGTTGACAGTAGTAGATGCTTGAATTCACACTGTAAACAGTTTACACATGGTTCATCTCAGTGAGGCCAAGTGTAACCAACTGCAAACAGTATTTGATTCTGAACTATTGCAGGGGACTGTTGGTTGGTTGCATATAGGATAAAACTTCTTCCTGCTAGTTTCTATAGTTGATTTCTAAGATTCACACTGAGTTTAATTTGGTAGAATGGGAAAATCACAAGAAGTATGCCAGTGACTTCTGAACTCAGAACTCTGAAGATGTTTCTTTGCTCAGTATCTATTTTTTGTTATCTATAAATGTAGTCATTGGGGAATTGGCATATGCTCCAAGGTCTTCAGTTGTCCAGGACATCTTTATTAAGATGATAGTTTTAATTGTGCAGGATTATTGCATAGCAGCACATTCTGGGTGTGTCATAAAGCCTGTTGCCCCAACTGATGTAGTATACCCAACGAGTTGTAATGTTAATGAGCAAGCTTACCAGAAAAGGAAAAAGAATGAAACAGCAAATAAATGTACTGCTTTATTTGTATTGTTTGCTTAGAATGTATTTTTTGTTATCTTCTGCATAACAGACCATCCCCAAATTTAGTAGTTTAAAACAATCCATTATTGTGTCTGTGACTTTGAGGATTGGCTAGGCTCAGTTAGATAGTTCTCCCTGGGGAAAGGGGATCCCATGGAGATGCATGATGCCTAGGGCTGGAGTCGTCCAAGAACGGAGGTGCAGGACACCTGGGGCTGGGGTCATCCATGAAGACGTACCCACTGACGTGTGGCACTTCAGCCAGGGTACTGGAACTTCTGGGGGCTGCTCAGGCATCTGTCATCCTGTGGCTCACTGGGGCTTCCGTTCAGCATGGCAGTTCGAGATTTCTTACGTAGTGGCTGCCTTCCCCAGAGTTAACAGTTCCACAAGACTCAGGTTGATGGCACAAAGCTTTTTATGACTTGGCTTTTGAGCATCACTAATGTCCTATTGGCTTCACAGAGTCAGCTTAGATTAAGAGTGGAAGGGGGACCACATGAGGGCGTGAAGAGGTGTTCATTGGGGAGCCATCTTGGGAAATTAGCTATTATATAGAGCACAGACTTTGGAGTTAAACCTAGGTTCAAATCACTTCTTGTCTTCTTGATCTTGGGTGAGTCACTATTTCCTTCCAAGTCTCAGTTCTTTCAGTATGGAATGGTGATAATAAAACTCTTGTTAGATTGTTAGGGTTAGGTACATGATGTATGAAAATCACTTAACACACTGCCTAGCTTTTTATAAGTACTTAATAAAAGGTTCAGTTCAGTTCAGTTCAGTTGCTCAGTCGTGTCCAACTCTTCGCGACCCCATGAATCGCAGCACACCAGGCCTCCCTGTCCATCACCAACTCCCGGAGTTCACTCAGACTCACGTCCATTGAGTCAATGATGCCATCCAGCCATCTCATCCTCTGTCGTCCCCTTCTCTTCCTGCCCCCAATGCCTCCCAGCATCAGAGTCTTTTCCAATGAGTCAACTCTTTGCATGAGGTGGCCATAGTACTGGAGTTTCAGCTTTAGCATCATTCCCTCCAAAGAAGTCCCAGGGCTGATCTCCTTCAGAATGGACTGGTTGGATCTCCTTGCAGTCCAAGGGACTCTCAAGAGTCTTCTCCAACACCACAGTTCAAAAGCATCAATTCTTCGGCGCTCAGCCTTCTTCACAGTCCAACTCTCACATCCATACATGACCGCAGGAAAAACCATAGCCTTGACTAGATGGACCTTTGTTGGCAAAGGAATGTCTCTGCTTTTGAATATGCTGTCTAGGTTGGTCATAACTTTCCTTCCAAGGAGTAAGTGTCTTTTAATTTCATGGCTGCAGTCACCATCTGCAGTGATTTTGGAGCCCCCCAAAATAAAGTGTGACACTGTTTCCACTGTTTCCCCATCTATTTCCCATGAAGTGATGGGACCAGATGCCATGATCTTTGTTTTCTGAATGTTGAACTTTAAGCCAACTTTTTCACTCTCCACTTTCACTTTCATCAAGAGGCTTTTTAGTTCCTCTTCACTTTCTGCCATAAGTGTGGTGTCATCTGCATATCTGAGGTTATTGATATTTCTCCCGGCAATCTTGATTCCAGCTTGTGTTTCTTCCAGTCCAGCGTTTCTCATGATGTACTCTGCATATAAGTTAAATAAGCAGGGTGATAATATACAGCCTTGACGTACTCCTTTTCGTATTTGGAACCAGTCTGTTGTTCCATGTCCAGTTCTAACTGTTGCTTCCTCACCTGCATACAGATTTCTCAAGAGGCAGGTCAGGTGGTCTGGTATTCCCATGTCTTTCAGAATTTTCCACACTTTATTGTGATCCACACAGTCAAAGGCTTTGGCATAGTCAATAAAACAGAAATAGATGTTTTTCTGGAACACTCTTGCTTTTTCCATGATCCAGCAGATGTTGGCAATTTGATCTCTGGTTCCTCTGCGTTTTCTAAAACCAGCTTGAACATCAGGAAGTTCATGGTTCACGTATTGCTGAAGCCTGGCTTGGAGAATTTTGAGCATTACTTTACTAGCATGTGAGATGAGTGCAATTGTGCGGTAGTTTGAGCATTCTTTGGCATTGCCTTTCTTTGGGACTGGAATGAAAACTGACCTTTTCCAGTCCTGTGGCCACTGCTGAGTTTTCCAAACTTGCTGGCATATTGAGTGCAGCACTTTCACAGCATCATCTTTCAGAATTTGAAGTAGCTCAACTGGAATTCCATCACCTCCACTAGCTTTGTTCGTAGTGATGCTTTCTAAGGCCCACTTGACTTCACATTCCAGGCTATCTGGCTCTAGATGAGTGATCACACCATCGTGATTATCTGGGTCGTGAAGATCTTTTTTGTACAGTTCTTCTGTGTATTCTTGCCACATCTTCTTAATATCTTGTGCTTCTGTTAGGTCCATACCGTTTCTGTCCTTTATCGAGCCCATCTTTGCATGAAATGTCCCCAGTAAAGGGTAGATGCTACTATTTTGAGGACAAGGAATAATGATAGTTTTTAAACTAGAGGGATTTAACAGTACCTGGATATTATGGCAATGACATTTTTCCTTCCAAGTAATAATAACAGGTTCCCTTTGGAGACATCATAGTTTGATCATTAGGAACTGCCTGGGCTCATGTTGCAGTTTTGCTACTTATGAGCTAAGTAACTCAGGCAAATAACCTGATCTCTCTGTGCCTCAGTTTTCCCATCTGTAAAATGAAAATAATAATAGTGTCTATTTCACAGGGTAGTTGTGAGGATTAAATGAAGTAATATACAGATGGTATTTAAAACAATGTCCAACGTCTATTAATGCTCCATAAGTGTTACTTATTATTATAGCTTTATGTCCTTAGTGTTATTTAATCTCCTGGAAAGGGTAATAAACACCAGAACTTTTATAAAGGATGTGTGTGTGTGTATAGGACATTACTTTCTCATTTATTCAGTTCTATCAAAAAATCATTGAGCACCAACTACGTGTCAGATAGTCTTCTAGATACTGGGTATAGAGCCCTGAACAAAGCAGATTTGTCAAATTCAACTTTTTAATAGGTCTTTAGATGGTTTCTTTGATTGATACAGGTTTGTGATAGTTGCAAATATTGGTCTCATACTTTCCATTATTTTTGTTCTTATTTCAGATTTATAGTTTTGACTAAACAGCTAACACTGGATTAAATAGAAGAGGCAGTCAACAATTTTGAATCATGTATTTATTTCAATGAAAAATAATTTATATATATATATATTTTAGGAGTGTCTAACTATCAAGTTGAAGAAGATATAGGAAAGTTGAAGTCTTGTCTCACTAGCTTCCTTCAGGAATATGGATTATCTGTAATGGTGAAAGACGATTATGTCCATGAATTGTGAGTATTTTTTTTTAGGGAATATAAGAGACAGTACTGTTGTGTCATATGGCTAATTGTGTTCCTGTCTCCATCCTTTCCTGTAGTTGCCGATACGGAGCTGCTGAACCACACACCATTGCTGCATTCTTAGGGGGTAAGTTCCAGAGACGAGAAGACTGTCACCTGTTGTTAAATAGTACGGTTGTGAAGTTTTGTTTTCCTAGCTGTTTTAACTAGGGAGGTCAGTGTAGCACAGTTGGTTTCCCTGCTTTCCATCTCTCCCACTGCTGTCCTGAAGCGTTAATTAGTCTTTCTAAGGCATAGTTCTGAGTGTTTCTCTCACTTAACTAACCTTCTGACCTGCCAGTACACACATATACACTATAGTAGTCCTCAGAAAACAAATCCAGAGTCCTTTATTCTGTGTTCTGGTTTTACCCAGCCTTTCTTTTCCTTGTTTTTTTCAAGTTACTTGCTTTCCCCCTAGACATGCCCTTTGATTTCCTGCTCCTTGAATCTTTACCCCTCTCCGGACCCATTTGCCCTAAATCTCCCTCTTTCTTCCATGTCTAAAATCTACCTGTTTTTCATGACCCAACTCAACAATATCTTCTCTTTTGTAAGACTCCTTGGAGGCTGGAAGTTTGAGATCAGGGCCGGTATAATTGGTTTCTGGTGAGGCCTTTCTTCGTCTATTCATGGCTTGTAGGCAGTCAACATCTTGCTATGTGCTGTAACCTCTTTTCTGTGCAGGAAGGTGAGGGTGGATGGAACAGAAGCTCTCTAGTGTCTCTTCTTCGAAGGCCCCTCCCCATGACCTTAGTTACCTAATTACCTCCCAAAGACTATCTCCAAATATGGTCACATTGAGGGTTAAGGCTTTAACATAGAAATTTTGGGGTACATGCCTTTGGTCTACAACACGTGCATCCTATTATTATTCTGCACAAGTCACTTCTTTGGGGGCTTTGTTTAAATATTATCTTCTTTGTGAAGCCATTCCTGATACCCTGATTTAAAATAGTCCCTCCTCTTGCACTCATATCCCCCCCACCCCTTGCTTTTTCTCCTTAGCTCTTAGTCACTTGACATTTTACTTGTTTGTAAATTCTCTCTTCCTCACTACTGAAAAGTAAGATCCATGAGGACAAGGATTTTTGTCTTTTGTTCCCTGCTGTATCCCTAGTGCCTACTAGGACAGTATCTGGTACAGAGCAGAATCTGATTTTTTTGAATGAATGAATGTGAAAGCAGAAGCTTCAGATTATAAAAGATGAAAAATTGTTTTCTTAGTTGTTTTTTGTTGTCGTTTCTTTATTTTCTATTGTTCTGTTTTGAACGTGCATGCGTACCAGTTGTGTTTGACTCTTTGTGACCCCATGGACTATATAGCCTGCCAGGCTCCTCTGTCCATAGAATTTTCCAGGCAATAATACTGGAGCAGGTTGCAATTTCCTTGTCCAGGAGATCTTCCTGACCCAGGGGTAGAACCCAAGTCTCCTGTGTCTCCTGCATTGCAGGTACCTGGGAAGCCAAGTTGTTTTGAATAGTAACTTTAAAACTTGTTACTATCTCTATATACTCAGACTGTTACTGAGTATAGCAGTCTAGCAGTATTTAATATAGATCTTTTCCAAATTACAAATATTCCTTTAACCCCTTTTTATTATAAAACATGTACGGGGTAAAATTCAAATGCAACAGAAGGGTATCCTTTGAGAATCTTTTCTGTCTTTAAAAAAGCCTTTTAAAAAAAATGCAGTAGTTTATAATACTGTTTGACTTTTTCTTGCATAATATTTTTTGCCAATATTTTTAAACCACCATAATTTTAAAAACTTCTTTCTTTTAAACTATGGTATAATATTTCAAGTTGTGAATGTATAGAACAAATTTTTATTTCCTTTAATAACATAGTTATAAAAGCTTATAGTCCCTTGTTTTGATCTGACTCAGTAAGTTATGTCTGTTTTGGATTACTGTTAAACATCTTTGGTTTTGGAAAGGAAAGGTTTTCTTTATAGAATTGAGTATTTTTATATTTATATAATTTTTTAAATTCTTTTTCAAAGATTTGCTTTTCTCCTTTTTCCTTGCAGGAGCTGCTGCTCAAGAGGTTATCAAAATAATCACCAAACAATTTGTAATTTTTAATAATACTTACATTTATAGTGGCATGTCACAAACTTCAGCAACTTTTCAGTTGTAGAATAAGCACCCTATAGTGTGTTAATGACTGAAACTGTAATTGTCTTCAGGTTGTGCCCTAGTCTGTCAAGTTCTGCTAGGGAGAATTGTTAAAATTGTTTCCTTAATAAACATTTTTCTCATTTGTAATAATGTAATCTTGTTCTTTGCGGGGGCAGGGAGCTGAGGTGGAGAGGAAGGAAACAGTTTTCTCAGAGAATAAAAGTTATCCATTCCTAATTGAGTTCATTATTTCTGGCTTGCTATTTCAAAGTTACCTATAGAAATGGATTACATTAGAAACAGCTTAAAATATTTTTTTCTTAGGCTTAAATAATGAATTTAAGGCATGTGCAGATTTTAGCTGTGGAGATCTTTGTACCCATCACTATTTGCTAAAACTAATACAATTTAAAGAAAACACATTTCAAATGTATAGTTTTATCAGAAAACAAAAGCAGGCTACAAAGGGGAGGGAGAGGGAAGACTGGAAGAGAGGAATGAAGGCAGGGCTTGGAGCTCGTATGCTATGCTATGCTAAGTCACTTCAGTCGTGTCCGACTCTGTGCGACCCCATAGACGGCAGCCCACCAGGCTCCCTGGGATTTTCCAGGCAAGAACACTGGAGTGGGTTGCCATTTCCTTCTCCAATCCATGAAAGTGAAGGGTGAAAGTGAAGTCACTCAGTCGTGTCCGACTCTTAGCGACCCCATGGACTGCAGCCTACCAGGCTCCTCCCTCCATGGGATTTTCCCGGCAAGAGTCCTGGAGTGGGGTGCTACTGGGGCTCGTAAGGCCTAGTCTTAGTCTCCACGTCTGCATACACCTGCTGGGCCTCAGCGACTCTATGGCCAGTTCTAAGTTCTTGAGGCAGACGCCCCTCTAAGGTAAGAAAGCCCTTTACACGGAGAGCGGTGAGCTTAGAGGAGTTCTCGTTTCACGTTGTGGCTTTCCACCACTTAACAGGCGCACAGTTACTAAACCCCGGCCCTTTGGAGTGCTGGTGAGCGGCTGCGCGCGTTTGACTCCGATTGGGGGCGGGACGGCCGGAAGTCCCGCCCCTCGGAAGTTCTCCCGCCCTCTCGGCGGGAAACGGTCCGGCGTCAAACTAGGCACGCGTGGAGGGAGAAAGGGCGAAACCCAACGCGCTGCGACTTAAGGGTAAAGGCCACAGACTCCACTCTGCGCCTTCGGGCCCTGCCTCATCCCCTCCTGGGAACCCGCCCGTCGCCTCCTGTGGAATGTCTGGGGTGCGTCACACCTCGCCCTAACCTTAACAGACCCACAAGAGGGAATGGAATGAGTTGGCGGGAAGGGGCCTTCAATAAGGAGGCGGCCTTCCCCAGCTGCGGCCTCCACAGGGAAAAAGAAGTGTCACGTACCACTTAGGAGGCTTGACCCTGGCAGTTTTCGGTCTGATAGTACTTCAGAATCCCCGGGCGTCTCCCGAGGTTATTCTGATACACGAAGGAGGTGTGCGCTGCTGCGGAGGTCGTTTCTCGGGTCGGGTGTGGGTTCCTATGTGCTGCATCACCTGAGGGGGAAGGCATGTTCAAGGGACTGATTTCCGGACCCACCCACTCTCCTGCGGGTGAATTGCAAGTGATGGGGCCGGCCTCAGGTCGCTAACCAGCGCCCCGCTCACTGCAGGAGTTGGAGAACCCTGGACTAAGAGGGAATGGCCCGAGGGACCACCTATGCTCTTCAAAAGGAGTTTCCTCCAGCTATTTAGGTGAGCCAGGCCAGGGGGGGTTGCTGCTGCTGCTGCTAAGTCGCTTCAGTCGTGTCCGACTCTGTGTGACCCCATAGACAGCAGCCCACCAGGCTCCCCCGTCCCTGGGATTCTCCAGGCAAGAACACTGGAGTGGGTTGCCATTTCCTTCTCCAATGCATGAAAGTGAAAAGTGAAAGGGAAGTCGCTCAGTCGTGTCCGACTCCTACCGACCCCATGGACTGCAGCCTACCAGGCTCCCCCATCCATGGGATTTGCCAGGCAAGAGTACTGGAGTAGGTTGCCATTTCCTTCTCCAGGGGGTCTTCCTGACCCAGGGATTGAACCCAGGTCCCCTGCATTGCAGGCAGACGCTTTACCGTCTGAGCCACCAGGGAAGTTCCTACCTTCTCCGCCAGGGGGGGGTTAAGGAGCGCCAATTGACGAAACAGGGTGGAGTTTGCCCTCCATCTTGGGAAAGACGTCTATCAGTTACCTCTGGAAACTGGGATAAGGTGATGCGGGTGGATGCAGACCGGCGGCTCCAGCTCCTGAGGCTGGGAGTGCTGATGTAGTGAAATGGCTCCTGGTACTGGCAGCCTGTTTCTGGACCCAATCGAATGTTATTTCTGAAGGCAATGGCACCCCACTCCAGTACTCTTGCCTGAAAAATCCCATGGATGGAGGAGCCTGGAAGGCTGCAGTCCATGGGGTCGCTGAGGGTCGGAGACGACTGAGCGACTTCCCTTTCACTTTTCACCTTAATGCATTGGAGAAGGAAATGGCAACCCACTCCAGTGTTCTTGCCTGGAGAATCCCAGGGACGGGGGAGCCTGGTGGGCTGCCGTCTATGGGGTCGCACAGAGTCGGACACGACTGAAGTGACTTAGCAGTAGCAGTAGCAAACTATTGTAAGAGAAAGTTTAACATTACTTGCATACTGGCCCTTTCTGTCCTGCCTTGCCTGCTTTAGAGGAATGTTTCCACGCGAATGAGTCCAAGCTGGGGATCCACTGTCAGCTACTTAGTGGTGGCATTTATTGTGGGATTTTCACCCCTGCCAGCCTTATCCACAGAATGATGTCATTTATCTTTCTAATATTTTGGGGGTGCTATTTAGATTTCAAAAAGCTTTTCATGTTAACATATTCTAGACCACATAAGTAATGTTCAGCTCCTTTACTTACTTAAGTTTTAATTTGAGCTTGGGGAATTTATTGAGTGAAACCTGTAACTAGGGTAGTTTCTTTCTGGTACCTGGGGGGTGAGGACGGTGATGGGGGGAGGAATCCCTTTTTTCCTCTTGTGAGAATGCAGTAAATGATTTTGAAATCTTGTTCATGACAGTTTGCATCTATTCACTAAGTTCTGAAAATACTTAACAATATGCTTTATTGGAGCAGGTGCTTTTGTTCTTGGGAATATACTGTATTTTCTACTTTAAAATTAATTTTATAATTATTAATCACTTGAAAGTTATAACTTGTCCTTTGCCGTGGATGTTTTTAACTATGTAGCAAGTAAATATAATGACTTGTTCTTAATGTTACTAGATATTTGGCAAACTTTATTTTACTGTGTAACTATTTATTTAAAAATGGTATAAAAAAGACAGGGGACTAGAAGGTAGTTTGTGTTGTCAGTTTCAATTTAAAAGTTATATCCCTCTTTAATAATGAAAATCTTTTTAAAAAGCAGATCGACTAAAATGAAGGAACTAGTCCTTAAACTATCTCACAAAGCAAAAACCTCCATGTATGATACAATGGACTTTTTTTAGCAGAAATATTTTTAATTGGAAGATAATTACTTTAGAATGCTGTGTTGGTTTCTGTCATACAATAGCATGAATCGGCCATAAATGTATATATGTCCTCCCTTTTGAACCTCCCTCTCACCCCTACTCCATCCCACCCTTCTAGGTTGTCACAGAGCTCCCCGTGCTTTACAGCATCTTTCCACTAGCTTTCTGTTTTACACATGGTCATGTATTTGTTTCAGTGTTACTCTCTCAATTCATCCCACCTTGTCCTTCCCCACTGAATAGACTAATGTTTCAACAGATTGCTTTTTAATCTAGTCTTTTTCCAAATCTTAACACATTTGCTCATAGACAACTCAACCTTTAAAAAAGAATGAAAATTTTCCTGTATACTTTTATGTATATATAGTATGTCTCTTTATAACATGTCTCCAAATTATATGTAGGAAACAGAGTAACGGGGGATAAGAGTGTAGCCCTTACCTCAGTTTTCTTGATTCTCATTTCAGCTCTGTCACTTACTAGCTGTTTGAACTTGGACAAATTGTTACTTTCTCCTCGTCTATCCTTATAGCTCCCTTGCATGGTTGCTGTAAAGACTAAAAATAATAGGTTTATAGAGGTTTACAGGGCCTGACCTACCATTGGACTTGCTGAACATTAGAAGCTTCTATTACAAAACCTGTGAAAAATGAGAAACAGTGAAATAAAACACTACCAGCTAAAGACAACAAGTGTTAATATGTTGCTGTTTTCCATCTAATTTTATATTTGCCTCTAGATAGTTGGGGTCATACTGTAGATAAAATTTTGAGTCTTGCTCTTTTTGATTATATTGTAACATAAGCATTTTTCCATGTTATCAAACATTTCAAGTAAATGTCAATATTCTTGTAACAATATCCTATCCGGTGGATATACTATGATGTACCTACCCATTCCTTTTTTAATGGAATATTTAGGTTAAAAAACTGCCAAAACTAGTAAACGTGTGTGTGCACGTGTACTAAGTCACTTTAGTCACGTCCGACTTTGTGTGACCTTGTGGACCGTAGCCTGCCAGGCTCCCCTGTCCATGGGATTCTCCAGGCAAAAATACTGGAGTGGATTGCCAATGGCCTCTTCCAGGCGGTCTTCCTGACCCAGGGATTGAACCCATGTCTCTTACATCTCCTGCATTGGCAGGCAAAGGGTCCATGGGGTCGCAAAGAGCTGGACATGACTGAGCAACTGAACTGAACTGAACTGATTGGCAGGCAGGTTCTATACTGCTAGCACCACCTGGGAAGCCCCCAGTAAATATGTGTATATTACTTTATAAAAGATTTGCATATTTGTCATTAAATTTTTTGTTGGGAATTTTAATTTTGAGAGTAAGAATGAGCAATAGAATAATTGTCTCCCTTTAACTACATAGTATTGGGTTAAATAAGAATTTTTGAATTCTTTGAGTCCTGATTTATTGTTCTAAGAAGTTGACTGGACCCTGATATCTTTTTCTAAAAAAATCAGTTTAGCATTTTAAAGTAAAGAATGTGAGAGGCCATATTAGGGTTGCCAGTTATTTTTAAAATTCTTCTAATGAATGATTTATAAACAAAGATTTAAGCTTGAACGTAAGCAGAAGTTGTTAGAAAAAAACTTTAGTATTAAGCTAAGCTTGTGAAGAGAAATGCACATCTAAAGAGTGTGTGTGTATTTGTGTTCTAAACCTCTGATTCATGGAGGGGTGCCCAATCTGAAATGATGGGAGGAAAATTTACAGAAAAGGAAATAAGGAAGGAGGAGCAGAGCAGTTAGATTCAATCAATAATTCATGTGTTTGTTTAATAAAACCTATTGAACCTTAAGTGCCTGTAGAACTTAAGAATGTGAGGTGCATTCATGTATGTTCTCAATGTTAATTCTTGTAACAACTCTATAAAGTTGGAAATTTCTATTTTATAGATGAGGAAACTGAGCCACAGAGAACTTAAGTATACCTAATATCTAGTAAGTTTCAGGGGCTTCCCTGGTGGCTCAGTGGTAAAGAATCTACCCTGCCAGTTCAGGAGATGTGAGTTTGATCCCTGGGTCAGGAAGATCTACTGGAGAAGGAAATGGCAACCCAATCCAGTATTCTTGCCTGGAGAATCGCATGGACAGTGTAGCCTGGCGGGCTACAGTCCATGGGGTTGCAGAGTCGGACACGACTGAGCACACGTGTTCTTTTCCTACTCCTTTGCATACTGCACTTCTGGAAATCTCAAAATAGATTTAAATTGAGAGAATACCTTTATCTTATAGATGAAATATAAGGAAAAAGAATGCAGACAAGCATGGAAAGTGAGGACACAAAGAAAATACAAGGTGAGAAATTTATGGATCATATATCTGGGATTTGTTTTTTAGTCTATTTGTGGAATATACTGCAGATTATCTGACAGGCTCCAGGAATTGAAAGAATTATTCAGTAATTTACATAAATATTTATTAAACATCTAGTCTGTACCAGTCACACTGACTTCAGGAAACTGACATTCTAATGGGAGATGGCATGCTGATAATTAGAATACCATATGATAGCTGATTCAATGGAGGTATATGTAATAACAGTGGAAACCTGAGAGGACCACCAGCAAATTTCAGACTTGTCTTCAGAAAAATGGAAATTTAATTCATGGAAATGGAGGAGGTTAACCAGAGAGGAAATACTAAAATATAATAGGCTGGGAAATAGTACTCCCCGATGGACCCCATCACATCAGGGTTTGGCTGAGGAAGAGGACCACCCCCCAAAAAGACTAAGAAAAACATTTCAGAAAGGTAAAGAGACAGGAATGTGGTATTTGGGAAATTAGCCTTATGAGAATGCTTTGAGAAAGGCATTCTCATTACCCTCATACCCAAGAGGCTCAGTCTTAAATGTCACAGATGATGACTGAAGTATCCACTGGACTTAATTTGTTTTATCAATAGTAAACTTAATAGATTTCAGCCAGATTGCAGTATATTGAGGTCTGGGTGGGAAATAATCTGGAGACAGTATGAATAGCTTGGTGGTGGTTGTTTAGTTGCTAAGTCATGTCCAACTCTTTGCAACCCCATGAACTGTAGCCTGCCAGGCTCCTCTGTCTGTGGGATTTCCCAGGCAAGAATACTGGAGTGGGTTGCCATTTGCTTCTCTAGAGGATCTTCCTGATCCAGGGATCAAACTCACGTCTCCTGCATCGCAGGTGGATTCTTTACCATTGAGGCACCAGGGATTCCCATGAATAGCTTGCTCTTCTTCAGAGCTTATCTGAAGATATATGGCAGTAACTAGAGGGTGGTTGTAATGTTAAGGATCGTATAAGAGGTACAGAGATAAGAGAATTTGTGAAGGGACTTTCCTGGTGGTCTAGTGGTTAAGACTTCACACTTCCACTGTAGGGGGCTGGGTTCTGTCCCTGGTCAGGGAACTAGATTCTACATGCTGCAACTAAGACTTTGCATGCCACAACTAACAAGATCCTGCATGCTGCACCTGAAAAGACCCCTCATACTCCAACTAAAAGATTCCACATTCCAGAAGAAGGTAGGAGATCCTTCATGCCACAACTAAGATGTGGCACAGCCAAATATATATGTATATATTTTTTTTAAGTTTTATAGTTTCAAATTTTACATTTAGAACTACAGTTCTAATTAGTTTTTGTATACAGTGTGAATAATGGATTCAAGCTTTGTTTTATTGTTTTTTTGAATATGAATATCCAGTTGTTCCAACACCATTTGTTGAAAAGGCTATGCTTGCTTCTCTACATTGCCTTTTTTTAAAAAAAAAAATAGCCACTCCTATATATGGGTTTATTTTTGAACTGTGTTCTGTTTCGTTTATCTGTTGATGCCATACTGTACTCTTGATTACTGTAGGTTTGTATTAAGTCTTGAAATTAAAGACAGTTGAGTCTTCCATCTTTACTCTTCTCTTTCAGAATTGTTTGGCTATTTTAGGTCCTTTGCATTTCCGTATGAATTTTTAAATCAGCTTGTCAACTTGTACCAAAATAGCCTGTTGGGATTGCATTGAATCTCTAGATCAATTTGGGGGAGAACTGACATCTTAACAGTATTTAATCTTCTTACCCATGAACAAGGTGTATCACTTCCTTTATTTCAGTCTTCTTTAATACCTCACCGTATTTTTTAGTTTTAGTGTGTATGTAATTCACATCTTTGCCAGTAAAACTTCTTTTTCTCTTTTTTGGCCACAGCTTGTGCAGGATCCTAGTTCCCTAACCAGGGATCAACCCTGTACCACCTGTAATGCAAGCACAGAGTCTTAACCCCCGTACCACCAGGGAACTTCCAGTGTTTCATATTTCTTATGCCATTTTAATGGGCATTGGTTTTGAGTTTCAGTTTCCAATTATTTATTGCTGGTATATAGAAATGTTACTGATTTTTGCATATTAGTGGATATTCTGAAACCTTACTATACTCACTTATTAGTTCGGTAGCTATTTTGCAGATTCCATCAGATTATCTACATAGAAGGCCATGTCGTATGTGAATACTGATAGTTTTATTACTTCCTTCCCAATTTGGATGCCTTTTCTTTTTTCTTACCTGATGGCACTGGCTAGACTCTCTAGTGCAATGATAAATGGAATGTTAAATAGAATGACATTGGCTAGCTTCTCCAGTACAATGGTAAACATCTCTGTCTTGTTCCTTAGGGAGAAAGAATGAATTCTTTCTCTGCTAAGTATGATATTTACTGTAGGGTTTTTGGTAGATATACTTCATCAGGTTAAGGAGGTTCCTTTCTATTTCAAGTTTGCTGAATTTTTTTTTAGATCAGAAATGAAATTTTATTTTATCAAATGCTTTTTTTGCATATACTAAATGACGTATTCTGTTTTAGTTTGTTGTATTACATTGATTTTTAAAATCATAAACTAATCCTGCATTCCTAGGATAAACTCATTTGGTCATGATGCATTATTATTTTAATTTATTTTTGAATTCAACTTGTTAAAATTGTTTAGAGTTTTTTGCATGTATGTTTGTGAGGGATATCGGTCTGTAGTTTTCTTTTTTCCTTTCTAATGACTTAGTTTTAATATTAGAATGAGGAAATAATACTTTCCTAAAATAAGTTGTAAAGTATTATTTCTTTTGAAACTTTTTTGGAAAACTTTGTGTAGAATTGACATTATTTCTTCCTTAAATGTTGGGAAGAATTTACGGATGAAGCCATCTGAACCTGGGGTTTTCTTTATAGAAAGGTTTTAAACTATGATTTCAATCTGTTTCATATATATATATATATATATATAATATTTATTTCTTCTTGGGCGAGTTTTGGTAATTTGTTTCTTTGAAGCAACTTGTCCATTCACCTAAGTCATTGAATCTGTAGGTATGAAGTTGTACATGATCATTATTATCTTTTGAATATCTTTAGAAGCTATGTTGATGCATCTGTCTCAGTCTGATATTGGTAATTTTTATCTTTGCTCTTTTTTTTCCTGATCAGTTTGTCTAGGGGTTTATTGGTTTTACTGATGTCCTCAAAGACCCGGCTCTGCAGTTCAGCTTGGATCTTTATGATTTCCTTCCTTCTGCTTATTCCTTACCCTTTCACTAGTTTCTTTAAGGTGGAAGCTGAGATCATTAATATGTGACTTTCTTCTTTTATAATGTAGACATTTAGCATTACACATTTCTCCTAAACACTGATTTAGTAGCATCCCACAAATTCTTTTTTTTTTTGGAGGTGTGTATGCTTCATGGCTTGTGGGATCTTAGTTCTCCAACCAGGGATCAAACCCAGGCCCCAGCACTGAAAGTGCTAAGTCTTAACTACTGGACCATCAGGCAATTAGTACATCCCACCAATTCTAATATACTGTATTTCACTTTCATTCAGTTCATTCTAAATAAATATTTAAACCAAAGTAGCTTTAATTACCGGAGAAGGCAATGGCACCCCACTCCAGTACTCTTGCCTGGAAAATCCCATGGATGGAGGAGCCTGATAGGCTGCAGTCCATGGGGTCGCTAAGAGTCAGACACGACTGAGCGACTTCACTTTCACCTTTCACTTTCATGCATTGAAGAAGGAAATGGCAACCCACTCCGGTATTCTTGCCTGGAGAATCCCAAGGACGGGGGAGCCTGGTGGCTGCTGTCTATGGGGTCGCACAGAGTCGGACACGACTGAAGCAACTTAGCAGCAGCAGCAGCAGCAGCTTTAATTAAAGAGAATAATAATTATATTTTCTTTTCCTATATTTTGTGTGAGGGGAAAATCAAATAATTATAAGAAGCTCATTTCAAGTTGTTTTATTTAAGGAGCATCTTTCTTTTACATATTTTTAGTCCTTGTTAGATTTTTAAAAAGTAATACATGTTATTTAAAAAACAAAAATATGTATTTTGAGGGTGAAACTTAAATGATTAGTTTTTGAAAGGAAATGTTTAAAATAATGAAATTTTTGTTCTTTAGAAGTGAAGACTGACCTGAACTTATTATTGGAGTGTCTGAAGTATCAAATGGACAATGCTTTTTCACAAAAGGAAGCTTTGGTTACTATTCATTCAATTTGCCAACAAAACAGTAAGACGTGATAGTGAAATTTTGTTTGTGATTCTTTGTAGTATTGTGATATACGAAATATGCATTGTTCTTTCTCTTCTATTCAGTTATTTTATATGTTACTATGTTCATGTGATTTATTGTCCTTAAAAGAATAATTATAATAAATCTTCTTTGTTTTGTCTGCACATTTTACAGGTAATGCAGGTCTTTATTTTCGGGAAATTGGTGGTTTGATGTTTGTGAAAAATCTTGCAAAGTCAAGTGAACATAGTATGGTAAAAGAAGCAGCCTTATATACATTAGGAGCTGTTGCAGAGCAAAATGGTAAAATATGAAAACTTTATTTCACTTTCCTAAGCATTGTGTTTTACTTTAACAAACTATTGAAGTATAATTTTAGAATTAAATTTTTTACATGTCTGGATAGTTTTATCCAAATGTTTTATTTAAATTAATGCATGCCAAATATTTTATTTAACTTTTTAACTAATGAGGGAAGCAGTAAAATGTTAAAACTGCTTCAAAAGTAATGGCAAAAAACAGTGCTGTAGACTTTTGGGAAAGCTGAATATTATGAACAGGTACATAACTAGTCAGTGTCTGCAGGTCAAAGATCAGTTGCATTCTACTGGTCAAAATGTTTTGCATTTCTGTGGACAAGAATAACTTGGGTCACTATCAGTTTTCTAGAGTTATGAAATAGCCCAAAGACAGTAAAAGGCACAAATAATCTAGAAAGAAGGCTAGATAGGACATTCAGTACTTGTTATCATCCATTTCGAAATCTTTCATAATTTTTTTCTTGCCAATAGTTGGAAACATTTTTTTACTTTTGTCTTTTACTATGCTTATCCCCCCCTTTTTTTTTGGCCATACAAAAGTTTTTTTATTTTTATAAAAATAAATTCATCATTCTTTTCCTTTCTTGTTTCTGAATTTTGAATCGGAGGAAGTTTTCCCATATTCCCAGATTATAGAGGAATACACCCACGTTTTCTTTTGGTACTTGTGTGACTTTATTTTTTACTTTTGCATATTTTATTCTTTTTGTATTTTCCTGGGGTATGAGATGATGAATGGTTCCAGTTTTATGTGGCAATCCAGCTATCCCAACTCTTCTTATTGTAAAGTAGATCTTTTTCACATTGATTTGAGATGCAGCCACTATCACTTAGTGAGTCTATCTCTAGTTTTTCTATTCTGTTCACTGTCTGTATATTTGGGTACTTGAATCAGAATATTAAGGTAACCCACAACCATCTTGTATGTGGATAAAGATGTTTTGGGTGCTTGGCCGCTCAGTTGTGTCCGACTCTTTGCGACCCCACGGACTGTTTCCTGCCAACTCCTCTGTCCATGGGATTCTCTAGGCAAGAACACTGGAATGGGTTGCCATTTCCTTCTCCATGTTTTGGGTGTGGCTGACAAAAATATTTTTTTTGTAGTGTACCTGAAATGAAGTTAAATCTAAACCATCAATTTGTCAAATAACTTTATATTCTTATATTTTCATCCATTAACTTCATCACTTGTTTTGAGAATAAGTTATGCTCTAGGCACTGGGGATAAATAAGACATTGTCTTTGCCTTTGAGAGTGTCTAAAAACTGTTTTAGACACTGGATATATGTGTTCAAATTATGTTTTACAATTCTGCTTATTGCATGATTATCACCAACGAACCCCTCCTTATCAGGTAGGTATCATTTTTGCTTTTTGGAAAGATATTTTTATATCTAGAAGAGTCTTTACAAATAGCACAACTATCATTTACCCCCTTTTCTAAAGCAGGTTTCTGAATTTTCTTAATTTTTTTTGGCTACATTTTGTTACTTCTCAAATTTTTGGGTCATGTTTTATCTTATATTTTTGTTAGGCTTAATTTTGAAATGTAGTTACTGAAAATTCTATGAGATTGCAATACATGCTTTAGAGCTAGGTCAAGTCCTTCTGATTAAAATACTGCTTCTTTGGTCTGCTAATTGAGTAAGCACTTAAATTTGTCAGAATTTGTTATATGACTGATGAATGTCAGTGAAATGAGACTTGGTTGAGAACCATCCATAATGGCAATTTTATATTTTGTTCAGCATATTTTAAAACTTGTTTGTGCTAGTACATAGAAATTAAAATTATATTTTCATGTTTCAGTTTACTGTCAGCAGACTTTGTGTACTTCAGAATTGTTTGAAGACTTAACTTGGTTCTTATCTAACAGTGATTCAAACACAAATTTGAAAAGAATGTCTGTCTATGTTATTTTGGTTCTGGTTTCAAATAACAGTAAGTACATTCTCTTATGTTATAGAAATATTTTTTAAAATAATAAATTGGGACAGTATTAATCTTTTTATTCTAGTCAGTGCCTTTTAAAACCTTACTAACTTTTTAGAACTACTGGTTCTAAAGACAATATAGCATGATTTTAATTATTTAATATTTATTAATTTAAAAAATAGTAAAGTGATTTGTATTATTTAACTAGCATTGAAAAGGAATGGGATTAAAAGCAAAAGAGAAGCATTTAATGAATTGTTGTTGTTTCGACACTAAGTCATGTCCAACTCTTTTGTGACCCCCATGGACTATAGCCTACCAGGCTCCTCTGTCCAGGGGATTTCTCAGGCAAGGATACTGGAGTGGGTTGCCATTTCCTTCTCCAGGAGATCTTCCTGACCCAGGGATCGAACCCACGTCTCCTGCACTGGCAGGCAGATTCTTTACTGCTGAGCCACCAGGGAAGCCCCATTTAATGAATTTATTTGGTTGATTTTCCATTGAATTGGCCATTCAGTTATCATCAGATTTAAGGTCATTATATCAGTCAGCAATGACCTTAAATTTCATGTAGCTCTTGGCTAAAGTTTTACTTTGCTTTTGTTGTTTTAGTTTTATTTTGGAATAATCTTAGCTTCACAAAAAGTTGCAAAGATATTATATAGAGTGTTCCTGTATACCTCTTGCTCAGGCTAAAGGCTATTTTTTTGTTGCTTTATTTAGATCTTCAAATTGTTAGAAATTTTATATGCATTTAAATGCTTCTAGATTTTATTTTTTCAGTTTTTAATATTTTAAATTATTTTTTTCTATTTTGGAGCATATTTTGGTACTATAATACAGAACTATGCAAAATAAATGTTTTGTGATTTTTAGAGGAAATTTGAATACTGTCATTCTCTAAGCATAAGTAATACATTTTCCATAATAATCTTGATTATATATTTTTTACCTACTTTAACTCTGTATTGTACTTTATAATACTTTAAAATGGCTGAAAGTTATTTATTAAAAGTACTGCTTAAATGTTGTTTTCCATTTGTGCAAAATTATTTTCTAAACAGAAATCTTTCATGTAATACATAGCAATTTTTTTAAGGGACTGGACAGACACTTGTGAGAGAAACAGGTTGTATTTCAGTTCTATCACAGTTGTTCAAGTAAGTAAATATATGTTTCTTCTTATTAATTATTCATAGCTTAATACCTTAACACATATGTATTAATTACTTTCTTTACTCTTTAACCTAATAGGACTGTTCTTTCAAAATATGAGTTGAATTTGTCAGATGAAAGTGCTTTTCAGAGTTATCAGTTGTGGTCTTCAGTGTGTAGTACTCTGTGTGTCTGTGTCAACAATCCTCAAAATGGTAATTATCTCAAATATTTAAATACAAAAAAAGACTAAAAACAAATAAAAAGCTGATATTTTCCAAGTATACTAAAATATGATTGCCTTTATCCCTTTCAGATGAAAATCAAATGCTTTGCTGCTCACTTTTTACGCATGCTAATGACTGGCTGATAAATTGCATGAAAGCTGAGATAATTCGCCCTATTTGCTCATTTATTGGACTCACTCTTGCAAATAACAGTAAGTATTCATTATTCTCCAGGCTTTATTTGAAGAACTATATTTCAAAGCATAACCTATTGAATTAATTAATGAATTCCAAGTAAATTGGGTCGTTTTGGATGCATTTTACTATTGTATAAGTTAAAATCTTATACATAGAAAAACATAGCAAAACTATAAAAACCCACATAGAGTGTTCTCTGAAAAAATTAGAAATTAATAAAAATAAAACATCTAGAAAAGTTCCTAATATCTAGAAATTAAGCAACAAAATACTAAAAACCCACATCAAAACAAAAACACAAACCTATGAGTCAAAACAAATTACAAAGGAAATTAGAAATGTTTTTAATTTAATGATGATGAAAACACAATATTTTTGACGGAAAGGCTTGCATAGGAAAGAAAAAAGGTCCCATATCAATTATATTAGTTTCCACCTAAGAAACTAAATAATAAAACAAGTCAATGTAAGCATAACAAAGGGAATAATAAAGAGAACATTAGCAATCAATGAAATATAAAAAGAACAGAATAGAGAAATAAATTAAACCAAAAACTAGATCTTTGAAAAGATCAGTAAAATGGATCCTTTACCCAGACTAATCACAAAATAGAGAGAAGGCCCAAATTATGAGGAATATAGCTTTATGCCACTAAATTAGATAACTGAAGTGAACTGGACAAATTCTTTGAAAGACAAGCTACAAAAGCTCACTCAAGAAGAAATATATAACCTGAGTATTCAGTATCTAACACAGAAATTGAATTTGTAGTTTAAAACCTTAACACAGGAAATTCTAGGTCATAAAGGCTTCACTGGTAAATTCTACCAAACATTTAAGGAAAAAGAGTTCTACATAAATTATTTCAAGAAGTAGAAGTAGAAAAAATACTTCCCAACAAACTTTTAAGGCCAGCGTTATTTCCATACTAAAGCTTGAAAAAAGCATTACAAGAAAACTATAGGCCAATATCCTATATATATATAGATATAAACACCCGTAACAAAATATTGACAAATCAATCCAGCAAAATATAGAAAGGATAATGTATTCTGATTAGGTGACATTCATTTTAGGAATGCAAGGTTGGTTTAACGTTAGGAAATTCACAATATTCATAGACTAGAAAAGAAAATATGATCTTCAAAAATGTAGGAAAAGCTTTTCACGTAATTTAACATACATTCATGACAAAAGATTGTCATGTTCCTAGGTGAGCTAGGAACAGAAAGGAACTTTCTCATTCATGACATTCATGACAAAAGATTGTCTGTTCCTAGGTGAGCTAGGAACAGAAGGGAACTTTCTCGATGTGATAAAGGGCCTCTACAAAATATTATAGCTAATACACTTAAATGGTGAAGGACTTAATGCTTTTCCCCTAAGATTGGAAAGAAGACAAGGATGGCCACTGTCTTTATTTAATTGGACATCCAAGTCAGTGCAATAAGGCAAAAAAATGAAATAAAAGGCATAGAGATTGAAAAGAAAGAAGAAAATATAGTACTTATTCATAGGTGACCTGATTGTATAAGAATCTACAAAAAGCTACAAAACTAATAAGTGATTTTAGCAAAGTTGCAGGATACAAGGTCATATGGAAACAATTACGAACTTAAAGTGACTATCATTTATGATAATATAAAAAACTCAAAATACTTAGGGATATATTTAGTGAAATATGTGGAATATATATATGCTGAAAACTATAAAACATTGCTGAGATTAAAAAAAAATTAAAACTTAATGGGAGAGATATCATACTCATGGATTATAAGATTCAATTATGTCATAATGTCACTTCTCAAATTCATCTCTAGATTCATAGCATTCCCTATCAAAATCTCAGCAGGCTTTTCTATAGAAATTGACAAGTTGATTCTAAAATTTACATGGAAATGCAAAGGGGCTAGGATAGTAAAATTTATTTGAAGAAGGACAAAATTGTAGAATTAATGTTTCTTGATTTCAATATGTACTGTACAGTAATCAACAGTGTAGTACTGGTGTAAGTGTAGGTATAGATCAATGGAACAAAATAGAGAGCCTAAAAATAGACACACACACACACACACACACACACATACACACACACATATATGGTTGATTTTCTACAAAGATGCCATGGTAACTCTATGTTAGAAAATGTAGTATTTTAAATAAATGATGCTGGTAAAAGTATTTACCTATCTGTGAAATATGAATATCAACCCTTACCTTATACAGTATGAAGTGAAGTGAAGTGTTAGTTGCTCAATCGTGTTTGATTCTTTGCAACTCAATTGACTGTAGCTCGCCAGGCTCCTCTGTCCATAGAATTCTCCAGGCAAGGATGCTGGAGTGGGTTGCCATTCCCTTCTCCAGGGAATCTTCCCAATTTGGGGATTGAACCTTCCCGCATTGCAGGCAGATTCTTTACCATCTGAGCCACCAGGGAAGTTGGTATACAAAATTAACACAATCTACAAAAATTAACTTTAAATGATCTATATACCTCAATATAAGAAATAAACTATAAAACTTCTAGACAAAAACAGGAACAAATCTTTATAATTTGGGAGTAGATACACATTTCTTAGGACACAAAAACATGAGCCACCAAAGAAAAAATTATCATTTGGAGTTCACTGAAATCGAAATGTTTTATTTTTCAAAAGTTCCTGTTAAGGTGAAAAGGCAAGCCATCGACTGGGAGAAAATATTTGCAAAATGTACATCTGATAAAGAACTTGTGCCCAGGAAAACCCCAAGGAGATATCACTATACACTCACTAGCATGACTAAAAGTAAAAAGGCTAGTGACATTAAATATTGAGGTTGTGGAACAACTAGAACTTTCTCACACATTGCTGGTGGTATATCTATATTCAGATATTTAAAGCAAATAGTTGTCTTTCACATGCTCACACGCAAAGGAACATATCTCTATATAATTTCAAAAATTGAAACCTATTTCCATGATGCTTTGACATTTCCTCTTTCTTTAAATACCAATTTAAATGAATGATACATAGAGGAACATATTACTCTCAGTGGATTGGTATGAAATAGATTAGAGGCATCATCAACTCAATAGACATGAGTTGGAGCAAACTCTGGGAGATAGTGAAGGACAGGGAAGCATGGCATGCTGCAGTCTCTGGGGTCGCAAAGAGTTGGACACGACTTAGTGACTGAACTACAATTTTAAATACTCTGTACAAGTGTAGACTAGGATGTTCTGCTTATAAGTCTGATTTTTCATTACATAGAATATAATTGAAAATACTTTTTAGTAAAACCTATTTTGGAGTCCCTGTAATACTGAAAATGTCTGAATGAATGAAAGTTGGTCAATCATGTCCGACTCTTTGCCACCAGTCGTGTCTGACTCTTTGCAGGATTATAGTGTACCAGGCTTCTCTGTCCATGGAATTTTCCAGGCAAGAATACTGGAGTGGGTTGCCATTTCCTTTTCCAGGGGATCTTGCTGACTCAGGGATAGAACCGGGGTCTCCCACACTGCAGGCAGATTCTTTACTATCTAAGCCACAGGGAAATTGGAGAAACTGAAAATGTTTACATAGCCTTAAATAACATTTCCTAACAGTCTGTTCCCAGATATAGAAATTTTTGAACATGATTTTTTTTAGATTAAGAGCTTTGTGTTTTATTAAACAATTTTAATATAAAAAGTACTTTTTGTGTTTAAATCATCCTGGCTCAATTTGTGGTTCTAGGGTAGACCGGAAAGAAGGTTTATCACAGAATTATAATCATTAGCCCATATATCCATTGATTATATGTCCCCTGCTTGGATAGGGGCTATAGAGACTATTGAATGCATAGACCCATGGGGTACTTACCCATCAGAATCATTTTCAACAGGGGAACAAAAGACTGAAGGCTTTTAAAAAATGTATCTGTCATTGAATCTTTGCTTGGAATAGTTGTTATGACTCTCAGTAATATGTTATACTTTTATGCTCTAAGAAGTAAAAGAATTAGGCTTACTTAAATAAGATGGATGAAATATGTGGGGTTTTTTTGAAACAGTTAAATTACTTTGTTTTTTGTTGATTTAGCCAATCTGAGGAATGAGTTATTTTGGAATTCAGAAAATAGGCAGCTTGCTGGTTGTAATACCAAGCTAAATAAATGAATCTATAGCTCTTGTAGGACTTGAGTTTAATATCATTCTTGCAAAATTTACCAGTTCTTGATCAATGAAATGAGATGTCTAACATACAAGAAAGAAGTACTATACTATACATATGGTTGTACTATGTTGAAATGAGTTTCTTGTATAAGTAAATAGAATCAGTCTTGTGATTATGTACATGCATAGGTAAGGATTAGATTTTTCATTCTTTAATTTTGGGATTTTTAGTAAGTATTTTTAAAAGTCAAGTTAATGTTATATTTAGTACAAGTTAATTTAATGAAACCATATACTTGTCTTATTTGAAGTATTAATAGTTCTGCTACTTTTTTCCTTAAGCTTATGTTCAGAAATACTTTATATCTGTGGGTGGACTGGATGTATTGTCTCAAGTTCTTGTGCAACTGGAATCTGATTCACACAAGACTCCTTTCAGTGCTAAACTTGCAGTGGTGGTGACAAAGACAGTGGATGCATGCATCGCTGATAATCGTGAGTGAAAATGCTTAGTAATTTTTCCACAGTTGCATTTTGTTTGAATTTGGCATGGTGAGTGTTGAAATGGTATTGAACACAAACATGGATTGGACTTCTAGTTTCTCATAAGGGGGAGAGAAACTTAGAAATTATCTAGTCCGACTCCTTATTTTCTCATGGAGGTTATGACGTCCTTAAGGATTCAAATCTAGGTCTTCTGATTTCAGATTTGATGATAGAATCAAGAGAAGAGTCTGTCAGTCTTAAATCTTTGTTTCACTTACAAAGCAGCATTAAATGAAAAAGATTAGAAATCAAGGGACATTTTGGAGACATAGGGAATGGAAAGTCCGATTTATAGATTTTAAAAAATGAGATAAAGAATTAAGGTATGCCTCTATCCAGTAAGTATGAGAGGAACTTATCCTCCCACAACTAGTGAGTGGCTGAACCAGACTAGAACTTATGGCTATAGATTTTAAAAAATGATGTAAAGAATTAAGGTATGCCTCTATCTGCTAAGTATGAGTTGGACTCATCCTACCATAACAACTGAGTGGCTGAACTAGACTAGAACTCATAGCTGCTTCTCACATGTACAAATACTGAAGAATGATAGTCCACAAATTTTGTAATAAGCAGTTCTTGAAATTCATAAATAACTTAAAAAAATGGTAGATCATTTTTTAAAAATTCAGTTATGTGCTAGGCTCTATGTAAGCTCTAGAGATAAAAAAATCATTACGACATAGTCCTCTGAGGAATTCACAACCTTTTTGTTGCTATCAGGACTATTGGATTCTGAACTCTGTTTTTAAAAACTGCAAAAAAAAAAAACAACAACAACCCATGAGAAGTGTAACTTCTTGAATTTTTCACATCTCAGTATAGATTCAAGTATGCTTCACTGCATCATTAACATCAATAGAACCACGACCAGCTAGTAGTGTATTTCAATGACAGGCAGGAATTGATTACATAGGAAGGTCTATACTGTCAGTCTAGATAAGACAAGGTATGTAAGATGAGAGTAAGCAGCTTTTAGGGAAGGTAGTATTATTACTTCATATTCACAGCACTATACAGGACAACTTAGGAGAAGGCATCCTTCAAAAAATTTGCTTTAGTATAATGTCTTTAGTATGGGAAGAGGAATTAATGAGGGCTTTATAAGCCTCCATCTTATTATAATGCATTTGTTTATAGTCATACATATATATTACATGTTATATGAGATGTGAATTTTAGATACTATGTAGATATATAATATCATTCTCCCAGGATAAGATCTGAAAAATAGTATATGTAATATCTGGAAAATATGTATAGGTAGGGAGAAGCTGTAAGTTTGTACTTGTTCTTTTTTTTCCCCTTTTTAAGCTACTTTTGGTGTTGTATTATCCAAGTACCACATTGTTTCAAAACTTCTGGCATTGCTGCTTCTTGACAATCTGGATTCAGGAGAAAAATTTAGTGTCATACTTACTCTTGGTCATTGTACAGAGGATTGTGGTAAGTACTGGATTTATTTAGCATGTTAATTAAAACAGTAGAGTGGAAATACACTGTTATTTCCTCCCCAACTTAAAAGTACTGTTGCCTTTCTCCTAGTCCCCCAGCCAGTCATTCATTGCTCCTCATCCTTCTTCATCCATGGTATTCAGTCAGTCACTAAGACCTGTGGTTCTATGAATACATCTGTTTATCCTTCCTTATCATTTTCTACTCAATTCCAGTGCTACTTTCCCAACTTAAGCCCTTAGCCCCTCAACATCTTTCATCAGGGTTTTTGCAAGAGAGTCCTCCTTGTGTCCTCTTCCTTCTGTCTCCGTTTTTTCATTCTATTCCTCACATTGCTGCACAGATATGATCCTGTTCTCCCTTGTTGAAAATCTTCAAAAAGTTCTATCTTTCTTTCTCTATTTATCATTCTCTCCTATTTTTTCTCTTCCCCTTTCATTTTTTCCCTCTCTAGTTTCCTGCCATGTCACTTGCCTCCTTTCCAACCTTCTTCACTTTTCTCTCTCTCCTCCTCCCATGTTTCCATTTCCCTTTCTTTGTGCTTTCTTGCTTCTTCTGCTCTCTCCCCTCATTTTCCATTCTCTCCATTCATTTATTTCTCTATACTTTCTCTTCACCTGTATATAATTTAGGGTTTACTATGCCTTTAAACGGAGAAAGCAATGGCACCCCATTCCAGTACTCTTGGCTGAAAAATCCCATGGATGGAAGAGCCTGGTGGGCTGCAGTCCATGGGGTCGTGAAGAGTTGGACACGACTGAGCGACTTCACTTTCACTTTTCACTTTCATGCATTGGAGAAGGAAATGGCAACCCACTCCAGTGTTCTTGCCGGGAGAATCCCAGGGACTGGGGAGCCTGGTGGGCTGCCGTCTATGGGGTCACACAGAGTCAGACATGACTGAAGCGACTTAGCAGCATACCTTTAAAATTATTAATTTTTATTTTTTAATTGCGGTATAATTGGCAACTAAACCTTTTTTTAAACCAAGTGAGGACAGTTCATTTACTCTTATGAGATATGACACTACTCTGTGGCTGTATTTCACAGATTATCACTTATGAGACGTAGGTATCTTATGTAAGTAGATTATTTTCTAAATTGAAAATACTTTTGAAACTTTGTTTTTCTGTATTTTTAAATTTGAACTATGTTGATAATTATCACAAGAAAGAATTATGACCTCATGCATATAGTTTAAGATAAAATAACTCTCAGAATTCCATGATGGTCCAGTGGTTAGGACTTGGCACTTTCACTATCAGTTTGATCTCTGCTTGGGGAACCAAGATCTCGTAAGCCCCATGGCACACCCAAAAGAAAGATGAAATAACTATTTTCTACTTTAATTTTTGATGTGTTTTCCAGAGGAAAATCAGTATGACTTTTTTAAAAACAATGGCCTTCCACTCATGATACAAGCCTTAACTGAATCTCAGAGTGAGGAACTAAACAAAGCTGCCACTTTTGTGCTTCACAACTGCAAAAAAATTAGTAAGTTTACTATTACTTAAAAAAATGCCTACCAAAGTTTTTGAAAGAGAATTTACATCTGCTTTTTAGCTCCCAGCCTCCTCTTACATTTGAAAAGTAGATTATATAATTTTGACATGACAGCTAGAGTATTACAGCATATAAAAAAACTTCTGTGGAAGGGAGCAACAGTATAGATAATTCACTTATTTAATGCACTGTGGACAGATTTAGTTGTAGGACTTAAATCTGAGGGCTACAGGTGACTTAGGATTAAATCATAATATAAAGTACTTTCATTTATTTATTTAAAAAATATTTGAGTGCCTCTTATTTGCCAGGCACTGTGCTAGGCTTTAGGGAGACAGTGATAAGGTACAGCAGTCTATGTGCTCATAGAACAGTTTAACTGGAGAAATAGGAAGTAGATGAATATATTATTATAAATTAATGCAAAGGTTAAGATTGGATGGAGCACAGATCTTAACCTGTAATAAAAGACAGTGACCTAGACTTGGAGCAGAACAGGCTTTGGGAGGAAGTGATTTTTCACCTGAGATCTGAATGTAGAGTTAATTAGGTGAAAAGAAGGGAGTTTGTCTTGGTCCAGTGTCTCAAGCATAAGCAACAGTGAGGCACAAAGGTCCTGTGAGAGGAGACAACCTGGAGCATCCAAGAATTGATGGCTGGAGCATAGCGGAAATAGCCCTGAAAAGGAGTTTGGTCTTTTGAAAGGAAAATTGCAGCCACAATACGTAAAAAAATTTAAAATTATAGGAAGGAACCTATAATCCACAGTTGTGGAAACTGTGTTAAAAAAATACTTTAAAACCAGTATGCATAAACTTGAGCATGTTTATATGCCTGGTATAACATGTTTTCATGCTATTTTTTCCCTATAATTCTGAAAAGTAAAGTCTATTTTATGACTCTTCGGGTCCTCAACTTCTGCCAAGCACTTTCTTTCCACTTAGTTTCGTTACCAATTAGGCAGTTAAGATGGTTTGGATGTGCAAAATTTAGAGAAGGGGTTGTGGGGTATGAGTTTGTCCTTATTTCAAGTGTTCAAATAGCATTTCTAGTAATGGATAAACTCACTATTTTTTTTTCCATATTTCAAAGCTGAGAAGTTATCTCTAAGCCTAGAAGAATATTCTTTTGATAAAAATGAAGAGCATTTAAAGGACATAAATATGAAAGAGAAGAATCTTGAAGATTATTGGAAGAAAGCAAAGGAAATTTTACACAGAATAGAAGAACTTGAAACAGAAGGAAATGAGGTTGGCTTTTTTGTTTCAAATAATACAGAACTTTTTTCAAAAATTTTTTAATAATAGAAGTTGGAGGGTAAAATATTTTTCTTACAAATTTAATTTTTATTTTTATGGTTTTAAATTTAAAATTCAATAGTAATACTTGAGGAATCATCCTTGAACACAGAAAAAAAATATTTTTAAAAAGTGAAAATGAAGGACTTCCCTGGTGGTCCAGTGGTTAAGAGTCCGCCTTCCAATACAGTGCATGCAGGTTCAATTCCTGGTCAGGGAATTAAGATCCCACATTCCACGTGGGCATTAAGCCTGGCCTTCACGACTAGAGAGCCTTCTTGCTGCAGACGGCAGAGCCCAGGCACTCCAGAACCTTGGTCTCTACAACTACAGAGAAGCCTAGGTGCCACAACTGTAGAGCAGCTTAAAATAAATATTTTAAAAAGTGGAAATAATGACTGAAAAAATAAGAGACATGGAGGATAGAGTCATGAGATCTATCATTTATATAGTAAGGGTTTGAGAAAGAGAAAGAATGGAGAAGTAATAGTTGACCCTTGAACAACAGGTGTTTGAACTGCTTGAATCTATTCATACATGACTTATTTTGACTTTATTTTTGTGTAAACTGTGAGATATATGTTCCCATCTGACTATCCAATGTCCCCTTTCTCCCTAATGTAAACTTCATCTTTTATAATGTATATTCTATTGACAATCATAAACTTTTTATATATTATTTAAAGGGAGTGTAATTTGGATTATAAAACAAATGATTATTTTGAAATTATTTACTTATTTTTACATTATAGGAAAATATAAAAGGAGAGAATTATAAGAATAATGTTTCATCTGTGAACATAAATATTCAAGATACACTGAAACACCTCCATGCAGATAGCAGCGGTGGTGTTCCCAAAGCAGAGGATAAAGATAAAAGCCAGGCTAGAAAGCTACATGGTTCTAAGTCCCATAAAGTCATGTCTAAAGCATGTACAAATGATGATCAAGTGAAGATGGTATTACGGAGTGCAAATCCAGTTAATGCTTGTTATAGGGAGAGTGGGCAAAATAAGACTTTATGTACAGCCAATTCAAGCTGCAAACAAAACCTATGTGAAGAAACAACTTCTGAAAAAAAGAACTTTGTTTCTCAGTCAAGGTATAATTTAATAATTGTTTCTAACTTTTATTTACTTATTCAGCATTTGTGTGTGTGTGTGCCTGTAGTACAATGTGCTATACTCTTTAAGCACTGGGATACAGAAATGATAAAACATGGTTTTGGGGAGGAACCTAATGTAGGAAGTTTTGGGAAAGGGGTTTGGATGGGACAGTCTTGGCCAATTCATCTAGGGTCTGGCATGTCATGCGCAAGATTTTCTGTTTTAACTTACAAGGTATAAGGAGCCATTGACAATTTTAAATCAAATGGCATAGTCAGATTTGAATTTTAGAAGGGATACTCAGAAAACTTAAACTGAATGTCTATAGCTGAAATAACGATGCACATATTGATACTCAATCAGCAATTTGGCAAAAGCCAGTTTGTAAGTTTAATTTGATAAATGGGGTTAAGGTGTGAATAAGATCTGGTTTAGGCTCACCTTTTCATTTGTTCCCTGTACCTCCTCTCCTGTACATGTTCTTTCTCCCTCACGGGTAGCCTATGGGGCTGGACCTGGAATCATAGGCTTTCTTCCAAGAACCTATCTTGCGTTCTGCTCTTCTGATAGTTACTGGACTATGAGGGAGACTGAAGAGGATGCTGCTATGTTTTGGGAGGTTGTAGGGTAAACCAAGTGTTAGAAAGATGGATTATATCATCACATTCCCTTTTTCCTTTTCCAAACCATTCTTCATGTAATTTTAACTTGATTTCTTAGGGATGTAGAATTGGGAATTAGTGAAATATGCTCTTGCGCCAGCCTTCTTGCCCTCTGGCCCACTGAATTTGTTATTTCCTCTTTTTTGCTTTTCTTCTTTCCTATTTTCCTTTTTTTTCCCCCATGTTTCTGCTGACATCGGTATTATTGCCCTTTGGAGTCTTGTTTAACTCCACTTTTTTTTTTTTAATTGAAGTAGAGTTGATGTTACAGTTACAATGTTTCAGCTGTACAACAGTGATTCACTTACTATTCTTTTTCAGATTCTTTTCCATTATACATTACTCCAAGATATTGAATCTAGTTTCCCATTCTATACTGTAGGTCCTTATTATCTATTTATATATAATAATTAACTCCACTTTTAGAAACAAGGTTGTATGTAACTGCTGCATTCCATACTTGGGCAGAATTTGGTGAGTTTTGGTAGATCCTGGTGCCAGCTCCTTCTGTCTGCCAAACTCTGCTTATATAGAAACATTTGTTCACACACCAGTGTTTACTTATAGTAATCTTGTGTCTGTTTTCTTTTAGAGACCATATTTTTAAACACCCAACTCCTGTTGCCCAAAACACAAAGCAACACTTACCAGTAACAGGTATGACTAAAAATGTTTCTTCTTTGATTGTTGAACATATTCAAGTGATATAGCTAAAAATGTACATTGGTATATCTTCTCTCTGACATATAAGCCATGCCTCTACCTCTCTTTCAAACTAAGTGCTTCAGTCACCTTTTGTTAATATCCAGAACCTTTCTGTTTATCCACTAGGATGACGGATGTGTAGTCCTGGGCTACAGTTTATAAAAATTTTCAGAATTAATAAATCTTGTAAATGTCACATACTTTTTACTAATCAAAAATACCTTGCATTTTGCATTTTTTTTTCCAGATCCATTTACATTATGTTCAGATATAATAAATAAAGAAGTCATCAGTTTTCTAGAAACAGACAGTTGTTCCAAAATGTTGAGGTATAGATGCTCAGGTAAGTATTTTTTTAATTGTAATTGTTTCATAATTAAAGTTTATATGACATAAGTTAACTAGAATTTGTAATAGTTCTACCAGTGTGATTTAAACTTCATTCCCTTTGGAGAAATAACAATCATGGGTGTCATAAAAAATGCAAATTAATACCTTTTATCTACAGTAGCCTGTGTTCCCAATATTTGTTCATATGCGTCAACACAGCTAATAGTTTTTAAAAATTACCTTATAATTCTCTTTTTATCACCATCTATAAGTTTAGCTTTACTGAGTAAGGTAAACATTTTTTGTATTTTCAGAGAGTCAATAAATAGGTATATATTCTGGATTATGTTCTGAAAATCATAGACATTAACTGTCTATTATATTTATAGTAAATTTATAAGTTTTTCTAGTGTTCCATGTCCCATTATTTCTTTTTTCTTCGGGGTCCTCAGTGCCTACTCCATCCTTTCTTCTTCATATCCAAGCATTTGCTCTTTGTTTACTATTATTGTCACACTCTGCCCTTTGGAGAAAATTGAGGCTATTCCACATTAGGCTCAAAATACTACTGTTCTTCTGTTTTCCACCAGTCGTGTCCAACTCTTTGCAGGATTATAGCCTGCCAGGCTCCTCAGTCCATGGAATTTCCTACACAAGAATACTGGAGTGGGGTGCCATTTCCTCCTCTAGGGGATCTTCCTGACCAGGGATCGAGCCTGTGTCTCTGTCTCCTGCATTGGCAGGCAGATTCTTTACTACTGAGCCATCTGTTATTCCTTGATCTTTCTCCTCCTGCCAGATTTCTGCAGGTATTTCCCCCACTAAATAATCTACAGCACTTACTCAACTCTGCTGCAACATATACTTTTTGGTATCATCTCTCATTTTACTAATGATTTCAAATCTGTATCTCCACACTTCACTTGTACCTTGGGTTATAGCCACATTCTGCCATTTCCACCTGTATCCAGGACATACTCACTTTAATATCTTGTTATTTCAAGTTTAATATATTCAAAACACAACAACTTTCTCCCTCTTAAACTGCCCTCCCTCCAGCGTCTTCATTTTTGTTAATATTGCCACTATTCTTCTGGCCCCCCAAATTTCAAACATTGAGTCATCTATAACTATCTTTTCTCCTTACACCCCCTATTTCTAGTCTATCAGATTTGGTTCTTTCTTTCTTTCCCACACAGGCCTCTTTTCCTTAATGCCTCAATTACTCCAGCAACTCTGCAGCAGTCTTTCAGTCTCAAGTCTCACCAACCCCCAAGTCATGCATAGTGCTATTAACTTCTCTTCCTCGTGTGCTTTTTATCATGTTACCAGGGTAAAGAACCCTCAGTGCTCCTCTGTAACTCACCAAATCAAACTCTCTGCCTGGCTTTCAAAATTGTGTGGAATTTTGTTCTTGTTCCACTTGTAAAATTTTACTGTACATCTGTTCTACCCAAAATGTGCCATGCTTATTCCAGACTCTGCCATTCGATCTATCACAATTGAGCATTGTCCTAAACATCTCTTTTACCCTGCTGCTGCTGCGTTGCTTCAGTCATGTCCAACTCTGTGTGACCCTATAGACGGCAGCCCACCAGGCTCCTCCGTCCATGGGATTTTCCAGGCAAGAGTACTGGAGTGGGGTGCCATTGCCTTCTCCAATGCATGAAAGTGAAAAGTCAAAGTGAAGTCGCTCAGTCGTGTCCGGCTCTTAGCGACTCCATGGACTGCAGCCTACCAGGCTCCTCCGTCCATGGGATTTTCCAGGCAAGAGTACTGGAGTGGGGTGCCATTGCCTTCTCCGTCTTTTACCCTAATAGCTCATTATTCATCAATTTTACCTCAGAAATCTCTGCCTTCTCCCAGCAAATGTTGTATTTCAGAATCCCCACATTTATTTTCTGGACTATTTGAGTTATCCCTCAACTGATTCTCTTACTTTTCAGCTGAACTTTCTGTTAGACAAATTACATCATATCCCTGCTTGATAAATATCCCTCAGTTCTCCCATTGACTTGAAGATAGCTAAAAATCCTTAGGATGGTTCTCAAGACTCTTATTGATTGGCCCCTGGCAACCCTTACCAGCCTCAACTTTTCTCCCACACTTCTCATACCTATACTCTAGCCACACATGACACCTATGATTGTCTGAACACACTACACTTTCTCACTCTTCTGTGCTTTTGAAAATGTTCTTTGTATTTAAAATGTCTTCATCCCTGCCAACTTTTTGTCTGGCTAACTTTTCCTTTAGGTGACAGGCAAATAGAGTACCTTATAATGTATGGATGTGGCTAACATTACCTGAAGCTACTGATCAATGTTAAAATTTAAAAAAAGATAGTCAGACTTTATGTGTCTGTTAATATGATGCAGTTAGAAGTCCACAGTACTACCTGAGAGGAATTCTACTAAAAACAAGTTAATCTGAATCTGATCAGTCATCTAGATCTACTTAACAGTTTCTTGGGCACACAGGAACATTTTAAAGGATACAACTAGGATGTAATCAGCAAAACCCTAACTTTGGGAACCTGCACATTACAAATGACCTGGTGTCTCCAACAGGCAAATGACAAAGAGGAAGAGAGGAGAATTGATAGATTAAAAGAAACTCAAGAGACGTATCAGCTGAATGTAATGGTCAACCTTGTTTGAATCATGATTCAAATAAACCGACCATAAAAAGAAAGTTTTAAAATGATGGGGAAATTGAGCATTGACTGGATATTAGATTACATTAAGCATAATTTTCTTAGGTGTGATAGTGGTTTTGCTGTTTAAAAAAATAAGACAAAATAAGTACTTTTTAAAGAGTTCTTATCTGTTGAGAATGCATATGAAATAATACTCAAATGCAACTTCCAGGCTTCATAATCCAGTGTGTACAGGAAGGCAGAGCTGAGTAGGTAGAGAAAGATAAAATATGATTGGTCATGAGTTAAGAATAGTTGAAGCTAGATGATGGAAACATGGTGGTTCATTATTCTTTTCCATTCATTCTCATGTATTTGAAGTGTTCCATAATATTAAAAAAAAAAAAAAAAAGATGACTGAGCCTAAGGGTCACTTCTTTTGGATATCTTCCCTGACAGTGACTCCTGCTCAGAATTAGACCAAGCTAGACTCTCCTTTCCTATATCACCATAAGTGTTTACACCTCTGTGGCAACACTTGTATTTGTTGTCTTTACTTTTTCATATGATGTGGCTTTGAGTTTCTTGATGTATTTATAATTAACTTCCTGATTTCACTTGTTACTATCATAAAGATATTTGCTTTCATAAATTTGTTATTAAATATTTTATAACATCTATGCATCATTTTAATTTGTTTTCTTTTAGGTTGCATAGCAGTAGGAAAATCCCTGAATAGTCGAAATTTTAGCAAGCTCTTGCACTGTTGCCCATACCAATGTGATCGTCACAAAGTCATTGTGGAAGCTGAAGACAGATATAAAAGTGAACTAAGGAAATCACTTATCTGTAACAAAAGTAATTAATTCAGCAGTTTAAAAACTGTAATTATGACTGTACCTTCTGAACTATGATCTAGAACGTTAAGTATATTAAAAGCTAAAGGGTACAAAAAGTGTTGAAAAGAAAATCTGTCTCTGAGCAACCATAATTTAAAATGTTCCCAGGGAGTAGATTTAGTCTCTGGTGGTTTAAAAATTCTTCCTAATCCACCTAAGGAGTCCCATTAGAAGGGGGAAAAAGGAAATATCATACTAATGGAATTGTGATACTACTCAGATTAATACTTTAAGTAGGCTAAATGTTTTCGTATTTTTCAGAAATTCTGCTGACCCCACGTAGAAGACGTCAACTCAGTAGTGAATCTACTACCCCTGGAAGAATAAGTGAATATACTTAATTTTTAAATAAATATAAATTTCATATATTCCTGAAATAGAACAGCTCAATGACTGTTCTCAGTCACATCATTAATGGCTTCTAAATAATAACCCTTGGCTCTGATAAGAGTCATATTTCCTGAGAAAAGAGGTTTCGCTCCTCCCTTCCTCATGCCACTCGCTCATCTCTTGCTTTCTAGCTGGGGAAGGAGCAGGAAAAACTTAACATTTATTAAGAACCCATTATGTATTAGGTGTTTTATAGACATTATTTCCTTTATTTCATAAAATAAAATTGTAAGATAAGGTATTACTTTATTTCCACTTTACTTTCTTTTCTTTTAGGTTGCATAGCAATAGGAAAATCCCTGAATAGCCAAAATTTGCCAGTGAGCAAATGGCAGGACTTAGATTCAAATGCAAGTTTGTCTTTCTTCAGAACCCCCAGTTCATTCCTCTGTATCACATTTCTATTTTAGCACTTCAGATAATCAAAATTGAAAAGACAAATAGTATAAAGCTTAGATCCCTGCTTAAAAATTAATATACTTCTCAAACTATGAGTTAATTTATAGTTTTTTTTTAAACTACAGGGTTAACAGTTCAGGTTTATCACCATTTCAAATTTATCATGAGACTTAAAGAACATTACCATTTTCTTCTGTTCATATGGAATTAGTACCTGCAGAATAAGAGTAAGCAATTGAGTACATTACTTGTCAAAGTAACCTAGAAATTAATAGCCATTAGTAACTATAGAGTCATTCTGTTATTTATTGTGAAGAGGTCTGGACTTGATCCATCCAGGAAACATTTTGCCACTCACTTTTGTTTGGCCATTTTCACTGCCAAAACCTTGAAAGAAATTTCAAATTTACTTTTTATAACTGGGTCTTTTTCAAGATTAAAATTTCTGCATATAAATTAAAATTAAGTGCAATACCAGTATAGGGTAGCCCACTTTTTGAAGTAATATTTTCTGTAGAAACTGTTAGAAAATACATATTTTTCCATAGAAATGTTGCAGTTGGAAATCTTGTCTTTGACAAGGAATTGGCATCAAATTAACAATAGAATTTCTTCAGCAGCATGTCTTAAAAGCAAATATAAAACAACTGAAAATATTTGATAATCATTTTTCATAGTAAAGTCATTTGCAGAACCTCATGAAATATACATAATTATTCCTATATATTGATTATACAAAGGGATCCTAAATACTGTTAGAATCATTTTCAACTCATAAACACCTACATCTTTTTTGTAGGTTAGAACTGCTTAGTTAAAATCAAATAATAAGTTGGCCTGCTTTTTTTCAAATTTAGGCATCTGGAGGATTAGATTGGTCTTATATCTCTTATGGGGCTTCCCAGGTGGCACTAGTGGTAAAGAACCTGCCTGCGAAGGCAGGAGACGTGGGTCAGGAAGATCCCCTGGAGGAGGGCATGGCAACCCACTCCAGTAATCTTGCTTGGAGAATCCCATGGACAAAGGAACCTGGAAGACTATAGTCCATGGGATCACAAAAAGTGGGACATGTCTGAAGCGACTTAGTATGCATGCATATCTCTTTTACAAGTAGGCCAGGAATATTTGATGTACTGTTTTCCCCCTCTTAATAAATATCCCTTTCATACTAGAGACATTCATTACCTTTCATTTGGTTATAGGTTACACTCAAATTTGAGACTGTTCTTTTGAGAAGGGACCATTGCAGCATCTAAGTATTTAAAAGAGTCTTGGGGACAAGGCTTTTTTAGGATGGATTGAAAAATAAGTCTAAAACTGAGGCTTCTTGCCTACTTTACCCTGCTATTTTCTTCCCCCTGTTTTCTTCTAATGCCCAATCAGTATAAAAAAGAGCACTAAAGAAGCCACAGAAGGGAGCCTTGTGATGTAGAGAGCTGTTTCCCCTTGTAGGCTGCCCACTACTCTGCTGCAGAAACCTTTGAGGAGTTGAGCACAGATGTTAATTTAAGTTAGAAGTCATTGAAATGGCAACTGCAGTAGAAAAGTGGGGATGGGCTCTACATGAACACCCCAAGACCCAATATCCTGAATGATATAATAACCCATCTGGTTCTGATTATAATGAGTTTTGAGATCATTTAGCAAGTCAAATTGAAATCATCTATTTCTTGGAGAACTACAGTTTTCCAGTAGACCCAAAAGTAAGAAGTAATTTCATTGATGAGTTTTTAAAAAATTTATATATATATATATATTAATTTTATATTTAAAATATATTAAATATATATGATTTTATTTTTGGTTGCTCTTTGTCTTCGTTGCTGCGTGCAGGCACTCTCTAGTTGTGCGGAGAGCAGGGGCTACTCTCCATCGCAATGCATGGGCTTCTCATTGAGGTGGCTTCTCTTGTGGAACACAGAGTCTAGGCACACAGGCGTCAGTGGTTGCAGCACACAAGCTCAGCAGTTGTGGCACACTGGCTTAGTTACTCTGAGGCATGTGGAATCTACCCAGACCACAGATCGAACCCGTGTCCCCTGCACTGGCAGGTGGATTCCTATCCACTGTACCACCAGGGAAGTCCCAGTGATAAGTTTTAAAACACTTTTTACCAGTAGTAACTTTTTTTTTCTTTCAACAAATATTTATTGATCACCTCCCATGTGTCTGACACAATTTTAGGCACAGGGGACATAATGGTGAGTGAAACAGACAAAAATCCCAGTCTTCATGAATCTGACATTCTAAGCAATACCATTTGATAATAATTAGACATTGTTTCATTGATTTCTTGGCCTTCTGCTGCTAAGATTTTTCTCTTCTGATTTAAGAGATCTGAACTGTGGCTTCTATCTTAGGAGAGATGGACTAACAGTCCTGACCTGCAAAGGCAAGATTTTCTAAGGTTGTCCCAGCAGTTATTCCAGGTCCTACTAGAGTGAATAGCAGCCTTATTTGGAAATACAAAAACTCCTCCTCATCAGCATTAACAATGAATTAAAAGCCTTAAAGGAAGAGTATTTCCTGGTAATCATGACTAGAAAATATTTGTTTACGGATACCAACTGTGTATTCTTTCTGTTGTAGAAATTACCCCTAAAAACCAGATAAAACTTCCTCCTTGTGCAGCCTGGTTGGTTTGCTTTTTTTTTTTTTTTTTTTAGTTTTAATCAAGCTGAGCCCTCATATAGGTAAAGAACATGTTCTTTAAGTCAAATTTCAAAAGAGACCCTTAATCCTTTAAAAATATTAATCAAGCATGATAATTAAAGTAACAAGTGTTGATATTCTTTTCTATGAAGTTATGGAGCCCTTTGGGAAGACTGTAGCTGTAAGACAGGTAAGTGGTTCACTGTCTTCACAGAAATGTTGAAAGAGTTAACAACCAAATGTTTATAAAATTTTGTGTTTCTTGATTATCGTAAGATTAAGTTACAATTATTGCAGGATCACAGTGATAGCATCTAGGTTGATAGTAGGTGCTCAGAGTTTGTTTGTTTGTTTTCATTTGAAGTGGATTTCCATATGATGAGTAGCCCAGGCATGAAGTTTTCTCACTGTGTAATCCATATCCTTAGAATAAGTTTTTATTTGATTCTCAAGATCTCTTTTTTTAGCAAGTACTAATATATTCTACAATTCTCATTAATTACAGAGAAAAGAAGAATTCGTAAAAACTTTACCAAAGAAGAAATAAATTACCTTTTCAATGGAGTTAAGAAAATGGGAAATCACTGGAATTTAATTTTGTGGTCTTTCCCCTTTCAACAAGGACGGAAGGCTGTGGACCTTGCTCACAAATACCACAGGCTGACCAAATGCCCCAAGCATGTGGCTCCTTGATTGGAAGAAGACTTGTCAGTTTTTAGTTTGACACCTTGAAAAACAGTGTGTTAAAAATACAAAATTTAAAATATTTTTAGACACTCTCATGAGACAGGAAATGTGGCAATGGGGATACTGTTTTAATTATTTTTTGTGATGCTGTAGCTCATCAGACTATTAAAATAACTTACAGGACTTCCCTGGTGGTCCAGTGTCTAAGACTCCTTGCTCTCAATGCAGGGATCCTGGGTTCAGTTCCTGGTCAGGGAATTAGATCCCATAAGTTGCAACTAAAGATCCCCTGCAACTAAGACCCAGTGCAGCCAAATAAATAAATTTTTTTAAAATTATAAAACAAGTACATTTTCTTTTAAAAATTTTATTTTATTGTATTTTTGGCTGCAATAGTTGTGATGTGTGGGGTTCTCTCTAGTTCTGGTGTGAGAGCTCTCTAGTTGTAGCAGGCAGCCTTAGTTGCCCCATAGCATGTGGGATCTTAGTTCCCTGACCAGAGATCGAACCCATGTTCCATGCATTGGAAGGCAGATTCTTAACCACTGGACCATCAGAGAAGTCCCTAAAACAAATACATTTTCAATGTGTAGATTAGTAGGACAAAATTCCATATGAGGTAAAACATATGTTTAGGATTATGTTTTTTTCCCTTAAGCTCAACCTAGGTCAGAGAAAAAAAATTATTGGCCTTTAAACATTATTTGAAATTATATACTATATGAGACACTGGATTTAGTATTTTTCAGTCAGTTCAGTTCAGTCGTTCAGTCGTGTCCGACTCTTCGTGACTCCATGAATCGCAGCACACCAGGCCTCCCTGTCCATCACCAACTCCTGGAGTTCACTCAGACTCACGTCCATCAAGTCAGTGATGCCATCCAGCCATCTCATCCTCTGTTGTCCCCTTCTCCTGCCCCCAATCCCTCCCAGCATCAGAGTCTTTTCCAATGAGTCAACTCTTCACATGAGGTGGCCAAAGTACTGGAGTTTCAGCTTCAGCATCATTCCCTCCAAAGAAATCCCAGGGCTGATCTCCTTCAGAATGGACTGGTTGGATCTCCTTGCAGTCCAAGGGACTCTCAAGAGTCTTCTCCAACACCACAGTTCAAAAGCATCAATTCTTCGGCACTCAGCCTTCTTCACAGTCCAACTCTCACATCCATACATGACTCAGGAAAAACCATAGCCTTGACTAGACGAACGTTTGTTGGCAAAGTAATGTCTCTGCTTTTGAATATGCTATCTAGGTTGGTCATAACTTTCCTTCCAAGGAGTAAGCGTCTTTTAATTTCATGGCTGCAGTCACCAACTGCAGTGATTTTGGAGCCCCGCAAAATAAAGTCTGACACTGTTTCCACTGTTTCCCCATCTATTTCCCATGAAGTGATGGGACCAGATGCCATGATCTTCGTTTTCTGAATTTTTACCCAGTGAAAGTCCCTCCCTGGAACTTAGTTTCCCAAGTTGTTCAAATCATGTTCCCACACACTAATGTTTCTCCTTCTAAAGGCAATTGTGCAATTGCCCAAATACTCCAAATTCTATTGTCAGGTTCACTTTTTGGTGCATGTTTATTTGCTTCTGCATTTTCAAAGTTTGAAACAATTTTTGATTGTTTGCTTTTAAGTTAGTTTTCTTCTAGTTGGAAACCAAACTGTTAAATCTCAAAGTTCTATTTTTCTTACTTTTTTAATATTCCATTACACCAATACATTCCTCATTATACTTAAAATACTGTTACTGTGGCAAAGTGATCAAGTATCAAGGCCTGAAAGCTCAGTTGCACTTCTGTACATATTGGCTCACTGCTTGGTGTCATTCTTACAAATACTGAAGGGTATTTTCCTATAAGCATGTGTTCTTTGACCCTTTCAGATCATGAGTATGTCTACTTAGACAAAGCAGAATTTTTATTAATTTCTGTTCCACAATGAAAATTCCAGAGGGTCAATAAGCAGAAAAGTCTGTTTAAAATCCATAATTTCCTTTAGGCCTAAGAATAATTTACAATTAGGAAAATTCTTTGCATCATTTAAAGTGTGAGTGAATTTAGTCCATTATCTGTCCGTATTTCCTAAGCTCTATGGAGATGATTTAAATGGTCTGCTGGGCTATTTTGATGTGTAATTCTCAAGATGTGTGAATGTTGTTTTAGGTCAATGGGGAAAACATTTTGTTGCCTCAACCTTGCTGGCAATAGTTTTTTTTTTAATTGGAAATTATCTATGTACCAGAAGATCAAATAGTACTTAAAGAAGCATCCCCAAGAGTATGACACACTGTAACTTGGACAATATTTTGTATCAGTCACTGACACTTTATTTAAAATAACTTCCATTGCCTTCTGAAACCTTTAAATTTTATCCTAACCTTTGGGTAACTTGGTTAACATGAACTGCTTTTTTTCCCTCAAATGGAATATGATAGTAAATACACATCAAAAGGAAAGCCAAAGAATGATCACATAATTAGAGGACTGTTTGGTTTTAGGAACCCAAACCCGACCAGTTCCACAGGGAACAAAAAGTCAGACTCTTGGAGTTGGAGATTACCTCAGTTATAGCTCCTTGCCAGAGGCATGAACTAACTGCTATACAACAATCTGGACATTGGTGGCTGTCTTTTGTTTTGCCTATATGCTCAGAAACCTGGAATTCACTGTTTCACAGGGTGATAATTGATGGTCAGTTCTTGCTTATGCCAAAATGAAATATGCCTTTGTGGAGTACCTCCTGCAGAACCACAAAGTTGAATCTCTTTTCCACATACCAGCCCTTTAGAGAGTTAATGATAAATGTTCATCAATTTCCCCTCTACATCCTTTATCTTCCATGCTGCTGAATCTTAGCTACTTCCTGCTTCAGCCGAATAGTGTCATGTCCCCTTATGAACTTAGTCACTGACCACTGGGCACCTTTTTGTTTATAGACTGTCCCCCCCAAAATGTGGACTGACTGGCAGAGTATAGGGACCAGTTTTTTTGCTAGCCCAAAGGATTTACAAGAGCAAGTGAATGTGGACTCAATTCAGTGAGTCTTGTGTGCTCAGTCACGTTCAACTCTTTGCAGCCCCATAGACTATAGCCCGCCAGGCTCCTCTGTCCATAGGATTTTCCCGGCAAGGATACTGGAGTGGGTTGCCATTTCTATCTCCAGATCTTTCTGACCCAGGGATCTTCCCGACCCAGGGATTGAACCTGTGTCTCTTGCCTCTCCTGCATTGACAGGTGGATTCTTTACTACTAGTGCCATCTGGGAAGCCCCAAAGGATTAATGGACCTTACCTAAGATGCTTCTTGGCATTCTACATGACCAACTCTCCAATTATAATTGATATAGTTAAGACATTTTTAAATTAATTCTTACCTTGTTCTTATTTTAACTCCACTACAAGACTTCAGTGTTTGTATGTGTTAATCAGTTGTGTCCAACTCTTTGTAATCCCATGGATTATAGCCTGCCAGGTTCCTCTGTCCATGGAATTCTCCAGGCAAGAATATTGGAATAGGTAGCTATTTCCTTCTCCAGGGAATCTTCGCAATCCAGGGATCAAACCTGGGTCTTCTGCATTGCAGGCAGATTATTTACCATCTGAGCCACCAGGGAAGCCCCCCTGTTGAGTTTTAGATTTATTCTGTACTCAGTTTGTCATCCAGTGTGTTAGGCCTCCCTTCCTGCTTCAGGTCATCCACAACTTCTATGAGTGTGTGGCTGCATTCTCATCCAAGTTGCGCATGGTATACCCTGAATTGCCTGGGCCAAGGCAGGAGATTGGAGCAGGCTCCTAGAAGTCTCCTCTGGGCCGGGCAGGGGGGCTTGCTCATCAGCCCCCTCTGGGCCTGGTCTTTAACAAGCCTGGATACCATCATCCAGCCTACATTTCACTTTCTTGTCTACGATATGCATTGGCAAATGTCCTGTTGAAATCTGAATTTGCTGTGTCTGCAGCATCCTCCTACTTGGTATTCCTGCAAAAAAAAAAAAAAAAAAAAACTAAATCTGGTGCTATCTTTTCCTTTTCCAACTGGTCACATTAGAGAATTTCACCTAGGGCTGATGAATTTCACTGGCCTGTAGTTTTCAACTCCGTCTTGTCCAGTGAAAATTCTGATACTACTTGCCTTATGATTTACAACACTTTCTCTGCTTTTCCTAGACTTCCAGAGGTACAATTCTCAGTAAGTTTTCACTCTTGTTTGAACCTTACATTAAGGCTGGCAGAGGATATGCCGATTTGTTGGATCCTTTAATTTTTGGCAGAGCCAGGATCAAAGTCCTACTCATCTGAAACCCACATACTCCTTGCTTTTCTGCTATATCCTACTTCCTTGTGATATTTAGAAATGCCTTGTAAAATGCCTCTGCTTCCACAGAGCCCTCAGGTAGCCGTCACACCTAAAGTGAAACTGGACAGGTGAAATGTATTTTTTCTTTCATTTTCTTCCCATTACCCTCTTCCTTCCCCTTTCCTCCCCTGCCCCTTCTCCTTTCACATCTATCCCTTTTTCTTTCTTTTCCTGAAGAAAGGAAATTAAAGCCTACTATTTTTGGTGTCAAACGCTGGCTCCCAGAAAAAAAAAAAAAAAGCCCTGTAATTAACGTAAAAAGTGTATTATTCACTGCCGTAAAAATCACTGCCTTGTGGTCTTAATAGGGTCAAGGAAGGACGAGGTGAAAAGCATGATATTTGTATTTGGGGAGTCTCGTTTAAGGCCGATCTTTCAACTCGTGGCTCGATTAGGATTAGGCAAAGTCCATGGTATATATAATAGGTTAAAACTGATGAGTAAGACTCAAGTACCAGGATGCTATCACAAGATAGCTGGAAAGCATTGAGTCCTTGGTCAGGGTTCTCAAGATTTCTGAGCTTCAGGTTCCTCACCCTTAGAGAGTTAGACGAGATTTAGTGAGATAACTTGGCACACGATAAGCACTCGATAAACGGCGCTATCCTGTATTGTTCTCATTCCAAAGCCTAAGCTTTTCGCTTCAGCGCCTCCGTCCGGTGCCTCGGCCCCCGGACAGCGCAGCCGGAGCGGCCACTGGACGGGACCTGGAACAGGGGTGCTGTTGCGCTCTTCGGCCGGCAGAGGCCGCCAGCGCGAACTCCGCCCGGGCGGCTCCCGCTAGCACCGCCGCCTCCCGAAGCAGGGCTGCCCAGGCGGCTGCCTGACCACCGCCCACCTCCTACCACTGCGGTGGCCTCACGACCCTGCAGGAGCCCGCGGACTTCGCAAGCCCGGCGGAGCTCGGCGAGCGGCGCGGACCGTGCGGGGCGGGCGGTGCGGCGGGCGGCGGGCGCGGGAGGCCCGGCGGGGTCCTCGCGGGTCCTCGGCGGGCCCGGGGGAGGGCCCTCTTTGTGGCTGCAGTTGGCAAGATGGCGCCGGTGGGGGTGGAGAAGAAGCTGCTGCTGGGCCCCAACGGGCCCGCGGTGGCGGCCGCCGGCGACCTGACCAGTGAAGAGGAGGAGGGCCAGAGTCTGTGGTGAGACTGCGGGGCGGCCGGACTAGGGCAGCCGGTCCGGGGAGGGTGCGACCGGGCGGGGCGGACCGTCGGACGGACTGACGGGCAGTCGCGGACCGGTCAGTTTCAGGCTGGTCCCGGGGCCGACAGCTCTGCCGTTTTCCCACAGGTCCTCGATCCTGAGCGAGGTGTCCACCCGCGCCAGATCCAAGCTACCGTCTGGCAAGAACATTCTGGTCTTCGGTGAGCACCGCCGGCGGGGCGTTGTCCGGGGAGCTGGGGTGGGCTAGGCGGGGCGCCCTCTCCCTGGTCCCTGCCTTCCTCTCCTCTGCCGCCTGCCTGCTCGGGAGGGTCTGTAGACCCTGGCTGGATAGCCCTATGTGGCCGAGTCACCACGGCCGAGGTCGGGACGCTGCCCCTTTTCGAGAGCCCAGGGATGCTGGCAAGTGCTCTCGGCACATTCCTTAGTCGCTTGGCCGCAATATTAGCTTTGCTTTAAATGACCCTGACTTCCTGCGCTCCTAGCCTCGAAGTTCACCAAACTGGGCATAAAGAGGGGAGGGACTGGATGAGGAGGTTAGCGGAGGAGGAGGGAGGAATGCGGTGAACTGGGGGTCGTCGGATTGGGAGGAGATGCCACAGGAGCCATTTCTCGATCTTGATGAAGCAGTGTAAGGTGAGAGGAACGCCGCAAAGGGCAGCAGGCTTCGGAGTCCCCACCAGGGACTTTTCCTGCATTGTTTCAGGCTTCACTGCTGGGTTACCTGGCTTAGGTCCCTCAGCATCTCTGTCTAGTGAGAGGCTTTGGCTGGGTTCATTCATACAGCCAATACCCATTTGTTGAGTGAGTCCTGTACTGCCCAGGTTGGATCTGGGGACTGTACAGACATCCCGCAGACACTACCCAAGAATCAGTCTAGTGAGATGGGGATAGATGTCCTGGGCATAGGCAGATGATTCTGGAGCATCAGCCATGGCTTGCTGCTGTTTGGAGTTAGGTGTTTTGAAGGCTAAGTGTCAACATGCAGGGCCGCAGAGGGTTAGTATTCTCAGGAACACAGAGGTGACGAGGATGGAGGAGGGTGGAAGCTAGCACAGCCTCCTTGTGGAAGGTGACTGATGAGGTAAGGTGGAGGTACACTGTGGAAGGCTGAAGAGTCGCTGCTTTTTCCTGAAGCCGCTTGATTCTTGGGGGCTTTTTATTTCACCTCTACAGTCTGATTCTCATGGGAATCACTTGGAGGGTGGTTTTCCCACTATTTTTGAGGGGAATGGATGGTGTTTAGTTGATGACCACTGTAGCAGGTAACGGAAAATGCTTAGGGGTCTTCACAGATTGGGGGATCCAGGGCACCAGATCTCTGTTTAGAAAGGGGACTCTGGCAGAGAGTGGCAGGTGGCCTGAAGTCAGGCTGAGTGCTCACCACGTCCAGATGGGATGTGGAGGGCCTGAGTGAGAGTGGCATTGGGGGTGGAGAGGAGAACTTGGATCTGTGGATTGCCTTTCGGTTTTCCTGGTCCATAATTCTGTATTATTAAATCCAAGGAGTGCCAGCAGTGTTTCTTGGTGGTGGCTCCTTCTGATGTTTAAGGTTTCTTTTGAGGCTGGGGGAGGGGAATTGTTTGCTGGTGGAGGGGGACGAGGGGAGGCTTGGTGGTTACTAAGGCTGCGCTTTAAGAGTTTTGCTTAGGTCTGTGATTATTTTCATTGGTTTCCTAGCCTTCAGGGTGCTTACGAAAGAAACGCACGAAAACTGAAAGTGGAAAGCAGCCCATCACTCATGGTTATGAGGCAGGGTTAGAGTTTTTTTCATTAAGGTTGATTATATTTTGAAGATTTGCTTTTCTTGGGGCAGAAGTTTATTTTGTGAGACACTAGCCCGACCTTTTACTTTCACTTTTCCATATGCGTGTCTTATAAATTGTAGATAGGGTCTGTGGACCTGCCTTCTTCCTTTCCTTGGGAGGTAAGGATGGCTGCAGTAGATTGTCATTTGAGATCTTGGAAATTACCACCTTTCTCACTCTTCCCCACCCTGACTACTCTTGCAGCAGGGCCTGCTTTGTTTATGAATGCAGATGAGACCTCTGTAGCAAGCTCCGTATGAAAGTGCCTTGTGTGACTGTGCAGACTCCCCATCCTTGCCTAGAGTAAACAGTACACTTTGTCTTCTTACGTGCGTCACTTGTAGGTGAAGATGGTTCTGGTAAAACAACCCTCATGACTAAACTTCAAGGAGCTGAGCATGGCAAAAAAGGAAGAGGCCTAGAGTATCTCTACCTCAGCGTCCACGATGAGGACCGAGATGGTGAGTGAAGCATTGATACCCATGCAGGTATCTGAGTCCTTGGTTACCATTCCTGCAAAATGGCCATGCATTCTCAATTTTCTGTTTAGTTCTAAGAGAATTAGTCACAGGGGACTAGATGAAGTGTGTGTCTTTGTAGGACTTTACCTTCTTCTCTTTGTATAGAGTATGGCAGCAAAGTGGGGAATGGGCCTGTTAGCTGGGTGGCCCCACTTAAAAGGAGATACTGAGGGTAAAGTTTCAGATGCACATAAACATAAGAAACTAAGAAATTTTTAAGTGCCTTGCACTTTTCTTTGAGAGAAATGCTTGGCTGGCTGATCTGGGCACCATTGTTACTCTGGCTGGTTCTAGTGGAAAATCTGAAATTGGTGTAGTTCAAAATGTAACAGCTTAACAGATATTCACAAGAGAATTTTGGAGTTTTTTTGGTGACAGTGTAGAAATGCTGATTTCCTGGGGGATATTTGTTTAGTGTTTTCTGTTTGTTTTCCCCAAGTGGAGAGAATAGAGACTCAGAGGCAATAATGTTCTCTTTTAATTCACATTTGTAGAATGTGGATAGTAATTGTTTTCTACCTTCTGGGTATTTGAGATGATTAAAAGTGCATGGTAAGCTTTCTTATAAGGATTAGATATCATTTAAAAGTTTTTTTCTTATGAGTCCAGTTGGAATAATGGTTTTTGGTTACCATTAGTTAGTATTGCCTCCTTTCTAAACTTTCAGGTTTTATGTTAGATCTTGAATGACTCTAAAATAAATAGTTATTAGTGCCTAGGTCTTTAAATTTGTAGGAAAGTTATCTGTGTAGCCTAAGGATGAAATATCTTCATTAAATTACTTTATTTAAAATTGCCTTTACCCATTTAAACAGTAAGAATCACCATGTAACAGTGATTTTACAGGAGGACAAATTCCGTCACCTCTAGTTCCTCATTCTTTATTGCTGAAATGAAGAAGCTGATCACAGGTGGTTCCTTCTACCTTAATTCTTCGAGCTCCAAGAATTATTTAAATAAAGGGGGAAATATCTTTAATCTTAACGTTATGGTCATCTTAGCACTCCAGGGATTTTTTTCCTGCTCCTCCTTCCTTGGCTTACTTTTCCTTGCTGAACATTCCCTGTGTTCAGTGTGAAAGAGAGGTAGAAGGCGCTGAGGACTCTCCTTGTCTGAGGCGAGCAGAGGCTTTCCAGTGCCCGTCTAGGCCCACTGGAGTTTGTGTAGGTAATAGGGTTGGGACTCGGGTCCCTGAGCTAGACTAGGGGGCCTTACATGTCCGAGTCTTTTGCTTCCTGTCTTTGATGATTATTGTGGAAATAACTTGGGCACTGTAGCCGGGCAGGACTGGTTTAGAATCCCACTCCTGTAGTCACTAGTTGTAACTGACTTCACTCTGTTCCTCGGTTTCCTCATTAGTAATATTGGGCAATGAAACTAGTGTGTAAGTTGACAAAATGAGAGGTGGCGTGTGTTAAGTGTCGCTGAGTGCTTGAAACACAGTGGTAGGTCTAGTACTCATTTTTTTTCCCCAAAAAAACTTTAAACTTTTAATTTTGAATTGGGATATAACTGATTAAGTGTTGTGGTAGTTTCAGGGGAACAGCAAAGGGATCTAGTAACTTTTTGAAAGTATATGAAACATCATGTACATACTCCGTACATTTCTACAGATGCTTATTTCAAAGGGCATAAACATATCTCATCCCAGCCTCAAAGTAACCATGTTCACTTGCCTTTGAGTTGAAGTACATGTTAAGTTTTATTTCAGATTCCTTAGGTTGCCTTAAAAGCTTCTTGACCTCTGCATTTATGGGATTTTTTTAGGCCTCCTACTTGGAGGTTCCTCTTTGATGAAAGAGTTGTCCTTACCTGTGGTTAATTATACATTTTTCAGCCTCCCTTTTTTTAATTGTGTGTTATGACTGGGTTATAAATATACATTTTGCAGGCAATCACCTAGGTAGAGAATATAGGATCTGGTTTGTCCTTCATTTGTGGTAGAACTTGACATGTCAAAGGACCTCTGCCTTCAGGATTTGGGGTATCCATTTAACACCACTTGTGGTGTGTGTGATCTCCATGCACAGGGGTTGGGTTATATGTAGTGGGCAGTGGGAAGAAAGGAGCTATGTCTTGTGAGGGGCAGGCATTAAAATCTGCAGACTTCAGGTACAATGCAGTATTTTTGAAGGCATTCAGAGAATCCAAATCAAAACCGCTATCTGAAATGTGTTAAGAGTTTTGAAAGCATAGTTGGATGTAGATATCTTTATTGTAAACTGTTGAAATAAAGTCATGAATATAAAATTTTTTACAGCCTGTAAATTAATTGATTATACCAGAAAAAGGTAGCTAACTGAAGATAGGTTGTTGTTTTTTTTTTTTAAAAAAAGCAAGAGACTTCATTGGGAAGGGGCACCCAGGCGGAGCACAGGAGGGTAAGGGAACCCAGGAGAAATGCTCTGCCACTTCTCGGATTTCATGGCTTGAATTCTCGGATTTTATGGTGATAGGATTCGTTTCTGGGTTGTCTCTGGCCAGTCACTCTGACTCAGGGTCCTTCCTGGTAGCACACGCATTGCTCAGCCAAAATGGTTTCCAACAAGGAGGATTCTGGAAGGTCAGTAGGACACCTAGAATCTCCTTTTGACCTTTACCCAATTTGAAGACAGGTTTTTTAAAGTGTAAGTTGGAATTTATTAGGGAAGAAGTTAATAAAATTATATTTTTGATAGTAGGATGGCTCCCTTGACGTGCTTATATTTAAAAATTTTTTTTCTTGAAAAAGATATTTAAAAATTTTTATGTATGTTATTCGGAGAATTCTACGGTTTGATTACGTAGGTATAATTTTAGAATCATGTGCTTCATTAACTGTCAGCACTTGCACATTTGTGCATATGCGTTTTTAACTTTACTGGGGAAAACCAAACTACCTAAAACACAGACGAGTTTGATGAGCCCCAGTGTATCTATCCCCTGCCTTCAGGTTACCAATTCTTGGTTAGTGTTATGTCAGCTATACTTTACACCCTCTTTTTACTCCAAGTTGGATTATTTTCAAGCAAATTTCAGACGTTATTTCTTTTTATCTGTGACTACTTCCATATGTATGTCTAAAAGATGAGGATTTTTGAAAATGTAATTATATTATACCAGAAATAAGTGTAATTCCTTAATATCATCAGGCATCCCATAATCCATATCTTAGTTATGTAAGTAATGAGTTTATCTCAGCATTTAAATACAAAGGTCCTGTTTCTGTGGCACCCTTTGTGGTATGTGAGCTCACTGTTGAGTGTGACTGACAGAATAAGAGCTTGTTTAACCACAGGCTCTTGGCCACAGCTTGCCGCCTCACAGATTGCTGATATCTTAGAATGGATTATTTAGACTATGGCACAGATGTCCAGGGAACTTTTGTAGCTTTTATTCATGTTTTCTGATTCTTACTGAAAGCTAAAATGTCCTTTGTTAAAGAAGTTTTATAGTTTGGACAGTTCACAGGGCACCTTGATGAAGAGTTGTTGTATTTTCTGGTCAGGATTTTTTTGTGTTCTGTGTGGAATTCTGTGGCTGTCATCTTCAAATTTATTCCTGCTGTGACTCTCCTTTTCAGCTGTGCTGATGGTCATCATCAGTAACTTCACTTCGCTTCTTTTCTTAGATCACACACGCTGCAATGTGTGGATTCTGGATGGAGATCTATACCACAAAGGCCTGCTGAAATTTGCAGTTTCTGCTGAATCCTTGCCGGAGACCCTGGTCATCTTTGTTGCAGATATGTCTAGGCCTTGGACTGTGATGGAATCACTACAGAAATGGGCTAGTGTTTTACGTGAGCACATTGATAAAATGAAAATTCCACCAGAAGAAATGAGGGAGCTGGAACGGAAGTGTAAGTAATGTAGGGTTTTCCTAATTGGAAAATTCCCTGGTCTCTTTGGATGATTCCAACCACCTTCCTTTTCACAGGATCAAGAGGCTGCAAAGCTCTCCTTATAGAGTTTTTGTTTTGTTTGCACCGTTTATTTCAGAGTTGCTTTTGTCGATTCAGTAGTCAGAAAGTCTTCAAAGCAGGAATTCCCTTGCTGTCCAGTGGCTGGGACTCCGTGCTTCCCCTGCAGGGGATACTGGTTCCATCCCTGGTCTGGGCAGGAAGATCCCACAAGCCGCGTGGTATGGCCAAAAAAGTCTTCACAGCAGTCTTTGTCTCCGCTGTCACAGTTGAAGAAAATACATGAATCAGTATTCCTTATTGTCATTGGTTTTCTTTTATAATAAGTGTTCTTGCCTCATCCCCTAAAATGTGATTGGTTCTATAAGTCTTTTTCCTCTTCTGTTTACCCCTTGTCTGCTGAGTTCACATCTGTGGGTGTGGAGATTTATTGTGATTTCTGTAGCAAGTCCATTGCCCTGGATATCATTGAGGTCCTTTCATTTGCAGATTTAAAGGAAGCCTCGCAAAAGATAAATCTTTCGGCTCTTAACTTAGTTCATTTTGCCATCCAGCAAATACGATTTTAGTAAGAAATAGGAAGTTCTTTTTTGTGTGTCATTAAAATGAAAGGATATTTTAAGACTCAGGACATCCAAGGCCTTTTGAGAACAAACTTCAAAGGAAGTTCGTTTTTGTTTTGTTTTTCCTTTTTGTGATTCAGAAGCTTGTTTTTCGTTTTCTTTGCTTCTGTGCAGTTACATCAGCTTCTGTCCACTTGCCAGGGAAATGGGAGGGGCAGGGGCTGGAGCTGTGGCAGCGGCAGCAGTGCTGTCTTGGCCAGGGCAGTCTTGGCTCCGCCTGGCTTATTTCCACAGGATGACATCATTCCCTTCAGTGAATTAATGAGGGCTGCTGGGGCATGGCACACGGGACCTTCATACTTACTGGCAGAGACACATCGGGAATCTCAATGTGCTTTTCAAATCAGATTTCTTGCTGGGTGTCTTCCTGTCATAACTTCTGCTTGCCCCTGGCTCAGATTACCTAACACGAATTTAACGGGTGATTCTTTAGTTTGTCGTGTGCATATGTTTCCTGGGACACCCGCCTGTGTGCTGCAGTGATTGTTATGCAGCTCAGCGCATCTGTCCTCAAACACTGACTTTTTTAGATAAAGCCGATCTTTCCCCTAAAATAGAGACCCTGAAGGCAACTTCTGAGAAGAGTTCTGAGGCTGAGGAGCTGTTTTCCTTTCGCTGCACATTTACCATCGTACCCAGATTAATGACACAGGAGATTTCAGTTTCTGAACCTGTTTTCTTAGAGTTATAAACCTTGTAAAGGTTTGTTAAAACAGAAAAAAAAAAAAAAAAAGGAAGACATTGGGCCAAGGATATTTTTGCTTCCCAGAGAAGGCAAGTGTCTGTCTGGGGCCACGTCTGTTCTAGGTGTTGGGGATACATACAGCAGACAGGATGCCCAATCCTGGAGCTTGTGTTCCCATGACACACTGAATTTATTTTGTGGTCTTAGTCATTGATGTCTGTGTCACTTAGGATCAGATTGAGCTGCATGTGACACAAGCCCCAAAATAACAGTGGCCTAAGCAAGACTGGGTTTTATTACTTGCTCCTGCAAGTGAAATCCAGAGGTGGTTAGTTAGTTCAGGCCTGGAAAGCAGCTCGAGGAAGACAGGTCAAGGACCCAGGCTCCTTTTTGCTTACTGCTTGGTCATCTCTAGGGTGTGGTTCACTTCCTCTTGGCACCTAGAGCTCCAGCCTTCACATCTGTGTTGCAGGCACCTGGATGGAGGAAAAGCAAAGGACTGAAGGGCGTGTGCCCATGGTCTTCCTAAGAAGACATTTCCTTAGGAGATGTAGTCAATGTGGCCGTGTGTTCTAAGTATCACGGTTCTGTTTGGTTGTAAGGAAGAAGAGGAGGGGACACTGGAGGGTAGCTAGAGATTCTGGAACCGCATCCATGCCTCATGACTCTGGTTAACCTTCTGAGGGCCTCTCTTGTTTTCACTGCCCTTCCTATGAGATGCTTGGAATGGTATTCACGCCTTTGTGTTACCCGTTGAAGGATTGCCTTTGTTAGTGCTGGTTTTAGGTTACATTTTAGTAAAGCGGTTGCCCATCTTCTCCTTGAAGGACTCCCACTTTCCAGCTTAATTGCACTCTAGGTATTGTATTGAGTAAGAAAAGGCTGTCACCCATCCTGCTTTCAGTCTCCAGTCAGCTGAGTTTGGAACGATGCTCCCTGGCCAGCCGCTCTTTTCCGGATTAGGGTCCCCAGTGGTCCTGAATCCATGGCAGCTGTTTGGCAGCAGGATTGATGGGGGAGGATAGAGCAGTCCCTGAAGCTGCCAGAAGGTGGTGCTTGTGTGTAGGTTGGTCTTCTCTTTCCAGCTTTGTGTTGGTGGCTTCCCTTGCTTATCAGGTAGAGGAAAACAGTTAGGTACTGTCTCTTAAGTCTTCTCAGAACTGTGGAACCAACAGGTGATCAGTGAGGCAGGAGGGAAAAGAACAGAAGGAGGTGGCAGCAGTAGGGTAGAGCGCTGCTCCTTCCTGTACCAACTCCATCTGACGCCCCAGGTGGGCGCATGGCTCCTGCTGTGAAATCCCAGCCACCCCACCTGCTGGAGAGAAACTGTTAATACTATAGTATGTGTGCACTTGGGCTTCCCTGGTGGCTCAGTGGTAAAGAATCCGCATGCCAATGCAGGAGACGCAGGTTCGATCCCTGGGTCAGGAAGATCCCCTGGAGGAGGAAATGGCAAGCCACTACAGTATTCTTGCCTGGAGAATGTCATGGACAGAGGAGCCTGGCGGGCTGCAGTCCATGGTGTCACACGGAGTCAGCACCACCTAGTGACTAAACAACAACAAATTTGTGTGCCCTAAGTGAAATATACACATTATTATTCAGATTACACAGTCCTCACTTTATTTTTATCATTCCTTTTCATCACCTCTGTTAGGAATATCTGCTCTGCCTTCCAGCTTATTTTTTTAAAATGCTGGATTATTAAAAACGTGTGCATTTCCTGTTGTTTTTGGATAGCAGTACTTAAGCCAGTCCTTCAGAGAATAAGGAGTCTAGCCCAGGGTTTCCCACCCATGTTCATGTCATGGCATGTGTAGAACACAACACAGTTTATGCAGCATGCTGGGAGTGGAGGTTCAAGGAGCAGACTGCTGGAGCTTCCCCCCCCACCCCCACCTCCGCCTGCCTTCCCGCAGTCACCTGGCTCACCTGTAACCAGTTCCAGGCTCTGCCATGCTCATTGTCTCACGGCCTGTTTGACTGCTGCATGTGACCTTGGGGAGTTACAGATACTACCCAGTTAAGCCATTGTATTTTTCATTGACTTGAAGATCTATTAAAATGCTTTTAAAGAGAAAATGTAGGAAGACTAAAAAGAGAACATATTCTCAGTTACATTTATATATAATTCTAGAAAACGCAAACTAATCTGTATTGAAAGAAAGTGGATCAGTGATTGCATGGAGTTAGGGATGGTGTTGAGGAGAGGTGGAGAGAACAGATTACCAAAAGGTATAAGGAAACTTCTGGGGGTGATAGATACGTGCACAATCTTGATCGTGGTACTGACTCAGGGGTGTATTCATAATGTCAGAAATACCAAATTTAGGGAGTTATGTGGTGGCCTGGTAGTTAGGATCTCAGGCTCTCACTGCTGTGGCCCAGATTCAGTCCCTGGTCAGGGAACTGAGTTTCCGCAAGACACGAGTCAGGTCTTCCCCCACAAAAACCAAATTTACATTTTAAACGTGCAGTTTGTTGTGTGTCGGTCTTGGCTGCATAAAGCTAAAATAAAGCAGATTTCTAAAAAATAAGTGGGAACTTTTGATGCCTTCAAGATCCTTCAGCAGTTATCAAAAAACCCTTCTCTGTTTTTGTCCAAAATGCAATGCAGTGAAGATCTCTTCAGTCATTTGTTTATATTGGCAATGACTTTGTATGAATGAGTTTAATTAAAGAGAAATTGTAGAGGTGAAACATTACATCTCCACTTTTGGGGTTAATCAGTGGTTTTCAATTTATGTGAAAGACAGTGTGTTCCCAGATAATTGCAGAAGCTTGGATAATGATAACCTAAATTCTTTGTAAATTAGAACTCATCGTTTGAAAATATTTGAAACCTGTTCTGTGAGTGAAGAAGAGAACACGCGCCTCTCTCCAGGTTTGCGTTCGTCTAGTCCTCTGTGTTTTCTCAGTGAGCATGTTGAGGATGCGAGCAGAGGTCCCTTTAGGTCCTTTACTCGTGTTATTTGTAGAAGAGTAGAGCTGCCCATTCCTCTGGCTGGAAGTAGCTTTAATCACCATGTCTTATTCTCTGGCCTCACATGTGACTTTGAAGCACCAAGAAAAAGGGGCAGGTCTGTGGGCTTTGCCTGAACCAAGACCATAGACCACTCTCAGCTTGAAGGCCCTCCTGTGGGATTGCATCCTTGGCCAAAATAGTGACTGTGTGTGCCAGGGAGTGAATGTGGTAACGCTGACCCCTACTTGTGTGAGGTAGGGACAGGTCCATGACACACATACCTCAGGATCTCTTACAGGTGAAAGTCCACAAGAGTGAGGACGATGAGGAGGTGCAGGTGGTGCTGGGCAAGTGCAGCCTCACTCTTTACCACGGACACACCTCCTCTGTGTGGAAACAGCGTATTTTTGTGTAGATCAGGTGGTTTTAACTATTTCTAATGAGAAAGCTGGGAAGTTTTATAAGTTATAACCTATTTCTAGTGGTTGCCTCTGTTGAATTAACACAGTTCAACTACCCTAATATTTTGAAAGTGTAAAACATATAAGAAAATCGTTGGGAATTCCCTGGTGGTCCCACAGCTGGGACTCAGCACTTTCACTACTGTGACCCGGGTTCAATCCCTGATTGGGGAGCTAAGATCCTGCAAGCCTCCCTGTGTGGACCAAAAAAAAAAGTGTTTGCTTTTTGTTTTCATAGTAGGAACTGTTGAAGCCTTAGGAGATTTTTAAAAACCTGTTTAATTGTTAAGAGCTGGATACAGTTGAAGATGACCAGGGCACTATCTTTGCCGCTCTGAGGTTACACTGCTCAGACTGACAGAATTGAGAGTTTTGCATCAGTACCCCTATGTCCTAATACTGCAATTAAGTCAGATGCAGTTAGGAAGTTTGTCACAACTCTGAATGTTTTGTGCTTATTACTCCCTCTTTCAGTTTTCTAAAGCTGGCTTGTGCATTTTTTATTGTGTGAATGCATGTGTAATTTTCTTTTCCTTCTTTACCTGTAGTTGTGAAAGATTTTCAAGACTATGTCGAGCCTGAGGAAGGTTGTCAAGGTTCCCCACAAAGAAGAGGGCCTCTGACCTCAGGTCCTGATGAAGAAAATGTTGCCCTGCCTCTCGGTGACAATGTGCTGACTCATAACCTCGGGATCCCGGTGCTGGTGGTGTGCACAAAGGTGGGAGCCGTAAGGTTGGCTGGGTTTGGTCAGTGAACACTCACCATCTGTAAGAAACTTGGAGAAGCTCTCATTAGGTGTCTTCCTAAGGGGATGTTGGACTAATTCAGGATTCATTAAGGTACACTGAATATATCAGTATAGAAAATATTGTCATTTTACCTTGCTGCTAGAAATGTGACATTTACTTATAGCTTGAGTTAATCTCATGGAGCACTGTCAACTTTATTGAGGGATGCAGACTCAGATCTGAAAGTAGTTTTCTTAAGGCTGTGTAAACCAGTTCATTTAGCTCAAACTAGTGGTGAAAAAGGAACACAGAAGAGCAGAATTCTTTTGGCTTTTGGTCTCTAAAGTCTATTGGACTTGTTTTCAGAAAGGAACATAGCAACCCTGGAAAAAGAAGAAAGTGGATTCAGGGTTTGTAAAATAATGAGGTAGGAATAGAAATTAAGGGTAGTCATAGAGACATAAAGTTGTGTCTCTTAGAAATGAAAAGGAAATAGCTGTAAAAACACTTCGGGTTCAGAAGTTCTGTGATCTTAGTCAGAGCTGGTAGGCTGCCCAAGTATAGCATGAGCTGTTCACAGCATACTCTGTGAGGATGCAGCCCTGTGGAGTGTGCGGCGCACAGTCATGTCCAGGGGGCCTGTTTCCTGATGTGCCCTTGTTTGATTCCTAGAGCAACTGTGAGATGATCAGGGCTATTTTATCCCACTTTACACATGTGGAAGCTGAGGCCCAGGATGAAGGGGAAAATCTCCAGTTGCTTTTCACTCTTGTCTGTTTAGTCAATTAACGCGTGGACTCTGGGCTGTAGCTTCCTTCTTTGAAGCTATGATGGTTTTATTTCTGAAGCAGCCAGTGGTCCCAGCCTCAGCAGGCAGAGAGGCAGAAGGGTGACTCCCTTCTCTTTCTGTCTTCCCTGCAGTGTGATGCGGTGAGCGTCCTGGAGAAGGAGCACGATTACAGGGACGAGCACTTTGACTTCATCCAGTCACACCTACGGAGATTCTGCCTTCAGTGTATCCTTGGGGCGCTGAGATGGGGCCCAGGGCACAGGCTTCCCTCTGTGTGTTGATCCGGGCTTGCTCCGGATGGGGCATCTTCAAAGAGGTGAAGTGCTTCCTGAACCCAAAACAGTCTCATGCCAGGATGAAACTGTATACATGTTTTTACTTTTTAAAATTTTACAGTGTTGGTATTTGAGACTTATTAATTTCTGCTTGTTTTTTATTGCTTTCTATTTTTAATGGTGCACATATGATAGGCTTTCATATTTTTTTTTTTAGGCTTTCATATTAAGAAAGCTGATACATGATAATTTTATTACAAATTATCTTTACTGTATCTTGGAAATCTTTCTAAACTTCACTTTTTTTTGTTTTTAGAAAAGGTTAATTACCCAAATGACAGTGTTGTAGATGCTTCAGGGTTTCCTCTATTATGTTTTGTCCTGTCAATGAGAGAGATGCTTTGTCAACAGTCTTTTGAGTCTTCTGTGAAAATCTAGTAGCCCCACGTCCTGGGCTGGGGAGGGTAAAGGTGGGTTCCACTGCTTCCTTCGGGCTCTTCAGCTTGTCCAGCTCAGTGGTGAGGGCCAGTAACATGGTGGTGCCCGTCTCTTTTATGCTTAATGGCACACTTGATCACATGTGGGCATCTGTCTGGGAAAGAACCTGTGTGCCTTGACGGGGCTGAGGGTTTTCCCAGGCTATAGCCTTAGAACCAGTAACTTGACTGCTTGGGACACAGACTAAATCGGTCAGAAGATGACAGTTTACATGTTTAAAAAAAAAAAAAGGCCTACGTGGCCCGCTATCATCGACATGCTCTATGCTTTTGACTTGCTTCCTCTGCTACTATTCCCTTTTTCGTTGTTAAAATTTTAACACTTTCTCTTAATCGTGTATTGATCAAAAATGAGCAACCTGTGACTAATACTTTGAGGGTTGTGCTTGTATGTGTTCGTTTTTGTCTCCTCCTGCAGTGAATTGGTTTTCCTTAAGCAGATTGATCAGATGGAGCGGCTTTGATATACACATCAGTTAAAGAAGAGAAAAACCTCGACTTGTTGTATAAGTACATTGTTCATAAAACATACGGTTTCCACTTTACCACTCCTGCCTTAGTTGTGGAAAAGGAAGCAGTTTTTATGTGAGTTCTTTACAGGTGATGCCTGTGTGCGTGTGTGTGTGTGTGTGTGTGTAGCAGAGTTTTATTACAGTGAAAAAGGGACAGAGGAAGCTTCTGACATAGACATCAGAAGAAGGCAGAGGGTGATGCTTTTGAACGCTTCTCTTTATGGTGCATTTGCTCTTTACATTTTATCCTTCCAAGTGAGGTGCTTCTGTTTCTCTCATACAGCCAGCTTGCTTGGCAAAGTTCTTGGAGTTGGACCTCCTAGGGCGTAGATACACCCAACTTTACCTCTCCGCTGCTTTCCAGATTACTTGCCATTCTGCCTCCTGTCTGAAGGAAGTGGGTGGAGTGAGGTCAGGTGTGCTGCCTCTTTTCATTAAAAGCAAGTTGTCAAAACATTTTTGCCACTTACTGTCGACTCTGGCAAAATACTGGCTGAGAAAAGGAGTGGCAGCATAGGGAATTGGCGCTTCGGGGATCCTGGACATTTTCTGTTGCAATGTCTGGTGTAATGGCATCTGTTGGCAGGATGACTGCCTGTGCCCTCCCTGGCGTCTCATCAGCTTGGGCTTAGGCTATACTGAATGTCTGTTGTGTTTCTGACATTTCACACTTGGGAGCCACTGGGGCCGACCGTCCTGGGCAGAGACTTGGAACCTGTGTCATTCCCTCACTGGAGAATGAGAAGTATGGTGGATGCATAAATAAATGTTGAAGGTGTGGTTTCTGAGAGGCCTTGTGCGTTTTTAGGCTTAGATGTCCTCTTGACTTAAAAAAGAATGGCAGTTCATCCAGCAAACACTGAGCACCTCCTAGGTGACCACGTTCTTTGCTGAGGACACAGAAATGAACGAGATGTGGTCCCTGTGTGTGGCCTGTAAGAGACACAGCTGAGGGGGTAGGTCGCTGGTGAGGTAGTAGAGGCAGTGCCACAGGGAGAGCAGAGGAGAGATGCTGGCGGGGGAGTGGAGTGTGCAGGCCAGAAGGAATGGAAGGGTGGGAGGGACGGTGTGGGAAAAGACTGAAGGTGAGGAAGCCCAGAGCTCTCGGGGGACTGAACAGGCTGTCTCCTTGACATTTAGGGAGAGCTTCATTTGGGAGATTCCCAGACAGCAGACTCAGAGATGTGGACTGATTTCAGAGAACCGTTGTCCAGAGCAGTCAGGCCAGCACCAAAACCACAAGCTCTCAGTGAGTGGTTTGCTTTTGGAGTCAGTCAGTACCCAAGTCACTTCAGATCTCAGGAGGAGGAGACATAGGGAGACTGGTCGTGTTCAGGGCTGGTCTGGAGTGGAGAAGCAGCTCAGAGCTTCTGAGGGTGACATGGGTCGTGGCAGTGTCTTTGGCACCTTAGGTCCTGTTGGTTGTTGCCCAACAGGAGCTGGTGAAGTCAGCAAAGCCATTCATGGGGAGCGCCCTGACTAAGCACCTCCTTGGTTATAGAGCTAGAGTTGGATGGAGAATGGGAAGCCTAGACAAAAGTATGTCGTGTAGGGCATTTTACAGTTGCTCCTTGCCTTAGGCTTCAGCTTAACTTAATGGAGCCTGGGTGCCATCCTGCCCTGCGATGTCCATCTGGGCAGCACCCATTTAGGATCCTCAAAAACTCCTGTGTTCCTCTGGTTTGGGGCCTGGGGTAGTGCAGGTCCTACCGCTCTCCGTTGCTCCAGGGTACATATTCACACATCAGTAAAATTAGCCAAGCCATAAGAGGACCATTGTCAGAAAGAAGAGGTTTCAGACTACTCATGGGTGGGTCTCCGTGCCAGATTCCAAGAGATACAGTCTCACCCTGGGCTCCGTGTTGCTCTGTATTCTCCCCTCTGTCAGAATAGGGCCCCATGGTGTCCTTGTCCTTCTGGGTGAAGCTGTGGAAAAGCTCTGAACACTTGCTGTGGGTCAGTCAGCATGTACAGTCAGAGAGATCTTTTGCTGGCTCCTCAGGCCTTGGCCCTGTGACCTCAGTATGGAACTGGACCTGCAGTGAATATTGGCTTGTCTGCCAGAGACTACCAGCCAGCCCAGCAACTGCGTATCAGAACTTGGGGGAAAAGGGTGTCAGCCGGAGGTCCTCTAACCCGGAGTGTGCGGAGTGTTCTCTAATGCATCTAAGGAGAAGCAAGTTGGTTTCTGTCTCTTTGCCTTTAGACCCGCAGGCTGGGACAATGAAAAGAAAATAGCTATTTTACATGAAAATTTCACAACTGTTAAGCCAGAAGATGCATATGAAGACTTTATTGTGAAACCTCCTGTGAGAAAGGTACCCTAATCAATCATTTTTTAAGAGTTGTAGGTGGTTTTTTTTGTTTTTGTTTTTTTTTAATGTATAAAGATAGACATCTTACACATTGAACCACTTAGGGGGTAAAAAATAGATAATAATCCAAGGGCCTTTAAAAAGTCTTTAAATGAAATCTGGTGTTATGTAAGTGGTTCTGGGTGGTGCGGCATGAGGGACGGAGTGCCTCCGTTGCCTCTGGGTTACTCTTCGTAGATGCCCTTTGCTCCTGAGATCACCTGCAGACCCTGAGCTGGGAGGTATTGTTTAGAACCTGCCAGACTTAAAATATCATTTGCCCATATGCCAGGGCTGGCCTTGAAACAGGGTCTTTGCTAGGCTAGAAAAACCTACCTCTGCAAAGACTCCCGAAACCCACGTTGAGACATGAACCCAAGAGTCTCCTTTCGGCGTGAATTTTGACAAGTAGTTGGGGTGTTCTTGGCCTGTGACTGCAAATGAGTGTGTTGCTTCACTTCACAGCTGGTCCATGACAAAGAGTTGGCAGCGGAGGATGAGCAGGTGTTTCTAATGAAGCAACAGGTAAGAAGACCAGTGAGGCTGGAGCAGAGGCTTTTTGTGAGTGGAAGGCCAGCTCCCTGGGGCAAGATTAGGGGATACCACAAAGAGCTTGCGGCGACAAAGGGGTTGTTACCAGTTCTTGTCATTCCCTCTCGTTTGTCAGATTAGTACAAAGTACCTGCCTTGCAGATTCTCCTGCAGCGATAGGCTTACAACCTTATTAAGTGCCTGTTCCTTTCTGGGGTTTTTTTTGGCCATGCTGAGTGGCATGCGGGATCTTAGCTCTCTCACCAGGATTTGAACCTATGCATCCTGCATTGGGAGCTCAGAGTCTTAACCACTGGACCACCAGGGAAGTCCTTAAGTACCTGTTCTGTCTGTAAATGTACATTTTCTAACATAGCGTTTTCCATGTTGACAGTTTACCAAATGCCCTGACCTCACTTCCAATATGTCACCTAGCCCCCCCACAGCCCTGTGCATGAAGGAGGTGAGCCAGTACACACACTTTGTAGGTGAGGGGAGTAAAGCCAAGCTGGTGGTTCAGATTGCAGACCCTGCCCCACCTCTCCGTTTCACTGAGACAGTTGTTAGACCCCATGGTGCAGACAGGTCAGCAGAGGGAGTTGATAGTTCCTCTGCCAGCTTTTCCTCCCTTCTGTGCTCTCTTTACTTCTTTAGCTTAAAAACTGGTTCCTGGAAGTATTTTTTTCCCACCATCGATCAAATTGCTCAATTAAAATGTTTGCATTTATAGTGTAGACCCTATGATTTGGCTGTTGTTAATGGTGCCCTCTAGTGGAGTACTCAGAAGTGTTTCTCCAGACCCGTGCACTCTGCAGGCATGTGTTAATGGCCGGTGTGTCCCTCTCTTTGCAGTCACTCCTTGCCAAGCAGCCAGCCACGCCCACCAGAGCCTCCGTAAGTACCTTAAATTAAGCTGAGGGTCAAGGGCCAGCGTCATGGGTGGCCAAGCTTTATACCATTATTTGTGAGAGCTTTTATTTGTGTGGGCTTTTATGTTTTCAGAGGGAATGTTGTCCCCCTTAAAGCCCAGGGCCAGAAACATGGTAGAAAATCAGAAAATGTCTGATGAAGGAATACAGAGTTCTGGGCATTAGAGTGAACAGGCTTTGTTATCTTGATATTTCTTCTCTCAGGAGAAACTGGGATCTAAAAAGAAACTGAGCTGAGTACAAACTCTCATTCCTGCCACCTATCTCCCTAGACTATGAAAAATACCCCACAGAGGCATGTCTTTGTTTTGGGAATATGTATTTTCTGTTATTTTGACGCCTGTGTGACTCGACTTGGTTTTGGACTTAGGAATCCCCTGCAAGAGGACCCTCTGGCTCTCCGAGAACCCAGGGCCGGGGAGGGCCAGCCAGCGTGCCCAGTGCCTCCCCAGGCACGTCAGTAAAGAAGCCGGACCCGAATATCAAAAGTATGTACCCTGTCTCCGTGGAGGGTCCTTGGCCTCTTTCCTGCTTTAGGGGCTGAGTCGGTGGGTTTGGTAGGTGGAATCTTAAGGCAGCTGAGCTGTTTTCTTCCCCACAAGGGCTGTTTTCCACTTCTGTCTTAGAGAGAGGGAGTTCATGGGTTGGCAGAGACCAAGGCCTGTTCCTTCGCTGGAATTGGTGCCCTCACGCCTGGCTTTGTAAAGGCCTTGGTTAGGCCTCTCTGTATTCAGGGAAGAATACAGCATAAGTCATTTTAAAATGTATATTTTGAATCCTTGGTTTTGTTTCTTAATAGGTATATATTTTTACCAATTATGAATTGTCACTTCCTTTGTCAAGCTCGATGCCTTACTGGCCCTCATCCCAGTGACTTAATAATACCCCAAGATACTGGCTTTAGTAAAATGCTCAAATTGTATTTAGTTCTTGCATGTTTGATGCCTGTATTCTGAATGAGAGTTTTTCACAGCACCTTTGGAATGTCATGGGCTTATAAAACTTCTGCCTCATGGACAGGGAGATGATTTGGAGTACAGGTTCAGGTGAGAAATATAAACAAGTTTCACTTAATTAATTATGCTAACATGTAATCAGCCTTAGCAGTAGCAGTATATAAGGCATCACAGTGAAGGAATGTGCTCAGTATCAAAGATCATAACCACAAGTGGATAATTCTAAGCTGAAAAATAGTTTGTTGTTTAATTGAGTCATCCAGTTTGTGTGATGCTTTTTTCCTTAATGTTTCCTTAGATAATGCAGCAAGTGAAGGGGTGTTGGCCAGCTTCTTCAATAGTCTATTGAGTAAAAAAACAGGCTCTCCTGGAAGTCCTGGTGCTGGTGGGGTGCAGAGCACATCCAAGAAGTCAGGTACTGGGAGATTTATGACCCTTGGGATGGAGGGGTGCTGGAAGTTGAGGTGGTAGACAGGAGTGTCTGCTTCCACTGACCTGCAGACCCTTGATGTTCTGGACAGGTGTTTGGTTTATACTGAGCGGTATACTTTACAACAGAATTACCATATTACCATGCAAATTTCTTGGCACATTTGAGGTGGGATTTATGTATATTTGGTTCTCAGGAACCGAGTCCTGGGTGGATTGAGGTAGATCCTAAACGTATGGCCCAGGTGTAGAAGCTCTGTCCATTGAAAGCATGGTCTAGAGTGTACTGTTGACATTTTATTTACTTTTTAATTTTTATGTTGCTTTATAAGGATTTTGTTCACTCTGCTGCCCCCATCTTGTCATCAGCTGCCTGTGAACTCTGCAGGCATTTCTCCTCCATGAAGCTCCCTGTCTTGTCACACATACACATCTCTGTGACCGCCCACTCATCTTCTTCCACATGGGCAGGTGGGGCAAGTCTATGACTTGGAGGTCTCTGAAACAAAGGAACCAGCTTCCTCAAAAATGATGCATTTTCTCAGGAAGCTTGAGGCCATTTCAGAAGGGTTTTACTTTTCCATTGGCTATAAGGAATATTAATTAATACAGTGTTTTCCTTAATTGGTATTTTCTGATCAAAGCCCTCGGGAAATCACTGTATCCTCAAGTCAGCCTGGGCCTTCAGGGGCTCTTGTGTTCTTGGAGACTCAGGAGGCTGGTCTGGTGGCCCAGGCTATAAGCTGGTATTCCCTGGGAGGAAAGAGGGGTCACTTTTAGGCCCCAGTTAGTGTTCAATACTGTGTGCACCAACTTCGTGCAAGGTTGAAATTGTCAGCCTTAGTCTAATATTCTTACTGAAATATGGTGATTCCAGGACTCCATATGAGTCCGTTGTATTAGAAACAAAACATAGACATCTGTCTGAGGCACAGAGAGTAGTTTGCTGCATGCCAGAAACTCAAATACCACCTCTCGGAAAATGGTGATGAGACTGCATAGGGCTCAGAGGGTTTTCAGAAAGGCCTTTGTGTTTGGCACAAAGGCATCCCCAGGCAGGGGGCAGTAATGTAGTCCGGGAGCCCAGAACTGTGGCATTTGGAATAAAGAAGGGCTGAAATACGGTCTGTCTCCTTATAGTCAATACAGTGAAAAAAAGACTTTTCTTGTTCTTACTGGGATTATCACCAAAAATGATTATAGAAATCTGTATTATTTTAAATGTTCCTTAAAAAAAGTTTTTTTTTCTGGTCTCTCATCACTGCTGTTTTGTTTTTTTTTTTTTAAGGACAAAAGACTGTGTTGACAAATGTTCAGGAAGAACTGGATAGAATGACTCGAAAGCCAGACTCCATGGTAACAAACTCTTCAACAGAAAATGAAGCCTGATCCTCCTTAAAAAGTGCATATGTAAAATGACCAAATAACTATGTATATTGATCTTCTCTAAGACCAGGATTTTTCTGATATGGCACATGCTATCAGTTTTTTGGGGCAGGGGAGATGAACTTAAAAAAAAAAAAACTTCAGTGGCTGTCCGAGTGTGAAATGCACCTTTAGGAAGGTTGTGTGTCAGACCCCTCTGTGATGGATAACCCTTGGACTCTCAGGCGTGTGGCTCTCTTGTGGGCAGCAAGTGCAGCTGGGCCTCTTGTGGAAGGGAAGATAGATGGAGAGAAAGAGGGCCCACTTTCTTTTAGGGTGGAGCCAGTGAGACCGGGAAGTCATTGATCAGATGGTGGCTAGTCCAACCAGTTGCATGTTAACAGATTCACTTCTTCATGGGAAGCACATTAAGTAGCAGAAAGTCCAGGGAAGAGAAAGACTGGAAGGAAGAATGAGAAAAGTGTTGGGGAAGCTGAACGTTGCAGGAGGCGGAGGAGGAGATGAGCAATGTTAGTAAATACTGTGTGTTCAGTAGAAGTCAAATCATTTTTAAAACTTAAAAATCAGAAGTGTTTCCAAACTAAACACTAAGCAAAATAAGAATTGGACTTGTTCTGAATGCATCTTTACCTTGTGGAAGATGTGTTAAGTGTGGGGATGCCTGAGTCAGGTGGAGCTGATGTGGGGGTGGGAAAGATGGCAGCTGCCCAGGGCTCACGTGCATGGCCCAGGCCGTGTCCTCGTGGGAGGTGTTGGGCTCCACACATGTGTATCGTGGGGCAGTCAGTCACTGTGGGGTGTGTTTAAAGTCAGCAGTTACCACATTAGTTTACCTTGAATTGTGTTTTCTGAATAGCTTCTGCTTTGTCATTTTTTATTTCTTTTTTTTTTTTTTTTTACTACCACAGGCTGGCCTATTAGTAGAGAATGGGTGACCAACGTCTCATTTTACCATAATGCAGTGTGCTACAGAAAGTATGAAGGAGGTTTTAATGTAATTGCACTCTGATTAATTGGCTCACACTGTCCCTGCCTTAAGGTCATTGGAAACCTTCATGGAGTTCCAGTGATGCAAAAGGGTTTTGTCCTAGCTCCCTGGTCTGATCAATGCTATCAGATAAACAGATTAGTATGAATGTTTTGTATTGAGGATGGAAATGATGCATTTCTCTTGTTTTATGTCTTTCATAAACTAGCATTTTTTTTCTTATGGAAATAAGTGTTTCAGGTGTTTCCATTTAGGGCAGATACATGCACATTGTCGTGTCATACCATCATCCTGGAAGTGACTTCTGTGGATTTAAAACAGCACTTTTAATTTTATACATGACACAAAACGTTGAAATGCAAACACTACCATTAATTTAATGTATAGAACCTTTGTTGTCAAACCAAGGGAAAAACCACAGTTCACTTCTGTGGAGTTTACTTTTTTTATATGAATGTTTGTTGTACTGTTTCTGAGCATAACTTCCCTAATATCATTACTTTTACATACCAGATTTGACTGACCACTAACTGTACTGGGTGTAACTTAATATCCTGTGTTATATAACAAGACTCTAAGACTGTCTTGAATTGCTTTTTTGTAAAGGTCTGAACACTGTTAAGGAGAAAGCTGAGTATTTACTTACCTTTCTGACAAACAAAAATACGTTTCTCGTGCCAGTTTTATTGTTGAAAATACACTCCCCCCCCCTTTTTTATTTTTTATTTTTTAATGTATTGTGGCTTCCAGTTACCAGATTGTCCAGGTGATGACAGTAAACTGACTTGGAATGATAGTTGTGGTATAATGACCAATAGATGCCAAACAGCTTGCGGCCACACGAATGATGGGGTCACTTTATCCCTCTCTAGCATCTGGCAGGGGCGGGCTGGGGGCACAAAATAAGTGACCTCAGAAATAAAACAAAATTCTTTGAAAGGCCACATATCCAGGAGGGAGACAGTGTGATTTTAAATTTTAACGCAAGACTTTACTTTTATCACTTAAACTGATAAGCACTTTTTGTGTCAGTATAAAATGTACTAGAACCGAAGAAATGCCAAGACATCTGTCTTGTGAAGGAGGATTTCTTGGCAATCACTTTTAGTTTCTCGGGACAAGTGGCTACTCCTAGGATCAGAAGAAGCTGATGTATAGTGTCATGTGCTCAGTGGTTGCCAAAGTCTACCAACTTTGGGGAGCTGCAGGGTTCTTTTTAGTGGGGGTGGGAGGAGGGGGCATATTTTTTGTTATTTTGGGGGTTTTCAAGCATTGGAACCAAAGGCCAAACAATAAACAGCCTTTACTTTTTAAAGTAAAATTCATTTTATTTGCAGAATACACTTGTATGGTAGACTGTTAAAGATAATTTTATGACTATTTATATACATTGTAGTGGCTACATCTGCTGTTTGTCTTCAAAACGGAAAAATCAAAGAAACAAGCCCAACCTTAAAGATATGGCCATGATAAAGGCCATGAATTGGTCTTTGCTAAAAATGCAACGGGTATGCTGCTAGAATTATTTAATTTTGTTTGCACTTTTTTTTTTTTTGGATTGGCATTTTTAAACCAGTATTTAAACTGAAGATGTGTTTTATTAGTTAATTGAAAGTGACTGCTCTGTACATCATGACCTTAACAATGTTGATGCTGTAAGTGAAAGTTCACTGTTGTCTCTATACTAAGTTTATTGGTGTTTTTAACTTAAAAATTAGGACTGCAGATATATTCCCCCACCAGCCTTAGTCCAGGGGTGTGACTCTATCTGGATGCAGTATGCAGTCATGTGGAACCTTGCTTTCTAGTGCTGAAAAGAAGATGTCTCTAATTACTGGCTTCAATAAACACGAATCCAGACTGCTTACAATTTTTGGTGACTTTCTTTACGATAAATCATCCCGCTGGAGATACATTGAGTTGTCCGCTAGTCATATAGGGGGTGTCTACCATGTAGCTAAAAATGTATACCTCTGTCACTTGAAAATATCAGAAATTCTATTAAAGAACATTTTAAAGCCATATTCTGAGGTATGTGGAATTCCAGGCTGTGGGTAAAGGGCACGGGTTGTGAGTTGTCCAGCATAGTTTCTTGCCTCATAGGTAAATTTTTGATTGTCAGAATTGAGCTAAGAAATTTTTGCTTAACTTATTTAGAAACCTTGAGGATTCATAGAGGAATTTCAGAGCCATAATGTTTCTCACTTACTGAAATGGGCAACAGTAAAGTATGTTTAAGAAAATTGGATACTTTGGGGATCAAAGTGTCACGGTGGAGGGAACTCCTCCTCTGAGGCACAGATGGGGTTAAAAATAAAAAAAAATAAAAAAAAGAAAAGAAAATTGGATACTTTATATTAGAGATGAATTGTGTTTCTAATTATTACACTTTTAAGCATGTTGAATTTTCTGTTCTTTTTAAGCTGATTGTTTACAGAAATTTTCTCCCCAAGTTTTTATTTTGAAAAAAATTTTCAACAGAGAAGTTGAAAGAGGAATATATTAAATACCTGTGTTCTTTTACATAGATTCACCAGTAATTGACTTTTGCCATATTTTTTTCTCTTTTCCTCTCCCTCTCTCCCTCCTTCCTTATATCTGTCTCACTTTTTTCCCCCGAGCCATTTAAAATCAGTTTTAAACACCAGGGTATTTCACCCCTATATGTATTAGCTGAGTCCAGGCCAGTTGTCTTGTGAGAATATCCCACAGTCTGGATTTGCCTTAGTGTCTCCTCGTGATTTCATTTAGGGTAAACAGTTTTTGTGAGAACGCTACCTGAGTGAAGCTGTCTGTACCCTGGTGTGGCACAGCGGGTTACTGCTGTGTTGGTGACACTTTGATGAAGGTGTGTCCTCCACGTCTGTCAAACTGGGGTGATGCCCTTGAAGATCTTGGCTCTCAGCCGCCTTTTACACATCATTTGTAGCATCCACTGATGATCGTTTCCTAAATCAGTTACCACACTAGAAGTTCTTAAATGGTAATTTTCTTATCCCATCATCCCCTGCCTGTATCAGCTGGCATTCATCTATAAAAAAGTTTTTGTCCCTCTACCCTTCTTGTTTTCACTATGAATTTACAGTTTTGTTTTTTTAATTCGAATTGTTGTAATCTAATAGCTCGTTCTTTTTGATGCTCAGATTGTTCCAGATTTGATGAGTGGGAGCTTCTTCAACCAGCTGTGTCCTTTTTTCCCTTTTATTGAGATACAATTCATCATTTTAGAATATTCAGGGATTTTTAGTATGTATATTCATTATATTGTGCACCTATTGCCATCATCAAACTCCAGAACATATACAGTACCCCAGAAAGGAACTCCACACCTGTTAGTCCCATTTCCTTCTCCGCATTCCTAGCAACCGCAGTTCTGACTGCGGATTGGCCTGTCCTGTATAGTCTACATAGGCGGGCTCATCCAACATGTGGCCTTTGTGTATCTGGTTTCTTTCATTCTAGCATGTTTTCTAAGGTCATCCATGTTGTAACATTGTATCGTTCCTTTTTATGACTGAATGATGTGCCGTTGCGTGGAAGACCATATTTTATCCATTCACAAGTTGATGCATATTCGGGTTATTTCAAGTTGTTGGTTATTATGAATAAGGCTACTTGAAGATTCACATGTGAGTTTTTATGTAAGCATATGTTCTTTAAGCAGATACTTACAAGTGGAAGGGCTAAATTGGTAATTTCTGTTTTAGCAGAGAATCACCAAACTTTTCCATAGCAACTGAACCACTTTCTATTCCTGCTATCAGTGTATAATGTTCTTTCTCCATATCTTGGCCAAGACTTGTTTTCTGGGAGTTTTTTGTTTGCTTTGACTATAGCTCTCCTAGTGAGTGAAATGGTATCTCAATGACTAATGATGTTGAGCATCTTTTCATCTGCTTGTTGGCCATTTACATAGCCTCTTAGGAGAGGTGTCTGTTCAAATCCTTTGCCCACTTTAAAACTATTTGTCTTACTATTGAATGGTAAGAGTTCTTTATATATTCTGGATAGTAAACTCTCAAAGATAGAGCTGTGTCCTTTTGACCCCATCATTGTTCTTTGAGCATTTCTCTACTTTCTGCCACAAAAAGGTATTCCAGGCTCACCTTGTATTTCCCCTGACCTGGCATCAGCCATTTTCCCAGGGAGTCCTGGTGCCTTTAGGGAGGGTTGGTATTTAGAAACCAAGATCTAGACCTTGGGCGTGTTCACGCTGGATGCTGTTGCCTCTAGGCCCTTTCAGTGGACATAGAATGTGTACTTTTTCACCTAAAAGTTGTTTATATATATCAGCTAAGTTCATGATTGTTGTTTATGGCTACACAGTACTTGGTTATGCGGATGTACCGTAGTTTATTGAACCAGTCTCTTGTAGACAGGCATTTGGGACATTGCCAGTCTTTTTGTTTTTAGATAACGCTGCAGCTAGTAACCTTGTGCATGTGTTGCTTTTATCTCTGGAGATGCATCTTCAGGGTAAATTCCTAGTTGTGGCTCTTCTCGTTAAAAGGTAAATGTAGTTTGTTTTGTTTTTAAATTTTATGTGACTTCCTTTACTGCATTACTCGTTTTTGTTTTGTTTTTTTTTTTCCTTTTCTTGTTTCTTTTTGTTTTGGCCGACCGTGCTGTGGGATCCTAGTTCCCCAGCCAGGGATCGAACCCAGGCCCTTGCCGGTGAGAGCTCAGAGTCCTAACCACTAGGCTGCCAGGAAATCCCCAAGTAAATGTAGTTTTTGTTAAATGTTTCAGCGTCCTCCTTTTCATAAAGATCACATCATTCTGTACACCTGTCAGCAGTTGTGGAAATTATTAACTTGTTATATTTTGGCCTAAAATTTAGGAAGTTTTGTGAGTAGAGTTTGTAAATAGAGTTTACTTTATGTGATGATGCCAGTAATTCCTCTAGATGTTTTATGTAAATTGATTTAATCTTTACAAAAACCCTCTAGAATCAAACTAAACATGGATAGGTTAGGCAGCTACCAGGGTCAGAGCCAGAATTTGAACCCAGTCAGTGGAGCTATGCTTGAATTCATTGTGCTTATTTTTAAAGCAAATGGGGAAAATAAAAGCGATTGAAAGTGTTTTCATCCATCATCGTAAACATGCATGGCGCTCCTCTACGGCCCTTCCCGTTTTCTGTCGGGGATGAAGGAGTCCTTGTTAGTCGGGGAAAAGCATGGCAGAGAATGCACCCAAAGGAAAAGCACACAGCACACCTATGCAGAGCGGGCGGGGCTGCAGTCAGCTACTGCGCTGAGAAAGTCAGGTTGGAATGCCTGCCACTCCCCTTGGAAGGATCTCTGCCTCTTAGGTATGAGTGATTTGGTGGGTCATGAGTGGTAAGGGCTCCTGGCAGGCCCTGAGATGTAGACCTTCATCAGTGCAGATACTCTGGAATGTATGGGAGAGGCCAGCCTGCCTGTCTGCCTGCCTGGTGGCCTTCACACACACTGCGTGCTGCTGCCACCACCCCCGTTCCCTCTCCGGCCACCTGTGGACTGGGGACAGCACGTGCAGTGAGGCAGCTAGAATGCTGGGGAGTAGGTTCCAATCCTGGTGTTTCCTCTGACTTTATGGAAGTCTCATCACTTTTGAATCAGGCAAGTAACAGGCTAGGCAGATCAAGAAGTAGAACAAGAAAACAGTGAGGCTTGGGGAACTTCACCCCTCTTAGGCCTTCATAGTAAAGTGGGGATAAAATTTCTTCCTAGTCGTTGTGAGCATTAGAGGAGGCACACAAGTGCCTGGAATGTGGTAGGTCCTCAGTGTGATGGTTGGCCCTGAAAATACCTCTAGGAAACTCCAGTGAGTGTTGTTCCAGCAACCCCTTTGTATCCCTGTAGAATCTACCCTATCCATTTGTGGGATTTCACGGTTAGTAGTCTAAAGATCGGAAAAGGCAATGGCACCCCACTCCAGTACTCTTGCCTGGAAAATCCCATGGATGGAGGAGCCTGGAAGGCTGAGGGTCGGACACGACTGAGCGACTTCACTTTCACTTTTCACTTTCATGCATTGGAGAAGGAAATGGCAACCCACTCCAGTGTTACTGCGTGGAGAATACTAGGGATGGGAGAGCCTGGTGGGCTACCGTCTATGGGGTCACACACAGTCGGACATGACTGCAGCGACTTAGCAGCAGCAGCAGTCTAAAGATCGTCTCATATCTGAAGAAAATAGAGGTTGGAGGGATGGATATCCTGTAGCCACTTGTCTGGTCCTGTTCCCATGGGATCCCACAGCAGAGCCTTGGGTTCTGAAGGCAAGGACACTACTTGGTACTTGGTGCTGTGTGCCTTCCCCTGTGAAGGCCTGCAGATAAGCACCAGGATGCGGAGTGCTGTCTCGATGCTCTTTCTGACTTGCTGGGGGAGGCACAGATGGTGAGTTCTGACTAGGAGGAGACAGAGATGACAGGCCTGTGGCAGGGTTGTTGGGAGCAGGAGGAAGAAGCCAAAACTCCCACTGTGGGTGGACATTGCTTCCTGCTGGTACACAGAGCCAGACTCCGGTTGAGGCATAGCCCAGAAGTCTCTCCCTGGGCTCTGACTGAGGGACTCGCAGCTTGATGGGAGAGGAGACACTGCTGAGGCAGCAGGGGGTTTAGAGGCCAGGAATGGGGCAGGGGTGGCCACCAGATAACTGGGAACCAGGATGGCTGTGTGGGAGGGTTGAGAAGTCACGAGGTCCTTTCCCCAACCTTGGCCAGCATTTCAGACAAGAAGAACCTAACCTTTAAAGTGTTTCTAATCTTGTGAAGAAATTTCTATGTGGGTAAAGTTAAAATCAACTTTTGTGTTCCATCTTGATTGTTCTCATCAAGCAACTCAAGATAAATCACAGGAGCAATACAAGATGTTTTCATTTATGTTTTTCATTTATGATTTATTCATTTATGTCAAAGATGTTTTCCTGGAACATTTAACTGAGCTTCCTCTTTGGGTGTAGGACTGAGTCAACATTCCTAAATGACTGTCAGCTTTCACCGTCTTCCTCAGCCTGCCTCTGCACAAACCCACCAACCCCATCAGCTTCTCTGTGGGACTATTCTAAAGTCCTTGAAAGGTAAACACGATGTGAACCTCAGATTTTAAGCATCTTAAGTTTCGTGTGGGGAAGAATTTAACAATTTAAACTATGTCCCTGTTGAAGGCAGTAATTTATTTTAAAGAGTGGGGGGTGCTTTGGCACATCTGTCAGCAGCCTGTGGCATGTTACATCTGTCCTTGATACTTAAAATATTTGGCAGCATTTTACTGTGAATCCATTTCTGACCTACTCAGAATCATCTAACAAATGCTGGCCTGGAATGAATCCTTGGAGTCCATGGGAAACGAAACAGTGTCACTGTTTATGTATACAGACGATATGTGTGCGGTGAGGAGGTATTTCCAAGGTTCCAATTAGCACCAGGTGGCTTTGCGCCCTGCAGGCCCATCTGAGCAGATCCATTCTCTGTTCCAGCAGAGCTGTGGGAGGCCAGCAGGCGGCAAGGCTTTGCTCTATAGTAAAGCGACTGCTGGTACGGCCCCAAGTTGGGGTACAGGCCCTGCCCCTCTCGGGCAGCCTTGCTCTTGACGTTGCTCTTTGCATCTGTGAAGGCCTAAATCTAGGTTTCCCCGAGTGTTCTCTGGCCATGTCATAGTATAGGCAGTCAAGAAGGATTGGAGGACTCAGGTTTAACTCAGTGGAAACAGGTTTTCAGTCTTGATTTGTTTCACAGGGGACTGGGTAGGTGTGACTCTTCAGAAGGCTCAAATGTGGGCGTTCCCGGCTGACCATGACTGTGGACAACCTCCGGGTTCCACAGAACGCCCTTTGAGAACATCCACATGCAGGGTTTGTAAGGCTGGGTCAAGGTCCATGTTATCATGACTCGTGGAATTTGGATGCTGGTGATCTTTGCATGTGGCTTCTCGATATCCCCTTTCCTGCCCCCCCTTCTCTTCCCTCTCACTGCCCCAGGGGGGATCAGCTTCTGTAGACTGGTGAGTTTGTCATAACTAGGACAACTGCTGGGAGGTTTTCCCCCTGGGAGTAGGTTTCTCCAGTAGCTCTCACAGCCATCGTGGTCCTAGGTACAAAAGGAGTACAGCAGACACAGTTGGCTGTGGGTCCTTCAGGGGGAGCATCACCAGCACAGCCTCAGACCAGCCGTTTGGCCCACGCTTGGAACCAGAAGTGTTTCTGGCATTGAGCTGAACTGGAGCTGCTCTGACATACAAGGAACCATGGCCCACAGTTCCAGTCTGGACACCTGGGCGGTCTCAGCTGTGAACCCTGAGACAGGAGGACTTGGGTGACAAGTCACTTAACCCCTCTGAGTCTTAGCATCTTCATCTGGAAAGCGGTGAGCAGATTCTCACCTGCCTCACAAGGAGGCTAGATGCATTGAAATGGACATGCAGCACAGCGCCTGGTGTGCAGACCATCTTGAAACAGCCAACCCTGTACCAGCTGTGTGAGAGACACACCTTAGTTTTTGAAAAGGTCTTAGAAATCGCAACTTTCAAGGTGGGTAAATAAGACCAGGGAGGGAAATGACTTGTCCAGGTCACACAGAAGAGAGCAAAGTTGTGACTGAGAATCCAAGAGTCATTGCTGCCCTGTCCCTGCTTCCTCTACACAATTGTCTGCCTCTTCTCCACCCAGCCGAGCTAAACACCAGGTCTTAAATCCAAAGAAAGAAATTGCTAGTTTAGACTGTGAGCAAGAGAGCTATTTTAGGGCAGGCACACTTTCAGCACACTATAAATTCCATCACCTGGGCAACTGCCTGATTTCTTGGGCAAGGCAGCACTCCACCATCTGCGTGCGTGGGCACCTGAATACATGGTGAGGTATGGGGTTTCCTGGGGCCTCCTCCTTGCTCCTCCTCAGCTACCACTGCCCTTTCCCAGGGAACCGTGGGCAAGAGAGGGTGACTCAAGATGCTGGTGATGGAGGGGAACAAGGTGAGCCTTCCCCGCAGGGCTTACAGTCTGCTGGGAGCAACAGACACCTGCCGTCTCTACCACCACAGTCAGCTCTCTGCTCCAAATAAACACTGAGGTCTTTGTGGTCTTCCTGTTCCCCACTGACTTGCCCCTACAGCCTTTAGGTGGGCAGAACTTGGTAGGTCAGGGTGGGGTGGGGTGGTGACCCCCAGGCTGGGTTTGGAATGTGAGAGTGTCCCCGTGGGTGAGAATGAGGGAATGGCCTGGTATGGAGCATTAACCTGAGCAGGCTGAGGAGGGCAGCTACCTGCCCAGAGCAGGGCTTGGGCGGGACACCGATGTCAGAGCTCAAGTCAGGTGAGGAGAGCAAGCCTACTAGAGAGAGGGTGGCGTGGAGCTGACCTGGCTCAGGCTGTCAGTGCAGGTGGGGTGAGGAGAGCATCCACAGGAGGTGTCAGAAACTGAGGCAGGTGAAGGGAGCCTCCACAGGAGAAGGTGGCCTGGCATGGGGCTGCATGGTAGGGGTGCATCTGGGTAGGGGAGGGAGTGATGTGGGGATGGATAAACGCAGAGGCATGGATCAAGCAAATTACCAGATGAAAGAGTAGCCAGGGTCCTCACCGCCGGAGAAGGGAGTTACAAAGAATGAAAAGAGGAAACTAGAATGTTGAATTGGAGTTGGACATAGTGTTATGAACTCATTTTCATGCTGAGAGAGAACAAATATAGATGTAAGTATGTGCGTGTATGTGTGTGTGTTTATATACATACACATTCCCTAGCTGGTTGCACTGATAGCTCAGGCCTGGGAGCAGCAACAGCCCACTGAACATACCTCAGGTCCAGATTCATTTTCGAGGTACCTTTTTCCAAAAAAGTCAGGGCTGAAATAAGAAAAGTATAAGTGAGCTTGGACATGTATGCCAGACAGAAAGGGCTCAGAGCAATGGAGACGTGTCCCAAAAGAAAAAAAACAGCAGTCCAGTGGCCAGGTTTGAGGGGCAATTTGAGCATTAAAAAACAAAATTTGTAATGGATTGCAACCCATTTTAAAAAAAAGTCGTGAGCCTATATTTATATAAATTAATTCAAAGTTTAAGAAGCAACAGCATTCCCCGCCTCCTCAAAATTTCAATGGATGTGATTTCTTTGGTGGGTTATAATTCATTACAGTCAGTACTTAATTTCATTGCTCACAGATTTATTTGTTCATTACAAGAGGCGGGTGGGGAAGAGTAACAGTGGAGAACAAGCCTGGGAGACCCAAGCCTAATCCCTAGAAGTAAATGCCATTAGTAATATAAGTGTCAGTATCAGTTCAGTTGCTCCATCATGTCCGACTCTGCGACCCCATGGATTGCAGCATGCCAGGCTTCTCTGTCCATCATCATCTCCTGGAGCCTGCTCAAACTCATGCCCACTGAATCAGTGATGCCATCCAGCCATCTCATCTTCTCTCGTCCCCTTCTCCTCCTGCCTTCAATCTTTCCCAGCATCAGGGTTTTTTCTCATGAGTCAGTTTTTCACATCAGGTGGCCGAAATATTGGAGCTTCAGCTTCAGCATCAGTCTTTCCAATGAATATTCAGGACTGATATCCTTTAGGATTGACTGGTTTGATCTTGCAGTCCAAGGGACTCTCAAAAGTCTTCTCCAGCGCCACAGTTAAAAGTCATCAATTCTTTGGCCTCAGCCTTTTTTATTGTCCGGCTCTCATGTCCCTACATGACTACTGGAAAAACCATAGCTTTGACTATACAGACCTTTGTAAGCAAAGTAATGTCATTGACAGTTGGATGGTAGTAATGTATCTTGAGTAACTTTCAGGTTTTGATGGTTGTATTTTGGTAAAGCAAGAAAACATCTGTTTGTAGTATTTGAGGTGATGTGGTGTTAGGTTGGCAACTTACTCTCAAATAGTTGGGGGTGGGGGGAGTTCTTTGTACTGTACCTACAACTTTTCTGGAGGCTGTTTTCAAATACATTTAATTCAAACAAACCACCTTTGAGTCTGCCCATGTATGTGGACTGAAGAGTCAGGTGGTATGACATTTAGGCCATTCATGCTGCTGCTGCTGCTGCTAAATTGCTTCAGTCGTGTCCGACTCTGTGCGACCCCATAGACAGCAGCCCACCTGGCTCCCCCGTCCCTGGGATTCTCCAGGCAAGAACACTGGAGTGGGTTGCCATTTCCTTCTCCAATGCATGAAAGTGAAAAGTGAAAGGGAAGTCGCTCAGTCATGTCTGACCCTCAGCGACCCCATGGACTACAGCCTATCAGGCTCCTCCATCCATGGGATTTTCCAGGCAAGAGTACTGGAGTGGGGTGCCATTGCCTTCTCCTCAGGCCATTTATAGTAACTCCTAGAACCTTTCCACTTCTTTCTGTTTTTCTCAGCTCACATTTCATTCTTCCTCCCCAAGTCTCCTGGCTTTCCACACTTTGCCCTTGGCATGTCCTACCATCATGCTTTCCTGCCCACTCTGGTCGTTTACCTAAGTCCCATCTGTTTTCCTGCCCATGGATCCAGAGGCCTCCATGCCCCTTCTAAGAACCAGGTCAAAGAACTGGAGCATTTCTGGCTGCCCCCTGGCTTTCCCTGAGTAGGTCTGGGGACCCTCTAGGCATCCAGAGAAGTATTCTTAGGGGTCTCTGAGACCTTTCTTCTTTCAAAGAGCTCTGTACATTTTTCAGGATAACAAGCTCTAGTACCCATTTGATACAGCAGAGATAGGACTTTGAATTATTCATTGGTACTTCATTTTCACCCATACCCAATCACGTCAGCTCCCTGCTTAAAGAGCACAGTGCGGCTCCGATGGCTCCCTTGACTGCAGGGGCCTGCAGTATCTGCCCTTGCCCCCGCCCTTCACGTACCTTTTAACCCCTTTCTGTCTGAACAAGAGCCCAAACCGCTCCCCTCTTTCTGAACCTCTACAGCCTTTCCATCAGGGCCTTTTCTCAGGCTGGGTCCTCTTTCCAGAATGCCTTGCTTGTTCAGGATGGTGACAACAATAAAGAGTAAACATTTGCTGAGTGCCTCCTTTGTCTCAGACACGATGCTAGAGCCTTTACAAGGTACAGATGAGGAGACTGAGGCTCACAGATGTTCACAACTTGTCTGAGGTCATGCAGCCAGTGAATACAATCCTGTGTTCCACAAATGCTTCTTTGCACATCCACCCCACGTCTGGCCCTGAGCCAGCAGAGGATACAACAGAGAGGCCTTTGCCCTCTCGGAGCTCATGGTCAGAGACCGATGGGTAAACAGTGAGTCATAACACAGTATTGTAAACACTGTGATGCAAGGAGCCATGGAAGCCAGGGCCGGAGCACCTGACACAGCCTGGGAATGCAGGAAGGTGTTCCTGATATGCGGGACATAACCCTCTGCTGTTTTGAGGTTTAAATGCTTTAATATGTGAGAACAAGTAGAGCAGTATCTGGCATGTAGAAAGCATGGTAAGAGTGCCACTTCCTCTTCCCATCCTCTTCTTCCTCTTCCTCTTGGCCTTATAAGGGAATGGATGTTTTTAATGTGGAAGGGGGCGCAGCAGGTGAGATTATAAATTACATTCTGGCCTAATGGAATTCAGGACACCCAAGGGTGACTTCTAGTGGGAGAAAGGTCATAGGAAAGAGGATGAAGCTAGCACCCTGAGGAACGCCGAACGCTAGGAGCTAAGGCCATAAAGATGACTGACGAGAGCCACCAGAGAGATGGGAGGAAAATCAAGAGAGCCCGGGGCTGTCTGTGCCATGCAGGGAGATTGTCACAAGAAGGCAGAAGCACTTGGCAGGATCACATGCTGCTTGGGGAACGCCTCCTCAGCTTTCGAGAGGCAGTGTGACTCCGCGAAGCTTTCTCTTCCTCTCTCACCCTGGGCGACTGTACTGGCCTTGTAGTCCTGTATATATGGTAGCAGCAGATTCCTGTTCCCCATCTTAGGGCCTAAGTATCAGACTCTTGGGGGACGTCCTGAAAATCTACCCCTTGAGTGAATCCTGTGCACATTAAAGTCTGCAGATGCCTGCTTTCTAGAGACAAAAATCCCAGGGTAGGATTCTCATTGGCTCAACCTAGGTCCCAGGCCCACCCTGAGCCCGTCTGGGTAAAAGGGAACCCTGATTGGTCATTCTTGGGTCAGGTGCCGACTCTTCCCAGGTGAAGATCACCTGGATCACCTGGAAGGTGGGAGGTGGATGCTGGAGTTGAAGAGGAATGGCCCCGGAATATGAGAGCTGCTGTTACTAGGAGCAGGGATCGTGGTGGACAGACAAGTCCTCTATGCTTCCACAGTTCTTTTCAGAGAGCCTCCAAGCTCCAGCATGTGGTTTGGGCACCAGGCGTGGGTGGGTGGGGGGTGGGCCATCAGCAAAGATTTACTTTATGTGTCTCGACTCCTGGCTAAACTGGGCAGCTCCTGGAGGCTCACAGGCTAGTTTAGCCAGCCCAGGCTGGTGGGGGCCACAGGTATTGGAGGTAAGTGTAGGCAGTGTCCCCGTTCCCTTGTAGCCACACTTTCCTCTTTCTTCCCCAGAAAACCTTTCCCCTGCGCCTGCCCTGGGAAGAGAAGGGGAGGGGGGAAGGCAGCCAGGGAGAAGCCAAGCAGCTGCTGAGTGGGCCAATCTTCCCCTGAATCATCAGGTGCCAGCAGGGTGTGGAGGTGGCAGGTACCACAAACTGGGGTCCCACCGAGGGTGGGATTCCACTGGAGGCCCCCATGAGGGGTGCAGATGGTTTGGCCCGGGTTGTCCTTGGTCATAGGAACTGAAGGAATGTCAAACTGGAAAATCCCAGTGAGCACTATTTTTAGAGGAGACTTGGAGAGCATTTTTCCGGCTGAAGGGACAAGTTCTTTCAGAAGCAGCAGTTAACTCTAACCCCTGAACCGCTCCCGCTTGGAATCGGCCCAGGCCCTCCAGGCTCATGGGAACACTTGAGGTCAGGGTTGGGGGTGGGGTGTTTAATGGGGGAGGGGATTATCGACTCCTTTCAAACATGGAAAGAGGTTGTTTATTTTGACATCTTTGAGTCAAATCCTTCAGACGTTAGGAGTTTATACCAGAACCTTTCTTTAAAAGTAGAGAATCATTTCAGGCCAAGCTCATAGTCTGGAAACATTAAACATGATTTTCTTGGGTGTTCGCATCATGCTTAATAATTGTTCATGATCAACTTAGTCTTCGCACTACCTGCTTTATGCTTGCAGTGTTCTACTTAACTACCACTGTCTTATGTTTTTCTGTTTGAGGTAGAATTCTCTTGGGATCCTGCTAATTACTGAGCTTATTAAAAGTGGTAGATTAGATCTACTGCTTAATTGAAGTCACAGGAAAAGCTACCCCAGCCCCCAGCACTCAGGGGGTTGCCCTGGGGAGGGGCCTCAGTAAGAAACAAAGGGAAATTGGAAGCCCTTCTCTCCTCACCATCATCAGGCAATGCCTTCAGGGACAGGGACCCCAGTTGGGGAAGGTGTTTTGCTCCCAGCCTTTCATGGAATTTAGAATCTAAAGCCCTTGTAGTACCAATGCTTTTGAGGTTAATACTCTCCAAGGAATCCATGTGCTTGGGGAGGACAGCTAGAGTAGAGTCCCCCAGATCTGGAGGTGGTTGCCTTTGGGCTGAATGAGAAGCTTGGCAAGAGGTCAGGCCTGATGCAGGTAAAGCAGTGGATACTGGGGCATAGCGTGCACCTTCAGACGTTAAAGAGTTTATTCCAGTACCTTTTCTTTGGAAAAGCCCCTGATGCTGGGAAAGCTTGAGGGCAGGGGGAGAAGGGGACATCAGAGTACGAGAGGGTTGGATGGCATCAACGGCTCAATGGATATGAGTTCAATCAAACTCCAAGAGATAGTGAAGGACAGGGAAGCCTGGAGTGCTGCAGTCCATGGGGTCACAAAGAGTCAGACACAACTGAGCAACTGAACAACAAAGGATGCTGTGCTTTGAGCAGCTCTTTCACAATGAGTTCATGGACTGAGCTAAGAATCAGCATTATATTTGCTGGCAGAGGCTATCCACTGGCAGCAATGAGTGAAGTAGCATCTGGTTCCTTCATCAATCTCTTCTGAGTCTGGTTTCCTTGAGTAAGCCCTGGATAGGTGGACCAGATGCTGGAACCCAGGGACCTGAGGGCTGCCCACCTCTCTGTCATTTCTTATCTTCATTTTGTCTTCAACATTTGCAGATACCTGGAGGCACAGCTCTAGCCATAAGCTCATGCTCTATTACCACTTGAGGAAGGCAACGGAGCCAAGTTTTATGTACTATGTGGGATTCCCAATAACGCCCATTGAAAGTCTGTGAACTTTTGTTAAAAACCAGAAGGAAAAATTTCAAATCTGTCCCTGGAACTAAAAATAAGTGTAGGCTAGTGTCCAGGAACAGGGAACAGTTAATGAGGACTGGAGAGGAGCCTTCAGTCTTGCTTCCGCTCAGTCTATCTCTTTTGATGAAGCCAAGACAACATTCTAGAGGGAGGTGTCACTCTTCTGTTTAACACTGCTTAATCTATCCTCAAGCTGGAATCAAGATTGCTGGGAGAAATATCAATAACCTCAGATATGCAGATGACACCACCCTTATGGCAGAAAGTGAAGAGGAACTAAAAAGCCTTTTGATGAAGGTGAAAGAGGAGAGTGAAAAAGTTGGCTTAAAGCTCAACATTCAGAAAACAAAGATCATGGCATCCGGTCCCATCACTTCATGGGAAATAGATGGGGAAACAGTGGAAACAGTGTCAGACTTTATTTTTCTGGGCTCCAAAATCACTGTAGATGGTGACTACAACCATGAAATTAAAAGACGCTTACTCCTTGGAAGGAAAGTTATGACCAACCTAGATGGCATATTCAAAAGCAGAGACATTCCTTTGCCAACAAAGGTCCGTCTAGTCAAGGCTATGGTTTTTCCTGCGGTCATGTATGGATGTGAGAGTTGGACTGTGAAGAAAGCTGAGCGCTAAAGAATTGATGCTTTTGAACTGTGGTGTTGGAGAAGACTCTTGAGAGTCACTTGGACTGCAAGGAGATCCAACCAGTCCATTCTAAAGGAGATTAGCCCTGGGTGTTCTTTGGAAGGAATGATGCTGAAGCTGAAATTCCAGTACTTTGGCCACCTCATGCAAAGAGTTGACTCATTGGAAAAGACTCTGATGCTGGGAGGGATTGGGGGCAGGAGGAAAAGGGGATGACAGAGGATGAGATGGCTGGATGGCATCACTGACTCGATGGACATGAGTCTGAGTGAACTCCAGGAGTTGGTGATGGACAGGGAGGCCTGGTGTGCTGCGATTCATGGGGTCACAGAGTCAGACACGACTGAGCGACTGAACTGAACTGAACTGAACTGAACTGAATCTATCCTCTCACATGGCCCCTGAGGCCCTGCAGGGGACGCCCAAAGCCACCTTTCACCCTCTTCATTGTGCTTTGCTTTCTCACTTATCTCTGGGTCTTTGTGCATGTTGTTCCCTCTTTCTGAAACACTTTTCCACCAATCCTTGTCATCTCTTTGCCTTGCTAGCTGCTCTTCCTATTTCACACTTCAGCTGAAATTCTGACCCACAGACTCAGTGAAATCCTTCCTGGAAATTCCCTTACCACCATGAACAATACACAGCACATTTTACTGGTTTTAATGCTTGCTCCCCACGTCTGTGCTGGCAGGGATGATATCAAACACTCAAGTTTCTTTTTTAAAAATCATTTAAAATCTAGCATTTATTAAAATTATATGAACACATAAAAATTACATGAACATATCATTGAGAGAATCAAATAGTTCTACAAGGCCTATAACCCCCATTACATTTCCTGCTTCCCAGAATTGACATTTTTAAACTTTTAACCAATCGTATTCAACATTATATGGGAAGTCCCTTTACCATTATCTTTTTAATTGACATGCATATGTCTGCTACCTCTTGAGTTTTAAGCATGTCTGATGAGTATTTAGGTCTCTTGCCCATCTTCCCCTTCTCCCTATCACACATTGACACATTCTATCTCTCCTAATATGTCCTTTCTTCCTAATATGACCAGGTACTGTGGTTAGATCAGCACTCATTGTTCACATTGTTATAATTATGCAGGTATTATTCACCTGTGATTTACCATACTTCTTTTCTATGTATTATTTTATTTCCCCACAGTTCATCTATGACTATTTCCTTAATTTTCTGTGCATTTATCCCTATATGTGTGTGCGTGCTCAGTTACTCAGTCGTGCCTGACTCTTTGCGACCCCATGGACTATAGCCCATGAAGCTCTCCTGTCCATAGGATTTTCCCAACAAGGATAATGGAGTGGGTTGCCATTTTCTCCTCCAGAGGGTCTTCCCAACCCAGGGATCAAACCCACGTCTACTGCATTGGCAGGCAGATTCTTTATCATCGAGCCACCTGGGAAGCCCACATTTATCACTAATTTGTCTGAAAACTTTATTGAAACTATGAATCTTTTTTTTTTCTGTATATTCAGACACATTCTTACTGTGTTAGCCAAAAAGTTCTTTGGGTAAGACGGTGAAAAACCTGAATGAACTTTTTGGCGAACCGAATAATTTCATCTTGAAGATGTCTCCTGAAGCCTCTAGCTTCTCTAATCTGGTCTGGTCAACCCCCAGGCCTGCTGCACAGGGGCCTATGTCCCCTTCACCATAAGGACTCTTATCACCTCTCTTGAGGCTGCATCCACCCTTTCCTGGATCCCATATCCTCTGCTGCTTTGGTTTAAATCCTTGTACTCATGGTGTTCTCCTCCAGCAGCCTCCTGAGAAGAGACAGAAGGAGTCTTTCATGTCCAAAGAGTCTTTCATAAGTCATCATACCCAGTTGATACTCCAGTTGGAATCATACTTCTAAGTGGGCATCATTTTTCCTCAGGATATGGAATGATTTACTCCATTCCCTTGAACCTCCCTAAGTTGCTTTTGAAAGGTCTGATGCCTTTCTTTCTTTCTTTCATGATGCCTTTCTGATTCCTGATCCTTTATAATGAAACCTGCTCAGTTCTCTGGAATCTTGAAGCTCTTCTGTTTGCCCCAGTGATCTGATATATCTGATGCTGGTCCATGTTGATTCATTGTGCTGGGCACTGATGGGTCCTTTAAATCCAAAACTCATATCCTTTGGTTCTGTAAACATGTTCCTGAATTATTATTTTTTGTTTTCTTCCCTCCATATTCTCTGTTCTAACTTTATGAGAGTCTTATTATTCTATTAATCTCTTGGACTATTCCTCTAATTTTCTTTTCTCTCATTTTCTACCTCTTTGTCTTTTGATTCTTTTTCCTGTGAGATTTTCTTTAACTCATAATGAATTAAAATTTGTTTTGGTTTCATATTATTTAATATCCAAGGACACAAACACATATAATTTTTAATATGGTACCCCCTACCCTCAACTGTGCCTAGTGTTCCCTAGCTAAGGGACTTTCTGTCTTACCTTCTCTAGAGAAAAAAGTTCTAGTTGTGGGGGATGGGCAAGGGAGGGGATCCAGGAATCCATTTGCTACTTAAAAGATTTTCAGTTGGGTTTTTTTTAGTTTGTTTTTTAGATTTCTGCTTTCACCCCCACTTCTCGATGTGCTTGGTGATGTCATGATTCCCAAGCCTTTTTTCCTGTGATATGACCTAGGATGCATTTCAGCCTTCCCCTGTACCAGCTTAGGGTTTAGCTTTCTTGGATCTACTGAGTCATTTACCACTTGCCCCTTTGCTCTTCTGCTTCCAACATTTTGTTGCCATTGTCTCCTCTCTCATTCTTTGTCCCTGTGGTTTTATGCCTTTAAAACATAAATCCGTGTAACTGTCATTTCACTGGGATTTGGGAAGAAAGCAGAGGCCAGAGCCTGCATCCAGTCATTCAACTTATCTTTCACTGGCAATTTCCAGGTCTTAACATATCCTTTAGCATAGAAGTGCCCAGTAAATATTTGTTGGTTGGATAGAGTGTTAGAGTCCTTGTCTTTCCAATCTTTGGTAACCAAAAGGTGAGAGCCGTTTAAATTGAGATCACCTTAGTTATCGCATTTACTGCTTCTCACTTCACAACCTCATCTGAAATATATACTAGGCAATGGATGTGAATTTGGGTAGGCTCCAGGGGTTGGTGATGGACAGGGAGGCCTGGCGTGCTGCGGTTCATGGGGTCGCAAAGAGTCGGACACGACTGAGCAACTGAACTGAACTGAACAGCGTGTAGTGAAAAAAAATTGGACGTGAGCTTGCTCTGTCCACCAACTGTGTGGCCTGGGACTACCAGTCTGAAACCTTAGTCGAGTCTTCTGTAAAATGGGAATGACACTTTCAAGTGTCTTCCTCAGTGCCCAGAGCATGATAAGCTCTAACTATTTGAGGTGTGGAAGGGTTCAATACCAAAGCGACAATTCTTAGAAAGTCAGTGTTTTACTTAAGCTTAAAATTAGCCTTCACACTTGAATTGCAAATTGGCCCCTAATGAGTGCCCTTCAGTGTAAAAAATCTGTGTTTTACTTGCCTTGATGATTAGACAGAGATGGCAAAAAACTTTGCATCTAAGAGAGGAAACTAATGTTCGTCACCAAGGGTCTCCTATGGGCAAGCGGCCACTCCTCGGTCAGGCAGGTGGACCCAAAACGTACACTGGGAGTTATTCACAAATCTTAACTGTGTGTCTGTCTTGCAGACCTGGTACTAAATGACCCCACTCACTCACTCACCCTGATTTCTCCTCACTTGTGTCCCTGACCTCAGAACCTGTTTGTTGCCCGGTGTGGGAGCCCAGACACTTAGCCCCTTCTTGTCAGTCAAACAGTCCAAGTCAGGTCCACACCGGACTTCTTACTGTTCTCAGCACTGAGGTCGCGCATCTTGGCCTTCACCAGAAAGTCCTCCGGCCTACTTCCTTCAGAGGAGAAACTGAGGCAGCGCCCTGAGAAAGCAGCACCGTGCCCCCCTAGGTCCAGCTCAACCCTCCGTCAGCCTCCACTCTCTCGGGTCCCCACAATCCCCGGTCTCCTGGACCCCTGCCCTCCCACGCCGTGATGGCATGACTCGCAGCAGCCGCCGGGGCCCCAGCACGGGCAGGTGAGGGCGGGGCCGGAGTTGCCGGCGCCCCGCCCCCAGCCCCGCCTGGCTAGAGGCCTCGCCTCTCCGAGGCCCCGCGGCGCGGGCCGCCGCCTCCCCAAGCGGGAGCCGCCGTGCAGAGCGCCGCCGAGCGGTCAGCGGGCGGGCGCTCGCTCCGCCCCCTCCCGGCCCGCCTCGCCGGCTCCCGCCTCCTTCTCTCTCCACTGGCTCCCGCCTCCCTCCCTTTCCGCTGCTGAGGCGGCGGGAGCCGAGCCCGAGCGGACCGAACCGTGGCCGCAGCGGGGCGGCGGGTGCAGAGGCGGCGGCGGCGCTGGTGCGGGAAGTCTGTCGTCGTCTCCGTCGGCAGCGGCGGCGGCGGCAATGCGGCGGCCCTGCTGAGCCCGCCAGCTCCGGGCGCCGGGAGCCAGCCGCGCGAGGCGGCTCGGGCCGGGCGGCAGCATGCGGAGCGGCGAGGAGCTGGACGGCTTCGAGGGCGAGGCCTCGAGCACCTCCATGATCTCGGGCGCCAGCAGCCCGTACCAGCCCACCACCGAGCCGGTGAGCCAGCGCCGCGGGCTGGCCGGCCTGCGCTGCGACCCCGACTACCTGCGCGGCGCGCTCGGCTGCCTCAAGGTCGCCCAAGTGGTAGGTGCCGGGCGGGGCCCCAGGTGCGGGCGGGCGGCCTAGCCGCGCGCTTTCCCTCGCTGCTCCCGCTTCAGGGGGCGCAGGCCCGGCCGGCCTCCACCGCGCCCCGGGCTTCCCATCGTCCAGCTCCTTGCGCCCCCTCTTCTAGCCGGATCCCTGGGCCTCCGTCCCGCCTCCCCTGGGGATCCCGTCTTCCCCAGCCCTGCTGCCTCAGGTGTGCGCCTTCTACCTGAACACCTGCCCCCGGGCCTACCTGTCCACGCCAGTCTTCGCTATCGCGAGCCTCTTTCACTGTTGGACTTGGTGGTGCGCGGAACCCGGCGGGGGTCACGCCTTCCCCTGGGTGCTGCTGGTCATAGCAACAACTTGTATTAGGTTTTCGGGGGCCGCGCGTCCTCCACTCCTCCGAATCGTCCTCGTTTGTCTCTGCTTCCGCTACTGGGGAAGGTTTCTTCCCCCGGTGCCCAGCAGAGTGCTGAGCATATGGTAGACGCTCAAATAAATGTTGGTTGAATGGAGGCATGTAGTCTAGATGCATTGAGGGAGCCCAACTCTGCCCGCAGAGTCTCCAGTTTATATTGCAGAGGCTTTGATTCCTTCTAATTAGCCCAGAAGATAGAACCGGCATCTCTGAATCCTCCGCCCCAGCACGGTGGCTGGCATTGCCCAATTGGTACCCAGAGTTAAATCACTGCGGGAGGGCAGCCAGTTTTGGAGGTAATAGAAACAGAGAACTTTCTGTTGGGCTTGTCTATGGTAGAGCTCGTTCCTCAGAATACTTATTTTTAGCTTCCAGGGCGTTCAGGACAGTGTCCCCTCTGCCCCTCTTTTGTGGGTTTCTAACGAGCCTGTTTGGTTAGTTGCTTAGCTCTGTTGTGGATAGAGCATGCTCTTGTTGGGACAAAACTGTGTCCCGGTATTCCCTGACACAGGTAGGCCTTCCTCTGAGGCCCCTTACAGAACTTCATTGACTTCTCAGCCAGAGAAGCCATTTGCACGGACCTGCACGGTATATGCATTTTGTTTCTTCCAAGCATTGGTCTCCTTGTGCTTACTTGAGTACCTCGGTAAAGGTTCCTTGGGAATCTTTTTTATTTAACGTGAATATCCTTTCAATAAAGATCTCAGTGTTTGTAAATTGCAGAATCATAGCCTGTTTTATCTTTCTTTTGGGTGAAAGGCTTGTTCTGCTGATTGTGGGATGGTAGTTTTTGAAGGGCTCTCAGGAAAGACAAACAGAGCAGGTTATTCCTCTCTAGAATTTTAAACTGACCTTATCTGTTAAACTGGAATGTTCTCAGAGATATATTGGTTCTGGACTTAGGTTAGGCATTGCTGTTAGTAAAGAGAATGGAGAAGGTGGGGGAGGTGCCATTTAAAAGAGGCAGCTAGCTGATGTTTGAGTACAGCACAGATAATCACAAGTGAATAAGAGAGCTGGCAGAAAAGGGAACTTGGACCCAGGTGGAATTTAGGGATCTTGTTAAGTACCTTGCTTTGTTCACTCTGGACTTTTGAAAGTAAATAGACCTGCCACTTAAGGGATCTGGTAAAAGAATGAAATCCAGTAGTTTGTATAACATGTTAGCTATTACCTCATTGCTGGAATTTTGTCACCTAAGGCCATAAATGGAAGCCAGTGATAAATCGTATTTATCATTGCCTTTTTGTAAGGTGCTATTTTTGGTAGAACTTTACTTTTCATTTGGAAGAACTTTGGTGTCCAGCTCCTAAAATCTCCCCTAACTCTTGCCTCTAGAATTTAAACAGTGAGAGGTTGTGTTATATGTGGATGAGTGAAGGACAGGTATCTGCTTGAAGGGTATGGGAACATGAAATAGTCTCCCATGCATTTAGCTTTTCAGCCTTGATTAAAAACTCAGGGTTTTTAGGGGAAAAACCCTTCCACAAAACTCCAAGAAATTGGACTCTTGACTTAAACTGGAAAAGAAAATAAGAGTCGTTATGAAGATTTTTTTTTTTTTTTTTTTTGGCTGCCCCATATAGCATGTGGGATCTTAGATCCCTGACCAGGAATCAAACCCATCTCTCCTGCCTTGGAAGCACTGGAAGCTTGGAGTCCTATTCACTGGACCACCAGAGAAGTCCCTGAAGATATTTCTAAGATGTTGCAACATCCCATCAAGAAATATGTTTAATATAAGTTCTAATTCTGTGGCTTTTGTGCAAAGTTTGATTTTTTAAAATTTTGTTTTAGGCTTTAGAGACATTTTTTTGTGGTCTGTGGCCTATTGCCACCTGTAAGTCCTTGCTCCAAGTGTGGTTGGCAGTACTTCTAGCACCTAAGAGCTTGTTAGAATTGCAGAATCATAGGCTTCACCTCAGACCTTATGAATCATAATCTACAGTTTAGCAAGATTCGCCAGGAGTTCTCCTGCACGTTAGAGTTTGAGACTTACCGTTCTGTAATCATTTTTAGTGTTAAAACTTTATACCTGTGTATGCGTGCTCAGTTGTGTCTGACTCTTCATGACCCCATGGACTGTAGCCCGCCAGGCTCCTCTGTCCGTGGAATTTTCCAGGCAAGAGTACTGGAGCGAGTTGCCATTTCCTTCTCCAGGGGGTCTTCCTGACCCAGGGATCAGACATTTCTTGTATCTCCTACATTGGCAGGCGGGTTCTTTATCAGCTGAGCCACCAGGGAAACTCTATCATTTTAGCGTTAAAACTTTATATACAGGTATTGGCAATCAGTTCTCTGTCAGAACCGTAAATAGTCAGCATCAAGGCTGGGGTTCTTCTATAAAATGAGCCTATTCCTCCCTCAGAGGATTAAGAGGATGAGGTAATAGGTATAAATTAGCACCTAGCTTATTAGGTGCTTAGTTAGTGTGTAATAAAATGTTAGCTGTCACTGTTGCTAATTAATTAAATTAAAGAAACTTGATGAAAATGCCACCACAAAATTATAATTAAATTAAAAAAAAAATAAACTTTCACCAGCTCTCTGGTCCCTGTTTTTAAAAAAGTTTTATTTAATTGTTTTTGGTTGCGCTGCGTCTTCGTTGCTATGCAAGGTCTTTCTCTGGTTGCCAGAGAGGGGGCTACTCTTCATTTGTTGGGGAACATGGGCTCTAGAGCACATGGGCTTAGTTTCTCCGTAGCACATGAAACTTCCCTGACCAGAGATCCAGCTTGTGTTCCCCAAATTGGCAGGCAGATTCACATCCACTGCGCCGCCGGGGAAGTCCTAAAATTACATATTTGAACTAAAGATAGCTTACTTCCTAGTGATTTAAAAGTTAAATTGATCTTTTAAGTGGAACCTTATTTGATCATAAAACTAATCTGAAATAGCATGGAAATTAATCAGTGCATTTTCATAGTTTATATCTTTTAAAAATGAAACTCATACCTGTTTCTTCGCTGGGGAGAATATCTCAAACAATGTGAATGTACTTTTTGTAGGAAAACAGTTGGTTTAAGGTATAGATTTAAATACCTTCTTCTTCCTTTTGAATGTGTATTCTGTGAGTGCTTATTGGTTTTTAGCTGTTTTTAGCTCCCAGACATCATTTAATGAAACAGTTAATGTTTGTTTATTGTTTGTTGTTGTATTTTGATTTTGTTGTTTTCTCAGGCACACTTGGTTGAAAGCAGAATTGTGCTCTTGTGATGGGGAGGGGCACACTATCAATTATACCTTGATGTTAGGACAGTGTCAGAAACGCACAGGCCCTCGGTGGGACAACTTTCTGAGAAATAACAACAGCGGACATCGGTAATGAGTGCTTACTCTTACGGATGAGAACATTAGAGGCACAGAGGTTGTGACTCCTTTAAGGTCTCGTGGTTTGAACTGGGATTTGAACCCAGGCAGCATGCTCTTTAGGCTTCCCAGGTGGCGCTAGTGGTAAAGAACCTGCCTGCCAATGCAGGAGATATAAGAGATGCGGGTTCAATCCCTGGGTCAGGAAGATCCCCTGGAGGAGGGCATGGCAACCCAGTCCAGTATTCTTGCCTGGAGAATCCCGTGGACAGAGGAGTCTGGCAGGTTACAGTCCATAGTGTTGCACAGAGTCAAACATGACTGAAGTGACTTAGCATGCACGCACGTGGACCCTTTACTGCCTCCTGAACACATCACTTTGAGTTGTTCCACTGAACAGGACAGACCTTGAGTCTAGGGACATTTCTGTGGTCTTTGGTCCACCCTTTCGGGTGACTTTTGGGTGACCTTTTGGCTGACTTTTACACGCTGAAATGATACACTGTACAAGGGTTTTGATTCTCTGTGGCCATTGTCTCTAGGTGAGCAGTTCCTGTGTAGCATCCTGTTCCTCAGCCATTAGTCTTGCTCAGTTTCTGCAGTGAGGGAACGGGCCTTATCAAAAAATCCAAGACCAGAATCAGCATTTAAGTTCCTAAAACTCCCCTCAGTGAGCTCTTTTGCATCAGATTCCTTTCTTTCTTCTTTTCTTTCCTTCTTTCTCTCTTTTCTCTCTCTTCCTTCCTTCCTTGCATCACTTATATTAATGTTTTTGGGCTGTGCTGCCCAGCTTGAGGGATATTACTTCCCCAACCAGAGTTGGAACCCGTGCCATCTGCAGTGGAAGTGCGGAGTCTTAACCACTGGACCATCTGGGAAGTCCCTGAATCCCTTTCTGAAGTCCCTCCCGTGCCTGATTGACCTTCTGACCTTGCATTGCATTTGTCTAGGACTGTTTTTTAAAACAAAGTTGGGTAGTAGGTGATGTTTAAATTCAGACTTTAGTTCTGCTGATCGCCTTGAAATCTCTTAATCCCATTGTGTTTTGGCTTCTCCCATAGTAAAATGTGAGTGGTAATGACTGAACGTTTGGGGAATTATAAGAACTAAAGGGGTTAATGTTTGGCAGGTGCTTTCTTAGGTAACTCAGTGACCACTGTGAGTATTTGCATTTCAGGGTTGGGTAATAATGTATCTTTTATTTGATGGAAACTGTGTCAGTTTTTCATCCCAGGCTGGGGAGCACAGTTCCTGCTTCCTTGACTATACTGAAGCAGGGCGGGGGTGTGCAGAGAATGACAGGTGAAATAGTTTCACTGCATGAGATTCTCACATGTACCTTAAGGTGAGACTAGTTAGAATAGTTTTATTTTCCCTTGGGAATTTTGTTATCTTTGAAAGTTGTGTTCCTGCTCAAAAACTTGGAGTCAAAGAAATTCTAGCAGAAAATCGAAGATTAAAACCATTCATAAGTTTTTATGATGCTTAAAATAGTAAAATTATCATTCAAGGCCTCAGAAAAATGTCTAGTACACATCTATTTTATAAAACCAGACAAAGACAGTTCAAGAAAAGAACACTCCTTGGAGAAGGAAATGGCAACCCACTCCAGTATTCTTGCCTGGAGAATCCCATAGACAGAGGAGCATGGCAGGCTACAGTCCATGGGGTCGCAAGAGTCGGACACGACTTAGTGCACTGTCTCACCCCAGAGATCCTGCCACATATACCACAAAAACCAAACATCCCCCAGTGACCTTGGCCCCACTGTTCCAATCACTCCCAGGTGGGAATTCAGGCACATGTCCACAGAGGTCACAGACAACATACATACGGTTCTGTTATGTCCCATATATTACCCTTTCATGTCCCAAGGAAGACATTTTCTCTTAGAGATTTTCATTTAGTGTATCTTTAAAAAAATCTTGTGTTAAACTTGCCTCCATCTTTTTCTTGGGTAAGGACAACCCAGAAATGGCCCTTTTGTGTCTGTGATGTTGCCATTCACAGCTTTCTTGATAGGCCTAGTACAATCTTGAGAACAGGGTTGCTGTATGCTGAATGTCAGACAGTAGCTCTTAGCTTTGCCTATCTTAGGTAGTTATGCTGTGCATTTTTTATTGGTGTACCATGTTTGATTTGTCCCTAATACCTTTGAAGTTTTTCTGAGAAATGAATAATGCAACATGAACTTATTAAAATACATTTTAAGCCTTTAAAAAAAAAAAAAAAAGAAAAGAACACTCCAGACCAGTCATCCTCATGAACACGGGCACAAAAATCCTCAATAAAATGCGAGGAAATCAAATCCAGCAATGTTATGTAGAAGGAATAGTACCTCACAATCATTGTGGTTTGTCCCAGGAACAAAAGGCTTGTTCAGTTTTCCAAAATCAGGAGATAGAATCCACCATGCTAACAGTTTAAAGGGCAAAAAACACTTGATTATGTTAGTGCATGCAGAAAAAAAAACTTTTGACAAAATTCAGCATTCATTCATGATCAACGTTGCCAAGCAAACCTGGAAAAGGGCATCTGCCAGAAATCTACAACTAACATACTTGGTGGTGAGAGAATACTTTCCCCTTAAGATGGGGAGCAAGGCAATGAAGTCTGTTCTCACCACTGCTATTCCACATCCTACTGGAATAGCCAGTGCAGGAAAAGTAAATAGAAGGCATTCAGATTGGAAAGAAAGAACAACTGTCCTATTTGCAGATGGCGTGATTGTCTGTGTAGACAATCCCATGGGAATTTATAAAAAGAAAAGCTCCAAGGACTAATGTGTGAGTTAGCAAGGTCAACACACAAAAATCAATCATATTTTTATATCCTAGCAATAAACCACTGGAAGCTGAAATGGGGTGGGGGGCGGTGGGGAGCAGCCCATGTCAGTTACGATAGCCCTGAAACGAATGAAATAGGTCTAAATCTAATAAAACCTGTACGGGATCTGAAAACTATGAAACACTGAAGGAGGAAATCAAAGAGTACCGATATAAGTGGGCAGACGTGTTCATGAATTGGAAGACTCAATATAGTTATTAAAATATCTTTTCTCCACAAATTGATCTGTAGGTTTAACATAATCCCAGAATCCCAGCAAGGTGTTTTTTTTGTTTGTTTTTTTAAGAGACAAGATGATTCTAAAATTGATATGGAAAGTCAAGTTAACCAGACCGAGGAGTGGTGGAGGATTGATTTCCAGGGCAGAGGAAACAGCAACGTGGAGAGAGAATGTGGAGGTCAGGGGTGTGTGAAGGGGAAGGGGGACGAGGAGGGGTTCTGAGAGTGCGGACTTCTGTCTCTTATCACCTCGAGACTTTGGGCCGTTGCTTGTTCACTTCAGGCCACAAGCAGGTCTCCTTGTTTGTAAATCGAAGCTGATCAGAGCGCTACTGGCAGGGCACCTGTGAGCCTTCTGTACAAAGTCCTTAGCAGAGTGTGGCTCACACAGAAGTCACGTGAACCTGTGGCCCTGCCACATACCTCTGAAATGTCCCAGTTGGGGAACTGGGTGACCAAGGGTCAGGGTGGAAGGGAGACTTATTTTTCACTGTATGACTCTTCATCCTTTTGTATATCACATGCAAATATCTTCTTTTCAAATATTCCCAGGGCGTCAGCTGTCACTAGTTCTACCTCAGGATAGATTAGCCTTAAAGCTGTTATACCAACCATAATCTTTAGTTAACCTCTTATTACTTTCCTTACTTTGTAATTTGGAGGCCCTTGGGGAGAATGATTTCAATAATACAGACATCTTGAAGAAACTTGACGTTTAAGGAGTTTTTCAGTCTATCTTCCTGTAAAAAAAAAAAAAGCCTTCTGCATAATAGCAGGTGCTTAATAAATTTGTTGATGCTAATGGGAAAACTTCTTCCATTTGAAAGGAATTTACCCTATAGCATGGTGACTATAGTTAATAATACTGTATTGCAATTGTATTGCAATTGAAAGTTGCTAAGAGAATAGATCTGATAGGCACTCATCACAGGAAAAAAATTTTTTAACTATGTATAATGATGCGTGTTAAATAAGACCTACTGTGCTGATCATGTGGTAATGTCTACATCATTATTGATACACATATTTGTATATAGAGATATTGAATCATTTTGTTGCACACCCTATTATAATGTTATATGCCAGGTAAATCTCAATTTAAAAAAAAAAAAAACATTGTAACTTAGAAGGAAATTAGGGAAAAAAATCTTAGGCAATGAAAAGAGTTTTGGAATTTTTCCCTTCCAAAGACTGCATTAGATCCCCTGATCATGGTTTCCCCTGATCATGGTTTCCCCTGATCATGATTTCCAATTTTTGCTAAAAGGAAGGATCCTTCGGTAAATGTCCTGCATTCTTCTTTTGAATTGTTACTATTTTGTTGTTGTTGTTGTTAAATTTCAAGGAGTACTTATACTAGATCAAAGGGCAATATCATTACATTTCTGAACATTTTTTTAAAAAATTATGAACTTTGTCCTACAACATACCTAAAGGTCTCAGTTTATTCCAAGTTACCAATGTGCATACCCACAAGAACCTCCAGTGGGAAATGGTGAGCTTGGTAAGACCTTTAGGACTCCTCCTGGGTCCCAGGACCAAATTAATTCTCAATTGACAGCTCTGGAAGACCTTTGTTCTTTCTTTCTTTAAAAAACAATTTCCTTTCACTTTTATTGACATATGTGTGTGAGTGCTCTGTCACTCAGTCGTGTCCTGACTCTTTGTGACCCTATGGACTGTAGTCTGCCAGTCTCCTCTGCCCATATGATTTTTCAGGCAAGAAAATACCGGAGTGGGTTTGTTTACTGAGATATACTTAACATAAACATTGTAAGTTTAAGGTATACAGCATAATGATTTAATTTACATACATCATGAAATGATTACCACAGTTAACTTTAATGAACAGCCATCTCACATAGATAAAAATTAAAGAAACAGAGGACTTGCCTGGTGATCCAGTAGTTAAGACTCGGTGCTTCCACCGCAGTGAGTGCAGGTTCAATCCCTGATCTGGGAACTAAGACCCCACACGGCATGTGGCACAGCCAAAAACAAAAAGAAATAGAAAAAAACTTTTTTGCCTTGTGACCAGAAGATTTCTTGATAACTTGAATAAATTCTTGATAACTTTCATATATAACAATAGCAATGTTAATTATATTTACCATATTATACATAACATTCCTAGTACTTATTTATCTTGTAACTAGAAGTTTGTATCTTTTGATTGCCTTCATTCCTCCCCTTCCATCTCTGGTAGCCACAATTCTGATCTCTTTTTCTATGAGTTTAAGTATAAGTGACCTACAACACTGTGCTGGGGCTTCCCAGGTGGCAGTACTTGGTAAAAAATCTGCCTGCCAGTGTAGGAGACATAAGAGACGAGGGTTTAATCCCTGGGTCAGGAAGACCCCCTGGAGGAGGGCATGGCAACCCACTCTAGTATTCTTGTCTGAAGAATCCCATGGACAGAGGAGTCTGGGGGGCTACAGTCCATGGGATCGAAAAGAGCTGGACATGACTGAAGTGACTTAGCACGTACACACTGTTAGTTCTTGTTATCTACAAGATAGAGTTTGATATTTCTATACATTTCAAAATTATCACTATGATGACTTTTTTTCTTAATTAGAAAGTTCTAAGAGCCTTTCCCTCGGAAAAGGCGATAGCACCCCACTCCAGTACTCTTGCCTGGAAAATCCCATGGACGGAGGAGCCTGGTAGGCTGCAGTCCACGGGGTCGCAAAGAGTCGGACACAACTGAGCGACTTCACTTTCATTTTTCACTTTCACGCGTTGGAGAAGGAAATGGCAACCCACTCCAGTGTTCTTGCCTGGAGAATCCCAGGGACGGGGGAGCCTGGTGGACTGCCGTCTATGGGTCGCACAGAGTTGGACACGACTGAAGCGACTTAGCAGCAGTAGCAGCAGCAAGAGCCTTTCCCAGGTCATGGAACCTCAGAGGATGCTTAGAGGGGTCAAGGGGTCAGGTGTACATGCCCTGTCAGATCCATGAGGCTTCTCCTGGTAGAATGAATGGGTGCTTTCCTGCATGCTGGAGAGAGGCATATTCCAGCCTCTGGAATTAGTGCTGTATTTACCTGAGCTCCAGCACAGGTAATGGGGTCTGTGATTCACCCCATTAAGGGCTGAGGTCTGTGTGGTGGCCAGAGCTGTTTATTTTCCATTATGGTCCATTTAGCTTCCTGAGCTGTTGAAATGACTGAAAATACCAGCATTCCGGCCTTCAACCCACAGCTATCACTCGCTGACTCTTTATCCTTACTCCCAGAAGTAGCTCCAGATCCTTTTGTAGAACGATGTCATGTGTCTTTAGAAAATAAAGTTGTTTATTAGAGTATAGAGCAACAGTCAAAGGCCTGATCATAGATCCTACATTTTCCCAGACAGTCCTGATTTCCTGTGCTGTCTCAGACTCTATGTAAGTACATCCTAAATTAAAAAAAAATTATTTTACTTTAAATTATGAAATAGTCCAATCATTGAAATCAGAGCAGCAAGGGCTCATGTATTGACAGTGTGTTCTGAGGTTTTTCCTTGGAATGTAAGAATATTCCTGGGGGACAGGCTGTACGTGCAGAAGAGATAAAAGTGGGTGAGACAAGCTGGGATTTGGATTCGTTAGCGGAGTGAGCCTTCAGTGAGTCTAGAATGAGGAGAATAGACCGGGAAAGGCAAAGAATGAGAGAACAAGACACCTCTGGCTGAGGGCATGGCCTCAGCATCTCATGTGGTGGCCAGGAGCCAATTTAAACTTTCAGAGGCTCAGTTTAAAGTGGTCCAGAGCTGGGACCAGGCCTGTAGCTGACTGAAGAGGGGACAGATGAGTAGTACAGAAGTCAGAAAGTGACACCTCTTTTGGGAGAAGAGCTTGCCTTTTTAGCATTTGGAAATCATCTTATTGTGAAACAGTTTAACTTCTTTTTTTTTTAATGCTATTTTTAAAGCTATAATGGAGGTAAGAAAATATCCCTTACTATTGAAAATATTTTTAGCATAGTCATGTTTAGTTGCTAACTCATGTCCAACTCTTTTGCAACCCCAAGGACGGTAGCCCACCAGGCTCCTCTGTCCATGGGATTTCCCAGGCAAGAATACTGAAGTGGGTTGCCCTTTCCTTCTCCATGAATTGCTCTTTCTTAAGGGCACCTCGAGGCTGGGAGAAAGATGTAAACAGATAGTTGCAGTATACCGCAGGGGTGATATATGTACAGATTGCTGTGGGCACGTTAGACTAGGAACATTACAGCGTGGAGGTTACAAGCGATCACACTAAAGTGGGATAGCCAAGATTCAACTTCAGGCTCTGCCAATCACACACCGGGTAACCTTTGAAACTGTTCACCTCAGAACTAGAACTTGAACCCATGCACGGGGACTGGAACCTGGCCAGACCCCACAGTCTTCCAGTTGAGACCACACACCTGATTTCAGAACTTAATGAAGCTCATCGCAGAAAGAATTCAGTGAGAGAGAAAGTGATAGGTAAGAAGTGGATTATTTAGAGAGAGAACACTTCACAGATAGAGTGTAGTCTATCTCAAAATGTAAGAACGGCCCAGTTTAACTTCTTGAGGGGGAGGACTTTTGTGTGAAAAATTCTCACTTAAAAGGAGGCCCAGACCTCATCTCAGCTCCTCCCGTGCGTGGCCTTGTGTGCTCACATGAGATGGTCGGGTCTGTTACTCGTTTTCAGAGTGGGGTGTCCCCTGGGAGCCCTAAGGTTATCAACATAGAAATGGGAGATGGAGAGTCAGACTGAGGGACTGTGTACCAACTGTATTTCAGAAAATCTCATAAGAGAGCCCAGCATCAATTTCTTTTTTTTTTTTTCTTTCTTCTTATTTTAAATTGGAGGATACTTCTTTTAAATTGGAGGATAATTCTGCTATTCAACAGTGTGAATCAGCCATAAGTATGTGTGTGTGTGTGTGTGTGTGTGTGTGTGTGTGTGTGTATATATGTATATCTTCTCCCTCATGAGCCTCCCTCCCACTCCTCCCCAGTTTCTTTTTTGACTAGGGTTTTAAGGTACTGATTATTTCACTTGACCAGAAACTTTGATTAACTCGTTGATTAACATATTCCTGTCTCAGAGTCTTTGCATTTGAAGTTCAGTCTTCCATAGACCCCCACCAACCCCTGCCGCCGACCCCTCTCCGCCATCCATCCCTTCCCCAAAATGCCCACTTGGCTCTGTTCTTCAGAACTGCTGTTCTTCTGCTCTGTCCAGGAGACCTTCCCTGATCACCCTGTCAAAAGTAGGACATTCCCCCAGTCCCGCTTTTTATCCCCTTCACCCTGCTTTACTTTGCTTTGCAGCATTTACTACCCAACTAGAATTTCAACTCCACCAGAGCTGAAGCTTTGTGTTTTGAGTTCCCTGCTATATCCCCAGTGTCTAAAACAGTACCTGCCCATAGGGAGGCCCTGAATAAACAGGTGAATATACATATTTGTTTCATAGAAGAAAGAAAAAAGTCGCAGTTTATGTAGTATTTAACATAGTTCCTAAAAGGTCCAATTGTTTGAAAACATGGAATCTATCAGAGAACAATAACATCTATTTCTAAGCAGATAAACTGGACTCTGTTGTAAACGGAAAATATTGGGGAGAAAGTATAGAAACAAAATGCCTTTGTAATTCTTTTTTCTTTTTTAAACTGTGAGTTTTAAAAGTGTGTAGAGTGCTACTAGGAAACAGAAGCTTTTGCTTAGGAGACAGATTTTTGTAAAAGAAGAGGAAACCATAAGAGGCTTTGCCAAACTTTCTGCTTAGGAAAGTATAAAATGAAAACCAGGGGTTCTGTAATTATTATTAAAGTTGTCTGCTTTCTGATTGACTTGCTGGGCGAGAGGGTCACTCAGGATCTGCCAAGTCAGTGTTTTGAAAATCCTTAGAGCAGACACTTAACACGTGCAAAGAAGTCGCAACTGAGGGTCCTTGTGCTTGTTTTTATGGCATTCTCTGATGAAAACAGAAGAATAGCAGTTCTGTGAGGCCTGAGAAAGGGAGGCCTTGATTTTGACTGAAGACTGCAGAGGCCCGTAGGAAATGCTGGTGTCCAGAACGATGTCTCTGAACATTTCAAACGATTGGTTCAGTTTGGGAATTCAGTGGGTTAATAAACACTTAAAATGTTGGGTTTAATCAAACGTGGATCATTTTGGATGCTTTCTTTCTTGCCACTACGATTTGATGACTGGTGCAGGGGAAGCCTTCATTTTTGTGGTTTCCCGTTTATTCCAGCACAGCGATGAAAAACAGTTTAAGGCTAAAAGTTTTTTGTGCCAGTGGAAAAAAAACAAACCTCAGGAACAATGGCTCTTCCAGCAGTAGTTGCTTCTTTATAGCTGGTCTACTTTCAACCATTTTTGGTCCAAGCCCTACACATTGTGTATAATTTCATATTAAGAGTTGGCTAAATAACTTTAGAGTTAGATCAAGGTCAGTGACTAGATTTTGGTAAAAATTCTAACATATTCTTTCCATTTGAAAAAAAAAAAAATCTGTGCTTTATATATGTGTTGAACACCTAGGCTGGGCCAGGTACTAATGTACATCCATCAGTAGGACACAAAGCCCTGCCTCTGAGGGGCTTGGAGGGTTTGATGTGAGGCAGAAAAGGTGCACCATCCGTCCTGACCACTGGAGCCAAGTGCTCTACTAGTGGCCCAGGACAGTGGGCTTGCTAGGAAGCCCTTGTGGGAAATGGACATATTTGGACGTTGAATGGCTAGAGCCTGGAACCAGGTATGGTGTGTCCTGTGGAGAAGTAGTATACCAGCTCCTGGGAGTCATGTGTGAGCCCAGGAAAGGGGTGAGAAGGAGGTACAGGTATGGTTCACCAGGCAAAGGTATGGATGGGTAGGGATGGGGGAGGGGAGGAGGGGGCACCGAAATGGGGCCCAACTTGTTAGGCTAATGAATTTGAATCTTCTGAAAGAGATGAGCAGCAGAGCGGTGGCTGTTGAGCACTTGCAGTGTGGCTAGGATGAATTTGAGGTGCTGTTGTAGTTCAGTCTCCCAGTGGTGTCTGACTCTTTGCGACCCCATGGACTGCAGCAGGCAGCCTCTCTGTCCCTCATAGTTTCCCAAAGTTTGCCCAAGCTCATGTCCGTTGAATCGGTGATGCCCTCCAGCTAACTCATCCTCTGATGCCCTTTTCTCCTTCTGCCCTCAGTCTTTCCCAGCATCAGGGACTTTTCCAATGAGTTGGCTGTTCGCATCAGATGACCAAAGTACTGGAGTTTCAGCTTCAGCATCAGGCCTTCCAACAAGTACTCAGGGTTGATTTCCCTCAAGATTTGACTGTTTTGATCTCCTTGTTGTTTGAGGGACTCTCAGGAGTCTTCTCCAGCATTGCAGTTTGAAGGCGTCAGTTCTTCAGCACTTGGCCTTCTGTAATTACGGTTCAACTCTCACAACCATATGTGACCCCTGGGGGAACCATAGCCTTGACTATATGGATCTTTGTCAGCAGAGTAATGGCTCTGCTTTTCAACACACTGTCTAGGTTTGTCATAGCTTTCCTGCCAAGAAGCAATAGTCTTCTGATTTCATGGCTGCAGTCACTGTCTGCAGTGAGTTTGGAATCCAAGAAGAGGAATTCTGTCACTACTTCTGCATTTTCCCCTTCTATTTGCCTTGCAGTAATGGGGCCAGATGCCATGATCTTAGTTTTTTTAATGTTTCGTTTTAAGCCAATTCTTTCACTCTACTCCTTCACCCTCATCATGAAGCTCTTTAGTTCCTCTTCGATTTCTGCCGTTAGAGTGGTATCATCCACATAGCTGAGATTGTTGATGTTCCTCCTGCCTGTCTTAATTCCAGCTTGTAACTCATCCAGCCTGGCATTTCTCATGATGTGCTCAGCATATAGGTTAAACAAGCAGGGTTACAGCAGACAGTCCTGTCATATTCCTTTTTCAATCCTGAACCAATCAGTTGTTCCATACAGGGTTCTAATTGTTGCTTCTTGACCTGCATACACGTTTCTTGGGAGACAGGTAAGATGGTCTGGTATTCTCATCTCTTTAAGAGCTTTCCACAGTTCATTATGATCCACACAGTCAAATATTCATTGAAAGGACTGATGCTGAAGCTCCAATACTTTGGCCACCTGATGTGAAGAACTGGCTCATTGGAAAAGACCCTGGTGCTGGGAAAGATTGAAGGCAGGAGGAGAAGGGGATGACAGAGGATGAGATGGTTGGATGGCATCACCGACTCTATGGACCTGAGTTTGAGCAAGCTCCGGGAGTTGGTGGTGGACAGGGAAGTCTAGCATGCTGCAGTGCATGGGGTCGCAAAGAGTCGGACATGACTGAGCAACTGAACTGAACACAGTCAAAGGCTTTGGTGTAATTGATGAAACAGAGGTAGATATTTTTCTGAAATTCCCTTGGTTTCTCTATGATCCAGTAAATGTTGGCAATTTGATCTCTTGTTCCTCTTCCTTTTCTAAACCCAGCTTGGACATCTGGAAGTTCTTGGTTTGCATAATGCTGAAGCCTGGCATGCAAGATTTTAAGCATGACGTTACTAGCATAGGAGATGAGTGCAATTGTCTGGTGGCTAGCACATTCTTTAGTACTACCCTTCTTGGGAATTGGGATGAGGATTGGCCTTTTCCAGTCCCGTGGCCCCTGCTGAGTCTTCCAGATTTGCTGACATATTGAACTTGAGGTGTGCATAAGTATAAAATACATGCTAGAGTTGAAAGATGTAATAGGAGAAAACCAGAATGTAAAATTATGTGTCGAAATGGTGATACTTTGGCTACATTGGGATAAATTAAATTTACTATTAAAATTTTCTCCACCTGTTTCTTTTTTTAAAACGTGAAACCATGGATCAAGGAAAGGTCTCCATTTTGGAGTCTTATTTTTAAAATTATTTGTTTATGTTTTTGTTGTGGTGGGTCTTCGTCGCTGTGCGAGGGCTTTCTCTAGCTGTGGATAAGGGGGCTACTCCTTGTTGCGGTGAGCTGGCTTCTCATTGCTGTGGCTTGTCTCATTGCAGAGCACAGGCTCTAGGCGCAGGGCTTAGCAGCTGCAGCTTGTGGGCTGTAGAGCGCAGGCTCAGTGGTTGTGGCACTCAGGCTTGGTTGCTCTGCAGCGTGTGAAATCTTCCCAGACAAGGGATTGAACCCATGTCCCCTGTATTGGCAGATGGATTCCTATCCACTGTACCACTGTGGAAGTCCACTCCACCTATTTCTTTTTACTTTTTAAAGTGTGACTGTTGGAAAATTTGAAATTACTCATGTGGCTCGTGTGTTTCTATTGGCCCTCGCTGGGTTAGAGAGTATGAGGAATGGCTTTGAGAAGGATGAGATGATCCAAGACCTGCTAAGAGACTTTGAGCAACTCAGGTGAGGATCAGAGGCGGAAAAGATGTGACAAGTGGGAGAGAAGAGGTGGTAATCATGTTTTATTATAACCCTTGTTTTTACTTTTCATTGTTTCTCAAACAAAGAGATATTGAAGCTAACATTTCTTGCACTTCTACTACGTCCAGACTGCTAGTGTTCTACATGTGTTATCTCATGTAATGCTCTTAGCAGTCCTACGAGGCAGATTCTTTACTGCTGAGGAAACAGAGGCTTACTGAGTTCACTCACTCCCTCAGAGTCCCCACAGCTAGTGAGTGGGGAGCTCACTAGTCTGCCTTTGGAGACCACAGCTGGACCCCCTACATGTGTGTGAGTCTATAATACAACCATTAGACGGGTTATGAGATTTGTTCCACCATCACTTGTCTGTCCTGTTGTACAGGGACTTAGCCCATTTCTGTTTTCCCTCGTCTGCCGGTATTGCTCTTGGTGGGCCAGGCAGCTTTAAGAGACCTGGCTCTCAGTTCTTGCACAATACATGAATCACGTCTGTCATAGTTGGGAGGGGTGGGTGGTATTACAGAGTGAGGCCCCTTAGTCCTTCTCTTCTAACTCCTTGGATTATCAGTGAAATTTAAGAATTGCTGGTAGAGGAAGGGTAGAGGGATAAAGATTGAAGCTTTATTGTCCTGTTTGCTTGAGCCAGTGGCCTTCAAAGTATGTGGGGTTGGAAGGATTATTGATTTCTGGAACCTTTTTTTCCCCCTCCTAGAGCAGCTAATACACCCTTGGGCACCTTTTTGGACTTAGTTTGTTTATGGGTGCATGCATGCTAAGTCGCTTCAGTCATGTCCAATTCTGCCACCCACTGGACTGTAGCCTGCCAGGCTCCTCTCTCCATGGGATTCTTCAGGCAAGAAAACTGGAATGGGTTGCCATCCCCTCCTCCAGGGGATCTTCCTGACCCAGGGATTGAACCCACGTCTCTTTATATTTTCTGAATTGGCAGGCCAGTTCTTTACCACTAGCGCCACTTGGGAAACCATGTTTATGGGTATTAGAGGATAATTTTTAAAAGATAATATCATGACTCACATACAAATATGAAGGAGTAAATAATGAAGGAGCCAGTAAGATGTCATAGCCTGTTCAAAGGAAAATTCAGAGTAGGCACACATGCACATACCAGGAAATGAATTTCAGTAGATGCATCTTTGAAGGGGGGAGTCTGTTGTCTCTCTGCCAAACAATCCATGTACCTGTCTTTAGGCAAGAATTATTTGCACTGCTATCACTTATGTACAATTAACAGAGTTGCAAAATATCTCAGAAGACTGAAAAGTATAAAAACCATAGGATAAAGTAACTTGCAAAGTTATGTCCTAACAAGGCCTATTCATCCATTGAGTATGTCTTTTTGGTCTATTTTCAAAATCATCCACAGTTTATCCTGAGAAGGGAAATAAATGGGAGGGGTCTAGGTGGGTAGGGTTTTTAATCCAGCTCAGAGTTTAAAGCATCTGCCTGCAATGCAGGAGTCCTGGGTTCGATCCCTGGGTCTGGAAGATCCCCTGGAGAAGGAAATGGCAACCCACTCCAGTATTCTTGCCTGGAGAATCCCATGGATGGAGGAGCCTGGTGGGCTACAGTCCACGGGGTCGCAAAGAGTTGGACACGACTAAGCGACTTCACTTGTATATGTTAGAACCTCCTGATTTTATTTATTCCTTACTCTCTTTCCTGTGTTCCTCCATCCTGACGGTTGATTTCCACATTGTCAGGTGGCTGGAGGAACATTCTTTATGGCCTCCTGCACCTTACTGTAGATTTCTCTTTTGTTTTTCTTATTTCTCCCTGGTTACTTTTCTTCACAAAAATAGATCTTGATCACCTATCTGTAGAACTATACATTTTAGGCCTCATCCTGGCCCTTCCAGGACTTCCCAGATGATGCTAGTGATAAAGGACCTGCCCGTCAAGGCAGGAGACGCAAGAGACACAGGTTCGATCCCTGGGTCAGGAAGATCCCCTGGAGGAGGGCATGGGAACTCACTCCAGTATTATTGCCTAGAGAATCCCATGGACAGAGGAGCCTGGCAAGCTACAGTCCATGGGATCGCAAAGAATCAGACGCTACTGAAGTGACTTAGCATACACGCACAGCTAAGGTTACCTGCCACCATAGAGTTGATGTGAAGTTGAACTGAAAGTGCCAAGCATAGAGCCTGGCCGTGAGAAGAGTGATTTTGGGAGCTAGGGGGATACAGTTCAGTCCATAGCAAGGTGAGAGCATGGTATACATCAGTAATAGAGGTTTAAGATGGCTCAAAACATCTGGCAACTCCAACTTACACTATAATTTTGCACACGTGCTCAGGTGTGTCTGACTCTTTGCGACCCTATGGACTGTAGCCTGCCAGGTTCCTCTGTTCATGGGATTCTCCAGGTGAGAATACTGGAGTGGGTTGCTGTTTCCTACTGCAACTTATAATTTTAGACCAGAAGGAATTGGAAGCCATCCATGTGTGCCTCTCCTTTGTTTCCTAGGTGAGAAATCTGACCCTGGAGAAGCTGTAACTTAACCTACGGCTACCCAGTTTGTTGATGGTGCTGGAACCTGGGTCTCAGACTGGTGTGCTCGCCCCTGTAACTAGCTGCTGCTCTTGGTGACAGTTTGATTCCTTTCTGTGAAGCCAGATGTGGGATAGCTCTGCATTCTAATCATCTTTCTTATCCCTTATGGGATTATGGGGAAGACAGATGAATGGTTAATAGCCTCAGGCACATTCTAGGATAGTAGTTTTAGGAACAGCTGTATATGACAAATCAAGTCTTTGCCTGTGATATCAGTTTAAAGTGCAGGCATTTGCCCAGCCCAGGCACATGGCTCAAGTGAATGCACTGGGGTGGGCAGTGGACTTGGGAACGCCCAAACTTGGATTGTAGTAAAGCCTGATGTTGGTAGATAGAATTTGCCTTTTAGTTCCTTAATTTGTTAATAAATTGACATCAAGGGGAATTTGCTGGCCATCCAGTGGTTAAGACTTGGTGCTTTCATTCCAGGAACCTGGGTTTGATCCCTGGTCAGGGAATTAAGATCCTGCAAGCTGCACAGAGAGGTCAAAAAATAATTTTTAAAAAATTGAGATCAGGGGGCTTCTCTGGTGGCTCGGTGATAAAGAATTCTGCCAGTGCAGGAGACATGGATTCAATCCCTGGTCCAAGAGGATCCCATATGCCATGGAGGAACTAAGCCCATGAGCCACAGCTACTGAGCCCAAGTGCCCTAGAGTCTGTGCTCTGTAACAAGAGAAGCCATCACAGTGAGAAACCTGCGCACCAAGGCATAGAGTAGACCCCGCTCTCCAAGACTAGAGAAAAGCCCATGCAGCAACAAAGACCCACCACAGCCAAAAATAATAAATAGTTATTCCACGGCCAAAAATAATAAATACAGTTATTTAAAAAGTTGAGATCCAGATAGTTTTTCTGCTGAAAAATTGATGTATGTTCCTTTAGAGTTTGGTTTTAGAGCCGAAACTAGGGAGACAGACCCCCACTTGTCACAGGTGGGCTCATCCACATGGCTCTGTGCATGGTCCCAAAATGTGTGATGGTGTGGAGCTGGTGATGAGGGTGTTACTGGTGGTGTGGGTGCTCAGAGTTAGTTTTGGTGAGGTAGCTGGGGAGATGCTGCATGTGTCTCACCTTCACTAGATGCTTTGGAAGAATTTCAGCTCTTAGTTTGGGATTTTTTGGACCTGGGACTGCCAAGCTTATTAGATAAGGGAAGCCCACAGAGAATGATAAATTACTAGGTTGAGGGAAACCTGGGGGAACTCATCGGGGGCAATAGTTTATGAGGTCTCTCCTCTGTGTTTAGCTCCGTGGAGTTCTGTAGGAGACCTGCTGTTCTTATTTTTATTTAATCATTTAATTTATTTATTTGTTTTTGGCTATGCTGAGTTTTTGTTGCTGCTCGGGCATTTTTCTAGCAATGAATGGGGGCGTCCTGGAGCACGAGCTCGTCATCGCAGTGACTTCCCTTGTAGCAGAGCCCTGGCTCTAGGGCACATGGGCTTCAGCAGTTTCAGCTTCCAGGCTCTAGAGCACAGCCTCAGTAGTTGTGGCACATGGGGTCAGTTGCATGCACGGGCTCTGAAGCATGGGGGATCTTCCCAGATCAGGACTCGAACCTGTGTCTCCTGCATTGACAGGCAGTTTCTTTACCACTGAGCCACCAGGAAAGCCCCTTTGTTTTGTCTTTTTGTTTTAATGGACAGTGACCTCTATCGTTGAATCTCAGGCCAGATCCATATAAATGAAAACAAAACAATATTTTAAAATTCTACCTATTAGTAAGCTTCTTAATACTTAACAAACAGATCATCAAGACCTGCCAGATACAGGATTTAGCAAGATTGGTTCAGTATTATTATTGTCATAGAGGAACAAAGAAAGTCCCCGAGATCCTGCTCTGAATCCATATTGTCCGTGGCTACTTTGTACAGTTGGGCAAGTTGTGTACTGCGCAGTGAGTCTAGCCAAGAGGGTGAAGGAGGCTGAGATCCAGCCTGCATGCTCTGTTGCCAAGGCACATGCCCTGGTACTGGGCAGCGTCCCAATTCATCAGCCCAGAGCAGGTGCCATTTTTAATTTGCTATCCTCTTGCCAAGCCAAGTTGCTACCCAGACTGGAATATCGCTGACTGGCACAAAGGTGCTATGTGAAGCAGCTTATGTCTTGATTATTTAACTGGGAAACTTATTTTAGAGATATGGCTTAGCGGTGATATTAAGGATATGAGTGCATTTTTATTTAAAAACTTTTAAAATTTATTTTTGGCTACGCTGGTCTGTGTTGCTGTGCAGGGGCTACTCTCTACTTGCAGTGCGTGGGCTCCTCACTGGTTTCTCTTGTTGTGGAGCACAGGTTTAAGGTGCATGGCTTTCAGTAGTTGTGGTGCATGGGCCTAGGTGCCCCGCGGCATGTGGAGTCTTCCCGGACCAGGGATCAGACCCTTGTCCCCTGCACTGGCAGGTGGGTTCTTAACTGGACCACCAGGGAAGTCGTGCGAGTACATTTTTAAATAAGACTAGATAAAACCAAACTGTGAACTTGAGTTTAATTTTCCAGATTCAGTAAATAAATTTATTTAGATTAGTAAGCGTATGCAGGGCCTTCTAGCCTTTTGTGTGGTCCTCTGTGAGGTGTGTAGATGATGATGTATTCAGTGCTGAATAGGTGAATACAGATCAAAAGGTAACCTTCTGACTCATTTCAACGGGAGCTCCCATGTTGTTGAAATTAAACTTGCAATCCCACTCTGAACCTAAATTATTGTTGGAACATCTGTCCAGCAACTGATGGTGTGTGCTGGGTCATCAAGGCTGTACCAATCCCCTGACACGCCTCTGCCCCAGGAGCTCTGGATCTGGGCACTGAGGGGCCTCCAGGACTGACTGGGTGGGCTGCCCGCATGGCTGAGCCCATCCGTGCGGTGTGGGTGCGCTCCGAGTTGCCCGGAACAGAGGGACACACAGGTTCCTTTGGGTGGACTGCAAGACCAGATAAACCTTGGAGGGAGCCCTGGCAGGGCCAAGCAGTGGGCCCTCATGAATCTCGGGGGTTTTACTTGAATCAGTGCCTCATTTAGCAGGACCGTTTCTCTTTCTAGCTGCTGGGTTGAGGGCAGCCCATAGCTCCTGGGCCACAAAGGGCCTGTGCCTTCTCTTCCCATGTCCACAGGGCCTGTATCCGGGCCCGTGTTCTGGCCCGTGACCTCATCACATCTGAAATGGACTGGGCTCTGCCCAGCTCCGAGCTGGCCCCATTCTAGCCCGAGGCCAGCCAAGCGCCTCCTGCTCTGACAGCTGGGCTTGCTTAGGGGTGGGCATCTGTCTGTTGGGCTGGTCTGGCAGCAGGGGATTCTGAGCATTGACTGCCTCGGTCTGAGAAGTTGGGGGCACGAACTGGCTGGTTGGGGCACGGACAGGGTCCTGCCCCACTGTGGAGTGCAGCCTGTGGTCGGGGGTCTGTCTCAGGTCACTAAGGGCTGGATGCTGTCAACCCGAAAGAATCCTAGCAGTGAGTCTGCTCAGGGATCCGAGTGGAGGCTGAAAACTATGCACAGGGAGACAGTTTTCTTAATAAAACGTGAACCGTCCGCTTGCTTGCTTCCAAGAAGAGAAAACTGGCTGAGCGAAAGACTGCAAGGAGGAGCATGTTAAAAACATTGCTGCCTGACTTGTTAGCTGTGGGGAACACAATCTCCTGCTGTTAGGAATCGCCTATGGAACAAACACATCTCACTGTTGAGTAGCGGCACCAAAGTGCAGGACAGCCTTCAGGCTCTGCAGTGTGTGCCCTTGGGTATTTTCTGTAAATGATGGCATAACACCAAAAGCAATTCAGAAGAATCATAAAAGAACAGTTAGGTAAAGTTGCAGGTGTTATGGTTTCTGATGTACATATTATAAACAGATTCTGATAGATTATTTAAAATGCCCCTCCCAGGTCTATCTATCTGCCCTTTCCATTGCTCACTTGCTCACTGCAGTTGAATTCCAGAAAGCATTGGATTGGCCTGCTTACCACTGCCTCTGTGTGCGTGGAGCCCTCCCAGCCAGGCCAGATGAGACAGCCTCGCCGGCCTGCGGGTTGGCTGTCCTAGGGTCAAGGGCGCATGCCTCTTGTGCACTGGGGTCCTGAGCATGACAGCCCTGTGCAAGGAACAGCCTGAGGTCCCTTCTCGTAAGGGTGGGGAGGCAGGGGAGGGAAGAGGGATGGACTAGTTAGCTCTGATCTTTAGTGGGCACAGTGGTCTCTTCCTTCTCACCTATTCTCGATTTCCTGGCCCCCTCCTTGGTCTACTCCCCTGCCTGTGTTCCACGTCAGGACCTAATCTGCCTCTTTGCTATCACTTTCGGGCCTTCCCCCATCTGGGGACTTTTGCCGCTTGCCTGATTTCTTCCCCTCTGTTTATTCAGAGGCGCTAGAGAAGTTACCACTTCTCATGACAAACTTTCCATATTTCTGTTCTCCCTTCTCCAGTCATGCATCTGGTTAAGTGTCTTTTGGGAATCTGGTATTGTGTGAGGCTTACAAGGCTCCATTATGTCAAGGAGTCCACAGCCTAAGTCATACATAGATGGAACCATAGTATAAATATCACATTTTCAACTTGAATGCTGTTTTCCAAAATGGGGGGGAAAAAAAAGCCCACATCTTTTCTGATTATAAAAGTATATGTGTCTGTGGTTATTAAAAAAAAACCAAACCACTATGGAACAATGAAGAAAAGAGTAAACATCAGTAGTATTCTCATTAGCTAGAGAGAACTTCCATTGTTGCTTAGTTGCTCAGTTGTGTCCAACTCTGCAACAGTATCGACTGTGGCCCTCCAGGCTCCTCTGTCCATGAGATTCTTCAGGGAAAAGTACTGGAGTGGGTTGTCATTTACTTCTCCAGGGGATCTTTCCAACCCAGGGATGGAACCCATTTCTCCTGCATTGGAAGGCAGATTCTTTACCACTGAGCCACCTGGGAAGCCCACTTCCATGATCGGGTACCTATTATTATTCCTTTGTGTGCATATTTGTAAAAATGGAATATCATTCAGTAACTTGCTTTCAGGTATAGCAGAGAGCAGTGTTTTCTTTCCTTCTTTCTTTTTTTTTTTTTGAGTTACAACTATAGATTTATGTTACTGCTTTTAAGGACTTTTTATGGAATTGTATATATTCAGAAAACCCCGCAAATTTTGTTTTTAGATTATTTTTGACTGTGCTGGGTCTTCCTTGCTGTGCAGGCTTTTCTCTAGTTGCGCGAGCAGGGGCTCCTCTTTGCTACAGTGCTTGGGCTTCTCGTGGCAGTGGCTTCTTGTTGTGGAGCAGAGCTTCTGGGGCATGTGGGCTTCCGTAGTTGCGGCACACGGGCTCCAAAGTTGTAGTTCCCAGACTCTAGAGCACAGGCTCAATAATTGTGGCACACAGGCTTAGTTGCTCCATGGCACGTGGGGTCTTCCCAGACCAGGAATCAAACCTGTGTCTCTTACACTGACAGGCGCATTCTTTACCACTGAACCACAAGGGAAGCCCCCAAAGTGCACAGATCTTAAGTACATAGCTAATGTCTGAACGTTATGCTTCATTATACTTTAGACTTTAGCTGGTCAGCCCCATCCAGTCGACTCAGTCTTGCTTTGTTTTGGTTACCATTTTGGAAATGGATCTGTTTCTTTAGATTATTTTTGTTTCATGACTGAGTGGCAAAATTGAAGGCTTTTATTCTGTATCTTGAATTCTGGAAAAACAGCATTTAAAAGCTAATTTGAAATTTGTCACATTGTGGTTTTGAGAAATAAACCAACAAACAAGAAAAAAAGTTTAGTGAGGGAATTCACACTATTTTCTTTCTGAGACTGTAAGAAAACTGATGGAAGTTTGAGCTCTAGAGGTTTGGAAACATGCTAAGGATGTTGGTGATCTCCACATGTTCATTTTTTAAAATTCAAATACAATAAAATAGACTTTTTTTTTGATGTTCAGGTCTGTGAGTTACAACAAAGATATATATATACATTCATGTAACCACTACCACAATCAAGATACAGAACAATTACATCAACCCACAAAACTTCCTCATTCTTTCCCTTTGTGGTCACACCCTCCCACTTGACAACCACTCATCTCTTCCCCATCATTATAGCTATATCTTTTCTAGAGCATCATAGAGTATACAACCTTTTGATTTTGTGTTTCAGTGTGATGCATTTGAGATTCATTTATGTTGTGTTTTATCTGTAGTTCATTCCTTTTTATTGCTAAGTAGTTTCACACTGTAGGTATGTACTACAGTTTGTTTATAATCATTTATTGTTGGAGGACATTTGAGTTCCAGGTTTTGGTGATTATTAATAGAGCTGCTATAAATATTCATATACAGTTTTTGTGTGAACATAGGTTTTATTTCACTGGGGTTAATATCTAGAAGTGAAATTGCTGGATCATACGGTATGTGTATGTTTACACATGTAGTAAAAGTGTTAGTCGTTCAGTTGTGTCTGACTCTGTGACCCTAGACTGTAGCCCACCAGGCTCCTCTTGTCCCTGGAATTCTTCAGGCAAGAAATACTGGAGTGAGTAGCCATTCCTGTCTCCAGGGGAGTCTTCCTAACCCAAGGATTGAACCCAGGTCTCCTACACTGCAGACAGAATCTTTACCATCTGAGCCACAGGGAAGCCTTACATGTATAAGAAACTGCTCAGTGGTTTCCCAGAGAGTCTGTACCATGTTGCTTTTTATGATCAGTGTATGAGAGTTCCAGTTGCCCTGCGTCCTGGCTAACGCTTGGTCTTACCATCTTTTTTCTTAAATCAGTGTAATAGGTGGTATCTCACAGCAGTTTTAATTTGCATTTCCGTAAATAGCTAATGATTTAAGCATCTTACAATTATTTGCTATCTGTATATTCTCTTTGGAGAAGAATTTGAGTCTTTTGACTGTTTTTCTTATTAGTTTGCTTTAAAAAATTTTTTATTTTGGCTGCGCTGGGTCTTCACTGTGGCACATGGGCTTGTCACTGCAGTACTTGGGTTTTCTCTAGTTACAGTGCTCGGGCTTAGTTGCCCCGTGGCATGTAGGATCTTCGTTCTCCGATCAGGGATTGAATCTGTGTCCCCTGCGTTGCAGGCGAATTTTTAACCATTGGACCACCAGGAAAATCCCGACACTTTTAAGAATTCTTTGTAGGGCTTCCCTGGTGGTCCAGTGGTTGGAAAATCCACCTGCCAGTGCAGGAGACGTGGATTCGAGCCCTGGCCTCGGAAGATTCCACATGCTGCGGAACAGCTAAGCTTGTGGACCGCAACTACGGAGCTTGCGCACTCTGCAATGAAGAGTAGCCCCTGCTTGCCCCAAGTAGAGAAAACCCACACACAGCATGAAGACCCAGCAGATTAATTAATTAAATTAAATGTGAAAAAAAGAATTCTTTATATACTTTGGATATAAGAACTTTGTCAAATACATGACTTGAAAATATTTTAAACTCATCCTGTGTCTGTTCTTTGCATTCTCTTAACCCTGTCTTGCAGAATGAGTTTTGTTTTGACGAAAATCAGTTTATCAGATTTTTTTTTTCCTCATGGATTCTGCTGTTTAGGTCATATCTAAGAACTAATCTCAGGTCACAAAAAATGTTTCCCATGTTTTCTTCTAAGAATTATAGTTTCATGTTTTACATTTATGTAGATCTAGATTTGGTAAGTTTTTATACAGGTGAAAAATTTAGCTTGAGGTTCATATACTTGCGGATGTCTAGTTCCAACACTGTCGAAAAGGTCATCCTTTCTTTATTGTTGCCTTTCCACCTTTGTCAAGAATCGACTGGCCACACTGTGTGTGCGTGTTTCTGGACTCTGCTCCATTGATCTATGTGTCCATCCCTTTATGACTATTACACTGTCTTGATGACTGTAGCTTTATAGTAATTCTTAAATCAGGTAGTGTGAATCCTTCACCTTAGTTCTTCTTCAGAATTATTTTGACCATTCCTTTGATTTTCCATATAAATTTTATAATCACCTTGTTTCTATCTACAAAAAAATCTTGCTAGGATTTTGGGATTGTGTTAAACCTACAGATCAGTTTGTAGAGAACTGATATTACAACGGTATTGAGCTTTCCAATTCAGGAACACTGTATGTCTATCTACCTGTTTAGGTTGTTTTAATTTCTTCTTTCAGTGTTTCATAGTTTTCATTGTGCAGATCCTGTACATGTTTTGTTAGATTTATATGAAAGTGTTTTATTCTTTTCAGATCTACTGTAATTAATATATATTTTTAAAATTTCAGTTTTTGATGATTTACTGCTGCTGCTGCTGCTGCTAAGTCACTTCAGTCGTGTCCGACTCTGTGCGACCCCATAGACGGCAGCCCACCAGGCTCCTCCGTCCCTGGGATTCTCCAGGCAAGAACACTGGAGTGGGTTGCCATTTCCTTCTCCAATGCAGGAAAGTGAAAAGTGAAAGTGAAGTCGCTCAGTCATGTCGGACTCTTAGCAAACCCGTGGACTGCAGCCTACCAGGCTCCTCCGTCCATGGGATTTTCCAGGCAAGAGTACTGGAGTGGGGTGCCATTGCCTTCAGGATATAGAAATACAGTAGATTTACATGTGTAAACCTGGTATCATGTAACCTTGCTAACTCACACATTAGTCCTTGGAGTTTTTTTAAATAGATTCCCATGGAATTGTCTGTGTAGATAATCATGCCGTCAGTGAATAGGGGCAGTTGTTCTTTCTTTCCAACCTGTATGCCTTCTGTTTTCCTTGCACTGGCTAGCACTTCAGTAGGATGTCGAATTGCAGTGGTGAGAACAGACTGCATTGCCTTGCTCCCCATCTTAAGGGGAAAACATTCATTTTCTTGACAAAGTATGATGTTAGCTGTAGATTTTTGGTAGATGCTTCGTGGGTTGAGGAAGTTCGCTTATCTTCCTAGTTTGCTGGCAACATTTATTGTGAATGAATGTTGAACTTTGTCAAATATGGTTTTTTTTTGTTTTTTGTTTTGGTCTCCATCCATTGAAATAATCAAGTGTTCTATGCTGGATTACTTCTGTTGATTTGGAAAACTGAACCAATTTTTTTAAGTTCCTGGAATAAATCACAATGATTGGGGGAACTATTCTTTTTACGTAATATTGTTGGATTTGATTTCCTCGTATTTTGCTGAAGATTTTTGTGTCTGTGTTCATGAGGAGTATAGTCATCTTTTACTTCTTGGGTGGGTTTTGGTAGTTCATGGCTTTCAAGAAATTGGTCCCAATCATTATTAATTTATGTGTATAGAGTTGTTTGTAGTATTTCTGTATTATCCTTTTAATGTTTGTGGGGATTTGTTGGTATGTGTTTTTTTAATTTCTGATAACTGGTAAATTTTTTGTTGCACTGACATTTGTCAGTTTTGTTCCACTTTATTGATTTTAGCTCTTTATTATTTCCTTTCTCCTACTTACTTTAAGATTACTTTCTAGTTTCTTAAGATAGAAAGTTAGATTGTTGATTTGAGATCTTTGCTCTTTTCTAATGTGAGCATTCAGTGTGATCAATTTCCCTCAGCACTAGTTTAACTATATCACAAGCTTTTCATAAGTTGTATAATGTTTTCATTTTCATTCAGTTCAAAATATTTTCTAATTTCTCTTGAAACTTCCTGTTTAATACATCAATTATTTAAGAATATGTTGTTTAATTGCCAAGTGATTGGAGATTTTTCCAATTTTCTTTCTATTATTCTAGTTTAGTTTCATTATGGTCAGATACTTTATGTGATTTTGAGTCTTTAAAATTTATTCAAGTATGTTTTCTGATAAAAGAAACTATTTCGGTGATGTTCCATATGTATTTATGAAGAATGTGTTCTCTCCTCTAGATAGGTGAAGTGTTTTATAAACATGAGATTCAGGTGGTAGATGATATTGTTCAATATGTTTATATTTTTGAAATTGTGATAAACTATGCAAAACCTGAAAAACGTATTTTCTCTCTACATATTTTATTTATTTTTATCCATTTGAAGTTGATTTACAATATTGTATTAGTTTTGGGTGTACAACAAAGTGATTCACTTATATTAATACATATATTCTTTTTCAGATAGTATTTTCCATTATAGTTTATTACAAGATATTGAATATCTTGTAATGAAAATAGTTCCCCATGCTATACAGTAAATCCTTGTTGTTTATCTATTTGATGCCCTCAACCATCATATATATTTTAAAAAACTCAAAAGGAGAAATAGTGTCTATTTATTTACCCAGATTTTTACCATTTTTGTTATTCCTTTCAGATGTTCCAGGTTTCTTTCTGGTATCATTTTCATTCTATCTGAATATATGAAATTTTGTCATTTCATTTAAAAAGAGCCTCTCTGCTGGCTATGAATTCTTTCAATTTTCTTTTGTTTAAGACTGTCTTTATTTCACCTTTATTATTTAAAAAAATTTTTTGGCCACCAGGCATGTGGGATCTTAGCTCCCAACCAAGGGTCGAACCCATGCCCCCTGCATTGGAAGTGCATAGTCTTAACCACTGGACCATCAAGGAAGTCTCTTCACCATTATTCCTGTAGGACGGTTTTGCTGGCTGTAGAATTCTGGGTTGTCAGTTTGTTTCTTAGCACTTTAAAAATGTTATTCCACTTATTTCTGGCCTCTGTGGTTTCTGATGATAAATCTGCATCATTTGAATCATTGTTTTGCTGTGTACAGTACACCATTTTTCTCTGGCTATTTTTAGGACTTTGTCTTTCTCAGTTTTAGACAGTTTGATTGTGATGCATCTGGTCATAAATTTCTTTGAGGTTTTGCTTTTTTTTTTTTTCTATTTAGAGTTTGCTGAGCTTCTTGAATCTTTAAATTTATGTGTGTTTTTTTTGCCAAATATGGGAGGTTGTCTGCCATTATTTCCTCAAACACTTTTTTTCCATTCCGCATTCTCTTCTACTTTTGGGACTTCAGTGACACCAATGGTAGACATTTTGGTATTATCTCAAGGCTCTGTTGAGCTTTTGGAGAAGGCAATGGCACCCAACTCCAATACTCTTGCCTGGAAAATCCCATGGATGGAGGAGCCTGGTAGGCTGCAGTCCATGGGATCACGAAGAGTCGGACACGACTGAGTGACTTTACTTTCACTTTTCACTTTCATGCATTGGAGAAGGAAACGGCAACCCACTCCAGTGTTCTTGCCCGGAGAATCCCAGGGACGGGGGAGCCTGTGGGCTGCCGTCTATGGGGTCGCACAGAGTTGGACACGACTGAAGTGACTTAGCAGCAGCAGCAGCAGCAGCATGTTGAGCTTTGTTCATTTTTTTTCTCTCTTTGTTGTTTAGATCTGGTGATTTATATTGATTTATCTTCAGGTTCACTGATTATTTTCCTTCATCACCTCCGTTTTTTTTGCCCATACATTGAGTTTATTTTGGATATTGTGATTTTATAGTTTTGAAATTTTCACTTTGTTCTTATCTCAGTTTCTTTGCTGAGACTTTCTATCTTTCCATTCTTTTGAAGAATGTCCATCCTTTTTTCTTGGATTATTCTTATTATAGCTGCTTTATAATCTGATAATTCCAACAACTCTGTCATCTGACCATTGGCATCTGTCAGTTGTTTTTTTCTGTGAGGTGGGATTTTCCTAGTTTCTGTATTTCAAGTAATTTTAGATTATATCATAAACATTTGATTATTGTGTTTTGAGATTCTGGTCTTATTTAAATCCTAGGAAGAATGCTGAGTTTTGTTTTATTTTATTAGGCAGTCAATCTGATTGGGTTTAGGTGGCAAGTTGTGGCCAGTCTTCTGTGGATTAAGGATTCAGTGTCCATTGTTTCAAGGCCTTTGCAGTGCTCTTTGGATCTCTCCTTTGTGTGTACCACCCAGTGGCCAGTCTTTTACCTGTGTGGTGACCTGTCCCATAGGTTTTAGTCTTTACTGTGCTGTTTCAAGTAGGATATGCATGTACAGCTTGGAGTGAGCCCTGTATGTATGAGCAGCAGCAGTTTTATGGATTTGTGTCCCTTTCTGTGGTCTCTGTCCATTTCTCTGTAACTCCCGTTTCAGGTCTGTGTCCAGAAAGCTGGCCCTTTAGTTACTAGTGTAACTGCCGTCACAACTGTTTGTCTGGGGCCAAACTGTTTGTCTGGGAGGACAGGGATAGGAAAAAGCAGTGGGGTTCACCTACTCTCTTGGAATTCTCATTCCTCTGATCATGCAGGAAGAGTGCCCTCCCTCAGAGGTTCGGGCATCTGCAGGCTCCTGCTGCTGCAGCTGCTTCTGCCACTTCAGGACTGCCTCGGATCTGCAATAGGAGAGAATGAAGGGGAAAAAATTGAAGTAAACCCAAAATATTGTATATTAGCACATGCGTATGGAATCTAGAAAGATGGTACTGATGAATCTATTTGCAGGGCGGCATGGAGACGCAGATGTAGAGAACAGACTGTGGACACAGTGGGGGAAGGAGAGGCTGGGACGCATTGAGAGAGTGGCATGGAGACGTGTACATTATCGTATGAAAATAGATACCAAGCGGGGATTTTCTGTGTGGCACAGGGAGCTCAGCCCAGCGTTCTCTGACACCCGAGAGGGGTGAGATGGGGAGGGAGATGATGAGGGGGGTCAGGAAGGAGAGAACATATGTGTACCTGTGGCTGATTCATGTTGACATACAGCAGAAACCAACACAATATTGTTAAGCAATTATCCTTCAATAAAAAACAAAAGAAAACCAGGATTTCTCCCAGTGTTTATAGTATTAAGAATCCGCTTGCCCATGTCCCCAACCATAGTAGGAGGGATTGTCCTGGAGCGCTCTTCGTCCACACCTGGTTCCCTTTCCTGAATTTGAGGCTACTTTGAGTCTCAGCTGGGGAATCTTGGAGGAAAAATAGGAAACTGCCAGCTCGCCCAGTGGAACTTTTGCGTTCTGGTCTTCTTCCTCCCATTTATCTGCTACTGTTTATTTTTCAGAGTCCTGAAATAGCTGCTCCATGCAATGTGTGCAGACATGATAGCAGCATTCAGGGGAGAGTGTACTTACTCCATTAACTGGAACTGAAATTCTGAAGTTGTGACATTTGGAAGCTTTCTGTTATGTTTTTATTCAGCAGAGAGATTATTGGCTTGCAGGCTGCCGGGACCTTGGTCTGCTTAGGCTAGAGAGAAGTTAGAATGCTGTCATATTTTGGTTTGTTTGTATTGTTTTTTTGTTTTTGAAGTAAGGAAATATTTAAAACATCACTCTGAATATTCCTGACGTGAATGGAATCATTAAAATGACCATTTTAATAAGATTTGGACTTAATGTCTTTTCAAACTAATACACAGACTTCAGCCTGTGGATGTGAAAATTGAGGGTCCTAGATGAGAAAGAATTATGATCACTCAGCTCAACCCTACCACCAAAATTTTGTCTTGTAACTTCCTCCTTTACTGACAGACATTTAGCTTCAGCATGACTGATGTCACCTCAGATCACCAGGTCTGTTTTTACCAAGTCTGCTCTCTGCTGTTGTTTTATCAAGTCTCTCTCAGTTGGCTCTTTGAACTTTCAGTATATTCCAGGTAGCATCCACTTTATCACCTGTTGCAATGATTTTGAAACGTAATTTTAAGTATTAACAAGCCCAAGTCTTATCCACAAATATGGTAAGTGATAAGCCAGCTTTGTACGTTCTCTCCCAAATAATTTCTAGAAACTGAAGTGGGCATGGGTCATTTCAAAGGCCCTTCACCTGAGCCCATATTGTGAGTTGATGTGAAACATTAATTATCATCATCCTGTGGATAGTATCCAGTTACCTGTAGATGTGCTTTACTGGTCGTTTATTAGATGCCTGTGCACTCCCAGTTGCTTGGTGAGTCACTTTAGTGAGTGCCTGTTGAGGGCCACTTGTGGAATAAAGCAGGGAACCAGATACACATGAGTCCTGAGGCAGGCGCCTCGTGGGGTAAAGTGGAGTGAAGACAGGAGTAAGGTGGGTGAGGAGGCACTTCCTCACTTAGTTCAGCAGAGGAGACTAAGGCTCCTCATTCTCAGAGAAACTGAGGCTGCAGGGCAGCCTGTGGTCAAGTGCTTGGAGGAGGTGGAGGGGAAGTCTGAGAGGTGAAAGGTTAATTTGTGGAGGGATCCGGGGAAAGCTTCCCAAAGGAGCTTGCATTTTTCTTTTTATCTGTTGATTTTAAAATTACTTTTAAAAGAAAGCATACAAATAGTACTAATTTATTTTAGGGGAAAAAAATCAGGAAACAGCAGTAAGTTAAAAGAAAAAAGCAAGTTTCCTGGAATTTTGCTAATCAGAGATGAGCATTATTTATGTTGCACATGTGATACTTTTGCCTGTGTATTTACTAACGGGTAAATATGGGTGTGTACACACGCATGCATAAACACACCCACACTAACTATAAATGGCTTTATAACACGACTATTTTATACATGCCTCTGTTTACCAACAGCCTTAACAGCATTTTCTTTTTTCTGTTTATCTTTAGTTTACATACAATAAACTCACATAGTGTACAGTTCTGTGAGTCTGACAAACATATGGTCATGTGTCCATCACCGCATAGTTCAGAATGCTTTTATCACCCTTCGGAATTGCCTCATGCTGCAGTTTTGTTGTCAGTCCCTCTCTTCTTCCATCCAGCCCTTGGCAACCAGTGATGGTGCTTCCATCCATGTAAGTTTTGCCTTTTCCAGTGCGTGGCTTTTTGAGCCTGGCTTTTTTCCCTTAGCACCATGTATTTGAGATATTCTTCCATGTTGCTATGTGTATCTGTGGTTTGATGCTTTTTACTGCTGAGTAGTATTCCATTTTATGGACATACCACTGTTTGCATATCCATTTGCCCATTGGAGGACATTTTGGATTGTATCCAATTTGTGGGTAATTATAAATGGAGGTGCCATCCCTGGTGGCTCAGACACTAAAGAATCTGCCTTCAATGCGGGAGACCTGGGTTTGAGCCCTAGGTTGGGAAGATCCCATAGAGGGTGGCATGGCAACCTACTCCAGTATTCTTACCTGGAGAATCCCCATGGACGGAGGAGCCTGGCAGGCTACAGTCCATGGGGTGACAAAGAGTTGGGCCCAACTGAGCAACTAAGCACATAAGCATTTACACTGAGGTATAGGATTATAATTTCCATTTCTCTAGGGCAAATACCTAGGAGTGGGATTACTGGGCCATATGACAAGTGTATGTTTAACTTTATAAAAAACTGCCAAGCTGTTTTCAGAATGGCCATACCATTTTGCATTCTCACCAGTAATGTATGAGAGTTCCAGTTGCTTTGCATACTTGCCATCACTCTTTTTAGTGTCTGAAAACTTAAAAATTATAGCCATGGTAGTGAGTGTGAAGTGGCATATCATTGTGATTTTAATTTGTATTTCCTTAATGGCTGATGATGTTAAGGATCTTTTCTTGTGCTTTTTTGCCATAATTTTATCTTCTTTCATGAAGTGTCTGTTCATATCTTCTTCCTACTTTTTAATTGGGTTTGTTTTTTTTTCTTCCCTTCTTCCTCCCATTTTAATTTTATTTATTTTTTGGCCATGCTGTGTGACTTGTGAGATCTCAGTTCCCCAACCAGGGATTGAACCCGGGCCATGAAACGAAAGCACCAAATGCTAACCACTAGACCACCAGGGAACTCCCATGGATTGTTTTCTTATAAGGATTTGAGAGTCATCTGTATATTCTGGATATAGTCCTTCAATATTCTTTTTAAATTTAGCTTTTTATTATGGAAGCTTTCAAATGTTTACTAATTGTGTTAATCAGGGTTCTCCAGAGAAACAGAACAATAGGGTATGAAAGATTTATTATTGAGGAGTTGGTTCATGAGATTATGGAGGCTGAGAAAGTCCCTTGATCATCTGCAAGCGTAAGGCCCAAGAAAGTCAGTGGTGTAATTTACTCTGAAGCTGAAGGCCTGAGAACCAGGGGAGCTGATAACGAATTCAAAGACAGGAAAAGATGTTATGAGACATGCCAGCTCAACAGAGAGGCTGGAAAAAGAGACAGATCCCCCCTTTGCCTTTTATTCTATATAGACCCTCAAGAGATTGGACAAAGCTCAGCCACTTGAGGGGAAGCAGTCTGCTTTACTGAGTTTACAATTCAAATGCTAATCTCACCTGGAATCATCCTCACAGACATGCCTAGAAACAGTGTTTAATCTGGGCACCTGTGACTCACTCAAGTTGACACATAAATTAACCATTAGCTAGTATACCTTTCAGGGCTTCCCTGGTGGCTCAGTGGTAAAGAATTCGCCTGCCAATGCAGGAGACGGGTTTTATCCCTGGGTTGTGAAGATTCCCTAGAGGAGGAAATAGCAACACATTCCAGTATTCTTGCAGGGAAAAAATCTCATGGACAGAGGAGCTGGTGGGCTACAGTCTGTGGGGTCACAGAGAGTCAGACACAACTGAACACAGCACGTTAGCATTATTTTAAAACAAGTCTCAGGTACCATAGCATTTCTACTATAAATGCTTATTAGTATGCAACCCTAACAGTTAAAGGAGACCAAACCAGTCAATCCTAAAGGAAGTCAACCCTGAATATTCACTGGAAGGACTGATGCTGAACCTTTAATACTTTGGCCACCTGATATGAAGAGCCAACTCACTGGAAAACACCCTGACGCTGGAAAAAATCGAAGGCAAAAGAAGAGGGCAGTAGAGGATGAGATGGTTGGATGGCATCACCAATTCAATGGACAGAAGTTTGAGCAAACTCCAGGAGATAGTGAAGGACAGGGAAGCCTGGTGTGCTGCATGCAGTCCATGGGGTCACACAAAGTCAGACATGGCTTAGCGACTGAACAACAGCAATTAAAGACATTTTCCCCCAAATGATACGTTCACAGTGATCACATCTAAATAATTAATAATTCCTCAACTATCATTTAATATCCAGTATGTGTTCATTTTTCTCCAGTGATCTCAAAAATGCCTTTTTGATTTGAATGAATTAGAATCTAAACAAGATCCACACATTGCTTCGGTTTGCTGTGGTTTTTAAGTCTCTGTTCTTCTGTAACAGCTCCCCTCTCCTTTTATGCCATGTATTTGTTGATGTGATATGCTAATTTGTTGTGTAGAATTTCCCACATTTTAGATTTGGCTGATGGCCGCCTTGTAGTGTAATTTTAACAGGTTCCTCTAACTCTTCTATTTCCTGGAAGCTGGTTAAATTTACAGATTTGATTTTTGGGAGAGGGGTCCTGAAAGAAGCTTTATAGATGCTGCTGTTGCATCTTATTGCATCCACATCAGAAGGCAGTAGTAGTCTCATTGCCATACTTTGTAGACCTAAGACATGGATTGGTGAGTGTGTTGCAGAACTGCTGCCAAAATCTTGGCTCTCTGTGCACCAATGCCGAACAGAAATATGGAGACAGAGCTATGGAGAAGGAAGGAGTGGCTTTATTTCTTTGCCAGGCAAAGAGGGAACAGAGTAGGCTAGTGCCTCAGGAACTATGTTCCCCTCCCTGGAGAACAGGGAGAGGTTATATAGTCAGGCAGGCAGATATGGGATAAGGATCAAGGCAATAAATAGTCTTGCATTCTTCTTTCTTCTGCAGAGCTTCAAAAGGTTGGGGGTGCTGACAAGATTAGGGTGTGTGCAGGGTCTCAGGTGGTCAAGTCCCCTAATCTTGATGAGCTTCTCTGGTCTCTTTAATCTTGCTTCAGGTGGTTTCTTGGCTGTTCCTCCCTTGATTAGCAGCTGCCCTTTGGGGAAAGGTCATGGAGGCTGGAGTAGAAATGGGGGACAGTAAGGCCTCCATGCCCAGGAGCCTCACAGGGTCCTGCTTGGCATCTGAACCAACACCAAAGGACTTCCCTGGTGGTCCAGTGGCTAAGACTCCACCCTTCCAATTTAGGGGGTTCAGTCCCTGGTCAGGGAGCTAATATCCCACATGCTTCACAGCCAGAACCAACACCAAGCAAAGCCAGTCTACTGACATTAGGTTGAGGTGAAGGAACACACAGAGTTTGTTGCAGGATGCCAAGCTAGAAGAATGGGCAGTTTGTGCTCAAAATATCCGAACTCCCCAGTGGCTTTCAGGGAAGAGTTTTAAAAGGCAACATTAGTGTTACCTGGAAAATTGGGTTCACCTCTTGCTGGGTGTCAAGCCAAAAGACACAACCAAGCCAAAGATTGGAGGAAGGAAGGGTTTATTGTTACATGCAGCAAAGGATCCTTTCCAAAGCAGTGTTTCTCTTCAATAGCATAATTGGGGAAGTTTTAAGCTAAGAGTTCATGCAAATTCATGAAGGGGCTTGGATGGTGGGCAGAGTCCAAGCATTAGTTGATTGAAATCTCATGTGTCAGAAAAGATCAACACCATCTTCCCCTTCAGTTTGGTCCAGTCACTCAGTCATGTCCTATTCTTTGCGACTCCATGGACTGCAGCACGCCAAGCTTCCCTGTCTATCACCAACTCCTGGAGCTTCCTCAAACTCATGTCCATCGAGTCAGTGATGCCATCCAACTGTCTCATCCTCTGTCATCCCCTTCTTCTCCTGCCTTCAGTCTTTCCTAGCATTAGGGTCTTTTCCAGTGAGTCAGTTCTTTGCTTCAGGTGGTCAACTGGAGATTCAGCTTCGGCATCAGTCCTTCCAATGAATATTCAGGACTGATTTCCTTAATAATTGACTGGTTTGATTTCCTCATCTTCCCTTCAGGACAGTTCAGTCGCTCAGTCATGTCCGACTCTTTGCGACCCCATGAATTGCAGCACACCAGGCCTCCCTGTCCATCACCAACTCCCGGAGTTCACCCAAACTCTTGTTCATCAAGTCGGTGATGCCATCCAGCCATCTCATCCTCTGTTGTCCCCTTCTCCTCCTGTCCTCAATCCCTCCCAGCATCAGGGTCTTTTCCAAAGAGTCAACTCTTCGCATCAGGTGGCCAAAGTACTGGAGTTTCAGCTTTAGCATAGTCCTTCCAAAGAACACCCAGGACTGATCTCCTTTGGAATGGACTGGTTGAATCTCCTTGCAGTCCAAGGGACTCTCAAGAGTCTTCGCCAACACCACAGTTCAAAAGCATCAATTCTTCGGCGCTCAGCTTTCTTCACAGTCCAACTCTCACATCCATACATGACCACTGGAAAAGCCACGGCCTTGACTAGACCTTTATTGGCAAAGTAATGTCTCTGCTTTTCAATATGCTATCTAGGTTGGTCATAACTTTCCTTCCAAGGAGTAAACGTCTTTTAATTTCATGGCTGCAGTCACCATCTGCAGTGATTTTGGAGCCCCAAACAATAAAGTCTGACACTGTTTCCACTGTTTCTCCATCTATTTCCCATAAAGTGATGGGACCAGATGCCATGATCTTCGTTTTCTGAATGTTGAGCTTTAAGCCAACTTTTTCTCTCTCCTCTTTCACTTTCATCAAGAGGCATTTTAGTTCCACTTTACTTTCTGCCATAAAGGTGGTGTCATCTGCATATCTGAGGTTATTGGTATTTCTCCCAGCAATCTTGATTCCAGCTTGTGTTTCTTCCAGTCCAGCGTTTCTCATGATGTACTCTGCATATAAGTTAAATAAGCAGGGTGACAATATACAGCCTTGACGTACTCCTTTTCCTATTTGGAACCAGTCTGTTGTTCCATGTCCAGTTCTAACTGTTGCTTCCTGACCTGCATACAGATTTCTCAAGAGGCAGGTCAGGTGGTCTGGTATTCCCATGTCTTTCAGAATTTTCCACAGTTTATTGTGATCCACACAGTCAAAGGCTTTGGCATAGTCAATATAGCAGAAATAGATGTTTTTCTGGAACTCTCTTGCTTTTTCCATGATCCAGCGGATGTTGGGCAATTTGATCTCTGGTTTTTCTGCCTTTTCGAAAACCAGCATGAACATCAGGAAGTTCATGGTTCACGTATCGCTGAAGCCTGGCTTGGAGAATTTTGAGCATTACTTTACTAGCATGTGAGATGAGTACAATTGTGTGGTAGTTTGAGCATTCTTTGGCATTGCCTTTCTTTGGGGTTGGAATGAAAACTGAGCTTTTCCAGTCCTGTGGCCACTGCTGAGTTTTCCAGATTTGCTGGCATATTGAGTGAAGCACTTTCACAGCATCATCTTTCAGGATTTGGAATAGCTCAACTGGAATTCCATCACCTCCACTAGCTTTGTTCATAGTGATGCTTTCTAAGGCCCACTTGACTTCACATTCCAGGATGTCTAGCTCTAGGTGAGTGATCACACCATCGTGATTATCTTGGTCATGAAGATCTTTTTTGTAGAGTTGTTCTGTGTATTCTTGCCACCTCTTCTTAATATCTTCTGCTTCTGTTAGGTCCATACCATTTCTGTCCTTTATCGAGCCCATCTTTGCATGAAATGTCCCCTTGGTATCTCTAATTTTCTTGAGGAGATCTCTAGTCTTTCCCATTCTGTTGTTTTCCTCTATTTCTTTGCATTGATCCCTGAGGAAGGCTTTCTTATCTCTCCTTGCTATTCTTTGGAACTCTGCATTCAGATGCTTATATCTTTTCTTTTCTCCTTTGTTTTTCGCTTCTCTTCTTTTCACAGCTATTTGTAAGGCGTCCCCAGACAGCCATTTTGCTTTTTTGCATTTCTTTTCCATGGGGATGGTCTTGATCCCTGTCTCCTGTACAGTGTCACAAACCTCCATCCATAGTTCATCAGGCACTCTATCAGATCTAGGCCCTTAAATCTATTTCTCACTTCCACTGTATAATCATAAGGGATTTGATTTAGGTCATACCTGAATGGTCTCGTGGTTTTCCCTACTTTCTTCAATTTCAGTCTGAATTTGGCAATAAGGAGTTCATGATCTGAGCCACAGTCAGCTCCTGGTCTTGTTTTGGTTGACTGTATAGAGCTTCTCCATCTTTGGCTTCAAAGAACATAATCAGTCTGATTTCGGTGTTGACCATCTGGTGATGTCCATGTGTAGAGTCTTCTCTTGTGTTGTTGGAAGAGGGTGTTTGCTCTGACCAGTGCATTTTCTTGGCAAAACTCTATTAGTCTTTGCCCTGCTTCATTCCGTATTCCAAGGCCAAATTTGCCTGTTACTCCAGGTGTTTTTTGACTTCCTACTTTTGCATTCCAGTCCCCTATAATGAAAAGGGCATCTTTTTTGGGTGTTCGTTCTAAAAGGTCTTGTAGGTCTTCATAGAACCATTCAACTTAAGCTTCTTCAGCGTTACTGGTTGGGGCATAGACTTGGATTACTGTGATATTGAATGGTTTGCCTTGGAAACAAACAGAGATCATTCTGTCATTTTTGAAATTGCATCCAAGTACTGCATTTCGGACTCTTGTGTTGACCATGATGGCTACTCCATTTCTTCTGAGGGATTCCTGCCTGCAGTAGTAGATATAATGGTCATCTGAGTTAAATTCACCCATTCCAGTCCATTTTAGTTCACTGATTCCTAGAATGTCTACATTCACTCTTGCCATCTCCTGTTTGACCACTTCCAATTTGCCTTGATTCATGGACCTGACATTCCAGGTTCCTATGCAATATTGCTCTTTACAGCATCGGACCTTGCTTCTATCACCAGTCACATTCAGGTATGACCTAAATCAAATTCCTTATGATTATACAGTGGAAGTGAGAAATAGATTTAAGGGCCTAGATCTGATAGATAGAGTGCCTGATGAACTGTGGACGGAGGTTCTCGACACTGTGCAGGAGATAGGGATCAAGCCCATCCCCATGGAAAAGAAAGGCAAAAAAGCAAAATGGCTGTCTGGAAGGCCTTACAAATAGCTGTAAAAAGAAGAGAAGCGAAAAGCAAAGGAGAAAAGAAAAGATATAAGCATCTGAATGCAGAGTTCCAAAGAATAGCAAGGAGAGATAAGAAAGCCTTCCTCAGGGATCAATGCAAAGAAATAGAGGAAAACAACAGAATGGGAAAGACTAGAGATCTTTTCATCTTCCCTTAGGTTCCTGTTAATATGGTGCTTGAGCACTTCAGGCTAGTCTTTACTGTTGAAACCTAACTAGGAGTGTTTACAACTGATAGATTATCTTGCTACTATTACTTTTCCTGCTTGATAACAGTTATGTGTTCCTAAATTCTTTTATTCCCTTAAGATCACTAATTACCAAGCTCCATTCAAGGACAAGCATTGTGCCCAGGCTTAGATAAAAAATAGAATAGCTTAGGTAAAAAAATGACTTCTCTTTTGTAAAGAAAGATGCTCTTTCTCCTGCTTACATCCTGGTGAGAGTAGCAGGGTTGGGGATCAGCTCGTGGACTTCCTTCTGATTGGTTGATGGTGAGGTAACAGGATGATGATTTTGTAATCTTATTCATTAGCCTTCTGGCTTTAACCAGCCTAGGGGCTCCATACTTGTGGGCAGCAGATAGTCACCATCCTCCACCTGGGTATGGGTCACAGTTTCTGCAGTTTGACTCAGAAATGTGGGTCAGATAATTTTGTATGTGCTTTGTGGAGGATCAGGGCTCTGCCTTATCACTGAACTATTGTTTAAGCCATCATTACTTTTCTTGCTGAACTGCTTTTCCTTTGTTTCTGTGTTCCTTCTCTAATTAGTAACTACTGAGTCTGCTGTTTAGGAGCCTTGGGAGGCTAAAGCTTTTTTACAAACGAGGACCAGGGGCAGAGAGGGGTTTTTGTACCCAGCAAGGTCCTTCGTGATCCTTCTCGGTTTCAGTCCCCTTCTTTTTTTGATACTCCTCAGTGCTTAGGGGGAACAGGAGGGAGACAAGAAAGGGAATACAGTTTTGGATACAGAAGTTAATCATAAACTGCAGGGAAACTCAGTTTTAGGACTCAGTTTCAGATATAAGTGTTCTGAATTTGATCCATCTGTTTAAAATTCCTCATCAACCTCTTACCTAGTGGCTTAACAGCCTTTAATGATCATGAACTACATCACTGGTTCCCACTGGAGGTGGGAAGAGGTTTTGCCCCCATCCCCCAGCGGACATTTGACAATTTGTTGTTGTAGTTTGCTCATTTGTGTCCAACTCTTTGCAATCCCATGGGCTGCAGCCAGGATTCCCTGTCCTTCACTGTTACCCGGAGTTTGCTCAGACTCATGCCCATTGAATCGTTGTGCCATCCAACCATCTCATCCTCTGTCGTTCTCTTCTCCTCCTGCCTTCAATCTTTCCCAGCATCAGGGTCTTTTCCAGTGAGTCGGCTCTTCCCATCAGGTGGCTGAAGTATTGGAGCTTCAGCTTCAGCATCTGTCCGTCCAATGAAATGAATATTCAGGGTTGATTCCCCTTAAGATTGACTGGTTTGATCTCCTTGCTGTCTAAGGGACTTTCAAGAGTTTTCTCCAGCACCACATTTCAAAGCATCAATTCTTTGGCTCTCAGCTTTCTTTATGGCCCAACTCTCATAGCCATACATGAGTACTGGAGAAACCATAGCTTTGAGTACACGGACCTGTGTCGGCAAAGTGATGTCTCTGCTTTTTAATATGCTATCTAGGTTGGTCATAGCTTTTCTTTCAAGGAGCAAGTATCTTTTAATTCATGGCTGCAGTCACTGCCCACAGTGATTTTAGAGCCCAAGAAAATAAAGTCTGTCACTGTTTCCATTGTGTCCACATCTATTTGCCATGAAGTGATGGGACCAGATGCCATGATCTTAGTTTTTTGAATGTTGAATTTTAAGCCAGCTTTTTCACTCTCCTCTTTCACCATCATCAAGAGGCTATTTAGTTCCTCTTCCTTTTCTGCCATTAGGGTGGTGTCACCTGCATATCTGAGGTTATTGCTATTTCTCCCTGCAATCTGGATTCCAGTTTGTGGTTCATCCAGCCCGGCATTTCACATGATGTATTCTGTATATCGGAGAAGGCAATGGCAACCCACTCCAGTACTCTTGCCTGGAAAATCCCATGGATGGAGGAGCCTGGTAGGCTGCAGTCCATGGGGTCGCTAAGAGTTGGGCATGACTGAGCGACTTCACTTTCACTTTTCACTTTCATGCATTGGAGAAGGAAATGGCAACCCACTCCAGTATTCTTGCCTGGAGAATCCCAGGGACGGAGGAGCCTGGTAGGCTGCCGTCTATGGGGTCGCACAGAGTTGGACACAACTGAAGCGACTTAGCAGCATTCTGCATATAGGTTAAATAAGCAGGGTGACAGTATACAGCCTTTTCATACTCCTTTCCCAATTTTGAACCAGTCCATTGTTCCATGAGAACCATTTGAACATTTGACAGTATCTGGAGACAGTTTTTGGTTGTCACCCCTGGGGTCTCCCTTCCTGCGACAGTTGGAGTAAGTGTTGGTATCTAGAGGGTAGAGGCCTGCAATGCTGCTAGACGTCTGCAGTGCACAGGACCATCCCTGCAGCAAGCGATCTAGCCCACAGTGTCAGTACTGCTGAGTTCATGAAAACCTTGAGTGCAGGGTAGGCATAGTGTGGGCGTCAGAATTTTGAAACGATGAACCAAGGATGTGAACCACTAGCAGAGACCAAAAGCTACAGGAAGTCAGAGGGAGAGATAAGACTGGTTTGGCAGAAGAAAGAGCCAGAGAAAGCTTTAGTGGAGACTGACTCAAATTAGAGTTAGAAGAATGACTTTGATAAGTGAAAGTACAGAAAAAGAATGTTTTTGGTTGAGTCCAGCAAAGTTAAAACCATCTCGTTTTTAGGTGGAGTGAGAAACTCTGGCCTTGGTCCATTACACAGTGGTGATTCTCTAAGTCCATCAGTCCTTCTGCCTTTGTTAGCTGGGATTCTGTAAGGAACTTGCCCTCGTCATCCATTTGATTACCCTGAAATACAGTTTATATAGGAAAGGCAGGGTACATGCTTGATTTTTTTCCCTTTACTTACCGGTATTCCTAATAACAAGCTGATGCTTTAGCAACTTCCACAGTTGAACAGTGGGTTCTTTTTCCTTGTAATGTCCATACAAACTTGTGATATGGTGTTAGTTTTTCAGTCATGTCTGACTCTTTGCAGCCCCATGGGCTGTAGCCTGCCAGGCTCCTCTGTCCTTGGTATTCTCCAGGCAAGAATACTGGAGTGGGTTTGCTGTTCCCTCTTCCAGGGGATCTTCCTCACCCAGGGATCTAACCTGGGTCTCCTGCATTGCAGGCAGATTCTCTACTGTCTGAGCCACCAGGGAACTTGTGAATTTTTATGTATTTAATATATTTCAATATTTTGTGGTCATCTAAAAAGACTTTATTTTGAAATAAATTTTGAAATAATTTCAGTATTACATAAGGATTGCAAGAGTATAAAATCATACATACTCTCACCTAGATTCTCCAAATGTTAAATTTTTACCACATTTTTGCTTTATTCTTTCTATTTCCCTCTGTTTATATGTATATATATACACGTGTGTATCTGTGTATTTTTATAATATTTTAAATCTTTTGAGGATATGTTGCAGACTTGATGCCTCTTTGTCCCTAAATACTTCAGAATCCTCAAAGACAAGATCACTTTTTATGTAACCTCAGTACAACAATGGAAGTCAGGGAGTTAACCCTGATACAATTGCTAACCTGTACACCTGAGTTGTGTTCCCTGATTGTCTCAAAACTGATCTTTATGGTACAAGAATGTCCTGGATTGATGTTGTGTTCACTCATCACGTCTCTTCCATCTCCTTGAGTGTGGGGTATCAGCCTTTGCGTTTCATGACATTGACATTTTGCCAGAATACAGGCTAGTTGTTTTGTAGAAGGTCCCTCAGTTTGGGTTTGTCTGATGTTGTCTGCTGTTTCGATTTGGGTTGTTTTGTGGTATTGTCAGAAATACCACAGAAATGATGATGCATTCTTTTCAGCGCATCACCTCAGAGGCAAATGAAACTGATTTGTTCCATTCCCAATGATCTTAACTTTGTTAAAGTGGTGTGTGCCACACTTCTCTGCTGTGAAGTTGTTTTTCTTCTATGTCATTAGTAACTATTTTTGTAGGGGAGATACTTTTAGACTGTAAATATCCTATAACTTCTCCAGCTTTCACTCAGTATTTTTAATGTCCACTGATGATTCTTGCTTGAACCAAGTATTATTTATGACAATTGCCAGTGATGGAAATTTTATGAATCCATCATTCCTTCTGTATTTTTTAGCGGGATTTTCAATCTTAAGGAAGAGTTTTCCTGTCTTCCCTGTTTGTTTACATCAGTGTAGACTCATGAGTTCATATGTTATCGGTGGGTTTTAATACTTAGCTATCATTATTTATTTTGATCAGATTGTCCTGGGTTTGGCCAATGAAAGCCCCTCTGAACTGGCTCTAGTGCCCTTTAGACATGTTCACTTCACTCTCTTATACAAGGTTTAAAGACTCATCTCAAACTCTTCTACCTCAGCTCCAAGGAACCCTGGTTCCTTTCAGTGAAAAAGAATGGTATTTAGAAACCAAGATTTAGGTGTTATTTTAATGAAATAAATAAATTAATGAATAAATATTTTGATGCTTATATCGTCCTCTTGGCCGTTGGGAGCCCCTTCAAGTTGACTTGTATCCTTAGTCCCAGTAGTCTTTAGTCCTTGCTTTCTGACATGCTCATCTTGTGTAAGTCCTGTTGCAGGCCTGGAATCAGTCATTTCTCCAAGAAGTTTCCATTCCTGTTAGTGGGAAATAATATTCAGAACCTCGTTCTGGACACTTGAGGTGCTTATCATTATTGAGTTATTGTTTCTAGCCCTTTTCAATGGATACAGCTATTTTTTAAAAGAAATAATTTCATATTAATATTTTCTATTGCGATTTAAGGGGTTTACTTAACTACTTTGATTTTTATACTTTCATTTCTTTTTCTCTTATGCTTAAGTTTTTAACTCCTAAAAATTACAAGTAGAATTACCATATGATCCAGCAGTTCCCCTGGAGAAGGGAATGGCAAACCACTTCAGTATTCTTGCCTTGAGGGCAGGAGGAGAAGGAGGCAACCGAAGATGAGATGGTCAGATGGCATCGCTAACTCAATAGACATGAGTTTGAGCAAACTCCTGGAGGTAGCGAAGGACAGGGAAGCCTGATGTGCTGCAGTCCATGGGGTTGCAAAGAGTCGGACACGACTGAGCAACTGAACAACAGCCGGCAGTTCTACTCCTGAGTAGAACTCAAAAGAATTGAAAGCAGGGACTCAAACAGGATGTTTCTACAGCCGCATTCATAGCAGTGTTATTCACAATAGCCAAAAGATAAAAGCAACTCAAGTGTCCATCAACAGAGGAATGGATAAACAGAGTGTGGTATACACATATGATGGAATATTGTTTGTCCTTCACAAGGAAATTCTGACAAATGTTGCAACCTGGACACATTTCCCCACCGGAGTCAGCTTGATGAAGACTGGATCACGTGTGAGTTCTGCTGGACCTTCCGCATAGTCGTGACAAGGGCTACTGTTTATTGTACTTTACGCTCACTATGTGCTGGGTGTGTGGCTAGTGTCTTACAGTGTTTAATCCTCACAGAGGCCCAGAGAAGAGAAGCAGGATGCCCAGGGCACAGAGCTATTTTTAGTAAGTGGCAGAGCTGAAGTTAGAACTCAGGATCATGAGACCCCAGAGCCCCAACTCTGTAATTACAATGCTGAGTGACTGTTGCCTACGGCTGGCGATGCCATTAGTTGCATCAGGGAGGGAGTTTTGTGTTCACATTTGTGGGTGACTGGGGACATTTAGGTGCAGCCTGCATCCGGGGCTTAGATGGGAGCTCAGACTAGAGAAGCAGATGTGGGAGAGGGAGTCAGGGTCAGGAAAATCTGTTGGGTTCACACGTCTGGTGAGAAAGCAGCAGAGGGAACTGCCCCGGGGAGCGATGGGAAGGAAGGAGCAGAAGCCAAGGGCGGATGGGAGGGTGATCAGCGGCGGCAAGTGCTGTGAGGGGTTCAGGGACTGGGTTTTACCACAGCTCTGCCAGAGACTTGCTGATCCTGGTTGGGTTGTTTAATATTGCTCCCTCATTTTCCTTCGGAGAAGGCAATGGCAACCCACTCCAGTACTCTTGCCTGGAAAATCCCATGGATGGAGGGGCCTGGAAGGCTGCAGTCCATGGGGTCGGTAGGAGTCGGACACAACTGAGCGACTTTACTTCACTTTTCACTTTCATGCATTGGAGAAGGAAATAGCAACCCACTCCAGTGTTCTTGCCTGGAGAATCCCAGGGGCGGGGGAGCCTGGTGGGCTGCTGTCTATGGGGTCGCACAGAGTCGGACACGACTGAAGCAACTTAGCAGCAGCAGCTTAGCAGCAGTTTCCTTATCAATAGGGTGGGGCTTAGAAATGATGTTCCTCTTGGCGTGATGAAGACATCCTGCAATTACATAATGGTGATGGGTGCATGACACTGAATGTGCTAAAAACCACTGAATTCTAGGTACACTTGAAGTGGATGATTTTTATGATGCGAGTGAATTACATCCCAATTAAAAACAAACAAACCAACCATGTTCCTCCCATGATCAGGTGCAGGTTAAGTAAAGGGAGAGAATCTTGTGACACCGCCCAGCATAGCATTTGACCTGTGGTAGAAAGACTCAGCAAATCTTGAATCTTTTAAAAATTTTATGTGTTTATTATTTATTTATTTTTGTCTGCGCTAGTCTTGGTTGCTGCACGAATTCCTGGTCTAGTTGCAGCGAGCAGGGGCTACTCTCTTAGTTGCGGTGCTTGGTCTTCTCACTGCGGTGACTCCTTTCTCTCTCTTTCTTTTTTTGCAGTGGTTTCTCTTGTTGCAGAGCGCAGGCTATAGGCACATGGGCTCAGCAGTTGCAGACTGAGGACTCTAGAGTTCGTGGGCTTCAGCAGTTGTGGCACACAGACTTAGTCGCCCTGCGGCATGTGGGATCTTCCTGGACAATGATCGAATTGGTGGTGTCTCCTGCATTGGCAGGCAGATTCTTCTTCTTCATTTTTTAAACCTTTTTATTTATTTTTTTAAAATTTATTTATTTTTTAATTGGTGGAAAATTGCTTTTCAATTTTGTGTGGGTTTCTGGCAGGCAGATTCTTAACCACTGGACCATCAGGGTAGACCCAGCAAATGTTGGATTTTTAGGAGGGCCACAGGGTCACACATTCTGGAGGGTACTGCCGGTGTTGGGGACACCAGTGCTGAATTTGTAATCCAGTGCCTGGATTTGTGTGCTAAGGTGCAGGGGGGGGTACCCGAATGTAAGTCCCTGAATATATGCACAAGGCCATGGGGTGTGGCCACTTAAGGAGGCTTCTCTCCTTTGGGACCCTTCCTCAGCTGGATGATGCTGCTGCAGTGCTGGGGGCTGTTAGGACTCTGCTGGGCTTTTCCAGGTGGACTTCTTCCTGGCCTCTTAGAATATGCAATTCTCTGTTGTTCAGTTGCTCAGTTATGTTCGACTCTTTGTGATCCCCATGAACTGCAGCCTGCAGTTCTCGGTCTGCAGGCTTCGCGGTCTATGGGGATTCACCATACAAGAATACTGGAATGGGTTGCCATGTCTTCCTCCAGGGGATCTTCCCAACCCAGGAATCGAACCCAGGTCTCCCACATTGAAGGCAGATTCTTTATCGTCTGAGCCACCAGGGAAGCCCATGCTGAAGCCTAGCATGCAAGATTTTAAGCATGACCTTACTAGCATGGGAAATGAGTGAATGTCCAATGGTTAGCACATTCTTCAATACTACCCTTCTTGGGAACTGGGATGCGGGTTGACCTTTTCCAGTCCTGTGGCCACTGCTGGGTCTTCCAGATTTGCTGACATATTGAGTGCAACACTTTGATAGCATCATCTTTTAGGGTTTTGAACAGCTCTACTGGAATTTCACTGCATCCACTGGCTTTATTGGCAGCAGTGCTTCCTAAGGCCCACTTGACTTCATACTCCAGAAGGTCTGGTTCTGGGTGACTGACCACACCATCATGGTTATCTGGTTCATTAAGATCTTTTTTGTACAGTTCTTGCATGTATTCTTTCCATCTTTTCTTGATCTCTTCAGCATCTACTGGTCTCTTTCGTTTCTGTCTTTTATTGTGCTCAGCTTTGGGTCAAGTGTTTCCTTGACATTTCCAGTTTTCCTGAAGCCGTCTCTGGTCTTTCCCTTTGGTTGTTTTCCTGTTTTTATGCATTGCTCACTGAAGGCCTTCTTGTCCCTCCTTGCTGTTCTTTGGAACTGCGCTTAGTTGGGTGGACCTTTCCCTTTCTCCCTCGCCTTTTGCTTCCCTTCTTTCTTCAGCTATTTGTAAAGCCCCCTCAGATAACCACTTTGCCTTCTTGCTTTTCTGTTTTGGGGGGATGGTTTTGTTCAAAATCTCATGTACAATATTATGGACCTCTGTCCATAGTTCTTCAGGCACACCATTTACATCTCTGTTTTGGCCTCAATTAATCTTTAGCAAAAAATTGTTCATGGCCTCCTGCTTTCTCATTCACTGAGAAAAGCTGTCCTGTTCTTCACATCTGTTGAGGTGGTTTGTCAGAGATGTTGGGGTAGGAGGTGCCCAGGAATTAAAGCAAGGAGAGGAAGGAAAAGTGGGGGGGAAGGTTTTGCTTTTTTGAATCACGTTGGTGATGTGACACTGCTTCCCGGGATTTCAGCTTCACCCATGAAGCTAGGACACCAGAAAGGAAGGGGGCAGAGAAAGCCCAGACGCCAGCAGCATCTAAACATCTTCAGATGTGTATGGTTTGAAGGGCTTGTTTCCTGTGTTCTCTACATGCACATCGTTTTCGCTCCATTACTGATTTACATGGTCTGAAAACGCAGCTTTGGGGGCAGGGTGGCTTTTGCAGTAAAATGTTGTGGGCATTCTTTTGGCAGGAAAGATGCTGACCGTCCTGTGGTTTTCTGAAATCATGTGCAATTATATCATCAACCACATAAGGTTTTCTAGACTTTTTTTTTTTTTTAAATCAAGGAAATGTTTTTGCACTTCATCGGATAATATTGTTTGCATGCTCTCAGTCACTGAATGTCCCCATAGAAGCCTGTTTTATTTTTATTTTTTTAATGTATCTGTTTATTTGGCTGTACTGGGTCTTAGTTGCAACATGTGAGATCTTTAGTTTTGGCATGTGGAGTCTTAGTTGTGGCATGTAGGATCTAGTTCCCTGACCAGGGATTGAACCTGGGCCCCCTGCATTGGGAGCACGGAGTCTTAGCCACTGGACCACCAGGGAAGCCCCAGAAGCCTGTTTTAATTGGTCTGAAACTGATAAACTGTGGCCAGCCATTGCCAACAAATAACGTGTGGGTTTAGTATGTGTGCCCTAGAGCTCACACTGTTTTAAGTATAATAATTTATGGTAAAGGTAAGAGCCTTGCCAGAAAAAGAAATGGAAATGCAGTCTGCTGAGTTTGGCTCTTAACTTACATATGGGTTTAGGATTCCAAAATAGCAAACTTATTTACACAGTAGAACCCAGCTTGAACAACAGGTCAGAGTACTGGCTGGAGTCGGCCTTGTGACATGGGCCAGCCTCAGGCCAACCAACAGACAGCTTTCTGGAGCAGCAGCAGCCTGAACCCTTCTGTCCTCTGAAAACAAAGCCCTCGGAGGTTCGAAGCAAGCACAGCCTGCAGCGCCCCTGGTAGAGCTGGCCTCCCAGTCCCTGCTTTTCTTCTGACTGCCTTGAGCCCTCAGCAGCCTCCCCACTTTTGTCTTCGTCTCTCCCTTTCTTCTCAACAGTCAGAAACTTATTTGCCTTGGCCCCCTTGGCTCCCTTGCTTAACTACTGCCCAATTCGTGTTCCCTGTCAGGCTGGGTGCCTTTAGCTCCTGGGGGCGTCCCTGCCTTTCCCAAGCAGGTAGTTTCCTTTTAATTTCTGCATCTCTCAGGTCTGTAGCTTGGACATTGTTTAGCTGGAGAAAAATAATGGAACCAGAGATCATGGGAAAAAAGCATTGATTGCAGGTTAAATAATTTACACCTGTAATGAGCTCCTTTCTTTCGGAACCAAAATGTGTTTGCTTGTGGCTCTATTGTCTCAGGGGAAGGAGGGTTATCTTTTAACTCATGGGATGGATGACCTCCCTTGAGTGGAGCAACTCAGGGATTATTTTTCTTAGAAAAATTGAGATGTTGCTGTCATTAGATCCCGTTTGAGTAATCGAGCTGTGTGTTTTGTCAGAGACTCTCATGACTCTGGCTCTTGGTGTCTCCTACTGTGTTCCTTGAAGAGAAACTATGCACAGATGCCTTTTCCCGTGGCCTAGGGTGTAGGGAGGTTCTGGACCCTGGATATGTCCACCATTAGGCCTCTGGGGGAGAAGAATGAGGTATGTGGAGAAACCAGCTCTGGGCCCTGGGACAGAGCTTCTGGGTACTGCTGGCTTCATGGGGAGGCATGAGTATCAGAGATGACAAACGGGGCTTCCCTGGTGGTCCAGTGGCTAAGACTCTGAACTCCCACGCAGGGGGTGCAGGTTCAGTCCCTGGGCAGGGAACAACTACCGCCTGTATGCCGAAACTAAAGCCTGGCACAGCCAAATAAATATTTAAAAAAGAGAGAGAGATGACAAACGGACCGCGCCCAGCATGAGGCCTGAGAACATCCTCATTACAGTATTGATGCTGCCTAAATGCAAGCCATTGCTTTCTGAAGCACTGCTACTGCACAGCTAGCTTGTTGAGACCCTTTGCATACCGTGCCGCATGGCTCCTGACCTGAGAGCTTGCTTATGCTTTAGGGTGATCTGTCGTTTGGCCTGCTATGGAGCAGCTTAAATTCCCTGGTCTCCAGACTCAGAAAGATGGAAGGGAAAGACCTGCTGTGCCCTTTCTGCAGTTCTGGTCTCAGGGACCCCATCTGAGCATCCGCTGAGAGTGGTTAGAATGGAACTGCTTCTTGAAGTGCGGTGGCATTTTAACAACTTACCTGTTGGATCTCTGTGACTAAATGCCAAACGTGCTCATCTTTCAGATATTTTTTTCAGTACTGGTGGGAAGTTGTTGTTGTTATTTAGTCATGAAGTTATGTCTGACACTTTTGCTACCCCATGGACTGTAACCCATCAGGCTTCTCTGTCCATGGGATTTTCCAGGCAAGAATACTGGAGTGGGTTGCCATTCCCTTCTCCAGGGGATCTTCCCAATCCAGGGATTGAACCCACATCTGCACTGCAGGCTGATTCTTTACCACTGAGCCACCTGGGTAGCCCCACGGGTGGGAAGAGAGATATTTTAATTTTGAACGTGCCAGAGTTGATTAGAGCTTGGTCTGATTCTGAAGGTACTTTGAACCCTGCTCGTGTGTGTGTGTGTGTGTGTGTGTGTGTGTGTGTGTGTATCAGTTAACAGGTCCTTGGTTGTTGCTACCCTGATGAGTAAATGAGCTTCTGTGTTTTACTCTGTGCATTTAATTAATATAATTGGAGGATAATTACTTTACAATATTGTGATGATTTTTGCCATACATCAACATGAATCAGTGACAGGCATGCATGTGTCCCCTTCATTCTGAAGCCCCCTCGCACCACCCTCACCACCCTGTCCCTCTAGGTAGAGTACTCTGTGCATTTAAATTGTGTGTGACCTGACAAAGCTGGATACTGACCAGCACTCCCTTTTTGTGTTTCCCCAATTCATTTCCCTCTAAACACTGCTCTGTAGTGTTAATAGGCATCCTGAGAAATAAAAACATTTTTTGTTCAGGTCATGCAGTCCACGTGTCAGATGAAGTTAAACAGGTTTTTGACTGTGAGGCTTTTTAGAAAGGTTAACATGCCCATGTGTTCTGAGGACCCCAAGACCAGGAGGGATGTCATTATGATGGAAACAGCATGGAGCTTAGCTGAGAAAACCCAAGGCTGGGTGGCTGTGGGGGCCGCAGCCAAGCACCCTGTGTGAATTCAGGACTGCTGCTCTGTAACTGGAAGAGTCAGCCTGCAGGAGTTGTTTTCAAATTTAAAATAATTTTTTTTTTTTAAAAGCACAACAGAAATATGTTCCCAATGCATAAACCAGACTGATGATTTGCAAACTATGCTTCCTGGAGCGTTGGGCCAGGAGACTATTAACAGGTGTTCTGGGGAATTCCCTGGCAGTGTGGTTAGGACTCCACATTTCCACTGTTGAGGGCACGGGTTCCATTCCTGGTCAAAGAACTAAGATACCCTGGAACGAAGATCCCACAAACTACACAGCGTGGCCAAAAAATAAAAATAAAAACAGGTGTTCTGTTCTTTGAACAGAAGAGTTTAGGAACCACTAAAACAAAGGTACTTGGGTGAGGGGCTAGGTTCTGTGCCCACACTCTACCTCACCCCCAGCTAAGGAATCCAGTGTGGAAGCGAGGCACCACCAGACACAAGCATTCACTGACTCTGCTGCTCTCCAGGAAACCTTCTAGAGCCTTCTGCTGGTCCCCAAACTCTCGGTGATCCTCTGCCTTCCAAACCTCAACCCACACCCCCAACCCTTCCCCAAGCCCCTGGTACCTGGTTAGTTACCTGTCTGTGTATTTTGGGGTGTGGTGGCTGGGTTGGAACAGAGACTCTGAGCATGGCAAGCCCCCAGGTGCCACTGAGCTATCAGAGTCAGTGAAGAAGCCGTGTGACTGCATAGGAGCCACGCAGATTAACGTTGTTCTAGACATCTTCGAATGGAAAGTCATTTTTACACCTGGTGGTTTTTAAGACTCCTGAAAATTGTTTTTAAAAGCTGTGACTTTCGCTTATAGGTGTATTTTTAAATGAGCTCCATGAAATCCTTTGATAAACTGGTGATCATGGAAGGTTAGGATTTTGTCTAATCTTCTAAGATGCTTTCATAGATGCACAGGTACTGTTCGCTTAGGTGCTGGGGGGAGGGTCCTTGCCATCCCATTGGTGAGAGCGTATGTGTGTGCATGCTAAGTTGCTTCAGTCGTGTCTGACTCTTTGCGACCCTGTAGACGGTAGCCCGTCAGGCTCCTCTGTCATGAAGATTCTCCAGGCAAGAACACTGGAGTGGGTTGCTATGCCCTCCTCCAGTGGATCTTCCTGACCCAGGGATCATACCTGCATCTCTTTTGTCTCCAGCATTGGCAGGCGGGTTCTTTACCACTAGCGCCACCTGGGTAGCCCAGGCTGCCTTTTTCCTTTTTTTTTTTTTTTTAATGAAATGAGCAATATTATGTTGGTTTCAGGTGAACAAAGTATAAGATTCAGATGTATATATATATATATGTATATATACATACATGTACACATATATATACATAAGCATATGTTAGGCCTTGGAAATGATGAACTTTTCTGATAAAGAAATGGGACTGATGTGGATTTTGGAGGATGACTTTCATTTTCCATTCAAGTGTATAATATAATTTTAAAATATTCATGACTAGTTTCAAAACAAATAAATCATTCTTAGAAGTCACTAAAACGTAACTCATAATAAATATGGATGTTTCCCCAATGTGTTTACACATAAAATTATTTGATTTTTAAAATAAAACCACACATACTCATTGTAGAAATTTTGGAAAGTAACAGAAGCCTAAATTTAAAAAAAAATCCACAATCCTGCCACATAGATGGATCTCTGAAATTCCAAATGTTTTATACTTTTCTTTGTTTTGAAAAAATTTAAGTAATATAGTCTATCTTTACCTTAACAGTCTGTTATGAATTAATTTGTAGGGAATTCCTTGGAGGTTCAGGGATTAGGACTCTGAGCTTCCAGTTCAGGGGCCTGGGTGCTATCCCTGGTCAGGGAACTAAGATCCTAAAGCTGTACAGCCAAAAAAAAAAAAAAAAAAATCTGTAAAACCATTTGAATCTGGTATCTTCAAGAGTGAGTGGTGTAGTAATATATCTATCCTGCAAAAATTTTCATTGTAGTAAATACCCAAGACCTGTTGTGCAGATTTAACTCTATGCCAAGGTGCCCTTTTTAGTCATTATGAGCTCGAATATGCCATAGTAACAAACAAACCTAAAATCTCCATGGCTTAGGACAAGGGAGGTTTCCTTCTCCCCCGCGTCATGCGCTCATCTCAGGTCAGTGGGAAGCTGGCTGCCCATCAGCCTCACTCAGAGCCCACCCCCACCAGAAACACTGCTGGCCAGCTGGAGGAGGAGCACCATGAAGTTGCTCTCAGTTCCTGAAGGAGCCAGAGACAAGTATCTCGTCCACCCACCTTTCTTTGCCCAAACTCGAAGCAGAGCCAGGTTTTGAGAGGCTTGAGACTCATGATTTTGGAGACCCACTCTTAAGGAAAAAGATTTAGAATTAACAATATAAAACTAGATACAATAGTATTTAAGAATGAGAAGCACACAAATTTACAAGTTTTAGAAGTATTTTCCTTCTGTTTTTATTTTGGCCTCCACTAAGATATGGAGAAGGCAATGGCACCCCACTCCAGTACTCTTGCCTGGGAAATCCCATGGATGGAGGAGCCTGGTAGGCTGCAGTCCATGGGGTCGCTAAGATTCGGGCACAACTGAGCGACTTCACTTGCACTTTTCACTTTCATGCATTGGAGAAGGAGATGGCAACCCACTCCAGTGTTCTTGCCGGGAGAATCCCAGGGACGGGGGAGCCTGGTGGGCTGCCGTCTATGGGGTCACACAGAGTCGGACACGACTGAAGTGACTCAGCAGCCACTAAGATAGATGGTATTTAAATGTTAGTATGATCAGTTAATTTTGAAAAAGTTCACAAAAATTGACCTGAAGTTTAGGAGGACATCAGAGCAACCTGGGGCTTCCCAGGTGGCACTAGTGGTAAAGAATTCACCTGCCAATGCAGGAGATGCAAGAGACACGGGTTCGATCCCTGGGTTGGGAAGATCCCCTGGAGAACCCACTTCAGTATTCTTGCCTGGAGGATCCCATGGACAGAGAGCCTGGCATGTTATAGCCCATGGGGTGGCAAAGAGTTGGATACGACTGAGGGACATAGCACACACCGGCCAGTTCAGGTTTTAGTTTGCCCACTCCCTTGTGTCGGGTGATGTCATTACACAATCAATATGCTCTTATCCTGCATACATCAACTTATTGATGGGTGTGTGTAGGAGGCTGTCATCGGAACATTTGTCTCTTCAGGCTGTTGCTGTGCGTTGGAGGCAACTTTGTGTGCCATTTTATTTGGGACTGTCAGACTTTGTTGGAGAAGGCGATGGCACCCCACTCCAGTACTCTTGCCTGGAAAATCCCATTGACGGAGGAGCCTGGTGGGCTGCAGTCCATGGGGTCTGGAAGAGTCAGATGCGACTGAGCGACTTCCCTTTCACTTTTCACTTTCATGCATTGGAGAAGGAAATGGCAACCCACTCCAGTGTTCTTGCCTGGAGAATCTCAGGGACGGAGGAGCCTGGTGGGCTGCCGTCTATGGGGTCACACAGTCGGACACCACTGAAATGACTTAGCAGCAGCAGCAGTCAGACTTTGTCAATTCAAGATTTGTCAGATACTTTATGATGTGATCTGATACACTGGCTACATAAATTATATTAATCTCCCACACATAGCTATTTTCCCTTTATAGTACTGCTGCAGGTTTCTGCCCTATGAATCCTGGAATTCTCATAAGTTCTATTTCATGTGATTCCCACCAAAATGGGAGGAAAGGTACAGTGTGTTTATAATTGGATGCTGTGTATTATGGGGTATATCCCTGTTGGGAAATAACTTCCATTTAGGCACCAATGAAAAGAGAATTGTCCACTGACAACTGTTTCACGCATTTGATGATCTGAAGAATTCTCCTGCTAAAAAATTCTAGCTTCTGGCCCCTTATGATTCAAACCCTTTCTTCCTTCACCACTCAGACACTTCTAGTTTGGCATGGAAGGGCCAAACTAGAAGTTGATCTTGTGAATTTTAAGGCCTGTTTCTTCATCATGATGTCAGATCAGCGCATATCTGGAAGCCATTCCTACAGAGGGAAGACTACAGTGGCTGTACGTGGAAGCAACCGCTAGACGCAAATTCAGTCTCTTTCACTCAGCTTCCAATTAACCGACTCCCCAGAATGCCCACTGTTACTCCATCACCACTGGCAAAAGGCATTGTAATGGATAGGAAGTTGAGGCGCAAGGTTCATCATCCTGAAGATAAATTCGCCCTGGGAGACTCAGCCCCAGTCTCCAACCCTTCCGTGAGCCCGGAAGTCAGAGAACGGGCTGTACTATGAACCATACTGTTGTTAGCGCAGTGCTCCAGAAGGGTCCTGATGGTTTTCACTCCCACCAGTAGTAACAGGGGGTTATGAATTTTTAAAAAGTTTTGTGTCATCTTGATCAGCCAGCTGTTTGCCCCCCATCCATGGTTTTTGATGTTGCCAGTCATAATTAGCCATAGTTGAGGAAATTTGACAGCCTTTTTTGTTTTTTAATTTATTTTAATTGGAGGCCAATTACTTTACAATATATTGATGGTTTTTTGCCATACATCAACATGAATTGGCCATTGCCATATATGTGCCCCTCCCTCCTGAACCTGAACCCCGTCCCCATCCCATCCCTTCAGGTTGTTACAGAGCACTGACAAGCTTTTAATATCAGTACCTTTCAAGCATGCAAATATTTACTCCTGAGCAGTTGGTAGGTGCTACACAGAACGGACTCTCTTCAAGGGTGCACCTGTGGTCTCCCGGTGAGCAACTGCAATGGCTCTTCCTTATTTACATCTTTCTGAACATCTCTGTACAGTTTTACATGTATCTTTGTCTACTGCAGAATTGTTATAAGTTGAATTACTTTTGATTCTGTAGGTGCTTCGCAGTTGTTGGCTTCCAGTATAACTTTGAGCCCCTGTTTTCTTTCTTTTTAGCCATGCCACACAGCATATGGGATCTTAGTTCCCCAACCAGGAATCGAACCCATGCCTCTTGCAGTGGAAGTGTGGAGTCCTAATCACTGGACTACCTGAGTCTCTGTTTTCTTATTGGCTATTAGATAGGTTTTACTTCAACAATGATTGTTAGATTTGACTGTGCTGGAGGAAATTTGACATTTGTTGTACCAAAAGGCAGGCAAAAAAAAAAGTATTCTCCTTACTAAAATTTATGGTCAGTTCATTTATGAGAAAGGGGGCAAGAATATACAATAGAGAAAAGACAGTCTCTTCAATAAGTGGTGCTGGGAAAACTGGACAGCTTTGTGTAAAAGAATGAAAATAGAACATTCTCTAACACCATATACAAAAATTTTAAAATTGGATTGAAGACCTGAGTGTAAGACAATAAAACTCCTAGAAGAAAACATAGGCAGAACACTCTTTGACACATGTGGGATCTAAAAATATAACACAAATGAACTTATCAATGTATAAGACAGGAACAGACTTATAGACATAGAGAATAGGCTTGTGGCTGCCAAGGGGGAGAGGGGATGGGAGAGGTATGGATTGGGAGTGTGGGATTAGCAGATACAAACTATTATATATAGAATGGATAAACGATAAGGTCCCACATGCCTGCTACTGCCACTGCTTAGTCCCTTCAGTCCGGCTCTGTCGACCCTGTGGACTGTAGCCCGCCCTGCTCCTTTGTCCGTGGGGATTCTCCAGGCAAGAGTACTCGAATGGGTTGCCATGCCCTCTTCCAGGGCATCTTCCCAACTCAGGGATCAAACCCCAGTCTTCTGCATTGCAGGCGGAGTCTTTACCATCTGAGCCACCAGAGAAGCCCCAACATGCCAAGGAGCAACTAAGCCCCAGCACCGCAAGAAAAGATTGACAAGTCGCAACTGAGACCCAACACAGCCAAATTTTTTAAAACAGTGTACAGTTTATGTTAGAGTATTACAAACCACCTAAACACCTATCAGTGGGTATTAATGTATGTCTATAGTTGTGTATATGTGTGTATTTATGTCTAACTCTTGTGATACTGTGATTTGGAATAATGAAATATGTATTTGGTCTTCATTCCATTTCTGGCACAGAGCTTAAAACTCATGGTATTTCCTAAGTGATAAGAGGTGTTTGGTATCTATATTTTTTATATTTACAACAAATCTCAGCCACACCTGGGTTTGTGTTAAATGAGATGATTTTTGGAAAGCTCCTAAGGATGGGGGCTGATTGCCAAGGGATAAGAGAGTTGGAACTTTTAACCTTACCTGCCGACTTCTGGAAAGGGAAGGGAACTCCAGATTAAACTCTATAAAAACTCTTGAACAGGATTGATCTTCCACGTTGGTGAGCCAAAGCACATCCAAGTGCTGGGGGTGGGTGCACTTCAAATTCCAGGGAGACAGAGGTTCCTGTAATTGAGACCCTTCTGGACTTTGCCTTGTGTATCTCTTTATCTGACTCTTCAATTGTATCCTTTAATAACTTTATAATAAACTAAAGTGAACTTTGTAGTAAATCTAGAACCTTCTCATAGAGGCCTTCCATGGTCACTCTGCCTAAAATTTCCAACATCCTTGTCCTAGTTACATTTCATCTTCCTTCCCTGCTTTGATTTTTCTCCTTTGTACTTATCACTGTCTAATATGCTACATTTTAAAATTTAATTAAAACTCTTCATTAGCATATGAGCTAAAGAACAGGGAATTTTGTCTGTTCTGTGCACTCCTGTGTTGAATGGCCTATCTGATTTGCATATTCTTGAAACCATTTTTATTTTAATATGTAAGAATGTAGGTGTTACCTTCCCACACAAATATGGTTGAAGTTAGCATACCAGAAACATTTGTAACTCATCAGTAGAGTGTATTATTTCTTGCCTAAGATTACTAGATCCAATTACAGGGGTTAAAAAAAAATTTTTTTTCTGGAGTTTCCCTTATATAAACTATTTCTTTGTGAATTGATTGCAAGTCAGGCATGTAATTCAGATGGAGAATTAAAGTGTCTGGTTCTGTAGAGAGTTAGGAGAGCCATTAGGAGAAGCAGAAAGTGTGTGCTTAAAAGGCCCGTAATTGTAATGTGTTGACTATGAAGAAAGCTGAGTGCCAAAGAATTGATGCTTTTGAACTGTGGTGTTGGAGAAGACTCTTGAGAGTCCCTTGGACTGCAAGGAGATCCAACCAGTCCATCCTAAAGGAGATCAGTCCTGGGTGTTCTTTGGAAGGACTGAATCTAAAGCTGAAACTCCAATACTTTGGCCACCTCATGCGAAGATTTGACTCATTGGAAAAGACTCTGATGCTGGAAGGGATTAGGGGCAGGAGGAGAAGGGGACGACAGAGGATAAGATGGCTGGATGGCATCACCAACTTGATGGACATGAGTTTGGGTGAACACCGGGAGTACGGAGGCCTGGTGTGCTGCAATTCATGGGGTCGCAAGGAGTCGGACACGACTGAGTGACTTGAACTGAAATGAACTGAACTGACGTGGAAATATGGAAAGGCTACGTATTTTTAAAAAGGCATGGAAAAAAAGAGAGTCTCCCTTCCTTTCTTGTGGAGACTGATGAGTCTGTCAGGAATTGTTGGGGTGGGTTTGTAGAGGCTCCCTGAGCCCCCATTTACCTGCTTTGTGCAGATTCGTGTGCTTGGTGCCTTGGGAGTGAAGGGAGGCGGACTGGCCCCTGCCATCCGAGAGCTCAGGAGGCAGAGAGATGCGTAGTGGCAGGTATAAAAGATGGGATGCAACCGCAGACCAAGCTTTCCTGGGGAGGGTGGGATCAGTCATGTCTGGCGGGGAGAAGAAGTGACATCAGGGAGGGCAGGGGGAGGAGGTAAGCTGATCAAAGCATGAGTGGGACCCCTGGAGGAAAAGAAGGCCCCCAGAGTAGCCTGGGCCTTGTGTTCTCCCCACACTTCAGTCATCTGGGGATCTTGTCAAAAAGCAGATTCTGACTCCGGGGGTCAAGGAGGGGAGGCAGAGATTCTGCATTTTCATCTATAACAAGCTCCCTGGTGATGCTGATGTTGCTCGTCTTGAGGACAGACCTGGGACCACAGAGCTGCTGGCCCATTCTTCCTCTACCTCGGAGGTGGATGTCAGCCTGGAAGCTCTGGCATAGGTTTGACAGGTGCTAGGTGGTGAGGAGCTGGGTTACAGAAGTAGGGTACAGGCCAGGAGCCCAAGACTGGTCTGGTTTTAGGTGTAAGACCACCTGACTTTTCCTTGATCACAGGGCCATTAAACTCAGTCTCTGGGCCCCCTCCTGTTCCCAAAATCTTGCTTTAAAAGTTGACCTGTGATTTTCATTGACACCTATTTGCCTTCACGATCTCTGATCTCTTAGGACATATTGCTAGTGTTACTTTGGTCCTTCAGAAAGAAAGTGTTTCTAACGTTGGTAGATTTTAAATGTTTTTATAAGCTTCCCAGGCTGTCTCTTCATGATCAAATCCAATGATAAACTTAAAAAAAAAATTATTTATTTGGCTGCATCAGGTCTTAGCTGGGGCATGCAGGATCTTTGTGGCAACATACAAGATCTTTCGTTGCAGCATTTGGGCTCTCAAGTTGTGGCGCTCGGGCTTAGTTGCTGCAAGGTACGTGGGATCTTAGTTCCCCGACCAGGGGATGAGCTTGCATCCCCCACATTGCAAGGTAGAATCATTCATTCATTTAATGGTGTGAGTCTTAGTTGTGGCACAGACGGTCTTAGTTGCATCATGTGGATTCTCATTCAGGCACCTCGACTCTCTAGTTGTGCTGCTCAGGCTTAATTGCTCTGCAGCAAATGGCATCTTAGTTCCCCAACCAAGGATTGAACCCTCGTCCCCAGCATTGCAAGGTGGATTCTTAACCGCTGGACCACCAGGGAAGTCCCTCCAATGATAAACATTTTATAAAGCATGGCCCATAAATTAATTGTAGTTGTTGTTCGGGCGCCAGGTCATGTCCAACTTTTTGTGACCCCGTGGACTACAGCATTCCAGTCCTCCCTGTCCCTCACTATCTCCCAGAGTTTGCTCAAACTCATGTCCATTGAGTTGGTGATGCTATACAACCATCTCATCCTCTGCCGCCGAATTCTCCTTTCATACCTAATGATTTAATTAGGTGGGCCTTATTTTTGGGTAGGACTTCTACATGGAGGGGTTATACAAGTCCTTCTAAAGCTGTCTCAGTCAGCCTCATAGGCAGACCTCACACAAGTCTCAGTCAGCCTGTGTGACATCAGCTGAACCAGAAGGGTAGTTGCAAATATCTTAACACGGACACCACCAGCATCCTGCCCTGTTAATGTTTGACATCACCCTGATAGAGACTGTAAGTGAGAAATGCGCATAGGTGGTGTCCACTTACTGGTGGCAGAGGCAGGACTAAAAACACTGTGAGCCTGCCCCTTTCTGCTTCCTCACGGGGGGCTGCACGCACCAGCCTGGTGTTGGCCTCCTGTGGGGCCGTGGTTGTTCACATGTGGAATTTGATCCTTTCATCAAGGCCCCTGTACCTATTCTTACTTACGAACTGGATCAGGTCACATTCCTCTCCGTGATACTGCCATCCCCAGGGGAAAGCCCCGTGGTTGTTGTGTGGTGGTGGCGGGTGAGTTTTATTAGAAGGCGGCAGGCACGTGTGTCCACAGATGTGTGCTAACCATACACGTACATGTGTGTTTGCAATTTTCTTCCCAGATCTTGGCCCTGATCGCATTCATCTGCATAGAGACCATCATGGAATGCTCCCCGTGTGAAGGCCTCTACTTTTTTGAGTTTGTGAGCTGCAGTGCGTTTGTGGTGACCGGAGTCTTGCTGATTCTGTTCAGTCTCAACCTTCACATGAGAATTCCCCAGATCAACTGGAACCTGACGGTGAGTAAAAGTCACGTTCTCTGACTAGGAAAGGATCGAGTGCTCCACGGCACCCAGGAAAATCAGAATCATTCCATGGCATGTTTGGTTCTGGTTCATTTTGATACATAAGTATTCCCTTGTAACGCAACTGTGAAATTTTAAATTTCCATCCTGGGTTGAATAACATGACTGCAGAATTAATGGGACCTTCACTAATGACAGAAACATAATGATTATTCTGACTTCTTTAAAGATGTCATTTCAATTTGGGGATCCTTTGAGATGATTGGTAATGTTAATACTTATAGAAAATGGGAAAGAGAGCATGGAATGAATACATTTGCATATTTTCACACTGGACCTGAAAGCCATTTGCAAAAGTACTGATTCAGGAAGAGCTGAAAATATGAATGAAATTGCCATTAACTTGTGAAACCTAGGAATATTATTACTATTAAATTCAAAGCAGCTGGGCGGTCCCAGAGGGTTTGCTGGGTTGATCAGCGAGTCTTAAGGAAATGTGTCCTTTGCTTTCCATGGTTTGGGGCTCTTAACTCTGACAGCCTTACTCTCTGATCCGCACGGGAAGCTCAAGGCTGGTCACTCCCAGGCCCCCTTTCCTGGACTTGTGTTACTTGTCCCTGCTTTGCCAAGCGGAAGAGTGAACTTAACAACACTTTGTTTTCTTGATATTTCTTTGCAAATAAGCACGTGCAGGAACTCAAAGAGAGCCAGTTCGGGAGACACGGGCAGGCCCTATCAGGGCCTTGGGTTTCGGGGGAGGGGCTCTGAGCCCGCTTGCGCTCACATGGGCTCCTCTGCTGCTGGCCAGCGCTGGTGCGCGCAGCACTGGAGAGCGTGGCCTGGAGCGCTGGAACCAGGAGGCGGCAGCCTGGCTGGCCACCTTGCCTGGTCGGGCCACTCCCATGGTGTTCCAGTGGGGAGCCAAGAGGTGACCTTCTTCCTGACAGAGTGCCGTCTGCGTCGTTCAGACCCTTTTAGGAAGAAAAATAAAAGGAGAACTGGGCTAGAAAAGTTGTCCATTGAAAAGTTGGTTTCATCCTGACATTGAAAAGGAAGAAATAAGCTCTAAAACCTCAAGATTTACTGGAGGCATTTCATCACAGTTTGTGGTGACAGGTTTTAGTGTCTCAGCTCTTTTTAAGATAAAGTCTATGTTAAAGAAAATGCTTCCAGTGTTGTGATCTAAATTGACTGTAATGAACAGGCAGTGCAAGAGTACCTCGCAGACCTCCCCCAAACAGCATGCAGGCTCCGTGGGGGCAAGGTCATCGTCATGGGGCAAGGTACATTGGAAACCCAGACCCCTAGAGTGTCTACTGCTGCTGCTGCTGCTAAGTCGCTTCAGTCATGTCTGACTCTGTGCTACCCCATAGACAGCAGCCCACCAGGCTCCCCCGTCCCTGGGATTCTCCAGGCAAGGAACACTGGAGTGGGTTGCCATTTCCTTCTCCAATGCGTGCAAGTGAAAAGTGAAAGTGAAGTCACTCAGTCGTGTCCGACTCTTAGCGACCCCATGGACTGCAGCCTACCAGGTTCCTCTGCCCATGGCATTTTCCAGGCAAGAGTACTGGAGTAGGTTGCCATTGCCTTCTTAGACACTCCGCTAGAGTGTCTAAGGCCAAAATAAATACCTTTGAGGGAGGCGCTGGGCTGGGCTGTGAATAAAACCACGCCAGAGATCCTGTTTGACAAAGAAGCAGCTACTAAGATGGTTAAGACCCAGGGGCTTTGAGTCAGGCCACCCTGTCTGTATTCAAGTCCAAGGTGGCTCTTAAGAGCTGTATATGACTCTGGGCAAGTCACTTAGAGCCCCCAAGTGGAGATGATAGCGTTTTTCTTGCAGGGTTGTTTTAAGAATGAAATGAGACAAGTGTGTACAAAGGCTCCAAACCCGTGGGCGCTGCTGCCAGTATGAGAAATAGTAACTTTACTGTGAGTCAGAGGCCATTGGTGTCTGTCAGCCACGTCATTCCCCTGTAGACTTCACCAGCTTTGACTTCACACCCTGAATTCTGTCTTACCTACTTATTTGACAGCCATAAATTTGTTAGAAGACTTCATACCTCACTGTATTGTATAATATAGGCAGTTATAGCCATTTTCCTACAATAACTTCTGCTGCTGCTACTGCTAAGTCGCTTCAGTTGTGTCTAACTCTGTGCGACCCCATAGACGGCAGCCCACCAGGCTCCCCCGTCCCTGGGATTCTCCAGGCAAGAACACTGGAGTGGGTTGCCATTTCCTTCTCCAATGCATGAAAGTGAAAAGTGCAAGTGAAGTCACTCAGTCGTGTCCGACTCTTAGCGACCCCATGGACTGCAGCCTACCAGGCTCCTCTGTCCATGGGATTTTCCAGGCAAGAGTAGTGGAGTGGGGTGCCATTGCCTTCTCCGACAGTAACTTCTAAGGGAGTAGAATCTGCAAAAATACTGAATCACTCTGCTGTACACCTGAAACTAATATTGTAAATCAATCATACTTCCATTTTTTTTTTTTTTTAAGAAAGAATCGCCAGGAATTCCTTGGCAGTCCACTGGGTAGGACTCTGCACTTTCACTGCTGTGGGCCCGGATTCAATCCCTGGTTGAGGAACTAAGATCCCATAAGCTGTGTGGTGTGGCCAAAATAATAAATAAAAAAATAAACAGTTAATTTTAAAAGGACCCCTGACCCCAGATCACCATAACAACAAAAAAGACTTCAGGTTCTAATTAATTCGTTCAGGCCTTTATCTCCAGAAATACCTATTTGGCAAGCTTTCTTAAATACTTAGTTTTTCTATTTTAATGGTGAGTCTTTCCACTGGTTGGTGACCACGTGTTTGGGGTTGTATCAAAATGTATCTTTTTTGCTGGAAAGTTAACATCCCTCTTTTCTTTAGGATGGTGTTGGCTAGGGCAGATGACTAGGTGGTGCCCCTGGCCTCCTCTCCCACCCTGTCCCTCCATCCTTTCATCCTTTTCCTACCACTGACCACCAGGGTCTCCCACGCCCCTTAGCTGGCAGTCAGAGCCCTCCAGCCCTGGAAGCTCAGTCAAACTTTGTAGAGGAGGGAGGTCTGCACATGTCTGCTCTACTTTCCTACTTCCTGATCTCTCTTTTCTCAGCTTTTATTGTCAAATACAGCATATTCAGAGAAATCTGTAGAAGTCAAAGTACAGTTTAGTGAAGAATGATAAAGACTACATAGCCAGACCCCTGGGTCAAGAGTTCGGACAGTGTCAACACCCTACAAGCCTCCCACGTGTCTCTTCCAAACATGGGGACTACTTTTTCCCTCCACCATCCACTCCCCCGACGCTCCGTCCTTGAAAATCCTCTGGTCGGGATCACTGGGGGATCACTGTGCTCCTGGATCCTCTGCTTACTTCCCAGTCCCGCCGCCCCCAGCAATGGTTTCAGCCCTGGAGTACGCCCTCAGTCTCTCTCGTGGCCTACTCTCTCCTCTTGCCTCTGATGATACCACGGTCTCTTTTTCTTCTTCCTCTTTGTGTTCCTTCTTCGATGGCCTTTGTGGCCTCTGCTGTCCTCAGGTCAGGACAGGTGTTTCCTGACCTGAGAACCCAGGCTGGGTGCTGTGGTGAGTTGAGAGCAGTCTGGAGTCACCCAGAGGAGCCACCTGCAGAGTCCTGAGGCTTTGCTGTGACTCATTGTGTGGTGTTTTCGGACACCACTTTTGACACCAAATATATAGTTGTTTTTTTTCCCCCCTACACCAAATCTGTGTAGTTTTTCCACACTGAGTGATTCTGTAAGACCAACTGTGCTGTGCTTAGTCGCTCAGTTGTGTCTGACTCTTTCGACCCCATGGACAGTAGCCCACCAGGCTCCTCTGTCCATGGGGGTTCTCTTGGGTATTCAGCAATTCAGTTTAGTTCTGACACTAACTCCTGGAGTTCATGCAGACCGCACAGGTTAAAGGGCAACTGAGGGCACTCAGGAAATGTTGAGGAATCTGGGACAAAGACCAAATATATATTTTTCATTATGGCAAACTCATCTTTTCTAGAACTCAACTTCCTCAAGGCCCTTTATTAGAGGTGTCTTGGATCCTAATTAGGTTAGGACTCAGTGAGACACTGGGAGTTGTATGGTTGGCACAGTAGGCTCTCTATAGATGGTAGCTGCCCCTGAAACCATAATTCATGGGGCTCCAAAGGGGGTTCACTGGTAGCTCAGAAGGTAAAGAATCTGCCTGCAGTGCAGGAGACGTGGGTTCGATCCCTGGGTTGAGAAGATCCCCTGGAGAAGGAAATGGCAACCCACTCCAGTATTATTGGCTGGAGAATCCCATGGACAGAGGAGACTGGTGGGCTACAGTCCATGGGATCGCAGGAGTTGGACACAACTTAGTGACTAAACCATTCCACAGAGGAGTTCCCGTCCTTTATGTCCAAAGTGATAGATAAGAAGTGATTTATTAGAACAGGATGCTTGTGAGGCTTATAAGCAGCTGAGTGAGAGGGCTACAGTTTTATAATCAAAGAAAAAGGAGAGGGGAAAAAGACCACTTCTTTTTCCTCATTTTTTTTTTTTTTTTAGTAGATGTCATGCCTCCATCATCAGCTCCTCCTCCAGGTTGAGTGAGGGAGTTTTTTTGTCCCTACCTAATTAAGCCAAGATGGTCATGGCACTGTGGAAATGTTATTTCAGGTCTCAGTACAATGAGGGTCTTTACTTTGAAATGTCACCTTTCCATAACTTACAGGGGTCTCCCATATTTTTTTTTACTTACAATCCCTTAGTGGGATCAGCTGTTTAATGACCTACCCTGTCCCTTTCCTCTGTCTCTATCACTCTGTCATCAGCACTATGGTCAATCTCATGGTACTGGGGCCGTCAAGGCACAGTATGGGCTGAATGGCTGTAAACCTCCTCTCTCATTCCTGTGTAGATCTGACTTCAGCCAGTCACAGAGCCCTATGGTTATTAAGCAGTGGTGGTGAACACCTGTCTGGGGCCAGGCTTTGGGAACTGAAAGCAAGCACAGGGTAGATGCTAGCTGCTCTTCTATGTGCTGTGTGGGATGCAGTTTTGTGTGAGGTCTGGGAGAACACAGTGGATTCCTCAGGGGAGGGGGCCTGGAGCAGGTCAATTGGGGAAGTTCAGAGGAAATGCCAGATTCCAGTTGAGCCTCAAGGGATGAATAGGCGCTTGCTGGGCAGAGTATGGAGGGGTGGGGCGCATTGTAGGGTGGCCCACTCTCTGGGACTCAGGGCCCTGTGGGGCTGGGTACGTGATGGAAATGGGCAAGTGAGGAGAGGGGCCGGCGGTCCGTGAGACCCAGAGGTTGCTCTCCTACTGAGTCCCAGCCAGTTGTGTTACTTCACGGGACTTTCAAGAACAACTTTTCAGGAGCAGCTGAAAGTTGGATTTTTTTTTTTTTTTTTTTAATTTTTGGTTGCACTGAGTCTTCGTGGCAGTGTGAGGACTTTCTCTAGTTGTGGTACAGGCTCAGCAGTTGTGGTGCATGGAGCTTAGTTGCCCCACAGCATATGGGATGTTAGTTCCTACACCAAGGATTGAACCCAAATCCCCTGCATTGGGAGATGGCTTGTTAACCACTGGACCACCAGGGAAGTCCCTGGACTTTTTTCTTTTAAAGAAGTTTCTTATTTATATGAAATGTCCAGGATAGGCAAATCCTTAAAGACAGAAAACTAATTGGTAGTTGTCTAGGATTAAGGGAAGGGATGAAGAATTAACTGCTAATGAGTATGAGGTTTGTTTTGGAAGTGCTAAAAATGTTCTAAAATTAAATTGTGGTGAATTATATCTCAATAAAGCTGTTATTAAAATCATATGTGATAGCAGCTGTGCAGGGGTAACCACTTAATACAGGGGTGTAATACTCTAGAATTCCCTAGACTGGTCTTTCACAGGTAGATGTATGTTGTGATATGTGAACGCCAAAAAATGGAACCATTAAAGTCAAGCTTTCCCATTTGAACTATCTTGAGTGTCTTCCATGTTAAATATAACTGTATCATTAGTTTTAATGACTGCATACTGTTCCAATTGGAAATACCATTTTACTTAACAAGTCTTTGATTCTTAAGTATTTTATCTTCAGTTTTTTGCTATTTTAAATAACATGATGAACATCCTTATGCTTAGGCCTTTTTGCAACTAGTATGCTATTTAAGATGATTTTAAAAGTATGCTATTTAAGAGGATTTCCAAATGTGGAATTCATAGACAAATAACATGCACGTCTTCAGAGGAGACTGGGCATGTTCAGGGTGGTATAGCTGTAGACACATGAACCTCTTCAAATCTCAGCATTTTATCATAAAATATTTCCTCCTATTTCTGAGTAGCCTTTGGTTTAGAAACTATAGTTGTCTTTATTCCTGCAGCTCCTTACCCAGAGTTGGGTGTAACTGAACACGTCCAGGTTTAACTTTGTGAAACATTTGTCCTGGCTTCACGCTGGTCACCACTGAAAGCTGCCCTGCTGGTAGACCTCTTTGGGTAGAGTTTGTAGTTGTACTTTGCTGCTGTCCATGAGCAGGGGCGGAGGCGCTGGCCAGGAGTGAGGCAGGAGCTGCTGCAGGGCTCAGCTGTTAGGAGGTGAATGTTGCCATGTTTAAGGAGGAGATGGCCCCCAGAGCCAGGCCAGCCGGCAGGACCCACCTGGTGTTGATGATACAGTCGAGCTGGCACCTAAGCAGTGTAGGGTTTTGCCTGGTTTCTCTTTCCCTGTAGAGAGCATAGAGGTGCTTTGGTATGACCCAGGCTGTGGGGGCCTAATGCACAAGTGGAAATACCAGCAGTAACAATAAACGCGCAGGGAACCCTACGTGTGGGCTAGGCACATGCGTGGCTTTTCATGTACGCTGTTCCACCCAGTCCTTGAAACCACTCCGGAGGGGTGGGGGGCTGTGCCCACATATGACACGAGAGGCAAAGGGACCCGTCCACAGTTGTGAGTGGTTAGGACCCTCGTCTGGGTGTTTATATGAATCACTGTGCTGTATTCCCCTAGACAAGTAAGACAGGAGCTAAATCTTTGAAGCGTTGTATTTGTAACCTGATTTGCTTTGCAAGGAGCTTAGGGGAAAATCCTCTAGGCTTTAGCATCATGGAGACTTGAAAGACCATGCATGAGGAAGAGAAGTGTGCGCGGCCTGGCCAAGTGTGTTCTCCATAAAGAGTGTTCTCATTCTTTATATGTCACAAATGCATGAAGGGGTCTCACTAGTTTAAGTCTATTCTTGTCCATAAGAGGATTTGAACGTGTTTTGAAAAGAAGACACTAGAACTCTACCTGGTAATTATAATGTGTGTCCTTGTGGGTTAGCGGTTTCGTTTCTATAATAGGTCATTAAGAAATGGTCATTTAACATGGTGACTTCCTTGGTGGTCCGGTGGTTAAGGCTCTGAGCTTCCTCTGCAGGGGGCCTGGGTTCAATACCTTGTCAGGGAAAATGATCCCACATGCCTTCAGGCAAGGTCAAAAAAGAAGAAAGAAAGAAATGGTAACATGATGTGTTTGGTTAAAATGTGGATTTTTCTGTGGTGGTTTATCAAGCAACATGATTAACTATTTAATTAAATAGGATTAATAGCATCCGCTTTGCCTTCATCTGTGTGATCAATACCCCTGGGCCACCGAAACAAAAACAAGGAGCCATCAGAGAGGCTGGGGATTGTGCTTTTTATGTCAAAAGTTCTTCAGTGGTTTTTTCAGATAAAACCTGCAATGATCCTTTTCAAGTGACTTTATCTTATTCTTTAGGATTTGGTCAACACTGGACTCAGCACTTTCTTTTTCTTTATTGCTTCAATCGTACTGGCTGCTTTAAATCACAAAACCGGAGCAGAAATTGCTGCCGTGGTAAGTGAACTCAAAAGGTCAAAACAAGGCTGGTTCATACACTTTCTGTGCCTTGCTGCTCTGTCCCCTGGGCTTGTGTCCTATTGCTTCTCCTTCAGCTTCTCCTTTGCTAATGAAGTCACTGGGCCAGCGGAGGCCCCGGTCCCTTCAGTGCTGTGGTTCTTAAAGTGTGGTCCCTGGAACGGCAGCATCATCCCGGAGTTTGTTGGAGATGGCGTTCTCAGCCTTCCCCAGAGCTGCCAACTTGGCAGTGTGTTTTAACTAGCTCTCAGATGCACACTCTGTCTTGAGCACCTCTGCTTCAGTCTCTGCCCAGCGGAGCCCTGGATGTCTGAAAGGGCTATTGCTTTTAAGGGCCTTGCCTGCCAGTGTGGGGTGTTCATGAAGAAGATGCAGTCTGGACACCACATGGCAGTCAGCACAGTGGGGGGTGGGGGCAGAGGATGGGACCAGGTAAGGTAAGACTGTCTCTCTCTGTGCTCTGCGTTTCTTTATTGTTCGGTATTTACAAAGAATATGCAGCACTTTTATAACTGAGAGGATTTAAGGTTTATTGAGAATACTAAACTATGAGCTCTCCAAGGTATCACTCAATAGGTTCATCGGTCGTTAGCTAATCATTAAAACACCACCACTTCTCACTCTCAAGCTGCCCACCAGAGCTGCCCACATGAGAGGCAGTGGGGCTGGGGGCTAAGATATGGAATGCTGGGCCTTGTGGCTTGATTTGGGGTCACACTTGAGACCCTGATTTTTCATCTATATGGTGTTTTGTCTACATGGTATTTCTCCCAGGGACCAGTGTCATGAAGGTCTGTAAGAGAGGCCCTTCTGTGATCTCTTTTTCCTTGTAGATCCAGAATACTTCGAAAGAGTCCTGAGGCTGCCTTTTTGTGGGTCACATGACTATGAACTTGGCTAGGGTCTGACAGCTGGACATGTAGTGGGGTCTGGGTGTTGGGGTTATAGCCAGGAGAGGCTAATGCACCTCGCTCACTGTAAGTGCCCAGGGGCCCTGCGGACTAACCCGGCTTGTGTCTTGTAGATATTCGGCTTCTTGGCAACAGCGGCCTATGCGGTGAACACATTCCTGGCCGTGCAGAAGTGGAGGGTCAGCCTCCGGCAGCAGAGCGCCAATGACTACATCCGCGCCCGTACTGAGTCCAGAGATGTGGACAGTCGGCCTGAGATCCAGCGCCTGGACACGTGAGGGCGCGCTGAGTCTTCTCCCCTCTGGTCCTCCTGCCCGTACTTTCAATCAAGTTTTTCTTTCCCTCATCACATCAGATTATCATGTGACTAAGTTGAATTTTGTCCTCCTTGGTAACAGTTCATTCTGGGCAAGGGTTTTCATGGCAGCCCTGATGGTGGGTGCAGGAGGTGGGGGACCCCGTGCCCAGCCTTTCACACAGAGGCGGTGGGAGGGGCCTGCCTCCCCCATCCTCTGGCTTGGTGGCCATGGGAGCCACTGTCCTCGCCGGCCGCCGTGTCCACTTCACTGTTCCTGAGCACAGGCTTCGCGGCTGACTCTGAGCCACCCCCTCATATGTATTCGTGATGAGTCAGGACTCTGGATTAAATGGGGGCTGTTGGAGGGGAAAAAACAAGTATCAAGGAGTGAAACTTTATGGTTGGAGTGATGGGTCAGCAGTGCTTTCTGGGCAACCCCCATAGAGGCCCTGAATGCGCTTTAGTCTCGCTGCCAGGATGCCCCTCTCCCCATTGTTTTCCATGCCTGGGGGCACCGGGACCCCAGCACGAGCATGGACAGCCAGCTGTGACACCAAGGGTCTCGGCGGCAGGTGTGCCCACTGGGTGCTTTGCTGGCTCTGGGGGAGGCTGGCACCCTCTTGGCTGGGCTCCAGGGCACTGCTGCGCATCAGGAGGTCACCATCTGTTTCCTACCCTGCTGAGACGTCCCTGGAATCATCTTCCTGAATCCCAGAGGCTCCTCCAAGAATACGAGGACCATCTTGTTTTCCAGTTTCCTACCTTCCCTGAATACGCCGAGGCTGGACTGCAGATTTTCTGTCATCTTACCTTCCCAGATAAAAGCCACAGGAGAAACACAGTCTGTCCCACCAGTCCAGACCCTTGCCCATTTGCTGGCCTCACGGACCACAGGTGGGGACACGCCTCTGTCTCGAGGGTATGTGCTGATTTTCAAACGCCTGAGAAGAGTTCTAGAGTGAATTCTGAGTGGCTCCGTCTAGGATTTGAAAACTACTTGAATCTGCACCATGACACCCCCTTTCACTGATGTTTCGGAGGGTGACGACCCTGTACCTCAGGGTCATAACTATGAACGTCGATCTTGGAGGCTGTTGGGGAACATTCTAGTTCCGTAAGGTTTTGTATGAATTCTCGGTAAAGTGAAGATTATTGTGGTAACTAAGTTACACAGGCCCCTGCGATGCTGTAGTTTTTTGTTTTTTTCTGTTGGAGACTAATTGTTTCTCTTACGGAAAATTTGTTTTTACATGTCGGGTTTTCACTCTTTGAACTGTCCTTAATGTTTACAAACCTCACTCTAGCTCCAATATTTTGTGTTTCACCCTCACCAAGGAAAAGAATGCTCACTGCTGGTGGGAAGATTTTGCATTAATGAGGAGAGTCCCAGATCTTGTGCTAGTGAGTGCTTACAGCTTCAGCAGCGGGCAGTGTCATGAGAGAGGGGGTCTCGGGGAGCAGAGCCTGTGTGAGAAATGTCCAGCCCTGCACAGGCTGGCATTGCCTTCTGCAGAGCAGAGCGGTGTGCAATTTCCTGCACGGGTGGCTTCGTCAGGTAGCACTGCTTGGCTGGGGACCCCGCAGGAAATGGTACTGGCCATCTCTGAAGGGTCGGGGTTAGGGCTCCCTGAACCGAACATCCTATACAACTCAAGTTCTGCTGAAGTTCCTTTCTGGGGCCGTGACCCAGGCCACCTGTTCAAGCCCCTGGTCTGGTCAGAGACCCAGCTTGTCTGGGGGTAACTGACCTCCCACTGTCCCCACCTAGGGCAGCCAGGCCTGGTCACGGCGGTCTGACTGAGCCCTCTTCCCATGGATGTTGTGAGGCAGTACAAACCAGGCTTCACAAACCTCGTACCTATTATGTCTAGTGACTTTTGAGGAGATTATGACATCTGGATTTTATCTGTTCATTTTATATATTTATTTTGCATTTGTAGAGTGTATATGCTTTGTCAAAATGGGGCTTATTGCCCTCTGAGAATTCCATTTAAAAACAGGGTTACAAAGACTCAGCCTTGCATCAAATGGGGCCCACTTGGAAGGACCACCCTGAACTTTATCAGAAATCTCCTTCTGGGATTCATGTTACTGGGCCTCAATAAAAAGCTGCCTTTGAAGTGAGATTGGAAAAAAGAAGACTCTTCAGGCGAGGGTTGTTGCCCAAGTTTTTCCAAGTCACTTCAATAAAACCGGTTATCATCTGGCTGAAAGGAGTCTGTTGGTATCCTGAGGATGTGCTGTCAGCTGCAAGGAACGGTTCTGAAGCCCACTGAAGTTGTACACGCTGACATGATAAAAGGTGATGACACCTTGTGCCATAGGCCACTTAGGAATTAATTTACATCTTAGTGTTAGAATCTTGGAATTATTTATGTCCCTGTAACTATTTAATGTCCTTTGTGCCATGAGGCTCTCCCATGGTTTTTGTAAATATATTTCTTTATATTTAATTAGCTCCCAGTATAGCCGAAAGTGACCAGATATGCTGACTGGTGGACTGTAGAGTCATAAGTCTTGTCACATGGTGAGAAGGAAGGAAGGAAGGAATATGGTTGTCTAGTGTGAATGGAAAGACACTCGCATTTTCTTTATGTTGTTTCTGTGTACGAACAAGACAATCTAGATTTGGGGAGGCTTAAAAGGGCTTTTTTTTTTTTGCAAATTGAAATAAGCTTATTTTTGCATTTAATAGTTGTAATATGGACCAGTGTCAGTTTGGTTTGGGGAATTTTTAAGACTGAGGCAACCTTAGTGTTTTTTAATTTTCTGGTGGGATGATATTGGCATTCACAGTTGATGCCCAACTTGTATACGTTTGAATTTGTTCCTGGATACTGGATGGTTGAAACCCTCAAGCATTTGGTGGAACCTCTGGTGGTTTTAGATGGATGCAAACACTGACGTCTTCAGAGAAAGTTTATCCTGGCATCGATCCAGTTGATGTGGTATTTTTTCTTTTCTCTGATTCTCCTTTACCCTCCCTTCACGTTGCCGAAGACATGGCAGGGGGGTGGGGTGCCTTACCCCTTTCATACAGAGAGATTCCGGTCACGAGAGCCTAAAGATACTCGTCAGCTCTATATAAAGCCGGGGAAGGCACAGGCAGTTACAGATTAAAACCTCACAGCAGAAGTTCTATTTGAAGTAAAGGAAACAGATTCTCACTCTGCAGCAAGTCATTCAAGAGAGACAACCTTTGCCCACAGAAAGGCAAGAATGTTGACGCCTGCCCAGTCCCAATATCCATGTCTTCCTTGGCAGCTTGAACCAAAGTGCCAACGTGGACGGAGCCCAGGCTGGCCGCAGGGAAGCGGGGACCCAGTCTGGTTCTGGGGCTCGGCTCTGGGAGGTGGATGTTACCCCCTACCCTTTGGGCACCATCACTGTCCCTTGGCTAAAGGCTCCTTCCTGTGGGCAGCCATGGAGTGCGTCTGACCCCACCCCATGTCAGAGGCTTCTTGAGAGAGCTTTGTGACTCAGTTGAAAACATTCCTAGTCTTTTAAAGTTTGCAGTTTCATTCGCCTTTCTTTGAGGCTTTCTGAGTGACTCAGTCTTGGGTTGAGCCACAGGCGGTCTCTGAGGAGATAAAGCACTAACTCTGGTCTGCACATGTATGTGAATTCCTGCTTGCAGCAAATGACCCTTAATACCCCCTCCATATGTCATGTGTGTGTGGCCCAAGCTCACCTTTTCTCATAGACTCACCTGTGCTGTTTGGGAAGGAACCCCTCACTTCTCCATGTGTTTAAGAGGTGGACCAAGTCCCTAATCTCGGGCTCTGCAGGATTTTCAGTGGGCTGTTCTTAGAATCTGCCCTGACAGAGTGTGGAGACAACACGTGGCCACTTTAGGGATTCTGGGAGGCAGTGGCAATGTAAGTGGGTCCCGGTGTGCCACCCATGTTCCAGACAAAGCAGCCATGAAGTCTTTGTGCCAAGGCCTGATAGTCATTTTCTGCACATGTGTTTTACAGGAAAACATGACACTAAGCAGATAGCAAAAGGCGAAAACAACTCAGCTGAGGGCTGCTTCTAAATTGACTGTCCCAACCACGTAAAAAATGGCTTCCTGCTCTAGTGACTGCCATTAGCGAGTGAGGTCTCCAGACACGTTTCTAGCTCCTGGTGAAGTGTGCAGAACCCAGGGGCTCTCTTCATTAGCACCCACTCCCAGGACCAGCTCAGTGACAGCTGATGAGGGAGCGGGGGCGGGTCTGGGAGGTGAGAGGAGTGGGGAGCAGGCCCAGACCATCTGCTGAGGGCCTGTCGAGAGCACTGGGCATGGTTACCCACCCCGGCTGTGCTTGGTTAACTACCTCCTGTCCTCTTTGGAAAAGCAAAGTCTTGTATTCCAGAACCCACTTGAGAGTGGGAGCCGAATGTGGGGACCAGTGTGCCTGGGCACTGCTGGGCTCTTTGTGTGAGTTTGGGAACTCACAGGTGTGGACAGGTGACTCAGATTCTGATCTGGGGGCCCCTCAGAGAGGACGCAGACCCGACACCGCCTGCCTCCAGCCGTGTAAACCTTCCTGGCTCTTTGTAAAATCTTCATTTCTTCTCCCCTCAGCAGATATAGCTGAAATCGTAACTGTCTGGTTGAGAAGGTAATTGGAAATCTTTGTGGCTCTTTACATTTCTTTTATTTAGAAACCATTTCTGCCCTCAATATCTGTTAGATCTAGAAGAATTTTTTTTCTCAAAGTTTAATGTTTGTTTAGCTTTTCTTCATACCAGTAAATGGCATTTATATACTTATAGGCTTGAAACTCCCTTCTTTGGTTTAGATTATATTCTCATTTCATTTGGATGTAATTTCTCAGCCTTAGGGATTTATTTTTTCCTTTCTTGTTTTTATTATTCTATAAACATTAAAAAAAATTACCCGCCAGCCCGCTGAGTCTAAATCAGTGGCAATTTGCCTAAAGTTTCATTTATGGATCCTTGAATCATGTGTCTTTTTCACAGGGTTAATTTGTTGTCTAGTTTTTATTCCAAGACTTCAGTCTGGGTGACTTGCTATCTGGACACCCTGGTGTGTCGTGTCTCCTTTGGAATGCATTCTACACAGGGCCGAGAGCCTTCAAGAAGGGGTTAATAACCTGGACTCTAGTGAGCTACATCAGAACTTTGATTTAGAGTAGGACCTTGTCTCAAATGACCTTAATCAGCTTTGCTGGCAGGATTAGGGTGAGGCCCGAAGCTTCTTTTCACCACTGCGCCTCAGAAGAGAGAACGCGTGACACAACTGATTTGAGGAGGGTTTGTACGGGATTCAGTAATAATCTGAAACTATCCAATTTGAGTCATCTTGGGAGGATGCTGCTGAAACCCGGTTGGAAGCGCCCCTTGTATCAAGACAGCCACCCGAAGGAATGGTCAGGAAGCGAGGACAGCGTGGGGGCCTCATGCCCAGGCAGGCAGGGCTGCGTCTGGCTGCTTCCCTCTGCGGCCCATTTTGCTTTCCTGCCTTTTCCAGAATTGATTTCCCAAGTTTCAGGACTTTGCTCTCCTCTCTGCAGATGTGAGGAAGGCAGCTACTCCGGGCTTGGAGGGAAAACTGACTGGTCTCCTGGGGGAGCTCAAGGGTGGGACGCCTGTGCACCGCCCTCATCCCCCCAGTACTGGCCCAGGCCCAAGGCCTCACCTGCTCCCAGCTCTGTCACTCCGTAACCTGTTTAAAAATGAGTTTTCAAACCCTGCCTCATGATGAAACTGACGTACGGGGATAAAACCAGTGCTTCTCCTAAGCAATAAGAGAACGCTAGGGGGCGAAACTATTTGTATATGTTGAAATTTGTAAGGGTTTAGGAACCCATGGCAAAGACAGTTAGCTATTTATTACAAGTATGACTATACTTTTTCCTTTTCCCAAAGTAGGTAGTTGTGTCTTTGGATATTCTAAGACAAATAATAATCACTTCACCTTGGTGCCTTCCGTGTCAGTCACATAAACACTCCCGTCAATCATGGAATTGAAAAAGATGCACATTTGGTTCAACAAGATAACACTATTTTTGTAGCATGATTTTAGATTGTGTCCTTTTAATATTGCTTTCAGCAATGCTAGTTTTGAGGTTTGGTCGTTTTCCCTTTAAAACTTCACTATGTATTTTTAAAAAGAAAAAAAGAAATCCAACCCCTCAGCTTTCCCTTGTCTCTTCTCTGCTGCTTTCTCCCCAACACCTTGTTTCCGCTTACCTAAACAGTCTGAGAGTAAGAGTATATTTCTGTGAAATAGTTATTAATCAGTATAACTGTATTTGGCATTTTTTTTACCCACTTGCTACTTCTGAACAGCCACTGCTCACCTCAGATGGTAAGAGGAAAGTGGTTCCATAAGAACAGAACATTCTCGGTGCTCTGAGTTCCCTTCTTTGGGTCTGAAACGGTGACAAGCCCTTTCCCGGTTGCTGCCTGTCTTCCAGATTCGCTCAGGCCATCCTCCTCTGTGGCCACCAGCTTGCCTCTGCCCGTGTAAGACGTCCTGCGGCAGGAGTGGGAGTGGGGACTCTGCTGGTCTCAGGTTCATCTTCCACTCGGATCTCTGGTTCATGGATGCCCTGGATAGGTTGGACGGCCCTTTCTGGTTTCCGGCCCAAACATACTAGATTCTGTGCTGTGATGAGCTTGGTGAAGACACAGATGACCTTTCACTTTCCCGCCCCTGCAGGACTGAGTTATGTCTGGTCAAGAGAAATCTTGAGGAAACTAGCTGAGTCCATTTAAAATGAAGGCATGGATTTATTGAAACATTAAAAAAAAAATTTTTTTTCCACTTTGAAGGGTCAGGCAGTTATTTTCTAACAAAGGAAGACGAGTAAGATGGCTGATAATTCCCATGTGACTACTCTGGTACTTGGCCCAGTGGCGCTTGGGGGAGGGGCAATGTTAATTTAATAACTACTACACTTGCTTCTTAAAAGTCTACTTCCTTTAACAGTGTAGTTGCAGCTGTGGGGCGAGCTGGGGTGATGTGTGTTCAGCGAACTTGTTATGCTATTGGGCAGTCTGAGCTCCCGTCCTGGCTTCTGAGGCTGGTGTGGGCACCACTCAGCTCCCACCAGCCCAGATGTGACCATCCATTCAGAGTGGTTTGGGGGCCCCAGAGCCTTCGCTCCTGTTTATTCCTGACAGCCTACAAAGCCTCACACTGCCCTCAGTTTTCCCCCTTTATTTCTTTTGAAGGACCAATTTTTTCACGGTACTTGTCCTGATTGTTTTCATAGTGTTCAAATCTGTATTTTTGTATGTAGAGGGAAATAATTTTCTCAACACTAATCGCTAATAAATATTGAATTGTCATGAAGGAGTTCTTGTTTAATAAACGGACGTGTAAAAACAGTTATCATCTCTTTCTTCACTCTGCCTTGCTCCCACCCCTTAAAGGCTGTGGCCCGGATCCTAAAACAGGCTTGTGAGCTGGGGGCCAAACAGCCATAGTGGGGGTGAGGACACTTCGGTATTGCTGTTGACCGGTGGCTTGGCCAGGGTTGGCAAGGTGGAGCCACTCCCAGCAGCCCATCGGCTCTTGCAGGTTCTACTTTCATACGTGTTTTTAGAACACGTTACATACTGTGCGAAAAGCTGGGGCAGAGTGCCTTGATCTTTCCCATCACCTGGGCCAAGACACTGACTCACTGCGGGATTGTTAGCTTGATGTGAGAAGCTGAGACCCCCAGGCCTCTCGTGGAGACCTGAGCAAGTCACCGAACCTTCCGTCAGATTCCTGACTACAAGAGGATCATGTGAGGAGTAAAGAGCCCACACGAAGATGCCTGGCGGGGAGCAAGTGCACGGGCATCGCTGCTGTAACCTGCAGATGCAGGATCCACGTGGGGCGTGGGACCACTCCGTGCTGATGCCTCTCACCTGACAGCGTTGCTCTGGTGTGTAAGGTTTTTATCAAACACACACACTCCAAGCAGGAAGTCAGTCTGGTTTAATCCATGATGGCTTTTTTCAGGATAGGAGATTCACATGCAAGAGAAGAAGAAAAGACTACAAATGCCCAAATCATGGGTCCAGAACTCTGGCTCATTCACAAGGTCTCTTGGGTCACAGGAAATGCCATTGAAAAAGCTGCTTTTGTGTTAAAAAAAAAAAAAACAAAAACATAAAGTAACAAAATCCTATTGAAGATATATGCACAGCATAAGGTCCTTAGGTGAACACAGAAGGCACGTCTCACCCCTCATGTGGGTCAGGTGTCCAGAAGTATTGTCCTGAGGGCCTGGGAGCCGCTCACCTGCGGACGGCCCCAGGAAAGAGAGGGTTGGGCTGGGCCTGCCCAGCTGCCCCGCACGCTGTCGCTGCCACTTGTTACTTGGAGCCCTCAATCTTTTGGACCTGGTAAGCTAGTCTACGAGCTTTGCTTTGAAACAGTCGTACACCCAGAATAGGCAGGTCACCTGAAGTCATGGTCCTGCTCTCCAAAAGTGTGAGGTGGGCAATGGGACCTACTCTCTCCTAGGTCACAGGGTAAAGGCTAGTTTTCTCCCTGCTTCAAGAATGAAGAGGGAACTGGTGCTCCTTGAACAAAAGAATTTTTGGAAGGATCATTATTGACAAAGTGCCTGGCATGAGCAGGGGCCCCAGCCACAGAAGGAAACCACCAGGGCCCAGGGCTTGGCCCTGTGGCAGTCTTTATCTTGCTTCTTTCCCCGACACTCGCCAAGGCATGAAGGGCCCCCCGTGATGGGGTAACAAGGCTCCATCTGCTCTGTCCCCGTGCTTATTTTTGGCAGAGAGGTTAAAGGGCTTAAGGTCCTGGGGCAGAAATGAGAAGGGGCGGAATATTCACAATGCCGTCACAGCAGAGAGGCTGGACAGTGCTAAGCCAAGGGCTGCCATTGTGTATGCGGGGGCTCAGGAATGTTGCTTGGGGCTGTAAGGAGGCCTGCTCTGTCAGCAGCTCCCACTGCTGCCCGAGAAATCACAGCCTCCCTCCCCACAGGCTTCCCTGGCCACACTCTGGCCGGCCTGGTCAAGTGCGGGAGCGGAGGCCTGCGTGGCTCAGGTGCCAAGGCAGGGCAGGTCTTCAGTCGGAGTCAGAGTCGGAATCCTCTTCTGAAAGGAAAGCAGAGAGGACGCTTGGCAAGAGCTCTGGGGCCAGTGGTACCTGAGAGCCGACTCCGGGGAGGCGCTGTCAGCCCCGGGCTCAGGCCACAACAGCTGATGGTGGTGTCCGCTTGGTGCGGGGACTACGAGTGCCTGATACCCTCTCGGCTGCAGCAGAGGGGAAGCGGGGAACCCAGATGCCCCTTCCTCTGGGGCCCCAGGCCCTCCCAAATCTGCCTGGCTGTTCTCCCTGCAGGTGGCAGGCTTGTCTATCTGCCCCGCCCCCCAGCCTGCAGTGGGGCTGGCTGTAGTCTGAGAAACTAAAACATACTGGAAAAGCAGGGAGCTTGTTTTTAGCCATTTCAGTCTCCCCTGCCCCAGGAGTTTCAATGTCACCTGCCTGGGGACAGCAGGCCCTCAGTGTAAAGAAGCCCCGCAAAAGCCCCCCTTGTCTCTATCCAGCCCTGGGTCACTGCTGATCCTCACAGGGCATGGCCACCTGTTCCAGAAACACCTCACCTGGACGGGGGCGCCTGCTCTTTACAATCTGTTGTCCTCACTCCCCCTGCCCCGTTTATTTTGCCTGCACACTCCTACAAATCTATCAAAACCCAGCTCTAGGGTCGCCTCCACAGCCTCCGAGCTGGCCTGTAGGATGGGCCCTCCCTCAGCTGCTTCATCTCCACCTCTGTGAGCCCTCGTTTTGCTGTCGTAGTTGACGTCAACTCGGGTTCCTCCCGCTCCCTGTTGATGCCGTGCGTGTACACCACCACTGTCTCTGGGCCTGATTCCTGCCCCCTCAACTCCCTGAGGGCAGGTAGTTAGCCTGCCCATCTGCACACCCCTAGGGCCCAGCACACGGCAGCCTCAGCAGGTGTTTGGGTCAACAGATGCTGACAGAAGGCCTGGGAGGGATCGGGGACACCGGATTTGGGGGGAGGAGTTGTGCTGAGCCAAACATCTGATTTACTCACTTGCAGGGAGCTGACATCTGTCTGTCCATTTAAAGCCTGCTTGGGGGTTTGGAGAGGGACAGGCAGGTAAACAGCTTGGGCCCTCCAACCCAGGTCAGCTCCTGGGCTTCCCTGCATTTCTGTGTTGGAGCCTCCACTGCCCCTCCAGGTCCCGCCCCTCTGGGCAGGGACCTCTGTCTCCTCTGATGGCCTCCCTGGGCAGGAAAGCCCCAGGCTTTGGCTGAGGAAGCTCTGAGAGATCACAAGCTCCAAATTGGCTTGGTCCCTCTGGGCATGTCCCTCAAGGGCCCCCCTGTGCTGCACATATGCACCCCAAGGATGTGACATGTTGATATGGCTGCTGTCATGGATGGAAAAACCAGCCATCCAGCTTGCAGGCTTTTCCTTTCTTTTTCAGTCAGGTAATGGCACAACAGCCATTCTGAGCTGAAGGATGGCTGGAGGAGGCCAGAAAGTCTGTGGCACTTTTCCCTGGATATAAAAAATATCCATCCTTGGATAAAACAAGCCCGAGCTGCCCTGTATTTGCCTGGGACTGTGGATAAGAGCTTGGCTTGCTGGTCTTTAAGCTGGGGGGCAGGCACGACTGGAGACGGGAGGCTACTCTGGGACCAGTGGCTGCTCTGCAGCCCAGTGGACAGCGCCCAGGAGTGGTCTCGTGAGGCGAGGAGGTGCCAGGCGTGCCCTCAGCGTGCCCTTCCTGGAAAGGCTGAAGCCCCAGAGAACCGTGTGTTCCCCGGAGGGGAGCAGTTTTATCATCAGTGCCACACGAAGAGATACTAGAACCAGGCTGTGAACACACTTCCTGCCCGTGGGGAGAGAGGAAATGCTCTTACTCCAGCCTTAAACCAGCCAAGAGCCCGCAAGGGAGGGCAGGGTCCCCGCAGTGACCATCCCAGGTGACGGGCCCGGTTCTCTGGTGGAGCCCACAGGTGGCCACCCACCTTCTGCCTTGTCAGCTGTGGTCTCCTGTGCGGAGTCCTCTTGTTTGAGGAATTTGGCTACATCGTTAAAGATCAGGTAGAAGTCAATGGCAAACACGATGGTGGCAAAGAAGCCAAACACCTGTGGAGACAGGGGCAGGGCGGATGGCACATGTCAGCAGGAACAGGGAGCCTGAGAAGGGGAAGGCCACCCAGGGCAGCTGCCGACCCGTCCCCATAGCTTGTCTTCATTTGCTTGGATAAGCAGCTCAGAATGGCAGGCACAGACCCTCTCCCATTAATGACAGATAGGCAATCGAGCTGTTCATTTGGTTTGGCCAACAGCCTTTCCAAATTCTGGGCAGAGTCAGTCTTCAACCAGAGGACTGTGGCGTTGCTGAGATCCACGATGAAAGGCCAAGGTACCTCAGCAGAAGCAGACTGTGCCCAAGGAGCTAGGAGGGGTACCCACTTAGGAGTGAGGTGAACGTGAGTGGGGCACCCCTCCTTCCCAGAGGTTGGGGAGCAACTCACCCCGGCTGCTTTGGAAGCCCCATCTGGGTATTTGGCCACGGCTGTGATGGAGATGGCAAAGTAGATGAGGGCTGCTGTGACACAGCGGAGGAAGTCCTGGGGAGACAGGGGTGCAGTCACATGGCTGTGAGCTCCCTGGTGTGGGGCACACAGCATGGGAAGGTGCCCACAGGGAGCTGAGGCAGGGGAGAGGGGCTCAGAAGGGCAGTGTGTGCCAAGGACAGGGCCGGAATCCCACTGTCAGATCCGGGACATAGGCGGGGCCTCCAGACCAGCCTCCACGCACTCCCCCTTCCAGGCCCCACCTGCACGCCCTGGTCCTCCTCCAATCTCTACTCCTGCCCTGTCCAGGTGCCTCCTGCCTGCCATTCTCTGACAGGTGGACAACAGGGTACGGACCAGGCTGCAGCCCACCCTGTGGCCAGGCCCATCTGGTGGAAACCTTGTCACCGGCTCCCTCTGGCTCTCCAACAGCGAGATCTGGTCACTGGTCTTGCTTTGCCACATGCTTGTGGCAGATCCATTTATGTACCACGGTTTGCACCTACTGATCCCTAAAATGGGGACAGGGCAGAAAGCTGGAGACCAGGGTTCAAGTGTTTCAAGTGTACCTTTGCTGTCCCTTCTGACTCATTTCACACAGCAAAGTCCAGGGTGGGTTTCTGGGCCTTCCCAGGTGATAAAATGAGTTGCCAGATGGCTGAGATCTGGGAGAGCCCTTCAAGTCCTCAGTTAACCCGCCCTGCCCTATATGGAAATGGCTAGAATTCCTGCGGCTGAGGCTCATTCCAAAAGGCCCAGCTGGGAGCACCAGCGCCACCTGATGGCCAAGGGTGAGAATGCCATCTGGGTTCACAGCCTCACAGAGGGACCCTGGAGGCCCAGGAGGTGGGCAACCTGCTCTGGGTCCCCTGGCTGCTGCAGAGTGAGGCCTGGATCACCCGAGGCCAGGCCTTCCCACCAGGTTCCAACTAGCTGCAAACAGCCTCCAGTGACTTGAAGGGAGGGTGAGGGCCAGCCAACCTCTTCCTCCTGGGGCCCCAGCCCTCACCATCATGGGCCAGCACAGGCCCTGCCACTTGTCATTCAGCTGCATGGCATCAGCAAAGAGGAAGCAGAGGGCCAGCAGGAACTCCAGCAGGGGCGCCGTGAGGAAGGCAGATGCTGAGGACGCCACATAGCAGACGAAGATGATGAACGAGAGACCCTGGGAGGTGAGGGAGGGAGAGGTCAGGGCCTGTGCACAGCCCCACCCTGCAGGCAGGAAGAGAGGTGGCTCCAGCATGGAGTGACCTACCCAGTTCTCCAGTCGCAGGATTAGAACTCACACGGTGCTGCCCCCAGTGCCTCTGGGCATGGCCCTGCACCCAGGCTCAGGCTAGCTCCCTGCCAGGACCCAATGAGGAAGCCCCAGCCTCTCACAGCATCCAGTCCCCCAGAAGGCTACCTCCCCACCACCCACCCCTGAGGCTCTCTGGCAGAATCCATCCAACCCAGATGGTGCTCCACAAGGGAGAATCAAACCTACGCCCTCTCAAAGGCAGTCAACTAAGCAAGAGCCAGTTTCAGAAAATTACACCCCAAACCCAAGATCTGTGCTTTTCAATGAATGAAGAATTTACATGAAAAACAGGACACAAATCTGGCACTTTAGTAAATAATATGCCTGCTGAAGTATTCAAGAGTTGAAATGTACCAATGTCTGCAATTTACTTTGGATGCACCAAAAATAAAACGGATTGGACTCCCCTGGTGGTACAGTGGATAAGAATCTGCCTGCCAATGCAGGGGACACTGGTTCGATCCCTGGTCCAGGAACACTCCACATGTCAAGGAGCAACTGAGCCTGTGTGTGCTCATACACCAAGAGCCTGTGCTCCAGCAACAAGCAAAACTACAATAAGAAGCCCATGCACCGCAATGAAGAGTAGCCTCTGCTTGCCACAACTAGAGAAAGCCCACCCAGTGCAACCAAAAATAAATTATAAAAAAGTTAAGAAAATGAATTGATGGACAGAGAGATATGTGAGAGGGGCTTCCCTGATAGCTCAGTTGGTAAAGAATCCACCTGAAATGCAGGAGACCCCAGTTCGATTCCTGGGTCAGGAGGATCTGCTGGAGAAGGGATGGATAGGCTACCCATTAGAGTATTCTTGGGCTTCCCTTGTGGTTCAGCTGGTAAAGAATTTGCCTGCAATGTGGGAGATCTGGATTTGATCTCTACTTTGGGAAGATCCCCTGGAGAAGGTAACGGCTACCCACTCCAGTATTCTGGCCTAGAGAATGCCATGGACTATATATAGTCACGGGGTCACAAAGAGTCAGCCAGGTTGCCAAGAGATTTGAGAGAAAGTAAGTAGCAAGTAAGGCAACTGTATAATTGGTGGGCATATGTTTTTGCTGTATATTTTCAAATTTTCATAATAAGGGAAAAACATCCAGAGGGAGAGGGCGTGGTGACACTGCCGCTGCATGCCCTGCTGCGTCACTGGTCCAGCCTTTGTGAAAGGAGGCGCAAGGTGTCATGAGGAACTGATTGAGAATGAAATGTTTTCTGCAACTTGGCAACTGATGTGGGAGGATGCCAACGCCCGGTTAGTTCTGCATAGGTGCCAGAGTCCCGTGGCCTTGTCTTCTTGGGAGGCTCCAGCAGCCTCTCAGCACATCTCTGTGCCTTAGTTTCCCATCTGTTCAAGCTGGGCTCAGCTACCTCCGTTGTCATGTTCAGAGCAGACACCTGTGCTCTGCAGCTCATTCGTCTGAAGTCACCATGGTGCGCCCCGTGGGGCATCTGGGTGTCATCCCTCCCGAGCCCCCCAGCCCCGCTCTGAGCTACTCAGCTATGGACGTGCTCAAACCCAGCCAGAGTGACCGAAACCAGAACGGAAAAGGGCCAGCAACCATGGAGCAGGATTGCTTAAGAACACATGTGGAGTCAGCCAGACCAGAGTTCAAATGCTGATGCCCTTTTATTAGCTGTATGACACTGAGCAAGCCACTTCATCTCTCTTAACCTCACTCTTCTCATCTGCAAAGTGGGCTGTGAACATCACTGGGTGCATGGGTGGTGGTGAGGAGCTCTCACAAACCTCGTCAGACCCTGGCCTGTGAACAGCCCATCAACCCCATCTGCCCTTCCCAGTGCACCCACCCAGGCTCGGGAGGGATGACACCCAGATGCCCCACAGGGCGCACCATGGTGACTTCAGACGAATGAGCTGCAGAGCACAGGTGTCTGCTCTGAACATGACAACGGAGGTAGCTGAGCCCAGCTTGAACAGATGGGAAACTAAGGCACAGAGATGTGCTGAGAGGCTGCTGGAGCCTCCCAAGAAGACAAGGCCATGGGACTCTGGCCCAACCCTATCCTCTACTTCCTGTGCCAAAGGCCCTCATTTTCCTTTCCCCTACCCGCAGAGCCTGATCCTGGGGATCCCCCTTTTGATTCTGTTCCTCATTCCCCGGATCCCTGGTGGCAACTTCCTCCCTCTTCCTGCCCATGTCAGCCTCCCACTTGCTTGGGCCTGGGGGCAGCCAGAGGTGACCTGAGGACGCAGGAGTGATCTCAACTGGCTCCCCTTGCCTCTTCAGTGCCCATCCCTCATCCACCCTTCCTCCCCTCTTCATCCACCTGGACCTAGGATCTTGGTGCCCAGTTTTGCCAAGGGCCTCCTCTATGCTCTGCCCACCCCTCCTCCACCCATGAGGAGGGCTTGAGTTGGGTGTGTTTGGGGTCCCCTCAGTGGGCCTTGGACTCAAGGCTTCTCTCCACAAATGTGGCTCCTATCAGTCTGCAAAGTGGCCAACCAGGAGGTGACTCCGAGCAGTGTGAGCTGAGTCCGGGATCCGGGTGCCTCATGTGGGGAGTTGGACAGGTGCTGGCCTTGTGACCTCTGAGCTGACCCCAGAGGCAGGAGGAGGTGATAGGACCGACGCCTGCAATCTGCCCCCTGGGAGCCCAAAAGAGAGGTGGGGACAGAGTCCTCCCTCTGATCCCTGCTGTTCTCAACCATGCTGTCACCTGACCTGCAACTGATCCGGGTCAAATCCCCTAGACGCTGGGGCCTCAGCTTTCCCGTCTGCAAAGTGGGAATAATGACAAGGGTTATCAAATTGCTGGAGATTCAAGTAACAAGTGCTTCTGTCTCATCCCGCCTCCCCACTAGGCGTCTTCCCTCCCTTCCCTCCCCTCCACGGAGGCCCAGCTCCAACCCCCAACCCCACAGGCCGACAGTGCGAGGGATTTTCAGTGTCCCGAAGACAAAGGGCTGATGGGCGTGGGTGGGGGTGCGGGAAGGAAGGAGCTCAGAGGGGGTGGGACGGCTGGGGCTGGATCCCAGCGAGGGCGGGGAAGAGGGGGATGAAGTCATCACCCCCAGCCGCCCCTCCGCGGTCTGGGTGGGGGTAGGCTCCTGCGCGCCCCCCAACCTTGTGGGCCGGGCCTCACTCAATCCCGGGGGGTCGCGCCCTCCCCACGGCTGGCGGGACTCCACTCTGGTTTACGCCCAGCAGCTCGAGGCCGGGTCGGTCCTCCCTGCGCCCGAGGAAGCGAGCCAAGGAGCCGTGGGCCCACCCCGGGTCGCAAAGGGCCGATGCCTCCCGGGTCCGGCAGGGGCGTGGCGGGAGGTTTTGCGGAGCGGGGTGCCCGTGAGGGAGGCCTGAAGATGCGGGAACGCAGCCCGTCCCAGGGGTCCAGAGAGGGCGGAGGGCCCGGAGGTCACACAGCGCCGGGCTGCGCTCCCCGGGGTCCGGCCACTGCGTCTGTGAGCCCCCTCCCCGGGCTCCCCTGAGGCCCCCGCATCGCCTGCGACCCGTGCGCGGTTCAGCTTCAACGAGCCCATCCCAAACGGAGGAAGTTTGCCCAACTCAGCCCAACTCTGCGGGGCTGCGAGCGAGGCCGGCGGGCGAGGCGCCAGGCGTGCAGACAGCGGCGCCCCAGCCCCACGCCCGGGGGCTGCAGGCGGGGGCGGCCGCTGGGGGCTGGGCTCCGCCTGGAGCGGGCCGTGGGCGCCGCACTCACCGTCTCCGCCAGCAGGAGGCGGCCTTTGAGCGAGCAGAGGAAGGCGCGCGCCGGCAGGAGGGCACGGAGCCCGGGAAGGGCCGCGCTGGGCTGGGTCCGGCCGGCGGGCTCGGGGTCCGGGTCGGGCTCCGGGTCTGGGGGCCACATGGCGGCGGCGGCGGCCGATGCTGAGGCTCGGCCTCGCTCCCTCTCACCCTGTGCCCGGGAGGGAAGCGGAAACCCCGACTGTGCGGAAGGAGAGCCGGGCTAGACTCGCAGGGCGCGGGGGCGCATCCCTGCCGCTCCGCCCCCACCCCCGCCCCGCCCCGCCCCGCCCCTCCTCCCTTGCTGTGCTTTTCTCGCCTCCTCGCCTGCAGCCCTCCTCCCTGACTCCTGCCCCCTCCTCTCCTCTCTCCCCTCTTCCGCCCGCCTTCCTCCTCCTCCGCCCCTCCTACCCCTCGAACCTCGGCTGCCCGCATTCCTGCAGCCCGCGCTGGCCCGGGGCTTCCTCAGACCCCCGCCTTCTCCCCTCACCCCTGTCCTGGCGGCCGGAGACCTTATTGCCGCCACCCAACACTCCGTCGGAGTTCTCAAACCACCCCTCCTTGCCCAGAAGATTGTTGGCTTTCGTTGTCTTCCGTCTAACTTCTGCCCATGCGTGCTGGGGACCCAGGAACTTAGGCCTTCAAAGAGCGAGATAACTCTCTTGTCTTCCTGTGGCTTTGACCCCCGCGGTCAGCTCCCTGCCCCACTCCCTCTCTCTCTCCGCTGGCCACCCCACCCCTCTTTGGCCTGCCCAGCCTCCTGGAGTTTCTTCTTTGGCTGCCCCAGCCCTGGATTCGGCAGCGCCCCCCACCCCCCGCCACAGCACACACACATGTCTCCATGGAGTTCAGTGTGACCAAGATCCCGCCCAAGACATTTTTAATACGCCTGAGCCTCTGCAATGGGCAGTGCCAATTGTCCTACCCCTAAGAGCCAGTGACCCGCCCGTCTTCACCTCCTTAAGCTTTCTTCTATCTACGTCCACGTCTTAACCACCACAGCCTCCACTAGACTTCAGACAACTCCTCTCTCCTTCCTGGACTGTTGTGAGGGTGTCTTTTTCTTTTTGACTTTTTTGGCATGCGGGATCTTAGTTCCACACCCAGGGATTAAACCCGCACCCCTTGCACTGGAAAGCAGTCTCAACCACTGGACCACCAGGGAAGTCCTGTGAGGTTGCCTTTAGGGGGCCTCTCTGCTTCCTCTCTTGGCAGACAGAGGGATGCTTAAGTCATCCATCACAGTTGCTTCCATTCTCCTCACCTGCAAAGACCTTGAATGCTTCCCATCTTGCTTAGGGTCTTGGTATAGAGTAAAAACAGCCCCTTGCTACCCTTTCCTCTGTCTCTCCTACCTGTAGAGCTGATTATCTCCTTCATGCTGCTTCTTGCAAAGAGATCTTTGTAAATGCTGACCCCTCTGCCTGGAATCATATAACAAGGAAGAGATATGTTACCTGATTAACTCCTCTTTATTCTTCTGTGATCATAACCACATTGTCACTGTCTCAAAGGAGACTTCCAGACCTTCCCAGCTAGGTAAGAGTCATTGAGTCATTTATTTCTTCATTCCACACCAGTGCTAGAAACCCAAGAGGCAGGGAAACCCCAGGTTTGTTTGAGGGGGCAGGGTGGGTGGGTGAACACTAAAGGTGTCCAGAGAACCCTGAGTAAGATGATTCCTGGTAATAAGTGAGTGGCTGGTTCAAAGAGCAGCCAAGCAGCCTGTGTGGAAGAAAGGACTGAGCTAAGAGCTAATCAGACAAGAGGAGGAGCCAGACTGTAGAAGACCAGGCCTTGGGGTTTAGATTTTACTCCAAATTCTCTGGGAGGTGGTCAGGAGAAGATTAGAATAGAGGATGACCTGGTTCTGATCTGTGTTAATTAAACACTATTCAACACTAACTCAGTAAGAAGAAGACAATCCAATTTAAAGAATGGGCCAAAGATTTGAACAGACAATTCAACAAAGATATATGAACATCCAAGAAGCACATGAAAAGATGTTCAATATCATTAGACATCTTGGAATGTGAATTAAAGCCACAATGAGATCACATTTATTATACTCCTATCAAAATGGCTTTGTAAAAGGGGATGCTGCTATTTAAGTGCTGGTGAGGATGGGGACCAACTGGAACTCTCAGACACAGATAAGGGTGGAAATTGCTACCCCCACTTTGGAAGACAGCTTGACAGTTTCTTAAAAAGTTAAACAGAGGAATGGATACAGAAGATGTGGTACATATATAGAGTGGAATACTACTCAGCCATAAAAAGAATGAAATAATGCCATTTGTAGCAACATGAATGGACCCATAAATTATCATACTGAACAAAGTAAGAAAGACAAATATGATAATCACTTATATGTAGAGTCTAAAATATGGCAGAAATGAACTTATTTATGAAACACAAAAGACTCAGACATAGAGAACAAGCTGGTGGTTGCCAAGGGGATGGAGGAGAGATGGATTGGGAGGTTGGGATTAGCAGATGCAAACTATTATATATAGAATAAATAAACAAGAAGGTCCAACTGTATAGCACAGAGAATTATATTCAATAATAAAGTATAATGGAAACCAATATGGAAAAAAAATATGTGTGTGTATAACTGAATCACTTTCCTGTACAGCAGAAAAACATTGTAAATTAACTTTTTTCAATTAAATAAAAAACTTAAAAAAAAAGTTAAACAGAGAGCTACCATATGACCCAGCCATTTTATTCCTAGGTATTTACCCAAGAGAAATGAAAGCACACGTCTCTACAAAGGCTTGTAGACGGATGTTTATAGTAGGGCTATTTTTAGTAGCTCCCACTGGAAATCGCCCATGGTCCATCAGCAGGTAAAGGAATAAACTAACCATGGGATGTTTATGCAGTGGCATACTTCTCAGCAATAAAAAGAAATAAATGATTGACACACGCAACATGGATGCCTTTTGCAAATATTGTGTTGAATTAAGAAAATCAGACTTGAAGGGATGATACTTTTGAATCCATTTTGGTGAAATTTTAGTACAGGTGAAACGAACCTATGGTGACAAAAGTCAGATCTGTGGTTACCTGGGGGCATGAGGAAGCTTTCTGGGGTGCTGGAAATGTTCTTTATTTTGACGGGGGTGATGGTTTTACAGGAACTTACATTTGTCAAAACACACCAAACTGTACACTTAAAATGGGCACATAGGATTTCATGTAATTTATATCTCTTATACTGAAGGGGTTCTGAGGAAAAAGAAAATATAGGGACTGAGTAGCGTGGCTGAGACGGCCCAGGAGAGGGCAAGCAGAGACAGCTGGGTGCCCCTGCGTGAGGTGACCTGTGACCGCTGTGCACCGCCCGGCAGGCTCTGAGCTCCCCGGGGGGCCTGTCCTCACGGCCCGCCCCATCCCAGAACCCGTCACACAGGATGCACTAAGAAATGTCAGCTGTGGAATGAAGTGGGGTGGCCCTTTTCCATTTATATTCTTTATGTAAGGAACATTTTCTCGTTCCCTTATTTATCTTAACTTATTCTTCGGGTTATAATGAAATACTATCATGCTTAATTTTGTTGGTTACATAGTTCCATCCTTGGTCATCAGGACCTACCTCCTTCAGGTGGGAGCCTCTATATCTAACTATTTTCCCCCCTACTTCCTCTTTTTTTTTTTTTTGGCCATGTTGAGAAGCATGTGGATCTTAGTTGCCCTGCCAGGGATCTAACCTGTGCCCCCTGCAGTGAAAGTGTGAAGTCCTAAGCACTGGACTGTCTGGGAAGTCCCATCCATGTTCTTATTTCCTGACACTATAAGATGCTTCAGTTTCATTTTATAGTCTCCCCATCCCAACCCTAGGGTCAACTGTTCTTCTAAGAAGCTAAAAGTGATTTTTAGTGGAGAATGGTGTTTAGCAACCGAGATCTCTCGGGACAGTCTTAATTTGCATTTCTCTAGTTATGAGTGGACCAAACTTGAGTTTTTTACATGTTGTAAGAGCCACTTGCATTTCCTTTTCTGAGAACCAACTTTTCACATCCTTTGCATATTTTTCTATTAATTACTGGTTTAAAAAATTGATATCTAAGAGTGTATATATTCAGGAAATTAATCTTGAATATTAGTTATGAGTATCTTTCATGGTTTGTCAATTGTCTTTTACTTGGCTTTTTTGCCACACAGATTTTTTTCCTTTAGAACCTGTTTTTCTCCCTGAATCTATAAATGTAGTGAGTGACAGTAGCAGGCTCCCTGATGCTCACCATCTTTACATCTGTGCCTTTCTTAGTCATGGTGTTTTTGCCCTTTTGATAAGCTGCTGGATTCACTTTATTAGTACTTTACTTGGGATTTTGGCCTATTTTTCATAAATAGAATTGACCTCTAATTTTTGTTTCATTTTATTTTTTGTGTTATCCTTCATTTTGCTTGATGAAGAGATTTAAAGCCATAATTTTTTTTCTCTGAGAATAACTTCAGATACATCCCCAGTATATTGCTCTAGTTTTCAATCCATTTCCAGCTAGGTGGTTGTTTCAATTTCAAGTTCTTCTTCAATCCAAGAATAACTTTTAAAAGGTATTTTTAATTAGATAAATTTTGGACTGTACTTTGTGGTTAGTTTCTAATTTTATTTGTTTTATTCAGAGAATAGTTCTATATGTTCTGGTTTTTTGAATTTGTTAGTATTCGTGTCCTAATAGTCAATTTTTGTAAATGTTCCATGAGTATTTAAAAAGACTGAATATTGAATACAGACACAGATGCAGAGAATGGACTTGTGGCCACGACCAGCGGCAGGGAGGGAGGAAAAGGTGGGACGACTTGAGAGAGTAGCACTGATGTGTATACACTACTATGTGTAAAACAGAGCTAGTGTGAAGCTGCTATACAACACAAGGAGCTCAGCTCGGTGCTCTATGAGGAGCTGGATGAGCTAGGATGGTGAGACAAGATGGGATGGCGGTGAAGGTGGGAGGGAAGCCCAAGAGGGAGGGGATATATGTATACATACATACACATAGTTGAAGCTCACACGCCTTGAAAGTGACGGCTCGGTGGTTGTGGTGCACAGGCTTAGTTGCTCTGCAGCAGATGGAGTCTTCCCAGACCAAGGATGGAACCTGTGCCCCCTGCATTGGCAGGCAGATTCTTATCCACTGCACCAATGGGAAAGTCCAGTTTTACTCTTTTTGAGAATGTCTTTATTTTGCCTTCCTTGATGAAAGATAATTTCACTGGATATAGTATTCTGGATTGACAGTTAATTTCTTTCAGCACTTGAAAAATGTTCCACTTCCTTCTGGGTTCCATGGTCTTTGATGAGAAATCCTCAATCATTCAAATTCTTGTTTTCCTAAAAGTAATGCATCATTTCCCTCTGGCTGCTTTCAAGATTTTTTTTCCTTTATTTTTAGTTTTAAAAAAGTTATGATGTATCTGGGCATGGATTTTAAAATTTTATTCTATTTGGAATGTATTGAACATGAAATTGTAAATTTATGTCTTTTGCCAATCTGGGGAAGTTGTCAGCCATCACTTTTTCAATTTTTTCCGCCACACTTTCTCTTCAGTTTAGTTAAGTTCAGTCACTCAGTCATGTCTGACTCTTTGTGACCCCGTGGACTGCAGCACACCAGGCCTCCCTATCTATCACCAATTACCGGAACTTGCTCAAACTCATGTCCATCAAGTCGGTGACACCATCCAACTAGCTCATCCTCTGTCATCCCCTTCTCCTGCTGGTCTTTTCCAATGAGTCAGTTCTTCACATCAGGTGGCCACAATATCAGAGCTTCAAGCTTCTGCATCAGTCCTTCCAATGAATATTCAGGACTGATTTCCTTTAGGATTGACTGGTTTGATCTCCTTGCTTTCCAAGGGACTCTCAAGAGTCTTCTCCAACACCATAGTTCAAAACCATCAATTCTTTGGTGCTCAGCTTTCTTTATGGTGCAACTTTCACATCCATACATGACTACTGGAAAAACCATAGCTGACTGCATAGACCTTTGTTGGCAAAGTAATGTCTCTGCTTTTTAATATGCTGTCTAGTTGGAAGGACTGATGCTGAAATTGAAACTCCAATACTTTGGCCACCTCATGCGAAGAGTTGACTCATTGGAAAAGACCCTGATGCTGGGAGGGATTGGGAGCAGGAGGAGAAGGGGATGACAGAGGATGAGATGGCTGGATGGTATCACCGACATGATGGACATGAGTTTGAGTGAACTCTGGGAGTTGGTGATGGACAGGGAGGCCTGGTGTGCTGTGATTCATGGGGTTGCAAAGAGTCGGACACAAATGAGCGACTGAACTGAACTGAACTGGAGTTGATCATAGCTTTTTTTCCAAGGAGTAAGCGTCTTTTAATTTCATGGCTGCAATCACCATCTGCAGTGATTTTGGAGCCCAAGAAAATAAAGTCTGTCACATGAATTCTGTTCATGTCTGTTTGTCATGAAATGATGGGACTGAATGCTATGATCTTGGTATTTTGAATGTTGGGTTTTAAGCCAGCCTTTTCACTCTCCTCTTTCACTTTCATCAAGAGGCTCTTCACTTTCTCTTCTCCTATTTATACAAATGTTAGACCTTTTGGAATTATCTCTAAAATCCCTGAGACACTCTTCTTTTTATTTTTTTACTCCCTTTTGTGAGACACAATTATTTCTACTAACTTTTTTCAAGTTCACTGACTCTTCTGTCATCTCCTCCAATCTTCTATTAAGCCCATTCAGTGAGTTACATAGTTTGATTATTGTTATAAGTTTTAGAATTTCCTCTTGATTCTTTTTTAAAAAAATCTTCTATTTCTTCTCTAAGACTTTCCATTTATTTCATGTATTATTATAGCACGGTTACGTTCTCTCTAAAATCTCCGTCTAATCCTCCTAACATTTGTGTTATTCTTAGAATTATTATCTGTTGATTGCCTTTTCCTTCATGCAACATTGTCCGGTTCTTCATACATCAAGTGTGTGAATGTAACAAATGCCACTGAATTGTTCACTTTAGAATGGTTAATTTTATATGATATAAACTTAACCTCAATAAAAATTTTAAAATATTCCTTTTTAAAAAGGAAACAGTACTGATACATACTATGCATTGACAAAAGTTGAAAACACGCTAAGTGAGAGAAGCCAGACACAAAAGGTCACATATTGTACGACTCCATTTACGTGAAATACCCAAAGTAGTCAAATCCATAAAAACAGAAAGGAAGTTACTGGTTGCCATGGGTTGGGAAGAGGAAAGAATGGGGAATGATGCCTTAATGGGTATAGGGCTTCTTTTTGGAGTGATGAAATCATTCTGCAACTAGATCTGTGTTGATGGTTGCAGAACACTGTGAATATACTAGATGTCACTAATGGTAAATTTTATGTGTATTTTACCATAGATTTTAAGTTGATATGTCTAAGGCTGAGGTGCAGTTCTTTTTTCATTTTCTTCTTTTGCTTTTTTTAATAAGCAAATAAAGGATTAGACAAAAGACATTTCTCTTAGAATTAAAGAAAACTTTTTTGTTGCATTATCCTTTTTATTTTTTAAAAATTTATTTATTTTTGGCTGCTCATCGCTGTGCATGGGCTTTCTCTAGTTGCAGCGACTGGGGGCCACACTTCGGTTGTTGCGCAGGCCTCTCATTAGGTGGCTTCTCTTGTTGCAGAGCGTGAGCTTCAAGGCTCATGGGCTCCAAGGCTCATGGGCTCGGTAGTTGTGGTGCATGGGCTTAGCATGTGCACAGCATGTGGAATCCACAGCATGTGGACTCTTTCTGGACCAGGGATGGAATCTGTGTCCCCTGTATCAGTTGGATTCCCAACCACTGGACCACCAGGCAAGTCCTATGTTTTAATTAATTAATTAATTTTTTAGCAAATGTTTGTCAGTGGTAATCTTAGAGTCATTACCTGGGGTGAAGGGGATGGAGATTTTTATTTGCTTTCTCAATTGCTGCTGCTGCTGCTGCTAAGTCACTTCAGTCGTGTCCGACTGAAGTGTGTGACCCCACTGTGCGACCCCATAGACGGCAGCCCACCAGGCTCCCCCGTCCCTGGGGTTCTCCGGGCAAGAACACTGGAGTGGGTTGCCATTTCCTTCTCCAATGCATGAAAGTGGAAAGTGAAAGTGAAGTCGCTCAGTCGTGTCCGACTCCCAGCGACCCCATGGACTGCAGCCTACCAGGCTCCTCCATCCATGGGGTTTTCCAGGCATGAGTACTAATTCCCTCCAATTTTGAAGCTACTGCTTCATTGTTTTCTAATATTCAGGGTGACCTTTGATATTTCCTATTTTCCTCTTGTCAGTAACAAGAGACTTACTGTTTCTCTCGCTCAAAACTCGAAGGATTTTCTTTATCTTTCAGTCAGTTCAGTTCAGTCGCTCAGTCATGTCCAACTCTTTGCAACCCCATGGACTGTAGCACACCAGGCTTCCCTGTCCAGCACCAACTCCCAGAGCTTGTTCAAACTCATGTCCATTGAATTGATGATGCCATCCAACCATCTCATCCTCGGTCATCCCCTTCTCCTCCTGCCTTCAATCTTTCCTAGCATCAGGGTTTTTTCCAATAGTTAATTCTTTGCATCAGGTGGCCAGCATCTTTATCTTTAGAGTTCCCATATTTCACCAAGAAATGTGATGTGAGGATCCTTCTCCAGTAAACTTGCTCACCACCAGGTGGCCCCTTTACATCAGAAGACTAGCTTTTTTATTACTATAACAATGTTTCCTATTGTTTCTTTGTTTTCTCCTCCCCCACCTTTTTTTTTTCCTGTTCACACCTTCTGGTATCTCTTTTAGATGACTGATGAACCTCTTGAATCTATCCTCCCTGTCTCTCTTAAAAATAATCTCTTTGGCTTTTTTGCTTTACTTTCTGGGAAATTCCTGGACTTAATTTTTCCAGAGCACTGATTTTCCATTGTATCCAACCCTTGTGTTTAATTTAAAAATGTTTCTCCCACCCCCCAGAAAAACTACTGTTAGCTTGTTGCCCTTTTTACACTCTTTTTATTAAAAATTGAATTCCATCAAGTTATTGAATTTTATGTTACTAGAATTATGCAGTATGTACTTTTTTGTATCTGGCAACTTTTGTCCAACATTTCATGAGATTCATCATTACTGCTTGCAGCTATTGATGCTTTATGGCAATCATCGTGTGACTAGACCACAGATTACTCACTCTAATGTTACTAGTGTTTTGGCTAGTCTCTTGTTTGGGGCTATTATGAATTGTGTTATTAGGCTAGTCAATGCCTTTTTGGTAAATAAATATTTTCTGTTGAACATATGCTTAGGAGGGGAATTGCTGAAGTTTTTTGTGGGGAGTATGAAAAGTGAAGGGAGAAGGCAATGGCACCCCACTCCAGTACTGTTGCCCGGAAAATCCCATGGATGGAGGAGCCTGGTGGGTCACAGTCCATGGGGTCGCTAAGAGTCAGACACGACTGAGTGACTTCACTTTCACTTTCTACTTTCATGCATTGGAGAAGGAAATGGCAACCCACTCCAATGTTCTTGCCTGGAGAATCCCATGGACGGAGAAGCCTGGTAGAAGAAGCACAGAGTCGGACACGACTGAAGCGACTTAGCAGCAGCAGCAGCAGCAGCATGAAAAGTGGAAGTGTTAGTCACTCAGTTGTGTCTGTTGCTTTTCATTCCCATGGACTGTAGCCCACCAGGCTCCTCTGTCCATGGAATTCTCCAGGCAGGAATACAGGAGCGGGTACCCATTCCCTTCTCTGTGTATTTTATAAATACTCAATAAACATTAACATGCTTTGGAAAATGTACAAAAAATTAATACTCTATCAACTGAGATATTTGGTGGAAAAAACAGATTTTCATACCCATTACAGTTTTTGTTTTATGGACACAGCATCCATCTTTATTCTTTTTTTTTAATATTTGGCAGCGCTGGATCTTAGTTGAGGCATGCAAGATCTTTAGTTTCAGCATGCGAACTCTTAGTTGCAGAATATGGAATCTAGTTCCCTGACTAGGGATCGAATCCCAGCGCTCTGCATTGGGAGCTCCAAGTCTTAGCCACTGGCCCCCCGGGGAAGTCCCCGTTTTTATTCTGAATGTACTCGTTGGGATTTTCCAGAATCGACATCGCTACTAGTCCCACGGGTGATGTGCGCACTCCCAGGCTGTTCCTGGCAGACACCTGCTGTGGTTTTGCTCTGAAGGGGCATCTTCCTGCAATCTCTGGTGACCACATCCCTGACTTGGGGTCCTCTTTTCAGCATGACAAGTGGCTGCCAGTGTATTGCGCCTTCTCTGATTGGGTGTGGAAAAACTTGCTTCCTAGAGCCACTGCCAGGGGTTGAGAGGAGTGACTACACAGAGAAGTTTAGGAAGGTCCACCCTTTTCCATTGGATTATGAGCACATTCGTATTTATCTTATGCTTTTAAAATAATATTTACTTATTTAGCTGAGCTGGGTCTTGGTTGTGGCATGTGGGCTCTAGTTCCCTGACCAGGGATCAAACGCAGACGCCTTGCATTGGGAGTGTGGAATCTTAGCCTCAGGACCACCAGGGAAGTCCCTAGCTTATGCTTTTTGATAAAATTTACCCATGATGAAACACACAGATCTTGAGTATATAGTTGGATGTTTTGACAAATGTATACACCTGTGTAACCAGTTCCTCCAATTAAAAGATAAAGCTTTCTCATGCTCCGAAAAGCTCCTTCCAGCCCCTTCGTAATCTATCTCCATTCTCCACCTCCTGAGGGAACTGTGGTTTCCATTTCTTTCACTATATTTTTCCTTATTCTTTTTTTTATTGAAGTCTAGTTGACTTACAATATTATATTAGTTTCAGGTGTGTGTATTAAATGACTTTTTATAGATTATACTCCATTTAAAATTATTATAAAATATTGGCCGTATCCCTTTTGTTGTAAAATATATCCTTGTAGCTTATTTATTTTATAAGCTTAAATCCCCTACCTCTATCTTGCCCCTTGCCATGTCCCATACTCCAGTGGTAACCATTGTTTTCTCTATTGGGAGTCTGTTTTGTTACATTCATTCATTTTGAAATTTATTTTTTAATTTTTTAAATTAATTAATTGCTGTACTTTCAGCTGTGCTCAGTCTTCGTTGCTCTGCAGGCTTTCCCTAGCTGCAGACAGCGGGAGGTACGCTCTAGTTGAGGTGCACGAGCTTCTCGCGGTGGCTTTTCCTGTTTCGGAGCACAGGCTCCAGGGGCATGAACCTAGTAGCAGCCGCTTGCTGGCTCTAGCGAGGGCTGGCTAGTTGTGGCTTGAAGGCCTTGGAATGTGCAGGCTTCAGCAGTTGTGGTACACATGCTTAGTTGCTCCTCGGCATGGGGACTCTTCCTGGACTAGGGATCAAACCTGTGTCCCCTGAGTTGGCAGGTGGATTCTTATCCACTGTACCACCAGGGAAGTCCTGTTTACTTTTTCAATTACACTGATAAGTGATACCATGCAGTATTTGTCTTTCTCTGACTTATTTTACTAAGCACAATATCCACTGTGCTATGTGCTTATTCACTCAGTCCTGTCTGACGCTTTTGTTTTTTCTTTAATTTTTTTATTGAAGGATAGCTGTCTCTTTGCAACCCCATGGACTGTAGCCTGCCAGGTTCTTCTGTCCGTGGGATTCTCCAGGCAAGAATACTGGAGTGGATTGCCATGCCCTCCTCCAGGGATCTTCCCAACCCAGGGATCAAGCACAGGTCTCCCACACTACAGCCAGATTTTTTACTGTCTGAGCCACCAAGGAAGCCCTGATATCCATTACGTTGTTGCAAATAGCAAAATTTCATTCTTTTTATAGCTGAGTAATATTCCATTGTGTATATATATATATGAGTGTGTGTGTGTCTGTGAGTGAGTGTGTATACATAAATGTCTATTTAGATCTTTTCAGTTGAGTCACACAGTTGTGTCCAACTCTTTGTGACCCCATTGACTGCAGCATGCCAGGCTTCCCTGTCTATCACCAACTCCTAGAGCTTACTCAAACTCATGTCCATTGAGTCGGTGGTACCATCCAATCATCTCATCCTCTCTCGTCCCCTTCTCCTCCTGCTTTCAATCTTTCCCAGCATCAGGGTCTTTTCCAATGAGTCAATTCTTTCCATCAGGTGGCCAAAGTATTGGAACTTCAGCTTCAGCATCAGTCCTTCCAAAGAATATTCAGGACTGATTTCGTTTAGGATTGACTGGTTTGATCTCCTTGCTGTCCAAGAGACTCTCAAGAGTCTTCGCCAACACCATAGTTCAAAACCATCATGTTCTTTAGCACTCAGTTTTTTTTTTTTTATGGTCCAGCTTTCACATCCGTCCATGACTACTGGAAAAACCATAGCTTTGACTAGATGGACCTTTCTTGGCAAAGTAATGTCTCTGCTTTTTAATATGTTGTCTAGTTGGTCCTAGCTTTTCTTCCAAGGAGCAAGCGTCTTTTAATTTCATGGCTGTAGTAATCATCTGCAGTGATTTTGGAGCACCCAAAAATAAAGTCTGCCACTGTTTACATTGTTTCTCCATCTATTTGCCATGGAGTGATGGGACAAGACGCCATGATTTGTTTTCTGAATGTTGAGTTTTAAGCCAGCTTTTTCACTCTCTTTCACTTTCATCAAGAGGCTCTTTAGTTCCTCTTCACTTTCTGCCATAAGGGTGGTGGTATCTGCATATTTGAAGTTATTGATATTTCTCCCGGCACTCTTGAGTCCAGCTTGTGCTTCATCCAGCCTGGCATTTCACATGAAGTACTCTGCATAGAAGTTAAATAAGCAGGGTGACAATATACAGCCTTGACGTGCTCCTTTCCCAATTTGGAACCAGTCCATTGTTACATGTCCGGTTCTAATTATTGCTTCCTGACCTGCATACAGATTTCTCAGGAGGCAGGTCAGGTGGCCTGATATTCCCATCTCTTGAAGAATTTTCCAGTTTGTTGTGATCCACACAGTCAAAAGCTTTAGTGTAGTCAATGAAGCAGATGTTTTTCTGGAATTCTCTTGCTTTTTCTATGATCCAGCAGACGTTGGCAATTTGATCTCTGGTTCCTCTGCCTTTCTAAGTCCAGCTTGAACATCTGGAAGTTCCCTGTTCATGTACTGTTTGTTGAAACCTGGCTTGGAGAATTTCAAGCATTACTTTGCTAGCATGTGAGATGAGTGCAATTGTGCAGTAGTTTGAGCATTCTTTGGCATTGCCTTTCTTTGAGATTGAAATGAAAACTGACCTTTTCCAGTCCTGTAGCCACTGTTGAGTTTTCCATATTTACTGGCACATTGAGTGCAGCACTTTCGCAGCATCATCTTTTAGGATTTGGAGTAGCTCAGCTGGAATTCCATCACCTCAGTTAGCTTTGTTAGTAGTGATGCTAACAAAGTAGTGATGCTTCCTAAGACCCACTTGATTTTGCACTTCAGGATGTCTAGTCTAGATGAGTGATCACACCATCGTGGTTATCTGGGTCATTAAGATCTTTTTTGTACAGTTCTTCTGTGTAGTCTTGCAACCTCTTCTTAATCTCTTCTGCTTCTGTTAGGTTCATAGCATTTCTGTCCTTTATTGTGCTCATCTTTGCATGAAATGTTTCCTTGGCATCTCTAGTTTTCTTAAAGAGATCTCTAGTCTTTCCCATTTTTAAATCAGGTTGTTTTTTTTGATAGTGAGTTGTATGAGCTGTTTCTATATCTTTAAATATTAACCCCTTATTGATCATATCATTTGCAAATATTTTCTCCCATTCAGTAAGTTGTTTTTTCATTTTGTTGATGGTTTCCTTTGTTGTGCAAAAGCTTTAGGTTCCAGTTACTTGGTTTTGCTTTTGTTTCCTTTGCCTTAGGCGACAGATCAAAAAAAAAAAAAAAATTACGGCTATGATTTATGTCAGAGTGTTCTGCACATGTTTTCTTCTAGTTTTATGGTTCCCAGTCTTACATTTAGGGCTTTAATCTATTTTGAGTTTATCTATTGTTTAAAATATTTATTTGCCTGTGTCTGGTCTTAGCTGTGGCAAGCAGCTCCTCATTGTATCATTCAGGATCTCTCCTTGCAGGCAGGCAGGCAGGCAGTTTGAGTGGTTGCAGTGCCTGGGCTTAGTTTCTTTGTGGCATGTGGGACCTTAGTTCTCCGACCAGGAACCAAACCCATGTCCTCTGCATTGCAAGGCAAATTCTTAACCACTGGGATACCAGATAAGTCCTCTTTGAGTTTACTTTTGTATATGGTGCAAGAAGATACTCTAATTTCAATTCTGAATGATATCTTGCTCAATAGAGAATCCTAAATTGTAGGTTTTTTTCCTTTTCAGCTCTTTAGATATGTCATGCCACTTCCCTTTTGAGCTGCAATATTTCTATAGAAAAATTAGCTGGTAGCCTTTTGAGTGGGTTTCTTTGTGTGTGAGTCTTTATTTTTCTCTTGCTGCCTTTAGAACTGTCTTTAACTTTTGCCATTTTAATTGTGACATATCTTGGTGTTGGTCTCTTTGGGTTCATCTTGTTGGAACTCTGTGATTCCTGAACCTGGATATCTGTTTCTTCAGGTTTGGAAAGTTTTTAGCCATAATTTCATCTTTTTTTTTTTTTTAACCCTTTTTTCTCTTCTCCTCCTGTGAATATTAGCATGCTTGATCTTATCCCAGAGGTCCCTTATTCTCATCTTTTAAAAAATTTTATTTTTGCTATTCTGGTTATTTCCATTTTTCTACCTTCCAGACCACTTATGTGTCCCTCTGTATCACCTACATGCTGTTAATTCCTTCTAGTGTGTTTTTCATTTCAGTTATTTTACTCTTCAGCTCTAACTGGTTCTTTATATTTTCTAGTTGCTTGTTAACAGTTCTGCATTCATATATTCTTTTCCCTGATTCAGATAGCACTCTTAATACAAATGCTTTGAAAAAACAAATGCATTGAACTCTTTAGGTGGTAAGTTATCCTTGTGTCATTAGTTTTTTTTTTTTTTTTTTTTAATTTTATGGGAGTATAGTTGATTGACAATGTGTTAGTTTCTGGTGTACAGTAAAGTGAATTAGTTATACATATTCATATACCCACTTTTTTAAAGCTTCTTTTCCCATATAGATAGGCTATTACAGAGTATTGAGTAGAATTTCCTGTGCTATTGTGCTATTACAGCAGAGTTTTTTTCCCCTTATTCACTTGAAACAAATTCCTCTGTCTCTCATTTGCTTAAGTTTCTCTGTCTCTATGAAATTAGGTGAAACAGTTACTCATTCTGATCTTGAAGGAGTGTCCTTGTGTAGGAGCATCCCTATGCAAACTCTGTGTGCCCAGTGGCTTTGACGGGAGAGCTGGGTTTGAAATGAGCACAGGGCCTGTCTTTCCCCAGGGTGTGCTGTCAGCTGTCATCCTGGTGGAAGATGAGGCTGGACATGCAGGGGCCAGAGCCAGAGCCCACTCTAAGCCAGTGCTTCTCTGCTCAGTGGCTGACACTGCCCTACTCGGGGGTCGGAGAGGGTCCCAAGGTACTAGAGTAGAAGCCCTGAAGTTCAGGTGCCCTCTAAGGGTACCGTCTCTCTCATCCCAGTATTGACACCTTCATCCCAGAGGGGAGGAGTGTTGAAGCAAGAGGGGCAGGAGTAGGGGCTCATCGTGGGTGGGGGCACACACAAGGATGGTTGTGGGGACCCAGCTAGAGCTCTGGGCAGTTTCAGTCTGCTTCCTTTGCCTTGCTCCTGGGAGTAAGCGAGCATGCGTGTGCTCTTCACCAGTGGGGTCTAGGTTCTCACGTGCGTGTGTATGCTCAGTTACTTCAGTCGTGTGTGACTCTTTGTGGCCCCATGGACTGTAGCCCGCCAGGCTTCTCTGTCCATAGGATTCTCCAGGCAAGAGTATTGGAGTGGGTTGCCATGCCTTCCTCGAGGGGATCTTCCCAATTCAGGGATTTAGCCCAGGTATCCCGCATTGCAGGCAGATTCTTTACCACTGAGCCACCTGGGAAGCCCCTACTTAGTCTTTCTGTTAGTCTCAGTAGTTTTCAAACCTGCTATAGAGATTCCCAGTCAATCCTAAAGGAAATCAACCCTGAATACTCATTGGAAGGACTGATGCTGAAGCTGAAGTTCCCATACTTTGGCCACCTGATGTGAAGAGCCAATTCATTGGAAAAGACCCGATGCTGGGAAAGGTTGAGGGCAGGAGGAGAAGGGGGCAACAGAGGATGAGATGGTTGGATGGCATCACCAATTCAATGGACATACATTTGAGCAAACTCCAGCAGATGGTGAAAGATAGGGAAGCCTGGCATGCTGCAGTCCATGGAGTCACAAAGAGTCAAACACGACTGTGCAACTGAACAACAATAGGGACTCCTGGTATCAGACCCCAGGGTTGGGGTGCCCCCATATGTGGTTTGAACTGCTCATCCCTCAGAGAGAACCTCTGAGCCCATGTAACTCTCCTCCCTCTTCTGTGTCTCCTCCCAGGAGTATGGGTCCTGACCCCATTGCTTCTGTTCCCTTCTAGCCAACACTGTGTGGATCTATTCTACGGCTTTGGTTATAGAAGAATCTTTTTTGCCAGTCTCCAGCTTGTTTTCAGTGAGGACTGCTCCACCTATAGATGTGTGTTTGATGTATTCTTAGTGGGAGATGAGCTCAGGGTCCTTCTCTGCCATTTTCATCTCCTTCCAGGCACTTGCGCTTTAGTTATAGTTTCAAGTCCTAAAAAATCAGGTTATTTTTATTTTGCCCTTGACAATCTTATTCTTCTTTTAGTCTGGATTTACTGATAATCTATTTTTAATTTGAGGATAGTTGCTTTACCATCTTGTGTTGCCTGATAATATTTTGACACAGGGAAAGCAAGAACCACCTCCAGAGGTTTTAACCACTTTCTGCCAATGCCTCTTGCTTTCTATTTCCTCTCTGGGCAGAGACCCTGCAGAGTTGATTCTGTTTTTCCCTGTTCCTGAAATGCATAGAAATGTGACATGAAAAGGTCACTGTGAACAAACTGCAGCCTTTTGTTTTCCAGTCTCTGCTTTTCTTTTGGCCACTCTGGCTGGCTGTGTGGACAGTGGGTGCCACCCACACTTCTGGTCCCCCAAATCCTTGGGCCCCCCTCCAGCCTTGCCCTCCATACCAAAACGTTTGGCTACTCCTGTTGAATGAATGTTGAACAGTTATGTAAATAACCATTACGTCAACTTTAAGGTTTTCAAAACCCATTTAAGAAGAGATTTCTTTTCCAATCAGAGATGGTGGTTGAAATGGATAAGAAGACCATTCTAGAGAGAAGACAGGCCAGACAATGGAAACATTCTGTGGTGAGACGCCCAGCCACTTGTGACAACGTGTGCCTCCGCCTCACTTCTTGCCTCCCTTTGCCCCTGCTGCCCCCTTTGCCTTGGCTTCCTTTGGTTTTCCTGCCTCTTTTTTTTTCTCTGCATCCACTGGTTTTACTTCAGCCACTGGCTTTTCAGGCTCCTTTGGTGGTGGAGGAACCAGCACATTCCTTTTGATCTTCTTGCCTTTGAAGTGTTTCTTTTGAAGACAAACGTCGACTAAAGCAAAAAGGGCGGCCACACATAAAAAGACCTGGGAAACAAAAGAATCCTCGTTACTTGGGGGCTTTTCCTTCCAAATGTCAGAGTTCCTTCCTGGCTTCCATGATCAGTCGCTGATGCTTAACCCTCCCCTCAACCCCTCACGCTGCCAGATCCCAGACAGACTTCCGGTTTGCCCCTCTATCCGCCACTCGCTGGCTTCAGCTTCCTCAGCTGAGCCCCATCCCTTCTGTCGGTCACCTCAGCGCATTTTCTTTTTCTCTGCAGACCCGGCCTGGGTGGGGCCCTTTGCTCTGGGGTCCGCAGGCTGCTTTGAAGAGGAAACCATTAGCTAGGTGGGCTCCCTGGACATCATCTTTATTTAAATGGCTTTTCCACGAGAAACACCAACTTTACATTCAGACTTTGCTTGGATGGCAAAATTTTGTGAAAACAGGGTCTTTTCCTTCGGGGAAAATAACTGTTCTCCCGAAGTGCTGATTTCTGAGCAAATAAACAGCCCAATGTGCAAGACTCACCACAGCGGCAAGGTAGTTCGTTGGCACTGTTTGCCGACTTCTGAGAGCAAAGACCGCGGCCCCCACGAGGAAACCACAGCAAAACAGGTCGTTGAGAAGATCCTGAAAGCATGGGAGAGATAAGTCAGCTCTCAACAGGGCTGAGGCCCCTTCAACACCTGCTGGTCTAGCTTCCGCCAAGGGGAATGGTTTTTAAAATGGCCGCGCTTCCGCCAAAGGGAATGGTTTCCAAACTTCTGCCACATCTAAAATGTGTGTGTGTTAGTCGCCCAGTGGTATCCGACTCTGAGACCCCATGGACTGTAGGCCACCAGGCTCCTCTGTCCATGGGATTTCCCAGGCAAGAGTACTACAGTGGATTGCCATGCCCTTCTCCAGGGGATCTTCCTGATCCAGGGATCGAACCCACATCATCCCCTGCATTGTAGATGGTCTCTTGCATTGCAGGCAGAGTCTTTACCACCTGAGCCACCAGGGTCAGATGATATAGGAAGGTATATAGGAAGATGAATGTATAGTGGGTTAGGGGGACATATCTGTAGTTCAACAGCTGGACTCTGAGTTGCTGGACTCTGAGTTGAGACACAAAGTCCAGGATGCTTAACTGCCATTATGAGCTGCCTTGGCTGCTATCCTGTGAAATCACACATTTGGTGGCTATGTTTTTAGCTATGCTTTTCCCCACTTCCAATGCTCACTTAAATAAATTTGCAACACACGACGTCTTTCTACTCTCCGGGCCAGTGCCTCTTTCTGAATAAAGGGTGGGCTGGGTTGCTCACAGGAGGTTCTGTTGGACTCTGATCCTGCGGCTGGAAGCCTGGCAGTGACGTCTTCACCCTCTGCCCACTCCTTCCCTGAGCCTTTGTAAGGCCAGGTCACTTCCTCATCATCCACCCTCCTTCCCACCCCTTGTGGCTGCAGTCCTGCCCTTGCTCCATATCTGTTTCCATGACCCTATCCTGACAAGGTCCAGATGTTGCCAGTTTGAGCAAAAGGGCTGCCTCCTATGCTGTCTTCCCCTCAAGTACCACCCACTGTGGCTCCCTGGCACAGCCAGATTTAACTCAGAGTTGGCCGAACCAGGGCCACAGCAAGTTGGCTTTCTCCCCCATCACTCCTGAGGCCCAGAGCTTGTGCGTCCTTTTAACCCTGTGGGCAGGGGCTGACCCTGCAGAGTTGGGCAGTGCCATCTTTCCCCTTGATTTCTCTGATGCCATTTTCTGTGGGTTGTCCTTCCCTGGCCACCTTGTCTCAGGCCTTTTTTTTCCCTCTTCAATGTTGTGGATTTTAATACATTGCAAACATACAGAAAATTATAGGACAGCCCAACCCTGCTCCCACCTCCACCGGCCATGATCCACTGAGATTAAACAGATGTTAATGTCTTGCAGTATTTGCCTCATGGCCCTCAAAACAAAAAGAAAAAAAAAACAAACCCTAAGCAAAAAAGCTTTGTGGGATGAGCCAGTCTCACCATTCCATACCTGTCCCTGCGTTTTGCATGACTTCCAAGTCTATGGGTAGTCTTCCCAGATGTATAGCAGTATTTTCCTCTCTATTCAGCTCAGTTCAGTTCAGTGACTCAGTCGTATAGCGACTCCATGGACTGCAGCATGCCAGGCCTCCCTGTCCATCACCAACTCATGGAGCTTACCCAGACTCATATCCATTGAGTCGGTGATGCCATCCAACCATCTCATCCTCTGTTGCCCTCTTCTCCTGCCCCCAACCCTTCCCAGCATCAGGGTCTTTTCAAATGAGTCAGCTCTTTGCATCAGGTGGCCAAAGTTTTGGAGTTTCAGCTTCAACATCAGTCCTTCCAATGAACATTCAGGACTGATCTCCTTTAGGATGGACTGGTTGGATCTCCTTGCAGTCCAAGGGATTCTTAAGAGTCTTCTCCAACACCACTGTTCAAAAGCATCAACTCTTCAGCACTCAGCTTTCTTTATAGTCCAACTCTCACATCCATACATGACTACTGGAAAAACCATAGCCTTGACTAGATGGACCTTTGTTGACAAAGTAATGTCTCTGCTTTTTAAAATGCTGTCTAGGTTGGTCATAACTTTACTTCCAAGGAGTAAGCGTCTTTTAATTTCTTGGCTGCAGTCACCATCTGCAGTGATTTTGGAGCCCAGAAAAAAAAGTCTGACACTGTTTCCTCTGTTTCCCCATCTAGTTGCCATGAAGTAATGGGACCGATGCCATGATCTTAGTTTTCTGAATGTTGAGCTTTAAGCCAACTTTTTCACTCTCCTCTTTGACTTTCATCAAGAGGCTCTTTGCTGCTGCTGCTAAGTCGCTTCAGTCGTGTCTGACTCTGTGCGACCCCATAGATGGCAGCCCACCACGCTCCCCCATCCCTGGGATTCTCCAGGCTCGAACACTGGAGTGGGTTGCCATTTCCTTCTCCAATACATGAAAGTGAAAAGTGAAAGTGAAAATGAAGTCGTGTCCGACTCTTAGCGACCTCCATCCATGGGATTTTCCAGGCAAGAGTGCTGGAGTGGGGTGCCATTGCCTTCTCCGAAGAGGTTCTTTAGTTCTTCACTTTCTGCCATAAGGGTGGTGTCATCTGCATATCTGAGGTTATTGATATTTCTCCCGGCAATCTTGATTCCAGCTTGTGCTTCATCCAGCCCAGCGTTTCTCATGATGTACTCTGCATATAAGCTAAATAAGCAGGGTGACAATATACAGCCTTGACGTATTCATTTTCCTATTTGGAACCAGTCTGTTGTTCCATGTCCAGTTCTAACTGTTGCTTCCTGACCTGCATACAGATTTCTCAGGAAGCAGGTCAAGTGGTCTCGTATTCCCATCTCTTGAAGAATTTTCCACAGTTTGTTGTGATCCACACAGTTAAAGGCTTTGGCATAGTCAATAAAACAGAAATAGATGTTTTTCTGGAACTCTCTTACTTTTCAGATGATCCAGCAGATGTTGGCAATTTGATCTCTGGTTCCTCTGCCTTTTCTAAATCCATCTTGAACATCTGAAAGTTCACAGTTCATGTATTGGTGAAACCTGGCTTGGAGAATTTTGAGCATTGCTTTACTAGCGTGTGAGATGAGTACAATTGTGCGGTAGTTTGAGCATTCTTTGGCATTGCCTTTCTTTGGGATTGGAATGAAAACTGACCTTTTCCAGTCCTGTGGCCACTGCTGAGGTTTCCAAATTTGCTGGCATATTGAGTGCAGCACTTTCATAGCATCATCTTTTAGGGTTTGAAATAGCTCAACTGGAACTCCATCATCTCCACTAGCTTTGTTCATAGTGATGCTTCCTAAGGCCCACTTGACTTCATATTCCAGGATGTCTGGCCCTAGGTGAGGGATCACACCATCGTGATTATCTGGGTCATGAAGATCTTTTTTGTACAGTTCTTCTGTGTATTCTCGCCACCTCTTCTTAATATCTTCTGCTTCTGTTAGATCCATACCATTTCTGTCCTTTATTGAGCCCATTTTGCATGAAATGTTCCCTTGGTATCTCTAATTTTCTTAAAGAGATCTCTAGTCTTTCCCATTCTATTGTTTTCCTCTATTTCTTTGCACTGATCACTGAGGAAGGCTTTCTTATCTCTCTTTGCTATTCTTTGGAACTCTACATTCAAATGGGTATATCTTTCCTTTTCTCCTTTGTTTTTCACTTCTCTTCTTTTCATAGCTATTTGTAAGGCCTCCTCAGACAGCCATTTTGCTTTTTTGCATTTCTTTTTCTTGGGGAGGGTCTTGATTCCTTGTCTCCTGTACAATGTCATCAACCTCTGTTCAGAGTTCATCACTCTGTCTATCAGATCTAGTCCCTTAAATCTATTTCCCACTTCCACTGTATAATCATAAGGGATTTGAATAGATCATACCTGAATGGTCTAGTGGTTTTCCCTTCTTTTTTCAATGTAAGTCTGCATTTGGCAATAAGGAGTTCATGATCTGAGCCACAGTCAGCTCCCAGCCTTGTTTTGCTGACTGTATAGAGCTTCTCCATCTTTGGCTGCAAAAAATATAATCAATCTGATTTCAGTGTTGACCATCTGGCGCAGTCCATGTGTAGTCTTATCTTGTGTTTTTGGAAGAGGGTGTTTGCTATGACCAGCACGTTCTCTTGGCAAAACTCTTTTACTTTGGCCCTGCTCATTCTGTACTCCAAGGCTAAATTTGCCTGTTACTCCAGGTGTTTCTTGACTTCCTACTTTTGCATTCCAGTCCCCTATAATGAAAAAGATATCTTTTTTGGGTGTTAGTTCTAAAAGGTCTTGTAGGTCTTCATATACCCATTCAACTTCAGCTTCTTCAGCATTACTGGTCGGGCATAGACTTGGATTACCATCATATTATATATTCATAAAAAATATATAGTATTTTGTGTTTCAAATTTCAATAAAAGATGTATCTTATAGCATGTCCTTTTTAAACTGAATTTTTGAGATTTACCCATCTTGAGAAATAGATGAGATTGAGATGAATGAGGCTGAATTCATTAATTTTAGCTAATGTATGAATAAACCAAACTAGAGACATTAGGGTACTTCTGCCTTTTGCTGCTGCTGCTTAGTTGCTTCAGTCGTGTCCAACTCTGTGCGACCCCATAGATGGAAGCCCACGAGGCTCCCCCATCCCTGGGATTCTCCAGGCGCGAACACTGGAGTGGGTTGCCATTTCCTTCTCCAATACATGAAAGTGAAAAGTGAAAGTGAAAGTGAAGTCGTGTCCGACTCTTAGCGACCTCCATCCATGGGATTTTCCAGGCAAGAGTGCTGGAGTGGGGTGCCATTGCCTTCTCCAATGCATGAAAGTGAAAAGTGAAAGTGAAGACGCTCAGTCGTATCCGACTCCCATCGACCCCATGGATTGCAGTCTACCAGGCTCCTCCATTCATGGGATTTTCCAGGCAAGAGTACTGGAGTGGGTTGCCATTGCCTTCATATGCCTGCAGTGAACACTTTTGTCTGTGCCTCTGATGAACATTTTTTCCTTGTTGAGGTGCTGTCAAGCTTTTCTCTAAAATACCTGTGTCAGTGTTCACTTATGCCCACAAACATATAGGGGTTCCTGTTTCCCATGTCCTTGCCAAGGCCTAGGATTACCAGTCTTATTTTTCTTTGCCCATCTGATGAGTTGAAATGGTACGCTGTTGTTTTACCTTTCAGATCGCTGGTTACCAATGAAGTGTTTTTAAAAACTTGTTTTAGACATTGGAGTTTCCTGTCTATTCATATCCCTTGCCCCATTTTTCTATGGGCTTATTTTTTAATTTTTATGATGTCCTCTTTTGTAAAAGTTTTAATTTTAATGATATACATGTTTTTTCTCTTTTTCTCATGGTCCCAAGTGCGTGTGTGTTCAGTCGTGTTGTGTCCAACTCTTTGTGATCCCTTGGACTGCAGCCTGCCAGGCTCCTCTGTCCATGGGATTTCCCAGGCAAGAATGAACATTTATTAAATACTCCATTCAGCTGTGTTATGCCACCTGTGTCATATGCAAAGTTGCCATATGTATATAGGTATATTTCTGGGTTCTCTCTCTCTCTCTTTTTAATACCTGTATTAGTCTGCTCATGTTGCCATATAACAAAATGCCACAGACTGGGTGGCTTAAGCATCAGACATTTATTTTCCTACAGTTCCAGAGGCTAGAAGTCTATGATCAAAGTGCTAGCAAAGTCAGTTTCTGGTGAGGACTCTTCCTGGTTTGCAGATGGCTGCCTTTTCACCATTTTCTCAGGTGGCCTTTCTGTGGTGGGCAAGGTAGGGGTGGAGAGGAAGTGGGAAGAGGGCAGGGGAGAGGAAGGGAAAGAAACAAGGTCTTGGTTATCTTTTCTTATAGGGACACTAATCCTATCAGATCAGGATTCCATGCTTAGGATCTCATTTAACCTATTTTTTAAAAATAGTTTTATACTTTGCCAACAAAGGTCTGTCTAGTCAAGGCTATGGTTTTTCCAGTGGTCATGTATGGATGTGAGAGTTGGACTGTGAAGAAGGCTGAGCGCCGAAGAATTGATGCTTTTGAACTGTGGTGTTGGAGAAGACTCTTGAGAGTCCCTTGGACTGCAAGGAGGTCCAACCAGTCCATCCTAAAGGAGATCATTCCTGGGTGTTCATTGGAAGGACTGATGTTAAAGCTGAAACTCCAGTACTTTGGCCACCTCATGCGAAGAGTTGACTCATTTGAAAAGACCCTGATGCTGGGAAGGATTGGGGGCAGGAGGAGAAGGGGACAACAGAGGATGAGATGGCTGGATGGCATCACCGACTCGATGGATGTGAGTTTGAGTGAACTCCGGGAGTTGGTGATGGACAGGGAGGCCTGGCGTGCTGTGATTCATGGGGTCACAAAGAGTCGGACATGACTGAGCGACTGAACTGACTGACATTTATTTTTGGCTCTGCTGAGTCTTCATTGCTGCGTGGGCTTTTCTCTAGTTGCAGTGAGTGGGGGCTACTCTCCCTAGTTGTGATGCGTGGGCTTTCATTGTGATGGCTTCTCTTGTTGTGGAGCTCTAGGGCACGTGGGCTTCAGTAGTTGCAGCACGTGGACTCAGTAATTGTGGCTCGTGGACTCTAGAGCACAGGATCAATAGTTCTTGTGCACAGGTTTATTTGCTCTGCAGCATATGGGATCTTCCCAGACCAGGGATCAAACCTGGGTCTCCTGTATTGGCAGGCAGATTCTTTACCACTGAGCCATCAGGGAAGCCCCTCATTTAATCTTAATTACCACTCTGAAGGCCCCATCTGCAAGTATAGGCACATTGAGGATTAGGATTTTAGCATTAGAATTTTTGGGGTACACATACATTCAATCCATTACAATTTGGTTAGTCTTTTTGTCAACCCCTGAGCTAGTACCAAAGCTTTACTCCAATATCTCCTTGGGTGGGTCCATCCTTGTAATTCTCTTTATTCTTCCATAAGAATCATCTTGAAAAGTTCCACAAACAACCTCTGTTAGGTTGAAATTTCATTTAATGTGGACACTGCTTTGGAATGAAATTGACATCTTTATGAGAGTAACTCTTCACATCTGTGACTGTGGTATATTTCTTCTCTTACTTAGATTTTTTTTGTTATGTCCAGTAACAAAATGTTGTTATCTCCACATGAAGTTTTACAGTCTTTGAACGGGTTTATTATTCTCAGACACCCATAGTTTCTGTTACTGCTTTAAATGCTTTCTTTGAAAAACCACATTTTCTCATTATTTGTTGCTGGTATTCAGGAACACTATTTGTTTCTGATTACCTTGTGGAACTCAATCAGTTCTAGTAATTTGAGTCTCTTGGATTTTCAGTGTCTTCTTATTTAAGTCGCTTCAGTCCTGTCCGACTCTGTGTGACCCCATAGACGGCAGCCCACCAGGCTCCCCTGTCTCTGGGATTCTTCAGGCAAGAACACTGGAGTGGGTTGCCATTTCCTTCTCCAATGCATGAAAGTGAAAAGTGAAAGTCGCTTGGTCGTGCCAATTCTTAGCGACCCCATGGACTGCAGCCTTCCAGGCTCCTCCGTCCATGGGATTTTCCAAGCAAGAGTACTGGAATGAGGTGCCATTGCCTTCTCCTGGATTTTCAGTTTAGAGAATCATATTATCAGTGAGTAATGCTAGTTTTTTTCTCCTTCCCAATTCATATACCATTTGTTCTTCTTGTCATATTGTACTAAGATCTTCAGCACAATGTTGAATAGAAGTGGGGATAGTAGGCATCTCTAAGGAAGTGCTTCTAAGGTTTCACCATGAAATACAACGTTCATTTTAGGCTTGGGTAGGTATTTATTATTAAGTTAAGGAAGTTCCCCTTTTTCCTGGTTTACTAAGTGGCTTTCAAAAAGTAGTGTTGAATATTACTCAATAATTTTTCTGCAGCTTATGAGATGATTAAATGGTTTTCTCCTTTAAATCAAAGATGGTGAATTATGTTAACAGAACTTTGAGATGAAACCACCTTTATATTCCTGGCAGACGCCCTGCTTGGTCATGATGTCATGGTGCACTACTTGCTTATGTATTGCTTGATTTAGTTTGCTAGTGTTTTATTGAGAATTTTTATTGCTATACTCAAATAATATATGCCTATAGTTTACTTTCTTTATCATGTCTGGTTTTAAGATCAAAGCCTTACCAGATGGTACAATATATTATAAACCTCCCCCCCCCCCCCATTTTTTAAAGAGAAAAAAGGGACAGACCAGTGGAACTGAATATGAAGTCTAGAAATCAACTGCATATGGGATTTAAAAAATTTATTTTTGGCTACATGTGGCATACAGGATCTTAGTTCTCTGACAAGATCAAAACCATGCACCCTGCAGTGGAAGCATGGATTCTTAACCACTGGACCACCAAAGGAAGTCCCTCATATGGGATTTTAGCATTTAACAAAAATGCCATTTCAAATCAGCAGAGGGGCAAGTTGTACTGTTCAGTAAATGAATAAACTGAGTGACAGGGTGAAATAGTTGGCAAGCCATCAGGATACCAAGCTGGAGCCATGGTTCACACCATCTGCCAAACGATTCCACATAAATCAAAAGATTTAATAAGTGCCAGATGAAAACAGGGGTGAATTGCTTTATGACCTATTTTTCTATTTCTTTTTGAGTCAATTTTTGTACACTGTGGTGACCCAAGGACCAAAGAGCATCTGCTTGGTTTTATCTAAAACCAAGGAGGGTCTTGGAACGCAGGAACGGAAAAACCAGACTCTTATCGTCCTTCCCTCCCCCATGTTGTAACTATTAACGGATTTCAGGTCCTCCTGAGCAGTGTAACCTGTCTCCCCTCCTATCCCACACATGGAGAAGGTATTTACCTTACTCTTACTCCACCAGTATACGTGCCTCATCCAATCAGCAAATGACCCGCAAGACCCCTATCCCACTCCTGGTACCCTGGGTATAAAAGTGGACTAAGGATTCCTGTTCAATGTCGGTTCTCCCTTGAGCTGGTCCACTGTTCTAACAGCATCTCCCACTCTAATAAATTTTTTTTAAATCTTTTATTTTATTTATTTTTTAAATATAAATTTATTTACTTTAATTGGAGGCTAATTACTTTACAATATGGTATTGGTTTTGCCATACATCAACATGAATCCCCCACAGGTGTACACGTGATCTCCATCCTGAACCCTCCTCCCACCTCCCTCCCCATTCCCTCTCATTCTGTCTCATGTCTGGAAATTCTTTTCCAACCCGCACCTGGACCACGACATACATCATATATTTTCTGAGAAATTAACTCTATATTCCAATTTATTGGCATAAAGGTTCATATTTTCCCTATGATCTTTAAAACCTCTTCTTTATACTAATATTTTTCTTTGTCCTCTTTTTTTCTTGAGGTTTATGGTTTATCTCCTTTATTAGTCTTTTCAAAGAAATAGATTTTGGTTTTATTAGTCCTCACTAATAATAGGACCTTTGTTTCCTATTTCATTAATTTTAGCTCTTTGACACTGCCTTTATAATTCTTTTTTGGTTTGTCTTGTCACATATAGATATGTGAATTGTTAATTTTCATTGTTCTTTTCTCAGTATATAGACTTGAATTTGGATTGCTTAACTGCATTCTACAGATAGTATTTGCTAATACTACATGTAACTAAATCCCTATGTGTTTGGGGAAAACCATTAAATTTCCCCCAAATACATAAAGATTTAAATTTTACTGATTTATTTCTAATTATATTGCATTGAAGTTAGAGAATGTGGTCTATATCATATCAGTTCCTTGTTATTTGTTTATTTTTGCATTGTGGTGTCATTGAGGATAACTTTTGTGATTGTTCCAAGTACGCTTGAAAGAATGTATAGCCTGTTACTCTGGGGTGTAGGGTTCTATATGTCCTATTGATATATATAGCAGTGGATCAAGCTATCAATTACTGAAGGAGACATGTTAAAATCTCCCACTATGGTTATAATTAAGTTCATTTTTGTCTTTTATGTTTAGGGAGCTATATTGTTAGGTATACGGGCTTTCCCAGTGGCTCAGCGCTAAAGACAGAAGACAACGTCTCAACGCAGAACACAGTGCAAAAGATGGTGTGGGTTTGATCCCTGGGTTGGAAAGATCCCTTGCAGGAGGAAATGGCAACCTCCTCCAGTATTCTTGCCAGAAAAATCTCATGGACAGAGGAGTCTGGTGGGCTTACAGTCCATAGGGTCACGGAGTCAGATATGACTGAGTGAGCACACAGGCATTGTTAGGTACATACAAGTTCAGAATTGCTATATGTAGTGATCCTCTTGACATACTTAGTTTTTAAAACATAAAATTTGTTTACTACAATGGTAAAGTTACATTAGCTTTTTTTTAGTTAGTATTTTCCTCTAATTTTTTTCTATCTCTTACAACCTTTCTCCACATGCCTTGTACATTGTTGGATGTAAAAAATCTATTCTTAGGGTCCTTTCTCTTTTAAATGAATGATATAGTCCATTTATATTTGCCATCATTTATGATATATTTGGATGCACGTCCACCATTTTATTTTTTTCTATTTAACATATAATACACATTCCAAATTCACTGCAGATGGTGACTGCAGCCATGAAATTAAAAGACGCTTACTCCTTGGAAGGAAAGTTATGACCAACATAGATAGCATATTCAAAAGCAGAGACATTACTTTGCCAACAAAGGTCCGTCTAGCAAAGGCTATGGTTTTTCCAGTGGTCATGTATGGATGTGAGAGCTGGACTGTGAAGAAAGCTGAGCGCCGAAGAATTGATGCTTTTGAACTGTGGTGTTGGAGAACGCTTAAGAGTCCCTTGGACTGCAAGGAGATCCAACCAGTCCATTCTAAAGGAGATCAGCCCTGGGATTTCTTTGGAAGGAATGATGCTAAAGCTGAAACTCCAGTACTTTGGCCACCTCATGCAAAGTGCTGACTCACTGGAAAAGACCCTGATGCTGGGAGGGATCGGGGGCAGGAGGAGAAGGAGATGACAGAGGATGAAATGGCTAGATGGCATCACCGACTTGATGGACATGAGTCTGAGTGAACTCTGGGAGTTGATGATGGACAGGGAGGCCTGGCGTGCTGTGGTTAATGAGGTTGCAAAGAGTCAGACACAACTGAGCAACTGAACTGAACTGAACACATTCCTTTTTATTTTCCCCTTTTTACCTTCTATTGAGTCATGTCCCTCGATTCTCTTTTTACCCTTTCGTTTCAACAGGTTGGATGTTATATATCCCGGGATTCTGCAGCTTCCCTGGTGGCTCAAATGGTAAAGAATCTGACCTGCAATGTAGGAGACCCAGGTTCTCTCCCTGAGTCAGGGAAAATCCCCTGGAGAAGGGAATGGCTATCCACTCCAGTATTCTTGCCTGGGAAATCCCATAGACAGAGGAACCTGGAAGGCTACAGTCCATGGGGTTGCAAAGAGTCGGACACTACTGAAGCGACTTAACACACACATACACATATATCCTGGAATTCTATTCTTTAGCAAAATAATATTATGTTTTAATATGTTAATGGAGAAGGCAATGGCACCCCACTCCAGTACTCTGGCCTGGAAAATCCCATGGACGGAGGAGCCTGGTAGGCTGCAGTCCATGGGGTCGCTAGGAGTCGGACATGACTGAGCAACTTCACTTCACTTTCCACTTTCATGCACTGGAGAGGGAAATGGCAGCCTACTCCAGTGTTCTTGCCTGGAGAATCCCAGGGACGGGGAGCCTGGTGGGCTGCCGTCTATGGGGTCACACAGAGTTGGACATGACTGAAGTGACTTAGCATAGCAATATGTTAATATTAATATTATTACCAAGTCTACCGCTACTCCCAATAAAGGACTTTCGTTTATCATCTGCCACCACTATAGACTTACATGTTATTGTGTTGCTGCTACTTTAGATCCACCTTGGTTTAGTGTTCTCTCTGATAAAGCTATTAATAAGTTCTTAAAAACCAAGCAACCTTGGTCAAAATGTTTAAAGTCAATCCACAAGCTTACTAGGTTATTTGTTTACTGTTCCTTTTTTACACTGCAAACATTTCTTTTGGGTGTAATTTCATTCTTCCTGAAGTTTTTTACTAGATCCTTCAGTGAGGGTCAATGAAAGGGAAACATTTTTTCCTCATTCTAATTGTGTCTTTTACTCTTTTCACCTCAGTCTCTTAAAGAAATTATTCCATTGCTTTTTGGCCACTTTTGTTGCTGTTGAAAAATATGAAGTTAGTCTAATAGTTTGAGCTGTCTTTTTTAAGGTAAATTGTCTTTTCTGTTGGTTTGATTTGCTTTTTTCTTTGCCTCTGATGATCAGCTGTGCCTCTATGACATGTCTAGGTATGGCTTTATTTTTATTTATTCTTCTTGGTCCCTCTTTGAGAATTCATGTCTCTCATTAAATCTAATATTAATATGCCACTCAGTTTTTTTTTGGTTATTCTTTTCATAGAGTATCTTTTTCCATTTTCACTTTCAACCTATTTGTATATTTGGATTTAAAGGAATTCTCCTGTGATCCTCATATAGTAGAATTACATTTTTTTTTAATATAATCTATTCTGATAATCTTTACTTTTCAACTGAAGAGTTTAATCTATGAACACTTAAAGTAATTCAGTTCAGTTCAGTTGCTCAGTCATGTTTGACTCTTTGTGACCCCATGAATCACAGCACGCCAGGCCTCCCTGTCCATCACCAACTCCTGGAGTTCACCCAGACTCATGTCCATCGAGTCAGTGATGCCATCCAGCCATCTCATCCTTTGTTGTCCCCTTCTCCTCCTGCCCCCAATCCTTCCCAGCATCAGGGTCTTTTCCAATGAGTCAACTCTTTGCATGAGGTGGCCAAAGTATTGGAGTTTCAGCCTCAGCATCAGTCCTTCCAATGAACACCCAGGACTGGTCTCCTTTAGGATGGACTGGTTGGATCTCCTTGCAGTCCAAGGGACTCTCAAGAGTTATTGATGACTTATTTCTGTAATTTTGCTATTTATTCTCTATATTTCATATTTCTTTGTTCCTCAGTGTCTCCATTATTGCTTTATTTTGTATTTACTTTTTTGAAATGTGCCAATTTTATTCTCTTATTTCCTTTATGTCTATATATTTTAGTTAATTCCTTAGTGGTCACCTTGGGATTATTATTGGTATCTTAAATTTATAACAATCTCATTTGCATTGATACCAGCTGAGCTTCAGTAGTACACAGAAACTCATTATTATTGTCACAAATTGTATCTTTATACATTGTGGTCCATTAACATAGATTTAAATGGTTTTATGCATTTGTTTTTCAAATCATATCAGAAAAGAAAGAAGAGTTACAAACCCAAAATACAAGAATACTGGCTTTTATATTTCCTATGTAGTTACCTTTACTGGTGTTATTTTATGGCTTCAAATTATTGTCTGGTGTCCTTTCATTTTGGCCTGAAGCATTTCTTGTAGAGCAGGTATATCAGCAACAAATTCCATCAATTTTTGTTTACATGGTAATATCATCATTTCTCCTTCGTTTCTATTTATTTTTAAAGGTTCTCCTTCATTTCTGAATGGTAATTTTTGAAGGGCAACTTCAAATTTGAAGGTTATTGTATTCATTTCTTGAGGTTGCAAAAACAGAGTACTACTACCTACATGGGTTAGAACAACATAAATTTAATGTTTCAGCTGTGGAAGCCAGAAATCTGAAATAGACAGGTATGCAGGACCCTGCTTCCTCTAAAGATGCTTGAGTAATTATCTGTTTTGGGCTTCTCCTCCAGCTTCTTATAGCTTGAGGCATTCCTTGTCTTGTCTTGTCTTCCTATCTTCTTCCTGTGTCTCTTCACATTGTCTTCTTTCTGTTTATATCTGTATCTGTGTCCAAGTTCCTCCCTTTTACAAAGACACTAGTCATATTGGATTAGGTCCACTCTGATAACCTCATCTTTATTTGACCATCGGCAAGGACCTTATTTGGAAATAATGTTTGGAAATAATGAAATCATGTTCACAGGAACCGGGAGTTAAGACATCACCATATTTGGGGGGTACATAATTCAACCCATAACAGATAGCACATTTAAAAGATGGAATTTTTGGTGGATAGTTTTTTTTTTTTCTTACCCCCTTTAAGGACTGTAAATACATCATTCCACTCCCTCAGGTCTCCATGGTGTCTGATGAGAAATTAGTTGTTAATCTTATTAAGGGTCCCTCGTACAAGATGAGTTACTTCTCTCATAACTTTCAAGACTTTCTCCTGTCTTCATCTTTAGACAGTTTGATTATAATGTGTCTCAGAGTGGATCACTTTGAGTTTATCCTACTTGGCTCCTTTTGGATGCATAGATTCCTATCTTTTACCAAATTTGGAAAGATTTTGGCATTATTTCTTTGAATATTCTTTCTGTCCCTTTCTCTCGTTTTTCCCCTTTTGGGACTCTGCCTATGTTAGTATGCTTGATGGTGTCCCATGGGTCTGTTAGACTCTGTTCATTTTTTCTTCATTCTTTTTTCTGTTTCTCAAACTGAATGGTCTCAATTGACCTGTCTTCAGGCTCACTGATTCATTCTTCTGCCTGTTCAAATCTGCTGTTTAAAAAGCTCTAGTGAATTTTTCACTTCAGTTATATTAGTTTTCAGCTCCAGAATTTCTATCTGGTTTCTTTTTAAACTTCTCTTTACTGACATTATATATTTGGCCCATGATTGTTCTCTTGGTTTCCTTTAGTTCCTTGAGCATTTTAAAGACATTTAAAGTCTTTGTCTAGTAAGACCAATATCTAGGTTTCTTCAACAGCAGTCTCTATTAATATATATATATATTTTCTGTGAATGGGCCAAACTTTTTTTGCATGCCTTATAATTCTTTGAAAACTGTGCATTTTGAATATAATAATATAGTTACTCTGGAAACCATATTGCCTCTAGAGTTTGTTGCTGCTGTTTGTTGTGAGTTAAAAGTCATTTGTATGTTTAATGTTTTTTCCTAAACTATGTTTTAAAAGATTGTATTCTTTCTCTTGTGTGGCCACCGATGTCTTTGTCTTTCATCAGCTTAATAATCAGGAGATTATTTGATGGGTATTTCCTTAAATATTGGAAACAAACAAGTCTTTGCAAATTGGCTTTATATTAGGGCACTCCTTTAATATCTCTCCAAGCTGTTTAGATCTCTTAGTTTTTACTTGCCGCTTGTGTAGAGCCTAAAGGTCAGGCAAAGACGAAAGCTTAGTTCTTCTTTTTTTTTTTTTTCTGGGCATGTGCTGTCCTAGATTACCTGGTAGAGGTGGAGGCTTTTCAAAGCTCTTATTTCTCCCATGCATCTCCTTCCCAAACTTCTGATCTGTCTACTTCTTGGAAAACCTTGCCCCAGGTTTATATTAGTACATATGCCTTTAAATGCTATTAACAAATGTTATCTAGGAGGCTGCTTCAGCCTTGAGAAAACTCTGAGGCAGGTGACACAAAGGCAAATCCCTGGCCAGTCCTTCAGAGAGCCACCAGATAGGTCAAGCACACAACTTAATTCTTTGGGAGCAAGATTTGTATTGTTCCCTCTGCCACCAGCAAGGAATATGGTCAGGAATGTGGGCTATCTTCATGTCCACTGACAAGCTGGGGATTGAGGGATGGCAGGCAGGTTAAGTTATAAGGCTACAAAATTCTCTTACCCAAATTCAATAACTTCTTTCTCCATTAAGCATTTTGTTTTTAATTAGATTTCAGAGCTCTGAAAAAGTTGGTTCTGACAGTTTTTGAAAGCCTAATCATTGCTGTAGTGGAAGGACAGAGATTTGGAATTCCCTACTCTGTCCGTTTGGTTTTTTTTGGCTGCACAGCATGTGGGATCTCAGGGGATTGAACCTGCACCCCCTGCATTGGAAGTGCAAAGTCAATCACTGGACTTCCAGGGAAAGTCCTACTCTGCCAATTTTAGTGATGTCACTCATTAAATCTGGAGGGGTCTCAGTTACTATCACTTTGAATATTCTCTATTCTCTTGTGTGTCTCCTTCTGGAATTCCTATTAGGTTTATGATGGACTTTCTCATTCCATATTCTATGTTTCAACTTCTCTCTTCATATTTTCCTCTCTTTATCCATCAGTAATATATTCTGGGTAATTTTCCCACATTCTTAGGCTCATTGCTTCCCCAGCTTTTGTCTAATATATTTTTAACCAATTTATTGACATTTTTATTTCTATAACCATATGTTCAGGTTCTAGACATTATATCTTGTAATTTTTAAAAAATCTGTCTATTCTGACCTCTTAATATCTTATTCTTTTCTTCAGGCTTTTATTTATGTATTTATAATTTACTGCTGCTAAGTCGCTTCAGTCGTGTCCGACTCTGTGCAACCCCATAGACGGCAGCCCACCAGGCCCCGCTGTCCCTGGGATTCTCTAGGCAAGAACACTGGAGTGGGTTGCCATTTCCTCCTCCAATGCATGAAAGTGAAAAGTGAAAGTGAAGTCGCTCAGTCGGGTTCCGACTCTTAGCGACCCCATGGACTGCAGCCTACCAGGCTCCTCTGTCCATGGGATTTTCCAGGCAAGAGTACCGGAGTGGGGTGCCATTGCCTTCTATTTATAATTTAAATGTATTATAAATTATTTTCAGACAGTTCTTTTATTATCTCATATTCTAAGGGTTCCAATCCTCCCATTTGTTATTTTTGCTGGTTCTTGATTCTTAGTCATGAGTTTTGTAGTTTTGAACTGTGAATTCATTTTTGATTGCCCCCCCCCACACACACACCCTTTTCATTATAGGGGACTGGAATGCAAAAGTAGGAAATAAAGAAACACCTGGAGTAATAGGCAAATTTGGCCTTGGAGTACAGAATGAAGCAGGGCAAAGGTAATAGAGTTTTGCCAAGAGAAGGCACTGGTCATAGCAAACACCTTCTTCCAACAACACAAGATAAGACTCTACACACAGACATCACCAGATGGCCAATACTGAAATCAGACTGATTATATTCTTTGCAGCCAAAGATGGAGAAGCTCTATACAGTCAGCAAAACAAGGCTGGGAGCTGACTGTGGCTCAGATCATGAACTCCTTATTGCCAAATGCAGACTTACATTGAAGAAAGTAGGGAAAACCACTAGACCATTCAGGTATGACCTAAATCAAATCCCTTATGATTATACAGTAGAAGTGAGAAATAGATTTAAAGGACTAGACCTGATAGACAGAGTGCCTGATGAACTATGGACAGAGGTTCATGACATTGTACAGGAGACAGGGATCAAGACCATCCCCAAGAAAAAGAAATGCAAAAAAGCAAAATGGCTGTCTGAGGAGGCCTTACAAATAGCTGTGAAAAGAAGAGAAGCGAAAAACAAAGGAGAAAAGGAAAGATATACCTATTTGAATGCAGAGTTCCAAAGAATAGCAAGGAGAGATAAGAAAGGCCTTCCTCAGTGATCAGTACAAAGAAATAGAGGAAAACAATAGAATAGGAAAGACTAGAGATCTCTTTAAGAAACTAGAGATACAATGGGAACATTTCATGCAAAATGGGCTCAATAAAGGACAGAAATGGGATGGACCTAACAGAAGATATTAAGAAGAGATGGCAAGAATACACAGAAGAACTGTACAAAAAAGATCTTCATGACCCAGATAATCACGATGGTGTGATCCCTCACCTAGAGCCAGACATCCTGGAATATGAAGTCAAGTGGGCCTTAGGAAGCATCACTATGAACAAAGCTAGTGGAGATGATGGAGTTCCAGTTGAGCTATTTCAAACCCTAAAAGATGATGCTGTGAAAGTGCTGCACTCAATATGCCAGCAAATTTGGAAACCTCAGCAGTGGCCACAGGACTGGAAAAGGTCAGTTTTCATTCCAATCCCAAAGAAAGGCAATGCCAAAGAATGCTCAAACTACCGCACAATTGTACTCATCTCACACGCTAGTGAAGTAATGCTCAAAATTCTCCAAGCCAGGTTTCACCAATACATGAACTGTGAACTTTCAGATGTTCAAGATGGATTTAGAAAAGGCAGAGGAACCTGAGATCAAATTGCCAACATCTGCTGGATCATCTGAAAAGTAAGAGAGTTCCAGAAAAACATCTATTTCTGCTTTATTGACTATGCCAAAGCCTTTGACTGTGTGGATCACAACAAACTGTGGAAAATTCTTCAAGAGATGGGAATACGAGACCACTTGACCTGCTTCCTGAGAAATCTGTATGCAGGTCAGGAAGCAACAGTTAGAACTGGACATGGAACAACAGACTGGTTCCAAATAGGAAAAGGAGTACGTCAAGGCTGTATATTGTCACCCTGCTTATTTAGCTTATATGCAGAGTACATCATGAGAAACGCTGGGCTGGATGAAGCACAAGCTGGAATCAAGATTGCCGGGAGAAATATCAATAACCTCAGATATGCAGATGACACCACCCTTATGGCAGAAAGTGAAGAAGAACTAAAGAGCCTCTTGATGAGAGTGAAAGAGGACAGAGAAAAAGTTGGCTTAAAGCTCAACATTCAGAAAACGAAGATCATGGCATCCGGTCCCATCACTTCATGGCAACTAAATGGGGAAACCGAGGAAACAGTGGCTGACTTTATTTTCTTGGGCTCCAAAATCACTGCAGATGGTGATTGCAGCCAAGAAATTAAAAGATGCTTACTCCTTGGAAGGAAAGTTATGACCAACCTAGAGAACATTTTAAAAAGCAGAGACATTACTTTGCCAATAAAGGTCCATCTAGTCAAGGCTATGGTTTTTCCAGTGGTCATGTATGGATGTGAGAGTTGGACTATAAAGAAAGCTGAGCACTGAAGAATTGATGCTTTTGAACTGTGGTGTTGAAGAAGACTCTTGAGAGTCCCTTGGACTGCAAGGAGATCCAACCAGTTCATCCTAAAGGAGATCAGTCCTGAATATTCATTGGAAGGACTGATGTTGAAGCTGAAACTCCAATACTTTGGCCACCTGATGCAAAGAGCTGACTCATTTGAAAAGTCCCTGATGCTAGGAAAGATTGAAGGTGGGAGGAGAAGGGGATGACAGAGGATGAGATGGTTGGATGGCTTCACCGACTCAATGGACATGAGTGTAGGTAAGCTCCAGGAGTTGGTGATGGACAGGGAGGCCTGGCGTGTTGCAGTCCATGGAGTTACAAAGAGTCTGACATGACTGGGCGACTGAACTGAATGTAACCTGTCTTGTGATATCTGTTTATGCTTTGATTATGATTTTGCACTTGTTTGTCAGGAATCCCATGGATTTCTTTAGAATACTATCAAATTGGGATTGATTTTTATGCCAGTTCCCAGGCACTGTGTTTTCTAAACTTCATGAAGGTTTCCAGGCTGAAGGCAGGAAAAACTTAAACCAAATGTATACAAAGGGCTTCCCAGGTGGTGCTAGTGGTAAAGAACTCACCTGCCAATGCCGGTGACATAAGAGATGAGGGTTCAATCCCTGGATCAGGAAGATCCCCTGGAGGGGGACATGGCAACTCACTCCAGTATTCTTGCATGGAGAATCGCATAAACAAAGGAGCCTGGCAGGCTACAGTCCATAGGGTCACACAGAATCAGACATGACTGAAGTGCCTTAGCAGGTACACACACATACAAAGTGTAGGCTCAAGGTTCATATTTCTCAAGGTCTTTTTTGGTTTCTCCTCACTGAAAACTTAGGTAGAGATGAGTATGCTTTCTTGTTCCTCTGTATAAGGAAAAGGTGTCTCCTCTGTCTTTTCCCTCAGGGTACAATCTTTGCAGGATACTGGCCTTATGTGGGATTCTTGGTTCTAAATCTCCACTTTGCCTAGGACCAAGGCCGCATCTCTTAACTTGAGAATATGTGAGAATCCATGTTCAGAGCTCCTGGGCTAACACTTCACGGGCCATCTCCACCCACACTGAAGCAGCTGATTAGATCCCTGCTCCTGTTTCCCATTTCTGGCATCTGTGTGTTTCCCCCTTTTTTTCCTTTTGCCAACTCAGCCATTCAGTTAAATCAATAGTGTTTACATTCCCCCCTAATAGTTTTATGTAAGTACAGCAGGAGGATTTTCAGGGTTCAGTGATTTTTCATCTTGTGGGAACTACCAGTATCTTCTCAAGGACTTTGGCTGGAAATGTGTCCTCTGCTTATCCCTTTCCCAAGAGCCTTATATGGCCCTCTTTTCCTTTCTCCAGACCTGTGGGTCCCTGGACTCTAAAAACTTTTAATAAGTAGGCAGGACAGATTGCAGTTAGGGACTCGGACTCCACTGATAAAGCTGGGTTTGAATCCTTTTTCTGCCACTTACTACCTGAATTACCTGGGGGCAAGTTGCTTGGCCATTCTGAACCCATTTCGTGTATAAAGTGAGTGAAAACAGTGAGCATAGGACTCTAGAGACATGCTGTGATCGAGCAATGAACAAGGGACCTTGGGTTAGTTGGAAGTTAGGTAGGTAAGTTTTGCGATTACCCAATGGGCAAAGGTTCAACTCCATGAGTCTTCGCATCAGGCACTTTATTTTTCCTCTCTAGGAACAATCTAATACAAGATTATTACTGTCTTCATGTTACAGATGAAGAAACAGAGTCTGGGAGTGGTAACTTGCCCAGCTCAGTCCCATTCCAGTGAATGATTGCTTTGGGCTGAACATATTTCTGGGCTTAACATCCCTTTACAAGGATAGTCACTGGAGATCTGGTGGTACTTTAGAAGTGATTTTTCTTTTTAATTCTCATTTTATATGATTGATTTCTTTCTTGGATTTCAGGCGACAGGGTACCTTTGAAGTGATCTTTTCAGTCAAGTGTGCTGGCATAGGGGTTGGCAGGAACCACTGGCTGCTACACCCCCCTTGCTGCCAAGGAGAGCAAAGCTTCAGGAAAGCAGACTTCTTTCTTTGACCACCAGGTAGGGAAGGGGCCCTCCACCCTTAAGCTGAGCTTTTTGGAAGCCTTTTCTACCTAACTTCAGCTGCCCCTGCTCTGGCCCTGCCTGAAGGTGCTAAGCCCATGCCTGGAACACAATAAGAGAGATGAGGTGTATCTCTTTGTTCAGTCACTTTTCAAGTGCCAAGATACACGCGTGGATGTCACACCAGGCTCAGCCACTCCCCACCACCCCTCACTTACAGAAATGGGCCACAGGATGAAGGGCAGGTATCTCTGGATGGCGAAGGTGTAGATAATGAAGAAGAAGATGAAGATGGATATCTCCATGGTGATGATGAGTGTCAGGAGGGGGTGTACAGTGCTCCCCGTGAACATTACCAGCGAACCTATTAGGCAGGCCTGCCGGGAGACATGCCCTTTGAGCCATGGCAAAGGGCTCAGGCCACAGGAGCCCCAGGGAGCCAACTCCTTCTCCTTCCTCCCATCTTTGGACATCCCGCTCCCACCCAGGGATACAGGCCCAACTTACCAAGCTAATGAGCTTGACCTCAGCGTGCCCCACACTCCAGAACTCTTTATTGCTGTCCTTGAATTCCCACTTGTAACGGCGACACCCCTTCCTCGTTCCCACTTCATCCTTGGGCTGCTCTGACTTTTTCTTGGGCTCCTCTGGGTCTTTCTCGCCCTTCTGCGGCGGTGGCGCTTCAGCTTCCCCGGGTTTGCCCTTTTTATCAGCCATCTGACCGTGAAGTTCTCAGGTTCTCACGGCCTGCCCAACTTCTGCCGTCCCTGGCCAGGCTCGGCCTTTGCGCGAGCCAGATGCCCACCGACCTACTTAGAGGCCGCGCTCAGCCAACTGCCAGGGAGGAGGAGCGAAAAGCCAACGCCTGGCACCCTCCTGGCACGCGCCTGGTCTCGCCACGCGAGTCCCCTCCACCCGCCCCTGGCCCCCGGCCCCCGGCCCCCGCCCTCCGGCGGGCGGGACCCGCCAGGAGCACCGCGCGCATCTCCGGGCACCGCTAGCATCTCCATCTCCCGGCCGCCCACCCCTTGCGCGGAAGCCGCCGCCCCAACTCCGGCTCAGGTGGTGGTGGTAGTTCAGCTGCCGCGCTGAACTCCCCTCGCAACTTCGACCTCACGAGGCCTCTGGAGGCGGCCCAGGGCTGTAAGTTTACCCCGGCAAACGTAACGCGACTTTTACGCAAGGCGGCATGAACAAGCAGAAATACTACAGGTTTAGCAGTCCCGATTTTATGATCACATGTGGGCCGAAATGGGTGACAGCGTGAGAGCTCAGCGGCGAGAGCCGCCGGAGGAAGGAGTTGGCCGGGTTTTTTTTCATAGGCGTCCACCAGGGTTCCTCTGCGAGGTTGCTTTCGAGGATGGCTGCCACTGGCTGCGTTGCTTCACAGTTGCCCTTGTAGGTGCGTTTGGGCCTCCCCTTGTTGGTGTCCTTGTGGGTGGGGTGGGTTCCGGGGCCAAGGGTCCACTGGTTATCATTTTGATTCCCAGGGCTTTTTTCAAGTTATTCCTCATCGTCTTGGTGACCAGAGTTGCATCGATGACACACACGGTTGCTGCTGTGAGACATAGGGCCTGGCAGACACAAGACCAGATGCAGGAAGGAAAGATGGGGTTATTTTGCAGCTCCGCAGCAACCTGTGTTCCTTATCCTGGCGTGTGGGAGAGTGTGGGGAGGGGCCTGTGGGTGGCCCCTTGTCCCCCACTGACCCTCCACTATCTCCTTGGTGTCTGCCCACTTGGCTGCTGCAAGCCCATTGGGGCATTCCCAGAAAAAGGGTTTTTTGACATGGGCTTTACCACCAGGGATGACCTTGCCTAAGGCCTGAGGCCCTAGGAGGAGAAAAGGGCACTGATCCTAAGGGGCTCCAGGTGGCGGTGGAGTCCTGAGAAGGCCCCTGGATGGAAAGGACTCTTGGGCTATATTTGAAAGGGCAGATGGTTGTTTCCAAAGAGACAAACTGGGAGGAAGAGAATTCCAGGTACCCAAATGGGGTCTCCATCTGGTGTGGCTGAGACCTGTGGAGCTGGTGAGGGAGGGGGCAGAGTTGAGGCTGGGGAGGTGCAGGATCTGGGACTTCATCAAGAGGGGAGGGGAGGTTCCAGATTCAGGAAGCCCATTTGTTCCAAGATGAATGGAGAGTGAACAGGGCTTGAGGCAGGGAGACCAGTGTCTGTGTTGAGGGGCTTGGGGTAGGGGTGGGGTTGTTCCGACCCTCCAGGTAAGTATTGATGGAGACCTGGGGGTGGGAACTCCTGAGAAGGCGTGATGGCTGAGTTAACAGATACGGATCATGGCCTATAACACCCAAGATTCCAAGTACTCCTCAGTTCCTGTCTGCCTTGTATGTTTCTCTTTCTGTGTGTGGGTTGCTAAGTCGATTCAGTCCTGTCCAATTCTGTGCAACCCCATGGACTGTAGCCCACCAGGCTCCTCAGTCCATGAGATTCTCCAGGGAAGAATATTGGAGTGGGTTGCCAGCGCTCCTTAAGGGGATCTTCCTGACCCAGGGGTGGAACCCTCATCTCTTACATCTCCTGCATTGGCAGGCAGGTTCTTTACCACATGCACCACTTGGGAAGCGCATGTTTCTCTTTGTTGAGGAGTGGATAAATCGTGTCTAATTCTGTGACCCCACGGACTATAGCTTGCCAGTTTCTCTTTGTGGTCACTTAATCCCTGGCTACTTTCATGAACTTTTCCTAGGTAGGTCTTGTTGTAACTAATCTTGAGCTCCCTAAGTGGGAAAGGACTCAATCCCCAACACTGAGCTCAGGCCTGGCACAGTCCAATGGGATTGACAAATATTCACAGATCATAGGATGAATTTGAAGAACTTACAGTTTTTTTGGTTTTTGTTTTCTGGATTAATTTCTATTCCCATCACTTAACTTCTTGAGTCAAAGTCTCACCACCCTATTCCCCATCTCCTATCTTCTAAGCATTTAATCTGCCATTTCTTGTGCTCTTCATACAATGAGGATTTGTCCCAGCCTTGAGACCCAGGGTAAGGTATTTAACCTCCATTCCCTTATCTGTAAAAATGAGAGTTGTAAAGATTAAGACAGAAGATGCCTAGCCTAGTGTGGGAATATCTTCCTTGCTCACTTTGGCAATGCACTTTTTTTCCTCTACAATCATTTTTTTTGGAATACGTTTTGGCAACGTTTAAAAAAGTAGTGTGTATGATTTTCAGAAAAGTTTCCATAGACTTGTTTTTGTACTTATATGGAGAATGAGTATTAGAATGAAGATTTTCATGAGCTTAGAGCTTGTGCAACTTCAAGTCTCTGAAGAAATCAGCACAAGAAAGAGCAGGGGTGGTTGGTGGGGGGTGTTCTATAAATGAAATAATGATGGTCTGCTAGTTTCCCTTTTCAAAGAATCTTGAAATACTGATCTTAAATGGAGTCATGAAGGCTTCAACTTACCCCTCCAATATAGAACAAATGCCTTCTTTCCTTTTCTTGTATCGCCAAGATGGCAACTATTAAAAGGAACACCGCAGTAATGAAACTGTTGATAAGATCCTGCGACACAGAATTGAAAATTGTCAAGTTTACATGAAAATGTCATTTCATAAAGTCTTTAAAGTAGTCAGTTACGTATCTAAGGATGAATGCCTTTTAAAAACTTTCCCTTTGGTTAATATTAACAGGAATGAACCCTCAGCAGCATAATTCTTATATCTTCCAGAGATGTGAGTTTATGTGATTATAAGGTCCTGGATAGGACTGTCAACAGAAAGGGGTTTAAATTCTTCATTAAAGAATACTCTTTTTATAACATTTTTTCCATCAGGCTTTTTAAAGTGCATAGGAAAATGGGCAAGAAAAAAAACCCAGGGGTCTGAGGGCCTGACCCAGACTGACCTGCCATAAATACAATCTTATTGAAGTTTTGTATTTTAACTTAATGTAAATTCTGCATTCTATTCCATAATACGTTTGTTTTAATATAAAAATAAAAATTTAAATTAACATTCGACTGATTTAATTCCACTCCCAAATCTGCAGATCACTAGAACTGAAACTTTGGAAGTTGGATTGTATTTATTCTGTAGGATCACACATCCCAAGACAGGAACCCATTTGAGGAGCTGACCTGGTATTCTGGAGTGAAATTGACTTTCTCTCTTTCCTAAAACATGGCCAGAATTGATTTGTCCTGACATCTATAGGCTATTTTTGTCCTTCTTTTTGGATGTCAGTACTGGAGCCCTGCCATCTAATCATATTGGGTCTAAGTGGAGCTCCATGGTGTGCTGAGCATTTTCCTGTCATTATCTCATTTAACCCTCACCCTCCACAAAGCCAGTACTGTTAGAATCCTCATTTTAAGAGGATGTAACAGAGGCTTAGAGAAGATCGTTAAATTGCCGATGATTGAATATCTGCCAAGGAGTCGAATCAGAACTCAACTCACTATTGCCGTTCATCAGGGACACCCAAATGAGGAGGAAATGACCTGTCCCCCTAGGTTGGAAGTGCAGCACCTGTCTTTGGCATTTTCTGTGGAATGAGTAATGGAGGGTCAAAGTGCCATGGGGCAAGCAAGGTGAGGGTGTTTTTTTGTTGATCAACTCTTTTGGCCTACCAAGTACAAGATGTATGACCTGGGGCATGTTTTATTGCCCCTCTGTGCCAACAGGCTAATTTTTTTTTCAGCTATGCTGCATGTGGGATCTTAGTTCCCCGACTAGTGATCCAACCCATGCCCCCAGCAAAGGAAGTACGGAGTCTTAAACACTGAGCCGCCAGGGAAGTCTCCCAACAGGCTCATGGTGAATATGGGGATAATGATTGGGATTCATTGACTTCATCTGAGGATTAAATGGCATAATGAATCTGAAAGCATCAGATGAGGTACCTGGCATCTAGTTGATAGTGGGAGTGCATCAAAGTGCAGATTCCTGATAATCTGCCCTCAAAATGTGCACAGAGAGTAAATATTCCGTGAACTCCAGGTGTTCTTCCTGTTGAGATTGGTGAGCAAAGAGCCCTATTGTGGAATGGGACTTGCTTCTTAGAAAGGCACTAATGTTTGCTATTTGGGCACATGAGAGGTAACACTGGTGGGGGCACACTGGTGCAGGGCTGGTGAGGGATGGACGTCAGTTCCACTTGAGTTCTGTAGGCTGAGTGAGAGGTCTGCCCACAGTTGGGCAGGTACAATGGTTTGCAACTTTGCAGGAAGCATACGTAGCACCTGAGGATTGTATAAACCAAGATATTCAAAGATGTGAACAGGGACATTGAAGCAGAGTGTGAACTTTTAAAAATAATAATTAACTGTTGTCTCCATCATTGAGAATTTGGATGAAGGTGCATTAATAATAATAATAAATGCAGACTTGATCTCCCTAGTCAATCATTGACTGCCTCATCAGAATTCCATCTCCTCATTGGACTTTTGGACTCTTGCCAGGAAGTGCTGTCCCGAACTGTCTCTTGGTGGTAGTGCTTGCTTTGTGTGGAACATTTCTATCATAGCTCACATCTCGTGAGCACTTGCTATGTGTTGCATACTGTGCCAGGGTGTTCATATGTGATCTCATTTGATTCTCACAGTAGACTCTTATCATCCCCAGTTTACTGATGGGTAAGCGACTTGCCTGGGGTTGCTCAGCCAGTAAGTGGCTATGGTCCTCCTCACTCCAAGGGCCTTCTCCTGACTAACCCCACTCCCTTTTGCCTTAGACACAGACCCTCTAAGTTGGCCTCGTGTTTGACAGAGAGAAAAGTATGTCTTCTCAGATGGAGTAAAACTTCAGCTGAATCTTACCACGTGCAAAAGCACTTCTAGTTTCCCCATAAATACCATCCTTACTCATCATCTTTCTCTTTCTCTCTTTGACTAAATTACCTTATTGACTCAAAGAGTTGCCTCTGATGAAATGATAGGTTTGTGACTTGACTATTATTTTTCCATAAAGTGCCCAAACTGTTCCCAGAGATAACAAAATTGTGTTAAATTAAAATTGGGAAAAAAGATGCTTTGATGGTGAACGGTTATTTTTTTTTTTAATCACTGAATATTAGGAAGGAGTCAAACATCTTACAATTTGTTTCACGAAATGTGGTATTTGTTAACAAGAATGTATATGCAATAAACAGTACATGGTATTTGACTAACAACAACTTTCATTGGTTCCGTTTGTGCCTTGGAGCTCTCCAGACACATGGCAGAACCTAATCAGACATCACCACAATTGTTTTTCATTAATTTGAAGGGGACATTCTTTTACTTATAAAGATATTGCTGAGAGTTTTGGAATCATCCCTTTGATAGAGTTTTAAGTAAATATGTTTTATTATGTTTTTTTCTAAATTGTTTTCTATTGGAAAAAAAAACCCAACTTGACCAGAATTCAGTTTCTCTGACTGTGTCAGGAAATATATATATTTTTTACAATGTAGAAGTGTTAGTTCGAATCAGTTCAGTTCATTTGCTCAGTTGTGTCCGACTCTTTTCGACCCCATGAACCGTAGCATGCCAGGCCTCCCTGTCCATCACCAACTCCCAGAATTCACCCAAACCCATGTCCATCGAGTCGGTGATGCCATCCAGCCATCTCATCCTCTGTTGTCCCCTTCTCCTCCTGCCCTCAATCTTTCCCAGCATCAGGGTCTTTTCAAATGAGTCAGCTCTTCATATCAGGTAGCCAAAGTACTGGAATTTCAGCTTCAACATCAGTCCTTCCAATGAACACACAGGGCTGATCTCCTTTACGATGGATTGGTTGGATCTCCTTGCAGTCCAAGGGACTCTCAAGAGTCTTCTCTAACACCACAGTTCAAAAGCATCAATTCTTCAGTGCTCAGCTTTCTTCACAGTCCAACTCTCACATCCATACATGACGACTGGAAAAACCATAGCCTTGACTAGATGGACCTTTGTTGACAATATAATGTCTCTGCTTTTTAATATGCTGTCTAGGTTGGTCATAACTTTCCTTCTAAGGAGTAAGCATCTTTTAATTTCATGGCTGCAATCACCATCTGCAGTGATTTTGGAGCCCAGAAAAATAAAGTCAGCCACTGTTTCCCTATCTAGTTGCCATGAAGTGATGGGACTGGATGCCATGATCTTCGTTTTCTGAATGTTGAGCTTTAAGCCAACTTTTTCTCTGTCCTCTTTCACTCTCATTAAGAGGCTCTTTAGTTCTTCTTCACTTTCTGCCATAAGGGTGGTGTCATTTGCATATCTGAGCTTATTGATATTTTACCTGGCAATCTTGATTCCAGCTTGTGCTTCATCCAGCCCAGCATTTCTCATGATGTACTCTGCAAATAAGCTAAATAAGCAGGGTGACAATATACAGCCTTGACGTACTCATTTTCCTATTTGGAACCAGTCTGTAGTTCCATGTCCAGTTCTAACTGTTGTTTCAAGAGGCAGGTGAGGTGGTTTGGTATTCCCATCTTTTTCAGAATTTTCCACAGTTTATTGTGATCCACACAGTCAAAAGCTTTGGCATAGTCAATAAAGCAGAAATAGAAGTGTTAAAATGTGGGCTATTTAGAAGACAGTGATTATAATTCATACTTTTCTTGGGTTTACTGATAGATGACACTGGACAAGGGTGGGTTAAGTTGATAATGAAATCTAACAGAGAAGATAGTGACTCCAACACAGGTAGGTTGAGGAAAGCTGGGCCTGGCCCACCCCCTGGGGGCTCTGCATCACACTCTGGGGTCCCATAGCTATCCAAAGAAAAGAGAAAGTTCTCCTCTAAGGAGTGAAGTAGCAAAAGGGGGCCTGGCTTTACCAGGGTTGACTGAAGGCCTGCAACCCTACACAGGCTGGCCTGAGCTGCCCACAACTGTGGAAACAGCTCCTCTCATGAGACCTTCCTTTCCGTGCTGAGGAGACCCTGCTCCTGCCTCTCCCTGAGACTCTTCCTGGACACCCGCCTTGGACCCCCCAGGAAAGCACAGGGCCTTGGGGCTCTCTTCAGCATTATGGCTGTAGACCTTTTTCTAAGAGGCCTCTAGTCCTCCTTGACCACAGCTGCTGACCTTGGTGCTGTGGAGCCCTCATTTGCCGACCCCCCAAAATGTGTACCCTGCCCTCCACCCCAGAATAACCAGTTCATAGTTTGCTCCACATCTTAAGGAACCATGAGAGAACTGGGTTCTTCTATCTTCAGAGAAGATAAAATTTAGAAAATGTGAGGAGGGCGAAGACATAGGAAAAAGGTTTGAGAGAAAACAGCACAAGGCAATAAGGGTATAAAGCCTGGAAAGAGTCTGGGCTTTAGAGTCAGACAGACCTGGGCTCAAATCTGAGTTTCCATGTGCCTACGTATGACCATGGGCAATGATCATATTAATGGTCTCTTTAATCTAATTTTCTCATCCGTTAAGCGGGCAGTGGAGGTGGTGGTGGGGGGCGGGGCGGTGATCACAACCTCACCGGATTGTTGTGAGGATGAAATAAGGCAATCTGTATGAAGAAGTACCTGGTACGTGGGATCTACTCAAAAACCATGACTTTACCTTCCGTTCTTGAAAATTCCATGGACAGAGATTTTCGTTTCCCCTCAGAAACCTCTCCATGGTTATAGGTCTCCATAACTGAGAGGCTTTTCCACGTGTCCAATTAAAACTGCTCACAGTTTGCTTGTTCTGCTTCCTGCTGCTCAGCACTCTGTTGGACAGAGAGAGCTCAGCGGCCTTTTTAGAAAATCCCTCAGATACTCGAAGAAAGTACTTTGAGTTTCAATTCAATAGCAACCATCAGCTACAAATTGGCACTTGCCGTCTGCCTCTACAAGGATTAAATCATGCAGCTGCTGATTTTCAACACCTCCTGGAAGGAGTTCAGGGTGGAGAGCAGAAATGAGGCCCTCTGTACTCAGGGAAAAACTGGCAGGACAGGTCCTCAGATAGATATTTTCAGGAGCTGATTATATGAATCCAATTCTTGTTCCTCTTCATATCTGGAAAAGCACTGAAATCCTTCACAGTGACGACTCTTCCTCGTGACTAGCAAAAGCGTCATGAGACTAATAGAAACTGTCTGGAAAAATATGTGCTTGATGGCATGTACTTCCCCTTCACCAGAGTCACATGACCTTCCCCCCTGCCTCTTTGGAGTAGTTTCTCAGAGCTACCTGAGATGCTGTCTCCCAAGCTGCAGCCCTTATTTGGCCCCAAATAAAATTTAACTCACAACTCACACGTTGTGCAATTTTTTTAAGTCGACACAACCAATCCTACTTTATGGTTAGAAAAAGGCACCATAACGAAGTGGAATGTGGAAGAGGTGTGAGCTCGTTCTGAGTTAGGATGGTTCAAGGTGCAGAGGATAAAAGGGTAAAAGCCACCCAACTGCCTCCTGGGGTCCACGGACGCTTTGTAGTGAATGTTTGGTTTTGTGGCAAGCCTTTTGTGATCTTTGCTTTAACCACCTTTAAACTTACAGGAACCCTATTAGACAGTTTCTATCATCATCATTCTATCATCATCTTTCCCTTCCTTGAATTTCCTAGATGGGGAAACTTGAGGCTAAACTTTTCACAGCTAGGAATGTGGCAGCGCCAGGAACTGGGTCTGTGTCTGTATTTGGACCAAAACCATGCTACGTCTCTAGTCTGTGAGGATGCACAGCCTCAGGCTCTGAAATAAATACTATTTTTCTGAGACCTCAGGAATTATCTTCGGGAATTTCTCAGCTGGTAAAAATGATGAGATTTGGGGGAAAAAACTACTGAAGAAGGCTATGCAATGTCTCTTCCTGAATTCCCCACTATATGGCACTCCTTTGGGAAGAGGGACCCTTAGCACACATGAAAAAGTTGACTCTTGCAATCTTTCAGAGCACACATGACAGTTTCCTAAACTTTGCCATGTTGTAGAAACACGCTTTTAAGAGGGATGTTTGTAATTTGTTAGAGAGGGCACTGTTTGAAAAGAAGGACAAGCATGTGCTATTTCATAAAGCAATATATTACTGAATATGGGCTTCCCAGGTGGCACAGTGGTCAAGAATGAGATTGCCAATGCAAGAGACACGCGGGTTCAATCCCTGGGTCGGGAAGATCCCCTGGAGGAGGAAATGGCTACTCACTCCAGTATTCTTGCCGGAGGAGCCTGGTGGGCTATAGTCATGGGGGTTGCAAAGAGTCCGACATGACTGAGCATGCACGGAGAGGAGAAAGGGATATTACTGAATATACTAAGTAAAATTTTCTTTAGGACCAGCTGAAAAGTACCACATGTTCACGGCCATAATCAGATGGAAGCAGGTGTGTGTATTGGTTGTACTATAGACAGAGGGGTTCCAGGAATCTTTCTGGACTTAGGCTAGCTTCTTCTCTGGGATTAGGGCAACACTGTCACAGCTCAGTTTTGTCCTCGTCCAAGAGAGATCCCTCTATTGTGCTCAGTGGAGGACAGCCTTTACCCTGGGGCTGAGGGCAAAGTTTATATGCAAATTATGAAAAGGAACACTTACAAGTAAGGGCCAATGTAAATAAGTCATCAAGTGGTGAAGGGTTAGCATATATATTAGAATGAAAAAAACAACGATGCAGGTTTCCAGAATGGTGATTGCTATGTAGGACTCTGGGGCTTCGGCAATGATGAAAAAAATGAATGCCCCTATGAGAAGGCCCTGCGGTAAACAAACAAACAGGATTTGTTTTAATGCAAATGTGCTATTAAAAAAAACAAAAAAACAAAAAACAGAGCAAAACCATAAATGGTCAGAACGCAAATCTGATTATATTGCAACGGCCTGTATTGTTTGGCACATACATGTTAGTTTTAAAATTCCTTATGTTTTTAAAGAAATGAAATAATACACACAAATAAAAAATGCACACAGTACAGAAGCTTCTTTCTCCTCCCTTGTCCCAACCCTAGTGTATCTCCTTAAAAGTAATCACTGTTAACTGTGTATATTTCATGCCAGAAAGAACTGTGTATATACAGGCCTGCTGCTGCTGCTGCTAAGTCGCTTCAGTCGTGTCCGACTCTGTGTGACCCCATAGACGGCAGCCCACCAGGCTCCGCCGTCCCTGGGATTCTCCAGGCAAGAGCACTGGAGTGGGTTGCCATTTCCTTCTCCAATGCATGAGGGTGAAAAGTGAAAGTCAAGTCGCTCAGTCGTGTCCGACTCTTAGCGACCCCATGGACTGCAGCCTACCAGGCTCCTCTGTCCATGGGATTTTCCAGGCAAGAGTACTGGAGTGGGGTGCCATTGCCTTCTCCTATATACAGGCCAAGTGAAGTAAATACATATTGATTTTGATAGAAAGAGTGAGATTAAAGTCCCACTTTTCTTTTTTTCCGAACCCTTGCTGATTATCCCAACATTTGTTGGGAAACACCACTGATCTGAAATCCAACTTTATCATATACTAAATTATCATATGTATTTGATTTTGAAACTCTTTTCGTCTATTGAGTTGCTGACTTCTTTTCTAGTACTTTTGAAATTACAAGCAACTTATTTCATGTTGTATTTTTGTCTGACTTGGACCCCCTTTCAGTACTCATTCTCAGGTTGTTTATGTTTCTTATTTTTGTCTTGATCAAGTTCCCCAAACTAAGCCTGTTGGTATTTTATTTGGAATTTCCTTTAACTTATAATATGGAAAGATTACAAAATTTAGTCTGACCCTTCAAGAACAAAGTATGTCTTTCCAGTTATTTTAGTGGCTTTTAAAATATCTCTCAGTAGAGTTTTAGTTTTCTTTGTATAGGTCTTTCAAATTTATTTCATTTAATCTTAGATATTTTACCATCTTGATTGTTGTTGTAAAGAGAAATATTTTCTTCTAAGTGCTTGTTTGCTCATTTCTACTGAGTTAGTAGAAATTATTGTGTTCTAGAGTGTTTCCCAGTCGATTTTATTTTTAGATCTTTGATCAGATCAGCTGTAAGAAATGATATATTTTGCCTTTTCAAATAGTCTTACTTATTCCTTTTTCCTGTCTGATTGTGACGACTAGTGTTTCCAGCAAAACACTGAATAACAGCATTGATAGTGGGCATCCTCTTTGTTTTTAATGGGAATACATCTTGCATTTTAATGGGAATACTTCTGAGGTTTAATATATATGATACTGATTTTGGGGTTTATTCTCTCTTCTTCCCTTGCTCACTTTTTTTGCAATCAGAGATGAATGTTGAATTTTGTCAAATGTGTTCTATACCCTCTTTGATAGAGTGTCTTAATTTTTTCTCCTTTTACTTATGGTGGATTTGTCTAACAGAGTCCTAATATCGAATTATCCGTATGTTTCTTCTTCATGATGTGTTTTTTAGAAGTACTAATGAATGTTTTCTGTTAACATGCTAATATTGTTGCTTTGATACTAGTAAGATTTCTACTGAATATTTACTTTTCTTTTTCTGAACTTGGTCAGGTTTGAGATCAATGTTACACTGACTTTATAAAAACAGTTTAGAAGTGTTTCTTTTTTCTCTATTCCTTGAAAACATTTGAATAATATCAGAATTGCATCCTATGAAGGTTTGAAAGGGTTAACCTGCAAAAAAGTCTAGGCCTGATAGTTGTTGTTATTCAGTTGCTAAGTCCTGTCTGACTCTGCATCCCATGAAGTGCAGCACACCAGGCTTCTCTGTCCTTCACTATCTCCCAGAGTTTGCCCAAACTCATGTCCATTGAGTTGGTGATGCCATCCAACCAGCTCATCCTGTCACCCCCTTCTCTTGCTCTCAATCTTCTGGGCCTGATACATTTTTGAAAGATACACTCATTTTCATCCCTGTGTTTATATTGGTCTGTTTTGATTTTTCTCTATTCTGGGATCAGTTTTGGTAACTTATATTTTCCTAGAAAATCAACTCTTTGACCCAATTATTCATATTTGTTTTGCAAAGTAACTCTTGTGAATCCTTTCAGTTTACAGCATCCTGTAAATCCTTCCCCTTTTACAGTATTTTCCCTTTCTGGTTTCTAACTTTAAATACATGTCCTCCCCCACCCCACCCCCCTTTTTCCTGTTATATGGACCAGTGGTTTATCCGTTTTATTGGTCAATTCTATTAGTTTTGTTTGCTAACTTACACTTTCCTGCTGTTATCTTCATTGCTTCCCTAATTCCCTTTGTGAGGGAAAACCTGAGAAATAGGAAAGTGAGGGATTGGGGGTGGGTGGGTAGCGTGCCAAATTTAGTAGCAAGGGTTGAGTGCGTGGGAGGAGTCAGGGGAGAGGGGGAAGAAAGGTAAAGACTGGCAGAGGGAATTAGGGCCGCTTCCCCCGAGGTGGCGCACCCCTGGGAATCACTCATTCCCGGAGGCCGAAGTCGGCCTGCCTCCACCCTCGCATCCGCCCAGTGGGTCACCAGCGCTCTCTGCTCACCAGCCTAATGATCTTCAAGGCTCCTGTGGGCGAGAAGAAAAAACGCTTGATGCTGTCCCTGAATTTGGGCGGGACTTTGGCCCGGCCCTCAGCGCGCTTTTGGATGGCCTCCTTCTCTTCTTGGCTGAGGGTCGCGGGGGTTGAAGGCTGCTTGAGTATGTATGCTGAGGGCGCCGCGCTGACGCCGTGCTCGGAGAGTGTGGATCCACTCGAGCGCTCGGGATGCGGCCCCTCTGCGATGCGTACAGAGCGCGCGGGAGGCCTCCCGGATTTCGAGGCCCTCGAAGGTGGGTTTTCCTTTTCAGCATCCATGGTGGACCCCTGGGCCTGGTGGTGTCCGACGGGCCCTGTGGCTCTGAACCTTGCACGGCGGCGGCCAGCCCTTCCCTGGGAACCAGCGTCTCGCCCCAACGGCTGCGCACCGCCTCTCCCTCGCGGGCGCACGCAGCTGTGGCTCCCCGCGGATAAACCCAGCCCCCCAGGCACCCTCGTAGCCACCAGGATGTGACGCCGGGGAACTCGAGATCCCCGCAATGCCGCCACCTCCGTCTTGCCAGCCAGCCGAGGGGAGTGGGCTCTGGGGACCATTTCGGGCCGTCCGGGCGCTTTCTCCTTCTGCCTCCCCACCCCCCAACCCCTTGGGCCCAGGAGTAGGAAAAGGGATCCGATCCGATTCAGGCCGGATTCCCAGCGCTTCCTTGGAAGTTACAGTGCCAGTGAGCGCTGGGCGCACAGTTCCTAAATCTCTTCTTCCAGCTCCCATATTGAGATGAAAATGAGAACTGCAGAAAGTGTGTGTTAGAAAAAGAGATATGTTTAATACTTTAGCATCGACTAAAAAGAATATAAATTTACAAAACTCATAGTTTGTCATGAGCATCAGTTTTCTGATAAGGACCACCTGGATTAAACAGCAGCTTCCGGTAAATAAGTGCCCCATCGGCAATACAGAACACCGAGGCCGCGAGTCCAAACACCTGAAACAGAGACGCAGTGTCACTGCTTGTGGCCACGGTCACACAGGTTTTAAGTGGTCTGCCTGCTAGCTTTCTCTCCTGTTAGGGTTCCCTATGCTGTCATCTAATACTAGAATGGGAAGAGATTTCAGAGATCATTTTATTTGCATTCTCAAGTTTCCCCAGTACCTTCCTAGAGAAAGGGAAAGATCATTTAAGTGAGCAGAAACCAATACTGAAGTGGTGTGGGCTCTGAAGCAAATACTTGTCTGGATCTCTTGCTCCCCGATATTACTGTTTAAAGCCCTACTGATAATATTTAGTTACTAATCAACATTTCTATACCCAGTGTTCAACTGTTCCATTTTTCTATTGCAAACTGTACCAGAGAAAAAATCAGGGTTACCATCAGCTCAAGATTTAAGCTGTGATAAGAACTTCGGAGAACTGGAGTGATGAGATGATCCAAAGTGACCTCTCCAAGGCTGGGCCACATCCGTATAGGGGGTGAGATTCTAAATAAGCCTCAGGAAAAACTGAGCAAAGGGAATTAACTGGAACATGGTCTTTAGGTTCTCTGATGGCTATCTGAGAACTGGCACCCGGGCTGCAGAAAGGGCTGTCAGTGCTATCACCGGCTCCATCCAACTGCCCAGGAGGTCTGGCTTCAGACTCTGTCCCTTTCCCATCCTGAATCTCAAACACAGCTTCCTAGGTTCTGACCATGCTAAGTATTTGGTTGCCCAAAAAAGTCATTCGGGTTCTTCCATAAGATGTCACAGGAAAACCTGAACCAACCGGTTGGCCAACCCAACACTTACTATAGATGCTTTCATGACTCTGCTACAGCATGCTGCTGGTTCCGCCACCAGTAAGCATCTGCCTCTCTTCCCCTTTATTCCTGGCAAACTGTGATTCCAGAGAGAGGCCCCGCTGCTGTTGCTTAGTTGCTGTGTCATGTCAGACTTTTGTGACCCCATGGACTGTAACCCACTGGGCTCTTCTGTCTATGGAATTTTCCAGGGAAAAATAATGGAATGAGTTGCCATTTCCTTCTCCAGGGGATCTTCCTGACCCAAAGATGGAACTTGAGTCTCCTACATTGGCAGGTGTATTCTTTATCACTGAGCCACCTGGGAAGCCTGCCAGAGAGAGGTAGCTGCTTCCTTTTTCTTGTGTCCATAGTATTCCACCAACAACTTAAATACAGCTGTTTGCACTTTTGTCTCCTGTATTAGGCTTTAAGCAACTTGAGGTTAGAGGTCACATTTAAGTCCAGAGACATCCAAAAGAAATACGAGTTACCAATGTAAACCACATAATTGATCTAAAAATTTCTAATTTCCACATTAAAAAGTAAAGAAAAAACAAGTGAAATTAATTTTAATAATATATTTTATTTAGCCTGATATAGGAGAAGGAAATGGAAACCTACTCCAGTATTATTGCCTGGAGAATCCCAGGGACAGAGGAGCCTGGTGGGCTGTCGTCTATGGGGTCGCACAGAGTCGGACACAACTGATGTGACTTAGCAGCAGCAGCAGCAGCCTGATATATCCAAAATAATATAATTTCAACATATCCATATTATAATAAAATTATAAGTGAAATATTTGACATTCTCTGGGGGGAGTAGTAAGTCTTTGAAATCCAATGTGTATTTTACATGTGCAGCTCATCTCAGTTCAGATCAGCCACATTTCCAGTGCTCAGCCACTTGTGGCTTATGGCTCTATACTTTGTCAGCACCTACCAAAGTGCACTTAAAGAATGAATCAATGAATTAATGAGGAAATGAAAGTAAATTCTGTGCCTCCTCCTTCTTTCTCCCAAGTTGAGGGATAAAACAATCTTTAAAGATAGCTAGGAGAAATTGCTCGGAGAAGGCGATGGCACCCCACTCCAGTACTTTTGCCTGGAAAATCTCATGGGCAGAGGAGCCTGGTAGGCTGCAGTCCATGGGGTCGCTAAGAGTCGGACACGACTGAGCGACTTCACTTTCACTTTTCACTTTCATGCATTGGAGAAGGAAATGGCAACCCACTCCAGTGTTCTTGCCTGGAGAATCCCAGGGACGGGGGAGCCTGGTGGGCTGCCGTCTATGGGGTCGCACAGAGTCGGACACGACTGAAGCGACTTAGCAGCAGCAGCAGGAGAAATTGCTGTTACAGCACTATCTCATTTCTAGGGTAATTCTCATCCCTTATCAAATTGCTTTCGGCCTAGTGAAGTGGAAAAGCCTTTGTTGTTGTTCAGTCATTAAGTCGTGTCTGACTCTTTGGAACGCCATGGACTGCAACACGCCAGGCTTCCCTGTCCTTCACCATCTCCTGGAGTTTGCTCAAACTCATGTCCATTGAGTCGGTGATGCCATCCAACCATCTTATCCTTTGTCATCACCTTCTACTCCTGCCTTCAATCTTTCCCAAGATGAGGGTCTTTTCTAGTGAGACGGCTCTTCACATCAGGTGGCCAAAATATTGGAGATTCAGCTTCAGCATCAGTCCTTCCAATGAGTATTCAAGGTTGATTTCCTTTAGGATTGACTGGTTTGATCTCCTTGCAGTCTAAGAGATTTTCAAGAGTCTTCTCCAGCACCACAGTTTGAAAGCATCAGTTCTTTGGCACTCAGCCTTCTTAATGATCCAATTCTCACATCTATGCATGACTACTGAAAAAGCATAGCTTTGACTACATGGACTGGATTCTGACATATGTGGCCACTTCTCCCAAGTGGCCCATACTAAGAAAAGATAAGGAAGTTGGAGGGAGATTTATTTAAGAAGAACTTTCTAATTCACTTGTCTAAATTGGAACCTAGAAAAGTCATGATTTTGAACCCCCTCTAAGAAATCTCAGAAGAATATCAGATGAAACTGTAACTAAATTACTTGACTCTCCTTGCCTTCCAAATTAAACTGATTAGCTTTTCTTCAAGCAGTGTTCAAGATAATCCTTTTGTTACAAGTCTTCCTACCACCCATTCCCTTACATGACACATGTTTATTCCATCTGTAGCAGGATCTGGACAAGAAATAACTGAGCTCAGAACTGTGTGTCTTTCCTTAACAAGCAGGATGTATCATTTTCTTGAAAGGGGATAGCTATGAAATTCATCCACCATTTGTTATTTTTGCTTGATATCAGGTTTCTGAGAGCTTAGTATTGTAACTTATTCCTAAACTGTAGGTTCTCCATTTAGTCTAACCCTGTATATCTGTGAGAAATACAGAGTAACCTCTTTATTTGGTTAACTTCAAATTTAGTGTGAAATCGTATTCCTTGACATTAATCAGGGCATGTGTTCATGCACAAAAATATTAAGCCACGAGGTACTGTGTACTGGGATAGGAGCCTCAAGGATGAAAATGGTCTAGTTTTCTGTTCCTCTATCTATTTTTCAAGTAAATTTGAATTCTGATCGAACCTGAAGGGAGAAACTGGAAAGAGCCTCCACTTACCCCTCCAAGGACTGTATGTGTTGTGGTTTCTGGGATCAGTGCCAACACAGATACAACTATCATGAATACTGCTGCTACCGCTGAGTTGATAATATCCTGAAAACACAGAATAGAAAGATCAGCATTGCATGAAGATCACCAACAGAATGAATCTGCTCCCTAAAGATTTTGAAAATTCCGTTTTTTAAAACAAATTTATTTAGTTTAAATAAATTAGTTTTAGGAAGTCAAACTGCTATTGTAAAATGACACGTATATTGTATTTGGTCTACAATTATGTCTAATGGGTATCTTAATGTATGACACACTAATCATTAATTCCTTATTAGGGCTTACTTGTTTTTTGTTGAAAGGTAGTTGGAGAGAGAACTCATCTGGTTAGGACTGGGTATGTCTTATGTGGAAGGTTTAAAGTAGAAGTCAGAATGCTTAGTTTTAATAAGTGTGGAGTGGTCTACACCATAAAACAACTTTATAATGTTACTCCAAATGCAATTAATAACACTTGGAGCAGGATAAACTTAATTTTCAGGAAAAAAAAAAAACTCCCACACATCTGTATGCAACAGCTGGCCAACTTATGCAATCATTTCTGATGATGTAGCTCATTCATGTAATAATTTCTTGAAATGAAGCATTTCTGAACTGTGGCTTTAAGAGGTGCAACTTACATTTGGAATGGATGTATACTGTGGAAAAGGTAAGTCATCTTTATTCTGGAATATTTAACACAGAAATCTTCCAAACCCTGGTAACTTAGAAAAGTAGTTATTACAAGGAAAACAGGAAGAGATTCAACGGGGACAGGGCAAGAGTAGATGATACACTTAGGCAGAAAAAGAGTCCTCGTCTGCAGGAGATATTGAGATTAGCTGTCCTAGGTTAATGCTCCTCTCTGCTGGGTATTTAGCTGTTTCAGGGCAACAGACCACACCTCTGCTCCAGACAGATAGCCGGCCTCCTGGTAGTAATTTGAGTAAGTGTATATAAATGGCTTCAGATAAAAAATGATGTTCTAGGAAGGGCAGAGAATAATGGCTGGGGATGGGGTAGTGGGGAGGGAAGGATGCTTCTGCCCCAGAATATCAGTGATCCTTAATAGTGGTTTCAAGCCTTGTTTTTCTATTAAAAACCGAACATCAGTATGCCATGGAGTAGACTATAAATTTAATTACAAAAATGGAGGTTTCATAGAAATTTTGAGCCTGTTCTTACATATCACCACAAAAACCTGGGTTGCCTCACTGTGTGTGTCCTGTCACTGGAGCACTTGAGGGGACCAGTCAGAGGACACCTGCTCTATGGACTGTGTTAGGTACTACACCTCTGGGACAGTGACATGCATCACAGACCTGTTGTGCAGGCGACCAAGCCCTTTCCTAATCAGTGAAGACAGTGGCCATTGATAGAAGTATTGACAGGTTGCCTTCCCCCTTCCTTCACCCCCCGTAGATTAACTGGAATCTTCTGCCGTCTTGGTGTCCTTCACTTATGTTACAGGCATTATTCCCAGCTGTGCTCCGGCCTCGCTCCTGTCGGCCACTCTGCAGGGACCTCGCTCTGTTCGTTACCCTCCTTGGTCCCTGGCCAGGTTTCTTCAACTCAGTGCTGACCCTCTGCCCACAGCCGTCTCCTTCCCTGCTCAGTCTAACTATCCCCACCACTTTACTGTCACTGGTCCACACTGGGGGCCTCTATTAATACAGTGAATATATATATATATAAATTTTTTCTGGGCTTTCTCGCCTTACTTGTAACATTAGTCACCTCTCCTTTCTTCTCGAAATGCTCTCCTCTCTTGACTTCTGGGACACGGGTCTCGACTGGGTCCTCTCCTGTCCTTCTCTGCCTATTCGCTCCTTCCTTTCACACCAGACATTGATATTTCCCAGTCTTGCCTTCATCTTGCTCTACTCTCCCTAGGAGCCATTTTCCCATCATGAGGTGATAACTCCCCCAAAGTTGCAGCTCTAACTTCTCTCCTAAGCCTCAGACCTGAACATTTCCATCTGAATGTCCCATAAGGCACTAAAACCTTCTATTTCTCAAGCTAAACTCATTATCCACCTCTCCCCTCAAATAAACCTATTCTTCCTCCTAAACTTCCTGTCTTGTTACCCTCTTAAGACGGTTCTTTAAATGGCAGCTCTCCTTGATTTTTTTCTGTTACCCAATCCTATCAGTTTTCATCAACACTCTTTCTCTCCAGGTACAGTTTTAACCTTGATTTAGGCCTTTCTCATTTTCATGTCTGGATTATGATAACAGACTTTTAAGGGGTCTATGAGACTCACCTCTGGTTTTGTCCCTCTTCAGGCCATTATTGACATTGCTACCAGCGATCTCCTCAAATATAAGCTAATTGTGTCACTCTACTTAAAAATCTCCCAAAGCTTCCAGTGGCTTTTGGGTTAAAACCCAGGGCACTCGAATTCTTGCATGCTCTGACCTCCTGCTGCTGCTGCTGCTGCTAAGTTGCTTCAGTCGTGTCCGACTCTGTGCGACCCCATAGACGGCAGCCCATTCTCAAGCCTCTACTCTTGCCCCCTCTCTGCTTTGTGGCCACTCAGAACTCCTGCAGGTCCTTGAGGGCCCAGCTTTTTCTCCACCTAGAACCTCACAGACACATTGTTCCCTGTACTGGGAGAACGCTCAGCCCTGTTATCAGTCAGCTGACTACTTTTCATCCTCCAGGCCTCAACTCAGGTGTAGTTTTCCTCAGGCAAGCCTATTATGATTTGGTTTCCTTCTCCTCCTGGGAACCTCCACACCATCCAGGGAGCACCTATTAATATTATACTGAATTGCTCATCGGTCTTTCTTCCTGGCTATATGGAAAGTCTGTTGGGTGCAAGATTTGTGTTTTGTTTTCTCAAAGAGCCTAGAATAGAACCTGGGATTAGCAGATACTTAATATTTGCTGAATAAATGATTTCATGGGCTCAAGAGCAGAGAGGAGTCTGGGTTTCATGATGGAGTGATAACTGAGTTGGCCAGATAGCATCGTTTCTCAGAGTACAGAATCAGCCCAGGCTGAGTCTCAGAGATTTTTGGAGACTACTTTTCAGTATGCTGCACATAGTCCATGCTCCCTCTCTGTGTATTCTGTGAAATTTATTTTCCAAGTTTATTACTGGGACATGTAAGAAGCTCCCGAGGATTATTACAGTTTGGGGAAAAAAATAAATGCTAAAATGTGCTAGTTTTATTAACCTTGGAAAAGCAGAGTGTGAAGAGCACTATATAACTTTTAGGGTGTAAGATGAACAGGATGTGACCATGTTCATCATCTCTTTGGGATAATTTAGCTGAGTCCTTTCTGCCACTAAATGATGTTACAGGACCACCTAAGGAAGGCTTTGTCATCTCCTGTCCAGACCTTACTGCAGTCAGGTCCAGCTCCACAGTGGAGAGATGCCTCAGAGATCCTATCCTTCCCCCAGCTCTCCACTTTGGGGACTTTCTCAGCTTGTGATTAGCCTGAAATGCTTATCATTGGCTTTCAAAAGTGGTTCCAGAAGGTGCCACCTTAAGGCATGTTTATGGTTTGAGAATAGCTCTAAAGTCCTCTCTTCCTTAATACGGGTTGAAGTGAAGTGTTAGTTGCTCAGTGTCCAGTTCCCGGCGACCCCATGGACTATAGCCCACCAGGCTCCTCTGTCCATGGGGTTTTCCAGGCAAGCATACTGGAGTGGGTTGCCATTTCCTACTCCAGGGGATCTTCCTCTGACCCAGGGATTGAAGCCGAGGCTCTTGGGTCACCTGCATTGCAGGAGGATTCTTTACCTGCTGAGCCACCAGGCAAGTCCTCTAATACAGGGTTATCAGCTTGGATACGAGTGCTCTGGAACTCAAAAGGATGAGACCAGTGCAGCTACCTGTCTGGCCAAAGGGTGGAAAGCCAGCACGGGTCTCAGAAAGGAGACCTAAGGACACAAGATTCTGGGGCTAAGACTTGAAAGAGGAGTGTGAAGTTGCTCCGGTTTTCCTAGAACCAGCTTATGGTCCAGGCTGACAGGCCAAGAATCTTAGCTAATATCTTCAATTGCCTATTTCAAGAGTTTCTGGACCATTTGGGCACTCCACTGGGCAGCTGTTCCTAAAGCTGTGAGTATGACAGGTAAAGTCCCTATGCTACTGAATAAGGTTCTACAAGATGAGTTAAAAATTATTTATCATCAATAATGACAGACATTTTAAAGTAAGATAACATTGTGCTTTATTCAGCCTCTAAATTATTTTGATTTTCCATTTAGTGATCAGGGATATGTAAGATGTAGATACTTGTGTATCTGGCTCCGTCTCTGTTCCCTAATTTTGAGGTCATATCAACATGAACTTCAAAGGGAGGTAAAGATTAAGAATGCGCTATGATTTTATTTGACCATGATCTTAAATTTAAATTTATTTTGATGATCTACCCCTAAGTGAATTGCCCTAACAGAAACATCAGCCGTTATCTACCAATAGATGGAGCTCCGAGGAGAATCCATGCTCAGCGGTTGCTCTGGTTCGCTGAGGATCTCCCCAGAGCACATTAGCAGTGGATAGAGATCCTCCTTCCTAAGCCTGTTAGAGATTCCTTAAAGGTTTACGAAAAACAACAGAGTTTATTAAAATGTCTCTCTATGGCAGGAAAAAGTAGTTAACAACGAAACTGAACACTTACAAGTAAAGGCCAAAATAAACAGCTAATTAATCGATCAAGTCTGAGTATATATAAAAGTATGAAAAAGAAAGTAGAAGCGACTTCAAATCCAGTGACGACAATGTACGGCTCTGGCGCTTGTGCTAGGATGAAAAGGGTCATAGATGTCGCAGCTAGTGCCTAGAGGGGAAAAAAACACGACCTCTTCAGTGATGATTGAACAAGTTTAAGCTGTAAAAATGATCGATTCTAAAATGTCAAAATAAACGGGTTTCTTCTTTATACACACACACATCTAAACGAGGCAGACTGAAATGTACGGGTGTCGACTTCTCTTCTCATTTTAAGAGAACTAGGTATCCCTTCCTGTTTTGTTTAATTAATTTCTCCACTTGTATGCCTAATGCCATCACTTCCCACAGCCATGCCCTTGATCTTTTCCCACTAAGTAGCTCGGTTTCCCTCTCACACCTTCACTCTCTCCTCCTGCCCTAGCTCCTTTCCTCATCATCTTATCAACATATCTAAGTTATCTTCTCTCTCTCTTTTTAAACAATATTTATTTATTTATTTGGCTGTGCTGAGTCTTACTCGCTGCATGTGGGATCTAGTTCCCTGCCCAGGGAATGAAACCGGGTCACCTGCATTAGGAGCATGGAGCCTTAGCCACTGGACTGCCAGGGAAGTCTCTAAGTTATCTTCTCTTAAAACATACACACCCCTTCCTTTCATCTGCTCCCCACAGAAATTCCCATTTTTCTACTTCTCCCTATAATGCTTCTCAAAAAAAGCCTGTGTACTGGCTGTTATAATTCCTTATCCTCTTCATCACTCCTTAACTTGTAACAAAAATCTGGACTCTACCGTCAAATTTAAACTTAGAATGTTGCTATGAAAAACACTGGGGGTGCTTCTCTGGTGGCTAAGTGGTGAAGAATCCATCTACCAATGCAGAAGATACAGGTTTGATCCCTGGTCTGGGAGGATCCCACATGCTACGGAGCAACTAAGCCTGAGCACCACAACTATTGAGCCTGTGCTCTAGAGCCCGGGAGCCACAGCTGCTGAGCCCACGTGCTATAACTTCTGAAGCCCACGAGCTCTAGAGCCCGTGCCCTGCAACAGGAGAAGCCGCCACAGTGAGAAGCCTGTGCACTGCACCTAGAGAGTAGTCCCTGCTTGCCGAAACTAGAGAAAAGCTCATGTGGCGACGAACACCCAGCACAGTCAAAAATAAAAATGATTTTTTTTTAAAGAAAAATACTGGGAAGGAAAGTTTAAAACAAAGTGTCAGAGAAAAACAATTCTCTGAAGAACCCTTTGGAGAAGAAAAGGGAAAAAAAAATCTGATACATCACTTTTTAACGTATTTTCTCTTATCTAAACATAATGCAATCAGAATGAACAAAAACGTAAGTGAAAAAAACCCAAGATAATTAATCTAATTTCCTCATTTCCAAACGAAGATATAGAAAAGAGAAATGATAAGTGACTTAAAGGAAAAAATAAGCTGGTCAGTCCCTGAGAGTCTGTTGATGTTGTGATGTTCTTACAGGAGATACAGCTTTATCCGAAGTCTCTGTGTACTTGGAAAATGATTTTGGCAGGAGTCTTTGCTGACTAGACTTTTATGATCAATCTGTCAGCATCCACATTCTCTTTTTAACCTTGGATCTGTGTAGGCTACTTATTTATAATTCTATCAGTTACTTTGTTAGTGTAAAAGTAGCTTACTTTGAAACTTCTAAATTGGTCAGTTTTTTTTACAGTAAATGTAACTAGTTACTAAATAATGTGTTCTTTATAATTAATATAATTACTATCAGCAACATATCTCAAATCACTTCATTTACTCTACTGAACCAAATAAGGTCTTGAGTTCATGGGTTATGAAATCAAGGGTCACTTTTTCAGTCCGCATCATCTGTAACCTCAGAATTGGGCACATTTCCCATGATTTCAATCACCCTGGGTTCTCCCCCAATTCATACTTACAGCTCTTATAATTTTCCTGTCTCCTGGCCTTCGTTTTCAGTTAATTTTTCAACATTTCACTAATATCTCAAACATTTCATCTCTCTATGTAGACTGCTTTTGCCAAGATCATCAATGATTTCAAAATTACTAAATTTAACAAACATTTTTCAATCCTTATGTTACTGGACCCCCATGACTTACTTGCTATTGGCTTTTTCCTACTTTTCTACTCCTTGACTCCCATGTCACCTCTTTGAGTTCTTATTCCTCTGAAACTATTCAGCCTTGGTGGGCTTTCCTTTTACGCATCACTTTAAAATCCTGACATTTGTTTAGATTCTATCCACAACCCGCTCAACAAATCTGAGTCTCTATCCCAGGTGTATCTTCAACATCTCACACATAAACAGCCATTTAGAACATCTGAATAACCTACAGGAATCTTCAGTTCCCCGTGGGCAAAACTGATGTCACCTTGTCCCTTGCTCCTGTATTCACTATCTTAATTGGTGATGCGACCAGCTATCTTTTCACCTGCCCTGGAAACCTAAGATCACTGCTCCAACTCACTGCCCACAACAGACCAGTCATCAGGTCCTGCTGACTTAATGCCTAAACATTTTGGGAATCCACTTAGTCACTCCAATTACTGCTCTTCAGTATCTTTTCCTTGAACTAACCTGACAAAGGTACTACAGTGAAATTTCTAAAATGAAGATCTGTGCAACGCTCCACCTGTTTAAAACCCTTCCGTGGCTCCCCATGGTTTTCAGAATAGAGCCTCCCTTCACCATGGGGTCCAAATCTTCCATGACTCAGCTCCTGTCTACTTTAGCAAAGAGCTGTTAACAATTTATCTACAGGATAATTCCAGTGTTCAATTCTCAGTCCTCATCTTATTTGAACTGTCATCAGTATTTGTCACAGTTGATCATTCTCTTGAGAATTTTCTTCATTTGGCTTCTAGGACACCGTACTCTTGGTTCCTCTCACTTCCCTAATTGCTCTCTCTCTCATTCTTCTTTGGTTTTCTCTGGTAGCTCAGATAGTAAAGAATCTGCCTGCAATGCAGGAGACCTGGGTTTGATCCCCAGGTTGGGAAAATCACCTGGGAAGGGAATGGCTTCCCACTCCAGTATTCTGGTCTGGAGAGTTCTATGGACAGAGGAGCCTGGCAGGCTACAGTCCATGGGGTCACAAAGAATCGGACATGATTCAGCAACTTTCACTTTCATTCTTCTTTGCTGGTTCTTCCTTCTCTCCCCAACCTCTTAATGTTAAAGTGTTCCAGGGCTCAATCCATGGTCCTCTTCTCCACTCTATGTACAATCACCTCCTGATGATCTCATCAATCTTGTGATTTTAAATACCTCTATTTCTGCAGTGGCTTCCTGGTGGCTCAGTGATAAAGAATATGCCTGCAATGCAGGAGTTGCAGGAGATTTGGGTTCGATCCCTGAGTCGGGAAGATCCCATGGAGGAAAACACGGCTACCCACTCTAATATTCGTGCCTGGAGAATCCCATGGACGGAGGAGCCTGGTGGGCTACAGTCCATAGGGTTGCACAGAGTCGGACATGACTGAAGGGACTTAGCACACATTTCTGCAGTGCCAATCTCTCCTACAATCCAAATGCCTATTCAGTATTTCCACTTGAATGTCTAATAGACATCTCTAACAGTGAAATCCAAAGTTGAGCTTCTGTTTTTCTGGCTACATCTGCTTTACAGACCACAGGCTTTCAGTGGATGGCAGTTCCATTCTTCCAGCTGCTTAGGCCAAAAACTTTGGTGGGATCTCGGACTCCTCTCTCTTTTTCATACCACACCTGGTTCATCAGCAAATCTTGTTGGGGCTACTTTCAACATATATCCCAAATGTGACCATTTCTTATAACCTAGTCTGCTAGAGGCCTGGTCTGAGCCACAGTCATCTCTTGCCCAGATTACTGCAATAGCTCTAACTGATCATCTTTTTTTCTACCCTTGCCTCTGCAGGAATCCTCCCGTCCCCCAAACCCCCAGCCCCCAGTCTACTGTCACCATAGCAGCTGGTGCACTTTTTAAAATGTTAGTCAGATCATAAAAAACTTTATTCAAAACCTTCATCTCCCACTGTCCCCATGTCACTCCACCCCCACTCCACTGGTTTTCTCGCTTCTCCTTGAACACTTCAGGTACATTCCTGCCGTAGGGCCGTTGTACTAGGCGTTCCTTTGCCTAAAACACATCTTCCTTCATCTTGGGTTGGCCAAAAATTTGTTTGGGGTTTTCTGTAACATCTTATGGAAAAAAATGAGCAATCTTTTTGGCTAACCCAATGTATTCATAGTTAACTCTCTCATCTCACTTAACGCTTCACTCAGAAGTCATCTCAACAGGGCCTAATCTGACCATTCTAGTCTTGCAACCTGCAACCGTCCTCTCCAACACTTCCTTCTCTTGCACTCTCTTACCTGGCTTTAGTTTTCCCTTGTTCCATAGCACCTACCCCCTTCTAGAATAGTACACCATTTATTTATTTTTTCTGTTTGTTGCTTTTTTTCCCTCCCTCCCACCCCAATACATAAACTCCATGAGTACAAGGATCTTTGCTTTGTTCCCTGATACTTCCCAAGAGCCAGAAACAGTGCCTCGCACATGGCAGGCTTTCAATAAATATTGTTGAATGGAAAAAAATAAGGCAGCACTCAACTTGTTATGGATTCTTATAAATCATGCTTTTTTTTTTTTTTGCCTCCAAGCCTTTACTCAGGTGACTGTCCCTTAAACCCTACCCATGTCCCCCTAGGAAGCTTCCTGATACCTCCTTGATTAAATGCCTCATTCTGTGCCCTAATTTCATCTTATCAAACCAAAACTATCTGCTTGTGTGTCTGACTCTGTCTAAACTGAAGGACCCCACGAGTCAGGGACTTTTGTCTTGGATGTCTGTTGTTTCAAGTCCTAACTCAGGGCTGAGAAGACAGGAAATATTCAAAATGTTTGTGGAGGAAATTCGTATGTCAAAAATCAAAACTTTCTCACAAAATTCTGTTTCTCCTCCAGTGTTCCAGAGCTTTCAGAACCCCAGAACTTCCAGTCACTTCTTTCCTGATTATTTACTCCCAACCCAAAGGAATTTCTCTGTTCTTTGAAGTGAAAGTGTGTTAGTCACCCAGTCATGTCTGACTCTTTTCAACCCTGTGGATTGTAGCCAGGTTCCTCTGTCTGTGGAATTCTCCAGGCAAGAATACTGGAGTAGGTTGCCATTTCCTTTACCAGGGGATCTTCCTTACCCAGGGATCGAACCCAGGTCTCCTGCACTGCAGGCAGATTCTTTTCGAGGGGTTCTGAGCCACCAGGGAAGCCCTTTGAACTCGAGTAGTTTTCTAAACCTCCCTTCGGCCTTCTGACTTGCAGTATGTTATATTTTTCAGAATCACAGACTTTGGTGCAGAAGGGCTGTGCATGCAGTTTGTCCTGCCCACTCACCTGGAGTTTGAGCTGCCATTACAACAGGCTCACCAGGTACTTGCCTGCACCTGGTACCTCTTCTGTCTGGGAATGTACTGCCTTCCCAAGTGGCCACTTATTTTGGCACTTTCCCAATAGAAAACTCTTTCTCTTATTAAGCAGGGCTGTTTCCTTGTAAGTTTTAACTTTCTATCCCCTCTTCTTATAGGTCACCTCTTTAAAATTTAAGAATTATTTTTTTTCCTTCCCCTTTTCTTAAAATTCTTCAACATACTCTCCTATGATAATTTCCACTTCTCTAACTAGCCAGGTCACCATCCTCCAAATAACAGTCCATTCTCTCCCAAACCTCTATCCATAACTGGCTGCAATGTCTTGGAAGGTCTGACACCCCAGAAATGCCCAGTTCCACTGTCCTTGCTCTGGGCTCTATCAGCCTTGAGCTCACTCAGATCAAAACTTGTGAGTTATACTGTAAAAAACACAAGCACATGAAGATTAAACAACGTTTCTAAATAACCAACAGGTTACTGAAGAAATCAAAAGGGAAATAAAAAAACTGCTAGAAACAAATGATAATGAAAATACAACAACTCAAAGCCTATGGGATGCAGTAAAAGCAGTTCTAAGAGGTAAGTTTATACCAATACAATCCTACCTCAAGAAACAAGGAAAACATTGAATAGGCAACCTAACTTTACACCTAAATCAACTGGAAAAAGAACAACAAAAAACCCTCAAAATTATTAGAAGGGAAGAAATCATAAAGATCAGAGCAGAAGTAAATGAAAAAAATGAAAGAAACAATGATAAAGATTAATAAAGCTAAAAGCTGGTTCTTTGAGAAGATAAACAAAATTGACAAACCTTTGGCAGACCCATCAAGAAAAAAAGAGAGAAGAATCAAATCAACAGAATTAGAAATGAAAAAGGAGAGGTTACAATAGGCAATGCAGAAATACAAAGGATTATAAGAGACTATTATGAACAATTATATGGCAATAAAATGGATAACCTGGAAGAAATGGACAGATTCTTAGAAAAGTTCAATCTTCCAAGACTGAACCAGGAAGAGATAGAAGTTATGAACAATCCAATTACAAGCAATGAAATTGAAGCTGTGATCAAAAATCTCCCCCAAAACAAAAGCCCAGTCCAGATGGCTTCACAGGAGAATTCTATCAAACATTTAGAGAAGCGCTAATGCCTATCCTTCTAAAACTCTTTCAAAAAATTGCAGAGGAAGGAATACTTCCAAACTCATTCTATGAGGCCACTATCACTCTGATACCAAAACCAGACAAAGACAACACAAAAAAAGAAAACTACAGGCCAATATCACTGATGAACACAGACGCAAAAATCCTCAACAAAATTTTAGCAAACAGAATTCAGCAGCACATCAGAAAGCTCATACACCATGATCAAGTTGAGTTTATTCCAGGAATGTAAGGATTCTTCAATATACGCAAATCAATCAATGTGATACACCATATTAACAAATTGAAAGAGAAAAACCACATGATAATCTCAATAGATGCAGAAAAAGCCTTTGACAAAATTCAGCACCCATTTATGATTAAAATTCTTCAAAAAATGGGCATAGAAGGAACCTGCCTCAACATAGTAAAGGCCATATATGATAAGCCTACAGCAAACATTATACTCAATGGTGAAAAACTGAAAGCATTCCCCCTAAGATCAGGAACAAGACAAGGGTGTCCACTTTCACCACTATTATTCAACATAGTTCTGGAAGTCCTAGCTACAGCAACCAGAGAAGAAAAAGAAATAAAAGGAATCCAGATCAGAAAAGAAGAAGTAAAGCTCCCACTATTTGCAGATGAACGATACTGTACATAGAAAACCCTAAAGATAGTGTCAGAAAATTACTAGAGCTAATCAGTGAATTTAGCAAAGTTGCAGGATACAAAATCAATACATAGAAATCACTTGCATTTCTATATAGTAACAATGAAAAATCTGAAAAAGAAATGAAAGAATCAATCCCATTCACCATTGCAACAAAAAGAATAAAATATCTAGGAATAAACTTACTTAAGGAGATTAAAGAACTCTGCACAGAAAATTATAAGACACTGATGAAAGAAATCAAAGATGACACAAACAGATGGAGAGATATTCCATGTTCCTGGGTAGGAGGAATCAATATTGTGAAAATGACTATACTACCAAATGCAATCTACAGATTCAATGAGATCCCTATCAAATTACCAATGGCATTTTTCACAGATCTAGAACAAAAAATTTCACAATTCGTACGGAAACACAAAAGACCCCAAATAGCCAAAGCAGTCTTGAAAAAGAAGAATGGAGCTAGAGGAATCAACCTTCCTAACTTCAGATTATACTACAAAGCTACAGTCATCAAGACAGTATGGTACTGGCACAAAAACAGAAATATAGACCAATGGAACAAGATAGAAAGCCAAAAAATAAACCCATGCACCTATGAGTACCTTATTTTTGACAAAAGAGGCAAGAATATACAATGGGGCAAAGACAGCCTCTTCAATAAATGTTGCTGGGAAAACTGGACAGCTACATGTAAAAGAATGAAATTAGAACACTTCTTAACACCATACACAAAGATAAACTCAAAATGGATTAAAGTCCTAAATGTAAGACCAGAAACTATACAACTCTTAGAGGAAAACATAGGCAGAACACTCGATGACATAAATCAAAGCAAGATCCTCTATGACCCACCTCCTAGGTTAATGGAAATAAAAACAAAAGCAAACAAGTGGGACCTGAATAAACTTAAAAGCTTTTATACAGCAAAGAAAACTATGAGAAAGGCGAAAAGACAATCCTCAGAATGGGAGAAAATAATAGCAAATGAAACAACTGACAAAGGATTAATTTCCAAAATATACAAGCAGCTCATACAACTCAATACCAGAAAAACAACCCAATCAAAAAGTGGGGAAAAGACCTAAACAGACATTTCTCCAAAGAAGACATACAGCTGTCTAACAAACACATGAAAAGATGCTCATTGTTGTGCATTATTAGAGAAATGCCAATCAAAACTACAATGAGATATCACCTCACACCAGTCAGAACTGCCATCATAAAAAAATCTACAAACAATAAATTCTGGAGAGGGTGTGGAGAAAGGGAACACTTTTGCACTGTTGGTGGGAATTTAAATTGATACAGCCACTATGGAAGATGGTATGGAGATTCCTTAAAAAACTAGGAATAAAACCACCATATGACCCAGCAACCCCAATCCTAGGCATATATCCTGAGGAAACCAAAATTGAAAAAGACACATGTATCCCATTGTTCATTGCAGCACTATTTACAATAGCTAGAACATGGAAGCAACCTAGATGTCTATCGACAGATGAATGGATAAAGAAGTTGTGGTACATATGCCAATGGAATATTACTCAACCATAAAAAGGAACACATTTGAGTCAGTTCTAATGAGGTGGATGAATCCAGAGCCTATTATACAGAGGTAAGTCAGAAAGAGAAAGGAAATATCGTATTCTGACACATATATACAGAATCTAGAAAAATGGTACTGAAGAATTTATTTACAGGGCAGCAGTGGAGAAACAGACATAGAGAATAGACTTATGGACATGGGGAGAGGGGAGGAGAGGGTGAGATGTATGGAAAGAGTAGCATGGAAACTTACATTATCATATGTAAAGTACATAGCCAATGGGAATTTGCTGTATGGCTCAGGAAACTCAAACAGGGGCTCTGTATCCGTTTTAGAGGGGTGAGATGGGGATGGAGATGAGAGGGAGGTTCAAAAGGGAGGAAGGATGTATGTATACAGGCAGAAAGTGAAGAGGAACTAAAAAGCCTCTTGATGAAAGTGAAAGAGTGAAAAAGTTGGCTTAAAGCTCAACATTCAGAAAACGAAGATCATGGCATCTAGTCCCATCACTTCATGGGAAATAGATGGGGAAACAGTGGAAACAGTGTCAGACTTTATTTTTTGGGGCTCCAAAATCACTGCAGATGGTGACTGCAGCCATGAAATTAAAAGATGCTTACTCCCTGGAAGGAAAGTTATGACCAACCTAGACAGCATATTCAAAAGCAGAGATATTACTTTGCCAACAAAGGTCCATCTAGTCAAGGCTATGGTTTTTCCAGTGGTCGTGTATGGATGTGAGAGTTGGACTGTGAAGAAAGCTGAGAGCGGAAGAATTGATGCTTTTGAACTGTGGTGTTGGAGAATACTCTTGAGAGTCCCTTGGACTGCAAGGAGATCTAACCAGTCCATTCTAAAGGAGATCAGTCCTGGGTGTTCATTGGAAGGACCAATGCTAAAGCTGAAACTCCAATACTTTGGCCACCTCATGCGAAGAGTTGACTCATTGGAAAAGACCCTGATGCTGGGAGGGATTGGCGGCAGGAGGAGAAGGGGATGACAGAAGATGAGATGGCTGGAGGGCATCACCGACTCGATGAACATGAGTCATGAGTTTGAGTGAACTCTGGGAGTTGGTGATGGACAGGGAGGCCTGGCGTGCTGCAATTCATGGGGTCGCAGAGTCGGACACGACTGAGCGATTGAACTAAACTGAACTGAACTGATGACTGATTCATGTTGAGGTTTGACAGAAAACAACAAAATTCTGTAAAGCAATTATCCTTCAATTAAAAAATAAATTGATTAAAAAGCACAGTGAGATATCACTACACACCTATTAGTGTACTAAAAACATTTAGTTGTACCCTTTAAATCAGTAAGTTTTATCATATATGAAATGTCTCAATAAAGCTTGGGAAAAACAAAAACAAAAAACTTGTGAGTTATAGTAAGTAAACACAGCATTCTCCGAAACACCTCAGTGCATTTTTTTGTTTTTGGTTTTAATCTCATTGGCGTCTGAATGGTACAACTGCAGCAGCCTCACATGGTAACCTGGGTAACTGGTTTGGGGGTCCAAGTGTAGGCCATTCATGCAGGTGTGCAGAGCTTGCTTTATGAGTGGGTCTGTGAAGTGTCAGTCGCTTAGTTGTATTTAACTCTTTGAGACCCCATGGATTGTAGCCTGCCACAGTCCTCTGTCCATGGGATTCTCCAGGCAAGCATACTGGAGTGGGTAGTCTTGCCCTTCTCTAGGGGATCTTCCCGACCCAGGGATCGAGCCCGGGTCTTCTGCATTGCAGGCAGATCCTTTTCCGTCTGAGCTACCAGGAAAGATTCTCTGGAGAAGGGCATGGCAACCCACTTCCGGTATGCTTGCCTAGAGAATCCCATGGGCCGAGGAGCCTGGTGGGCTACAGTTCATGGGGTCTCAAAGAGTGGGACAGGACTGAGCGACTAACCCTTGCTACTACTACTGGGTACAGAAAGTCCCTGATGAAGACGACAGTTGTCCTATTTCTCTCCTTCTACCGTTCCCTTGTGGTTCAGCTGGTAAAGAATCCGCCTGCAATGTGGGAGACCTGGGTTCGATCCCTGGGTCGGAAAGATCCCCTGGAGAAGGGAAAGGCTACCCACTCCAGTATTCTGACCTGGAGAATTCCATGGACTATGCCGCCCATAGAGTCGCAAAGAGCAGGACACAACTGAGCGACTTTCACTTTCGCCCCCAGGGTGTAAGGCGAAATGCCTTCCCTTTAAGAAGGCCTTGATAGAAACAAAGTCGAGAGAGGAGAGAAGGGAGCAGAAGCTTCATACTCGGCAGCTTTATCTCCCAGCAGGGGAATGAGCTGGGACTTCGCCCCCCAGTCCTCCGGCCCAGCCCTCACCAATCGCAGCAGCTTCACGTGGCCTTTCACGCTTAAGCAGAAGGGGCGAGCCTTTGGTTTCGGTTTCAGGGTCTGCATTGCCCCTGCAGACCCAGCAGCAGCACTTTCCCGCGGGTCCCCCTATTCAGCGCACCTCTCTGCCAGGCCCTGCGCCAAGTCTGCAACGGCCACCCCGGCCACGTGCAGCGCTTCTAGGCTTCCCGCCCTGGCGCGTGCATGCACAAGTTACTGCAGCGACACTTGGGTGCACGCCAGGTCCCCCACTCCCTGCCACAGGCTCCCGTTCTGCGGAAAGCCGGAAAGCCGGGTTCAGTTCGCACTCTGCGTTTCCGCTAACCTACAGGGGAGCTACGAAGGCCAACTTCTCTCCACTCCCTACTTGTCTGTCCAGACGACCACATATTGATTGTACGTTTGATAAAAGATAAACAGCCATATTAAAATTTTTAAGATTTTATTTGAACAACAACAAAAATGATTCAAATAGGGCGGCGATCCAGTCTAACAGAAAGGCGCTCTGAAGAGGTGTATAAAATCAAAGACTTAAAGGCAGAAGGGAGCGGCAACAAGGAAATTGGTTATTGCAAGATTACTTTCCTAGGGGATGGCAGGTGGTTTATTAGGTTACCTAACTCAGAGGTTCCCAGCCTCTGGGATCTAATGCCTGATGGTTTAATCTGAGGTGAGGCAGATGTCATAATAATACAAATAAAGTGCACAATATTACAATAATACAAATAAAGTAAAAAATAAGTGTAACGCACTTCAATTATCCTGAAACCGTCTCCTTCCCTTCCTCCCCCGGGGCGGGGTGGGGGGGAGGTCTTCAACAAAACCGGTCCCAGGTGCCAAAAAAGGATGGGGACCGCAGATTTAACTAGTGCTGATCAGATGATGCCTGATTGACTGGAGAGCCAAAACTATAATTAAGTCTTGGTTGGTGAGTGGGGCTTAGCATAAGCGAGTCCTTTGGGTCCTGTTGTCTAGTTTTTTAATAGCTTCCAGAAGGATCTAGCATATTACAGTCCGGATCCTGGAAATGTCAAAGTTCAGAGAAAACAGCGCTGGCTGTGAAGCAAGATAGATGGGCTTGAATTTCAGCTCCACCCCTTAATGAATGCTTCGGTTTACTTTTTAAAAGTTACCTGTTTCCAAGGATCAGCTCGGCTGGGAGAATGGGAGTGACAGCACCCACCTATAGGCTTGTTGGGAAGAATAAATAACAGCGTGTGAGTTGTCACTGGTTCCTGGATACAACAGATGCTCAGTTAAGCAACCTCCAACAGTTAATTAGGGATTCCCTTGTGGCTCAGCTGTTAAGAATCCGCCTGCAATACGGGAGACCTGGGTTCGATTCCTGGGTTGGTAAGATCCCCTAAGAAGGGAAAAGCTACCCACTCATTATTCTGGCCTGGAGAATTTCATGTGTAGTCCATGGGTGGCAAAGAGTAGGACACGACTGAGCGACTTCTACTTTCAATAGTTAATTAACAAACCAGTCGCTGGTGTTATTGGCCACCCAAGCCCCGAATCTTGCCAAATCATGGGTTCATTCTGCCAGCCTCTGTTTGGCGGGGAGATTTCCAGGCTGCCAGGAGGGTGAAATGAGATGAGGTCTCTTTAAGAGTCGACGGGGCGGGGCGCGGCGGGGCAGGCTAGGGCTTCGGGCTGCGCGCGGAGCGGGCCCTGTCTCCCGGCTGCGCTCGCGCAGGCCCGCGCAGGAAGAATGGCTGGGCCTGTGGCATCCGGCAGCCGGGCTCTGCTGCTGCGGCCGCTGCGGAGCTGGGCTTTCCGGGTGCTGCGCCGCGATGGGCCCGGGAGCCCCGCTTCCTGCCCAGGGTCGCAAGGGGCGCAGCGTTGGGCGTGGCCTCGGGGTAACGCGTCGCTCAGTTTCCCTTGCAGGCATCCCGGATGCGGCTATCAGCCCCACTCCCCGCCCTTGGCTCGCGGAACCGGCGTGAACCCGAAACCCCTCCTTCCGGGCCCCGGGAGTTCCTTGGGCGGCCTGGGGAAGGGGCGGGGCGGTCGGTGGTAGGTGCCCCGGACCCTGGCCGGCAGTAGCGGGTGGCGCTTTGGGGCCCTGGGCCCGTCTCCTGTTCGGAGCTGCGGAACCCTCTAAAGAGTGGAAAGAACCTCCTCCCCGAGGGTTTCCGGTGCCATTCCTGGGTCCATTCTTTTGGCCTTGGGGGAGGTGCCAGCAAGCGGGGGATGGGGGAGTCGGTTAGGTTCAATGCCCTCCCTTTTCCATTGGGACTGGAGACCCTGCCCTTCAGAAATGAGAGCCCCCGTTGTAGCCAAGTTCTGGAGTTCAGTGGCACCTCAGAACCCGCCGTGGGCTGGGTGGGTCGCGATGTCAGCCCCAGGGCCTGCAGGAGAAACTTGAGTCCTGTGCCGAAGTCCATACCACCGACCTCTCCTACCCGGGAGCTTCGAGTGGAGGCCACTCTGCGTTTTAACTGGCTGGACACCCATCAGTGAGGGTCATAAATATAAAATGTGTAGAAAATGGAAAGCATAATATACTCGGTGAACAAAGCTGAGCACATTGGTGGCCTAGACATGCCAACAGCATCCGGGCGGCAGTTTTGGTTTCAAGGCATAGACACCAGTCTGCCTCCCTCCACTGAGGGAGTGTCCCAGGTGTTACTGGAAAACATTTCTAGGCCAGGGAGCAAGCATAACAATGACCGAAGAGTGAGCTATTTAAAATCGCGTTTAAAAATTGGTTTCCTTTCTTTTCTAGATAAAGATAGAGAAAATGAAAAAGAGAAAAAATCAGTGGTAAGTCTCTCTCTAACGTGCGCTCTCTCCAGTGTAGGATTATATATGTGTAGTACACACACCGGAGAAGTCAATGGCACCCCACTCCAGTTCTCTTGCCTGGAAAATCCCACAGACGGAGGAGCCTGGAAGGCTGCAGTCCATGGAGTCGCTGAGGGTCCGACACGACTGAGCGACTTCACTTTGAGTTTTCACTTTCCTGCATTGGAGAAGGAAATGGCAACCCACTCCAGTGTTCTTGCCTGGAGAATCCCAGGGACGGGGGAGCCTGGTGGGCTGCCGTCTATGGGGTCACACAGAGTCGGACACGACTTAAGTGACTTAGTAGTAGTAGTAGTAGTAGTAGTACACACACACACACACAAAATACATATTTTGAGGAGAAGCGTGAAGGAATATGTGCACATTAAAAAAAACCAAACAGCAAATACAAGGGCATCTCCAGGGATAAAGAGCTGTCCACTCCTGGGCCCCAGGCTCCCTCCCCAGAGACCACCTCTGTTAACAGTTTCTGGTGTGTCTTTGCTAAGAATCCGCACAGGTAGGAGAATACCTGTATTCATAGCCTCTGGGTGAATTTGGACTATTAACTTGAATAGATGAATGATTACAAAAGGATTTGTAAAGTGGAAGGTTAGTTTGACTGCTAGCAGCTGACAACCTGACCGTGAAGGCAGGTCTTCTGACTGCTGCCCCCAGACCACTGATGCTGAGAAGGGTAGGTGAGTGGGAGGAGACGAAGAATTCATGGGGGTCCACAGACATGGGTTCCGCCAGTGCAGTGACTTCGAGGTGCCAGCTCTGGGGTGGGATTGTGCCTGGTATGAGGTTGAAGGTCAAAGGAGGGTCAAACTGGACATGCCCATGGTGTTTAAACCTTTAGCTGGTTGTGGTGGAGCAGTATTTTGGTCACCATTGGCCCAGAGGCTCAGGGAGCTGCAGATTGGTAGATAATGGATGGAGAGGGAGTTACTTGGTGGGTGTGGGCAGGAGTACCTTGGCTGGGGTCTGTAGAGGGTGGAAGGTGTGGGCAGGCCCCCTGGGGGTATTTGAGGTGATGGAGAGGGCCTGGGACGGAGAGCAGTCACATGGAGAGGGCTGGTGATGAAAATGCTTGAGATTTATGGAAGTTTGTTGAAACTAAACATGCGGTAGGGTATGGCGACAGGCACCACAGCTGGGGGAGGGGTTGGTAAGTCGAGCCAGGTGGGTATTGATGCTATTAATTATTGAGCTAGCATTTTTGTGAGCCAGGCCTATCCTTGGTGCTTTCTGGGTGTGGTCTGATATCCCCCAGACACACAGTAGGTGGTCCATAGGAAGTGGTGTGGAGCTTGCAGTCTGGTCCAGAGAGGCTCTTAATTATACAAATCCTCTGAGTTCCCGTGTGGACCTGGGACTCCAGCAGCCTGTGTTGTTGGTGAGCCTTTGGTCTGATGGGGGAGACAGTGTGAACAGGACAATGGTGGATCTAGAGCCGAAGGGAGTAGGGGCAGAGCTTCCCGAGGATGACTGAGGGTAGCCTTGGGGAGTTTCGAGGCCTCCTGGGAGAAGGAGGACAAGGCAAGGCTGGAGTGTTGGAGCAGCGAGAACTGCAGGGACGAGTCACAGAGGGATGAGAGCCTGAGGCTTGTGGTCGTCCCAGAGAGGTGGCTGGGGAGAGCCTTTGGTCCGGCACAGGGCCTGGAGGCAGATCCCAGCACCCGCAGCCACTGAAAGACTTTACTGGATGTGATCTGGTTTACCTCTCAGGAAGAGGTGGTGGACCATAGATAGGGAATAGGGGGCCTGGCTGGGCTGGACTGGAGGCAGAAAGGCCAGCAGGAAGGCTGCTCCCACAAGAAGGGTTGGAGAGGTGTTATGAGTTGATGGGTGAGGTAAGAAGGCCCTGAATGTCTGGGTAGATGGTGTAGCCTTTCCTGAAGACAGGAATGGAAACAGAAGCTGTAAATGGGTATTGGGGGAGTGATGAATTCAGGTGCCCATGGGACATCCCATGGGATTGAACTGCTGCTGCTGCTGCTGCTGCTAAGTCATTTCAGTCATGTCCGACTCTGTGCGATCCCATAGACAGCAGCCCACTAGGCTCCTCTGTCCCTGGGATTCTCCAGGTAAGAACACTGGAGTGGGTTGCCATTTCCTTCTCCAACGCATGAAAGTGAAAAGTGAAAGTGAAGTTGCTCAGTTGTGTCCAACTCTTAGCGACCCCATGGACTACAGCCTACCAGGCTCCTCCACCCATGTTATTTTCCAGGCAAGAGTACTGGAGTGGGGTGCCATTGCCTTCTCCAATGGGATTGAACTAGACAGGGAACATCTGGGCTGAGCTACAGCTGGGGAGTGAGTCACTGCCCAGAATTGCAAAATAAATTCCAAAATTGAGTTAAAAAGAAGTGACTAACGTTTTCAAGTGAACAAAATATGAACGGACTTTTCCTGAGGGAATTTGTTAATAGCTAATAAACAGAAGAAAGTGCTCCACCTCCCTAACAGAAAAAAAATGCTTTTGGAAATGGAGTAAGGAAAGCGTGGATCAGACAATGTGGTTCAAACCCCAGTTATGCTCTTTAGTAGAGGTAGACAAGTCCTTAACCTCTCAGAGCCTGAGTTTCCCCATCTATGCAAATAATTCTTAGCTGTGACTGTTTCAGGGATCACTGTGACAGTGTTGGCAAAGTACAGAACCCACAGGGGCTAACACTGCCTGGTGACAGACATTATTATTCATAATGAATGAAGATTGAGGAGGGGATATGCCCAGTATTGGCACAGTATGGTAAAAGGCACATGCTCTTCCATCCATCTTTTTCATTTAGAAAAAAAGGGTGTGAATTGGGACAGCATTTTAGAGGGTAATTTGGCATCATCATCAACAGTCATAAAAACTCACGTATCCTTGGATGCATTGATTATGCTCCTAAAAGTCTATTGAAGGGAAATAATTGGAGCCAGTGACAAGGATTTATGTACAAGAAGGATCACTACAGCACAGTTTATCGTATCAAAAATATCACAACACAATTTTATAATAAAAGCAACTGGAGAGAATGTAACATTCAACAGTAGGGATTTCAATAATTCATGGTATATCTTATGTGATGAAATATTATTCAGCCATCCAGAATCACATTTTTGAAAATACTTAACGACCTAGGAAAGTACTTACTTTGTAAGAGATAAAAAAGAAGAGGATAAAAATATATAAAGTATGATCCAAATGAAATAATATGTGAACTGTCTGGGGGTAAAGAAGGAAAGAAATTGTTAGTCTGGTTAAAGGAAAGTTGGGAAGTCGTAACAGTGGGTATGTATGAGGGAGAGGGAGAGAGAATTTGAGGGGTGAGAGTGAAAAGTCTTAATTTTTTGACTGTTAGATTAAAATTAAACTGTGTTCCTTTTTTTTTTTTTAAAGAATGGCTTTATTAAGTTATGTACATACCCCCAAATTGACTTGTTTTAAGTTTACAGCTTAATGATTTCTTAGTAAATTGATGGAGTTGTGCAGCATCACAATCTAATTTTAGAACATTTCCATCACTCAGAAAAGAAACCTGTTGCCCATTTACAGTCACTCCCCCAGAGCCAGGCAACCACTACTCTGCTTCCTGTCTCTGAGGATTTGCTTTTTCAGGACATTTTCTATGAAATGGAATCGTACAGCATTTGGTCTCGTGACTAGCTGCTTTCATTTTTCGTATGTTTTGAGGTGCATCCACGTTATTGCGTTTGTCAGCACTTCATTTCTGTTTATTGCTGAATGGTGATATTGCTCCCTCAAGTGCATGGATCCCACTTGGTTGGACATTTGAGCAAGTTCCTTTCTTATGGCAGATTTCTCAGGGTCTTTAATAGGATAATATACATTTTGATTCTTCCGGTGGGGGCTTTGGGGCTCAAACTTGTTTGCCTCTGAAAAGTTTGATTCTGATTAAACATTTAAATAATGGTTATCTCTGGAATTAGGAGTGATTTTTTTTTTTTTTTTGTCAGTTCCCTGTATTTCTTATTGTGAGAATGCTTAAAATCTGTTTTCAGAAAAGATGAAATGTTATTATTTAAAAATAAGGATAGGGAATCCCCTGGTGGTCCAGTGGTTAAAACTCTGTGCTTCCAACCCATGCAGGAGGCACAGGTTTAATCCCTGGTCAGGGAGGTAACATCCCACAAGCTGTGCAACATCCCCCCGCCCCCCCAATAAAAAATAAGGATAGATGGCACATCACAGCGTCAGTTACAATCATGGGAAGTTGGAATGAAGGCCTAACAGCAGAGGAAGCGGGAGGTAAACTTTGGCACATTCTCCAGAGCAGTGCTGGCTGGCCTTGTGCTCCCATGGCACTGTGAGCATCTTTTCTTGTAATTCCCTTTTACTTTCCTCCCCATCCTCACACCTATGAGCTCAGTGGGAGCTGGGACTGGCTCCTGAGTCCACAGTGCCTGGCCCATGGAAAGGCTTCAGGGAGCAGATGCAAGACCCCCAATCCCACCCCTCTAGGTCGTCACGGAGCATCAGGCTGAGCTCCCTGTGCTATGCAGCAGCTTCCTACTAGCTATCTGTTTTACAGACTGTAGGTTATATGTCAGTACCACTCTCTCAGTTCATCTCACCCATACCTGCCCCATCCTGTGTCCACACGTTTGTTCTGTACGTATGCATTTCTGTTCCCGCCCTGCAAACAGACCCATCTGCGTCATCTTTCTAGATTCCATACATATGCATTAACATATGACATTTGTTTTTCTCTTTCTGACTTACTTAATGTGTATGTTAGACTCTAGGTCCATCCATAGCACTACAAATGACCCAGTTTCATTCTTTTTTTAATGGCTGAGTAATATCCCATTTGGCCTAAAATCTAAGAGTCTGAGGGATTGAGCTAGGGAAGGGCAGAGCTAGGGTGGCCGAGGACAAGTTGTGGGGTCTGTGGGTTGACGTAAGGGAGCATCTGTCCTGGAGGGTGGTGGCCTGGTGGGTCTGGAGCCTGCCAGTAGTGGGAAGAATTGAGTTGTTAATTGCTAATAACTGGACCTTGGGGTTTCCTGTGGAGGTTTTGTGTACACACTGGGGTCTTGGACTGAACAAGTTATGCTGTTCACCTGAGCGCTTCCCTAGAAACTTGTCCTGATACTCCCCCAGGCACTCACTTTCTGGTCCTAACATGCATTTGTCTTTTGCTAGGTCTGTGTGGAGGGCAACATTGCCAGTGGGAAGACAACATGCCTGGAGTTCTTCTCCAACTCAACAGACATCGAGGTACGGCTTCCATACTAGGTTTGAAGCGAACTGCAAAAGCCTGGTGGATTCATAAGGGGTGCAAACCAGCCCTACCCAGCAGAAATGCTGCTGGGGGAATTGAGAATATCCCGTGTGAGAGGAGGGAGGGGCCCCTTGGAAGCTTGGGCCTGGTTTCCTCAGACTTTGCTCCATACACCTTTTTCCTTGGCTGATTATACTTTGTAACCTCCCACTGTAGTTAGCTGTGAGTATGACTATATGCTGGATCCTATGAGTCCTCCTCATGAATCCTCAGACCCAGGGAGGTGGGGCTCTGGGGGGCTCCTGACACACCTGTCCTGAGCAATGTAACTCTCACTGGCACTCTATTTTTTTTTCAGCCCAGCCGAGTGGCATGTGGCAACTTAATTCCCTGACCAGGGATCGAACCCCTGCCTCTGTAGTGGAAGTGCAGAGTCTTAACCACTGGACCAGGGAAATTCCTGCCCCCTGCACCCTGGCTTTAGAAGCACTTTTATTCTCACTGAAGACCTTGGAGCCAATGAACACCACCACCATCAGCAGTGAGGGTTAACAGCTAATGAGGATGGTACTCTATGCCAGGCACTGTGTTGAGGCTTCATTATCATCTAATTGATTTCGTCCTTCCAAGAGTAGTCCCTGTGATGCAGGTCCTACTATCGCTTCATTTGCAAAGAAGGAAACAGGCTCAGTGAGGTCACATGGCTCGGCCAGAGTCGCCCGGCTAGTGCCTGTGGTGCTGTGTCCCAGCCCAGGCTGTCTGCTCCAGGGCCTGTGCCCTCGTTTGGCTCCACAGAATACAAAAATGTTTTGGCTTTAAGAAAACCACCCTTCAGATCTCAGCTCTGCTCTCTGACCTCCCCAGCTAGGTTACCCTCCCTGGTGTAGGTTCTTCTGGCCCCTCTGTATCCTTATGTTATACTACTTCTCAGGGTTTGAAAATATGTGCTAACTTTCTGTGATGATCTGATTAATGTTTGCTTCCCTAGCTGGTTTAAAGTTGCGTGAAGGCAGGGCTGGGGTGTTTTGCTCTTGCTGTATCCTTGGTACCTAGTGTGGTACTTGACACAGGAGATGCTCAGTGTGTGTTGAATGACTGTCCCACAGATGGGGTGCAAGTCAAGGCTGCCTCTGTCTCAGCCTCTGGTGAGCCTGAGTGGTACAGCATTTGCTCCTCACAGGATAGGAATGGAATGAAGACCCAGAAGAAGGAGAGGAAGGTTGGGAGGGGGCTGGGAATGATTCACAGAGGAAGGGATATAAGCTGGCTTTTGAAGGGTATGCATGAGCTTTCCACGTAATGAAAGTTGGGGTGAAATAAGTTGAGGCGGCATACTGGGCAGAACAGCAGCATGAGCGAAGGCACAAAGGGGGAAGGCGGGGGCTCCTCCTCAAGGGTCCCATGCGTTGCTTTCCTTTGCTCTCTTGTGACCTGTGGCACCTGCTCACATGCACTTGAAGATCCTCAAATATCCCCGTATATTCTAAAGTCTTGGCTCCAAGAACACCGTTTAAATCCTTTCCAGAACTCACCTGCACAGTTTAGGGAAGCTACTAAAAGAAACATGATCCTTTGCCCATCGGTGTGTCCAGTGCAGAGATCAGAGGGAGGAAATGGAGGCAGAGCTCACTGCCAGGGTCACGGCAGAGCCCCCGAACCAGAAGCTGGGCTCAAGCTGCATGAAGCAGCCTCCCTCCTGGCTTCTCTCACCTCCCTGCCTGCCCTCTGTGGTGGGCAGTAAGGGACAGGATGGAAAACAGGAGGGGTGATTGGGAGAACTCCCCTTGCCCCCAAGGAGCCCCCATGGCAGCAGAGGAGGGGATACGTGTGTATACTTGTATACAGGGTGGACAGGGTGGGTCTTAGATCCTTTCTGGAAGTCACACCAGGAGCCATGTCTAGATGGAGCTCTGACCTTGCAGGGAGGGTTGCTCCACTATTTTAGCCCAGCCTGGGTGCCCAGGTCTTGACTCTGTCCCCATCCCACCCCTAACACTCATCTGCCTTCATGGAGCTCAGAACTGAGGAGCAGCAGCTCTCTGACGTCTTCTCTCCTGGCAGGTGTTAACAGAGCCTGTGCCCAAGTGGAGAAATGTCCGAGGCCATAATCCGCTGGTGAGTGTGCGGTTTCCTGTGTGAACCACCAGCTTCTCAAGTGTACGGGAACGGCGGTGCTAGTGCACGAGGTGTGTCCCCGCCCTGCACCGGGCGAGGGGACAGAGGGAAAACGGTGGCAGGTTGGTGTTCTGAGGTCCAGGTTCTTTGAGGCCTGGCTGGGCGCGTAGGGAGCCTAGAGCCCTCCTGTCAGTGCTCCCAAACTCTCGCAAGTGCTTCGCCCAGCTCCGTGGGGTAGGGGTTGGGGAGTAGTCTCCAGCTGCTCATTCTACCCCGACCCCTCTCCTAGAAGAAACCCAGGTCTCCTTGCAGGTTCCCTGGTAAACCTCCAGTTGGGGTTTGCACTTGGCTATGCCCCAGGCTCCCTCTGAAGCTACCCCGTGCACTTTGCCAAGGATGGACCCAGCAAGCAGGGGCTATAATGTGCCTGTGCTCCTTCCACCTCCTTCCCGGCCAGAAGGCTCAGCTCTGGCTGCTAGAAAGGGATGGGTGGGGTCTGGGTCCACAGTCAGGGAGTCCTGCAGATACAGCACTGCATTCTCCCCCCAACCCCCACCACCCCGCAGGGTCTGATGTACCAGGATGCCTGTCGATGGGGCTTCACGCTGCAGACGTACGTGCAGCTCACCATGCTCGACCAGCACACTCGTCCGCAGGTACGTCTCAGATGCTTGGTTTCAATTTTCATCAGATGAGGGGCATTCGGTTGCCAGGAAGGGAAACCTTACAAGGAGCTGCTCAGCCTTCTCTGTCTCTGGAGTCCAGGTCTCTAGTCCCGCCGCTCTCTGAGGACCAGGCTCCAGGCCCCCCAGCCCCACCCTCAGCTAGCCAAGGACTTGCTACGATGCCACGTGAGCCCAAGTCTTCATGACCTGCTGGCTCCTGGGCTCAATGCCCTTTAACTCAGTTCTCAAAAGTGTGGTCCCCAGACTAGGAGCTGCAGCAGCACCTGGAGACTTGTTAGAAACGACATTTTCTGACCCCATCCTGGACCCGCTGAATCAGAAATTCTGGAGATGAGGTCCAGCAATCTGGGTTTTATCCTGCCCTCCAGGTGATTTTAACGCATGCCGTGTTTGTTTGCATGAGAACCGTGGACCTAACCTTCAGGAGGCCTGTTCACGTTCTTGGTTCAGATTCTTGAGAGAAAGAACCTGATTGGCTCAGCTTGGGTCACGTGTCCAGCCCTGGGCCAATCAGGTATTGGGGAAGATCGCCTGGGCACAAAGATGGCTGCTTTGGCCCCTTTCATCAGCCGGAGGGTATGAACAGGGGCTCTGAGGAGATCCAGATTGGCACCTGGGGTTCAGAATGGCAGCCCAGCATGAGAGACTGGCTTTGGAGGCTCTCCTTACAGGAGACGGGACATCCACCGGCCAGTGTCTCTTGACATAGCCACTTGGTTTGATGCAGGGCTGGGCACTTGCAGCCATAGCTCTCATCCTTCTACAAATCTGTGTGTTTTTTAAAATGAAAAAAGATACAAGCAGAACTGTTTGAATTTCTATCTCCCCAAGTGAGTGAGTGAAAGTCGCTTAGTCATGTCCGTCTTTTTGCGACCCCATGAACTATACACAGTCCATGGAATTCTCCAGGCCAAGATACTGGAGTGGGTAGCCTTTCCCTTCTCCAGGGGATCTTCCCAACCCAGGGATCGAACCCAGGTCTCCCGCATTACAGGCGGATTCTTTACCAGCTGAGCTACAAGGGAAGCCCAAAGATCTGTCTAAAAGTTACATGTCAGAGGATCTGAGGCTGGCACTCACCTTACTTTTTCCTGAATGGGCACTCAGTTGCAAACAGAAATTGTGTCCAGTATATCTACATATAATGGGCCATATGTGTGTTCCTCTGTTTAATGAAATGTATCAGGAAGGAGGCAGAGAGAGAGAGAGATGGACAGACTAGGAAAGAGGATAAAAGAGGGATAAATGGGGAGCTACAAAAGATGGGTAGGAGAGAGTTGGAAGTAAGGAGAGGATGGAAGAATAGAAAGGAAGATGGATGGACAGATAGGAGAGAGAGGACATGGCTTTGACTCAGGTTGTGGCTTTGAATCGGCCTCTGATTTGTGGGTCCAGGTCCCAGTGGGTGCCATGGGCAGGCTGAGCGAGAGCAGTGTTTACCCATTCAAGTGTCTGGAGTCAGGGCACCTCGCCCTTCCCAATGGGGCACCGTGGACGAAGGGAAGGCCTCTGGAGGGTGTGAGCCTGCTGGCGGAGAGTGGCGCCGTCAGTGTTGTCCTCCCCCCCGCTGTGGGGCGTGGTCTTTACAGTTAGGAAGGACTGCGTGATCCCCAGCAGCCCTGAGTGAAGGCAGGTGTTGGTGGGCCTGCTGCTGGGGTTGCAGAAAGCCACACCCTGTCCCCTCAAAGCTCTGCCTCTGCTTCAGTGGACGCACCTGCTGGGTCATTAATAGTTACTGCACTTCGCACTTGCCGCCACTTTCCCGGGCGTCACTTAGCAGTTTTTCTAGCACTCCCCAAACCCATAGTCCAGTGGAGCCGCACCCCTCCCGGGAAAGAGGCTGCAACCGACAGGCTCTCCGCCCTGCCTTGCTGCACTGACCACCGAGCCTCAGGGCGTAGGGAGGGTCCAGGGCCAAGGAGGCTGGACATGTGGTTCTTTGTCCCACCCCACCCCCCCCCCCGCCCCGACCCCTCCCCGGTGGCATCTCAGTTCTGTATTCAGCATAGACCAGAGGCAGGGGAGCAACAGTTATTGTTCCAGGCTTCCTGACCTTCCTGCCCGAGTTTAGTAAATAACATTTGTTTTCTTTTAGACGTTGCCTGTACGGTTGATGGAGCGGTCAATTTACAGTGCAAGATACGTTTTTGTAGAAAACTTGTACAGAAGGTATCGTAGTTTGCACAATCGATAATTTATTCAACCATTAAATTTTTAGAAATAAAATTGGAACTCATTTACTAGTTGACAGATACATGGTATAGCAACCAACCATATTGATGGCTCGACTGTCCAGGGTGGGCAGCCTGGCAGCTCTGCTGACCTTGGCTGGGCTTGATGACGCATCCAGGGTTTGGCAGGTCTGGGGTGGCCCGGGGAGGGTGACTGGGGTGACTCATCTCTCGTCTGCTTGCTGATCCTCTCCTGGGACTGGTGAGCTGGCCTGGGCGTTCACTTCCCGTGGCGGTGGCCAGAGGGCAGAAGTGCTAGTTTTTTCTCAGGTCTCGGCTTCATGTTGGCTGACCTCCATTGGCCAAAGCAGGTCACACCAGCTGACCCCAGTCTGAGAGGGGGCAGGGCCCTTGTGGGTTACGTGGCAGAGTGGGACAAGACGTGCAGCGAGTAGAGCCGTCAGTCCAGCACGGCGTGCATGGTGCTTGTTGCGATTTCACTCGAGGATGTCTTCTGTCCTCGTGGGAGCAGACTCCACCACACAGACATGGCTGGGCACCCTCAGTGCTGCAGCCTCAGAGGTGTGGGGCCCTCCGCTCCTGTGCTCAGTTGTTTGCTGATGTTTGGGGGTCTTGGGGGAAATGGGCTGCAGGCTGGGGTCTGAAGTTTGAGCTTCTTCCCCGCCCTTCCCTTCCTGGTAGCTGTGTGCCTGCTCCCTTCTCCTTGCCATCTCCCCCACGTCACTGCCTCCTGCTGCCTTGAACTTCATCCCTCTCAGAGCTGGTCCCAGTATCTTGCTTCCACTCTGTACACCCCAGTTCCCTGGTTCTCCCATCTACAACTATGGTCCTACGTATCACCTCTCCCCAGCCGCCCCAACCCCCTTGTCTAGATGGGTTGAGTCTGTTACTCTTTTCTTTTTTTAAATTGATTAATTGATGGCATGTAGAATCTTTGGTTGCAGCATATGGGATCTAGTTCCCTGACCAGGGATTGAACCCAGGCCCCCTGCATTGGGAGCATGGAGTCTTAGCCACTGGACCACCAGGGAAAATCACTTCCTTCTATTGGTTTCCTTCATAGTATTTAAGACAACTTCTGATTAGGTTGAACCATATGAAATTGTTAAAACTTGACCAATTGTGACCTCTGAAAATGGCAGTTTCATGCAGCTTAGCTTAAATACATGTACTTCTTGTCTGTCACATGCCCCACCAACTGGAGCGTAAGCTCCTTGAAGACAAGGAGCATGTCTGGTCTGCTGGCCTAGCTGGGACCCAGCACAGAGCTGGCACCTGGGTGACACTTGTTAACTCCTGCTGGGTGTCGGGGCCTGAGGCAGGTCTTTGCTCTCCAGCCAGACTTGTCCCCCAGCCGTTTCTCACCCCTTCCTCTGAGGGGTCCATAAAGGCTTCTCCCTGGGTCCCGAGCTGCCAAGGATCCATCCCCTCCGGCCTCCTCAGTGCTGTGGGGTCAGGGTGGGCAGCCAGGCCAAGTCCTGACTGGCTTTGTCCTTAGTCCTCCGAACTTTCTTGTGGGCTCTACCTTTCCGGCAGGCGGCGTTTCTGATGCTGGAGCCGCGTGTGTGCCTTGGCTGCCTGGCTGTCCGTGGAGCAGGGGTGTCCACTGCTAGATTTACACAGCTCTCCGCTCTGTTCTGCGCCTGCTCATTAGTGCCTCTGCCACAGGGAGGATGGGCAGAGGAGAGGAGCGAGGAGGACGAGGGAGCCCCTCCAGTGGCCCCTTGTTGCGGTTTTACTCGTCTCCTGCCCTCACGAGAGCAGACTCCCCCACACAGATGTCGCTGGGGGCAGGGGAGCGTTTGGTGGTCCCTGGGAGTTTTGCCCCTGTGGCTTCCTCGGGGCCTCACCTGGAACTTTGGGGTGGTGAAAGCAAGAGCCCAGTCCTGTGAGCGGCTGTCTTTGGCGTGGGGGGAGGCGGCCTGCCAAGATCAAAGTTCTTCATGGGGCAGGGTTTCCTCATTTGCCTGCACCACCTGCGGTTTCTTCATTTCATGTTTGTGGCTTCAGATTTTGGTTGCTGGGGGTTTTGTTGTAGTCCCTTTGTGCTCAGGGTCTCTGGATGTCATCCGCGCTCAGGGTTTTCTTTCTGCAGGCTTGGTCAACAGTGTTCTGGCCAGAGCTAAAGAAGTGATGATAGGGAGGAAGGGTGGAAACCCAGTTACTCTCCGTGCAGCGGGCCTTCCCAGTGAATTGGTACTGTGAGAGCAGACGTTTGGAGAGGTTTCGGCTCCTCGCAAATACAGACTGCTATCACCGTGAGCCTAAATCAAGTGTCATCTAGGGCTGGGTTTGACTGGATCCTTTGCTCGTACCCAGAATAGGATGTTGCAGTTCCCCCCCGCCGGGGGAGTTCGACTGGGTGCTGGGAACCACAAGACGGCTTGTGTGGGATGTTGGCTCCTACCTGGGAGCTTGTGTGGGGACGGCCCTTACTGCTGCCCCTTCAGCCTTGGGGTTGATCCCTTTCTTCGAAGCCCTGGCAGCCTTGGCTTGGAGTCTGGAGGGACTGGGATGGAAGGAAGTAGGACAGGCCTGGCCTTGCTGATTACAGTTGCAGGCCTGAGTGCCCAGAGAAGCCCACATACTGGAATTCTAACCCCTAAAGCAAAATGTCTGGAGGGCCTTTCTTAACTTTTGGGCCTGGGACAATTGAGGAGCTTCCCTGCGGAGAGACCCGCCTCTTGGGCCCGCATCCCCACCCCATCGGCTTTCGGGTAGGCAGAACGTGCAATTATGCCACCAGGGGTTAATTGGCAACGAGGAAGATTCTGGTTCCACAGTCTCCTTAAAAACTTAAAGGACCTAAAGAACTGAGGTGTGGGCAACTGTGCTGGAATGAACAGCTGAAGGTGGAGAGGAAGACTCGGCAGTTAAGGCGGCCACGCAGGCCGTTGTATGGCCCGGCCCCGTGGGCGGAATCATTGAGCACACAGGTTTTACAGGATTGCCTGGTTGGCGTTTTCTAAGAGTAGAAGGAGGGGGCCTGAGTGGGGCCCCGCTGGGGAGATGACACACTGGCTCACCTGGGGCTGGGGCCAGGGACATCCATTATGGCCCGGCGTTGGGAACAGCAGGCAGGTCGTCCCACCACCTCAGTGGGTCCTGGGCTTGGGCTCCTCCTTACTCAGTCCCGAGTGGGCACTCACTGCCTGAGTCACAGGCCTGAGAGCTGTGGCTTTCCTCAGGCCGGGGCCAGAGAGACTCTGGATATGCCCTGGGACATGGGAGATGGGGGCGAGTGATGCAACTGGGGACATATGGGTTTGGGGGCCATGGTGAGCCAGGCTTTCTCAGACAGAATTAGGCCAGTCTTCTCTGGGCCTCAGTTATCCTCATCTATAAATTGGGGCGGACATTGACCGCACAAGGTCTTGTGAAGAAAGTACTGTGTACAGGAGGCTGGCATTTGAGTCTGTGATTTTTGATTTAACCTGTGCTGTGCAAACCAGGGGCTCTCTGGACCTCAGGGGGAAGGTGGCAACAAACTGTGCCAAACAGACCAGTCAGCAGGATTCCTGTGGACCCAGGACCTCAAATTTTATTCCTTGGGATCAGGGGAAGGCATGGTGAAACCCCTTCAGCTCACCAGTAGGTGGATCTGCAGAGAGGTTTCCCCCTTCTGTGTGTTCTGCGGAAATAAAAGCAGTGCCTTGGGAGTGATTCAGGGCACCCCATTCCTGAGGCAGACACAGGAGGAGCTGGGCAGAGTCCCAGGAGGAAAACTAGATACAGGTAAAACAATGTCTGCTGCCTGAAATCCCCCAGAATCATGGGAGCCAGCTCCCATTTCCTCACTCAGCTCAGCCAGCAGCCAGTGGTCCTTGAAGTGAAGTGAAGTGAAGTAGCTCAGTCATGTCCGACTCTTTGCGACCCCGTGGACTGTAGCCTACCAGGCTCTTCCCTCCATGGGATTCTCCAGGCAAGAGTACTGGAGTGGGTTGCCATTTCCTTCTCCAGGGGATCTTCCCAACCCAGGGATCAAACCCAGGTCTCCCGAGTTGCAGGCAGACGCTTTAACCTCTGAGCCACCAGGCAAGCCACCAAGTCCTGGAGCCCTCAGCAAATGGCTCCTGGCAATCTTGGAAGAGTTTCCGGATCTTGCCCTCAGGGAGGCTGCCCTGGAGCCACCTGAACGGAGGACCTCCAAGGAGAGTTTCCGGAAAGGAAGTCCTGCTTTCTCTGTCTGCCCTCAGCCCTGGGTTCTCCTGGGCAACCCAGGAGGTGTCCTGAGACCCCCCGGAGCAGCAGCTCTCAGGCCCCAGAGACCCCTCAGGAATGAACCCCATCCCCGTATCTCCGTGTGCCTCGCTGCACACGTGACACTTCTGTGGTGTCGATCGGTTTGGTTTTAGTTAGCACTGTGCTACATGTGTCCTGAATTGTGACTCAGTTTGGTGGTCACAGCTAAGGGGATCCTCCCAGCTGTGGGATTTGACAGAGCCTCGCAGACAGCGGTGACGTCCTCGGGCAGTCTGACACCACACTGTCCAGTGTCAGTAATGTGGAGACTGTGGGGTAACCTTCCTCCATGCTGCCCACTGCCCCCACCCTTGAGTTGCCAGTCTGTGCTGTGTCCCCCAGGCCATGTGTTTGGTGGAGGGGGTGGAGCTGATCAGCAGCTTCCTTTTTGCAAATCCTCATGTGCTTGGAGTCAGCTTTGCTCCCAAGAAGGAAAACATGTCAAGAAGAGGGGTGTGGTGTTTTGAATATCAAATACTCTAAGCTGCAGCTAGCTGCAGCCCAGCTCGAGTAGCGTGAACATTGAGGTTGTTACCGGCTGTCTTAACATTAGACTTGGGGGTCGGTTTTATTCAGTGGCCCTCGTGCTGTTTCAGTTGGAAGCACAGATGCTAAAGCTGAATCTCCAATACTTTGGCCACCTGTTGCAAAGAGCTGACTCATTGGAAAAGACCCTGACGCTGGGAAAGACTGAAGGCAAAAGGAGAAGGGGGCAGCAGAGGATGAGATGGTTAGATAGTATCGCTGATTCAATGGACATGAATTTGAGCAAACTCCAGGAGATAGTAAAGGACAGAGGAGCCTGGCGTGCTGCAGTTCACGGGGTCACAAAGATTCAGGCACAACTTAGTGACTGAACAACAACAGCAAAGTGCTGTTCTCTGTTTCAGCACTCTCTATCTGGTTTGTGTCAATATGTGATTCCCTCTTGGTGACAAAATGGCTGTTGCGGAACCGGGCTTCTCATCTGCTGGCCACAGGGTGGGTATCTCGTCAGTGCTTTCCTCTAAGAGTGAGGAAGCCTGGTTATCATAAACCCCAGCAAACCCTCCTGTCTCACTGCTCAAGTTGGGCCCCTGTGACCTACATCCATCAGCTCACTTTGGCCAGGGGAGAGCATGTCTCTGAGACCAGTTGGTCTGCCCTGAAGGTAAACACTCAGGCCTGTGGGATGGACCCTGAATAGATCCCGGGCTACTTTTAAAGTGAAAAGTGAAGTCGCTCAGTCATGTCTGACTCTTTGTGACCCCATGGACTGTAGCCCACCCGGCTCCTCTGTCCATGGGATTCTCCAGGCAAGAATACTGGAGTGGGTTGCCATTTCCTTCTCTAGGGGATCTCTTCCTGACCCAGGGATCGAACCCAGATCTCCCGCATTGCAGGCAGACACTTAACCTCTGAGCCACCAGGGAAGCCCAAGGAGATAGGAAAAAAGAATTGGGGAATGGGCAACCATGCCAGCCTGGCAGTCTTGGAAGAGAGCCTGTGATCACAAAGTTGGTACCTTTACTACCTGACTTTTAGTCCCCTCTGCAGTGTCCCAGGACTTCCTCCTCCCCACTCCCCTTCGAAGCCTCCCCCACTCATTCAGAGTGGGGGTCCTCACATACTAGTCTGCTTGGTGCTGTGCTGTCCTCAGTCGCTCAGTTGTGTCCGAATTTGCCTCCCCATGGACTGTAGCCCGCCAGGCTCCTCTGTCCATGGGGATTCTCCAGGCAGGAATACTGGAGTGGGTTGCCATCTCTTCCTCAAGGGGATCTTCCCAGCCCAGGGATCAAACACAGGTCTCCCGCCTTGCAGGTGGATTCTTTGCCATCTGAGCCACCAGGGGAGCCCACTGGTACCCCACCCCCCACCCCCGGCAGTGCATATTTTTCTGCTGCTTGGCCAGGCACAGCTCTTTCACCCTGATGGCATCGGCTGGACTCGAGCACTAGAGGAGGAGTCCCTGCCCAGTCTCTGCTGTGCTCTGTCACTTGGGCCCCCGGGCAAGGCTGCTCAAGCCTGTCATCCCCAGAGTGCCTCTCTCCATGCCCACCCTGCCCCCCGCCCCAGGTGGGAGGCAGTTCCCAGCACCTGGCAGCAGGGCAGCGGGTGGGGAGTTGGGCAGGCTGCTGCAGACCACTCTCTCCCAGGCTCTTCTCCCACTTCCCCCAGCTACACACAGTGAGAAGCTCCCCCAGCTACACACAGCTCAGGCACCGCTACTCCCCCATAGCTGCTGGCCTTGTCATCTCCAGTTTGGGTCCATTCAGGATGATATTCAAGACTGGTGGAGGATGTTGAAAGGCCGAATTCCTCTCTTGGTCTGTTTCCTCCAGCTGCTGCCCCTACCTCCACCTCTTCCATGCTCATTTCCACCAGGGCAGAGGAGAGACGCTGGGTCTGTCTCTCTCTCAGGCATTCTTTCTTACATAGCATTTTATTTTTTAAATCATTACTATGACTTTTTAATTTTTTTGGTTGAATAGTGTGGCATGTGGGAACTTAGTTCCCTGACCAGGGATCAAACCCACGCCCCCTGCATTGGAAGCACAGAGCCTTAACCACTAGACCGCCTGGGAAGTCCCTTCCTTTCTTTCTTTTCCAGTTACCATATTAAATATGCAGTAATTCTTACCCCCATTCTGTTCCCTGATTTGAGAGCTGCTGCTGCTAAGTCGCTTCAGTCGTGTCCGACTCTGCACGACCCCACAGATGGCAGCCCGCCAGGCTCCCCCGTCCCTGGGATTCTCCAGGCAAGAACACTGGAGTGGGTTGCCATTGCCTTCTCCAATGCGTGAAAGTGAAGTCGCGATTTGAGAGCTACTATGCTGTTAAGTTTTAGAAAACACAGAAAGGGATAAAGAAACGTTTCCAATAGTCCTGCTGTTCAAAGAAAAGCTGTGTTAACGTTCTGGTGGTTTTCTTTCCCGCCTTCTTTCAGAATGTGTGGATGAATACCCTTGACAATATGGTTGGGTCAACCATATACAACAGTTTTATATCCTGCTGTTTTCACTGAATGATGAGCACTTGATTGTGAGCGTTTTCCGTGTCATAAAGTATTATTTTATAGCATCGTCTTTCAGTGACTGCATGGTTTTTCTGTTACATAGATGTACCATGATGTAGTTTTTCATTGTCTTTCAAAGAATGCTACAGTGGGCATCCACTATCATTTCCGTAAAATAGATTTCTAAAGGTGAGACGGGTTTGCTACTCCACCTCCCAGCCTGGGCGCTGTCCCTGTGCTTTGGGGACAGGCTTTATAGCCCCTTCCTTGGCTTAGAGTTCAAAGCCTGAATTTCTCCCCTCAAGCAGTGCCATGACACTTGCTGCATTTTATTGAGTTGCCCAGAAAGCTTGTTTGGGTTTTTCACGAGGTGTTATGGAAACAAACTTATTGGCCAGCCTGGTACCACGAACTGTCCCGGCGAGCAGGAGGTTGGAGGTGTTTAGGGTCCCTGTTGTCACTACCTGCCCAGTGTCCTGTGATCACACTCTGCTTTGGTGCCCCTGGCAGTGCCCTTTCAGCAGAAGCCATGCCCAGATGTTTTGGGGGGAGTGACGTAGTCCAGGAGCTATCTCGTAGGAGAATAAAACCCTCGCAACTCTCGTTACAGTGGGAAAATGCCCAAAGTGGACTATGTGGTCCTGTCGGAATGGTTTGACTGGATTGTGAGGAACATCGACGTGTCCATCGACTTGATAGGTGAGATGGCCCCTCCCCGGCCTCCCTCCCCTGGGCCCACCGAGGATATGCTTGGCTGGGCCCCCAACCAGCAGGGGTGGTGGGTGGGGCCCTCTCTATAGGTGATTCTTTCCTGTGTTAACTCAGCCTTCTCCCCAAGGGCACACAGAACCGGGCTTCTGGTTCCTCCTGGAGAAGCCTACGTTTCTCAAACTGCTTTCCCCTGGGTCCTCTGTGATGTGATGGGTTTTTCTTAGTTCACAAGAGAGGAGGGACGGAACCAGAACAGTTACTGAGACCAGCCAGGAGCCGGGCCCTGTGCTAAGCTCTTGTCTACACACAGGACTTGATTCAGCCTTACAGTGACCCTGTGGGGCTTGTGACACAGGAAGACAACGGAAGTCGCCTCGAGGGTCAGATGCCTGTCTGGCCGCACAGCTGCTCTGCATCCCCTGCTGAGCGCTGCGGGCAGATGCTTCTCTGCATGCACTGCCCCTGTGCCTTCCTTCCTCCCACCCTTCACTTTCACTTCCAAGCTTTGAATGGAGCAGTGAAAACCACATGTATATATATTTTTAAATCTCAGTTTATCTCCGGACCACTCCTGAGACCTGTTACCAGAGGCTGAAGATGAGATGCAGGGAGGAGGAGAAGGTCATCCCACTGGTGAGAGCCCCCTACCCTGGGAAAGGGGCTGCATCCCAGTCTGACCCCACCCTCTGAGAGGTCATCGTGCCCTCCTCTCAGGAAGAGAAACAGGAACTGAGCATGTGGGAGGGTGAACTCTGACTTCCTCTGAGGCCGGAGACCCTGTGCATGTTCGAGTCCGCTTCACTTCTTGTGGCCCCGGACTCAGTGGTGGGCACCGCCACGCTCAGAGCTGTCCCTTCTCCAGTTCCTGCCTGGGTGTCCCCAGGGCTTTTCCAGTCCACTTCCTGAAGATGGCACGCCTTTGTGCCCTCTCACCCCCAGACCCGCCTGCTCACTTCTGCATCTCCAGGGCTTGTCACTGTGCCCGGCAAGGAGGTGGAACTCACTGGTATTTGTCCAGTGCCTTGCCCTTCCGGGTACTGGTTCAGGGCCACGTCAACTCTAGTCAGGCTGTCGCAACCGGCTTGCACCGCTCTCCTGGCCTGTCCCTCACTGTTCACATCCCCCAGAAATCCAGCCCCAGTACGGCTGCTCAGCGAGGTGTCCAATACAGAACACCACGCATGCAGTTCCCTAACCCCACCCCCTCAGTGCCTCGCCACTCTCTAGGATACAGTCCTCACTTGTAGCGTGCCATCCCGATCCTGCGTGATTGGCTTCATCCCCTTCCACTCCCCGCCTTTTCATGCTCTGGCTGTAAAGAACTAGTTGTGGTTACACACACACACACACACACACACACACACACACACTTTCCCTACTGCACACACACACACACACACACACACACACACTCTTCCCCTACTGCACGCATGCACGCACACACGCACGCACACACACACACACACACACACACACACACACACACACACTCTTTCCCTACTGCCTACCATGTGAAAGTGGCTCAGTTGTGTCTGACTCTTTACAACCCCATAGATTATACAGTCCGTGGAATTCTTCAGGCCAGAATACTAGAGTGGGTAGCTGTTCCCTTCTCCAGGGGATCTTCCCAACCCAGGGATCAAACTCAGGTCTCCTGTGTTGCAGGCAGAGTGTTTACCAGCTGAGCCACCAGGGAAGCCCCCTACTATGAGTTACACACATGTGTCTTTGCATAGCCGTTTCTTTTGACTTCCAGGTTCAGCTCAGGTATCACCTCCTGCAGGAAGCCTTCCCTGACCTTCCCTTTGTTATGCTTCCCCAGCCTCTGTGCTTCATTATGGTCACAGCCCTTAGGACAGATACTCTGAAACTGTTTATGTGTTTGCTCCCCATCCCTTACAAAGCTGCCACGAACCTTTTCAGGTTAGATCTTACCCCTTCTGCGTCCCTAGCATGTGTCCCAGAGCTTGGCACCTAGGGGTTGCTCAGTTAATATTGAACTGAATGTCCTGTGTGAATGCCACTGGAGGTGAACAGACAGGCTGGGCAAGCATTTCCTGGGATAATACGGGAGTCTGAGCTCAGGGTGAGCTAGACTGGGGTCTAGACAGCCAGTGCAGCTCCAGAGACCTGCCTGGGCACCAGGAGGGTAGATCCCGGCCATGAAGTCCCAAGCCTTGGTCTGAGCAGCTTCTCTGCAATCTGGAGACAGGAGTGCTAGAGGGAGGGTGTAACGTGGTGGGGCTGGACTGTGCCGGCCAGGGCATGGCAGCTCTGTGTGGTGACCCAGATGTTTGGAAGAAATGACAAGGCTGGTGTCCTTCCAAGTCATTATCCAGAACATTGTCTTAATGGTTTTGACAAGGTCTGTAGACATGTCTGTTGCTGCCAAGAGAGAACCCGTGAGTGGATAAAGAGGCAGCAGTGCATTTTACCTGAGAGCCTCGGGGCTGGGAGGAGGAGGTGTTTGCTGGCAACAAGCATGGGCTTCCAGAGAAGGCAATGGCAACCCATCCCAGGGACAGGGGAGCCTGGTGGGCTGCCGTCTGTGGGGTCGCACAGAGTCGGAAACGACTGAAGTGACTTAGCAGCAGCAGCAGCGTGGGCTTCCCTGATAGCTCATTTGGTGAAGAATCCGCCTGCAGTGAAGGAGACCCCAATTCGGTTCCTGGGTCAGGAAGATCCACTGGAGAAGGGATAGGCTACCCACTCCAGTATTCTTGAGCTTCTCTTGTGGCTCAGCTGGTAAAGAATCCACCTGCAGGAGAGTGCGGGAGAACTGGTTTGATCCCTGGGTTGGGAAGATCCCCTGGAGAAGGGAAAGGCTCCCCACCCCAGTATGCTGGCCTGGAGAATTCCATGGACATGGGCATGGTGACAGAGTCGGACACGACTGAGCGGTTTTCACTTTCGCTTTCAGTGTGCCACTCAGTCCTGCTGTGGTTGCCTTTGAGGCAGGGCTGGGCCTCTTTTCCCTTGGGTCTCACCTTGTCTGCCAGCTGAAGTTGGTCCTGATGGCTTCGAGGATCCATAGGTTACGAGTTGCCTGTTGGGATGGGAGCAGCCGAGCAGGGCTCCTGGGCCAGTGAGGGCCGCTGCAGTCCTCTTGGTGGGATGGATGGAGGGAGGGTTCAGAGGCTTCCCAGGCCCCCATGAAGTCATGATGGCCCTGTTGACGGGGAAGTGGCAGAAAATAAGCTAGGTAGGAAGGTGTGTCTGAAGCGCCAGTGGAGCCGAGTATGCTGGAGGGTGGCATTTTTTTCCTTTTTAAATAACTTCTTTTTTTTTAATTAATTACTTATTTTTGGCTGTTCTGGGTCTCTGTGTTGCTGCAAGCAGGCTTTCTCTAGTGGCAGTGTGTGGGGGCTGCTCTCGAGTTGTGGTGTGTGGGCTTCTCCATACAGTGGCTGCTCTTGTTGGGAACATGGGTTCTAGGGCTCGTGGATTTCAGTAGTTGCAGCATGTGGGCTCCAGTAGTTGTAACATGTGAGCTCAGTAGCTGTGGTGCACGGGCTTAGTTGTCCTGCGGCATGTGGGATCTTCCCCCGACCAAGGATCAAACCGGTGTCCCCCGCATTGCAAGGCAGATTCTTAACCATTAGACCACCAGGGAAGCCCCTGGAGGGACACTGTGGACTTGTGCCGTCGGGGCTGGCCGGCGGGGAGCTTGGCTGCGATCATGCTGGCCCACCTGAGTCAGGCTGGCTGTCGCAGGCTCCTTTGTCCAGGCTGGTGCTCCGTGTTCACTGACCCTCCCTCACCTCCCTGAGCCCCGAAAGGGGAGAGGTTTGCCCCCTCCCTGCTCCTGACAGCTCTTGTGTTCCCCACCCCCCACAGGAGTACCTGGATGCTATTCACCACCTGTACGAGGAGTGGCTCATCAAAGGGAGCCTTTTCCCCGTGGCAGCCCCTGTTCTGGTAAGTTCCCCTGAGGGGGCAAAAAAATTCTCTAGAAGGAGAAATGACCCGCGGGCGTGCCGGCCAGTCTGCAGTCTGGGGAAGCAAGGACCAAGTCCCTCCGAGCTGGAGAATTTGAGAGAAGGAAGCAGGGAGGGTGGAAGGAACCCTGTCTCTCAGTTCCCTTTCTGGATTGAGTCTCAGTGAGCTGAACACACCTGGGAGAAGGTGACGTGTCCCTGTGCCACCACACCCGTGACACAGTAGCGTCTCACTTATCCAGCATCGTCCCTGGAGGAATATTCCAGATGGCCGGAGCCCCTGGACCTGGGTTTTGGCCTTAACTGCTTGGGATGGTGGTCGTCCTGAAGCACCTGTCCGTCCCCCAGGGGGTGGCTGGCCCAGAACCTCATTGCACCTTTTCATGGTGACCCAGGGCATCCGAAGGAACGTCAGTTGCTGTTCTGGTCCGTCACACAGTGATGCCCTTAGGAGGTGCTGAGGTGTGTAGGACTGTGTGCCCCCGACTGCTAATGCCTTTGGGCCCCTGTGCTTTCCCTGTATGCACCTTCTCCTGCTGACACTCACCGTTTCTAACTGTTCGATGCTTCTGCCCAGTGTTTCCCTTCTTCCCTCTCCCTCATTTTCTGATTTGCTCCTGCTCAGAGTTTCTCCAGGCGGGCAGATGGGTCCCGTGAACTGTTAGGAGTGTGTGTGCAGCGTGGGAACTGAGGGGGGCCTGTGCACCAACTAGTGTGCCTGGCCTTGGGGATATCTGTCTGGGCTGCTCACACACTGCGCTCACGGCTCTTCCAGGCAGTGAGGTTGCTGGAAAGTGAGGTCTTACTCTACTGGAGTTTTCTAGAGAGTTTATTTTTTCCCCTCTTTATAGAAAAGTAGGTGATAAAAAATGATGAGAAAAAAATGCATTCGCGGACGACTGTCCTGGTTTCTTAAGTGAAAATACAGTTGAGAATGTGGATTGACCTAGAACTGGTTGTGGCTTGGCTCTGACCTCCCTGTCCTCCTGCCTGTGACCGTGGGCTTGCGTGCCCTTCCCTGCCTCGTCCTGCCTGCCTCTGTCTCTCTCCTGTGAAGGGAGGAGGACGCTGATGTCAGGTGCAGCCCTGTGACCCCTGTGTTTCATTTCCAGGTGATCGAGGCCGACCACAACATGCAGAAAATGTTAGAACTCTTTGAACAAAACCGGCACCGAATCCTAACTCTGGAGAATCGGAAGCTTGGTCCATAGGATAGGAAAGATCATGCCCGAGAAATGCCTGCTGCTGCCAAGCTAGCTTTTAGGAGCAGTTTGGAAAGCTCCACTCTCAGGAGGGCTTTGTGTCTGCCCACAGTTGTCTTCCTTCTGGCCTTCTCTCCTTTCCCAGTGTCTTCATCCTGGGATCCTGGGCCTCGTGGGTAAATGGGACCAGTGGGTTTGCCATGCCCTCTGGTGGCACAGCCTTGCGTTCCCCTGGTGCTTCTTCTGGTGGTTTCCCACCGCTGGGTCCTTCTAAGCTAGGGAAGTTCCACCTGACTTGTGCTGGGCTCATGGTCTCTAGCCCTTCAGGTCATCCAGGAGGGCGAGGTAATGGTCTTCCATCCCAGGGGAGGAAGTTGAAGCTCACACAGACTAAGAGACTCTCTGGGGTCACACGGCCAGTGACAGTGGAGTCAGCACCATTCAGACTTCTGGGGACTCCCAGCCCATCTCTTGCCCCAGGCTGCCTCATCCCAGAGCCCCGCCTTGCCTTCTGGAGACCCTCAGACGTGCATGGGGAGGGCCAACTGTGTGTGCAGCTGGCATCATCACTTTCTCATGGTTTGAGCCGTCCTTGAGGGCAGTTGGCATTTGACTTTCACAAAATTGTGCCACGTTTGGCTTGAGCCCAGCGTTCATCCGTTCTCTAGCGTGAGGCTAATATGGTACTTAACACCTCATCAGGACTTCCCCGACTTAGGAGAGCTATGCACTGGCTCCTGAATGGTGCTCGGTCTCCTTGGTGACAGAGGTCATGCCTGAGCAGCTGCTGATGACCTGTCGGGGCAGTGGCTTGTGGCCCCCCAGGCTGGTGTGCCCAGTGCCACGCTGGGGCAAGGGGCTGCCAGCCTGGCTTCTGAGGCTCCCTCCCTCCTTAGTGGCTTGCATGATGAGCTTTATCCTTGGAGTTCCTCAGAGTTTGTGGCCCAGGGGAGAGACACCAGTGGCCTTAAGTCTTTTTGAAATGTTTTTCCATCCAAGGGGACACTGCGGGCCACAGAGCGTGAACTATCTTTATTAGCTCAGAGACTGTCTTAGCTGTGTTCAGCTGTAACAGTGCATCAAAGGCACAGCTGTCTCCTGAGTCAAGTAGCAGCAAGAGACAGGAAGAACATTCTCTCCGAGGACAATCTGGACAGGAAGGATGGGGCTTGCAAGCAAAGGCTCTTGGAGTACTGGAGCTCCTGAACTTCGGAGGTGGGTGGAGAGAGCTTCCAGAAGGCTGAGTGCGGACGTGGGGGTACGGATTGATTATGAACTTGGGGGAACAGGCCTCAGCCTCTCCCGAGTGGCGGTCGGTGTGCCTGAAGGTTGGAAGGCCTCGTCTCAGCCTCCGTGTGAGTGAGGCACCGGTGCACGCAACTTGCTGATGGAAATTGGTGACAGGTGGCCCCGGCCCAGAGGCAGCACCCGGAGGGCAACCGGGCTCAGAGGCAGCGCCTGGAGGGCAACCGGGCCCAGAGGCAGCGCCCAGAGGGCAACCGGGCCCAGAGGCAGCGCCCGGAGGGCAACCGGGCTCAGAGGCAGCGCCCAGAGGGCAACCGGGCCCAGAGGCAGCGCCTGGAGGGCAGCACTCTGGCTCCTGGCCCTTCCTGGAGGGACTGATCCTGGGCCAGTTGCACAGGCGGGGATGTGTCTCAGCCTAGACGCCAGTGATGGACCAGCAGGAAGCGCAACCGCTGCTACCAGGCACCTGGACATGCTGGGACCAGCTTTGGGACTTTGCAGACAGATGGTCCAGTTTTCCCCACAGCTCAATTTGAGAATCTGTACTGGGGGGAAATGTGATTAAAAAAACCCCAAAAAGATAGAAGTGTGTATCTCCTTCACATAGAAGTGCAGCTGTGGGTGGTCCAGGGCTGGTGTGGTGGCTCAAGACCATCGGGTCCCAGCCTCTTTCTGCCTTTCTGTCCCCAGATTGACTTCCTGGTTTGAGGCTTTCTTCCTCCAAGGGCCTTACCGTCCAGATGGCTCTGGAGCTCCTGTTCTGTCTAGTGTTGGCATCAGGCACACTGCCCTGTCTCCCCCACCATTCACACCTAAATTCAGATGTGGATGGTGACTTTTGCACAACTAAGATAAGCTGGAACGTTCTAACTGGATTTTGCTAGAGACCTCGGAGGTGGGGGACAGGCAAGCGGGAAGGCTGGACACACAGCCTGGTTTCAGTTCCGTGGTGCCTCTGGGCCCCTCCTCCCCTCCCTTCTGCTTTCACATCACCCAACCCTCACCACCTGGTGTTGTGATGTCCTCAGCACTGGCCAGTGGGCTCCCACAGTGGAGGTCTCAGGAGCCCCTTGCTAAACGTGGACTCTGGGAAATGATGTCACCCAGCCTGTTTTTCCCATTCCTGCCTCCTTTCCACCAGAACCTCTCACCTAGATGAGAAGTGCCCCCCTGCCTGGGGAGTGCGTGGTGTGGTCGAGACACTTCCTGGGATTCCTGCAGACTCCCAGCATCCCACCTGGGGAAGGCAGGATTGAGGTATTTATTGCTCTGAGAGCAGGTAGAAGGTGTTTTCAAAACCTATTTACCCTTGGGTGCTATTGAATCTGCATCATCCTTGTTTTCCTGGAGCCAGGTGGGGGAGCTCACGTCAAATGCTTATATTATCTGCGGAACGAGTAACACTTGTTCCCTTGGCCTCTGCACCCTGAAGAGTTAACAGTTATTAAAATAATGGACAAGCTCTTGGAAATGTCAGGCCTCCACCGTTGAGAATCTCACAACAATTATATTGCACCCAGTGGCTTCGGCAGTGGATTACTCACTTACCAAAGGCCAGGGTCAATGAACACAATTTTTTTTTCTTAATAACCCCAACCCCGTGTTCCCCCTGAGGCTGGGGTAAACTCTGTGTTCCTCTAGTTTCCATAAGATGGTGAACTTGGCCAAAGCTGTCATTAAACAGAAGCTAGGACAAAGCCAAGCTTGTGGGATCAGAATGGGTATTAGCACTTAATGCTGTCCTCTTGAATTTTTGCATCTTTTGGCTTTTTCTTCTCCAAGACAGGTTCACGGAACACATGTGTCTGGGGTCATAGTAATAGGTACTCTGGGAAAAGAGGGTTTTGTAGTCCAGCAAATTTGAGATTCACCATCTGGGTACTCTCTGAGCTGCACAAAGTACGTTAGCCTAGGTAAAGTCAGGAAGTCTTGAAATAAAAATGCCTTCTGAAATTTGCTTTAGTCAGGGACTCTCAGACTCATTTGACAGTAGAACCCCTCGTTTAGGGGGTTATTAACTTCCAGGTGTGAGTGTCCCTTGGAACGCATGTCGGTAAGCGCTGTTTTAGGGTACCTGCAGCTGCTGATGACTCCCAGTTCTGGGACCTTTGAGATGCTGTAGCTCCTGGTTCTCTAACTTTAGGCCGTCTGAATCCTCTGATGGGCATGTTAAGGCATGGTCTGCAGGGCCTGCCCCCAGAGTTTCTAATACAGCAGATCTGGGATGTGCCTGAGAATTTAATGGCTATCGAGGTGATGATGAGGCTGCTGGTCAGGAAGCACGCTTTGGGGACCACTTCTCGTAGCTTCAGGTTTTCTAGAAGTGGACCTCCAGGAATTCCCATGAAAACTTGACGTGTCACTGAATCTCTTGTGAGTGCTGGTTTATCTTATCTGTTAAATGGGAGCATTGCTCACTTCTAGTGTTGAGAGGATAACTGGCCTGATGTGTGGAAGGGGCCCAGAGCATGGGCAAGTGCTAAGTTTTAAATAAATCTTACCCTTGGGGATCTAGATGTTGAAACATACTATAAAACGTCTATAATTAAAACAGTGTGGTACTGGTGCATGAATAGACCTGTGGGATAGACTAGGAAGCCCAGAAGTAGATGTAAGTACGTGATACAGGTGGCATCTCAGTGATTATTGGGGGTAAAGATGGATTTTTAAATAAATGGTGCTGAGATGACTGAGTCATCATTTGTAAAAAGATGATTCATATGTTACACCATACCCAAGAATAAACTCCAAGTGGTTTAGGGATCTACGTGTAAAAAAATGAAACCATGCACATACTATAAGAATGAATTCTTTGAAACCTCAAGGTAGGAGAACTTTGTAACTATGATTCCAAATCCAGCAATAATAAGATTGATAAATCTGGCTAAAAAATGTATATGACAAAAGCCATGAGAAAACAGTCAAAAGACATCTGACGACATGGGAGAAGATATTCAAAACATGTATCACAAAGGATTAATATTCTTGAAGAATTCTTAAAAATAGGCAAAGAACCAAAACTCCAATAGAAAAATGAGAAAACTATCCAAACAGACAATTTACAAAAATATTAAAATGGCACTGAAAGGTAGGAAAAATACTCAAATTCACTCAATTAGAGAAATATGGATGCTATGGTCTAAATATTCGTGTCTCCCCCAAATTCATATATTGAAAACCTAATGTCTAAGGTGATGGTGTGAGGAAGAGGGACTTTAGGAGCAGGATGACTAGGTCATGAAGGTGGACCCCTCTCAGTTGGGATTAGTGCTCTGGTAAGAGACCCCCACAGAGGTCCCAAGCCCCTTCCACCATACGAGGGAACGGGGGGCATAGGCAATCTGCAGTCCGGAAGAGGACCTTCACCAGAACCCAGCCATGCTGGCACCATGATCTTGGGCTTCCAGCCTCCCAGAACCCTGAGATTTAAATGTCTGTTGTTTCTAAGGCCCTCGGCCTTTGGTATTTTGTTATAGCAGCCTGAACAGACTAAGACAGCAATTAAAAGAATACCGAGATACTTACTAGACTGGCAGAAAAAAAAAATACACATCTCAACACGTTCTGTTGTTGAGGCTGTGGGGAAACACTCATACATTACTGGTGAGTATGCAAGTTTGTACAACCCTTCTAGAGGGAAATTTTGACAACACCTGACAAACTACATATGTATCTACATCTTGATTGTGATCCAGCAACCCTACTTCTAGGACGTGAAAAAATATATGCTCAAGGTTATTTACTGCAACATTGTAACTGCAGAATATTGAAGACAACCGAAAGACTCATATAGAAGAGAGTGGTTAAATAAAGCATGGTACACCCATACAGTGGAGCAGCATGCAGCTGTGAAGTAGAATGAGAAGGGTCTCTCTGAACAGATGTGACACAGATTTCCAGGACATACTGTTCAGGGAAGAAAGTAGTGTCCAAATGAGTATCTAGAGTATGCTAGCCTAAGGAAAATACACAGATGTATAGGGCGGACAGGAAAGATAATCCAGAAAATAAGCAGATTAGTGGGAAAAGCCTGGAAGAAGGAAAATTGAATGGGTTCAGGGTTGCTTGGATGAGAGGGGAATGTACTCAGTGAATAAACCATTTTGGGTAACTCTGACTTGAGAACCATAGTAATGTCTCACATACCACCCCACCCCAAATAAACAGCTGACTAGGACATAGCGGGAATGGAAGGTGGAAAACACAGATCAAGCACAAGCGAGTGCTGACCACACTGAAGGTGCTGGGAAGAACTAGCTGAAGTAACCCTGGAAAACTGTATCTAGGTTGGACACAAAAGGAGTAAAGGTAAAAGTTACTTCACGTAAGTGCTGAAATACAGTTATTAGAAGTATTTCTCATAGGGATATATTTAGCAATTCTGAAACTATACTAGGATCAATTTAGTAGACTCGGTAGACTAAAACAAATAAGCTGTAGATTCTGAGAGCTGTGTTTCTCACTGTTAGAGAAAGATATGTCTATAAATAAGAGGAAGGGTAGAATAAACCCTGTGGTACTGGATTAGAATCAGAGGTCTCAGTGTGAACCCATGATTAAAATTACATATAGCTAGATATGGAAATATAGCTGTGTGTGCATATGCATGGGTTAGTATACATACGTGTGCTTCCTATCTCTGCCCCGTGAGTGGGCTTAGAGGCAGTGACAACCAGTAACAATGTGAAGACCGGGCACTTAGATCGTGGTCTCTGAACATCATTCTCTAATATAAGGAACCAGAGATCCTAGTGGTTTATTCCAGGGATGAGCAGGTAAATATCTCCAGTAACAAGATCCACGGACATCATAATCCTTTGATGAGATGCACAGAGGACACAGCATCCTTTTTTTTAATGGTGGTATTCCTGCCCAAATGTCTAACCTCACTCCAGCCACAAACACACCAGACAAACTGAGGGACATTCAACAAAATAACTGAATAGTATGCAGTTCTGATCAAAAGTGTAAGATCATCAAAGACAAGAAAAAGACTGAGCAACTATTACAGATTGGAGGGGATGAAAAGTCACAAATGTCATGTGGGATCCTGGAGAGGATCCTGGAATAGAGAAGGATATTAATGGGAATACCGGTGTAATTTAAATAGAGTTTGGCTCAGTGGTAAAGAATCCACCTGCCAATGAAGGAGACACAAGCAGTACAGGCTGGATCTAAGTTGAGAAGATCCCCTGGAGAAGGAAATGGCAACTCACTCCAGTATTCTTGCCTAGAAAATTCCATGCACAGAGGAGCCTGGCTGTCTATAGTCGCAAAAGAGTTGGACATGACTTAGTGACTAAACAACAACATAGTTTGATAATAATTGTATCAACATCAATTTCCTGTTCTTGAGGCTCATACTGTAGTTATGTACAATGACAGTTTCAGGGGGAGCCAGGTGAGGGAGAGAAGGAAATTCTTTGTGCTATTTTGCAACTTTTTTCTAAGTCTAAAATTACCTTAAAATGACTCCTTTCACGGGAAATGTAAACAGAACACTACTATAAACATCATAATCCCCCAGTTTTAATATACGCATGTGTAGAAAAACAGACTGAAAGGAAGTGCATCCACAGCGTGACATTGGGCATCTTCAAACGGTGGAGATTATGGTCATTTTTGCTTTTGTTTTCACATTCATCCGTCTTCTCTGTGTTTTCTACCCATTTGATGGTTTCATTTGTTGGAGACTTGGAAACACTGGTGAATGAGACAAGTGTCTCCCTCATGGAGTTTATATCCTACTGCATGAAAGGGAAAGTGAATAAATACACTGAAGATACCTTTGTGCAGAAAACTGAACTAAGCTGATGTGATTGGTGGCCAGGGAAGGCCTTTGTGAGAAGGTGATGTATAAGGTGAGATGTGACCAACAAGAAAGAGAAGATGGGAAGCAGCGTGCAGTGGGGAGAGGGCAGAGGGAACAGTCTTCACAGAGGCTGTGAGGTAGGGGTGGGTTTAGCTTGTTCAAGAGCCCAGAAGAAGTCTGGGTAGCTCGGCTGCAGGGGGTTGTGGGGGGCATGAGAGGATGTCAGAAGGGTAGGACGTGCCCTGCCTATGGGGCTTGGTATGGCCTTGGGAGCCCCGGGAAGGAGTGGAACACCCGAGGGTCATGATGGAATCTAGGTTTTCGCAGAATCCTCAGCAGCTGGATGGAGCTGACTGCAGGGGATGAGGGTGGCGGCTGGGAGACCAGGGAGGGGACTGGTGTCCTCCAGGGATCTGAGTGGGAGGCCTTGGTAGCTCAGTCAGGGGATCAGCCTTCTGCGGAAGGAGGAGGGACGTGGTCAGATGTTGTTCTTGTTGTGACAGAACTATTGTTGGATGAAAGATGTGAGAAAGAGAGAAATCAAGAAGGATGTCTACCTTGGGCTTCAGCTTTCCAGTAAGTGGGGAATACTGGGGGCAGGAGCCTGTGGAGAGAGCAAAAGTTCTGCTGTGGTTTGGGACTGAGCCTATTTATTATGTTAATAATCAGAAAATAATGAATAGAGAATGGACAGGGGCTGTGAATCAGACCCAGGACTGGGTGCCCTGGTGGCTGTGGTTCCCGGGTCCATCCCTGCTCCCGCCCCATCCCTTCTCCTGAGGTTCCTGATCCTCTTTGTGTACAGCCCAGCCTGTTCCCAGCCTGGCCCTGATGTTCTTCTTCCCTAGGATGGAGGCTTATGGCTGGGGTCTGCTCCAAAACCACCAGTCTCACCTCCACTGGCTCCAGACACTGACAGCTCACCGGTTTGGGTGTTGATGGCTGGGTGCTATGCAGAGTAATTGGCATGAGTGGCGTGGAGGAAGGATGGATGGATGGATCCCTGACCAGTATGCCTCTTTTCCCCCAGTGCAGACTGCTTTCTGATTTGTCTCAAAGTCTGTGTAGGGCCTGACCAGCTGTGGGGTTGGGAGGGAGCTGGGGCCAGTGTTCCTTAAATCCTTCCCTCCTGTGGTCCCCCTTGATTTGGGGACTGAAAATGGTAGAGTCATATGCTCGGCTCTGGGGACAACAAGGCAGGCACCAATATTTATTAAGCACCTGCTGTATACCCAGAAGGGGCCTTTGCATGTATGGTCAGTCACTTAGTTGTGTTCGACTCTACGTGATCCCCGTGGACTGCAGCCCGCCAGGCTCCTCTGTCCATAAGATTCTCCAGGCAATAATACTGGAGTGGTTGGCATGCCCTCCTCCAGGGGATCTTCCTGACACAGGGATTGAACTCACATTTCCTAAATTGGCAGGCAGATTCTTTACCACTGAGCCACTTGGGGAGCCCCAGAAGGGGCCTTTAGCACCCCCTTTATTAGTAAACTTTCCTGTTCACCACCACTCTCAGGGGTAGGTGTTGTCCTCCCCACTGGACAGAAGCAAAGCCAAGGGGCGGGTCCTGGGTGGGTGGCACCTGCGCCTCCATAGAGAGGCTCTTGGCTGGAGAGGGAGACCACTGTCTCTTGGGCCACCGTGAGGAATGCCCGTGTGCATGTGTGGACACGTGCCTGGATGCACCCACTTGTGTGCATGTATGCATGCATATGTCGGGGCAGGAAAGGCTGGTGGAGGGCACCCCCACTCCTCACAGCCTGGGTGATGGAGCCCCCAACCCTGGATGCACAGCAGGCCTGTGAGCTCATCCTGGGCTCCCAACTGTGGCCTTGCTCTCTGTCAACCAGAAGTTAGCTGAAGTTAGAGAAGAGGGTGGCTGACAGACGACACTGAACAGATGGAGGGTGGTTTACATGTCTGCTTGTCTACACAGCTGTCATATAATCTTCCCTGTGACAGGTGCCTGAAGGATGCCAAGGGAGGCTGCTGGTCAGAGATGAAGGGTGATGGTGCTCCCAAGGTCACATGCTGAGCTGGGATGTGAAGGGCACAGGAAGCGCCCCCACTTCTGAGGTCGGCAGTGTGCACACACCTCCTAACCCGTCTCAGCTCCCTGTGAGGCAGATCTGACCTCACCTCCACTTTGCAGACAAGGAAGCATGGCTCAGAGAGGTGGGGGGAGTGGCCCAGAGTCACACAGTCTGTAGGTGGCAGGGCTAGTACCTGAGGCCAGCTGGGATGAGTAGGCTGACATGTCCTCGTGGCTGACATGCTGGGGATTTGGCTGGTGTCCCCACTGTGGTTCCAGACCCATCATTTCTTCAAGTCGGAGTGACATGCTCAGCTGTGGCTCGTGTAGGATCTCCGTGTGGGAACTGGCTCCTCCAGCCCCTTAAGGGGGACGTAGTAAGCACTGGGGGCTCTTGTCCATGAAGTGGAGGCCTGCGGAGACCTCCAGAGCAGAGCAACTTTACCGTCCGGGCTGCCACCTTTGCTGGCTGGCTCTGGCCCCACGAGAGGCTCCGATTGTCCCTCCTCCTCAACCCTGGGACTAGGGGTGTCCCTCAGGTAGCCCGCTGGAGTTGAGGTTCTGAGGAGGTGGGTGAAGTGCTCACAGAGCTCTTCCATCTCCGAGGAAGTGCTTGGAGGCTCAGTGTCCATGCCAAGGGCAGCTGGATCTGGCAGAGCATCTGGCTTTGGGGCCAAGGAATTCTCTGACAGACAGGACCTGGGCCTCTGCAGGAGCTGGCTGGGGACGGTGGCCCCTTTACACTCAGAAGCCCCGTCGGGGACCCAGGGCTGCTCACCACTGCTACCCGAGGCGGCGGCCACCTCCCCCGGCGCTGGGCTGGGCCCAGGGCCTGGGCCCTGGAGTTGCTTCCCTTCCAGGCTGCTCCAGGGCTGGTCCCAGGGGAGCAAGGGTGTCCGGTGCAGCGCGAGGTCGCTGTAGCAGGTCAGGAACTCCTCACTGTCGGAGCATGTGCTGGCATGGCGCAGGGAGCCCAAGGGGAACAGGGGGCCAGTCAGGAGTCCATGGGGGGCTGTTGAGACCTCAGGCTGGTTCAAGGCCACAGGCAGAGAGCAGCGAGCATCAGGGTGTTCGGCCAGGGCGCTCTTGGCTCCCACCCCTGCTGAGGGATCCAGGCCAGGCTGGGCCTCCCACAGGGCCTCCTGCAGCCCCATCTCTGAGCCAGGTCTGTGGTGGGGCCCCGCCACTCTCTCTCTGCCTGGCCCGAGGAGCTGCCTGCCCGGGGTCCTGAGAACGGCCTCACATGCGACTCTTGTCAGGAAGATCTCAAACACCATCTGTTTGGTGTCCTCCTCGCTGATAGCCTGGACCAGGGAAAACTCGACCTCGGAGGTGGCCATATAGCCTAGCCGGCCCAGGAGGGTGTGCAGGGTGTGTTCTGAAAGCACAGGCCGCACCCAGTAGGCAAAGCTCCCCGTGTATGTCTGGAACAAACAGGGGTGCTCATTAGGGTGGCACACGCAAGAGCAGAGTGGCTGTGAGGGGAAGGACCAAAGACTGGCACGGAGGCTCCTGAGAAGCAGGAGGGCCAGGGCATGGGGCCATAAGGAAACCTGGCCCACAGGCATGTCACCCCGTCCCATTTTACAGAAGGACACACCAAGGCCCAGAGGCAGGACTTTTGTCTCAAGCCACTCAGCAGAAGAAGGAGCCAGCCGGTGCCCTGGCCTGGAGCCAGAAGCGACGAAAGCTTTCCAATGGCTTTCCACAGCACAGGTCTTTGCCTGGCTTCCTGTGGCCTCCTTGTTGCCTGTTCTTTAGAGAAGCAGGAGAGCCTGGTGGTTTGGAGTGGCACTGAGTCTGAGTCCCGTCTGGGCTGTGTATTAGCTGGTGACCACAGAGCAGTTTCCAGGTGGCGCTAGTGGTAAGGAACCTGCCTGCCAATGCAGGAGGCATCAGAGACTCAAGGTTCGATCCCTGGGTTGGGAAGATCCCCTGGAGAAGGAAATGGGCACCGACTCCAGTATCCTTGCCTGGAGAATCCCATGGACAGAGAAGGCTGGTGGGCTCAGGGCCGGAGGATGGAAAAGAGTTGGTCACAACTGAAGCAACTCAGACTACACATCAGTGGTATTAAACTCTTTAGCCCTCAGTTTCCCCAACTGTAAAATGGGACCAATGTCAGTGGGCATGACAGACACATTGTTTCCTCCCCAACCCCGAGGCAGGGCCCTGGCCCCTCCCCAAGACCCTCTCTCCCAGGGTAGTGGCGACACCTACCTTCAGGGACCTGATTTCCTTCCTCCAGGGAAACAGGAGCAGGTGGATAGAGACCAATTCCAGGAACTCCAGTGCCCGCACCAGTTTGTGGTCGATATGCTGGGCAAAGCAGGGAGCTCCCGAGTCAGGGGCCACCTCCTCAGGCAGGTAGAGTTGAAGAGGGGGCCCTGTGTCCAGCAGCTGCTGGGCCCTACTGGTGAGAGTAGCTTGCCTGCAGACCCGGAGCCGGCCCTCTCCTGCCCCCTCCAGGTAGAAACTGATGAGGTCTTCTAGAAGGGTCTCAGGAGTGTCCTCTTTGGGGCCTGGGGCCCTGGGCCAGCTCATGGCGGCTGTGAGGAGTTGGATGCAGACCAGAGTCCCGTGGCCGCCTAGGCCGGCCTGCCTCTGTCCCACCCCACGGCTCAATCAGGAAGCCCAGGAGGAAGTTGTGTTAGCAAAAGAGAAAGCAGGGCCTTGTGCCATCTGTCGGTACTCCTCATCCTGGAGCTGGCCAGGGCTGCGGCCAAGCAAGGAGGCTTTGTGGGTGCATCCCATGGGTGGGATGGTTCTGAGGTATGTTCTACCCTGTCTCTGAGAGGGTCCCCCGTGGGACCACCCCAGTTGTCTACAGCAACAACCTCCTCATAAGTTCGTCCCTGTTGATTCAGCTCCCTCCCTTGTCTTAGTTCCCGGTTCCTTCACTGTGCTTCCTGGGATCACCTCCCACAGAAACTACTTAGACCCAGAGGTTGAATCAGGCACAGGTTTTTGAGGGGGTTGAGATGGACCAGTCACCTATGCACTCTCATCTAGCGTTCATCCCTTCCCTCCTTCCCTCCCCTCCCTCCTTCCCTCCCCCTTTTTTCCTTCCTTCCTTCCTTTCTTCCATTCACCTACTTCTTAATTCAGTGATGATTCACTCATTCATTCAGTCGCTCGGTGACTCACTCCTTCCTTCCACATGGGTCTGCATTTCTCAAAGTGTGCTCCACGGAAGAGCACTTGTCTGGGTGCTCTTAATCTATCTCCCATGAGTGAAAATTTCCTGTGGCCAAATGCATTTGGGAACTGCTGGACTAAATAAGATCCCCTGGCTTCTTGGCATCAGGACCTTTCCTAAGGGGTGTGAGTTCCCAGGAGGGGCAACCTGTGTGCTGTTCCCTGACTTCTCAGGCCCTGGGTCCTTTCAAGGCTCTCTCCTGGTGCTAGGGGTAGTACTGCCAGAGGCCCATGTCCTTCCACACTGGCCTGGGGCAGGGACGGGGAGGGTTGTAGCTTCCGAGGCAGATGGGAGCCTGGCCTCAGTGGCTCGCTGTCTGGAGAGCCTGTTGGAAGGTGCGGTGGCTCTACATGAACTGGCTGTGACCTGGTAGTCACACAGCCGAGGAAAAGCTGGTTCTTGACCATTGTTGGCTTTCTGGGAGGCTCTGCTGGCCTCCTGCCCCTCCAGTAACCAGGAAGGGCATCTGATCTGCTGGGTGCTTGGCCTCAGAGCAGCCTCAGACCTGGGCTGCCCGCACCCAGGGTCTTGTTGCTCCCAGCCCCCGGCTCTCCTGCCACCTTTTCTGAGCTCCGTGGCCAGAGCATTCCTACCCCTCCCATTAGGAACTTACTTCCCAATGGGAGGGCTATTTGGGAATGGGTCTCTCGGCTGGTCTGAATCCATCATCTGAGGTCCACTGGTGGGGATGCTAGTCTCCGACACACATTAGTTCACCGATCCTGAACCTCGGCGAGATTAGGTAACTGGCCCAGGTCACATCTGATCATCCTTCTGGGTAGGAGACGTAGGTCAGCATGGGTGGGAGAGTGCTAGTGGAGGTTTGACATTCTGCTCTGACTTAGGGTAGGCTGGTGGGGCGTGGGCCCTGAGACCGAAAGGACAGGGACTGGCTCAAAGGTCCCAGGAGGCAGGCTGGATGGATGCCTTGTTGTGGTCTGGCTGAGGCTGTGACCTCAGGGCCTGAGGCCTGCAGACCTGGGAGTCCTTGAAGAGATGCTGAACAGGCACAGGTGGGCTGCAACCCCTGTGCTCAGCCCCCCAGCCCAGAAACACCAGGCCTGCCCCAGGCAATTGGTCCCAATCGAGAGAGCTCACCTGGGCTTGGGGAGGAGCCCTGTGAGGTCAGCAGAGCCAAACCCTGGATGGGGCATTCGCTCTCTCGGGTGATGATGCTGTGGGTCCTTCCACCGCTTGTGTCCCCAGCCTGGTCAGTCTTTGGGGGACACTGATGGTGATACCTGAGCGTGAGTGTGGGTGGCCTTGGGGTGGGACCTCTGGGTGTGTGAGCTCTGAGTGTGAGGGGCACAGTGTGTGTGTGTGAGCTGTGTGTGCCGCAGGTAGTGTGAACTGAGTGATGCTGCACACAAGTGTGTGCCTGAGAGTCTCTAGGAAGTTGATATGAGAGACCCCTGTGTATGCATACATGGGTGGGCTTGGCTGGTGCAAGCTAGCGGGTGTCCCAAGGGGCCACTGTGGTCGACCGTGCTTGGTATCCGCCCTGTTCCTCCCTCTCTCAAGGGATTCCTGCTGCTCCCGTATGCCCATCTGGAGGACGTGGAGGGCACTGTGCCCATGCTTGATGGCCCGGTGGCAGCCCACGCAGACCAGGATGATGGCCCCAGCTGAAGGTCTCCAGTCTGAAGACCTGGGCCAGAGGAGCTGCTCAGCTGCGCAAGGTGGAGCAGCTTGGCTGAAGGGCAGCCTCAGACAATGATCCTTGAGAATCTGAGAGCCGTGTGTGATTAATCCACCTCCCTCCCCATTGGCTGACTAGCCCTGAGGCAAGCTCCATTCTGGCTCTTGGAGTTGCCAGGGGGACGGAGCGCAGTTGCCCACAGCGGAGACCAGCTCGACAACACCCTGCCTGCACTTTCCACCCTTCCCAGTTTCACTTTCCACTCCCTGGTGCTGTTCCTGGGGTCACCTTCCTCATCAACCTCTTGCACCCCCATCCTGTCCCAGGGCTGGTCCTGCCCCTCCTCCCGTCCCACCGTCCTGGGAATTTAGCTTCACTTCCCATCTTCTTGGGGCCTGGATGAGCCCCACTGCCCAGTGCTCATGTGGGCCCAACCCCTCAGGGCCCCCTGGCAGAGAGAGGCATCCAGTCTCCTAGGAGTGTGAGGAACTTGGATGTGGCGTCATAGGTGAACACGCCATAGTGTGTCAGAGTGGACACAAGGCATGTTGCGAATGGAGGAGGTGGAGAACACTGAGCTTGATAGCCCCTGGGGGGGCTGTGGGATCCTGAGTTTGTTTGCTTTTGGAACAGGGTATGGGTGTGGGGCGGAGAAGGCAATGGCACCCCACTCCAGTACTCTTGCCTGGAAAATCCCATGGACGGAGGAGCCTGGTAGGCTGCAGTCCATGGGGTCGCTAAGAGTCGGACACGACTGAGTGACTTCACTTTCACTTTTCACTTTCATGCATTGGAGAAGAAAATGGCAACCCACTCCAGTGTTTTTGCCTGGAGATTCCCAGAGATGGGGGAGCCTGGTGGGCTGCTGTCTATGGGGTCGCACAGAGTTGGACACGACTGAAGCGACTTAGCAGCAGCAGCAGCAGCAGCATGGGTGTGGGGTCGTTCCAGTTGGAATTGCCATGGGTACCAGGTGAGCTGGGCAGCACCACCATGAAGGCTGCCATATTCGTTCCCAGAAGGGGCCTCAGAGTACAGAGGTGGCACCTGAGCTGTGCACCGTGGTGTTTAGGACAGGGGAGTGGTTATTTTGTATACCATGAGAGGTGCTGAGCTATCTGGCTGTGCCTAGAGAGGTGCTGCGGGGTTGGGGTGGGGAGGGGGGCGGCAGGAATGATTCCTGTACATGGAATGCTTGAACGGTTTAAACCTCACGGAACATCCCGAGGGTGGAGGACAAGACCAGGACCAAAACAAGTTCCGTTACAACTATGAGTGTCTGCAGGCAGTGGGTTAGAAACTGGGAGAAGGGAATTTGCGTCTTTCAGGGGCTCACTGGCTTTGAACAGTGGTGGAAGGCAGCCAGCAGGTGGCAGTGTGGGCTTGCAGTGGGACCCAGGACAGGGCTGTACCGTCCTTCAGGATCACACCCCACTTTCAGGGCACTTAGGGGTTTAGGACTATGCTCATGGACTCTACCTGAATTCCAGTAGGAGGGAAGATTGACAGAGAAAGGGTACCTATCAGACAAGGGATCAACAACCAAAGCCAAAGTCTTATAGAAAGCAGAGACAAAAGAATTTCTGCAGAGGGGGAGAAAATGACTTACTTCAGTCATTTCAGCCTGATTTCCTCCCCCACACCTTCCCCACTGCTTCCTGATAGTCAAAGCTGTCCGAGTGTGGAGTGAAATGCCAGTCTTCTGGTGTTCCTGGAGTCAAGTCCTGCAAATTTATGGCTTGTCTTGGTGGCAGTTACACTGGCCAAGTCTTGGAGAATCGATGCCATGTTTTAGAGAGGTTTAAAAAAAAATTACGGCTTCCCAGGTGGCTAAAGAATCCACTAAGAATCTACTTGCTAAGCAGGAAATGTGGATTCAATCCTTGGTTCAGGGAAGATCCCCTGGAGGAGGACATGGCAACCCACTCCAGGATTCCTTTCTGGAAAATCCCATGGACAGAGGGGCTTGGCAGGCTGCTGGTCCTCCGGTGGCCAAGAGTCAGATACAACTTAACCAACTAAACAACAACAACAAAGTAACTGGTGTAAATCACGGACTACCCAAAATGTTCCTGTCCTAGAAGAATAACAAGGTTTCAGTGACTGCTGACTTTGAGAAAAGTAACATATTTTCAGTTTGCTGATTTAACCCTTTCCTTACAAGTGTCAGATGGTGCCAACCCCACCATGGGCTCCTTATTCAGGTTACTTCTTACAACATTTTTTATTGATATATTTATTTTGAACACAGAAAAGATACATTGTTGCTTATTTAGCGCTTAATCCAGGGACAAGAAAAGCTGCTTGGCTCCATCCCTTCAACACTGATGAGCATGTGGGGGTTTTTATCTCCCCCCCAACACCGGCACTCTCTAGGGTTGCAGAAGCAAGATGTGTTTCTTAAAAGAACCTCAGCCCTGGAGTGCATTTTAAAAGCTATACAGTACAACAGACAAGAGATTATTTTTTTGCCTAGAAAACAGTACACCACAAAGGTGGACAGAACTGCGTGTAAACAAGGTCCCTTCCCCGGGCAGAGTCAGGGGCGCCAGGATGCTACAGAACCTCTGGGTGGATTCCTTTCAGTTCTGCACCAGAAGAAATGCTATTTCTACAGAAAATAAGATTCACGATTGCCTTCCTCGCCACCTCTCTTCTTAAGAAAGGGATTACTAAATTGTCTTAGCCCTTTATTGGAGGAATGGAAATGTAGGGGAGAGGCTGGTTGGGGGTGCTGCAGTTTAAGGAGCGGGTGGGGAGGGAGGCGGGGTGGGTTGGAGGACTGCCGCTGGTGATGCTGGTGGGGATGCTCTTTATGGGCGCTGGGCTGCCACCCTCGTGCAGGCTGGGTCTGCAGGCATCAGCTCTGTTACCTGCGTGGTCTCGGATGGAAATTGCTGGGATTCAGGGGCCAAGGTCTAAGTCTGTTTACAACGAGGCCCATGTACTCCTTTCTGCGGTAGCCCCAGCAGCAAGGCTGAGATGCAACCACTGGTCCTCTCGCGGTGGCACAGTAGGGCCCACATCCCCTTGATTTCATTTGCGCCAGCACCATGGAGGGCAGACCAGAAGGTGCTGGCTCCCAACTCCCAACCCTGAGCCCCCACCTAGAGCGCCAGCACTGCTCCTGGGGTCCGTCTCCAGCCCACTCGAGCTTAGGCCATGAATGGCCGGCAGGGCATGCCCCTAGTGAGGGGCTGCTCCTCTGCCTCAGCGCCTGTCCCCAGCAAGGCCCCACCCCATCTTCTTTGAAGCCCCTCAGTCCCAGGCAGTGGTTGAATGGGCATGGGCACCGCCGTGACCCACTAACCACCACCCCACCACCACCACCGCACGCCCGCTGAGGGCCCTGTCCATCACTTGGGGCTTGGAGTGGGGGCTTTGGAGATAACTCCGCTACCACCACCAGACGGAGGGTGCTGGGCTAGGGATGGGGCAGGGTGTGGCAAGGGTTTCCAGGTTGTGCCTGGGCCCCCAGTCCCGTGTCCCTCACTCTATAAGTGGCAGGTGTTGTGGCTCTTCTGCCCTGGGGTGGGGACATAGAGACAGCGTGGAGCTGAGCCTCACTGAGGCCTGTCCCACCAACTGGGAGGACCAGCTGCCTCCTGGGGGTTGGGGGTGAGTTTGGGCAGGAAGCTGACCTGGGGTGGCTGAGCAGCTTCTGGGGGGCAGAGTCAGCGTTGGGGTCCAGGCTTTCCAGTGAGGGCAGGGCAGACAGCCTGGGGAGAGGGCAGAGTGAACCCCAGCCCCTTCTCTGCCTTCTTTCTCCTAGCACTGGCTCCAGGGGTATCACTGGCAGGCTGGGGAGGAGACTGGAGGTCAGGAGAGCTTCGTCTGCAATGAAACCTTCGCAGGTGGGATTGTGTATCTGGTGGGGGTGGGGGGAGGCCTGTGTGTGTGTGTGCACGCCTGTACACGTGAGGGACATGTCTGGATGTATGTGTGCACATGGGTGTGTCAGTGTGTGTCTGTCCAAGTTGTGTGTATATGTGTGCATGTGGGGGTGCCATGTGAGCATCCGTGTGTGTGTGTGTGTGTGTGTGTGTACACGCCTCTGTGTGCCTGAAGGATGTGATTCAGCCCTGAGGGGCCAGCAGGACCTGACCACCAGGTCGCTCACATGATCTGCTCTGGGCCCAAGGCCGGGGCCTGGGTTGGGGTGGGCGGGCCCTGGGAACTCTGCGGGCCTGGTTGCGGTCCAGGCAGTGGCAGCCGGCCTGATGGAGGGCTGGCCCCACACACAGCCTCATAAGGGGGCAGGGTGTCCATGGAGACAGTGCGGAGGCCACTCTGGCCCTGCGGCCTCTGCGCCTGCTGGTGTCGGCCAGGGCTGTGGCCATTGCCCACATCCAGCTCGGGGCAGGAGTCGGTCAGTGAGTAGGGGGGCGGGGCATCCGTAGGGATGTACAGCTGAGTGGCGCCCGGTCCCATACACTCCTCGTAACTGCAAGAGAAGAAGCTCCCTCAGGCCCTGTGTGAGCTGGCCTCAGTGGCAGGTAGCGGGCCGCCCCCCCTCCTCCCCCGCCCCACCTGCCCAGGGCTAGAGGCCTAGCCACAGTGACAGGCTGCCCTGGAGTGGAGCAGGCCAGGCCTTAGTCCCACTGACTCCAGTGAGACCCCTCCACTCCCTGGGGAGGGGCACCAAGCACACTGAGACCTGGATTCTGGCCCTGACTCAGCCTGGGTGTCCCTGTGAACACAAGTGACCAAGTCACCGAATGCTGGGTCCCAGATCTCTTAGAACAGCAGCCGCTACTGCCTTAGCATCTCCAGGTGGGGGTCCCAGTGTGGGGAGCACTGGTGGGGGCAGCCAGACACTCCTTGGTCTCAGGTCACCCCAAAGTGCTCCTTCAAGGGTTAGGGAGGACTTCCTGGGGGCCCCTCTGAACCTGAAGCTACAGGGCAGAAAATCACCCATCCTCCGGGAAAGTCCATCCCTCCCAGTGACCCTGGGGAGGGGGTGGTGGTAAAGAGTAAAAAGGTGATGGGGAGGATGGGGCTGTGTGCAGGGTGCAAGGGGGTCCCCTGGATGGGAAGTGCTGGTGTCCTGACTTCTCTTTCCAGGTCCTAAGTGGTGGGTAAGGTGCCTGAGAGTGGCTGCCAGGACAGGACCCAGAAGAGAATCCCCCCAAGACAGGGCCACCTGGTGGGCATGAGCGCAACTGGAGACAGTGACACCTGTCCCAGTGGGTGTGATCTGGACTTCAGGGGCTCATACTAAGGGTGACAGAGGATGAGATGGCTGGATGGATCACCAGTGCAGTGCACATGAATTTCAGCCAACTCTGGGAGATAGTGAAGGTCAGGGAAGCTCGGTGTGCTGCAGGGTGTGATGTAGTCCATGGGGTCGCAAAGAATCGGACAGGACTGGGCAGCTGAACAACAACCAAGGGGCTCGGGCCTGGACCCTCCACCTCGCTCCTCACCCATCCTGAAGCAACTGAACTTTTCTTCTTTTCACCTTTTGGAGTGTGTCTCGGTGACATCTGCTGAGTCACGCCCCACCTCACTTGGTCAGGAGGGTGAGGAGATGGCCGCGCCCACTGAGCAGATGTGTTCTGCCTTTGTACCATCTGGGGTGTTGCCAGTCCCTGTGGGGGCGGGGCTTCCTGTCTGGAGCCCCGCCCTCTCAGGCCCTCCTGCCGCCCCTGCGTGGCCTCCTTACCCGGGTGGAGAGTCTGGGTACAGCTCTTGGAGCACCGTGGCATCCACGTCCCCATCAGAGCTAAGGTCCAAGGGCGGAGGCCAGTCCTCGGCGGGGCTGCAGGCGTAGCGCATCCTGTGGCTCGGGCGGCCGTATATGTGCCCGTCGGACACTGCAGGGAATGGACGGACATTCGGCCTGGGTCTCAGGCTGGCGCCAGGGAGTCTGCCTGCGGCCACAGTCCTGTCACTATCCTGCCCCTCCCTCACCATGCACAGCTGCCTTCATCCCCTCAGTGAGCCCCAAAACATGAGTGCCAGTGCTCTGCTGAGTGTGTGTTGGGGGTGGTCACAGAGAGGAAGCAGAGCTGGCTCGGGCCTGGTGGGGCTCCCAGGGTGCTGAGCAGCCTGTCCTGGGAACAGCCAGGTCGTGAGCAAGCACATCATGAGCTTTGACAGGTGTCGTACTAGGGCTGTGGGAGCAGAGAAGGGCCTGACCCAGCCTGGAGGTGAGGGAGGGCTTCCTGGAGGAAAGGCTCTCAGAACTGAATCTTGTCTAGAAATCAGCCACGATAAGAGGGGCAAGCCTGGCAGAGGGAACAGAACAGCTCAGGTCAAGGGCGGTGGGGGTGCGGGGAGATGAGAAAGAAGACTGTAGTGTGAACAGGATGCTTTGAGCTGTGGAGAAGGGCTGGGGCATGACAAACGGGGAGGAAGTGTCGGGGAATGAGGACTGCAGAGGTCTCTGAGGTTAGGTCTCCCGCCCTTTAGGTTTCCCGGGGAGAAAACGGGGCTTCTATGATGAATCCTGGTGACTTGACAGACGACACTGTCTTCTGTTGTTGTTTTTATCGCACAAGTACATCAAAGACTCTTGAAATGTCCTGAAGCTGAGAAACATATTTAACTGTGCTTGTGCAGCATCTACCAACAGAATCTTATTTTCTTAGACCTAGTAACACTGCTTAGGGAATGCCGACGGAGTAGTCTTCTCATTCTACAGCTGGGATTCAGAGAGGATCAGTGACTTGACAGAGGCCACACAGCAAATTACTGGTAGGGCCACAGGGTGACTGGATGTCCTGGCTCCTAACCCTAGAAGCTCTCCACCTCCCAGTTTCCAACAGGTCTGGCAGAGGCTGGAGGACCGTGGGAGCTACAAAGATGGCTGAGACATGAGGTCTCCGGACTGCCCTGGCCTCCCAGGTGGCCCCTCCCCTCGGAGGGTGGGGCCTGAAGTGGGCGGGGCTTGTCTGCTTTGGGTGAGACTTGCGACCTTTCTTTGAGGTCAACACCACTGTTGGGTTGCCCTTCCCATTGTATAGCCAGGAGCTCAGGGTCCTGTAGCTGGTAGAGTGTGCAGCTGGAATTCACGCATAGTCTGTACAACCCCAAAGACTGCTCCTTGCATTCCCCAAACTCTCTTTCCCATTCTTGACACATTGGTGAGTGGAAAAATCTGGATACAAAACTCCATCTGTGGGTACAATCCCAGGATTATCTACAGACATCACGAAAGCTCTTAGAAGAAAATATTCCAAACAGTGGCTCTGTTTGGAGGACAGGAACAGAACCCTTAATTTTTTATGTTTTCTGTATTTTAAAGGTTTTCCACAGTGATCACACATTACGCTTCTCCTAGGAAAAAGGACTCCAATAACATGCTGAGAAGATGCTGAAATGAGATTTGTTTCCTTTTAGGTCACCAGCTGAAGAATGAGAATTTGGGGAAGAAGTTGGGGAAGAAGCTGAGGAGAGAGGAAAACATGAAATGACTGGGTGAGAACAGAAGAGCTGCAGTGGCTGGCCCTGGGCTCCGGTGCTGGGTCCCATTCCCACCAGTGTTGGCGGGCAGGGCCCCGTCCACTGTGTGCTGGGGTAGGGGGCAGCCAGGGCTGTCTGGACCTCGGGAAAACTGAGGCTCTTTCCTGGTGGGCAGGCCTGAGAGCTGACGCTGCTCTTCACCTCTGTCTCCCTGTGGTTACTTTCCTTGGGCCCCCCACAGGCTGAGCATCTTAGGGAAACTGAGGCCACCCTGAGGCATTCACCTAGCCCAGACCACAGTCCTGTGATGACTCAGGTCAGCCCCAGACATCCAGGTGGGCAGAGCTCTCAAGGAACAGCTGGAAAGAAACTCCACTCCCCCAGTCTGAACTTCCCAAATTCCTTTCTCCTCTACCCTCATCAGCATGCACTCAGATAGTCCAGGGAGACCCAAATCTCTCTCTTCCCTTATTTACCCAAGTTAAGGTATACCTCTTTCATTATTCAGCCCCAGTCCAAGGTTAGCAACCTTACACAGGCTCCAGAGAGTGGGGAGGAGGAACTTGCATCCATAAGTGTCACTGTGCAGTAGCCTCAGGATCTTATTCACCCTCACAGGGATTTAAGAGAGGGACACAGTGGGTGCCTTCTTCTCGCAGATGAAGAAACAGAGATGTCAAGTCACTTGCTCTAAACCTCCAGCAAGTGAGAGAGGGCCAGATCCATCTCCTAAAGCTCAAACTCAAGACCTTTCCATCTTATGGAAAGAGAACAAATTTCTTTCTCTTTCTCTTCTTCCTTCTTTCCTTCCTTCTTTCTTCCCTAGTCTCTCTGACTCATTCCTTCATTCACTCACTCCTTCACTCATTCTCAAACATTCACTGGCGCCTCTCTCTGCACCTGACCAGCCTGCAGAAGGGCCCTGAGGGCAGGCAGGGGAGGACTGACTTTGCTCCGAGGGCACCGGGGAGCCATTGCGTGGCACTGAGCAGAGGCTACAGTTCAATCGTGGTGCTTGTTCCATGGAGAAGGCCTTGGGGGCACCAGGCCAGCGGCTGGCAGCTGTAGGGGCTGCAGCATTAGTTATCTCAAGGGGGAGAGATAATGAAAATAGTTAACATGAACTGGGCACTTACTCATAAACCAGGCACTGTGCTATTTTAGACCTGACAATAACTTTGGGGCAGGTCCCCATGTACCCATTGTATAGATGACTCACAGAGCTGAGTGACTTTCCTGAGGCTGCTTGGTAAGAAGTGGAGATGAAGGCTGCTGTGGACCCTGGGTCCGAGGTGCCTCTGAGATGTAAGAGCCTTGGGGCATCGGGTGAGGAGGATGGGTGGGGCCCGGAGCTGGAGGGTGCCTGAGATTGAGCAGGGGTGGGTCCTCCTGAGAGGACCCAGGGCTCAGGGTGGGGCTCTGAGGAACCTTGAGATTCCTCTTCTCAGGAATCTACCGGCAAGTCTGAGAAGAAGCCACCAGAGTGATGGGAGAGAGCCTGGAGAGGCTGAGTCACCGGAGCCAGGGAGGGTGTCTGAAGGACAGAGGGTCCCCCATGGCCAGGAGGCTGCTGCTCGTCGGAGCGTGGTGGCTCTTGTGTCCCCTCTCCCCTGGCTTCTTTTCAAGCCTCCTGGCAGTCCCTGGTGTACCCCCTGAAGGCTGGGGGATGGCATGGGGGCATCAGCACCTCCAGGCCTCCTGCTGAGGCCCCAACGAGATGCCAAAGCCAGAGCTGAGAACAGAGGCGAGGGCAGGGAGGCGGGAGCCCCGCAGCAGGGTCTCCAAGGCGACGGGGCCACGGGGCTGCAGTGAGTCAGCATCAGGCAGCAAAGGCCTGAGCCCAGATGCAGCCTGGCGGTGGCCTGCACTCACCCCACCTGCTCCGAAGTCAGAGCTGGGGGCTTGCTCATGTGACACTGGCCCCATGGCCCCACCACGCACTCAGGGCAGACTAGCCTGCCCGAGGCCTCTCTCTTTCCTCAAGGCCAAGGTCGACCTCTCCACTCAATCTTGGAAATTCCCTTGGCCCTCTCTCCTGAGCTCTAAGTCCCAGGCTCAGGCTCGGGTACATTCAAGCCACTCAACAAGTCCCTCTAGCTCCTGGTCTTTAAAATGGGCTACCACAGCTCTCGCTGGGAAAATGGGATGGGGTAGTGACTTCCTCTGCTGTGGAGCAGGTCCCTCTGGGCTAGGCCCATGCTGGGCTGTGAGCTTAGTGCGAGGAGAGCTACAGCTGCCCAGCGTCAGGCACTGCTGGGGGTGGGTGCAGTGCTCAGGAAGTCCTGGAGTGGGGATCACCCCTGCCTGGGAGGAGGGCATGAGGAGGGGCAGAGAGGCTCTAAAAGGAGGAGGCATTGGTGCCAGGTCTGGAAGGACAAGCAGGCTTCTGTCAGATGGGGAGGTGGTGGGGAATGGCATTCTAGGCACAGGGAAGAGCGCATGCAGATGCGGAGGTGGGAGGGAGCAGGAAGGAGGCGCCTTGGGTGGGGGAGCAGGAGGGGTAGAGGGCAAGGGTCGGGCTCTGTGAGGTGGGCAGGCTGGCCATCCTGGGCCTGACTGGCTCCATCCTGGGGTGGGAGGGGTTGAGGGTGGTACTGGGCTCCTTGTTGGGGGGAGGTGGGCACGCTCTGGGCAGGAGCCTTGTGCTCCTCAAGGGTCAGGCTGGTGCTTCAAGGGCAGGAACAGGCAGGTTGGTCTCACGAAGGCTGGGGCTGGGGAGAAGCCCTACACCCACTCTTTGACCTTCAGCCTCATCCTTGGCAGACAGCTGGGCTTCCCACGCCACTGAGGCATTATGGTGAGTGCCTCTGGGCTCTTCCTGATCACTCAGGACCTCTATGAGGCAGCCTGACCACCCTGTCCCACCCACGGTAGAGCCACCACCTCCCTGCTGCCGCCTGGGTGACAATCGGACAGGGGGCCTGGGGGTGCCCAGGGATGGGCAGCAGCTCACCGTAGCCCTGCTCGTACTCTCGATGGCGCCGGCGGCGGCGGCGGTGGCGGCGGTGGTGGTGGCGGCGGTGGCGCTGGCGCTGGCGCTGGAGCCGGGCTTGCCTGTCCCTGCGGATGCTGCCCACGATGATGGTAATGCAGGAGAGGATGATGACCACGCCTATGACCGCGCTCGCCACCAGCACGGGGGACACGAGCAGGTGGCTGTGCTCCGAGCTCTCCGAGAACGTGGGATAGAAGTAACTGGTGCGGTTGTACCTAGCTACTGTGGACAGAGAGAGACACTGAACAGAGATCCTGCCCCACACCTTCCTCCTGCCTCCCTGCTGCCCTGCGAGTTATCCCTCCCTCGGTGTGCATGTTAAGTGACTCCAGTCGTGTCCAACTCTTTGCGACCCTACGGACCATAGCCCACCAGGCTCCTCTGTCTGTGGGATTTTCCAGGCTGGAAACTGGAGTGGGTGGCTGTGCCCTCCTCCAGGAGATTAGTGCCGCCTGGGAAGCCCTCATTCCTAAGTAAATGGAGGCTACTGTGGCCCATGGACTTTATCCTGACTGCTTCTGCTAGGGAGGAAGGGAGGAGTGCCTTGCCCACATCCTGCCCCCCACCCCCACATCTACAGGAGCCTCTACTAGTGAGGATTGACCTCTTCTCCTCTCCCTGAAGCCTCTGCCCTGGGAGCTCAGCCAACTCAAAGATAGGGAAAAAGGAAGCTCAGAGAGGGCAACGGACTTGCTCAAGGTCACACAGCAAATTAGTGGCAGAGCTGAGGCTTGAACCCAAGATCCAGTGCTAGACCAGGACTCTCCTCCACCAAGGCACGAGGTTGGAAGGTCAGTGTGACTTTGCCAAGGTCTTAGGAATGGATGGAGGATACTCGTGCATTGGAGTTTGAGGACAAACCATACTGGTCTCCTGCTTCGGGGGTGAATCCTACCCAGGGGACACCAGGGAAATCAGGCGGGCCTGGGCCTGCGGGCAGTAACTGACCCAGGCAAGTCAGGGGGCTGGATCTGATCAGGGAGGACTTCTCGGAGAAGGTGAAATTTGGAGGTATTTCAGGCAGGGGAAGAGCAAGGGCAAAGGTGCAGAGAGGTACGAAGGGGCTTCTAGGAAGGGGTGTGACATGGCAGGAGTATGGGAAGACGAAAGAACCTTGTCTAGGACCAACAGCTGGGTCCCTGAGAGCCCTACTAAAGGAAGCTTCTGGGAGCCATGATGGCTTTGTCCTCCCGATGGATAAGATGATGGAGCCCTGGGGGCTGGAGCACCAGGGAGGGGTTAGAATCAGCCAAGAGCATCCACGGGCCTCTGCCCAGGGAGAACCAGCACCTCATTAGTGAGTCTCTGTGACTGCTCCTTAATTCCCTCCCACTCAGCTGGGCTGGGGTGTGGATTTCCTCTTTTACAGATGTGTGAACTGATACTCAGGACTGGTAAGTGACAAGCCAACGGTCATTCTGTTACTCCGTGGTCAAGTCAAGCAAGAACTCAAGCCCAAACTTCCAAGTCCAGAGCTCACTGCACTCTGTGTCCCCATCCCTGGCATGCTGGTCCCACCTCCCCAGAGCGAGTGAGCCGCAGACACTCGGTGAGCCACAGGGGCAGGGCAAGCATTCCTGGGCCCTGTTCTGAAAGGGGTCCTTCTGTCTGCCCTCCCAGAGCCGAGGTCCTAGGCCCTGTTCTGCATCTGTCATGTATGATTATGCATGGTTTCCAGGGCTTGTGTCTGAGTGCCCTCTGTGTCCTCAAGCTCAGCCCTGGGTCCAAGTTCACCAAAGGTGCCCAAGGCATATATTGAATGGGTGGCTCCAGCCTTGAGACCAGATGAAGAAGTGGCAGGGAGGCCCTGAACTCCCTCGCGGGAATGAGGTCTCTGTCTTGGGTGTCTGAGGATACTGTACTGAGAATGCTGTAGGAGGGCCCTGTTCCCAGGTGAAGGCCTGGACTTAGGCAAATCAGAAGCTGGAAGCTCAGCTGTGGCCACCTGTTCCTTCTTATCCCTTTCTAGCACCATGTCCAAAAGCCTCTCCCACATTCAGCCCATGGCAGGGACAGGGAGGTGAAGCAGGAACTTGGGGTTGCTGCCTGAGCTGTGAAGATGCCCGGCCAGCAGTTCTGCCCATGCTGGTAGCTCTTGAAACCTACTGACATTCATTAGAAGCGGCTGGCTTGAAATCCTTACTTTCTGGGCCAGTATATCATCCTACCTGAGAGCCAAGCCTTTGCCTGCTGAAGTTCATTGTAAGCTGCTCTCCTGCAGGTGCCTTCACTGGGGAGAGGGAGAGACCCTTGGCTTTGGCTGGGCATGTGTGCTTCTTGACCCCGTGATATGAGAATGTCAGGGTATGTGAATTTCTGGGATTCTTTGGGGGCCAAACGCACACCACTGTTTTGAGAGCCCCTGCTATGTGTAGGCTCTGTTTAAAGAGCTCACTTCATCCCTGAAACTATGTTCTCCCCATTTTAGAGGTGAGGATACTGAGGCTCAAAAATATTAAATGACCCACCGCAATCATATAGCCAGTATACAGCTAATTGATAACCATTCTCTTTCTGTTTGGCCCAGGATCCAGCCTCAGCATCCTTTCCTTTTTTAAAACATCCTTTCCAACATAGCACTTCACACAGTGATTACCCTGGTCATGAAGCGAAGCTTGTGGCCACCGCTCATCTAGTCCACAGTGCTGCCACTTCTGAGCCAATGACCAGGCTTTGGCTTTTACTAGGTCTGAACCAGGGGCCACTCTGTTACCATATTCTCTCTAATAAAGCACAAGCCAACTGGCCATCCAACCAATGTCACCGTCTTCCCATCTACCATGTGGCCTCTCCCCTTAGAAGCCAATGGTAGGACTTGGGACTGTCAGAGACAGTCAGTCCTCCTTGGGGAGCATAGGAGCGTATGGAGTCCACACTCAACTGGTTCAGTATGTCCCAGCTGCTGCGATGGCTTGGGACACTCTGGCCACCCCATGATCCAAGGCAGATGGGCTACTTAGAAAGCTGGCCAAGGCAAGGTTGTGGGTTCCCAGAATAAAAACCTAGGGCAGGATGTGTGTGAGTGCGTGCCTGCCCTGCTCGGCATGCAGTACCTTCTGCCAAGGTGCCAGTCCCATGGGGTCACCTTGAAGATGACTTGCTGCCACCTGCTTCAGCTGCTAAGGGGAGCCTCACCCTCCTGGCAATGCTGGGCTCATTACCAGCCAGGCGTGGAGATGGCAACACCGCACCTGCATATGAAGCCAGTTTGGGCAGGCATCCGCCTGTATGGCTGGTGAGAAATTAATCTTCCAGTCACTGTGACCGGCGGAGGTAGGCGCTGCTTTAAATTATGAGGGAAATTCTTCCAATTTCCAAATGCAGGGTCCACTTCATCAACGAGATAAAAATGACTGCAGAAAAACGACATGATGCTAACACCCCTTCCCACCCCTTTGCCTCCATGTCCCCCATACCAGCTGCAACAAGGACAGAAAATGAGGCAAGCTTTGCCTCTAGCCTGATTTTCTTCCCAAGTAGCCTCTACAAAGGTGCTGATGACCAAGAGGAAATTGTACCCTGAGATGTGGCCCTTCCTCCACACACCAGCATGATGAGCTAACTTCTGCTGAGCACCTACTATGTGTCCTGCACCATGCTTGGTACTTTTCATGTACTAGTTCATTTAATTCTTATGATGGCCCATGATGGGAACTCCAATTAACAGGTAGAGAAACTGGGCCTCAGAGAGATTAAGTGATTTGTCCAATGTCACACAGCCCACAAAGAGGGACCCAAGTCAGTGGGCAGCCAAAGCCCTGTGCTCTTAGGCAAGATGCTAGTCTGTGGCTAACAGGCACTGTGAGATAGAACTCATGTTTTCAGGATCTTGCTAAAGTGAAAATTTCCTCTCCCTAAAATTGAGCTTTGCTTCCTCCTGACCACCTTATATGTAGCAACGTAGACCATGACCTAAGTCTTATTCAGGGTGAAAGTATATCAACAGCTAAACATTGCATGTCATGTTTAGCTAAACTAAGCCTTTAAACAGCTAAACATCCCTGGGTCAGGAAGATTCCCTGGAGAAGGAAATGGCAACCCACTCCAGTATTCTTGCCTGGAAAATCCCATGGACAGGGAAGCCTGGCAGGCTACAGTTCATGGTGTTGCAGAGTCAGACACGACTGAGCACATATATTGCTAAGTTTTGAGGGGCTGGCAGAGGTCCACTATTAAAATCTAGAAAAATCAAAAGACCGTTCTTGGGTTTCCCCTGGTGTCCAGTAGTTAAGACTCCATGCTCCCAATGCAGGGGCCCAGAATCCATCCCTGGTCAGGAACTAGATCCCAGATAACACAACTGAAGATTTCATGTGCGGCAACTAAGACCAAGCACATCTAAATTAGGTGAAAAGGCTGTCCTTTAATTCAAGGGCAAAGAGGAGACTTCCAGGGGCCTGGTCCAAGTGTTCTAGGGGCGCCTTCTGGCTGAAGAAAGGGATAGTGTATGTGTATGTTAGTCGCTCAGTCGTGGCTCTTTGCCACCTCTGTCCATGGAATTCTCCAGGAAAGAGTACTGGAGTGGGTTGCCATTTCCTTCTCCAAGGAATCTTCCCAAGAAAGGGATATATCATAAACACACGAAGGCTGCTGCCAGGCTCCACGTGAGCGTGGAGCGAGGGTGGAGCGGTGCATAGACCAAAGGGCATGCGTGGAGCGTGGAACGTGAGTGGGCGAGCGTGGGGCGTGCGTGGCGTGTAGGTGGAGCATGGGGCGTGCGTGGAGCGTGGGTGGAGCGTGGAGGAGGCCGAAGCCCCGGCTCCCGGGCTCTGAGTGGAGCCAGGCTCAACTGAAAGCTCTTGACGGTGAGCTGTTCCTGAGAGAGTTCCTCCGCCGCGCCAAGCTGAAGTCCTGTGAGCACGCCGCAGACACAGCCCTGGTGCTCTCCCGACGCTGCGCATGGGGTCCTGAGGCTCCTGTCGGGGCGGGGATGGTGCCTGGGTCCGTGGGCCGCCGCCGGGCCAGGCAGAAGCCAGCGCTTGCGCCTTCGGACTTCTGCTTCAGACTGTGACTGGGAACCACTGGTGAGTCAGGCCCTCAGTGACCCCGGCTTGGGGTTGGGGCCGGGTCTGGCGCTTGCCTCCTCTCTGTGTGAAAACATGGCCACTCCCATTTACAGGACACTGAATCTTGGTGGGTTGAAGTTTGTCCACCTGGTTTTGTGGCAGAGCTGGGATTTGAACCCGGGTGTGTCTAATACTGCATGAACTTGTGGCCCAAGGCAGAGGCGGAGTTGGGAGAACTGGGCTACATTCCTGGTTCTGCCACTTACTCTCTGTGTGACCTTGGGCATGTTCTCTGCCTTCTCTGGACCTGCTCACTGTTTGTCTGAAAGATGTTTATTCTTGGATCCTGAATCGTTCTTCCTGAAGGGTGGGTAAAGGAGTAGGGAGGAGGTGGGAGCCCGGTGAATGCAATGGGGGAGGCAGTGAGATCAGAAGATTGCTCTTTGCAGCCTGAAGCCACCTAGGACCACTGGTAAAGGAAGGGCACCGAGGCACCGAAGGTGCTGAGCCACCGTCTTTAGTTCTCCAGTCCTGCCCTTATCTTCAGAGATGCTGGCTGGAGGAAGAAGGGGGCTGCGGACAGAGATCTGACTGATGGTCCCCATCACAGAAAATTCTGAACGCATTTGTCACGGGTCCGCTTCCCTAAGTCTGGCCTCAGCAGTGCACTTCTTCTCCACTGCTGGAGCCACCAGGGTGAGGCTGTGAAGTCATTGGATAAAATCTGGGGAAGACGATTCAGGCTCAGTCTTTTCTTTGCTCACCAATGGCTGGTCCCAGCCTCCCAGCTGGGACTAGGGTAGGGGGACACGGCAGGGCAGGCTCACTACACGTGGGCACTTCTGAGTCCTGTCCCCTTCTTTTTGGGGGCAACTTCCCAGCCCACTTGTCACCTGTCGATACCTATCCTCTTGTCACCAGAAGACTGTGATGGAGAGAGATTAGGGCACTGGGGGCAGGTCAAAAACATCCACATAGGGGCCGGGTCTTGCAGGATGAACCAGCAGAACAAGAGCCAGGGAGGGAGGAAGGGGCCTGGGCAGGAGTACAGAAGGGTGAGGTCACAGAAGAGCTCAGGGAAGGAGGTGCTGCTGGGGTGAGGCTGTGGGCTGCCACGTGAACACTGGGATTATGAGGCTGGGGAAATGGCTGCTTGGTGTTCAGGATTCTTCTTACAATGGAAATGTACCTCTGCAAGATGTCAAGGCCCTGACAGGTTTTACTTCACTGTCTGAGGCATTACAAGTAGGGCAGGTTATAGTGGAAACTGAGGATTAGAATGTGAAGTCATCCACCCCTCCATTAATTCACTCAACCAACCGATTATCCACCCTCCCATGTATTTATGTACCTAGGCATCTACTCAGGATCCACTTGATCATCCATGCATCCATCCATATATCAATCATCCATCCACCCACCAGTCCTCACTAAGTGCTTCTCTGCCTGGATACATGCGAGGTGCTAGGAACATGTATGTGAGTCAGCTAAAATGAACCTCTCAAACTGTAGAAAGCACAAATACCCCAGTGCTCAGGGGGAAAGTCTTGGTAGATCATGGAGTTCTCTGCTCTCATGTTATGCAGAGTAGCCCTGCTTCTCTCTGTTTATACATCAGAGTTAATAGGAGAGTGCTCCACTGCCATGTTTAAGAACTTTAGCCACTGCATTAAAATATAACTGGGAAAATAAAAGTGACCACCCACAGGCCGTTCATGACTCTATAAATATAAGATGAAAATGATTTATTCCACTATTAAGATAGATTCTGCCACTTAAATAAACTCACCAAAATTAACTCACATGTACTTTTATGTATCCAAACTCCATAGCTTACCATCCTGTCATCATTCACTAAGGTTTTATCTCCAGTTTGATGAACAATTTATTTGTTGGCTGGAGAACTCACAGACCACTTTTCCCTGTTTCTGCAGAGGAAGTGGTGAACTGGCTGACATTACAAAATCCAACCACAGCGGAATGAGACTTTCAACTTGAACCCACACCACCAATCTCTCATTTTCTTGCTAGAGTCATCGGTGGCCTTGAACTCATTGTCTCTACTCTTCCACCATCACCTAGAGTTGGCTTTTCGGCTGTTTTCCGCGGAGGACACAGGCTTTTATAACACCAGCAGTCACTGTGCCTGCTTGATGTGTAGGAAATAGGGGCACTGTGTGGGGAAGCAGCTGGATGGCAGCTGGGGGCTGGCTTGGCCCACCCATCAGCTGGGGCATTAGCTGTCACATCCCCATCTGCATTGTGCTGTGCTTAGTCGTGTCCGACTCTTTGCGACCCCATGGACTATAGCCCACCAGGCTCCTCTATCCATGGGATTCTCCAGGCAAGAATACTGGAGTGGGTTGCCATTTCTCTCTCCCTCATTTGCATTATGAGCCTCAAAATCATGGCTTCAGAAAATGACCATTTACTACAATTTGGTCTTTCCAGGAAGTTCATGAATAATTAATTGATACATAAAATGTTAAATTCATGAATGCTTCAAATTATCATCAACTGTCCCCCAAGCTGGGCCAGCCTAGAGATGTGTTCTTGGGCCACAATGGCTGAGCCCCCACCCCAAGTACTATCATCATTCTTAGTTTTGTTCTGGCCTTTTGCTTTTGTGGGTTCTGATTCTGGAACATATCACGGGACTTTGTCCCCTGCTCCACTGAAGTTCCCTCAACTAGAATTATAAGGGCATGTGGGAAGCCACCAGGGCAGCAGTGTATTAAAAATAATACAGTATGAGGAGAAAAGACCTATTCCAGGAATGCAAGAATGGTTTAAGACCACGAAATCTATTAACGTAACATGTCACTTCAAGAGGTAGAATGAGAGAAACTACTAGACCAGGCAAAGATACGTACTTCTTGGCCACATTAGATACGAATGATCTCAAATGCTGACAGCATCACACTGAACCATGGAGCTTTGGAGTAGTTTCTCAGCGTGTAGCTCATGGAACATAGATTTCTAAAAACATGGAGTGTTTGTGGAGAAGTCCTGAATCCCCTCAGTCCCCAAGGTTGCTCTGCAGCCCTGAGCTGGGGCACCCCAGCCCTAGTCCTAATGCCTTTTATTCACCAGCATTCAGTGTCTGAGGTGAATGGCCCTAGTGTCCTCTGGGAGAAGGGTCACTCCTCAGCCATCTTCCTCAGGGCAGTGGTGGTGTGGGGGGAAACCCCAGAGCTCCTCCACCAAAGCTGACATGCATCTGGTCCTCGGACCTTGCCAAGTCAGAGAGTCCTGGGTTCAGATCTTGGCCCTGCCTCTTGCAGGTGGTCTCTGGGAAGTTTACCCCTCTGAGCTTCTAGCACTTCAATTGCAAAATGGGAACAGCAATTTCTTTGAGCTAATTAAAGCACACTGCTTAGCAGGATGCTTGGAACACAGTAGGTGCTCAATATTTGACAATTAAACCTTAAAATCTTAACAAAACATTCCCTAGACATAGTGCTAAATATGAAAGGCAAACGGTAGAGCTTCAATAGGAAGACACTGTAGAACATCTTTATGATCTTGAATTTCTTAAACAGGATACAAAGGTATTAATACTGACTGAAACAATGGGTAAGTTGTACTATATTAAAATAAAGATCTTTGGTGGGAGTTTGGGCTTCAAGGTGGGCAAGGGGCATGGGGACTGAGATGTGAACAGGATCAAGGACATGGCTAGAGCAAGGGGAAGATTTTGAAAGAGTTTCTAAATAATTTGTAACCTGCCCTGGGACACTGGTGAATGCTTCTCAGGGAGGAACCTGTCTGTACAGGTGCCTGGAACCAGATAATAGATCCCAAGACATAGAAGGCTCCTCTTCACATTCTTATGGGAGTCTCCATTTTTGCATAATTAGCTCTTTCACTCTAATACTCAAGAGAGTAGCCACACTGTCACTTACAGGAGTTCAGTGTCAAACAGTAGTAACTGAGTATAATGCTTCTTGTGATGATAGAGGAAAACTCATTTGGAAACCTTGGTCTCATGTTCAATGAGGGGACCTAAAACAGCCTTTCTTCAAGTCAGTGATAAGTAAAAAGCCCCACAGGATTCCTTTTCAGTTCGAAAATGCAAGTCCTTGCAGCAGCTGACAGGGAATGTGCGATATGTACCCGGGCTGTCTTTTGATGGTGACTCATGTCGCCAGTGTCTTTGCCACCTCTGATTACCTGTGTTTCAGTATTAGTGTCGCTTTAGTACTTTCAATCCTGTAAAGATTTTTGCAGTGGAAGTATAACTCTTGATTACCTACTAAACTTGGAAACACTTTAGTTTCTTACCTACTAAACATGATCTTCATTCATTTTTTATGATATGTTTTTGCATTCTCCTCTTCTCTAAATCAAAGCCAGTGTTGAACAAAGGGATGATGCCGTGCATGTCTTTCTCCTCTTGTGTGTGTTCCATGGGCGCGCCCTCCCCATGGCTCTTGTAATAAGACTATGGTGTATAGCTGGGCCTTTCATTCTTGAGCACTTAAAAATAAATGGCACTGCAGGAGAAGTGCTGGCTGTGCTAGGATTGAGCAGAAATTGATTTTGAAACGATAGGTAAACATTTGTTAAATCAGACACTGAATTTCAGCCACTGTGGTGGTTGAGCTGTTTAGTTTATTGTTTTTAATGCTCAGTGTAATTCCTATTTTAAAAGAATTTAAGGAACACTCCATAGGTTTCTGAATATATGGACTTGGAAATTCCATACTGGCTGGGAATTTGATAGTTATGTTGTCCTAGATAATTGGATTTTACGCTTAGTAGATATGGCAGTGTGCTAGCATTGCTCAGGTGTAATTGATCATTGTGCTGTCTGGCAAGGATAATGTGAGAGCCGTGCCCCAGTGTGACTGTTCTTATTGTTTAGAGAGTGTTGGTGACTTACTGTGCAAGTATATAGCCATGTGTACTGAAATTGTCCTTAAACTGTTGGGATCACAGTCATTATTTTAGTTTTAGAGGTACTTTTGTATCTTGGAAAAAATAAGAAAGAAATTTAAAAGTTTAAGTTATTTCACAAGCAGTCTCTTTAAATTTCATTTAGCCTAACACCTAAAATTTCAATAATAGACAAAAACTCTTTAATAAGACTGCCATCCAACTTAAAAGGTGCCCACCTTGGCTTTTACATTTATAAAAATGTATTATTTGAAGTGCATCAGCAGGATCCTCTGCTCCTAAGAAGTCCAAGAGGGTATCCCCTAACTGTATGCTCCATATCATTTTATTTTCTGTAAATTTTAAAGTTAAATACCAATAAAGCAAACAGTTATATATAAGACTTGATAAATACTCTCTATATAAAAATTTGAGAATATCTTTGAATGCAAAGACATGGTTATAAGAGTCAAAAAATCTTCCAGGGACGTCCCTGGCGGTCCAGTGGACTTTACCTTCCAATGCTGGGGGGTGCAGGTTTGACCCTGGTTGGGCAGCTAAGATCCCACATGCTTCTCAGCCAAAAACACTAAACATAAAACAGAAGTAATATAGGAACAGATTCAATAAAGACTTAAAAAATGGCCTGTGTTAAAAAAAGTCTTAAAAAAATAAAGCACTCCACAAAGAGGAAGAAGATTTTTGCAATAATATATCCAACACAGGTCTGGTATTCAGAATATATAAAGACTGCCTAGAAATTAATACTAAAAAGACCCAATTAAAAAAAAAGTGGGCCAAAGGCTTAAATAATCACTTCACAAAAGAGGATATCCAGGGTGCTAGTACACTGTACTTAATAACTAGAGAAATTCAAAGGAAAACCACCAGGTGATATTTCTACTATTTTCCAGAATGGCTGAAGTGAAAAAATTCAGAGCAAGCACTGGTGAGGATGGAGGGCAATTAGAACTCATATATTGATGACAGGAGAGTGGACTGGTACTGCCTTTCTGGAAAACTGTTTAGCCCTATCTATTAAAGCCAAACATATGGATGTCCTATAACCCAGAAATTCCACTCCTGGGCAGAACGAATCCTCCAACAGAAATGCGTCAATATGTTCACATACTAGAACAGTGCTGTCCAATATGGTAGTCACTAGCCACACGTAGCTGCTTAAATTAATGAAAATTAAATTAAAAATTCAATTCCTCAAAATTGGAGATGATTCAAAGAAACTGAAAGATGTCCCATGCTCCTAGATTGGAAGAAATAATATCATTAAAATGCCGTAGTATCCAGAGCAATCTATAGATTTAGTGTATTCCATACCAAAATAGCCATGATATTTTTTGTAGAACTAGAACAAATAAACCTAATATTTATATGGGACCACAAAAGACCCTAAATTGCCAAAACAGTCCTGAGGAGAAAGAACAAAGCCGGCAGTGCACACAGTACTATGTATAAGACAGATAACTGAAGGGACCTACTGTATAGCACAAGGAACTGCTGAGTGTTCTGGGATAATCTATATGAGAAAAGGCTCTGAAGAAGGATGAATGTATGTGTATAATTGAATCGCTTTACACCTGAGACTAACAGAACATTGTAAACCAACTATACTCCAGTAAATACAGAACAAAGCTGGAAGTATAACTCTGCCAAATTCAGACTATCCTACAAAGTTATAGTAAGCAAAGTAGTATGGTATTGGGACAAAAACAGATACATAGATCCATGAAACAGAATAGAGAACCTAGAAGTAAACCCCTGCACCTATGGTCAATTAATCTACAACAAAGGAGGCAAGAATATACAAAGGAGAAGAGACAGTCTCTTCAACAAGTGGTGCTGGGAAAACTAGATAGTTTCTTGTAAAACAATGAGATTAGAATATTCCTTCACACCATATACAAAAATAAACTTTAAAAGAGTTTAAAGATCTAAAGGTAAGACCTGAAACCATAAAACTCCCGGAAGAGAACACAGGCAGAACACTTTTTGACATAAATTGTAGCAATATTTCCTTGGCTCAGTCTCCTAAAGCAAAAGAAATAAAAGCAAAAATAAATAAATGGGACCTAATTAAACTTAAAAGCTTTTGTACAGCAAAAGAAACCATCAACAAAACGAAAAAACAGCCTACATAATGGGAGAAAACATTTTCAAATGATGAGCCCAACAAGAGATTACTGTTCAAAATATATAAACAGCTCACACTGCTCAAAAAAAAAAAAAAAAAAAAAAAATCGAAAAATGGTCAGAAGACTTGAATAGACATTTATCCAAAGAAGACATACACATGGCTAACAGGCACATGAAAAGATGCTCCACATTGCTAATTATTAGAGAAATGCAAATCAAAACCACAATGAAGTATCACCTCACACTTGTCAGAATGGCTGTCATCAAAAGGAAACTCAAATAACTAATATTGGAGAGGATTTGGAGAAAAGGAACTCTAGTTCAGTGCGGGTGGGCATGTAAATTGGTGCAGGCACTGTGGAAGACAGTATGGAGAGTCCTTAAGAAACTACAAATAAAACTACCATATGATCCAGCAAAAAAACCACAAATAAAACTACCATATGATTCCACTTCTAGGTATATATCTGACGAAAATGAAAACACTAATTATAAGAGATACATGCACCCCAAAGACCCCATGGACTATATACTCCATGGATTTCTCTAGGCCAGAATAGCCTTTCCCTTCTCCAGGGGATCTTCCCAACCCAGGTATTGAACCCAGGTCTTCCACATTGCAGGCAGATTGTTTACCAGCTGAGCCACAAGGGAAGCCCAAGAATACTGGAGTGGGTAGCCTATCCTTTCTCCAGTGGATCTTCCCAACTCAGGAATCAAACTGGGGTCTCCTGCATTGCAAGCAGCTTCTTTACCAAATGAGCTATCAGGGAAGCTCCCCAATGTTCACAGCAGCACTACTCACTATTACCAAGATATGGAAGCAACCCAAACAACCCATCAACAAACAGTTGGATTAAAAGGTGTGACTCCATATATATTCCATATATATATATATTGAATGGAATACAAAAGGAATGAAATAATGCCACTTGTAGCAACATGGGTGGGACCTATAGAATATTATTCTTAGTGAAATAAGACAAGGAAGCCAAATACTATATGAAGTCACTTATATGTAGAATCTTAAAAATGATACAAAGGAATGTATATACAAAACAGAAACAGACTCACAGATATAGAGAACAAACTTGTGGTTACCAAAGGGGAGAAGGAAGGAACAAATTAGGGATGTGGGATTAATAGATACAAACCACCGTACATAAGATAGATCAGCAACAAGGATATACTGTATAACACAGGGAATTGTACCCATTATCTTGTAATAACCTATAATAGAGTATAAACTGCAAAAATGCTGAGTTAGTATGCTGTACACCTGAAACTACCTGTATTGTAAATCAGCTGTACTTCAGTTAAAAAATTTAGTCTTCAGTTGCACTAGCCACATTTCAAGGGCTCAGTGGCTGCAAGTGGCTAGTGGCTATCATATTGGGCAGTGAAGATGTAGAACATTTCATTATTGCGGAAAGCTCTGTTGGACAGCATTCTACTAGAACGTTCACTATTCATCGCCTCAACCTGAAGAGTACTCAGATGTCCACTAAAGTAGAATGGATAAGTTATTTGTGGTATATTGACACAACGGAATATTACACAGTCCATTGTGTCAGTGTACACAATGTGATGAGAATAAGTGATCTACATTTATACACAATACTGTCATTGAATCTCATGACAGAATATTGAGCACAAGAAGCCAGACCAAAGGAGAATATCCTGTATGATTCCAAACATATAAAGGTCAAAACCTAGAAAAGCTAATTTATAGTGACAGGTGTCAAGACAGTGGTTGAGCTGGGCATGGCGCAGGGGCTGGAAGGGCACATGGCCAGAGCTGTGGGCTGCAGCTCATGATGTATTTCTCGATCTGAGTGTGCTGCGTTTGTGGATTCAGCTGTACACTAATGATCTGTGCGTATTTCTGTATGTGTGTTTTATACAGTGGTGTGCTGGCAAACCAGCTTTTCAGGAAAAAAAATTCCTGATTTGTAGTGTTGTTTGCCAATTTCTACGGTGTAAAACTCCCATCATGATGGATTTCAGGCTGGCTACCAATGATTAAATGGGTCATTAATCTCCTGAATATTTAGCTACTCACTCTTGTGAGCTGGTATTTCTCCACTACACAAACAGACAAACAAAAAAACTAACCCTATAGAATCCCCATAAAAAGGACTCCTCAGTTCAGTTCATTTCTCACTTCAGATATTTAGAGGTCCTCCTGAAGACTTGAGGCCCAGAGAACAAGGACTGAGCAGGCAAAAGGGGAAGGTTTTGTTGGCCTGACTGTCCACTGCCTCCATTTTAGACTGAGGGGGCACCAGGTTCTAACAGCCTTTGTCCTTTTAAAGACTAGCTTGGTAAGCCAGTCCTGGTATTACCATTCCCTGATGGACAGGGAGGCCTGGCGTGCTGCAATTCATGGGGTCACAAAGAGTCGGACACGACTGAGCGACTGAACTGAACTATGATTGGCTTAGGGGTGGACATGCAACTAAATACTGGCCAGTAAGACATGAGGGTGGTCTTCTGGGAACTTCATGCTGGGGAACTTCTGGGAAAAGTTGTGTCACTGCCTGGGTTGATGTTGGCCATCTTACAATGGAGCCATCTTACAATGGCCACCTTACAGTGGAGCAAGAAGATGGAAAGAACATGGGTCCTCAGTGATGTTCATCTCTGACCACTGAAACTGAGGCCCTACAGCTGCTCCATCTCAGGATTTCCCTCCCCATGTGGAAATAAGGTCTTCATTTTTTTTTTTTTTTAAAGACATGGCTTGGATCATAGTTATGCTCTTTTTCTTTGTCTTCCCTGAGGACAGAGGAGAGCAGGCTCCTTGTGGAAAGAGCGCTTCATGTGGAGTCATGCTGGGAGCATCAGTGTTTCAGCTGCAAACACGCTAGGCGACCTGGTCCGGTCCCCAGTATGCATCCCAGTTTCTGCATCTCTAGTGAGAGGCAGTTGGGGTAGAGTCTCCGGGTAAGTCCCGTAGGGTCAGCAGAGGATCTCTTACATCCAGTCTAGAAGGTAGAGAGAACCCATTTTCTTGCATTGTCTCATTATGTGCCTGTGATGGGGTCTGATGAAAGGCTGGCACCTGGCTAGCCCCTGATGAGAGCCTGTCAGATGAAGTATGGCCCAGTATGCCATGCTGTGTCTGCATGCCCAGTTGGTAACGGAGAGGGAAGACGTGATCTCCCCTTGGAACAGTCTTGGGAGGACCCTGCAGGGAAGACCCTGCAGGAAGACCTCCTCTCACTGTGGGATAGAGGAGCCAGAGGAGAAGGATAGAACAAACCCTTCTTGACTGACTGTGTGCTCACTACACTCTCAATCACCCTGGAAAGTGGGTCTCATGATCTCATTTCATAGCTGAATAACAGAGGCTTGGATGATTTAAATACATTTGCTTCAGTGGTTTTTGAACCTGTATCATTCAGCTCTTGCTGTTTTTACTGTAATTGGCTATATCTCTAGCCCTAGCCCCATTCCTAGGGGAGACAAGTATTATCTGGGGGCTGAAGGGCCTGGTGGATGGGCAGAGGAAAGCTCTGGAATGACTCTTTTTCAAACAAGGCCTGGAGGTCACCTACAGATATGGAGTCCAGGTGGGAAGAGGGAGCAGCCCTTAGAAGCTGATGAAACCAGGGCTAATAGAGGACATGGTACTTTAAATGCAGAGAGAAGCAGATAGAAGGAACTCTAGGAGGTGAAAATGTATCAGGCTATCAGAGGGACTGGTGTGGCCAGTGCCCTGAGCTTGGGCCTGGAAGTTTCTGCTTTCAGATGCTGCCACCTCCTCTAGCGGTCCCTGGGCCCACAGGGCATGTGACTTCTCTCTTGGGGCCTCTCTCTCCTGACTGGGAAGCACGTGCTCTGCACACTTCTGTGGTGATGTCACAGAGGGTGACCAGCCTTTCCTAATCATCCTAGGCATGGCTCCAGATACAGGAGGGTGGCTAATGTAGTGTAGTCCTTGGCAGAGAAATGGCAGTGTCCTTACTCATTCCTGTTTGCAGGTAAATCCTCCCCAGTGTACTTGGCTTTGGGGCGCCGTGGGTGACAACTCCAGGGATCATGCTTGCTTGGCAAGATTTCTAGATACAGAAACCAACTTAAGGCTCAGTCTCTAGATCCTTCCGTTTCCCACACTCCCAGGGTTGTGGCAGAATAGGCTGGAGTGGGGCAAGAGGGTGGCAGAGAGGTCAGTTAGGAGGGCAGAACAGTGGTCCAGGTGATGACAATGGTGTCCTTGGTCCTGGGGCTTAGTGGTGGGGATGGCAAGATGGAGTCAGATTTCAAAGTGAAACTGTTAGGATTTTCAGATTAATTGGTTTGGAGTAGATGAGAAAGGAGAGCAGTAGAAACTCAGAAAGTGTGGGGCTTGAGTACATGGAAGAAGTGAGCTGCCATTAACTGAGATGGGGAAGATGATGGGTAGCTTGGGTGGGGGACTAGAAGTCAAGATTTAAGGTTTTGACTTGTTCCATCTGAGATGCTCTGTAGACACCTGAGTGGACATCTGAGTGAAGATACGGGGTGGACAGTTGAATATATGAGTCTGGAGTTCAGGGAGAGTCTGGAGCTGGAGACGTAAATTTTGGGACTGACAGTGTATGGAAATGTCTCGGTACCATGAGGTGGATGAGGTCACCCTGAGAGCCCACTGCCAGGGGAGGGGGAGATACAAAAACTCTGCCAGCTGGGAGTGCTCTGCAAAGGCTGGGGTAGTGCTGCTGTTACCAGTACTATATTAAGCGCTCAAGCTGAGGCTGATGCCCTCTTGTCAAGGACTCTAATATTAATATAAAATGATTGTGCACTTAAAACTGAGATTAGCTGTCAGATGCTGAGCACTTGCTACTGTCAGACTCTGGGATCGACCAGAGAACTCAGAGGAGGGGTAGCCAGGATATTCATGGGGCCACAGAGTGGACTTTCCATTTAAGGGCTGGGGGTTCAGGAGCTAGCTTTCAAGTTCTTCCTTCTGTTGACAGTGAAGTCTCTCAGGGATAATACACAGTAAGCAGAGCAGAAAACAATATCTGGTCCACACCTCGGGTTCATCTCCAGAGTCCCAATCTCTCTCCATTTTCACCAATCTGTTGCCAAAGACTTGGGTCATGTTAAGCATTGTAGAGAGAGGGTGGTCAAAAGGCTATGACTTTCAAGTTTCTCAAGCATCTTCTCAGTGTCTGGCACCAAGCTAGATTCTCCTTGTGGCATGTCAAATGTGGGCATCAAACCAAAAGGCTATTATGACTGTTTACATTTTACAGATGAGCAGATTGAGGTTTCTAGATGTGAAGAAGCTTGCTCTAGATCTCACAGCTGGCAAGTGTCAATGCTATGTTGTCCTTGAACCCAAGCATTGTTGACCACATCACACAACTCTGAGGGAGGCCCAAGCCCACCCAGAGGCTTTTCCAGGCTATGATTCCTTCTGGCCTGCTGGCAGCCTGTGAACTTAGCAGAGACAAGCCCCATCCAATTCCCCTGTGGACCAGTGGTTGCTACCCTCTACTCTTAGCCCTGCTTCGCTGCATGCTCAGTCTCCCCTGGGGCCCCAAAGCCCCTCCTCCCCAAGGTCTGTCCCTTGAGGCCACCCCCACTTCACAGCCTAGGAAGCTCTGTGGAGCTGCGATGTGATGTGCTCGTGGTGAAGTAGTTACAAAGCATCTGTTCTTGAAGCCTGGATCCTGGGGGAATCCTGGGCTGCCCTTCCCAGCTGGGGCCAGATGGAGGAGGCTCCCACGCGCCCAGCCTCTCCGAGGAGCCGTGCTGGTCCTTCTTACTCAGTGCCTAAGGCTGGAAATGGCTCACAGGCCTGCACTTGCAGGGAAGAGACCAGATTTCCCTCCTGCAGCCTTGTAGCCAAATCCCTCAGGGCTTCCCCTCTCCTGTTCTTGCCTCCTCTTCCTGCCTTAGTTTTTCCATCTGCCTAACTGAGAGGGAGGGACGTGGAGGTTTGTTGGGGCTGTCTCTGTGAGAGGCTGAGATGAGCTAAGATCCTTGCGATGTAACAGGGGTTGGGGGAGCCCAGGATGTGGGCAGGGCCTGGGAGAAGTCGGCCCCGCCTGGTCTGATCCAGGGCTGCCCAGCTCCTGAGAGACCAGTGGATGGTCCCACTTCACCTGGTGTCCAGAGCTGTGGATGCCAGCCAGACCTGTGCCCACTGCCCTGCCCCAGGTTCACATTCCCTGTTGACTCTCCCTGACTTCCCTGAACTCTTAACTCCTAGCAGCCAGGTCTTGCTAGGGAAACTTTGGTGCTTGTTTTTCCTTCTGGTGACTTTCCTCTTTGCCCCTCTCAATTGGCAGGATGTAAGGGTGTGGAAACCCAAACAGGAACAAGCTATGGTTCCTGTTCTAAGTTTTCCAGATTTCAGTGGGCTTTGGCATCTTCACATGTACCAAGCAAGATAATTTTGTGAGCCAAGACGGTTCAAGCGATTCCCTATTAGGCGTCTAAATTCACAGAGCAGGAGAGGAGGTGCTAAAAGAGAGTGTGTGTGTCTGTGGCCAGATGATGAAGCCTGACTTCCGGCCTTGCCCCTCAGTGTTCCCAGGCCAGGTGAATCAGGGCATCAGGGGCTCTTGTGGTTCTGCATCCCTCCTGAAAACCACCTGAGGGCCTCTGGTCCGTAAGCTCAGGAGGCCAACCATGAGGAGTCTGCTTCACTCTGTTTGTTCGCTTGTCTGGTTCCATGAATATCTACTGAGGCAGCAATTTCCAGGATGGGGTCTGAGGAGGGAGTTGGACGGGGGTGGGGAAGTCAGGAGAGAGATCTGTTGACCTACTTTGGAGACCCCAGGGTCTCCCTGGGCAGCTGGTAGTGATGCAGGTGTTGGAGGGAAACTGAGGGTCACTTGGAGGGCTGGTGGTGATGGTGGTACCCTAAACCAAGACAGCAAAATCAAGCAAGCTGGCATGGAGGGGAGGGCAAGGAGTTCAGAGTGGGACGGGCTATACTTGAGCAGTGGAGGTGGGGCTTCCCAGGGGAGCCAGACAGTGGAAGGCAGAAGGAATCAGCTCAGGCAGAAACCGGAGTGGAAGAGAGTCGTGGGAACTGCTGGCCTATAGGCTGCAGTTGAGAGAAGAGTGAGGATGAAATGGTCTGGGGTGTACAGGGCGAAAAGGCCAGGGGGGTTGGAGTCCTGGGGGACCCAGCATCCCCGGGCAGGTGTGAGAAGAATGCACCCTCCTCTTGCACCAAAGGAGACCATGAATGGATGATCAGAGCCCAGAGAGCCAGAGGGGCTGGAGGAAAACCCCAGGGTTCAAAGTCCAGAACCCGGTGGAGGAGCCACCAGCAGAGTTGATGTGACCAACAGGGTCAGATGCAGCTGAGAACTGAAAACTCTGGGATGGACTTAGTGACACAGCCGCTGATGTCATATTGGGGTGAGGGCGCAGGAGCCAGGTTGAAGCAGACGAGGGGTGCTGAAAGGGAGGATGGTGAGCACTTCTTAGCTCAGAAAAAAAGTAAAGAGTCTGACTGGACACTGTGAGGAGAAGAGAAGAATCCTGCAGAGAAGAGACGATAGAGGAAGAGGTGGGCCTGGATACCCTCATGGGACCTGGCCTGGGACCTCTTTCTTTAAGTGAAATCTGAACAGACCCCCAACCCAGAGATGTAAGCAGAGCTGCTCTGGCTGAAGCAGAGGGTGGTGGGGCATCTGGGTTCTGCCCACCTGGTCTCCTCTCACCCTCCAAGGAGCCTCACAGCTGCTCTGAGCTCCTGGAACCCACTGGCTTCAGATAACTGCTTCATTTTAGAGATGAGGATGGGCTGGCTAGAGCCACGGAGAGAGTCTGGTGGCAGAGTCAGGAGCTTCAGCTTCTCCCCCTCCAGGGCCTCATCCACAGTGTTGGACTGCATTTATTCATTCAGCAAACATTTACTGAGTGCCTACTGCCTGCCAGGCACTGAGCCTGTGTGGGGAGAGGGGGATTCAGAGAAGCTCAGTAACTGCTCCTGACCAGCCCAGGATACCCGTGACCACACCCTGGAGTCCTCAGGAGCTGCTCGCACAGAGCCTTGTCCTGGGGTGATGTCCCCTGTTAGTGCAGACGGCAGGGCTCCAAAGGGCCTGGCTCAACCCCGGAAGGTTCTGGAAAGTCCTCCACACTCAGCAGCCCCAGCCTTCTGCACTGCCAGCTGCTCCTGGGGGTGACAACACAACCACCCAGACCCTCTGTGGGGCAGGTGTCCCTGGGCTCTTACCTGCTCCCATGGCAGCCTTCTCACCTGGCCTGAGGCTTTGATAGCTGATCATTCCACAACAGCAGACATGGTGGTAACAGTAACAGTAATTTACTGAGCTTGTCCTATGTATCAGAAAGCTTATTGCTCTTGACCTATGCCCTCCTCGGTACCCATGGCAGCCAGCAGCCAGGCTGCGCTCTCCTGCCTCCTGAAAACCAATCCCTGCACAGTGAACGCACTGCCACCTTACCCCCCTGGCACGCCTGGCGTGGTCGCTCCCGGACAGGATAGGCCAGCTCTCCCTACCTCCACTACAGCAGCCCCTTGATGCTTGCAGAGTTGACAGTTGGCGATTTGACTCTCTGCAGGAGAGGTTCCCCAACCCTAGGAGGTAGGACATGTAACCAGTGGTACAGATTTGAACAGACACTGGTGAGCAGGGTGAGGGAAGTTGACAGGTAGACAGGGAGCCTCAGCTGGGGGCCCCGATCTCACACAGACTCACAGTCCCAACCTCACCAGGGAGAAGGGATGGGGAGGTTATGCACATCCTCCAAAAATGCAGCAAATGAAGGTGGCTTGGAGGGGGCTCAGGGGACATCATGGGAGGAAGCAGGTGGCTGCCAGGGAGAGAGGCAACTCTGGGGTCAGGGTGGCAGCATGAGTCATGAAGGCAGGGTTGACGATGAGTAGGGGAGTAAGCCACAGGGGCTGCAGCCTTGAGCCCCAGGGTATACCTGATTGAGTCCATCGTCTAGATGCATGGGCATCAGGGAGCCATGAGAAGAATGTTACAGGCAAAATCATCTAGTGGCTTCATTAGATGAAAAAATGAATTATTAATAGCAAACAAGGGACTGCCTGGTGAGGCTGCTCTAGGAAGGGTTTCCTCAGACACTGAACCCCAAGGAGTGTGTTCTGTGAAGCACCCATCTCATGAGACATTCCTTGTTGTCAGATAAGTTTGGGTAGACCCCTGGGCTTTCTCTTTCCTATGGAGCCTCACTACACAGCACCACCTTAAAGGCTCTGAAGAGTCCAGCAAAACTGACTTGACTTATGTCACTCAGCATTTCCCACACTCATTTGACTATGGAATTTAAAAAAAAGTAACCTCATTAATATCCCTTGGAAGAACCCTGACCCACACTCTGGGAAGTACTGATATGGAGGGACTGGCAAGGTGAGACATCTCTTGCAGATGGTCAGGGGTCTTCTGTGTTGCCCTCCCCCATCCGTCATATCACATCGAACCCCAATCAGACCCCTGGAGCTCTTTGGCCAAACATCCTAAAAACATTCTCTGCATCCTGACTCTGCCATGCTGGCCCCGGTCCATGGAAGGAGGTGGGGAGGAGACTTACAGGGGCAGGGGCGTTTGAAGGACATGTAATCCTTGGAGCAGAATAGTGGAGCCAGCCTGCCCACGTGTAGAGCTCTGACTTCTTGCAGAGAAGGACCCTCCGCTCACCTGCAGAGACACAAACAGGCAGGTGATGGGGGCGCCCACATGGCACCTGCTGACCCTGCAGGCTGGGGGCTTGTGTACCCTGGGCTGTCAACCTCTGGGGAGAGGATTGTGACTTTGATAGTCCTAGTCCGTGGGGGCGGGGGTGTGCTGGGGGGCTCTGGGCTGTGGAGTATGAGGGTTCCAGGGCAGAGGTGGCACAAATGTGTGCTGGCATCTCAGTGGTCAGTGGAAGGGGGCGAATATCTCTCCTGGGTTGACCTCTGAGAATCCTGTAACTGTTAGGGCTGAAAAGACCCTTACAGATCAGCTCAATGTCCTCATTTCACAGAAGGGGAAAGTGAGACCTGGAGAAAGCGAGAAACTAGTTCAAAGTCCCACAGCTGGCTCTGGAAGGGTATTCATAGATGCCTAGCTCAAACATTATTATTATCATCATTATCATCACAACAGTTTTAAGAGAAAGATGCTTTTTTCATTCTTATTTTATAAATAAGGCAGTTGAGGCTCAGGGAGGTTATGAAGCTTTCCAGGGTCACACAACTTCTAATTACAGGATGGGACTGGAACCCAGGTTTGTGTGACTCCAAAGCCCACACTGTAAGCCAGCACACTTCCTTAGAAGGTGCCTACTAGATTAAATTACCAATTCATAAATAAAGAGCTAGAGATTACAGTTTTCTCTTTACCAACACCCACCCCCACACACACACCCCCACGTGAATATTCAGGTGTCAAGATGTCCGTGCAGTAAAAGACTGCCACATCACTCTAGTACCTGTTTGCAATGGAGGAAACATTTTCAGAAAGTAATTCATCCTCTCATGCTGCTGGAGATCTGAGCTGATTCAGTCTCTCCTGGTAGGTCCCCAAGTGATAGGAGGCCATGGGAATATTAGGGAGTTAGAGTTCTTATTTCCTAGGGAGTGTGGTCACTCGACTTGGGAGAAACCAAACCATGCCTTTGGATGGATGTGGAGCCCAGCAGGCACTTGCAAGGGAAGCTGCCGGTCGCAAGCCAATGGGCAGAGTGCCTGGCCCCTCTACATCCCAGGGGGAGCAGGCTTCCCTGATCCCGGGGATGATATCATTGTGGACAGAGCTTTTCCGTAAGAGGCAGTTCCAAAGGTTCCCACTTTTGTCTTCTCCAGGGATCCTTTTTATTATATATATGTATATATCCTCTAAATGGGTCCCATGTTTTGATGGAGCCAGTTGGCCAAACTATACTAAGAATTCATTTTTTTTACTTAGTAAACAAACATCTATCTTTGGAGAGCCCAAGCTCAGAAATCCAGTTCCTGAGTGCTAATATTGACTCTCCCACTTCCTGGCAGTGTAGCTTTGGGCAAAGCACTTCACCTTTCTGAACTTCAGTGTCTTCCTGGGGAAAGCAGAGTAAGAACACTTTACCTGCCGTGAGGACTGGGTTTATGTACAGACAGTCCCTGGCATGAGGTATGTGGCTGCAAAATGTTCATTCTGCTGCCTGAGGCGGGTGGGAGGGAGTGGCCATCACTGCTGCTGACCTCGGAATCCCTCTCCAGGTGACTTCTTCCAGCTCAGCCTGTCCTGGTGTGAACCCCATGCTGGCCTGACACCCACTCCCAGTCCCCATAGAAACCAAGTCAAGAGTTCTGATGGGGGAAGTGAAGGTAGATGTGATCTCCCCAGGCCTCTAGAACTGGCATGGCAGGCTGCTTGGGGAACTGTGATTTCACACCAGAAAATTCACAGAGCATCTCAGGGCCTGGGATCTGTGCTTTCTAAAAATACATGTGTGTACGTGTGTCTGTGTTCGTTTCTGTGGGTGTGCACTGTGGCTGCGTGTGAGTTGGGAGGAGGATACAGTGCTCTGACAGGTCATCTCTTGTGCCACTTCCAGAGAGGCAAAATGGATCAGGTCATTTGCTGAAATGTCTTTGGTAGCTCCCAGTACCCTCGGGAAAATGCCCAAGCTTCTGCCCCAGCCTCCACAGGTGCAGCCTCCATTTCCCTTTCTAGTGAGCTGGCATAGAGTAGGCAGTTAGTAAATGCACAACGAATGTATACATCCTATATGGCTATCCTGTATGATGTCACAAAGGGTGCTGACTACCCCCAATGCTTCAAGAAATCGTCCCCAAGGTCACACTTCTATTAGAGGCCCCCTGTACCCCCCCTTTCCTCTCACTGGGCATTGTGATTCTGAGATTAAGATGGGTTTTCGCAGGGCACGGGGAGGTGGGAGATGAACTCCCAGGGCAGGGGCCACAAAGAATCCCTGCATCACATATGGTTTTCCATGGTCAGTTTGGGTGGGTGGTGGAGATTGTGTAAGTTCCCAGGTGGCTAGGAGATTGGCAGGGGGCTAGCAGGTTTGGCCACCGGTCAAGTAGACATTTCCCTAAATGGAGATAATCTGGGCACTCAAGCTTTCAGGGTGGCTCCTGTTCACTAGGCGCCTCCATGTGCCAGTTAATATCACCGAAATTACAGCAACAGGTCTCCTGAAGTAGGTAACATTTTCATATTGCAAATAAGAAAAACTCATAGGCTCGTGACATAACCCACCCAAAGTCACAGAGAAGAGATGGAGAGAGAGAAATGCAGAGAGGGACCTTGTTACCTCGCGGTTACTGCCAGGGACACCCCACACCACAGATCTGACACCCAGGTCACGTCTTCCCTCTCGCCCGTCTCACTCAGCGCCCAGCATCTGAGACGAGGCGCGTCCCTGCCTGTGACTCATCTCCGACTGGATTGCGGGCAGGCGGGCGGCCGGCAGACTGCAGTTTTCCAGGTTCTGAAGTGGCCGAATGGTGGGCGGCAAGTCCACGTCACTCCCACTTCGCTTCGCGTCTCTGCTCCCAGAATCCCTCCGCTCCGTGGCTCACCGTGACACTCCGATCTCGATCAGTGAGCCTGTGGTTAAGGGGACCGGCTCCGTATCCCGGGCAGAAGCAGCCGGGTAACTGCGCGAGACAGGATGGTTCGCGCATGCGCAGCAGAGGCAGCCATACTGGAGGGTTGCGTTTCACAAGGGTCCGTGGTGAAGTGGGCAGGGCCGCACAGTGGCTGGCGTGGGGGATGGGCCACGTCTTTGCGATGCGTGCTCAAACCACTGGATCGCAAAACAAATCCCCATTTTACACAGAAAGGAGTCTCAGAAATGAGGGAGGCTGGTCTTGAAGTGTGAGAACCAGCTGATGGTCCCTCTAACGGCGAAAAAAATCCCATGGCAAGTGCAGATAGATGTCATTACAGGTAATACCTCAGAGCTAACTGTGGTTTGGTGGTCCGCGAGATTCCAGACCACCACAGTAAAGCGAGTCATTCAGGTTTTTTTGGTGTCCCAGTGCATATCAAAATTAGGTTTACATTATCCTGCACTCTATGAAGGTTGCAGTAGCCGTTTGTGTAAAATACAGTGTACATACCTTACTTTAAAAATACGTTATTGCTAAACAATGGTAACCATCCTTTGAGCCGTCAGTGAGTGGTAATCTTACTGTGATGTATGCTCACTCAGTGGTGTCTGACTGTTTGCAACAGGGATTGTAGCTCGCCAGGCTCCTTTGTCTATGGAATCTTCCAGGCAAGAATACTGGAGTGGGTTGCCATTTCCTCCTCCAGGGCATCTTCCCCACCCAGAGATCGAATCCATGTCCTTTGTGTCTCCTGCGTTGGCTGACAGATTCTTTACCACTGCGCCATCTGGGAAGCCCCTTATTGCAATAGCAACATCAAAAACCACTGATCACAGGTCACTATAGCAAATATAACAACAAGAAAAAATTTTTGAAATGTGAGAATTACCAAAATGTGACACAAGAGACATGAAGTGAGCGAATGCAGTTGGGAAAATGGCGCTGACAGACTTGCTTGGTTCAAGACTGTCCCAAACCTTCAGTTGGTAAAAATAAGCAATATCTGTGAAGAGCCATAAAACAAGGTGTGCCTGTAAACATTTGTCATGTGATCAAATGAAGACAGAGATGAACTCAGGAGCGGAGGACAAAAAGAGTGAGAGGATGATAGCAGAGAGGCTGGCAGAGGACACACAGATTTGCAAGCAAGTCACTTGGTACTGATTTTAGGAAAGGGATCCAGGATGTTTGGCAGCCGCGGCAGCAAAGAGGCCTTCTGCCCCCATGCAGCATCTGGCCACATGTGTGCTATCCTGGGTTGGTCAGGAAATGCCTGGAGCTTACTGGGTCTCCGTGTTGCCTTAGTTTACCTGGAGCAGCGCTCTGTTGGATCAGTTGCTGTCCCCACTGCCACCAGCGCCCAACCTCTAAGAATGGATTTACTAACTACGTAAACCAGTCCATTTGCAAACCAGCAAGTAGGTCATGACCAAGGATGTAGAAGAAGACTCATTCAAGGCCTAGACAACACCAGTAAGGATAGAAAAACATCATTACAGCAGCGACCCCAGTGTCCAATAACAGAGGACAGGCTGAGAAAATTTTGGCATATGCTTATAATGGAATATTATATAGCCATAGAGTAATGTTTTAAAGAAATTTTAATAATGTAAAGACTTTCACTTTAATGTCAATGGTGGGGGGATGTCACCAAGTAAGCTGGTTATATAACTCTGCTGACAACATGATCCCTTATTTTCTAAGGAAAAAAATGAGAGAAAATATTCACACACAGAAAAAGATGAAAAGGAAATAGACTGAAGTATCCAGTCATGTGGGTATCCACACTCTGGGCAGTGGTGGGATTGAGGAGGCTTGTTATGTTCTTTTGTTTTTTACAAATGATTTTCCATAACAAAATAAAGAGTAAGTGAATAAATCAGTGATAGTTAACTCATTGGAAATTTTAAATGCTAATTTAATTGCCTTTGAGCCTGCCATTTGTTGTTGCAAAGATTAACAAAAATTAACTTGTCTTTCAACTTACTGATAAGGAGCTTTATTAACATGTTAGGAAAGTAATCTCCAACTGGTTTTAACCTTCATCACATTTTCCCTGGCACTTGAGCAGGTCCTATTTGCCAGAATTTTGAGGGAAGTTTCTGCCATGAACCTTAAGGTTTTATTTTCAGGCAAGCTATACACTTGGCAAAAATAATAACAATAATAGACCTTATGTTTGTAAAACACTTTATAATTTGCAAAGCATATGAAGTGCTGGTTGTTGCTTTTGTCTCTGGGGATATGAGAGTTAGCAAATGGTTAAAAGTCCCTGCTGTTGGGGAGTTTACATTATATGGATGAGGGCAGACAATAAACAGATGAATAAGATGTATAAATGTTGGGGGTGATAGGGCTATGGAGAAAAATGGAGAGGAAGGATAGGGAATAAGTGGGGGACGCTGCTCTTTTAAATCAGTTTGATACTGTTTGAATAGAAAAACATGAAGGTGTCTCAAAAAATTGCCCATGGGCAATTAACACAGATGTCCAATGATTGGAGATACCCATGGAGGAAACATTCCATCTAACATATCATCTAAAATACAGTGTGCTAATTATCAATTTTACCAACTCATAAAATTATGATGAGTCATAGTGATGTTTTAAGTTTCCTATACCTAGCAAAGTTAGTTCTTAACCTTTCTAAGCCTCAGTGTTCTCATCTGTAAAATAAGGACAATTATAGTACGTAGATCAGAGGGCTATTGTCAGAATCCAAAGAAAAAATACTTATGCTTGGGAAACAGCATGTGTTCAATGCATGTTCTTAATGCAGACATAGCAAGGCCATTGCAAGGGGTCTGTTCGACACTGCTGTGTGATTCCTATATATTTTTCTTCAGTCCTCACAAATATACTGGGAGGTGTGGAGTATTTGTTCCCATTTTCAAGAGAAGTGGAGGCGCTGAAGGGTGAATCTCCTGCCTAGAATCACGTGCCATAAAACCAGGTAGTCCAGCTACAAGAAGCTGTGCTCTCAGACACAATTCTTTGTGCCAATGGGCTTCAGAAGCCCGCATGGTTTCCAAGAAGCTTCAGCAGGGTGAAAGCCCTCTCCTTTTAGGAGGCTGAGAGCCGACTGCCACCTTCCCACACCTTGTGCTCTGAGCACTTCCAGGGCACAGGCTTCAGGTAATAGGTGTCTGAATGTGTCTAACTAATGATTCTCCAAGACTGAAGGAAGTGCCTGTATCCCCATCACGTTGATGCCTGGCTGTGTTCCAAATACTGTGTGAACTAGGAGACACAAACCTCCTAATTAGTTTCTGATTAACTCCTTTGGGAAGAAGAGGTGAGAGTTATGGAAAATGCAAGGGTGTGACACCCTGATGGGTGAATGGGGGAGGGGAGTAGGCTGCAGAGGAAGAAGAGGACAGAGGGGGTTTCTGTGTAGAAAGAACTTCGAGGAGGCAGCCCATTCTGTGTGTCCCACCAGGCAACATGTGGACAGACTGCCCCGCAACCCCCCACATTCCCTTCTGTTGTGGCAGCTGCGGCACAGGTGAGTAGGACTAATACAGGTGTCCACAAGTGGTGGAATTTGTTTTCTTCCCAACACCTGGGGCACCTTTAAGCTGCCATGCCACTCCAAGGATTCCAGCGTTCTCCCCTAGCTCCTGGGCCTCCCGGCTTCTGCTCTGGGTCTGAAGCCTCCACTGCACAGACTGGGCAGATCTCTTCCTGGGGACCTTCCAGCTCTGAACTTCTAACCGCTCAAAGTCATTCACGGGCCCCACTTCCTCCCCAAGGCTCATCATTTCTGGTGCCTCGTGGCTCAGTCGCCTGGATGAACATACAGTCCACACAGCTTCAGGGTTGGGACCCCCTCCGACTTCGCGCTGTCTCCTTGCCCTAGTAGCTGCTCCCTCTGTTGCTTTTCGCTGCCTGTCTGAACTGTCTCCACTGGAACATCCAAGCCACCTGTCTGATTGCTCCTTAGGGAAAGCAATCTTCCCTAGGCCCAAACCCAGGAGTGGAGGGAGGTGTGAATTCCCTCACACAGAGTGTGAGAAGGACATGGGGAGCCCTCTGCCTGGGCAACAGACATCAATCTAGGGCCAAAGAAAGAGTGGGTTAGATAGTCTTTCTCAATGGGGATGGAGATGATAGGTAGGGGGAGGCCAGCGCCTGGGAAGCAGAACGCCCAGGGAGGAGGGAACAGTGAGAAAGGGCTGGCCCTAAGGAGAGGGTTCTGCTATTGCAGTATATGTCAAGAAGGCCTTAGGGGATTCAGGACTTCCTCAGAACGGGGTTGAGAAGGGGTGGTGTCCCTCCCCCCTCAGAGGACCTTGCTCTGCCTTAGCATCCACTGGGGCTGGACACTTCACAGAATGTCACCTGTAGTTAGCCTGAACTGAGTGCTAGCTGTGTGCCAAGCATCAGGCTAGCCCTGCCCCCGTCCCCAGGCATCGCCTCATTTATTCCCTCCAACCCACCCACCTTCCCCGTTTCAGATAGGGAAACTGAGGCTCAGAGAGGTTAAGCATCTCGCCTAACGCCACACAGCTAGAAAGTCAGCCAAGCCCACCCTCTGGTTCGGAAGCCCTTTAACACGTTGCTCACAACAGAATCCTACCTACATGTCAGTAGAGCAACTGAGGCACAAAGACGTGAAGCCACTTGTTCCAGTGAGCAGTCAGGATGTTTGAGGAGAGTCAGGAAGGGCTTGCTCAAAGGCAGGCGCCTGTGGGACTGTGTGAAATCAAGACCAAGGACCAAGCTTCTGGAGCCTCCGCGGCTGACACCTGTCACTCGTGCCCTCCCCTTCCCAGCCTGGCCTGGCTATCTCCCCCCGCCCCGCCCTCCTCCCCCCCTCCCCCCGGCACGGCGCGCGGGATCAGGAGGGCAGCCCTGGATCCTCTTCGAGCCAGCCTCAGGACCACCTGGCCGATGGGGAGAGGGGAACGGCTGTGCGAGTCAGCCGTGGAGCGAATGGGCACTAACCAACTTCCGAGGGCGCGTGGGGAGGGGCGGCTATACCGCTCGGCGCTGCGCAGCCGGCCAGAGCAGCCGCCTCGGACTCAGCCTCACTTACCGCGCCAGGGAAAGTCTGACCCAGAGCTGGAGAAGATGCAGTGTGGACACCTCCTCCCCCACCGATGGTACTGAGATAGACCAGCGCGGCAGGCAGGCACTGAAGCGGGGGCATGGCTCTGGTGACCCGCCCGTTGGAGGGTCAAACTTCCCTGCTCGAGGGTCGAGGCTGGCTTCTAGCTTCAAACTCTTCAAGTCCGGGGCCCCTTTCCTCTTCCACCCCAGCCATAAGTGCGTCCTGGTTCCCCCTTCTTGGGTGAGTTGTTAGGTGTCTGGGAAACCAAGAGCGCGGGGTCGTGGACATGCCCCCTACATAGGGTGGATGTTCGTGTGGGACTCCAGTCAGGCAAGAATCGGGGAGTGCTCTCCATCCCGGGGCCCGATGGCATGTTTAGGGACAGCCACGGTCCGCGCGGGTCCCGGTGGCCCGCCCGGGGGCGCGGGGGTCGGGGCAGGGATCCGCGGGAGAGCGGGGATCCCGTTCGAAGCGCGCTGCGGTTCCGCCCCGGGACAGCGTCGAGCGCCCCCGGAATGTGTGCGTGCGCTGGGGCCGCCGCAGAGCGCGGGGGAGGGGGCCAGGACCCCCTCCCCGCCCCTCCCCAGCGCCGCCCCCGGCCCCACGCCCCTTACTCGGCTTGGCTGCCTCGCTCCGCTCGGTGCGCCGCACTGCCGGCTCCAGCTTCGGCTCCAGCTCGGGTTCCCGCTCTGGCTCCGCTCCCGCTAGCGTTCCAGTTCCCGCTCGGATGCCGCTGCGCTCTGGCTCGGGCTCGGGCGTCGCGGGGGGCGCGCTTTTCCGCCACGGCCTGCTCGGCGTGCAGGGGCGGGGCGGGGCGGGGCCCGGCCGAGCCGACCAGGGGCCCGCGATCCCCGGCCGAGGCGGCGGCGGCGGCAGCAGTTTCCCGGTGCCGGCCCTGCCCTGCCGCAGCCCCGCCCGGCCCTCCTCCGGCCCCGCGCAGCCGCCCACGCCACGGCCGCCCGCTCCCGCCGCCCTGCGCCGCGACTCCGGAGCCTCAGCAGCGCCGGGCCGCCGCCCGGGTCATTCCCGAGCTGGGGGGAAGCGGAGGAGGGGGAGGGCCGAGCCGCGCCCCTCTGCGCACTGCCAGCCCGACACCCACACAGCGGCAGGCGGGGCGCACGGCCAGGAGGCCGAGAGAAGCTGGAGGCCAGCGCGCCAGCTAGACGTGTGAGAACAGACGGACAGGCATGTGTAGAGTGTGACATACAGACAGGCGGGAGCAGAGGCGCAGACATACAAACCTGCAAAAGAGAGTAGACAGCCAATATGAGCAGGGAGGAACATCCAGACAGGTTTTTCAGAGGCCAGCCTGGGCACCGGGCAAGGGGACCCCTGTCATGGCCACTGGGCGAAGCAGACAAGCCTGGCAGAGCCTCCTGCTCCCAATTGCCCGCCGGTGATTCTTGGGTGTTCCGGAATGTCGGTTAGGCCTGGCTGAAGCGTTCCTCTCCTGAGTGACCAGCTTGCCTATTTCCTATTCCCCTTGCCCAACCCTGTGCCCTCTCACCCCGCCATACCCAAACCTTAGGCATAGAGCTTGACGCCGACCCTGGTGCCTGACTCAGGGAGAGGCTCCTGGCTTTCCTGCTCTGTCCCAACTCTACTTAGGGGCCGTGGACCAGCCGCGTCCCCCAGACCTCCTCTCCTCATTAGTGCACCCCTGCTAGTCTTGGTGCTTCCCAGTTATTTGTGCAATCGTTTAATCTCTACTTAGCTGGGAGGGCTTCCCAGGTGGTTCAGTGGGCAAAGAACCTGCCTGCAGTGCAGGAGATGCAGGAGATACAGGTTCGATTCTTGGGTGGGGAAGATCCCCTGGAGGAGGGCATGGCAACCCAGTATTTTTGCCTGTAGAATTCTATGGACAAAAAAGCCTGGTGGGCTGCAGTCCATGGGGTCGCAAAGTGTTGGACATGACTGAAGTGACAGCACTCACACAGTTAACTGGGAGCCTCAGAGGGAGACCCTTGGGGGCCTGCCCAGAGCATGCACTCTAAATTTGATGAATTAATTGATGAAATACTTTATTGACATTTCTCCTAACCCCCATTTCCTTGATGGTCATGTTACCAAAAATAAAACATGAGGATAAGGAGCTGCACATGCTGATGATAAAATGTGGGGAAGGAGAGGAGCCAGAGGGATGGGATGGAGGAGAGGCCAGGCAGCCATTGGCACTGAGTGGAGGATAGGGGCAGAGCAGGCTCTGGTTGAGAAAACAAACCTCCCTCCACCCCAGCTCTGCCAATCACCATATCTTGGGCTTCCCTGGGTGGAGGCGGACCTGCATGGTCTAGAGCCTTGCTTGGTGAGTGAGGCTCTTCCCAGCTCTCTTTGCTAGCTGTTTATTCTGGGCTCTGCCTCCTGCACTGTCTACCTTATCGCCCTAGACTGAAGGAGATGAAGGGACCCCGGCTGGAGGATTCCACCTCCATCCAGAACTGTTGGGGGTGGGGTGGGGCACATGAACTGTGTCGGGGATGGGGCCAGAATATAGGGAAACATCTCTCAGTCCTAAGAAATGGAACCTGAGAGGTCTTTTGTCCAACCTCACACATTTATTTTATGGATGAACAATTAAAGGACTAGATAAAGGAGGGGACAGACCAGCTAGGGTTGGTGGTTCTAGGGCTCCCAGGCCAGGGCTCTGCCCCCTGCACCACTCTGCTAAAGGTGACCTTGACCTTCTTGAGCAGACACCTGCTGATCTGTGCAGGATGGATATTCTGGTTGTTGAGTGGTTTTACCTTTAATCTGTCCCCTTTGGTGAGACTGTGCTGCTGCTGCTGCTAAGTCGCTTCAGTCGTGTCCGACTCTGTGCGACCCCACAGACGGCAGCCCACCAGGCTCCCCCGTCCCTGGCATTCTCCAGGCAAGAACACTGGAGTGGGTTGCCATTTCCTTTTCCAATGCATGCATGCATGCTAAGTCACTTCAGTTGTTTCCGACTCTGTGTGACCCTATGGACAGCAGCCCACCAGGCTCCTCTGTCCACGGGATTCTCTAGGCAAGAAAACTGGAGTGGGTTGCCATTTCTTTCTCCCATTGGCAAGACTGTGTATATGTGTATTTTGTGGGGTCCTTGTGGAAGGCGCTAGCTGAAAAAGAGTTCACTCCCTTCCACCCTATTTGAACGTTGCTGAGCTGACAGATCTGACTTGTTCTTTGCACTGGATTGCAGAATGGTTTCCACTGGGCATGTGGTGTTGGGGTTTAGCTTCAGGCTTATGTTGATCTGCCTATGTATCTATCCACACACAGTTGAAAAAGTGAAAAAAGAACACAAATACTGATCACTATTAATGTTGAGGTTTCTTTTTCTTCCTTTTTAATCTCACAACTCTACAAGTGTCCTTAATGGAGTGAGCTTGCTCACCCTCTTCTCCTACATCACGGTTTTCATGGCTGCCTAGCACTGTGTCAGATGGCTTTACTGTATTTTATTGGGTTGTCCAAAAGGTTCACTTGGGTTTTCCTATAAGATGTTACGGAAATACCAATCCAGTATTTAATCAGTTCTCTACTGCTGGGTGTTCAGTTTTGAGATTTTCACACTTTCACACAACACTGCAGTGAACATGCTCGTGGGTAAGTTTGTGCGGGTCTGTGATTATTCTGACTTCAGTGGGTATGTCCATATATTATTGAGGCTTTCTTCTGTATGGGGTCAGAGTCATAGGAGGGACATCTTCTGGACACCAGGGAAGCACACTAATGTTCAGTGTCTGTTACACCAAAGGGAAAGTAGCGAGGCTGGAGGAGGGAGCTGGGAGGGGTCATGTAGTTCCATCTTAGGACAGTGAGGTGCCCCGAGAGTCCAGTGCCAGGCTGTGGGGACCTGCCTTAGAGTGTGCTCTCTTATCCCTGTCACTCCTAGGTTTGGTCAACCTACCAATTCTAATGTTGGGAGGAGTCTTCTGATATTTAATACTAAGGGTCAGTTCAGTTCAGCCCCTCAGTCATGTCCAACTCTTTGCAACCCCATGGACTTCAGCACACCAGGCCTCCCTGTCCATCACCAACTCCCGAAGTCACAGGCTCAGTAGTTGTGGCACACAGGCTTAGTTGCTTCGAGGCATGTGGGATCTTCCTGGATCATGGATGGAACCCGTGTCTCTTGCATTGGCAGGCAGATTCTTTACTACTGAGCCACTAGGGAAGCAGCCCCCTCCCCCGCCACCCCTGCCACCAGCTTTGCTAAGTGCTAAGTCACTTCAGTCGTGTCTGACTCTGTGCGACCCCATAGACAGCAGCCCACCAGGCTTCCCCATCTCTGGGATTCTCCAGGTAAGAACACTGGAGTGGGTTGCCATTTCCTTCTCCAATGCATGAAAGTGAAAAGTGAAAGCGAAGTTGCTCAGTCGTGTCCGACCCTCAGCGACCCCATGGCCTGCAGCCTTCCAGGCTCCTCCATCCATGGGATTTTCCAGGCAAGAGTACTGGAGTGGGGTGCCATTGCCTTCTCCACCACCAGCTTTAAAAAGACCTTTTTCTCTCCCTCTGATTTTGCTCATAGTCTCCTTGAACATGTTAAGGGAGATGAAGGAAAAGAAGAGGGCTTGGTTCTTGCTTGGTGGGGTGTGGGGCCCAGGAGTGCAGCGCCCCCAAGGCTGACTAGCTCAGAAGTGCTAATGCAGAGGGTGGAAGCTGTGGCGGGGCCGGGCACAGAAACACCTGTGGAGCCCTAGGCAGCGCTTCCTGGAGCTGCTCTCTGCTGAGAGCATGGAGGGTTTTGTGCTCACACTCCACTTTACGGGTGAGGAGACTGAGAACCACCAAATGTAAGTGATTTTCCAGAGATGCACACTTGGTTAAGCCGTGCCAGGTAAGATGATGAGACACTTTAAAACAGCAGAAAAGATCACCAGGTGTCCTTCTAATTGACTCTTAGGTGTTACCTGGAACATGATTGTCTGTTTCTCTAGGGCTTCCCTGGTGGCTCAGTGGTGAAGAATCCACCCGCCGAGGAGGAAATGTGGGTTTGATCCCTGGCTTGGGAAGGTCCCCTGGAGAAGGAAATAGCCACCTGCTCCTATATTCTTGTCCGGAAAATCCCATGGACAGAGGAGCCTGGTGGGCTAGTCCATGGGAACACAAAGACTTAGCGACTAAACAACAACAAACAGCAATAGGAATTTGTAGCTTTCATGGTCTCTGAGCTGTTTAATTACTTTGGAAGTTGTAGGAACCTGACTCTGATGGGAAACTGTTGCTGTCTCTTGAGATGCAAATACATTTTATCAGGTGAGGTCAATGGAGATCTTGTGAGAGGAGGCTAAGCGATGCTTGTGGCTGTGCTTCAGATTTTCCTTTAAATTGTGTAAAATGTCTTATTTTTCCCTCGTTAATTAATGAGTTAAAAATGAAATCTTTGATGGGTGCAGTTCATTTTATATTTGTGTAACAGTCATGATTTTATTTTTTAAGAAATGCAAACAGTAGTAAGCTTGCAACTGTATCCAGATGGGTCTGTTTTACATCAGAGCTTAGCCTTTCTTTGGAGATTTCAGACCCAAGGCCCTCAGAAGAGAAGGAAGTTAGTGTGGGCTGGGTGAGTGTTAGAGGGCTTTCTGGAAGATGGAGTATGAGGGGTGGGGAAGGATTTAGAGAGGAACACCTGAAGACTGAAGGCTTTCCAAAATGCGGGGTGGCAGGGCCTGCAGTTGGGAAGGGGTATGGAGGCCTTTCTGGATGAAGGGTGGGCTCTGGGGAGCCAGGTGCCAGATGGAGAATGGAGATGAGATTCCAGGTAAAGGAGGCTGCCTCTGATGCTCTAGGCAGCGGGGAGCCACTGTGACTCTTGAGGGAGGAGGGGACTTGACGAAATGGACCTATTAAGAGGGCTGGCCTCAGGGTTCCTAAACCCTTCCGGCCCCTACGCCTTTCTCCAGGTGGACGGCTGGGGCAGGCTGCCCCTCACTGTCCCCTGTTAGCAGGGAGGCCACCCTTTCAGGACCCTGGGAGAGGTCCCTAGAGGCCTATCTAGGGGAGCCTACTTCTAGGCCTGCTTGAAGATCTGTATTCGGGACAGGGTTTATTTCAGGGTCAGCTGGTTGAGAGGTGAGCAGGGTCTGTATGCAAACCTTTCTGCCGCTGTTTCCAACCAGTCATGATGTGTCCTCCCAGCGACCAAACCCTCTGTCAACCACTCTACGTGCATTGTTTATTTCCATCCTCATGGTATCCTGTAGAGGGGGTGATAACTTTCTCTATTTTTCTTTGTGCAGCAAGGAGTTTATGGAGGCTGAATAACTTGCTCATTGTCACATGGCTAATTAGAGGCAGAACCCAGATTTACACACGATCTGCTTGATCCCAAGACAAAGCCAGAATAGTCATGGTCTCTCCTTTGTGGGGCTCACTGTGTAGAGGAGGTGTCAGACATCAACCAAGGAGTGGCAGATAAATGTAAACTTGCCGCCATGAGACATGCCACAAGTTTGGGAAGCATGTGAGTGAGTGTTATAAGAGGTCTGACCTTGTCAGGAGACAGGAGAAGCGGGCTGGGGCCAGGACTGCTTTTGATCTTGAGAGCTGTGGAGGGCATAAGAGTGTTTTAAACAACATTGGACTTATTGTTGTGGTTGTTCAGTCACTAAATCGTGTCTGACTCTTTGCGACCCCATGGACTGTAGCATGCCAGGCTTCCCTTCCCTGTCTTTCCCTGCCTTCTGGAGTTTGCTCAAACTCATGTCCATTGAGTTGGTGATGCCATCCAACCGTCTCATCCTCTGTTGGGCCCTTCTGCTCCTGCCCTCAATCTTTTCCAGCATTCAGATCTTTTCCAGTGAGTTGGCTCTTTGCATCAGGTGGGCAAAGTATTGGAGCTTCAGCATCAGTCCTTTAATGAATATTCAGGGTTGATTTCCTTTAAGATTGACTGTTTTGATCTCCTTGCAGTCTGAGGGATTCTCAAGAGTCTTCTCTAGCGCCACAATTCAAAAACATCAATCTTTGGTGCTCAGGCTTTTTTATGGTCCAGCTCTCTCACATATGTACATGACTACTGGAAAAACCATAGCTTTGATTAGGCAGACCTTTGTCGGCAAAGTGATGTCTCTGCTTGGATGAGTGGTGGTAGCATAATCAGACCTGCGTTTTGAGAAGAGTTTTACTGGTAGTGCTGAGACGGTTGGGGGCACGACAGAATGGAGGCAAGGAGGCTGAGAAGTGGTGATCACACTAGCCCAGGAGAGGAGTTATGGTGCCCCTGGAGGTGGAGAGAGATAGATGGGTTGGAGATAGATATGGAAGGTAAAATCAGTAAGACTTGGTGATGTCTTGGGTGTGGGGGTTGAGGGAGCAGGTGGAGTCAGGATGATGCCTAGATTTCTGTTTGGTGCAGCAGGGTCGATAGATTCACTGAGGAGTGGAACACTGGAAGGGAATCAAGTTTGGGGAAGAATAATATGAGTTTGATTTTATACATGTTGAATTTCAGTAGTTGCTGGCATGCAGCAGAACTCTGAGAGGAGTCCAGATGGAAGGATACCCTAAAGACTTAGATGTGCAGGCATTAGAATTGATTGATTCATCCATCTATCCATCCACTCATCTATCCTCCCATGAATTCATGTGTTCTTTCTCCCATCCTGCGGTCATCTGTTGATGCCCTCGTTTGCCCATCTGCCCTCTCACTGTTCCACCTCTCCCGACTCCTGTCTTCCAGTCCATCTACCCATCCATCCCCTGAACATGTCTTGGTAGTGTTAAGGAGAGATGAAGTAAGAGGCCTTGGTTCATGCTTGTTGAGGTGTGGGGACAGTGGCAGGGCCCTCCTAAGGCCAATAGGCTCAGAGGCGGTGCTGAAGTAGATAGAGGGAGGAAGCTCAGAAGATGGAGAAATACCTATTAAACCTAGAGCAAGACCTTCTGAAGCTGTTCTCTGCTAAAAGCATGGAGGGGTTTGTGCTCTCATCCCACTTTGCTGATGAGGAGACTGAGGCCCTCTGAAATGAAGTGGTTTTCCAGAGATGCACACCTGGTTAAGCCATGCCAGGTAAGATGATGAGACACTTTGAAATAGGCAGAAAAGATTACCAGATGTCCTTCTCATTGACTTTTGGGTGTTAACCTGTCACATGGTTATGTTTCTGTAGGAATTTGTAGTTTTCATGGTCTCTGAGCTGTTTTGTTATTTTGAAAATAGTAGAAAACTGATTGTGATGAAAACTATTGTGGCCCATGTGATGCAAGTGAGTTTCTTTAGGTGAGGCCAGTTGGTATCTTGTTGGGAGTGGGTGGGCTAAAAGCTGTAGCTGTGGCTGCACTTTAGATTTGACTTCAAATTGTGTATCATGTCTTACTGGTTCCCTCATTAGTTAATGAGTTAAATAAAATCATTGACGTGTATTCATGAGTTAAATGAAATCTTTGACATCTATCCATCCATCTAACCTTCCTGTCATCGATCCACCTCCCACACATGCACTTATTTTTCCTCATGTCCATTTACCCATCCATTTATTCTCACAGACTCTATTTATTCATCTATCTATTCATCTGTTTACCTCATTTGCACCCATCCATCCATACTTACTGTTGCCTCCTCCAGGCCCAACATGTTGAAACAAATAATATAGAAAACCAGTTCCCTGCTCTTAAGGAGCCTACAATCCATCAGGAGAGGCAGGGCAGTGGTCACAGAACAATATATTTTCTGTGCCACATGTGCCCAGAGAAAGGGCATTTAACCCAATGTGAGGAAGTTAGAAACGCCTGCACTGTGCTCTTTGAATCGAGCTTAAAGTTTAATTAAGATTTTGCAAGATGGACAGGGTTGGGTGATGTTCCAGGAAAGAGAGTAGCTTGCGTGTGCAATGGTGGTATAGCTGTCAAGAGACCAAGGTAATTCAAGAAACACAGGTAATTTGGAATATTGGGAGCACAGTTGAGTGTGAATGACTCATGTACTATTTGAGAAGATTGGAATGCAGGTCTGGAGTGTTTCCCACACCGAAAATTGATTCTCCAACTCTCCAGACATCAAGTGGATATCCAACAACTTGGTTCAATTCTTCAACTCCCCAGAGTTAGCACAGATCCCATAGCTTAAAGGCACAGCACAGTAAGACTGCTCCCCACTTTAGTTATCAGTTGCAAAACTACCCTTTGATTATAAAGATAAAGTTCCCATGATCCTTTCCTTGGGTTCAGTAGTTTGCGAGAATGGCTTGAAGAACTCAGGGAAACACTTTACTTAGGTTTATCAGTTTCTTACAGAATATACAACTCAGGAACAGCCAAAGGGAGAGATGTATAGGGCAAGGTGTGAAGGTGTGGAGTGGTGTGTGAAACCCCTGTAAGCTCTCTGGGGTACCACCTCCCTGCACCTTTGTGTGTTTGCCCACCAGGAAGTTCATCAAGTCTCATTGTTATTCAGCTGAATCTCCAGCCCCCATCCACTCCATCCCCTTCCTATAGGACAGTGAGTAGGGCTGGAAGTTCCATCCCTGTAATCACTTGATATTTCTGGTGCCCTAGCCATCCTGAGCTGTGTTAGGGCCATACTCGAAGTCACCCTACTAGCAAAATCTCAGGTGTGATCTAAAGGCTTAGTATGATTAATAAAAGACACTCCTATCATTTAGGAAATTTCAAGAGTCTTAGGGGTTCTATATAAAAACCAAGTATTATAACAAAACATGCTCATATCACCCTTCACATTCAAGAAATTATGTGGTTTTCACTTGCTCTGTGCCAGGAAGCCAGGATAGAGACCAAATATATTTCTCGTTATACTGCAGCAGGTAATAAAGGCCTTGGATGACAGACTAACGCCTTGAATAACAGGCTGAGGTCCTTGGGGGGTATGTAAGAGCTTTATGGAGGGAGTGAAATTGTCAGGTATGTGTTTTAAAAAGATCTCTCTGGCTACCTTGTAGAAGATGGGGTTGGGTATGTGTAATTTTTTTGCTGTAATTTGTGCTCAGGACATCAGATGGTCCAGTCTGTGTAGAATGAGGACTTTGCCCATGATGGGCTCTTGATCCAGCCCTCGAGGTTGGCCTAACCACCATGTTTGGCCTGGCCCCAAACCTGATTCTCATTCCACTTACTCTGCCAAGGCTGAAGTCAAGGTAGCCAGGCTGAGGCTTGTGGCATGAGGAAGATTTAGATGTTCTGCATTTTCGAGGGTGGCATGCATAACTCCCCACCAGTCTTAATGTAGTCCATCTCCAGCTTAGAGCTGCCATGGACTTTTGTGAATTGCTCACTGGCTGATCTGTCAAGGTTACTAGGATCTCAGTTCCATGCCTCTCTTTTTTGCCTCTACAATTTACATCCACAAAATCTATTAACTTCCCATCAGTCACACCATGATGTTTCCTCTGGTCCCATGAAATCTCCATCCCACCAGGCTTGCTAGTGACACCTGACAGTGTTTAGCCCAAGTAGAGCTACTACTTGGAGAAAGCGATGGCACCCCACTCCAGTACTCTTGCCTGGAAAATCCCATGGACGGAGGAGCCTGGTAGGCTGCAGTCCATGGGGTCTCGAAGAGTCAGACACGACTGGGCGACTTCACTTTGACTTTTCGCTTTCATGCATTGGAGAAGGAAATGGCAACCCACCCCAGTGTTCTTGCCTGGAGAATCCCAGGGACGGGGGAGCCTGGTGGGCTGCCGTCTATGGGGTCGCACAGAGTCGGACACGACTGAAGTGACTTAGCAGCAGCAGCAGCAGCAGAGCTACTACTGGGAGTCAGACATGGCCTTAGCCCTCAAAAAACTTGCCAGTGGGATGAAAGACTGTTCTGGGGGTCCCGTTGATTTGGGCCAAGAAACACCAGCATATGGAATGAGAAACAGCTCAGGTTGCAGAATTGGGTGGACTTGCGTTTGTGTCTTTACCATTCACTGGATTGTGTCCTTAGGGAAGTCACTTCATTTCCTCTGAGCTTCAATTTCTTCATATGTAGTAAGGGAAAAATAATATTTATCTTATCTTAGTCTGGATTTTTTTAGGTAGCAACTAATACAACTGATGAGAACCAACTTGAGTCATTTGAAGCCGGAAAGGAAATTTACTAGAACCCAAGTCTGGGCTTTTTGAGTGGAGTGGAGTGGAGACCAGAGAAGTAGATGGGAACCTTGATGAGTCTTTGCCTCTTTGTCTCTGCATCTGTCTGCTCACTGTCCTAATTTTTCTCACCTTGCAGACCCTCTTTCTCCATTATTCCGTATAAAAAATCCACACTGCAGCTTAGGAGTGAGTTCAGAGCAGCTCATTTTAACTGCAAGCAGATCTGACTGACCCTGTTTCAGACGAAAGTCCAAATACCCAAGAGATAATCTGGTTGGCTGAGTTGTATTAGGTGTTCACATCTGATCTAGTCAGCTGTGATGGGGTTGGGGAGGGAGCATGTAGCACAGATGTGGCAGCTGGTGGACATATGCATAAGCAGGGGGTAGTTTTTTGTTTATTGAGGTACAGTTGATTTACAGTGTTGTTAATATATTAGTTTCAGGTGTACAGCATAGTGATTCAACATTTTTATAGTTTATACTCCTTTTGAAGTTATTACAAAAATTGACTGTATTGCATTTGCTGTACAAGATATCCTCGTAGTTTACTTACTTTAAACATAGTAGTTTGTTCCTCTTAATCTTCTACCTGTGTATTGTTCCTTCTCCCTTCTCCTGTCCTCACTAGTCACCACTAGTTTGTCCTCAATTACCTGTGAGTCTGTTTATGTTTTGTTACATTCTTCCATTTGTTTTTATTTTTAAGATTCCACAAATGAATGATAACATACAGTATTTTTCTTTCTCTGACTTACTTTACTAAACACAGTATCATCCAGGTTGATCCATGCTGTTGCAAATGGCAGAATTTTCTTCTTTTTATGGTTGAGTAATATTCCATTGTGTCTATGAAGCACGTCTTCTCCATCTATTCAGCTGTTGATGGACACTTAGGTTGCTTCCGTATCTTGACTATAGTAAACAGTGCCTCCGTGAACATTGGGGTGTATGTACCTTTTGGAATTAATGTTTTTGTTTTCTTCGGATATATATCCAGGAGTGGAATTGCTGGATCATATAGTAGTTTTATTTTTAGTTTTTAAAGAACCCTCCATACTGTTTTCAGTAGTGGCTTCAGTTTACATTCCCACCAACAGTGAACTCAGATTCCCTTTTGTCCACATCCTTACCAACATTTGTTATTCGTGGTCTTTTTGGTGATGGCCATTCTGACAGGTGTGAGGGAATATCTCATTGTGGCTTTGATTTGCGTTTCTCTGATAACTAATAACATTGAGCATCTTTTTTGGTGACTGCTAGCACATCTGTCCCACTCCAGTGTTCTTGCCTGGAGAATCCCAGGGACAGAGGAGACTGGTGGGCTGCCGTCTATGGGATCGCACAGAGTCGGACATGACTGACTCGACTTAGCAGCAGCAGCAGCAGCACATCTGTATGTCTTCTTTGGAAAAATGTCTATTCAAGTCTTCTGTGCATTTTTAATTGTTTTTTATATTGAATTGTATGAGCTGCATATATATTCTGAATATTAAGCCCGTATTGGTCATTATCGTTTGACCAGTGTTTTCTCCCATCAAATATGTTTTTCCTTTCCATTGGTTATCTTTGTATTTTGTTGAGGTTTCCTGTGTTATGCAAAAGCTTTTAAGTTTAATTAGATCCCATTTGTTTATTTTTTCCTTTTATTTCTTTTGCCTTATGACTCAGGTCCAAAGTTTTTTTTGCTGTAATTTGTATCAAAGAGTGTTCTGCAGATGATTTCTTCTATGAGTCTTATGGTTCCCAGCCTTACATTTAGGTCTTTAATATATTTTGGGTTTATTTTTGTATATAGTATGAGACGATATTTTCGTTCTTTCACGTGTAGCTCTCCAGTGTCCCCAGCACCAGTACTGAAGACACGGTATTTTCCCCATTGTATATTTTTGCCTCCTTTGTTGTAGATTAATTGACCATAAGTGTGGGGGTTATTTCTGGGGCCTCTATTTTGATCCATTCCTCTGTGTGTCTGTTTCTTGTGTCCGTACCATACTGTTTTGATTATCATACAGTCTGAAGTCAGGAAATGTGACACCTCCAGCTCTATTCTTCTTTCTCAAGATGATTTTGGCTATTCTGTATCTTTTGTGTTTCTATATAAATTTTAAGATTATTTGTTCCACTTCTGTGAAAAATGCCTTTGGTATTTTGATAGAGATTGCACTGAATCTGTAAGTTGCCTTGGGTAATATGGTCATTTTAACAACATTCTTCCAGTCCATGAAGATGGATTCCCATCTTTCTGTCTGTGTAGTCTTCAGTTTCTATCCACAGTGTCTTTTAGTTTCTGAGTATATATCCTTTGGGACTTCCCAGGTGGCTCAGTGGTAGAGAATCCACCTACCAAGCAGGAGACACAGGTTCAGTCCCTGGGTCGGGAAGATCCCCTGGAGGAGAAAATGGCAACTCACTCCAGTATTCTTGCCTGGGAAATTCCACAGACAGAGGAGTCTGGCAGACTACAGTCTATGGGGTCTCAAGAGTTGGACATGACTGAGCACGCATGAGAGACATGTCTTTTACCTTTTTAGTTATATTTGCTGCTAAGTCGCTTCAGTCGTGTCCGACTCTGTGTGATCCCACAGATGGCAGCCCACCAGGCTTCCCCGTCCCTGGGATTCTCCAGGCAAGAACACTGGAGTGGGTTGCCATTTCCTTCTCCAATGCATGAAAGTGGAAAGTGAAAGCGAAGTCGCTCAGTCGTGTCCGACCCTCAGCGACTCCATGGACTGCAGCCTTCCAGGCTCCACTGTCCATGGGATTTTCCAGGCAAGAGTACTGGAGTGGGGGTGCCATTGCCTTCTCCATTTAGTTATATTTATTCCTAGGTATTTTATTCTTTTCTATGGGAATGGTCTTGATCCCTGTCTCCTGTACAATGTCACAAACCTCATTCCATAGCTCATCAGGCACTCTATCTATCAGATCTAGGCCCTTAAATCTATTTCTCACTTCCACTGTATAATCATAAGGGATTTGATTTAGGTCATATCTGAATGGTCTAGTGGTTTTCCATACTTTCTTCAATTTAAGTCTGAATTTGGCAATAAGGAGTTCATGGTCTGAGCCACAGTCAGCTCCTGGTCTTGTTTTTTGCTGACTGTATAGAGCTTCTCCATCTTTGGCTGCAAAGAATATAATCAATCTGATTTCGGTGTTGACCATCTGGTGATGTCCATGTATAGAGTCTTCTCTTGTGTTGTTGGAAGAGGGTGTTTGTTATGACCAGTGCATTTTCTTGGCAAAATTCTATTAGTCTTTGCCCTGCTTCATTCCGTATTCCAAGGCCAAATTTGCCTGTTACTCCAGGTGTTTCTTGACTTCCTACTTTTGCATTTCAGTCCCCTATAATGAAAAGGACATCTTTTTTTGGAGAGTCCCTTGGACTGCAAGGAGATCCAACCAGTCCATTCTGAAGGAGATCAGCCCTGGGATTTCTTTGGAAGGAATGATGCTAAAGCTGAAACTCCAGTACTTTGGCCACCTCATGCGAAGAGTTGACTCATTAGAAAAGACTCTGATGCTGGGAGGGATTGGGGGCAGGAGGAGAAGGGGATGACAGAGGATGAGATGGCTGGATGGCATCACTGACTCGATGGACGTGAGTCTGGGTGAACTCCAGGAGTTGGTGATGGACAGGGAGGCCTGGCGTGCTGCGATTCATGGGGTCGCAAAGAGTCGGACATGACTGAGTGACTAATCTGATCTGATCTGATTTTATTCTTTCTGATGTGCTCCTGTGTTGGATGCATATATATTTACAATTGTTATATCTTTTTCTCAGATTGATCCTTGGATCATTTTGTAATGTCCTTCTTTATCTCTTGTTACAGTCTTTGTTTTAAAGTCTATTTTGTCTGATACAAGTATTGCTACCCTGGCTTTCTTTTGACTTCCGTTTGCATAGAATACCTTTTTCCATTCCCTCACTTTTAGTCTGTATGTGTCTTAAGATCTGAAGTGATTCTCTTATAACCACCATATATATGGGTTTCGTTTTTGTATTCCTTCAGCCAATCTGTGTCTTTTGATTACAGCATTTAGCCCATTTACATTTAAAGAAGTCATTGATAGGTGATATTCTTATTGCCATTTTGTTCACTGTTTTGGGCTTGTTTCTGTAGGTTCTTTTTTGTTGAGTTTTTCTTCTTTTGTTCTCTTTCCTTGTGAATTGATGACTATCTTTAGTGTTATGTTTGGATTCCTTTGGCTTCCTTAGTGGCTCAGTTGATAAAGAATCTGCCTGCAATTCAGGAGACCCAGGGTAGGGAAGATCCCCTGGAGAAGGAAATGACAACCCCTCCAGTACTCTTGCCTGGAGAATTCCATGGACAGAGTAGTGGGGCAAGCTACAATCTATGGGATCCCAACAAATCGGATACAACTGAGCGAGACTTTCTTTTCTTTCTTTGGATTCCTTTCTCTCTATCTCTCTTTTTTTGGTATGTGTATTTCTGATAGATTTTTAGTCTGTGGTTACCATGAGTTCTATCTATCTATCTACCTATGATTGTTTTAAGATGCTGATCTCCGAATTTCAAATGCATTTTAATATCCCTGAATTTTTAAACTCTCCTCCCCTCATGATTACTGTTTTTGACATCGTATTTTACATCTTTTTGTTTTGTGTATCCCTTAGCTGGTTATTGTAGCTATAGATGATTTTGCTATTTTTGCCTTTTAGCCTTCTCACTAGCTTTGTACAGATCAGTAGCTCAGTCGTGTCCAACTCTTTGTGACCCCACGAACTGCAGCACACCAGGCCTCCCTGTCCATCACCAACTCCCGGAGTTCACTCAGACTCATGTCCATCGAGTCAGTGATGCCAATGGGTGCGCTACAGGGCAGGCGGCTGCGATGGGTGCGCTAAGCGCAGCCCGAGAGGAGCTACCCCACGTCCGAGGTCAGGGGCAGAAGCCGCGAGGACCCCATGCCCTAAGGGTGGTGGCCAAGAGGAGTTACCCCACGTCCGAGGTCAGGGGGTGCGGCTGAGAGGAGATACCCCACGCCCTTAAGCCCGAGGCCAGGGGCGGCGGGGGGGAGGAGCTACCCCACGCCCCCATGCCTGAGGCCAGGGGCGGCGGCTGGGAGGAGCAACCCCACGCCCGAGGCCAGGGGGAGAGGCCAAGAGGAGATCCCCAGCGTCCGAGGTCAGGGGCAGCGACGAGAGGAGTTACCCCGTGTCCAAGGTCAGGGGCAGCGGCCGAGAGTGTCAGACTGCGACGGCGCAGGAATGGCCGAGAGGAGCTACCCCATGTCCGAGGTCGGGGGCGCGGCTGAGAGGAGATACCCCACGCCCTTAAGCCCGAGGCCCGGGGCGGCGGCCGGGAGGAGTTACCCCACCCCACTAAGCCCGAGGCCAGGGGCGGCGGGCGGGAGGAGCTACCCCATGCCATGGCTGAGCGGGCACAGGAGGGCCTAGAGGAGCTATCCCACGTTGAAGGTCAGGAAGGGCGGTGGTGAGGAGATACCCCTCGTCCAAGGTAAGGAGCATTGGCTGTGCTTTGCTGGAGCAGCCGTGAAGAGATACCCATGCCCAAGGTAAGAGAAACCCAAGTAAGACGGTAGGTGTTGCAAGAGGGCATCACAGGGCAGACACACTGAAACCATACTCACAGAAAACTAGTTAATCTAATTACACTAGGACCACAGGTTTGTACATGATTGATTTACTGCCTTTGCTGTATATTTGCCTTTACTGATGAGCTTTTTCCTTTTATAATTTTCATGTTTCTGGTTGTGGCCTTTTCTTTTTCAGTTAGAAATCCCTTTAACGTTTCTTGTAAAGCTGGTTTGGTGGTGGTAAACTTCAGCTTTTGCCTGTATGTAAAACTTTATCTCTCCATCAAACCTGAATGAAAGCCATGCTGGGTCCAGTTTTCTAGGTGGTATGTTTCCCCCTTTTATCACTCTAAGTATATCATGCCCTTGTGACCTTTTAGTATTTTCTCTTTTTAAAACATTTTTACCACTTTAATTACAGTGTGTCTTGGTGCTGTCTTCTTTGGGCTGATCCTATTTGGGACACCGTGCTTCCTAAATCTGGATGTCTGTTTCCTTTCCTTGGTTAGGGAAGTTTTCAGGTATTATGTCTTCAGATATGTTCTCTGCCCGGTTCTTTCTGTCTTCTCTTTCAGGCTCTTACGATATGAGTGTTAGTGTGCCTGATGTTGTCCCAGAGGTCTCTTAAACTGTCCTCATTGATTTTTGTCCTTTTTTTTTTTTCCTGTTCAGCTTCAGTGATTTCCATTTTTGTCCAGCTCATGGATTCATTCCTCAGTATAATTTAATGTACTGTTGATACCATCTACTGTATTTTTCGTTTCAATTATTATATTCTTCATCTCTCTTTAGTTCTTCTTTATATATTTTCTAACTCTGTTAAAAACTTCTTGCTTCTCACTCTGTTTATTGTCCACTCTTTTCCTGAGTTCTTTGATCATCTTAATAATCATTACCTTGAACTCTTTATTGGACAGGTTGCCTGTCTCTACCTCACTTGGTTCTTCTCCTGAGGTTTTATTGTTCCTTCCTGTGGGACATGTTCCTCTGTCAGCTCATGTTGCCTAAGCTGCTGTTTTTACTTCTGTGTGTCTGTAGTTGGCTATGCTTCCTGACGTTGGTGAAGTGGCCTTTTGTACAAGACGTCCTGTGTGTCCCATTAGCACACTGCCCTCTGGGCACAGAGCTGATTACTCTAGGTGCGGGGCCTTCTGCTGTGGCAAGCTGATAGCCGTGGGTGGTCTGCTTGGTGCGGTTGGTCCCTAGTCTGGTTGTCGACCAAGACCCTGCCTGAAGCAGGGGGTGATTTTCAGAGAGAGTGGAGACTTGTGAGGTGGGCAGCACCTCCAAAGTTGTCTCCTAGGTTATCTCAGGTGTGTTGAGAAGACTAAATATGATAATGAATGTAGGCAGTTGGCACAGTTCCTGGCATATACTTTGAGCCCTATGAATGGTATCTGCTATTATTCATTCATTGCCTTATTTAATAAGCACTTTTTTAGGGTGTGGTTTCTTAGATCCTATGCTAGGTGCTTAGGACAAAGCTGTAAGGTCCTGTTGAGGTGTTTGTCAGGGTTGAAAGAAATAATACAGGCAAAATATTTAGTGCAGTTTGTAACTCACAATAATGTTTCAGTAAATGTTGTCTATAAGTATTGAGTCTAATTGAAAAAGAGTGAGCCAAATTCTTACATTTTTTTCCTATATGTCTTTTGGTCGCTTGGCTACAGGACTGAGCCATGTTTGGTTACAAAAAATAGATTTTATTGATCCAAGTAATGTCAGCTGCCAGACTGATAGTTTTCAGATGTCAGAATTAAAAGTTTAGGAATAACTGGCAAATAAAATAACACTGGCATCTTCTGAATGCAGGCACTTAAATCATTAAGAGTTAGCTAAGTTAAAAATACCCATGTGCAACGTGTGATTGTCTTTATTTTCCTGACCAAGAATGGACAGATCTGCCCATCTGCAGGAGACTTAAGTTGTGGTATAGCCACACGACAGAATTCTGCAATGAAGATGAACACACTTCAACCGCAAGCTATGTATGGGCAACTCACACACACAGGGTTGAGTGAAGGAAGCCAGACACTGAATGATTCTATTTATATGAGTTCCAAAACAGGAAAAGCACATCTATGGTATTATAAGTCTGGGCAGTGTTTGCCTTCGGAAAGGCATTGGCTGGGAGGGGGCTCCAGGCATGTTGGTAATGCTGTTTCTTGAGCTGAGTGCTGGGTACACAGGTACATTTTGTAAAATTTTACTGGACAGCACACTTGTGTGCATTTTAATGTATGCTTGATATAGTTTGATAAAAAAAGTTTTAAAAACTGATAGAGTGCCCCTTCTTTCTGTACCTGCACAGCCCAGGCAGGAGAGGCAGGCTCCCTACTTGGTGACTGAGAAGGAACTAGATTTCCAGGCAGGGGGATAAAGGGAAGGGAAGTCGTATTTATTCTGTCCGTGGAGAACTTTGTTTTGAGGCTCAGTAACAAAAAGAGTTTCACGTCTTCTGAACAATAATTTTCTCTTTTTGTTTATTTTAAAATATCTCTTGAATATCGTAAATGTTGCTACAGGGGGTGCTTTCCTCTGCAGTGGCTGCTACTGAAAGTTTTGGGGTCAGCCTCTGGCAAGGAATTGCAGGAATTGTATCTTTAGATGTCATCCTGAGTTTTTTATTTCCTGTCTTTGTTTTTCCCTTCCCAATTCACTTATTTGTTTTAAAAAATTGTAATGCATGTGTTTCCTTTGTCCAGATTCACTCACTTATTTTTTAGAAGTTGAGGTTTGTGTTTCCTTTACCCCTAGTTACTCATTTGTTAGAGAAAACGTGATTGTATGTGTGTGTCTTTTTTTTTTTTCTTTTTTAAAATTCAGTCGTGCTGTGTATCATGTGGGTTCTTCGTTCCACAACCAGGGATTGAACCTGAGGTCCCTGCATTTAAAGTGTAGAGTCTTAACCGCTGGATCACCAGGGAAGTCCCAGTATATGTGTGCCTTTTAGTGGCTTTGATTCTTTTTGGAGAAAAATGGTGTAGAAATAAACAAACCAGTGCAGAAAACATGGATAGCAACCTTACGTGTGTTGAGCATTTCCACCGCTTATTTCAGAGGATGTTACAGGGGAAGAGTGTGGTTTGGAGGGGCTGACTTGGCACATAGGAGGTACGCAATACACTGGTGAGGCATTGGCCAGCGGGGCAAGGATGGAACACAGAGGATCACATGGGGCCTCTGCTTTCTCCAACTGCCAGAAAGCAGAGAGAAGTTCACTCCGGCCTGGTTCAGGAGCTCTGGACTTGGAGCCAGAAAATCTGGGTTCCATTCACTCTCTTTTTCATGGGCTGTGATCCTGGGACAAATCCCTGTCCTTTAAGAAACTTTGTCCAGCAGAAGGTCTCCATCAGGCACTGCCTGGGGCCTGAGTCTCCTGTCCAGACTGTGGTCCCTCCCCTGGAGCAGCAACCAAATATGAAGGGAACTCTTTTTTTTTTTAGTTGAAATACAGTTGACTTTATGGGCTTCCCTAGTTGGTGTGTGGTAGAGAACCCATTTGCCAATGCGAGAGACCTGGGTTCAACCCCTGGGTCAGGAAGATCCCCTGGAGAAGGAAATGGCAATGCACTCCAGTATTCTTACCTGGGAAATCCTATGGACAGGGGGCATGGCGGGCTACAGTCTATGGGGTTGTAAAGAGTTGGACACAACTTAGTGACTGAAAAAACAACATTGTTGATTGACAATGTTGTGTTAATTACTGCTGTGCAGAAGAGTGATTCAATTATACCTGTACACATTCTTTTTTTTTTTTTTTTTCTTTGCCTGGGTGGTCATCTTGAAGATGTGTGATCTAAAAAGGCTTGATGGATCTCTGTGATCTAATATTCTTTTCCATTATGGTTTATCCTAGGCTAGTGAGTATAGTTCTCAGTGCCATACAGTAGGACCCTGTCGTTTATCCATTCTGTATATAAAAGCTTACATCAGCTAACCCCACCCCCACTTCATCCCTCCCGCAGCCCACTTCCCCTTGGCAACCAGAAGTCTGTTCTCTGCGTCTCATAAATAGGTTCGTTTGTGTCATATTTTGGAGTCCACAGGCAAGTGATCATATGGCATTTGTCTTTCTTGACTTACTTCACTTAGTAGGATAATCTCTGCATCCATGTTGCTGCTAAGGGCATTGTTTCATTCTTTTATATCAGTTCAGTCATTCAGTTGTGTCTGACTCTTTGTGACCCCATGGACTGCAGCACACCAGGCTTCCCTGTCCATCACCAACCCCTGGAGCTTTCTCAAATTCATGTTCATCGAGTTGGTGATGCCATCCAACCGTCTCATCCTCTGTTGTCCCCTTTACCTCTTGCCTTCAATCCTTCCCAGCGTCAGAGTCTTTTCCAGTGAGTCAGTTCTTCTCATCAGGTGGCTAAAGTATTGGAGCTTCAGCTTCAGCGTCAGTCCTTTCAATGAATATTCAGGACTGATTTCCTTTAGGATTGACTGGTTGGATCTCCTTGTAGTCCAAGGGACTGAGTAGTATTCCATTGTATGTATATGCACCACATCTTCTTTATTCATCTATTGATGAATAAATTGAATAAATTATGTTGTTCCCATGTCTTGACTGTTGGGAATAGTGCTGTTGTGAACGTAGGGGTGCATGTGTTTTTTTGAATTAGAGTTTTGTCCGGATATTTGCCCAGGAGTGGGATTGCTGGCTCATATGGTAATTCTATATTTAGTTTTCCGAGGAGCCTCCATACTGTTTTCCACAGTGGTTGCACCAGCTTACATTCCCACCAACAGTGTATGAGGGTTCTGAAGGGGACTCTTAACCCTGCCTCCTCTTTCTATCTTGGCTTTCTCCACCAGAGTTCCTGGGGACTCTTGGTAACTTGGGAACGCTCAGTGCCACCTATTCACATTCATAGGACTCAGAAGAACAGGCAGTTGTGGAACCCAGCAAGATGGCTGGGGGTGCTTCAGTGCACCTGCGCCTGCTCCCCTTAAGCAAGCTCAGTAGCTCAGGAGCCTAGGGGAGCAGGCAGGCAGACACAGCCCGGACCCCTCTCTTGCCCTCTCATTTGAGGAGTCTGTCTGCTCTTTGCTTTGAGCTGACCAGAGTGGACTTGAAATGCTGCTAGGAGAACTCATCTCCCAGAAGTATGTTAAGCATGTTCCCCAAATGCAGTACAGAAAGATGTATACCCCCAGCCTGGATTAGCTGAGCCTTTGCCCTTGGGGGACGTAGGGCAGAAATCCTGCAGAGTCTTGTGAATTTGACCCTCTGGGGAATAAGCTGTTTCTTAGCCTCTCTGTTTGGACTGTATTGCCTTGTTCCTTTTAACAACATCATGAGAAACGCTGGGCTGGATGAAGCACAAACTGGAATCAAGATTGCCAGAAGAAATATCAGTAACCTCAGACATGCAGATATTACCACCCTTATGGCTAAAAGTGAAGAACTAAAGAGCCTCTTGATGAGAGTGAAAGAGGAGAGTGAAAAAGTTGGCTTAAAGTTCAGCATTCAGAAAACTAAGATCATGGCATCTGGTCCCATCACTTCATGGCAAATAGATGTGGAAACAGTGGCAGACTTTAATTTTTTGGGCTCCAAAATCGCTGCAGATGGTGACTGCAGCATGAAATTAAAAGATGCTTGCTCCTTGGCAGGAAGGTTATGACCAACCTAGATAACATATTAAAAAGCAGAGACATTACTTTGCCAACAAATGTTCGTCTAGTCAAGGCTATGCTTTTTCCAGTGGTCATGTATGGATGTGAGAGTTGGACTATAAAGAAAGCTGAGCACCGAAGAATTGATGTTTTTGAACTGTGGTGTTGGAGAAGACTCTTGAGAGTCCCTTGGACTGCAAGGAGATCCAACCAGTCCATCCTAAAGGAGATCAGTCCTGGGTGTTCATTGGAAGGACTGATGCTGAAGCTGAAACTCCAATGCTTTGGCCACCTGATATGAAGAGCTGACTCATTTGAAAAGACCCTGATGCTGGGAAAGATTGAAGGCAGGAGAAGAAGGGGACAACAGAGGATGAGGTGGTTGGATGGCATCACTGACTCAATGGACATGAGTTTGGGTGAACTCCGGGAGTTGGTGATGGACAGGGAGGCCTGGCATGCTTCAGTCCATGGGGTCGCAAAGAGTCGGACATGACTGAGGGACTGAACTGAACTGAACAATGTGCTACAAGCATCGCATAAGTAGGGCACATGCTGCCCTCAATATAAGCTTTTTTCAGCTCGGTCTGGAAGAAAGGACACCCCTCCACTGCAGCGCTGGCACTTCCTTAGATCAAACCACACCCTAGCTTAAGCCCTTCAGTAGTTTCCCATTGCTATAGGGCCAGGTCCACATTAGAAAAGACAGTCAAGATCCTTTCTGATCTGGTCCCTGCCTGCCTCTCTAGGTTCTACTTCAGTCACTTTCCCCCTCACCCACTGGGCTCCACCCATCTCCAGCATCTGAAAGCCCCCTTTGTAGCGGCTTCTCTGGCTTTATTTTCCCTCAGGTTGAATTAATATTTCCTTCATCTGGGGCCCCACAACACACTTCACATTTCAAAGTGATTGAAATTGTGTAAGGTTTTCTTTTGTGTTTGTACATACATTCCACCCTATTTATGAGCCTTTGGAGGGGAAGAGCAGGAGTTACTCAGTCCTGTGTCCCCAGCTCAGGATCTGGCCAAGGGCTCCATAAGCCTTTGTTGCACCAGTGGAGTTGGAGCATAAAGATACCCTCAGCTGTGCTGAAACAGGGGACTGCCTTGAGCATCCTGTCTGCTCTCGTGTTGTTCTAGTCCTTTTCCCTCCCTGTCGCTTCTCAGGATATCTCTTCTAGCTTTCCTCCTCCTTCCATTTGATAGTTATAAGCTTCACAGAAGAGCTGTAGCTTTCTTGAGAGAACAGGACTATGCTATATTCACAAACCAGGTTTGGTAAGAAGGACTGCATTCTTACCAGGACATTGCTAACTGCATAGCAGTCCTTTGGAAGTCAAACAAAGTGTACTCTTTTTTATTTAAAAAATAATTTTAGACTTACAGAAGAATTGCAAACATAAGAGTTCATGTATATCCTTCACTCAGATTCCCCTAGTGATAACGAGTTATACAGCCATAGTACAATGATCAAAACCAGGAAAGTAACATGGGTAGAATATTTTTATTGTATATTATGTGAAATTCTCTAATTTTTACCTAATGTTCCTTTTCTGTTTCAATATCTGCTTCAGGATCCCAACTTGCTTGCAGTTGTGTCTCCTCAGACTCTTCTGGTCTATAACAGTTCCTGATTTCTTTCCTTGCTTTTATGAACTTGGCATCTCTGAGGAGTACCGATCAGTTACATAGAAGCATTTCCTTTGCTTCTGGTTGGTTTCCAGGTGATTGAAGGTCCTGGAGGTGTGTGGTCAGGATGAGTTCTAGATAAGTGCTTCTTTTTCCTTTCCCTTATCATTCTGCTTGATTCTCTTGGGCTTCTCTGGAGCAGGAGTCAGGGGAAGAAGCCATTCTGTGGAGGTGACCAGTGTTTCTTGACCTTGGGTGGTTACCATCATAGTCAGAGTTCCCAATCACATCTGCAGTCAATTATATAGTTAACCATGCACATTGACCTTGGGATGGCACAGACTCCTTGCTCCTCCTCCTTCTCTGCACATCTCCCCTCGCCCAGTTGTCCTTGTTGATAAGAGATGAGAGGAGGAGGCTTTAGGACTGGCACACCTGTGCACACACTTTCCTGGAGTCATGCTCTCTGGGACACCTTTGCCAAGTCTGCTCAGGGACTGGCTGGCGTATAGGGTAGGGGGACCATGTGCTGAGCCTTATAGCCCCCCTGCTACTCACCAGTGATGGGCTGTGTGGCCCATGAAGTTAGGGACAAGGGCAGAGGCCTGGGAGAGGAGGCAGCTGTGGTACCAAAGTGCCAGTCAGCTCAGCCGTAGCACATTCAATCACAGCACTTTCAGTCAATACTGGGCTTTTTGAGGAATGATGGAGGAACATCCTAGAATCCAGTCACCTAGTTTATTCACTCAAATTTTCATCTGCCCATTTATTTGAACAGAGTAAGGCCTGGTTCGTTTTTGTTGTTATTTTGGTTATTGCTGTCATTAAGTATGAGGACCTAGGGATGAATACAACTTAAGCCCTGCCCTAGAGTGCTGGAGGGGGTGAGGAATAAGGGAGGCAAGCCATAGAAGACCTCAGCACCATGTGACGAGGGCTCTGTTGAAGGGATATATTAAGTTTGTGGGAACAAGGGAGAGGGAGTGACTTAATTGTGACAAGGATGTGCATTGGATGGGGCAGGTGATGCTAAAGGATTTAGAAGAGTTAGGCCGACAAACAGGGAAGGAACTCATGTTCCATCCAGGGGAACAGCCCGTGCAAGGGCCTGGAGTGCAGAAAGCCTGTGGCTAGCGAAGAGATAGAAGACTCCCCACACCTCACTCCTTCATTCATTCATCTACCTGTTTGTTCTGGGCCGGCTTTCCTGGGAACGGGGCCACCGAGGTGAGGTGGATCTGGCCTTGCCTAAGGGCCTCACAGCCAGGGTGGGGAGCTGCACAGTTATTATGAGAGCACAAATACACATAGTGCCTTAGGGAGGAGGGAGGGATGGTAGGGAAGCCTTCTTGGAGGAGGATATCTTTGAGGTTTGATTGGAGGAGGAGTTGAGCAATAAAGAAGCAGAGATGGTCACTCTTTGTAGAGAGAGTATCATGTGCCAAGACTCAGGGGCCATCTGTTTATTCATTCACTTATTATATTTATTCATTCAACAAATATGTATTGAATACCAGCTATGTGTCTGTACTATGCATAGAGATTTCAAAGTGAACAATTATGGACCTTACATGGAGAGTTTTAGTTACTTTAGGCTAAATTATGCTTTGGTGACAACCCCCAAATCTTAGTGGTTTACTACAGTCAAGGTTTATTTATTAATTTTTATTTGCTTGTTTATTTTTGGCTGCACTGGGTTTTCTTTCCTGCTCTGGGGCTTTCTCTAGTCGTGGTAAGTGAGGGCTGCTCTTTGTTGTGGTGAGCAGGCTTCTCACTGAAGTGGCTTCTCTTATTGTGTAGCGCTGGCTCTAGGCTCGGGCTTCAATAGTTGTGCACAGGCTGAGTTGCTCCATGGCATGTGGGATATTCCCAGACTAGGGATCGAACCCCTGTCCCCTGCATTGGCAGGTGGAGTCTTAAGCATTGGACCACCAGGGAAGTCCCTTAAGGTGTATTTTTCACTCAAGTTATGTGTTCATTGCTGGTGGCAAAGAGGAGAGATGGTAGAACCATGAACTGCTCCAAAGAGGCAATGTCTCTTCCACTCTCATTTGGGAGAGTGCATCACCTGGCCAAATTTGACATCAGTGGGTTAGGGATGGGTAGACCTCCCACAGAGAAGGGCAGTGCATATTTTGACTGAAAAGGCAACCTACCGTATGGTCTGAGGAAAAGTAGCTTAATATGACTGGAATGTCCAATATGAGTGTAACTAAGAAAATAAATTTTAAGGAGAAGCCAGATCATGCATGGCCTTGAGTACCAGGCTGAAGGCTTTGGACTCTTATGTCTGGCAGTGGAGAGCCATGGCAGGTTTGAAAAATTCTATTGAGGACTGTTCAGCAAAGAAGTGTAAGATCATATCTGCACTTCAGAAAAATCATTTCGGTATTAGCAGGAGAATGGCTGGCAGGGGTTTAGGCTAGAGATAGGAAGAACAATTGGGAAATGTTGGGGGTACCATAGTACAGAGAACAAAGTGGGTTCCAACTAAGGTTGGAACAGTAGAGAAGGGGAGGAGAGGGCTTCAAGAGGTGTCAAGACTAGAATCGAGGGAGTTATTGTTCGACAGATAGTTCAGAGAGAAAGAAGGAATGAGTATGTGTTCCAGAGGCACCTTGTGCACCAGTGAAGTAACCAATAAATTAACTGCTTATAGAGTGAGATCCTGATAAAATATTTCTCCATTAAAATTTTTTTGATAATTAAAAAAATTAATGCTTACTTTTTTGGAGTATATGTTCTATGATTTTGACAAATGCGTAGAATTGTATAACCACTACCACAGTTAAGATAATGAAAATCCTTCTTGTGGAGCTTCTCTTTGTTAAGCCATTCCTCCCCTGCAACTCCTAGAAACCCTGATCTGTTTTCTGCTGGTATCAGTCAGTCAGTTCAGTCGCTCAGTCATGTCCGACTCTTTGCGACCTCATGAATCGCAGCACGCCTACCTGTCCATCACCAACTCCCGGCGTTTACTCAAACTCTTGTCCATCGAGTCGGTGATGCCATCCAGCCATCTCATCCTCTGTCATCCCCTTCTCCTCCTGCCCACAATCCCTCCCAGCATCACAGTCTTTTCCAATGAGTCAACTCTTCGCATGAGGTGGCCAAAGTACTGGAGTTTCAGCTTTAGCATCATTCCTTCCAAAGAACACCCAGGACTGATCTCCTTTAGGATGGACCGGTTGGACCTCCTTGCAGTCCAAGGGACTCTCAAGAGTCTTCTCCAACACCACAGTTCAAAAGCATCAATTCTTCGGTGCTCAGCCTTCTTCACAGTCCAACTCTCACATCCATACATGACCACAGGAAAAACCATAGCCTTGACTAGACAGACCGTTTGCCTTTTTCAGAATGTTGTATAAATGGAATCATGTGGTATGTAGCTGGAGAAGGGCATGGCAAGAATCCTGGAGTGGGCTGCCATGGACAGAGGAGCCTCGTGGGCTCCAGCCCATGCAGTTGCAAGGAGTCCCACAGGACTGGGTGACTAACACACACAGACGCATACACACGTAGCAGCCTTTTAAGTCTGCCTTCTTTTGCCTAGCATAGTGCACTTGAGATTCATTCAAGTTTTTGCATGTATCAGTGTTTCCTTTTTATTGCTAGGTAGTATTTAATTGTATGGCTGTACCACATGTATGTTTTTTAAAAAAATGCCCCAGATCACTTTTCATTATTCTCTACACTCTGCAAAGTGTTGACTTTTTATGCGATACCCCAGGCAGGGCATTTCTGTTTCTTGCTGAACACCTTGTGTCTATAGGTCTCCCTGTGCTCAGTCAGGAAAAGCCTTTTCTGGTTGGTTTCCTAGGCTCAAAGATAGAGTTTTGCTTGCTTTCTTTGATGTGAGGACTCATTTCCTGCTTAGAGTCCCATATGAAAACAACCCCCGCCCCCCTGCCCCTCCTTGCACAGCTTCCTGTGTAACATCATCAAACATCCCACCAGCAACTGTTACTCAGGAGCATCAGAGGTTAACTGCACTTCCTACACCTTATGCTACAATAGCATATTGCAAAGTCCTGTGAAGTCCCTGAGAGTTGGTAGACACTCAACTTTCCCAGACACATCCAGATCGTCTTTGGATGGACTGTGGAAATTGGTCTCAGCCTTTTCTCTTATATCTTTGAATAATGTAGTATAAGAGTAATGTCAGATTTTCTATGCATTGCAGAATCCTGTGGGGTCACTTGGTTAGAAAACCATGTTTGCTTCATCCCACAGATTATAATAGTTCAGATCCAGAAAGTTGCTGGAAATTTGGGGTTAAACAGCTCCAAAGATGCAGGTCCCACAGGACAAAGTTCAAAGGAATGATTGAAAAGTGGTCACTCAGTTGTGTCTGACTCTTTGTGATCCCATGGACTGTAGCCTACCAGGATCCTCCGTCCATGGGATTTTCCAGGCAAGAATTCTGGAGTGGGTTGCCAAAAGGAATGATTAAAAACAGCAACAACCATTTTACTGAGTTCAGAAGCAATTACTTTAAAAAGCTATCCATTGCATTAGTAGATAGTAAACGAAAAAACTTTTTTTTAAGATTAAACTTTAAATGATATTGGGGATAAACTTTGCTTATCAAATTTACTATTTTTCAATGAGAAGAAAGTGTTTACAAGTTACCATTCTTTTCTACTTATAAATATAATGCATGCTAATTAAAGAAAGTTAGAAAACACAGAATTAAGAAAAATTATTTATAATTTCCAAACCTGGAGATGGATATCTGCAAGTAAAAATGTTGAGATCTGACTGTTAATAATGCACTGGGTTCAGCTTTTTGGTTTGACCTTGAATTCAGCTCAAGATGACCATGTCACATGATATAATGGCTGCCCAGTATTGTTTTATGGATCTGCCATAATTTACCTTACTAGTCTTTTATTGTTGGGCATTTCTGTTGTTTTCTATTTTTTACTGTATATATATGTGAAATTAACACTGTGTATGGTCTGTGGTTTTGGTTGTAGAGATCAGAGATTCAGCCTGCCATTTTGAGGACAGTAGAATTTATGGTAAGGATTCTTAACCTGGAAGATACCTGGAACCAGGGTGCTCAAGGATGGCTGTTCTTTCTGGCCTAAGAATCAGTGCTCTAGGATTGACTTGCCAAAAGTGGGGTGCCACAGAGCTGGAGGGCTGAGTGTGGAGGGAGAGGCTCCTGATGCATGAAGGGATAATGGGGTGCACATCCAGGGCCAGCTGCTCCCGCTAGTTGAGATTCTCCATGTCATCAGAGCTACTGGAGGTCACAGGTAACCCATCTACTTGAGAAGGTGGGGAACCAAGTACTTGCCTTTCTGTTCCCATTAGAGACTGGCATGAGGGGAGATGCAGAGCAAGTTGTGGGGCTGGACCCTGTAGCCCCCTGTCTGATCTAGGTTCCTTCAAGGTCCAGGCCCCTCAGAACCAGAGGTGTACGTTAGGATACCCAGGTGTTCCATCTCAGGGATGCTGGAGAGTCCTGAGCATGTGTTGAGGCCCTGTGCCCCCTAGTGGTCACTTTCTCCATTACTAGCACAATGGGCATGGATGAAGTTTCCGGCAGCCTCTAAGCCCCCAGATCTAGGGAAATCTCTTGCAGAGCCATACTTTCCTGGGAGCCAAAGGCATGTGCTACTCCCAACTCTCTCTTAACTTGCTGTGTGACTCTGGCCACTTTTTATTTCACAGAACCTTCAGGTCAGCCAGAGTGGAGAGCTTAGGGCCTTCCAAGAAAGATAGAGTTCCGGAAAGATCCCTCTCTGGGTCTCATTTTGCATGCATGTGTGCTCAGTCATGTCCGACTCTTTGTGACCCCATGGACTGTAGCCCGCCAGGCTCCTCTGTCCATGGAATTCTCCAAGCAAGAATACGGGAGTGGTTGCCATTCCCTGCTCCAGGGCCTCACTTTAGTCATCTGTGAAATGAGGAAAGTGATGCTGGCCTCGTTTGGCTTGAGGAAGGGCTCAGAACCTCTTTAGCTTCTGCCCACCTTGCCCTGGTGGGGGTCCCAGAGTTGGCTGGAGCAGGTGCGTGCAGTGTGGCAAGCAGATTCCAGGGAGCATGGATTTTTGCCCTTTCATGGCATCCACTAAAGGCTGCTAATTGAGAGATGAGCTCTCTGGTTTCATGAGGATCACTCCTGCCACCTTAGGGTAAACAGGAGTCAGAGAGAATGTGGCCAGGGTGGCATCGTGCTCAGAGCCAGGCCCCTCTGGAAGGCTGGAGGGATAGGGACTCCGTGATTTGGGAGTGCCTGGGAGACTTCTTGGAGCTGAAGGTCGTACACAGATCTCATGGGCTTCAGGGGTTGGACAACCGTGAGTTCAGAGGGCAGACACTTCAAACAGGAAAATAGAGTTCAAAAACCAATCTGAGGGGGTGACATCAGCAGGAATGGCAGAATAAGGAAATCCTCTCTTCCATAAAAGCAATGAGAACACTGGAAAAATGATCAAAATCAACCTTTTCAGAACTTTGGAAATTACCCAAAGGCTTGAAACAATCCAAGGAGTATTCATCGAAAACAAATAGCTAAGGGAATTCCCTGGCAGTCCAGTGGTTAGGAGTGGTTAGGACTCAGCGCTTTCACTGCCAAGGGCCAGGAACTGCCCAGTGAGCCAAGATCCCACAAGCTGCTTGGCATGGCAAACAAGAACAAACATCAACAACGAAACAAAAAAGGAAGCGGCAAAGACCAAATGGCTAAGTTGTGGTAAGAATAGTTAACTTTGCAGTTAAAGCTTTGTTTTCACTTGCCTTAGTCCCCTCCACTTCTCTCTAGCCCAGCAGTCACCTTGACACCCAGTAGCTCCACAGTGGTAGTGAAAACCAGCAGCCTGGCAACCACTGGAAGGAGCAGAACAGAATGTAAACTCCTCCAAAGCTCAGTTCCTAGATACCTGGTGTCTTTTGACCTATCTGGTGCTTCCTAAGGTGAGCTCCCTTGAAAGGCTGTGTTTATTTGACCCAACTTAAAGCTTGCTTAATGCAAACAAGCGTTTCTTCCCTCCCCCGCCCCCCGCAGAGCATTTGTTGAAAATGATTGGTGAGAGTCTTTTAACGTCACAGTTGCCTTAGGCAGTGATAACAGGCAAGGCAAATAAGAAGCCGACCAAAAATTTTAAAGGAAAACTTAAGGAATAAACTGTCTACAGAGGGCTTTGAAAACCTTTGGCATATCCTAGGAATCTAAAAGGCCACTCATATGTGTAGAGCTGTGCACATTCTCAGGGAAGACCTGGGAAGGCCCTAAGCTCTCACCTCTGGCTCATCTTGAAACTCTGTGCAACAGAAAGTAAAGGCTAAGACAGACTTGTAAACTGTCTGCCTGAGCAGAAGTTCCCCAACACACGCAAAGAACCCTTGGCAAATGCTGAGAGACTTCTTCCTTCCAGGCGTTTAAGGGACTCTGTCTAGTCACTAACTGACTACTACCAAAGAGAGTAGCATGTGGACGGTGACTGCAGCCAAGAAATTAAAAGACACTTGCTCCTTGGAAGGAAAGCGATGGCAAACCTAGATAACATGTTAAAAAGCAGAGACATCACTTTGCTGACAAGGTCCATCTAGTCAAAGCTGTGGGTTTTCCAGTAGTCATGTACGGATGTGAGAGTTGGACCATAAAGAAGGCTGAGTGCCAAAGAATTGATGCTTTTGAATTTTGGTGCTGGAGAAGACTCTTGAGAGTCCCTTAGACTTCAAGAAGATCAAACCAGTCATACCTAAAGGAAATCAATCCTGAATATTCAAGGGCTATTGCTGAAGCTGAAGCTCCAATACTTTGGCCACTTGATGTGAAGAGCCAACTCATTGGAAAAGACCCTGATGCTTGGAGAGATTGAAGGCATAAGAAGTGGGCAGTAGAGGATGAGATGGTTAGATGGCATCACCAACTGAATGGACGTGAATTTCAGCAGACTGGGTAGTAGTGGATGACAGGGAAGCCTGGTGTGCTGCAGTCCATGGGGTCACAAAGAGTCAGACATGACTTACCAACTGAACAACAACAGTCAAAGAGAGACTTCAGTAGCTACACACAACAAAAGAAAGTCAATACAAGCTGTAGCACCAAGAAAACCTAGCAACAACAAACTCTGGTTTCCACAGTTGCCATATTGTATTATTTAAATGCTAATTTTCTACAAAAATTATGACGCATGCCAAGAAATAAGAAAAATGGCCCATTGACAGGAAAACAAGCAATCAACAGAAACTATCCCTAAAGAAACCCAAATGTTGGTCTTATTAGACAAATACTTTAAGCCAGTTATTTAAAATATGTCCAAAGAACTAAATGAAACCATGTCTAAAGAATGAAAGAGAAGTATGAGACCGATGTGTCATCAAATAGGGGATGTCAATAAAGAGGCTTTAAAAAGAACCAAATAGAAATTCTGGAGTTGAAAGTACAGTAAGTGAAATAAAAATTCACTTGACAAGCTCAAGAGCAAATGTGAGTTGGCTGAAGAAAGGGTCAGCCAACTTGAAGATAGGTAAAATGAGATAATCTAGTCTGAGGAACAGAAAGAAGAAAGAAATGAATAGAAATCTAGATGTCCATAGGAAATTAGCAGTATATTAACAAATGCATAATGGGAGTCCCAGAGGAGGGGAGGGCTTCTCTAATAGCTCAGATGGTAAAGAATCCACCTGCAATGCAGGAGACCTGGGTTCGATACCTGGGTCGGGAAATCCGCTAGAGAAGGAATTGGCAACCCACTCCAGTATTCTTGCCTGGAGAATTCCATGGACAGAGGAGTCTGGTGGGCTCCAATCCACGGGGTCTCAAAGAGTCAGATACAACTGAGCGATTAACACACACAGAGGACAGGAGAGAGTGCGATAGAATATTTGAAAAAATCATGGCCCCAAACTTCTCAAATTTTATAAAAATATTAATATATACATTCAAGAAGTTCAGTGGATTCCAAGTAAGATCAACTCTAGAACCTATCCTAGGCACATCATAATGAGACTGTTGAAAATCACAGAGTCAGGGACTATTGATAGCAGCAAGAGAGAAATAATTTATCACATAAAATTTTCCTCAATAAGATTAACAGTCAACTTCTCATCAGAAGCCAGGGCGGTCAGAAGGCTGTGGGATGAAATTCAAAGGGCTGAAAGAAAAGGTATATCAACTATTAATTCTGTAGCTAGCAAAACTACCCTACAAAAAAATAAACGTGAAATCAAGTCTTCCCAGATGAAATGGAGAGATTCCTCACTAGAAGACTCTCCCTACGGAATAATACTAAAGGGATCATTCAGGCTGAAGTGATAGACGGTAGACAGTAACTTGAATTCACATGAAGAAATAAAGATCAGTGATAAAAGTAACTATATAGGTAGATACAAAAGACAGTATATATGTAGCTTGTAATTCTCTTTTCCCCTCCTGTATGATTTAAGAGACAACTGCATAAAGCAATAAACACACATCTGTGTGGTTGGGCATACAAGCTATAGCACTGTGATACGCACAGCAGTGACACCACAGAGGAGGCGGGAGGAAGTGGAGGTATTAGGGGCAAGGCTTTGTACACAACTTAAATTGAGTTGGGACAAATTTTACCTGGATTGTTCTAAGAGTTAAGATTTTAAGTATAATCATTAGGAGAACCACTAAGAAAATAACAATACAGTAAAAGAAATTGTAGGAGAATTAAAATAGTACACTAAAAGATATCTGATTAACTTAAAAGAGGCAATAACGGGATAACAGAGGAACAAAAAAGACAAGACATAGAAAACAAACAGGAAAAAACAGACATAAATCCTGCCTTACTAGTAATCACATTACATGTAAAAGGATTAAATACTTCAATAGCAGAGACTGGTAGGGATGGATAAACTGCCATGATCCAACTATGTTTTGTTCACGGAAGACACGCTTTATAGTAAAAGACAACATTTCAGAGACTGGTAGGATGGATAATCTGCCACGATCCAACTATATTTTATTTACAGAAGATACTTTATATTAAAAGACACAAGTAGGTTGAAAAGGAAAGGGTAGGAAAGATATACCATGTAAACAGTAACCAAAAGACAGCTGGAGTGACTCTACTAATATCAGACAAATCAGACTTAAAAATCATGACTACATACAAAGAGGTACATTTTATAATGCTAAAAAGGTCAGTCCATCAAGAAGAAGACATAACAATTGTAAGCCTATATGCCTCTAACAACAGAGACCCAAAATGCATGCAGCAAAAACCGACAGAATCGAAGGGAGATGTATACAATTCAACAGTGCTAGTTGGAGATTTTAGCACTAAACTTTCAATAAAATTTATATACTAGCGAGAAAGAAGACCAGTGTGGAAACAAAAGACTTGAACAACCCTAACATACCACTATGGAACACTCCATCACAACAGTAGAATACATACTCCTCTCCAGTGCACGTGGAACATTCTCCAGGATAAACTATATGTTAGGGTATAAAACTACTATAAATTTACTAGTTTAAATCATAAACTTTACAAGGATTTAAATCATAAAAATTCTCTGACCACAGTGGAATGAAATTAGAAATCAATAACGGAAGGAAATTGGGAAATTCCCTAATATTTGGAAATTAAACAATACATTTCAAATAACCGATGGATCAAGAAATCACAAGGGAAATTAGAGCAAAATTGGAATTAGGACATATTGACCCCTGAGAGCTCCAAGAAGTAGTGTTTATTCAGAGCACAGTTTGCAAAATGCCATCCCTGAGAGAGACACTGCCCAGGAAACCCTGCTGGCAGGGGTAAAGGAGCCAGGGGCCTTGCTGAAGTGAGTTTCATCTCTCACCTCCCCAATTCAAGTCCTAAGTCTGTCAGGGAGGCCTCCTACTCTCATTTTTGATTGCTTCCTATTCTCATTTTTGATTTCCAGGCAGGACCTCAATGTTGGGGTTCACACACCCGAGTGAAGTGCCAGCTGCTCAGTCACTGTTGTCAGCCAGCTAATTAGAGATTGATTTCCTCCCTCACTGCTGATTTATCTCACCTACCTGGTCCATTTGCCACTTGCAAAAGGTGTGGCAGCTCAGCTGCTAGAGGCCCTGCCTGTTGTGTAGAGTCAGGGGGGGTTGGGGGGCATGTGCAGGCTGAGGGAAGGCATGGACCTCTGGGAGGAGACCAGGATGGATGATGTGTACCTTGTCATTCTCCGCTGCAGTCACTTTCCTACCGTATGTGTCTGAAATCCTGCCTGCAAGTGTCACCTTGCACTCTGGGTTCCTCTGATGGTGGTGGCGGTGCTGGTGGTGGCATGTATGTGCTTCTGTTTCTCATGAGCTCACTTAGCTCTAGAAAGAGACGTATTTCAAGATTTTTCTTTATTTAGTTATTAAAAAAATACAGTATGTTCCATGCACCAGTGTAGCCTATATATATATATATAGTCATTATTAGTAGAGCAGTTACTACAATGATAGGAAACAGATGGTTACAGGAATTTCTTGATCCAACTAAAAAACCTGAAATAAAATTGTTAACCTAAATAGAAACCTGCTAATTATGCAAATACCCTTATTCTATATGTCTATGAGAGCTAGAAATGTGTTAAGTATTATTAGTATAAAAAATATAAAAAACCTAGATATTAGTTAAGGATTAAAAGTCAGTATTATCTACAGTCCCCTGAATTGAGGGGCCTTGCCCACAGCAGGAGCCTTGGTCCATGACAGAGGGTGAATTGGAGAATTTGCCTCCTTTCTTCTCTCCCCTCTCCTGTTGAGTGATGCCCCTTCCCCAAGATGTGGTGCAGTGGAAAGTTCCATATGTGGCTGAAAGTGGAAGAGACACAGGCGACCACAGGACTTGAGCAGGGGCCTTGCCTTGTGCAGGGAGGGGGCCCTGCTGGGGTTCCCTGAGATGTGGCAGCAATGGGGTGTGAAGACAAATGACACGGCTCTGTTGTGTAGTCATGGGTCACATCCTAAGTGCCACTATGCCAAGAGATCAAGAGTAGATGGAAAGAAAGAAAAAAAGAGCATGAACGAGTCACCAGGAGATATGGGGAGAGGTCTTTCATTCTGGGAACACCTGCCCTGCTTCCCAGGCAAAACTGGAGGGGTGTCATGAGTCTCAAATTGGGGTCACAGTGACCCCCAGCCCCTTCCGGAGGGAGTGGGTGTGAAGGTGGCCCTCACCCTATGATCTGGTGTCACACGTGGTCTCCACTGCTCCTTCAGGAAGAATTCACAGTTGCTTCAGAGTTCAACAAGCCACTTCCCTGACCTTGGCTGGATTTTCAATACACAGTACAGCATAGTTACAGGCACAGCGGGCCAGTGAGGTCACCTTGGGACCCAAGGCTGGGAGATGTCAAGGGGCCCTTCCTCTCTCTCTTTACGGGCCTGGGGAGAGGCTGAGGAATGCGGGAGTACTTGGGAGCGTGTGAGGAAGCTGAGGTGGGACAAGCATGATGGGTGGTCCCAGTTTCTGGTAGGTCAGGGCTACAGAGAGTCTTGCCCCATGGTCATGCTGTCCAGCCTTTTGCCTCCAGGCTGACAGGCACCAGGGCTCCCCAGCCTCCCCAGGGGGTTCAGGGACCTCAAGGGAAGACCCCCACCCCAACCCCTGCGGCAACTGAGCATAAGCAGCTTTGAAGAGCCAGAGAGAATCTTTGAGTTGGACCCGTGATTCCAGATGACAGGGTTATATGGATGTCTTAACCCAGACAGCATACCAGCCTTGATTTTCCAGCATTTGGGGAGTACCCATAGCTGAAATATGTCCTGGGACGTTTCAGGAACTTGGATTTTGCCAACCAAGGTGGTGAAGTCTCTGTGACCTGCAAGGAAGGGCTGTTAGGCTGGGACAGGAGTGTTACAACTGGAGGCCTCAATGCCTCGTGTCCGACTAGCCTGAGCTGCAAGTGGTCTGGGTCCCAGGCCCAGAGGCCTGTGACCCCTAATACACCAGCTCCTCCTGGGGGTCTGAGCCATACAGCTCGGCCAGCATCTTGAACCTCGGTCCCCAGTCATTGAGAAAGTCGTAATCAATGTCCGAGTCCGATGAATCCGTGCCCAGGGAGCTGAGGGACTCGGCAATGGACTCGGCGCCCTCGTAGCCATAGATGTGCAGCGTGTCATAGGGTGGGCCGCCGCCGTCGTGGTCCGCCTCGTCCTTCTTCACCCCGATCATGGCGGCCATCTCCCCGGGTGCATGCGCCCCGGGCGCTTGCCGGGGTGGCTTCTGCACCTGAGCGTAAAGAGACGGCCGCGCGTCCAGGGCCGGGCGTGGGGGCTTGGCCCCGCCATGGCGCGCAGAGTTGAGCACTGACACGTCGTAGCTGGTGGTGTCCATCTCGCCACCGCCCTCCTCATCGTAGGTGACCAGCTGCTCGTGGATCTCCGGCACGCTCTTGCCATGGGCGCGGGCCTGCTTCCGGAGCCGCCTCCGCAGAATGATGAGGAGGGTGATCACTGCGGTCAGTGAGCCAGAGTTGGTCAGGCTGGGCGGAGGCTTCCCCCCGGTCCCTTCTACCTCCCAGGTCCACCTGCTCCCTCCTCTCCTCCCTGGGCATCCCTGGGCCAGCCCAGCTCCCGGTGGCACGTGGGCCAACACAGAAGCTTTGGTTCCCTCTGGTCTCATGGTGGGTCCACCCTCAGCACCCTCACTCCCAGCCCAGAGTCATGTCCATCCCACCCCCACCCCAGGGTATGATCTTTGTTGGTGTTACTGGCCACAGTAGGGGTGGGAGGAGAGGAACACAGTGGACGTTCTCTCAAGTTCATTTTCTCCTGCCACTCTCCTTCCCATCTAACTGCATCCTCAATTCCTCCTACGTCTTAGCACTGTGACAGATTCTCTGTCATCTGCAAAGGCCAGGAGGCCAGAGGTTGGGGCAGAAGAGGGGAAAAGATGGAGTTGGAATTTGGGGTGCCAAGATTCTGAGCCATGATGATGATGGTGGGTCATGATGGTGCTGGTGGACATGGCTCCTGTTGCAGCAGCAGCAGCCACTCTTGAGCACACCTACTGTGTGCTACATGCTGGCATGGTGGTGGCACGTTTTCATGTTCTTTTACTCAGTTCAGTTCAGTCGCTCAGTCGTGTCCAACTCTTTGCGACCCCGTGAACTGCAGCACACCAGGCCTCCCTGTCCATCACCAACGCCTGGGGTCCACCCAGACCCATGTCCATCGAGTCGATGATGCCATCCAACCATCTCATCTGGTACTATTATCCCATTTTACGTAAGTGGACTGATCTCAGAGAAGCTGAGTCACTTGCCCAGAGTCCCGTGATCAGACAGTGGTGTGATGTTGGCCCTGCTCAGAGCTCTGAGGGGTATGACTGCATAAGGGTTGCCAGCCCTAGGAGGGGTGGACTGTGTGGGGCAGAGAGCTCCTGGAAGTAGGCCCAGAACATCCCTAGATTCTGTCCTTCTAGCCTGGAGTCACTTAAACTGTTAATAGGAAGCCAGGATGGGCCTCTGAGTCTGTTTCCTTGTCTGTAAAATGCCAGTGATGACGCCTCTGCTGTTTACATCGGATACAGTGGCTGCGAGGTTAGGTGCAATTCTGTGTGTGGTGGGGATGCCAGTGTCATCATTATTACAGATTTTTATTGAGAGGGGAATCTCAGTCTGGACTCTTGGCCACAGACGGGGGGCTCTGCCAGGGGGCCTCTCAGGGGAGCCACTGGCAGGAAAGGCCTGGAGCCTCACTGTGTCCCCGGCCCTGTCACTGGAGTGCGCAGGGTGACCTCTGACCACCCAAGGGCCTCCTCTGCACGGCTGGCTCCTGCCCCACGTAAAGAGCAGGAGCAGATGACCACCCTGGCCATCTGCTGGTGGGCGTTGGTGGGTGAACATGATTGAGTGCTGCCGCCCAGTCCCCAGGGAGAAGAAGCTCCAGTGGCCCGAGGTGGCAACTTGTGTGACAACTTGCCCTTCACCAGCTGCTTCCTTTCCCTGTCAAAGCTCCCACTCTTCCTTCTGGGCCTTCCTGGGACCACTTCTCAAATAAATCACGTGTACCCCAATCCTTTTCCCAGGGTCTACTTCCTGGAGAACCTACACTGAGGTTAGGTCTAAAATGCCTCTAAAATTTCTGAGGCCCAAACAAGAGGGGGGTGGCAGGGAGAGAGAGATCAAGGCTGGAGAAATCTTAAAAAAGGAAAGAACCCCCCCCCCCGACCCCGGTGATAATTTAAACTAGAAATTTTATACTTTCCATTTCTCTCCAAAAGAGGGACTGGATCCTCTTTTTTCCAAAAGAGATTTTATATAAATAAGTGCCTGGAACAGCGCCTGGCACACAGTTAGTGCTCAAAATATGTCAGTTGAATGAATGAATGTTATGTAAAGTATTTTAAACTGGGGAAGGGTCTCGAGCCGTGCCTCCTCCTCCTCCGCTGTCGTCCACCCCCCACCCTTCAGCACCCGGGGAGGTGGACCTGACACGGGCACAGGGTCCGCGCTTTGGGCTGCAAGCCTCGGGGTTGGGCCCGGGTCCCCAGCCTCCCCTCGCCGTCCCCTGCCACCCTTCTAGGCACTGACCTGTGAAGGTGAGGATGCAGAGGAAAATGGCGACGAGCGCCTGGATGCTGATGCCCACCTGGGCGGCCGCCTCCTCGCACAGGGTGAACTCGCCGTGCTCGTTGCACTTGCACACGGTCACGTGCAGCGTGCTGGTGCCCGTGAGGCTTGGCCTCCCGTTGTCCGAGATGAGCACGGGCAGGTGGTGGACCTTGGCGCGCTCCCGGTCAAAATACCCGTACTTGACTATGATGTTGGCCGTGTTATCTAGAAACGCCAAGGCCTCGGAGTCAGGCTCTGCTGTTGGAGTGCGCATTCTCTCATCACCACCGACAGTGTGGCCGCCTCCTCCAGAAGCCCTCGTAACTGTGCCAGCTCATATGCTGCCTGGGCCATGTGTCTGCCTTTTATACCCCTGCCTCGTGTTTTAGCCATCTGAGGACAGGTCTGTTCCTCCAGAGAGGAGATATTGTGGGCAGCTGCTTCGATTTGGCCTCTAAGAAGGATTTGGCCAGTACTTAAAATCCTTGCTTTTTTGTTTCTATGGGTAACTGAAATACCTGACCCCTAACCCTATTTCAGTAAGAGGGAACTCGCAGTTAATTAATGCATTGTTTCAAGCTTTTATGAACAATCAGGGGAAAACAAAATTAAAAAGTCTCTTGCTGCTGCTGCTAAGTCGCTTCAGTCGTGTCCGACTCTGTGTGACCCCATAGATGGCAGCCCACTAGGCTCCTCTGTCCCTGGGATTCTCCAGGCAAGAACACTGGAGTGGGTTGCCATTTCCTTCTCCAACGTGTGAAAGTGAAAAGTGAAAGTGAAGTCACTCAGTCGTGCCTGACTCTTAGCGACCCCATGGACTGGCGCCTACTACGCTCCTCCGTCCATGGGATTTTCCAGGCAAGAGTACTGGAGTGGGGTGCCATTGCCTTCTCCAAAAAAATCTCTTAGCATCAGGCTAACTTCTAAGGCTGTTTTTGCCATGCCTGAGAATGCATTAGAAAGTAAGAACAATGCACAGGTCCCCTGGGGCACTGGGGGAATGATTACAGTTGTAATTGAGGATTCCCTGGGCAGGCTGGAATTGGGACTGTGCTTTGGCCCAAATATTGGCTCTCCCTCTCAGACCCAATCAGTCCATGTAAGAATTCCCCAGGGAGATTTTTGAACATGTTAATTTTCAGACCCCACTCCTACCCACCTCCCGTCTACTCCTCTTTCCTTCTTTCACCCCCTCTCCTTTCCTGAATTTCTGATTCAGTGGCCCTGGGCAAAGGCTGGAAAATGTGTCTTTTGCTGGCTCCTGGGAGGTTATGATGGTCAAAGGTACAGGGACTCCCTACTCTAGGCTTTATGTAGCTACATGGGCGGGGTTGGCACACTCAGGAAGCCAAAAGCAAAGGAGGCCATCTTATAGATTTCAAATTGAAGCCAATTACATTTCATTATTAAGTAGCCATATCTACTGTGATAGAAAATAATAGCAGTATGGCCACTGAGGCTGTATGAGAGAAATGAGATTTCTCGCTATACTCATTTAATATTGTAGCAGGACATTCATGTTATAAGTGAGTCTGAGACCAACAGGCTTATCTCCTGATCACATACTGGGGGGTATTTGGGGTGACACTTAAGCTTTTCACTCCATTGCTGACCTCCTGTGAGGTGGGTTTGAAGCGGGCACTGGGGATGGTTGTGACAGGTGCTTTTCCCACATTATTTACTATTAAAGACAGCGGAGTGTTGAATGGTTGGCACTGACTGTCAGCGTGCCCTGGCCACCATCCCCATCCCTCAGGAGGAGTCTGTGGCTGGTCCCCTGGGTCTCCCCCTCACTCTCAGGGATCCCAGTCCCTGACCTTCCTCAGAGGTGGCAGTGGCTGTGTCTATGGTGGGAGCCTCACCAACCACCACGTTGCTGGTTAGGGGTGGGCAGGGATTCCTCCCCATTCTGGAGGAAGGATTGCTCTCTTTAGACTCAAGGTGGATATTCTAGGTTTTTTTCTGAGGAAGGTGCAGAGAGCATGGAAGCCTGTTTTTGGCTGGAATCCAGCCCACTCAGCCTCATCACTCCGGGAAGCACATGCTCATCAGAAGCTCTGATTGGCCACTGCTGACATCGCAGGACTCTGGGGCGGGACTGGTGGACCAGATCCCGTCCTGAGGACACCGAGTGTTAAGTAGTCATTGTGGCCAAATCAAAACACTATATTCTTGGTATTTTGGTTTCAAATGTCCCATTTTGGCTCTTTGGGAGCAACCTCAAAGTTCCATGTCATAGAGTAATTTGCAGTTGTACTGACCACAGAGGTCCCATGAGAAGGAGTCCCTTAGTTAGTTTGTGAACCAGGCTGTCTACACCCCATATCTATTCTGTGCCTATTCAGTGACCTGGGCATCTTAAGAGAAAAGGCAAGGCCATGTGGACTTGGCAGTGTGGCCAGGGTGGCTGTGACCATTGCACAGACCAATAAGATATGTGGTGGGAATTGTATACAATATCTTGGAACTTGATAGCCCCAGGGAGGGCACCTGATTCATTGGCTTAGTCCTTGACCCTGGCATCTCAAGACTCAAATAACTCCATCTCTGACCGCCACCTCCCCCCAACCCCGCCCACTCCAAGAGCCAGGCTGACTGCTTCAAGGCGCACCGTGATTATCAATGAGGGTGAAGTTGCTGTCCTCAGTGCTCAGGGAGAACTTGAACTTCACGTCTCGTGGTGTTATATCCTTGTCTGTTGCCGAGATTTGCACGACCAGCTGGAGGGTGGAAGATGGGGGATGGTCAGTGGTGGTGTTGAACTGGCTGGGGTTTCAGTGATGGTGAAGGACTTTGCGTTTAGACCTGACTGTGGCTGCCTCTCACCTGTAACACTAATCTTAATGGTCTCCAAAAAGTCCCTCTTTCTACCACCCGCCTCCTCACCAATCTGCTCACTACACATTGTCTCTGAGCCTCAGTTTCACCATCTGTAGGGGGAATGTCATCTTTCCTCAAGGCTGTTGTACAGGTTACATTAAGCTCATGAAGTGCCAGCTGACTGTGACCGGGAGGTGCTGCCCCTTTGGTCTGACCCCGGCAGGCGCTGCCTCACCCCCCACCTGAGCCAGACTCACCTTGCCCTGGGGGGCGTTCTCACACACTTTGGGCTCATAAGGCTTGGCGAACTCTGGGGCATTGTCATTCTCATCCATAACTTCAATGTGGACCTGCACAATGGATTCTTTGCCCGTGGGAGTCCCTGCAGGAGAAAGGACTCGTCACTACAGTGGACTTAGCAGATGTCAGCCCTGAGATTAGAAGGTGTGTTGGTGGGAGTCTTGGAGGGGTGCTCTTTTTTCTGGAAGAGGGGGCTGTGGACATTTAGAAGGAAGGCCAAGGATGGCGTTCTGAATGAAAGGAGCAGAAGAGGAAGCGGGGGTAAAGCCTCATGCATAAGGATATTTGCTGGAGAATTACTTGTAAGAATCAAAAAGAGAAACAGCATAAGTGTATTTTTAAAGGTTTTCATTAAATCAATTAAGTAATTATTAAGTCAATGCAGTAATTTAAGTAATCAAACCAATTTAAATAAATTCACTACAGAACAGTTGAAAAGATAAACAGTCTGTGTGAAATTGCTTTAATAAACACGGCCAGTTTAAAAGAATGGATCATGTGGCTGTTGGCAATGCCCATGTAAATTACATTTTAAAGTTGTAATCTCTTTAATAAAGACATTTTAGTACCATGAGAAAATAATTCTGGAATAAGGTTAAGTAAAAATTCAGGAAATTATGATTTCACTTGTATGAAATGGCAGAAAAAAGACCAGAGGAAACACACTAGAGTGCTAACGGTAATTATTGCTGTTTGGTGGGGTTATGGCGGGGGGGATACTTTTCTTCTTCTTTTTTTTATTTTCTGTATTTTAAAATGCACAGTAAGCTATTGCTGTAAGATTTAAAAATTGTATGAGTGAGATTAGATGGGTAAGAAAGGGGCAAAGATTGATCTGGAAGGCACTCAGAAGTCTATTGAAGTTGGCCTGGCTGCCATGTAGGGGACATGCTGCCTGCAGGAGGCAGGGACCCTCCTGGGTAGGACCAGTGGGACTTTGGCCAAGTCACCCTTTGTTCTGGGCCCCGTTGGTTTCTGGGAAGGGCGGGGAATGTTGATCCTTCTCCTGGAGAGCAGTTGGGTTTTTCTCATATAGGCTAAGAATGCAAAGCTCCAACACCTGCCTTTCCTTCTGGCAATAGTTACCCTACTTTCTGGAGACTCTAACAATCTTGGAGTTGGCAAGTGCTTCAGATTTTGAATTCAACCCACTAACTGGCACATAAAGTCTCCAAAGCAGCCTTTCCCAAATGTCCATGATAATAAAAATTACACGGCACTTGTTCAGTGCACATTCCCTGCTGTTTCTGACTCTCTGGACTAGGACCTCCAGAAAGGCATCTGAGAAGCTCTGTGTTTAAGAGGTGACTCATGTGATTCCCATCACAGGGACATATGGCAGCCTGTTTTGGAACAGTGCTTCTTAAACTGTAGTGTGCATGAGATTCTGACTCAGTCTGGGGTTGGGGCCTGCTGTTTTGCCTTCTAACAAAGTCTCTGGTGACGTGGATACAGCTGGTCCATCTACACTTGGGGATGGAGGCACTGTAGCATCCCAGCCAAGTGGTGCATCAGCAGCGCTTATAGTACCTCTGGAGGCCTCAAATGACAGCTTATGCCAATTTTAAAAGAATGGGGAAAAGAGAAGAGCCCAGGTCCTCTGGCAAAAGGGCCACTCACCACTCAGATCCACCTCTTTGGCCTCCACTGTCAGGTTGTACCAAGGGTACACTTCTCTGTCCAGTTCTTTGTCGTTGTAAATGCCCCCTTTCTTGGTTATTCCGAAGAACTGGCCCTTGTCACTGGTCCTGCGGATGGAGTACCTGTCCAGGGGAAAGAGTTCAAGGGATTCCATGGCTTTCCATTGTTCTTTGCAGAGTCCAGACTGCCCAGAAGGACAGACGAGGCCCTTTAGGATCTGTCCCCCTGCATCATCCCCCACCCTTCGCTCACTGCTCATTGCACCCGACCGCCCAGAGAGAGTCAGGGTAGTGAGATAATCTCTTTGATCTGGGCGCTGTTGCAATCACTGAGATGAGGGTGGACCCTGAGACTCCATCAGTGGTATCTTCTGAGTCGAGGCAGGTGGCACTGTAGCCAGCTTTACTTCAGCTTGAATTGGTTTTTGTGATTAATGAAAAGATAGTTGAGTAAGAGCCAGGAAGAAATAAAAAAAGGAACCAGAAGAGGTAAGAAGTGATTGAAAGGAAATTAAATTTGTGAAGTAAAAATGTGAAAAGTTCTTAAGAAAAAGGCATGAAGAGAAGAGAGATGAAAAAAATCCATAATGTTCCAGATATATTTTTTCTAATACTAAGGAAAATTCCAGAACAAAGAGAACAGAAGAAATAACAAACAATGTAATAAAAGAAAACTTCTTGCTCTGAAGAAAGAGCCAAGTTTATATATTAAAAGAGATCATTGATATCAGGCATAGTGGAAAAAAGATCAATATTTAGCTATATTCTGATGATACTTGGGAATTTCAGGGGTATGAAAAGAAATTGAAGAGAGTCCACACAGAAAAAATACATCCTTATAAAGAAAGAGAAATCAGACTTAATCCTAGACATTTGCACAATGTTAAGTGCTAGAACACATTGATAATATTTTTGATTTGTAAATATGAAAGAACTCAGGAAGTATATCACCCACAAGATGGGTCCTGAAAAACTTTTTGTGAAAACTCACTTCATCTAAGAAATGTCTCAAAATAAAGTAAAAAATCTGGCTTGGGAGGAATTAAATGGAAATTGTTGATTTCTTTATCATATATAGGAAAGCAGTGGAGGTGGTGGTGGTGTGTGTGTATGAGAGAGAGAGAGATTTATAAGTAGAAAATATTGGTCTGGGAAACCAGTTTAAGTTTTACAGATAGAAATAAATGTCACTGGCAGAAGTAAAAATGCATATATTCCATCCAAATACCTAGGAGAATAAATATGAAAAAAATAGACTACAACAAAGATGGGGAAGAGAAAAAAGTCATGAGTTTTGAGAAATAGCCAATGTAAAACAGGCTAAAAGAAATAAGATCAAACTCATCATTTATGAGGAAAAATGTAAATAGGTTAAACATGACACCTCTCAGTTTTGATTGAAAAGCAAAGCCATCTGCATTCCAGTTTCAGGAGACAACTTAAATGCCAAATGACCTAGAAATATTAAAAGTAAAGATTGGGGCTTGATGGCTCAGTGGTAAAGAATCTGCCTGCCAATGTAAGAGACATGGGTTTGATCCCTGGTCTGGGAAGATCCCACATGCTGCAAAACAACTAAGCCCATGTGCGCAACTCTGAGCCTGTGCTCTAGAGCCTGGGAACTGACTGCTGAAGCCCTCAAGCTCCAGAGCTTGTGCTCTGCACGCAACGAGGGAAACCACTGCACTGAGAGGCCCGCGCACAGCAGCTAGAGAGTGGCCCCTGCTGGCCACAACTAGAGAAAAGCCTGTGCAGCAGTGAACACACAGCACAGCCAAATGCATAAATAAAATTGTCTATGAAAAGAGCAAAGGTCGGAAATTCAGGCGAATCTCAGTAACATGAAAGCAGGATTGACCAACCTGACGTCAGGCAACGTGGAGTGGAGGACAGAATACTTAAGCAGGACAGACTGGGTAATGTCGTGAGGATGAAAGAGACACGTCATAATGAAGGTAAAATAATTATAAACCTTTGTTAACTGAATAGAAAAATTTTAAATACATAAAGCAAAAGTTTAGATATTACAGAGGAAAATGGACAAAAGCAGAGTTGCGTTACACCACAGAACATGTTAAAACCAAAAAACGCCCTACCACTTGTAAATGAAAAAAAATCTCTTAAATAAACCATTGGATCAGTGAAGAAATAAAAATGATCATTATAGACTATTTAAAATAGAATGGCTATGAAAACAGTCATCCCCAAACTTACAAGATGTGGTCAGAAAGGAGGTACACATTTGTCCTTAATAGAGCGTTAACTCTCCCCAAACTGACATGCAAATACAATTCTCATTAGAATTCTAATGCTTTTTATAAAACTCGAGTTTTATGGTTCACAAGAAAGAATGGATGTTTGAGAATGCATTAAAGTTATATAAAGTGAAAAAATACTTGGGGGAGGGACTTGCCTTATACACACCAAGTTTTAGTATAAAACTGCGACCATAAAACAGCGACAATAAAACAGAATGACTTTGCTACAGAACAAAGGATTCAAAAATAGATTCAGGGATATACAGGAACTCAGTATGTAACAAAGGTGGAAAATGATGACTTATTTGATTAATGGTGCCGGCACAGTTGGCTACCAGCTCTGGAATAAAATGAGACTGCGTGAACTCCATGCTCTCAAATGTTATGTGGCCCTAGAAAGTATGGGCTGGAACTGCATCTTTTGTCACAGAGGGTAGAGGTGCCTAGTTGAGATGGAGGAACAAGTAGTGATGAAATGGTCATAATTGTTGTTTAGTTGCTAATTCACATCCAGCTCTTGGCACTATGGACTGTAGCCCACCAAACTCCACTCTCCATGGGATCCCCAGGCAAGAATACTGGAGTGGGCTGCTATTTCCTTCTCCAGGGGATCTTCCCAACCCAGGGATTGAACTTCCATCTTCTGCATTAGGAGGCCGATTCTTTACCCCTGAGAAACTAGGGAAGCTGAAATGGGCATACTATGATCCAGAAAAAATTTAAAACGATCAGAGCCCTGAAACAAAGGACAAATCCACCATAAATGTCTGTGGGTGTTTGTGTGGTCGTGAAGAGAGGTGTGATAGGATCGTAGCACACCATGGACATGAGTTGTCCGGAAGTCAGGGTTACTGATGCTTTCTTTGTAGATCTTTGTGTTGTTTCATTGTGTGAAATAAACTTTTCCCTTTTGTGGTTTTGGGAAGACACAGGTAATGAAACATATTTAGTGAAGGGATTTCACATATGTCAAGTTGGTTGTCCTATTGACTATCAGCTCTCCCTAGATGGGACCTGTGGAAATCTGTGCCTCCCCTTCAAGGTAGAGCAGACAATGGGCGGCTGTAATGGCCAGGACCAGGCTAGGTGGGTACCTGGGCAGGACGAGATTATACCTGGCCACGTGGGTATAGTGGAAGAGCTTGGGCTTCTCGTCCTGCCCCTGCCCATGCCCAGTGTCCATGCTGGGAGCAGCCAGTTTCCCCCTTGGTGTCCTGGCTCAGCCCAGCTGATGTAAGAACCTCGGTGCCAGGGTGTGGCCCTGATCATCCGCGTCCTCACGACCTCCACCCCCTTACCTGATGTCCCGCTGAGCAGCATCAGGGTCCTTGGCCAGCACTGAGCCAATCAGAGGCTTCTTCTGGTTCTCCTGCAGCTGGAAGTGGTAAAAAGGTTGCTGGAAGATGGGGGGCTCATCCACGTCTGTGACGTTGATAATGACACGGGCGATGTTCTTGGGGGAGGTGCTGCCCAGGTAGCGGAGGTCAATGGTGGGGTCTGTGGCCTCGATGGTGAAGCTGTATTGCCGGATGCGTTCATAGTCCAGGGGCTGTGGGAGGAAAGTGTGGTGAGCTCCTGCTCTGAACCAGGCCCTGCACGGTAGTGCTGGGATGACACCTGTTGAACAGATGAGGGGCCCGTGGCCTGGCTGTCTTCAGCTTCGTCCTGACCTCGGCTCTATTCTGAGTACTGGGGACACCAAGCAGATCAGCCATACTCTTGCTATAAGGGGAGCACAGACTAGTGGTTCTTCCCACAGCTCCTCAAAGCCATGCCTTTTCTGTGTGCCTTAGCTCAAGTCTCTTGCCTGCTTGCCACACTCCTCCTCACCCCATCAAGGAGTCTGTCCAAACGTAACCGGATGTGCTCATAGAGCCTGTTCCTGCCCCTCCTGACACAGTAGTTCTGCTCCCTGCCTGGGTCCCCTTTGGTGGGGATGTGTGTGTCCTCCCTACTGGCCGAGAGCCTTGCTACCATGGGAGCTGTCTGACTCCCCTGGGCATATCCAGTTCCCAGCACAGGGCTGGATCAGAGAAGGACTCCAGAGAGGTCTGCTGGAGGAGTGGTCTGGCTCAGGTACACAGGTTTGAGTGTCCCCTCCGAGGAGGAGATCCCTGGCCTGGCCCCCCTAGTCCTCGGTGTGGCCATTCTGGAGGCAGTTTGTGCCCCTGGCAGACCTTCTCTCCTCTTCTAGATTCAGCTGGTTTGACTGCTGTCTCTGCAGCAGCCACTGCCAATGCACACCCCGTCCTCATGGTGTTCACTGTGTCCTTACACACTGACGGCTTTTGGCCGAAAGCACTTGTAATTTACCAGGGCTCTCCTGGCCAGCGCCCAGAGCAGATCAGAAAGTGCCAGGAAGTGAGCCCCCAGGAGCCCTCAGGCAGCCCACAACTGCTGCGACTTAGAAGCATATCGCACACAGTTGCCCAGATGTTCCCAGTGGGACCGTATCCCACTCATCCACAGCAATCACCTGCTCACTAAGGAGCCTGACTTAACTCTCCTCCCTTTTACATATCACTGCTCCTGGGGGCTTCCTGAGATCACCCCCCAAATAAGCTGTATACACCTAAGTCCTTGCCTCAAGGTCTGGTTCTGGGGTAGCCCAGCCCAAGGGACTGACCCTTCTCTCGTGGCTCCACATCCCAGCTCCAGGGGTCACAGGATCCACGAGCACACGGCCTGCTCCACCTGGCCCAAACGTGGACCTTTGGTGGCCTCTGACCCGGGAGCAGCCCCTGGATGAGTCCTGAGCATGCCAGGAGCCCCCAACCCCCCATCTGATGCCACTGCTGCAGGCCTGCCAACCTTTATGGGCTTGATGATGCCCTCGTTGTGGCTGGGGTCCGTATCGATGGTGAAGGTGTCCCTGTACTCTCCCTGCACGAAGCTGTACTTGGTCTTCCGGTTTTGGGGCTCGTCTGGGTCCTCAACAAACAGAGAGCCCAGGGGGCTGCCCACACGGATGTCTTCTGGCACAGAAAATGTATACCTGTCTGATGCAGAAGGGGCGCCCCAAAGGGCATTGGGTTAATGAGATAGACAAGGTAATTGTTGCATATACTATCCCAGTATATTTTGATACAAGCAACAGGCACAGTAAAGTAGCAGCAGCAGTAGTAGTAATTCCTCTGAAATTTTGGGTCTCAAGGCACAGAGGTTCCACTCTATCTGTCCTTTCATCCCTTCATCCATCTGACAAGTAGTTATTAAGCACCCCCTGTGTGTCAGGCACTTTGCTAGGGGATCTGTCAAGTGCCAAGAGAGAAGCCCTGCCTTTGCGGGGCTTTCACCATGTACAGTGAGGTCACTTCAGGGTACACTGGCCTGTCCTTGCAGTGGCTGAGCCTCTGAGGGACATCAGCCTTGGAGGTGCAGGTGGTGAGGCATCTATCTGACCTTCCTCCCCAGCCCGCCCAGCACGTGTGAAGAGCTCTTGTTGGATATTTTCCTGTGGGGAGAATCAGTCTGTGGGTGGGTCAGGGCCCAGCCCTGGCTCTGGCGCTCTGCTGAACCCTGGCTCCCCAGCTCGTGGGTTTTCCTGAGCTCATGGGAACTGGGTGAAACTGGTCCTGTCTGGTAGTGGGACTCTGGGCACATGGGACACAACCAGGAGTGTGAGCTGCTGCTGGCCCAAGAGGGCACCCTGGCAGGCCAAGTGTGCAGCCCTGGAGTGTGTGCAGAGACGGGGAGCACCGGGAAGCCATCTCTGATGCAGGCTCACTCTGGGGTGGAGGGAGAGGTAGATGGACGCCAGGCTCCTCCCTGAGAGCCGCCCCCGCCCTCCACCAGGGCCCAGGGAGATGGACTCACTCTGGGTGAAGATGGGGAAGTTGTCGTTGACGTCCTGCAGCGTGATGAACACAGTGGCTGTGCCTGACTCCCCCCTGCGGCCCTGGGCATCTTCTGCTTTCACCACAACCTCGTACTTGTCCTGCGTCTCTCGGTCCAGGTGTTTGTTCATGGTGACAATGAGTCCTGCAAAATGTGTCCTGTCAGGAACCATGTTACCTGAGGAACTTTTAAAAAAATATGGGTGCCCAGACGCTACCCAGAGAGCCGTGACTTCAGAGCTCCTGGGTGACTTCCCTGTGCAGCCAGGGCCAAGAGCAAGGGGAGATCCACCACCCATCTCCACGCCCTGCACTGTTAGGCCAAAGCCACACAAACACTTCTGTCCACTATGGGCCGAGAAAGAGCCTGAGGCCGCATCTAGGCTCAGAGTGAGCACAGTGCTGTGATGGTTATGCCTCAGTGCCGCACAGCTTGTGTGTTTGCCATTGTTCTGAATGGTGGCGTGCCCCAGGCCTGACCACTTGTTCTTCTGTCTTTCTCCAAAGACTCAGTCCTTACAGTTTTTTAGGTCACATGTGATGGCTAATGACAACGAGCCACATGCTCTTTATACGTCATCTAATTCAGATTTCACAGCTCCTGTATGGGGTGCATGCATATAACCTTCCCTATTTTCACCATGAGGACTCGCCAGTGCTCAGAGGTTGGTTGATTTGCCCAAGGTCTTTAGAAGCGGTGAGCAGCAGAGATGGGGTTGGAAACCAGATCTGTGTGGTTCCACAGCCAGAGCTGCTAACCAGCCTTCTCGTCCGCCTCTCATGTCACTGCTTGGGTGGATTTTTGTCCCCTGGACTTGAGTTCACGTCCTGGGCACCGGTCTGCCTCCTCCTGCCCTCACCAGCCCCCTTGTCTTGATGCGTGGTACTGACCGCCTCCTCAGGAAAGTGCAAGTCAGTGGTTGGTAACACCTGTCAGACTTCCCTCTGTGCCTGCACCTCCACCCGCTCCAAGCCAGTGCTGCCCAGGGGGGTTAGTCACACAGACCAGAACCACGGATGTCGAAATTTTCTTTTCCCTTTGTGAGCTGGTACACGACAGAAGCATGGTCTGCCACCGTGGGGTCATCTGCATCCATCGCTGTCACCTGGATAACCGAGGTCCCTGCGGGAGAGAATCCAGGGTGGCTGCCTGCTGACTACCAGCCCCTCACCCCATTCCCAGATGAGGGCAGATGGGGCTCAGGCTGTCCCCTGAACCCCCTCCCCTGGGTCCCGTTTTCTGAGGAGCCTGCCTGGCACTGACGTGCTGGCAGTGGCGGAGGCCCAGCCAGTCAAACATGAAGGGTGAAGAGAGCGATGGTTTTCATTTATGGGGGAAATGAGGGAAGGGGCGAGTGTCTGCAGTCATGGGGAGAAACAGAGGAAAAGCTGCTTTATTTTTGCTCCTGGAAGCATGAGGACAAGAGAATAGGAAGGGTCCCAAAAGACTGGGTGTCACATCTCTTTCCCCTTGAACTCCAGGCTCCCCAGGCTTAACAAGAAGGTCTGGTCTTGAGCCCTGACCAGAGAGCCTGGATGAAGGGGTGGGGATGGGAGCTCTTTTCTTGCATCCCCTGGAGGCTGGGAGTAGAACTGAGGAAGAAATAGTCTCCTCTGGGGGCCTAGGGTCTAGGCTGGTAACATACCTGGGGATGAGGTATGTCCCTTTCTACCCACCTCCCCCCGACTCCTGCATGGACCCTAAAGGTGACCCCTTATCTTGGTGGCAGAGTTGGCCTCCTTCATATGTGAAGTCTATGCTCTCGGCCTGCCAGCCCTGAGAGTCAGAGCAGTGGGTGGGGTTGGCTTCAAAGAGTAACAAGGTGTGTGTGTGGTGTGTGTGGTGTGTGTGTGGTGGTGTGTGTGGTGTGTGTGTGGTGTGTGTGTGTGTGTGTGATGTGTGTATGTGTGTGTGTGTGTGGTATGTGTGTGGGGTGTGGTGTGTGTGTCAGGTGTGGGGTATGTGTGTGTGTGGTGTGTGTGTGGGGTGGGGTGTGTGGTGTGTGGGTGTGTGTGGGGTGGGGTGTGGTGTGTGTGTGGGGTGTATGTGGGGTGTGGTGTGTGTGGGGGGTGTAGTGTGTGTGTGTGGGGTGTATGTGTGTGTGTGGGGTGTGGTGTGTGTGTGGGTGTGTGGGTGGGGTGGGGTGTGTGTGGTGTATGTGGGGTGTGGTGTGTGTGTGTGTGGTGTGTGTGAGTGGTGTGTGTGGGGGGGTGGTGTGTGTGGTGTGTGTGTGGTGTGATGTGTGTGGTATGTGTGTGTGTGGTATGTGTGGGGTGGGGTGTGTGTGGTGTGTGTGTGGGGTGGGGGGTGTGTGTGTGGTGTGTGTGTGAGGTGGGGTATGTGGTGTGGGGTGTGTGGATGTGTGTGTGTGGTGTGTGTGGTGTGTGTGCGGGGTGGGGGGTGTGTGTGTGGTGTGTGTGCGGGGTGGGGTGTGTGTGTGTGGTGTGTGTGTGGGGTGTGGTGTGTGTGCGGGGTGGGGTGTGTGTGTGTGGTGTGTGTGCGGGGTGGGGTGTGTGTGTGTGGTGTGTGTGTGGGGTGTGGTGTGTGTGCGGGGTGGGGTGTGTGTGTGTGGTGTGTGTGTGGGTGGGGTGGAGTGTGGTGTGTGTGTGGTGTGTGGTGTGTGTGTGTGGTGTGGTGTGTGTGATGTGTGTGTATGTGGTGTGTGTGGTGTGTGTGTATGTGGTGTGTGCAGGGTGGGGTGTGTACGGAGGGGTGTGTGTGTGTGGTGTGTGTGGTGTGTGTGGGGTGGGGTGTGTGGTGTGTGTGGTGTGTGTGTGTGACGATCAGGGCTCTGTCTGGGACCAGGTCAGAATTTAGTCTTTAGGGACCAGAGTTCCTTTCAAGTCACAGCAAGTGGCACTACACGCATCCTCATCGCTGCTTGGAACTCACTGAATCCTGCTCCAGGCAGCGAAGCTGCTGATGGGAGAGGTGCCTCTGGATCAGGGATGTGTGAGGGGAGAGGGAGAGGGACAGACCAGGCACATACCTATCCCTGACATCTCGGGCACAGAGGCATTGAACACCCGGTGGGTAAACACAGGCCAGTTATCGTTGACATCGTGAACTTTGATGGTGAAGCTAGAAGGAGACTCCAGGTTCTTCTTGGAGTCCTTGTCCACCACAAGGGCAGTGAGGTGGTACTCGGAGATCTTCTCCCTGTCCAGCCTCTCTAAGGCATACACATCGCCTGTGTTCTTGTCGACCCGGAACACCTTGCCGGCAGACTCTCCTCTGAGCTGGTACTCGGTCTTCTTGGGGTCCACACTCGATTTAATCTGTAGGAGGAGAGGCACCATGAGCTGGAGACGGCAGTGCTGCTGTGTGTGCCTGTGTGGGTGTATGGGATTGTTGAAAAATCACTTATATAAGCGTACAGTTAAATGAATTGTATTAAAAATGAAGGTAATTACCTCAAAATGTATTGCTTCCTAATAGTTTTACTGCATTTCACCATGTTCTTGAGTTTTTATGCTGGTCCTGTCTAATCACGGAAATCCTAGCTAATGGTGTGTTCATGCACATCTCTTTCCCACTCTGCCTTCGAGCTGGTAGCTTGAAACAGATACAAGGAAAGTATTTACACCAAGGAAATTGGCAAAGGCTATAAACAGGGTCTTTTCCCTTCAAAAGCCAGTTGTCAACTGTTTATCAGCACATCACTGGGCCCCGGCCATTTAGTTTTGGAACGATACGTAAAATGTTCTCTTCTTGAAAAAAATGTTCTCTTGGATATTTTCAATATTTAGTCCTGCAGAAAAGAACTCCAGCAAGCTTTGTTTAACTCAGAATTTCCCATACTCGTTAGACCACTGAATCTTTTTCCTTTGTAACGCGTGTTGTTAGTGTCCTTAGGAATAAGGTTTGGCAAATAATGTATGTAAAGGAATTTGCTCAGGCTGTCAATAAATGCTAGTTGTTACTCATGCTAGAGCCATGTGTTCAAGGATATTAGAAGATTAGAATTGCTGAACATTTCATTTATAGAATCTTAGAAACAGAAATTCCTAGGAGCATAAACAAATGATATTTCATACATGTCGAATGCTTCTCTAATGGATGGTTAGGATGTTCAAAAAACAAAGTTCAATTCAATAAAAGAAAACAAAATAATCCAATCCCTACGAAGTGCCAGCTTGGGAGCATAGAGATAGCGCAGACTGTGCTCTTGCTCTCAGAGCCTGATTTGAAGCTGCAGAGGAGATTTTGAGGATGGGCAGCATTTAAGGGTCAGTTGGAATGAGAACCGTAAGTGAAGGTGTCACATCAGAAAGGCTGGCGGAGGACCGGAGAGAGAGAGGGGTCTCAGGACAGAAGAGGTGGCATGAAGATGGGCATGGTCAAGTCCCATGAGGTCTGGAAAGCATCCTTAGGCTTAGCAATGATGCAGTCATCAGAGCCCTTGGGGAGAGCAGCATGAGGGTGGTGGACTGAGAAGCTGGCTGACAAGGTTTTTAGAAAAGAGTCTCAGAGGTGAGGAAGGGGGAACTGGGAGTGAGGCTCCTCCCTTTTGGGGGCTGGAGAGATGGAGAAGTGGGGCTGTAGCTAGATGTGGTGAAGCATCTTAGAGCACGGTGTTCAGGGGGCAGGCGGTTCATGGGGAGGCCCCTAAACCCAGCAGCCAGGACATGTAATGAATGGATGGACTGGAGGCAGGAAGTGGTGTGCCTACTCTGGAGCCTGTGGCCTGGGCAGGGGGCAGTGGGGATCAAGGAGGAGGGACAGTGTGGGCCCTGTGAGTTACTCAAGGTTCGGATAGGATGGTCGTTCCAAACCTGGCTGCGTGGGTGCATTAGGACCCAGGTGTAACCAGGGGGGCGTGAGTCTGCTTGGATGCGTCATTGGAATTCTAAGATTGTGCCAGTGGAAAAAATTTTGGCTGCCATATTAGTAAACAAGAGATGTTACAGCCATCAAGCCATCATATTACAGCTCCCCCCGCCCCGCCTCCCAGCAGATGGTGCACCCGAGGAGACTCAGGATGAGAAAGCACAGGATACTGACCCCAGAGAGCTGAGCTGTGCATCAAAGGAATGATTTCAGTGAACCCTGACCTTGGCATCTTCTCATACACAGAAAAAGGGCTAAGTTCTTTGAGATGTCTGTTTTTCTTTAATTAAGAGTAATCT